>NW_027640757.1:0-1412551 GCF_949752795.1 Hyperoodon ampullatus
CATATATAATCACCAAAGACCTACAGAATACCAAGAGAAGACTACTCAACATTCTGTCATAGGGTACATGGGAAAAGGATCCCAGGAAGAACAGACATATGTATATGTGTAAAAGACCCACATCTTCCACACCTGCAACAAGCCAAACATTGTAATCAAATTTGTTGTAATAAAAAATAAAAAATTAAATTAAAAACACGAACAAGAAGTAGTGAGACAAACTTGAGGGGCTTTCTCCTGGCACATTCCATTCTAAATTCCAATCTAGAACACGACTTCCATTGAGGCTCTGTTGCCCCAGTAACCAGATTTGGTAAGGGAGAACTGCTGCCACCTTGTGGCCGTTTCACAAAACAGCAGCTTTAATCCCAGCGCTAATGGTCAGTTGATATTCAAAATCATTGCAGGCCTGTAAATGACACCTGGCGTGAACACAAATCCTGGGGTCATGTATCGACCAAAAAATTCAAAGGACGTCCATATTTCAAAACGACAGTTTCAAAAAGCATATTTTACACACATTAGTGTTCTGCTTCTTTTTCTTTCTTTCCTTTTTTGTTAAAAAAACAGGAATGGCAAAAAGTATCCCTCAGAATGGGCGAAAATATTTGCAAACGAATCAATGGACAAAGGTTTAATCTCCAATATATATAAAGAGCTCATGCAGCTTAATATTAAAAAAAACCAAACAACCCAATAAAAAAATGGGCAGAAGATCTAAGAGACGTTTCTTCAAAGAAGACACAGAGATGGCCAAGACGCACATTAAAAGCTGTTCAACATCACTAATTATTAGAGAAATGCAAATCAAAACTACAATGAGGTATCACCTCACACTTGTTAGAATCGGCATCATCAGAAAATCTTCAAACAACAAATTCTAGGGAGGGTGTGGACAAAAGGATCCCTCTTCCACTAGTGGTGGAAATGTAAATTCATACAGGCACGATGGAGAACAGTATGGAGTTTCCTTAAAAAAACTAGAAATAGAATTACAATATGATCCAGCAATCCCACTTCTGGGCATATACCCAGAGAAAACCATAAATCAAAAAGGCACATTCACCACAATGCTCATTTCAGCACTATTTACAATAGCCAGGTAATGGAAGCAACCTAAGTACCCACAGACAGACGAATGGATAAAGATGTGGTACATATATAAAATGGAATATTACTCAGCCATAAGAAGGAATGAAACTGGGTCATTTGTAGAGACGTCGATGGATCTAGAGACTGTCATACAGAATAAAGTTAGTCAGAAAGAGAAAAACAAATATTGTATATTAATGCATATATGTGGAACCTAGAAAAATGGTACAGATGAACTGGTTTGCAGGGAAGAAATAGAGACACAGAGGTAGAGAACACACGTATGGACACCAAGTGTGGGAATCCATGGGGTGGTGGTGGTGGGATGAGTTGGGAGATTGGGACTGACCTGTATACATGTATATGCATAAAATACATAAGTAATAATAAACTGCTGTATAAAAAATAAATAAAATTAAATTTCAAAATTCAAACAAATAAAATTTAAAAATAAAACAGAAAAAAGTTCTTCCCTTCACACAGATGTATTTATATGAATGAATTATTTCCATGCTTATATCTATAAATACATAAAAGAGGAATAAAATCTAACTTGAACCAGAAAAGAAAAAAAACCCTGACCCCACCAGTTATACAGAGGAAAACACTATCAGGGCACTTGCTCCAGCGGTAAACAATTCTGAAACTGGTCAGAGGTGGGGAATTATCTCCCATACAGCCAGCAGCCCACTCTTATGCAAGGATCGTCCTCATTGCAAAGCTGGGTGTCATGCCGAGGCATCTGTGAGTAACCGTGAGCTGAGCCCCAGGCCAGCTGCTGTTGAACTTTTCCCACCCTTCCCAGGTAAAACACCTGAATATGTACAAGGGCTTGAAAGCCTAGAGGAAGGGCCGTGGAGCCACACCAGTGACAGTACGCAGGCCAACTTGGTGCCTGCAGGCCAGCCAGGATGGTCCTGGCCCTGGGCGCTCTTCTGGAAGCTTTCCATTGCCCTGCCTGAGATACCCCTCCTGTCCCGGCCCCCACTGCTTTTTTCCGTCCTCACCTCCGTCCGGAGAGAAATTCCAGCGGAAGGTAAGGGTGACACATCATCTTCTTTAGAGGTGGCAGCCTGGCAACTCCTGCAGAAAGTCCAGCAGAGACCCACTCACACCGGGCCACCCACAAAGCCGTGGCCCCTCACTGCCTCCCACCAGCACAGCCCCGAGACTGCTGACGGGGCAGAGAATATGGAGTCAGGCACAGCTTCAGGGGCTATTGCTGCCTGCAGCGCTGTTTATATTGACCTCAACCCTGGCACACCTGGGGAGGGACGACCGGCAGGGTCAGGCTGCCCAGGTCAGCTAATCCTCAGCCCTCAGGGAATCACATTGTTGAAAATGGACCTCGCTAAGGCAGAATAGAAGCCAAGGAATAAAAGGACACAATGCCATTTGCAGCACCGTAGGTGTGTCTAGAGGTAATCACGTGACTTGTAGTAAGTCAGAAAGTGAAAGATACATATCATATCATATCTCTTATAGGTGTGAACGAAAAATGGATACCAGGGCAGATATTTCCACTCAGAAGGGCAATCACAGATTCCTTCAACAAACTTATGGTTCACCAATGGAAAGGTGTGAGGATTGGTTTCATTATGATATTGGGGTTAACAGACATATACAAACACAGGTGACATATATAATCACCAAAGACCTACAGAATACCAAGAGAAGACTACTCAACATTCTGTCATAAGGTACATGGGAAAAGGATCCCAGGAAGAACAGACATATGTATATGTGTAAAAGACCCACATCTTCCACACCTGCAACAAGCCAAACATTGTAATCAAATTTGTTGTAATAAAAAATAAAAAATTAAATTAAAAACACGAACAAGAAGTAGTGAGACAAACTTGAGGGGCTTTCTCCTGGCACATTCCATTCTAAATTCCAATCTAGAACACGACTTCCATTGAGGCTCTGTTGCCCCAGTAACCAGATTTGGTAAGGGAGAACTGCTGCCACCTTGTGGCCGTTTCACAAAACAGCAGCTTTAATCCCAGCGCTAATGGTCAGTTGATATTCAAAATCATTGCAGGCCTGTAAATGACACCTGGCGTGAACACAAATCCTGGGGTCATGTATCGACCAAAAAATTCAAAGGACGTCCATATTTCAAAACGACAGTTTCAAAAAGCATATTTTACACACATTAGTGTTCTGCTTCTTTTTCTTTCTTTCCTTTTTTGTTAAAAAAACAGGAATGGCAAAAAGTATCCCTCAGAATGGGCGAAAATATTTGCAAACGAATCAATGGACAAAGGTTTAATCTCCAATATATATAAAGAGCTCATGCAGCTTAATATTAAAAAAAACCAAACAACCCAATAAAAAAATGGGCAGAAGATCTAAGAGACGTTTCTTCAAAGAAGACACAGAGATGGCCAAGACGCACATTAAAAGCTGTTCAACATCACTAATTATTAGAGAAATGCAAATCAAAACTACAATGAGGTATCACCTCACACTTGTTAGAATCGGCATCATCAGAAAATCTTCAAACAACAAATTCTAGGGAGGGTGTGGACAAAAGGATCCCTCTTCCACTAGTGGTGGAAATGTAAATTCATACAGGCACGATGGAGAACAGTATGGAGTTTCCTTAAAAAAACTAGAAATAGAATTACAATATGATCCAGCAATCCCACTTCTGGGCATATACCCAGAGAAAACCATAAATCAAAAAGGCACATTCACCACAATGCTCATTTCAGCACTATTTACAATAGCCAGGTAATGGAAGCAACCTAAGTACCCACAGACAGACGAATGGATAAAGATGTGGTACATATATAAAATGGAATATTACTCAGCCATAAGAAGGAATGAAACTGGGTCATTTGTAGAGACGTCGATGGATCTAGAGACTGTCATACAGAATAAAGTTAGTCAGAAAGAGACAAACAAATATTGTATATTAATGCATATATGTGGAACCTAGAAAAATGGTACAGATGAACTGGTTTGCAGGGAAGAAATAGAGACACAGAGGTAGAGAACACACGTATGGACACCAAGTGTGGGAATCCATGGGGTGGTGGTGGTGGGATGAGTTGGGAGATTGGGACTGACCTGTATACATGTATATGCATAAAATACATAAGTAATAATAAACTGCTGTATAAAAAATAAATAAAATTAAATTTCAAAATTTTAAAAAATAAAATTTAAAAATAAAACAGAAAAAAGTTCTTCCCTTCACACAGATGTATTTATATGAATGAATTATTTCCATGCTTATATCTATAAATACATAAAAGAGGAATAAAATCTAACTTGAACCAGAAAAGAAAAAAAACCCTGAACCCACCAGTTATACAGAGGAAAACACTATCAGGGCACTTGCTCCAGCGGTAAACAATTCTGAAACTGGTCAGAGGTGGGGAATTATCTCCCATACAGCCAGCAGCCCACTCTTATGCAAGGATCGTCCTCATTGCAAAGCTGGGTGTCATGCCGAGGCATCTGTGAGTAACCGTGAGCTGAGCCCCAGGCCAGCTGCTGTTGAACTTTTCCCACCCTTCCCAGGTAAAACACCTGAATATGTACAAGGGCTTGAAAGCCTAGAGGAAGGGCCGTGGAGCCACACCAGTGACAGTACGCAGGCCAACTTGGTGCCTGCAGGCCAGCCAGGATGGTCCTGGCCCTGGGCGCTCTTCTGGAAGCTTTCCATTGCCCTGCCTGAGATACCCCTCCTGTCCCGGCCCCCACTGCTTTTTTCCGTCCTCACCTCCGTCCGGAGAGAAATTCCAGCGGAAGGTAAGGGTGACACATCATCTTCTTTAGAGGTGGCAGCCTGGCAACTCCTGCAGAAAGTCCAGCAGAGACCCACTCACACCGGGCCACCCACAAAGCCGTGGCCCCTCACTGCCTCCCACCAGCACAGCCCCGAGACTGCTGACGGGGCAGAGAATATGGAGTCAGGCACAGCTTCAGGGGCTATTGCTGCCTGCAGCGCTGTTTATATTGACCTCAACCCTGGCACACCTGGGGAGGGACGACCGGCAGGGTCAGGCTGCCCAGGTCAGCTAATCCTCAGCCCTCAGGGAATCACATTGTTGAAAATGGACCTCGCTAAGGCAGAATAGAAGCCAAGGAATAAAAGGACACAATGCCATTTGCAGCACCGTAGGTGTGTCTAGAGGTAATCACGTGACTTGTAGTAAGTCAGAAAGTGAAAGATACATATCATATCATATCTCTTATAGGTGTGAACGAAAAATGGATACCAGGGCAGATATTTCCACTCAGAAGGGCAATCACAGATTCCTTCAACAAACTTATGGTTCACCAATGGAAAGGTGTGAGGATTGGTTTCATTATGATATTGGGGTTAACAGACATATACAAACACAGGTGACATATATAATCACCAAAGACCTACAGAATACCAAGAGAAGACTACTCAACATTCTGTCATAGGGTACATGGGAAAAGGATCCCAGGAAGAACAGACATATGTATATGTGTAAAAGACCCACATCTTCCACACCTACAACAAGCCAAACATTGTAATCAAATTTGTTGTAATAAAAAATAAAAAATTAAATTAAAAACACGAACAAGAAGTAGTGAGACAAACTTGAGGGGCTTTCTCCTGGCACATTCCATTCTAAATTCCAATCTAGAACACGACTTCCATTGAGGCTCTGTTGCCCCAGTAACCAGATTTGGTAAGGGAGAACTGCTGCCACCTTGTGGCCGTTTCACAAAACAGCAGCTTTAATCCCAGCGCTAATGGTCAGTTGATATTCAAAATCATTGCAGGCCTGTAAATGACACCTGGCGTGAACACAAATCCTGGGGTCATGTATCGACCAAAAAATTCAAAGGACGTCCATATTTCAAAACGACAGTTTCAAAAAGCATATTTTACACACATTAGTGTTCTGCTTCTTTTTCTTTCTTTCCTTTTTTGTTAAAAAAACAGGAATGGCAAAAAGTATCCCTCAGAATGGGCGAAAATATTTGCAAACGAATCAATGGACAAAGGTTTAATCTCCAATATATATAAAGAGCTCATGCAGCTTAATATTAAAAAAAACCAAACAACCCAATAAAAAAATGGGCAGAAGATCTAAGAGACGTTTCTTCAAAGAAGACACAGAGATGGCCAAGACGCACATTAAAAGCTGTTCAACATCACTAATTATTAGAGAAATGCAAATCAAAACTACAATGAGGTATCACCTCACACTTGTTAGAATCGGCATCATCAGAAAATCTTCAAACAACAAATTCTAGGGAGGGTGTGGACAAAAGGATCCCTCTTCCACTAGTGGTGGAAATGTAAATTCATACAGGCACGATGGAGAACAGTATGGAGTTTCCTTAAAAAAACTAGAAATAGAATTACAATATGATCCAGCAATCCCACTTCTGGGCATATACCCAGAGAAAACCATAAATCAAAAAGGCACATTCACCACAATGCTCATTTCAGCACTATTTACAATAGCCAGGTAATGGAAGCAACCTAAGTACCCACAGACAGACGAATGGATAAAGATGTGGTACATATATAAAATGGAATATTACTCAGCCATAAGAAGGAATGAAACTGGGTCATTTGTAGAGACGTCGATGGATCTAGAGACTGTCATACAGAATAAAGTTAGTCAGAAAGAGACAAACAAATATTGTATATTAATGCATATATGTGGAACCTAGAAAAATGGTACAGATGAACTGGTTTGCAGGGAAGAAATAGAGACACAGAGGTAGAGAACACACGTATGGACACCAAGTGTGGGAATCCATGGGGTGGTGGTGGTGGGATGAGTTGGGAGATTGGGACTGACCTGTATACATGTATATGCATAAAATACATAAGTAATAATAAACTGCTGTATAAAAAATAAATAAAATTAAATTTCAAAATTTTAAAAAATAAAATTTAAAAATAAAACAGAAAAAAGTTCTTCCCTTCACACAGATGTATTTATATGAATGAATTATTTCCATGCTTATATCTATAAATACATAAAAGAGGAATAAAATCTAACTTGAACCAGAAAAGAAAAAAAACCCTGAACCCACCAGTTATACAGAGGAAAACACTATCAGGGCACTTGCTCCAGCGGTAAACAATTCTGAAACTGGTCAGAGGTGGGGAATTATCTCCCATACAGCCAGCAGCCCACTCTTATGCAAGGATCGTCCTCATTGCAAAGCTGGGTGTCATGCCGAGGCATCTGTGAGTAACCGTGAGCTGAGCCCCAGGCCAGCTGCTGTTGAACTTTTCCCACCCTTCCCAGGTAAAACACCTGAATATGTACAAGGGCTTGAAAGCCTAGAGGAAGGGCCGTGGAGCCACACCAGTGACAGTACGCAGGCCAACTTGGTGCCTGCAGGCCAGCCAGGATGGTCCTGGCCCTGGGCTCTCTTCTGGAAGCTTTCCATTGCCCTGCCTGAGATACCCCTCCTGTCCCGGCCCCCACTGCTTTTTTCCGTCCTCACCTCCGTCCGGAGAGAAATTCCAGCGGAAGGTAAGGGTGACACATCATCTTCTTTAGAGGTGGCAGCCTGGCAACTCCTGCAGAAAGTCCAGCAGAGACCCACTCACACCGGGCCACCCACAAAGCCGTGGCCCCTCACTGCCTCCCACCAGCACAGCCCCGAGACTGCTGACGGGGCAGAGAATATGGAGTCAGGCACAGCTTCAGGGGCTATTGCTGCCTGCAGCGCTGTTTATATTGACCTCAACCCTGGCACACCTGGGGAGGGACGACCGGCAGGGTCAGGCTGCCCAGGTCAGCTAATCCTCAGCCCTCAGGGAATCACATTGTTGAAAATGGACCTCGCTAAGGCAGAATAGAAGCCAAGGAATAAAAGGACACAATGCCATTTGCAGCACCGTAGGTGTGTCTAGAGGTAATCACGTGACTTGTAGTAAGTCAGAAAGTGAAAGATACATATCATATCATATCTCTTATAGGTGTGAACGAAAAATGGATACCAGGGCAGATATTTCCACTCAGAAGGGCAATCACAGATTCCTTCAACAAACTTATGGTTCACCAATGGAAAGGTGTGAGGATTGGTTTCATTATGATATTGGGGTTAACAGACATATACAAACACAGGTGACATATATAATCACCAAAGACCTACAGAATACCAAGAGAAGACTACTCAACATTCTGTCATAAGGTACATGGGAAAAGGATCCCAGGAAGAACAGACATATGTATATGTGTAAAAGACCCACATCTTCCACACCTACAACAAGCCAAACATTGTAATCAAATTTGTTGTAATAAAAAATAAAAAATTAAATTAAAAACACGAACAAGAAGTAGTGAGACAAACTTGAGGGGCTTTCTCCTGGCACATTCCATTCTAAATTCCAATCTAGAACACGACTTCCATTGAGGCTCTGTTGCCCCAGTAACCAGATTTGGTAAGGGAGAACTGCTGCCACCTTGTGGCCGTTTCACAAAACAGCAGCTTTAATCCCAGCGCTAATGGTCAGTTGATATTCAAAATCATTGCAGGCCTGTAAATGACACCTGGCGTGAACACAAATCCTGGGGTCATGTATCGACCAAAAAATTCAAAGGACGTCCATATTTCAAAACGACAGTTTCAAAAAGCATATTTTACACACATTAGTGTTCTGCTTCTTTTTCTTTCTTTCCTTTTTTGTTAAAAAAACAGGAATGGCAAAAAGTATCCCTCAGAATGGGCGAAAATATTTGCAAACGAATCAATGGACAAAGGTTTAATCTCCAATATATATAAAGAGCTCATGCAGCTTAATATTAAAAAAAACCAAACAACCCAATAAAAAAATGGGCAGAAGATCTAAGAGACGTTTCTTCAAAGAAGACACAGAGATGGCCAAGACGCACATTAAAAGCTGTTCAACATCACTAATTATTAGAGAAATGCAAATCAAAACTACAATGAGGTATCACCTCACACTTGTTAGAATCGGCATCATCAGAAAATCTTCAAACAACAAATTCTAGGGAGGGTGTGGACAAAAGGATCCCTCTTCCACTAGTGGTGGAAATGTAAATTCATACAGGCACGATGGAGAACAGTATGGAGTTTCCTTAAAAAAACTAGAAATAGAATTACAATATGATCCAGCAATCCCACTTCTGGGCATATACCCAGAGAAAACCATAAATCAAAAAGGCACATTCACCACAATGCTCATTTCAGCACTATTTACAATAGCCAGGTAATGGAAGCAACATAAGTACCCACAGACAGACGAATGGATAAAGATGTGGTACATATATAAAATGGAATATTACTCAGCCATAAGAAGGAATGAAACTGGGTCATTTGTAGAGACGTCGATGGATCTAGAGACTGTCATACAGAATAAAGTTAGTCAGAAAGAGAAAAACAAATATTGTATATTAATGCATATATGTGGAACCTAGAAAAATGGTACAGATGAACTGGTTTGCAGGGAAGAAATAGAGACACAGAGGTAGAGAACACACGTATGGACACCAAGTGTGGGAATCCATGGGGTGGTGGTGGTGGGATGAGTTGGGAGATTGGGACTGACCTGTATACATGTATATGCATAAAATACATAAGTAATAATAAACTGCTGTATAAAAAATAAATAAAATTAAATTTCAAAATTTAAACAAATAAAATTTAAAAATAAAACAGAAAAAAGTTCTTCCCTTCACACAGATGTATTTATATGAATGAATTATTTCCATGCTTATATCTATAAATACATAAAAGAGGAATAAAATCTAACTTGAACCAGAAAAGAAAAAAAACCCTGAACCCACCAGTTATACAGAGGAAAACACTATCAGGGCACTTGCTCCAGAGGTAAACAATTCTGAAACTGGTCAGAGGTGGGGAATTATCTCCCATACAGCCAGCAGCCCACTCTTATGCAAGGATCGTCCTCATTGCAAAGCTGGGTGTCATGCCGAGGCATCTTTGAGTAACCGTGAGCTGAGCCCCAGGCCAGCTGCTGTTGAACTTTTCCCACCCTTCCCAGGTAAAACACCTGAATATGTACAAGGGCTTGAAAGCCTAGAGGAAGGGCCGTGGAGCCACACCAGTGACAGTACGCAGGCCAACTTGGTGCCTGCAGGCCAGCCAGGATGGTCCTGGCCCTGGGCGCTCTTCTGGAAGCTTTCCATTGCCCTGCCTGAGATACCCCTCCTGTCCCGGCCCCCACTGCTTTTTTCCGTCCTCACCTCCGTCCGGAGAGAAATTCCAGCGGAAGGTAAGGGTGACACATCATCTTCTTTAGAGGTGGCAGCCTGGCAACTCCTGCAGAAAGTCCAGCAGAGACCCACTCACACCGGGCCACCCACAAAGCCGTGGCCCCTCACTGCCTCCCACCAGCACAGCCCCGAGACTGCTGACTGGGCAGAGAATATGGAGTCAGGCACAGCTTCAGTGGCTATTGCTGCCTGCAGCGCTGTTTATATTGACCTCAACCCTGGCACACCTGGGGAGGGACGACCGGCAGGGTCAGGCTGCCCAGGTCAGCTAATCCTCAGCCCTCAGGGAATCACATTGTTGAAAATGGACCTCGCTAAGGCAGAATAGAAGCCAAGGAATAAAAGGACACAATGCCATTTGCAGCACCGTAGGTGTGTCTAGAGGTAATCACGTGACTTGTAGTAAGTCAGAAAGTGAAAGATACATATCATATCATATCTCTTATAGGTGTGAACGAAAAATGGATACCAGGGCAGATATTTCCACTCAGAAGGGCAATCACAGATTCCTTCAACAAACTTATGGTTCACCAATGGAAAGGTGTGAGGATTGGTTTCATTATGATATTGGGGTTAACAGACATATACAAACACAGGTGACATATATAATCAGCAAAGACTTACAGAATACCAAGAGAAGACTACTCAACATTCTGTCATAAGGTACATGGTAAAAGGATCCCAGGAAGAACAGACATATGTATATGTGTAAAAGACCCACATCTTCCACACCTACAACAAGCCAAACATTGTAATCAAATTTGTTGTAATAAAAAATAAAAAATTAAATTAAAAACACGAACAAGAATTAGTGAGACAAACTTGAGGGGCTTTCTCCTGGCACATTCCATTCTAAATTCCAATCTAGAACACGACTTCCATTGAGGCTCTGTTGCCCCAGTAACCAGATTTGGTAAGGGAGAACTGCTGCCACCTTGTGGCCGTTTCACCAAACAGCAGCTTTAATCCCAGCGCTAATGGTCAGTTGATATTCAAAATCATTGCAGGCCTGTAAATGACACCTGGCGTGAACACAAATCCTGGGGTCATGTATCGACCAAAAAATTCAAAGGACGTCCATATTTCAAAACGACAGTTTCAAAAGGCATATTTTACACACATTAGTGTTCTGCTTCTTTTTCTTTCTTTCCTTTTTTGTTAAAAAAACAGGAATGGCAAAAAGTATCCCTCAGAATGGGCGAAAATATTTGCAAACGAATCAATGGACAAAGGTTTAATCTCCAATATATATAAAGAGCTCATGCAGCTTAATATTAAAAAAAACCAAACAACCCAATAAAAAAAATGGGCAGAAGATCTAAGAGACGTTTCTTCAAAGAAGACACAGAGATGGCCAAGATGCACATTAAAAGCTGTTCAACATCACTAATTATTAGGGAAATGCAAATCAAAACTACAATGAGGTATCACCTCACAGTTGTTAGAATCGGCATCATCAGAAAATCTTCAAACAACAAATTCTAGGGAGGGTGTGGACAAAAGGATCCCTCTTCCACTAGTGGTGGAAATGTAAATTCATACAGGCACGATGGAGAACAGTATGGAGTTTCCTTAAAAAAACTAGAAATAGAATTACAATATGATCCAGCAATCCCACTTCTGGGCATATACCCAGAGAAAACCATAAATCAAAAAGGCACATTCACCACAATGCTCATTTCAGCACTATTTACAATAGCCCGGTAATGGAAGCAACCTAAGTACCCACAGACAGAAGAATGGATAAAGATGTGGTACATATATAAAATGGAATATTACTCAGCCATAAGAAGGAATGAAACTGGGTCATTTGTAGAGACGTCGATGGATCTAGAGACTGTCATACAGAATAAAGTTAGTCAGAAAGAGACAAACAAATATTGTATATTAATGCATATATGTGGAACCTAGAAAAATGGTACAGATGAACTGGTTTGCAGGGAAGAAATAGAGACACAGAGGTAGAGAACACACGTATGGACACCAAGTGTGGGAATCCATGGGGTGGTGGTGGTGGGATGAGTTGGGAGATTGGGACTGACCTGTATACATGTATATGCATAAAATACATAAGTAATAATAAACTGCTGTATAAAAAATAAATAAAATTAAATTTCAAAATTTAAACAAATAAAATTTAAAAATAAAACAGAAAAAAGTTCTTCCCTTCACACAGATGTATTTATATGAATGAATTATTTCCATGCTTATATCTATAAATACATAAAAGAGGAATAAAATCTAACTTGAACCAGAAAAGAAAAAAAACCCTGAACCCACCAGTTATACAGAGGAAAACACTATCAGGGCACTTGCTCCAGAGGTAAACAATTCTGAAACTGGTCAGAGGTGGGGAATTATCTCCCATACAGCCAGCAGCCCACTCTTATGCAAGGATCGTCCTCATTGCAAAGCTGGGTGTCATGCCGAGGCATCTGTGAGTAACCGTGAGCTGAGCCCCAGGCCAGCTGCTGTTGAACTTTTCCCACCCTTCCCAGGTAAAACACCTGAATATGTACAAGGGCTTGAAAGCCTAGAGGAAGGGCCGTGGAGCCACACCAGTGACAGTACGCAGGCCAACTTGGTGCCTGCAGGCCAGCCAGGATGGTCCTGGCCCTGGGCGCTCTTCTGGAAGCTTTCCATTGCCCTGCCTGAGATACCCCTCCTGTCCCGGCCCCCACTGCTTTTTTCCGTCCTCACCTCCGTCCGGAGAGAAATTCCAGCGGAAGGTAAGGGTGACACATCATCTTCTTTAGAGGTGGCAGCCTGGCAACTCCTGCAGAAAGTCCAGCAGAGACCCACTCACACCGGGCCACCCACAAAGCCGTGGCCCCTCACTGCCTCCCACCAGCACAGCCCCGAGACTGCTGACGGGGCAGAGAATATGGAGTCAGGCACAGCTTCAGGGGCTATTGCTGCCTGCAGCGCTGTTTATATTGACCTCAACCCTGGCACACCTGGGGAGGGACGACCGGCAGGGTCAGGCTGCCCAGGTCAGCTAATCCTCAGCCCTCAGGGAATCACATTGTTGAAAATGGACCTCGCTAAGGCAGAATAGAAGCCAAGGAATAAAAGGACACAATGCCATTTGCAGCACCGTAGGTGTGTCTAGAGGTAATCACGTGACTTGTAGTAAGTCAGAAAGTGAAAGATACATATCATATCATATCTCTTATAGGTGTGAACGAAAAATGGATACCAGGGCAGATATTTCCACTCAGAAGGGCAATCACAGATTCCTTCAACAAACTTATGGTTCACCAATGGAAAGGTGTGAGGATTGGTTTCATTATGATATTGGGGTTAACAGACATATACAAACACAGGTGACATATATAATCACCAAAGACCTACAGAATACCAAGAGAAGACTACTCAACATTCTGTCATAAGGTACATGGGAAAAGGATCCCAGGAAGAACAGACATATGTATATGTGTAAAAGACCCACATCTTCCACACCTACAACAAGCCAAACATTGTAATCAAATTTGTTGTAATAAAAAATAAAAAATTAAATTAAAAACACGAACAAGAAGTAGTGAGACAAACTTGAGGGGCTTTCTCCTGGCACATTCCATTCTAAATTCCAATCTAGAACACGACTTCCATTGAGGCTCTGTTGCCCCAGTAACCAGATTTGGTAAGGGAGAACTGCTGCCACCTTGTGGCCGTTTCACCAAACAGCAGCTTTAATCCCAGCGCTAATGGTCAGTTGATATTCAAAATCATTGCAGGCCTGTAAATGACACCTGGCGTGAACACAAATCCTGGGGTCATGTATCGACCAAAAAATTCAAAGGACGTCCATATTTCAAAACGACAGTTTCAAAAGGCATATTTTACACACATTAGTGTTCTGCTTCTTTTTCTTTCTTTCCTTTTTTGTTAAAAAAACAGGAATGGCAAAAAGTATCCCTCAGAATGGGCGAAAATATTTGCAAACGAATCAATGGACAAAGGTTTAATCTCCAATATATATAAAGAGCTCATGCAGCTTAATATTAAAAAAAACCAAACAACCCAATAAAAAAATGGGCAGAAGATCTAAGAGACGTTTCTTCAAAGAAGACACAGAGATGGCCAAGACGCACATTAAAAGCTGTTCAACATCACTAATTATTAGAGAAATGCAAATCAAAACTACAATGAGGTATCACCTCACACTTGTTAGAATCGGCATCATCAGAAAATCTTCAAACAACAAATTCTAGGGAGGGTGTGGACAAAAGGATCCCTCTTCCACTAGTGGTGGAAATGTAAATTCATACAGGCACGATGGAGAACAGTATGGAGTTTCCTTAAAAAAACTAGAAATAGAATTACAATATGATCCAGCAATCCCACTTCTGGGCATATACCCAGAGAAAACCATAAATCAAAAAGGCACATTCACCACAATGCTCATTTCAGCACTATTTACAATAGCCAGGTAATGGAAGCAACCTAAGTACCCACAGACAGACGAATGGATAAAGATGTGGTACATATATAAAATGGAATATTACTCAGCCATAAGAAGGAATGAAACTGGGTCATTTGTAGAGACGTCGATGGATCTAGAGACTGTCATACAGAATAAAGTTAGTCAGAAAGAGACAAACAAATATTGTATATTAATGCATATATGTGGAACCTAGAAAAATGGTACAGATGAACTGGTTTGCAGGGAAGAAATAGAGACACAGAGGTAGAGAACACACGTATGGACACCAAGTGTGGGAATCCATGGGGTGGTGGTGGTGGGATGAGTTGGGAGATTGGGACTGACCTGTATACATGTATATGCATAAAATACATAAGTAATAATAAACTGCTGTATAAAAAATAAATAAAATTAAATTTCAAAATTTAAACAAATAAAATTTAAAAATAAAACAGAAAAAAGTTCTTCCCTTCACACAGATGTATTTATATGAATGAATTATTTCCATGCTTATATCTATAAATACATAAAAGAGGAATAAAATCTAACTTGAACCAGAAAAGAAAAAAAACCCTGAACCCACCAGTTATACAGAGGAAAACACTATCAGGGCACTTGCTCCAGAGGTAAACAATTCTGAAACTGGTCAGAGGTGGGGAATTATCTCCCATACAGCCAGCAGCCCACTCTTTTTTTTTTTTTTTTTTTTTTTTTTTTTTTTTTTTTTTTTTTTTTTTGCGGTACGCGGGCCTCTCACTGTTGTGGCCTCTCCCATTGCGGAGCACAGGCTCCGGACGCGCAGGCTCAGCGGCCATGGCTCACGGGCCCAGCCACTCCGCGGCACGTGGGATCTTCCCAGATCGGGGCACGAACCCACGTCCCCTGCATCGGCAGGCGGACTCTCAACCACTGCGCCACCAGGGAAGCCCCAGCAGCCCACTCTTATGCAAGGATCGTCCTCATTGCAAAGCTGGGTGTCATGCCGAGGCATCTGTGAGTAACCGTGAGCTGAGCCCCAGGCCAGCTGCTGTTGAACTTTTCCCACCCTTCCCAGGTAAAACACCTGAATATGTACAAGGGCTTGAAAGCCTAGAGGAAGGGCCGTGGAGCCACACCAGTGACAGTACGCAGGCCAACTTGGTGCCTGCAGGCCAGCCAGGATGGTCCTGGCCCTGGGCGCTCTTCTGGAAGCTTTCCATTGCCCTGCCTGAGATACCCCTCCTGTCCCGGCCCCCACTGCTTTTTTCCGTCCTCACCTCCGTCCGGAGAGAAATTCCAGCGGAAGGTAAGGGTGACACATCATCTTCTTTAGAGGTGGCAGCCTGGCAACTCCTGCAGAAAGTCCAGCAGAGACCCACTCACACCGGGCCACCCACAAAGCCGTGGCCCCTCACTGCCTCCCACCAGCACAGCCCCGAGACTGCTGACGGGGCAGAGAATATGGAGTCAGGCACAGCTTCAGGGGCTATTGCTGCCTGCAGCGCTGTTTATATTGACCTCAACCCTGGCACACCTGGGGAGGGACGACCGGCAGGGTCAGGCTGCCCAGGTCAGCTAATCCTCAGCCCTCAGGGAATCACATTGTTGAAAATGGACCTCGCTAAGGCAGAATAGAAGCCAAGGAATAAAAGGACACAATGCCATTTGCAGCACCGTAGGTGTGTCTAGAGGTAATCACGTGACTTGTAGTAAGTCAGAAAGTGAAAGATACATATCATATCATATCTCTTATAGGTGTGAACGAAAAATGGATACCAGGGCAGATATTTCCACTCAGAAGGGCAATCACAGATTCCTTCAACAAACTTATGGTTCACCAATGGAAAGGTGTGAGGATTGGTTTCATTATGATATTGGGGTTAACAGACATATACAAACACAGGTGACATATATAATCACCAAAGACCTACAGAATACCAAGAGAAGACTACTCAACATTCTGTCATAAGGTACATGGGAAAAGGATCCCAGGAAGAACAGACATATGTATATGTGTAAAAGACCCACATCTTCCACACCTACAACAAGCCAAACATTGTAATCAAATTTGTTGTAATAAAAAATAAAAAATTAAATTAAAAACACGAACAAGAAGTAGTGAGACAAACTTGAGGGGCTTTCTCCTGGCACATTCCATTCTAAATTCCAATCTAGAACACGACTTCCATTGAGGCTCTGTTGCCCCAGTAACCAGATTTGGTAAGGGAGAACTGCTGCCACCTTGTGGCCGTTTCACCAAACAGCAGCTTTAATCCCAGCGCTAATGGTCAGTTGATATTCAAAATCATTGCAGGCCTGTAAATGACACCTGGCGTGAACACAAATCCTGGGGTCATGTATCGACCAAAAAATTCAAAGGACGTCCATATTTCAAAACGACAGTTTCAAAAGGCATATTTTACACACATTAGTGTTCTGCTTCTTTTTCTTTCTTTCCTTTTTTGTTAAAAAAACAGGAATGGCAAAAAGTATCCCTCAGAATGGGCGAAAATATTTGCAAACGAATCAATGGACAAAGGTTTAATCTCCAATATATATAAAGAGCTCATGCAGCTTAATATTAAAAAAAAACCAAACAACCCAATAAAAAAATGGGCAGAAGATCTAAGAGACGTTTCTTCAAAGAAGACACAGAGATGGCCAAGACGCACATTAAAAGCTGTTCAACATCACTAATTATTAGAGAAATGCAAATCAAAACTACAATGAGGTATCACCTCACACTTGTTAGAATCGGCATCATCAGAAAATCTTCAAACAAAAATTCTAGGGAGGGTGTGGACAAAAGGATCCCTCTTCCACTAGTGGTGGAAATGTAAATTCATACAGGCACGATGGAGAACAGTATGGAGTTTCCTTAAAAAAACTAGAAATAGAATTACAATATGATCCAGCAATCCCACTTCTGGGCATATACCCAGAGAAAACCATAAATCAAAAAGGCACATTCACCACAATGCTCATTTCAGCACTATTTACAATAGCCAGGTAATGGAAGCAACCTAAGTACCCACAGACAGACGAATGGATAAAGATGTGGTACATATATAAAATGGAATATTACTCAGCCATAAGAAGGAATGAAACTGGGTCATTTGTAGAGACGTCGATGGATCTAGAGACTGTCATACAGAATAAAGTTAGTCAGAAAGAGACAAACAAATATTGTATATTAATGCATATATGTGGAACCTAGAAAAATGGTACAGATGAACTGGTTTGCAGGGAAGAAATAGAGACACAGAGGTAGAGAACACACGTATGGACACCAAGTGTGGGAATCCATGGGGTGGTGGTGGTGGGATGAGTTGGGAGATTGGGACTGACCTGTATACATGTATATGCATAAAATACATAAGTAATAATAAACTGCTGTATAAAAAATAAATAAAATTAAATTTCAAAATTTAAACAAATAAAATTTAAAAATAAAACAGAAAAAAGTTCTTCCCTTCACACAGATGTATTTATATGAATGAATTATTTCCATGCTTATATCTATAAATACATAAAAGAGGAATAAAATCTAACTTGAACCAGAAAAGAAAAAAAACCCTGACCCCACCAGTTATACAGAGGAAAACACTATCAGGGCACTTGCTCCAGCGGTAAACAATTCTGAAACTGGTCAGAGGTGGGGAATTATCTCCCATACAGCCAGCAGCCCACTCTTATGCAAGGATCGTCCTCATTGCAAAGCTGGGTGTCATGCCGAGGCATCTGTGAGTAACCGTGAGCTGAGCCCCAGGCCAGCTGCTGTTGAACTTTTCCCACCCTTCCCAGGTAAAACACCTGAATATGTACAAGGGCTTGAAAGCCTAGAGGAAGGGCCGTGGAGCCACACCAGTGACAGTACGCAGGCCAACTTGGTGCCTGCAGGCCAGCCAGGATGGTCCTGGCCCTGGGCGCTCTTCTGGAAGCTTTCCATTGCCCTGCCTGAGATACCCCTCCTGTCCCGGCCCCCACTGCTTTTTTCCGTCCTCACCTCCGTCCGGAGAGAAATTCCAGCGGAAGGTAAGGGTGACACATCATCTTCTTTAGAGGTGGCAGCCTGGCAACTCCTGCAGAAAGTCCAGCAGAGACCCACTCACACCGGGCCACCCACAAAGCCGTGGCCCCTCACTGCCTCCCACCAGCACAGCCCCGAGACTGCTGACGGGGCAGAGAATATGGAGTCAGGCACAGCTTCAGGGGCTATTGCTGCCTGCAGCGCTGTTTATATTGACCTCAACCCTGGCACACCTGGGGAGGGACGACCGGCAGGGTCAGGCTGCCCAGGTCAGCTAATCCTCAGCCCTCAGGGAATCACATTGTTGAAAATGGACCTCGCTAAGGCAGAATAGAAGCCAAGGAATAAAAGGACACAATGCCATTTGCAGCACCGTAGGTGTGTCTAGAGGTAATCACGTGACTTGTAGTAAGTCAGAAAGTGAAAGATACATATCATATCATATCTCTTATAGGTGTGAACGAAAAATGGATACCAGGGCAGATATTTCCACTCAGAAGGGCAATCACAGATTCCTTCAACAAACTTATGGTTCACCAATGGAAAGGTGTGAGGATTGGTTTCATTATGATATTGGGGTTAACAGACATATACAAACACAGGTGACATATATAATCACCAAAGACCTACAGAATACCAAGAGAAGACTACTCAACATTCTGTCATAGGGTACATGGGAAAAGGATCCCAGGAAGAACAGACATATGTATATGTGTAAAAGACCCACATCTTCCACACCTACAACAAGCCAAACATTGTAATCAAATTTGTTGTAATAAAAAATAAAAAATTAAATTAAAAACACGAACAAGAAGTAGTGAGACAAACTTGAGGGGCTTTCTCCTGGCACATTCCATTCTAAATTCCAATCTAGAACACGACTTCCATTGAGGCTCTGTTGCCCCAGTAACCAGATTTGGTAAGGGAGAACTGCTGCCACCTTGTGGCCGTTTCACAAAACAGCAGCTTTAATCCCAGCGCTAATGGTCAGTTGATATTCAAAATCATTGCAGGCCTGTAAATGACACCTGGCGTGAACACAAATCCTGGGGTCATGTATCGACCAAAAAATTCAAAGGACGTCCATATTTCAAAACGACAGTTTCAAAAAGCATATTTTACACACATTAGTGTTCTGCTTCTTTTTCTTTCTTTTCTTTTTTGTTAAAAAAACAGGAATGGGAAAAAGTATCCCTCAGAATGGGCGAAAATATTTGCAAACGAATCAATGGACAAAGGTTTAATCTCCAATATATATAAAGAGCTCATGCAGCTTAATATTAAAAAAAACCAAACAACCCAATAAAAAAATGGGCAGAAGATCTAAGAGACGTTTCTTCAAAGAAGACACAGAGATGGCCAAGATGCACATTAAAAGCTGTTCAACATCACTAATTATTAGGGAAATGCAAATCAAAACTACAATGAGGTATCACCTCACACTTGTTAGAATCGGCATCATCAGAAAATCTTCAAACAACAAATTCTAGGGAGGGTGTGGACAAAAGGATCCCTCTTCCACTAGTGGTGGAAATGTAAATTCATACAGGCACGATGGAGAACAGTATGGAGTTTCCTTAAAAAAACTAGAAATAGAATTACAATATGATCCAGCAATCCCACTTCTGGGCATAAACCCAGAGAAAACCATAAATCAAAAAGGCACATTCACCACAATGCTCATTTCAGCACTATTTACAATAGCCAGGTAATGGAAGCAACCTAAGTACCCACAGACAGAAGAATGGATAAAGATGTGGTACATATATAAAATGGAATATTACTCAGCCATAAGAAGGAATGAAACTGGGTCATTTGTAGAGACGTCGATGGATCTAGAGACTGTTATACAGAATAAAGTTAGTCAGAAAGAGAAAAACAAATATTGTATATTAATGCATATATGTGGAACCTAGAAAAATGGTACAGATGAACTGGTTTGCAGGGAAGAAATAGAGACACAGAGGTAGAGAACACACGTATGGACACCAAGTGTGGGAATCCATGGGGTGGTGGTGGTGGGATGAGTTGGGAGATTGGGACTGACCTGTATACATGTATATGCATAAAATACATAAGTAATAATAAACTGCTGTATAAAAAATAAATAAAATTAAATTTCAAAATTTAAACAAATAAAATTTAAAAATAAAACAGAAAAAAGTTCTTCCCTTCACACAGATGTATTTATATGAATGAATTATTTCCATGCTTATATCTATAAATACATAAAAGAGGAATAAAATCTAACTTGAACCAGAAAAGAAAAAAAACCCTGAACCCACCAGTTATACAGAGGAAAACACTATCAGGGCACTTGCTCCAGAGGTAAACAATTCTGAAACTGGTCAGAGGTGGGGAATTATCTCCCATACAGCCAGCAGCCCACTCTTATGCAAGGATCGTCCTCATTGCAAAGCTGGGTGTCATGCCGAGGCATCTGTGAGTAACCGTGAGCTGAGCCCCAGGCCAGCTGCTGTTGAACTTTTCCCACCCTTCCCAGGTAAAACACCTGAATATGTACAAGGGCTTGAAAGCCTAGAGGAAGGGCCATGGAGCCACACCAGTGACAGTACGCAGGCCAACTTGGTGCCTGCAGGCCAGCCAGGATGGTCCTGGCCCTGGGCGCTCTTCTGGAAGCTTTCCATTGCCCTGCCTGAGATACCCCTCCTGTCCCGGCCCCCACTGCTTTTTTCCGTCCTCACCTCCGTCCGGAGAGAAATTCCAGCGGAAGGTAAGGGTGACACATCATCTTCTTTAGAGGTGGCAGCCTGGCAACTCCTGCAGAAAGTCCAGCAGAGACCCACTCACACCGGGCCACCCACAAAGCCGTGGCCCCTCACTGCCTCCCACCAGCACAGCCCCGAGACTGCTGACGGGGCAGAGAATATGGAGTCAGGCACAGCTTCAGGGGCTATTGCTGCCTGCAGCGCTGTTTATATTGACCTCAACCCTGGCACACCTGGGGAGGGACGACCGGCAGGGTCAGGCTGCCCAGGTCAGCTAATCCTCAGCCCTCAGGGAATCACATTGTTGAAAATGGACCTCGCTAAGGCAGAATAGAAGCCAAGGAATAAAAGGACACAATGCCATTTGCAGCACCGTAGGTGTGTCTAGAGGTAATCACGTGACTTGTAGTAAGTCAGAAAGAGAAAGACACATATCATATCATATCTCTTATAGGTGTGAACGAAAAATGGATACCAGGGCAGATATTTCCACGCAGAAGGGCAATCACAGATTCATTAAACAAACTTATGGTTCACCAATGGAAAGGTGTGAGGATTGGTTTCATTATGATATTGGTGTTCACAGACATATACAAACACAGGTGACATATATAATCACCAAAGACCTACAGAATACCAAGAGAAGACTACTCAACATTCTGTCATAAGGTACATGGGAAAAGGATCCCAGGAAGAACAGACATATGTATATGTGTAAAAGAACCACATCTTCCACACCTACAACAAGCCAAACATTGTAATCAAATTTGTTGTAATAAAAAATAAAAAATTAAATTAAAAACACGAACAAGAAGTAGTGAGACAAACTTGAGGGGCTTTCTCCTGGCACATTCCATTCTAAATTCCAATCTAGGACACGACTTCCATTGAGGCTCTGTTGCCCCAGTAACCAGATTTGGTAAGGGAGAACTGCTGCCACCTTGTGGCCGTTTCACAAAACAGCAGCTTTAATCCCAGCGCTAATGGTCAGTTGATATTCAAAATCATTGCAGGCCTGTAAATGACACCTGGCGTGAACACAAATCCTGGGGTCATGTATGGACCAAAAAATTCAAAGGACGTCCATATTTCAAAACGACAGTTTCAAAAGGCATATTTTACACACATTAGTCTTCTGCTTCTTTTTCTTTCTTTCTTTTTTTGTTAAAAAAACGGGAATGGCAAAAAGCATCCCTTAGATTGGGCGAAAATATTTGCAAACGAATCAATTGACAAAGGTTTAATCTCCAAAATATATAAAGAGCTCATGCAGCTTAATATTAAAAAAAACAAACAACCCAATACAAAAATGGGCAGAAGATCTAAGGAGACGTCTCTTCAAAGAAGACACAGAGATGGCCAAGACGCACATGAAAAGCTGCTCAACATCAATAATTATTAGAGAAATGCAAATCAAAACTACAATGAGGTATCACCTCACACCTGTTAGAATCGGCATCATCAGAAAATCTACAAACAACAAAATCTGGGGAGGGTGTGGACAAAAGGATCCCTCTTCCACTATTGGTGGAAGTGTAAATTGATACAGTCACGATGGAGAACAGTATGGAGTTTCCTTAAAATAACTAGAAATAGAATTACCATATGATCCAGCAATCCCACTTCTGGGCATATACCCAGAGAAAACCATAAATCAAAAAGGCACATTCTCCACAATGCTCATTTCAGCACTACTTACAATAGCCAGGTAATGGAAGCAACCTAAATACCCACAGACAGACGAATGGATAAAGATGTGGTACATATATAAAATGGAATATTACTCACCATAAGAAGGAATGAAACTGGGTCATTTGTAGAGACGTCGATAGTTCTAGAGACTGTCATACAGAAGGAAGTAAGTCAGAAAGAGAAAAACAAATATTGTATATTAATGCATATATGTGGAACCTAAAAAATGGTACAGATGAACTGGTTTTCAGGGAAGAAATAGAGACACAGAGGTAGAGAACACACGTATGGACACCAAGTGTGGGAAGCCATGGGGTGGTGGTGGTGGGATGAGTTGGGAGATTGGGATTGACCTGTATACATGTATATGCATAAAATACATAACTAATAATAACCTGCTGTATAAAAAATAAATAAAATTAAATTTCAAAATTTTAAAAAATAAAATTTAAAAATAAAACAGAAAAAAGTTCTTCCCTTCACACAGATGTATTTATATGAATGAATTATTTCCATGCTTTTATCTATAAATACATTAAAGAGGAATAAAATGTAACTTGAACCACAAAAGAAAAAAAACCCTGAACCCACCAGTTATACAGAGGAAAACCATATCAGGGCACTTGCTCCTGTGGTAAACAATTCTGATACTGGTCAGAGGTGGGGAATTATCTCCCATACAGCCAGCAGCCCACTGCTATGCAAGGAGCGTCCTCATTGCAAAGCTGGGGGCCATGCCGAGGCATCTGTGAGTAACCGTGAGATGAGCCCCAGGCCAGCTGCTGTTGAACTTTTCCCACCCTTCCCAGGTAAAACACCTGAATATGTACAAGGGCTTGAAAGCCTAGAGGAGGGGCCGTGGAGCCACACCAGCGACAGCACACAGGCCAACTTGGTGCCTGCAGGCCAGCCAGGAAGGTCCTGGCCCTGGGCGCTCTTCTGGAAGCTTTCCATTGCCCTGCCTGAGATACCCCTCCTGTCCCGGCCCCCACTGCTTTTTTCCTTCCTCACCTCTGTCCGGAGAGAAATTCCAGCGGAAGGTAAGGGTGACACATCCTCTTCTTTACACGTGGCAGCCTGGCAAATCCTGCAGAAAGTACAGCAGAGACCCACTCACACCGGGCCACCCACAAAGCCGTGGCCCCTCACTCCCTCCCACCAGCACAGCCCCGAGACTGCTGACGGGGCAGAGAATATGGAGTCAGGCACAGCTTCAGGGGCTATTGCTGCCTGCAGCGCTGTTTATATTGACCTCAACCCAGGCAGACCTGGGGAGGGCCGGCCCGCAGGGTCAGGCTACCCAGGTCAGCTAATCCTCAGCCCTCAGGGAATCACATTGTTGAAAATGGACCTCGCTAAGGCAGAATAGAAGCCAAGGAATAAAAGGACACAATGCCATTTGCAGCACCGTAGGTGTGTCTAGAGGTAATCACGTGACTTGTAGTAAGTCCGAAAGTGAAAGACACATATCATATCATATCTGTTATAGGTGTGACCGAAAAATGGATACCAGGGCAGATATTTCCACGCAGAAGGGCAATCACAGATTCATTCAACAAACTTATGGTTCACCAATGAAAAGGTGTGAGGATTGGTTTCATTAAGATATTGGGGTTAACAGACATATACAAACACAGGTGACATATATAATCACCAAAGACCTACAGAATACCAAGAGAAGACTACTCAACATTCTGTCATAAGGTACATGGGAAAAGGATCCCAGGAAGAACAGACATATGTATATGTGTAAAAGAACCACATCTTCCACACCTACAACAAGCCAAACATTGTAATCAAATTTGCTGTAATAAAAAATAAAAAATTAAATTAAAAACACGAACAAGAAGTAGTGAGACAAACTTGAGGGGCTTTCTCCTGGCACATTCCATTCTAAATTCCAATCTAGAACACGACTTCCATTGAGGCTCTGTTGCCCCAGTAACCAGATTTGGTAAGGGAGAACTGCTGCCACCTGGAGGCCGTTTCACACAATAGCAGCTTTAATCCCAGCGCTAATGGTCAGTTGATATTCAAAATCATTGCAGGCCTGTAAATGACACCTGCCCTGAACACAAATCCTGGGGTCATGTATGGACCAAAAAATTCAAAGGAGGTCCATATTTCAAAACGACAGTTTCAAAAGGCATATTTTACACACATTAGTGTTCTGCTTCTTTTTCTTTCTTTCTTTTTTTGTTAAAAAAACGGGAATGGCAAAAAGCTTCCCTCAGAATGGGCGAAAATATTTGCAAACGAATCAATGGACAAAGGTTTAATCTCCAATATATATAAAGAGCTCGTGCAGGTTAGTATTAAAAAAACAAACAACCCAATACAAAAATGGGCAGTAGATCTAAAGAGACGTTTCTTCAAAGAAGACAGAGATGGCCAAGACGCACATGAAAAGCTGCTCAACATCACTAATTATTAGAGAAATGCAAATCAAAACTACAATGAGGTATCACCTCACACCTGTTAGAATCGGCATCATCAGAAAATCTACAAACAACAAATTCTGGGGAGGGTGTGGACAAAAGGATCCCTCTTCCACTAGTGGTGGAAATGTAAATTGATACAGTCACGATGGAGAACAGTATGGAGTTTCCTTAAAAAAACTAGAAATAGAATTACCATATGATCCAGCAATCCCACTTCTGGGCATATACCCAGAGAAAACCATAAATCAAATAGGCACATTCACCACAATTCTCATTTCAGCACTATTTACGATAACCAGGTAATGCAAGCAACCTATGTACCCACAGACAGACGAATGGATAAAGATGTGGTACATATATAAAATGGAATATTACTCAGCCATAAGAAGGAATGAAACTGGGTCATTTGTAGAGACGTCGATGGATCTAGAGACTGTCATACAGAATGAAGTAAGTCAGAAAGAGAAAAAGAAATATTGTATATTAATGCATATATGTGGAAGCTAGAAAAATGGTACAGATGAACTGGTTTGCAGGGAAGAAATAGAGACACAGAGGTCGAGAACACATGTATGGACACCAAGTGTGGGAATCCAGGGCGTGGTTGTGGTGGGATGAGTTGGGAAATTGGGATTGACCTGTATACATGTATATGCATAAAATACATAACTAATAATAACCTGCTGTATAAAAAAATCAATAAAATTAAATTTCAAAATTTTAAAAAGTAAAATTTAAAAATAAAACAGGAAATAGTTCTTCCCTTCACACACATGTATTTATATGAATGAATTATTTCCATGCTTATATCTATAAATACATAAAAGAGGAATAAAATCTAACTTGAACCAACAAAGAAAAAAAAACCTGAACCCACCAGTTATACAGAGGAAAACCCTATCAGGGCACTTGCTCCAGCGGTAAACAATTCTGAAATTGGTCAGAGGTGGGGAATCATCTCCCATAGAGCCAGCAGCCCACTCCTACGCAAGGAGCGTCCTCATTGCAAGGCTGGGTGCCATGCTGAGGCATCTGTGAGTAACCGTGAGCTGAGCACCAGGCCAGCTGCTGTTGAACTTTTCCCACCCTTCCCAGGTAAAACACCTGAATATGTACAAGGGCTTGAAAGCCAAGAAGAAGGGCCGTGGAGCCACAACAGCGACAGCACGCAGGCCAACTTGGTGCCTGCAGGCCAGCCAGGAATGTCCTGACCCTGGGCGCTCTTCTGGAAGCTTTCCATTGCCCTGCCTGAGATACCCCTCCTGTCCCAGCACCCACTGCTTTTTTCCTTCCTCACCTCTGTCCAGAGAGAAATTCCAGCGGAAGGTATGGGTGACACATCCTCTTCTTTACAAGTGGAAGCCTGGCAACTCCTGCAGAAAGTCCAGCAGAGACCCACTCACACCGGGCCACCCACAAGGCCGTGGCCCCTCACTCCCTCCCACCAGCACAGCCCCGAGACTGCTGATGGGGCAGAGAATATGGAGTCAGGCACAGCTTCAGGGGCTATTGCTGCCTGCAGCGCTGTTTATATTGACCTCAACCCAGGCACACCAGGGGAGGGCCGGCCGGTAGGGTCAGGCTAACCAGGTCAGCTAATCCTCAGCCCTTAGGGAATCACATTGTTGAAAATGGACCTCGCTAACGCAGAATAGAAGCCAAGGAGTAAAAGGACACAATGCCATTTGCAGCACCGTAGGTGTGTCTAGAGGTAATCACGTGTCTTGTAGTAAGTCAGAATGTGAAAGACACATATCATATCATATCTCTTATAGGTGGGACCGAAAAATGGATACCAGGGCAGATATTTCCACGGAGAAGAGCAATCACAGATTCATTAAACAAACTTATGGTTCACCAATGGAAAGGTGTGAGGATTGGTTTCATTATGATATTGGGGTTAACAGACATATACAAACACAGGTGACATATATAATCACCAAAGACCTACAGAATACCAAGAGAAGACTACTCAACATTCTGTCATAAGGTACATGGGAAAAGGATCCCAGGAAGAACAGACATATGTATATGTGTAAAAGAACCACATCTGCCACACCTACAACAAGCCAAACATTGTAAACAAATTTGCTGTAATAAAAAATAAAAAATTAAATTAAAAACACGAACAAGAAGTAGTGAGACAAACTTGAGGGGCTTTCTCCCGGCACATTCCATTCTAAATTCCAATCTAGAACACGACTTCCATTGAGGCTCTGTTGCCCAGTAACCAGATTTGGTAAGGGAGAACTGCTGCCACCTTGTGGCCGTTTCACACAACAGCAGATTTAATCCCAGCGCTAATGGTCAGTTGATATTCAAAATCCTTGCAGGCCTGTAAATGACACCTGCCCGGAAAACAAATCCTGGCTTCATATATTGACAAAAAAATTCAAAGGACGTCCATATTTCAAAACGACAGTTTCAAAAGGCATATTTTACACACATTAGTGTTCTGCTTCTTTTTCTTTCTTTCTTTTTTTGTTAAGAAAACGGGAATGGCAAAAAGCATCCCTCAGAATGGGCGAAAATATTTGCAAACGAATCAATTGAGAAAGGTTTAATCTCCAATATATATAAAGAGCTCATGCAGCTTAATATTAAAAAAACAAACAACCCAAAACAAAAATGGGCAGAAGATCTAAAGAGACGTTTCTTCAAAGAAGACACAGAGATGGCCAAGACGCACATGAAAAGCTGCTCAACATCACTAATTATTAGAGAAATGCAAATCAAAACTATAATGAGGTATCACCTCACACCTGTTAGAATCGGCATCATCAGAAAATCTACAAACAACAAATTCTGGGGAGGGTGTGGACAAAAGGATCCCTCTTCCACTAGTGGTGGAAATGTAAATTGATACAGTCACGATGGAGAACAGTATGGAGTTTCCTTAAAAAAACTAGAAATAGAATTACAATATGATCCAGCAATCCCACTTCTGGGCATATACCCAGAGAAAACCATAAATCAAATAGGCACATTCACCACAATTCTCATTTCAGCACTATTTACGATAACCAGGTAAACAAGCAACCTATGTACCCACAAACAGACGAATGGATAAAGATTTGGTACATATATAAAATGGAATATTACTCAGCCATAAGAAGGAATGAAACTGGGTCATTTGTAGAGACGTCGATGGATCTAGATACTGTCATACAGAATGAAGTAAGTCAGAAAGAGAAAAAGAAATATTGTATATTAATGCATATATGTGGAAGCTAGAAAAATGGTACAGATGAACTGGTTTGCAGGGAAGAAATAGAGACACAGAGGTCGAGAACACATGTATGGACACCAAGTGTGGGAATCCATGGGGTGGTTGTGGTGGGATGAGTTGGGAAATTGGGATTGACCTGTATACATGTATATGCATAAAATACATAACTAATAATAACCTGCTGTATAAAATAATAAATAAAATTAAATTTCAAAAATTTAAAAATAAAACAGAAAAAAGTTCTTCTCTTCACACAGATGTATTTATATGAATGAATTATTTCCATGCTTATATCTATAAAAACATAAAAGAGGAATAAAATCTAACTTGAACCAAAAAAGTAAAAAAAAACCTGAACCCACCAGTTATACAGAGGAAAACCCTATCAGGGCACTTGCTCCAGCAGTAAACAATTCTGAAATTGGTCAGAGTTGGGGAATCATCTCCCATCGAGCCAGCAGCCGACTCCTTCGAAAGGAGCGTCCTCATTGCAAAGCTGGGGGCCATGCCGAGGCATCTGTGAGTAACCGTGAGCTGAGCCCCTGGCCAGCTGCTGTTGAACTTTTCCCACCCTTCCCAGGTAAAACACCTGAATATGTACAAGGGCTTGAAAGCCCAGAAGAAGGGCCGTGGAGCCACAACAGCGACAGCACGCAGGCCAACTTGGTGCCTGCAGGCCAGCCAGGATGGTCCTGGCCCTGGGCGCTCTTCTGGAAGCTTTCCATTGCCCTGCCTGAGATACCCCTCCTGTCCCGGCCCCCACTGGTTTTTTCCTTCCTCACCTCTGTCCGGAGAGAAATTCCAGCGGAAGGTATGGGTGACACATCCTCTTCTTTACAGGTGGAAGCCTGGCAACTCCTGCAGAAAGTCCAGCAGAGACCCACTCACACCGGGCCACCCACAAAGCCGTTGCCCCTCACTCACTCCCATCAGCACAGCCCCGAGACTGCTGACGGAGCAGAGAATATGGAGTCAGGCACAGCTTCAGGGGCTATTGCTGCCTGCAGCGCTGTTTATATTGACCTCAACCCTGGCACACCTGGGGAGGGCCGGCCGGCAGGGTCAGGCTACCCAGGTCAGCTAATCCTCAGCCATCAGGGAATCACATTGTTGAAAATGGACCTCGCTAAGGCAGAATAGAAGCCAAGGAATAAAAGGACACAATGCCATTTGCAGCACCGTAGGTGTGTCTAGAGGTAATCACGTGACCTGTAGTAAGTCAGAAAGTGAAAGACACATATCATATCATATCTCTTATAGGTGTGACCGAAAAATGGATACCAGGGCAGATATTTCCACTCAGAAGGGCAATCACAGATTCATTCAACAAACTTATGGTTCACCAATGGAAAGGTGTGAGGATTGGTTTCATTATGATATTGGGGTTAACAGACATATACAAACACAGGTGACATATATAATCACCAAAGACCTACAGAATACCAAGAGAAGACTACTCAACATTCTGTCATAAGGTACATGGGAAAAGGATCCCAGGAAGAACAGACATATGTATATGTGTAAAAGAACCACATCTTCCACACCTACAACAAGTCAAACATTGTAATCAAATTTGCTGTAATAAAAACATAAAAAATTAAATTAAAAACACGAACAAGAAGTAGTCAGACAAACTTGAGGGGCTTTCTCCTGGCACATTCCACTCTAAATTCCAATCTAGAACACGACTTCCATTGAGGCTCTGTTGCCCAGTAACCAGATTTGGTAAGGGAGAACTGCTGCCACCTTGTGGCCGTTTCACACAACAGCAGATTTAATCCCAGCGCTAATGGTCAGTTGATATTCAAAATCCTTGCAGGCCTGTAAATGACACCTGCCCTGAAAACAAATCCTGGCATCATATATCGACCAAAAAATTCAAAGGACGTCCATATTTCAAAACGACAGTTTCAAAAGGCATATTTTACACACATTAGTGTTCTGCTTCTTTTTCTTTCTTTCTTTTTTTGTTAAAAAAACAGGAATGGCAAAAAGCATCCCTCAGAATGGGCAAAAATATTTGCAAACGAATCAATGGACAAAGGTTTAATCTCCAATATATATAAAGAGCTCATGCAGCTTAATATTAAAAAAACAAACAACCCAATACAAAAATGGGCAGAAGATCTAAAGAGACGTTTCTTCAAAGAAGACACAGAGATGGCCAAGACGCACATGAAAAGCTGCTCAACATCACTAATTATTAGAGAAATGCAAATCTAAACTACAAGGAGGTATCACCTCACACCTGTTGGAATCGGCATCATCAGAAAATCTACAAACAACAAATTCTGGGGAGGGTGTGGACAAAAGGATCCCTCTTCCACTAGTGGTGGAAATGTAAATTGATAAAGTCACGATGGAGAAGAGTATGGAATTTCCTTAAAAAAACTAGAAATAGAATTACCATATGATCCAGCAATCCCACTTCTGGGCATATACCCAGAGAAAACCATAAATCAAAAAGGCACATTCACCACAATGCTCATTTCAGCACTATTTACAATAGCCAGGTAATGGAAGCAACCTAAGTAGCCACAGACAGACAAATGGATAAAGATGTGGTACATATATAAAATGGAATATTACTCAGCCATAAGAAGGAATGAAACTGGGTCATTTGTAGAGACGTCGATGGATCTAGAGACTGTCATACAGAATGAAGTAAGTCAGAAAGAGAAAAACAAATATTGTATATTAATGCATATATGTGGAACTTAGAAAATGGTATAGATGAACTGGTTTGCAGGGAAGAAATAGAGACACAGAGGTAGAGAACACACGTATGGACACCAAGTGTGGGAAGCCATGTGGTGGTGGTTGTGGGATATGTTGGGAGATTGGGATTGACCTGTATACATGTATATGCATAAAATACATAACTAATAATACCTGCTGTATAAAAAAATGAATAAAATTAAATTTTAAAATTTTAAAAAATAAAATTTAAAAATAAAACATAAAAAGTTCTTCCCTTCACACAGATGTATTTATATGAATGAATTATTTCCATGCTTATATCCATAAATACATAAATGAGGAATAAAATCTAACTTGAAACAAAAAAGGAAAAAAAAACCTGAACCCACCAGTTATACAGAGGAAAACCCTATCAGGGTACTTGCTCCAGCGGTAAACAATTCTGAAATTGGTCAGAGGTGGGGAATCATCTCCCATACAGCCAGCAGCTCACCCCGCAAGCAGGGAGGGTCCTCATTGCAAAGCTGGGGGACCGTGCCAAGGCATCTGTGAGTAAACGTGAGCTGAGCCCCAGTCCTGCTGCATCTGAACTCTTCCCACCCTTTCCAGGTAAAACACCTGAATATGTACAAGAACTTTCAAGCCTTGAGGAAGGGCTGTGGAGCCACACCAGCGACAGCACACAGGCCGACTTGGTGCCTGCTGGCCAGTCAGGATGGTCCTGGCCCCAGATGCTCTTCTGGAAGCTTTCCATTTCCCTGCCTGAGATACCCCTCCTTCCACGGCCCCCCCTGCTTTTTTACTTCCTCACCTCTGCCTGGGGTGAAATTCCAGCGGCAGGTATGGGTGACACATCCTCTTCTTTAGCAGGTGGCAGCCTGGCAACTCCTGAAGAAAGTCCAGCAGAGCCCCACTCACACTGGGCCACCCACAAACCACGGCCCCTCACTCCCTCCCACCAGCACAGCCCCGGCACTGCCTGCGGGGCAGAGAATATGGCGTCAGTCACAGCTACAAGGGCTCTCGCTCACTGGAGTGCTGTTTATATTGCCCTCATCCCAGGCACACCTGTGGAGGGTTGGCAGGCAGTTTCAGGCTGTCAAAATCAGCCTATCCTCACCCCTCAGGGGCTCACAGTTGCAGAAAATGAAACTTGCTAAACGGGCCAGGCCCTAGGAACAGCTGTGGGCTCTTGAGAGTCAGAATAGACAAGGGGCTGCAGCTGCGGCTTGTTTTCTTATCATTTTATCTGGTCCATGAGTGGAAAACAACTTCAAGAAGACCCTATCCTAATGAGAGGAAACCAGGAGTCAGGGGGAGGAGTGATGGTGGGTGGAGACAGAGGCCTGGTGCCCTGGCTGCAGTGGAAGTGTCTGGAAGAACAGGCAGAAAGAGCCTGCAGAGAGTGATAGCCATGGTCACAGACCTGTCAGAGCTGCTGTTTGTTAGTTCAAGTCCTGCTCTGAGGTGTTCTGTGTCAGCTGTGAGCGACAGGTGAGCTGGGGGTTCTCTGCAAGGTGGGCTATGTGCACAGTTCCTGTGTGTCCAGCCCTGCTGGGGTATCTGCCCAGGGGAGCTCCGTATCCTGGGAAGGGCCTGAGTAGGAGAGCCCCATGGGCTGCTGGGTAGCTGCAGAGGTGAGCTCCATACCCTGGGAGGGACTTGACCACGAGAGCCCCGTGGGCTGTGGGGTAGGGGTGCAGCCCAGGTGAGCTCCATATCCTGGGATTGGCCTGACCACGAGAGCCCCATGGGCTGCTGGAGACCTGGTAAAGGATATCAGGGCAGTCAGTGAAGCCACCGAGGATATACATCCAGTAGCTCCTATTTCCTACTCCCTGCTGGTCATTCTACCTTCCACCAGGCCATGGCATTCTGTATTAGACTTCAATGATGCCTTCTTCTGTATTCCATTCATCTCAGAGTCACAAGAATTTTTGGCTTGTGAGTGGCAGGACACAACATGCAACAAAAGCAATAATGCTGGGCCGTCCTGCCCCAATGGTTCAAAAATCCCCACACCATCATTGGGGAAATGTCCTCTAAAGACCTAAAAGTTCAACCTCTGTAAAAGGGAACCCTCCTTCAATATGCAGATGACATTCTGATCGCCAGGCTTACTAAAGACGCCTCTGAACTACCTAGCCAAGAAAGGATAGAAGGTGTCCAAGAAAAACGCTCAAATATCCCAGGCTAAGGTGACATGCCTGGGCTTCATTCTCACAGATATCCAGAGAAACGCATCCCAGGATAGGGAAGAAGCCATTTGCAGCCTTCCTCTTCTAAAACTAGAAGACAGCTTAGGGGTTCCTGGGGAGGCCAAGGTTTTCTGCATCTGGATCCCTAACTACAGTGTAATAGCTGGGCCTCTACATGAAACACTGACACGAAAAGATGATGATCCTTTTGAATAGAATCCAGAAGCAGCCTTTCAAGAATGGAAAGAGCAGTGAATACAGACCCTTGCCCAGGAACTCCCTAATTTAGCTAAACCCTTTGACCTTTACATACCCGGTCAAAGGTTAATCGCCCTTGGAGCCTTAGTGCAAAAACTGGGACCACTTGAAATGGAGCAACACAAGAATGCCCTTCAGGTATGATAAACTATGGTCACCAAGGGCTTTGCCCACCGACTCATCAGGCCAGGATACTGGGGTATCTAAAAAGCTGGAAATCAGCAGCCCGCAAGGCCAGCTCCCTCCTAAGGGAAAAGGACCCCACGTGGTGATCCTAACCACCCATCATGCCCTGAAGTTGCAGGGGTCGCTCTGTGGACACACTGACCTCGAGTGAGGAGGCCCTCCAACTCCAACCTCCAGAGAGACTAACGGGGGCAACGGGCCCCCAAGATGACTCGTGTGACCATCACTTGACCTGGAGTTTCTCTCAGAAAACGACAAGACTGTGCCCCGAAAGAGCAGACTACTGCTTGCAGGACTTACTGCACCCAGAGGGGAGCTTATAAGCTTGGCGGGGGAAACGTATATCACGCTTTCACCATAGAAAACCCTACAGACACCGCGGTGATGGTGGCCAATATGACCGGCTGGACTGCTGGCTACTTCTAAAGGCCGTTGACTCAGTGGACGTCATGGTCCTGAATCACCACTGACCCTGGACTGTCTGGGAGTTGCGCGGGCAGGGCTCTGACACATGGTGCTGTTTGTACATTAATTCAGGGACCTAATTAAAGAAAGCACATCCTACTGGTCAGAGCATCTAGTCTGGCCAAAACTGTCTGCCTAAGGTCGCCGAATATATGTTGGGTGGGGTGAAAACTGCCACAGCAGCATCTCTGCGCCTCTCTTTCCTGGACCCTTAAAGGTCATTAGAATATGTAACACTTCCAATGCTGGTGCTCAGGTGGACGAGAAGTGAGGCAGGAGGCCTTGGGACAATCAACCTCACCGGGAGGCTAGTGGGGAGACGTTTTGCCCCTCCCCCCATGTATCAGGGCTCCCACCACAGCATGAAGCAGTTACAAAAGAGGGGTCTGCACCCTCAACACCCCAAGAATAAGGAACGGAACAAAAAGCAGAGGAGGTGTTCGTCTCCGGCAACGTTCATTAAAAATTCCTGGGAGATAAAAAGAGAATCTGGGCAATAAAATAAAGTCTAACCTGTTTTTCCTTTGTGCTTTGTCTAATTTCACGTGCTCCTAGGGTTCCGCATGCAGAGGTCCCACACCCGGCACTTCAGACCCGATTTCCTAGTGCAGAATGGCTGGGTTGACACCTCAGCTAGCGGGGTCCCATGCAGACTCCGCGGCATAGAGCCTGAGCTGCAGCGAATGCAGCCCTCGAGAGCTCCATCACCTCCCTCCCACTGACGCTGCCAGGGACCCTACACAGCAGCCCAGCCCACAGCCCATGGGGGAGTGCACGCTCTCACGTCTCCATTCTGTTTTCAAAATAATGTTTCCTTTGCTTCTGAACCAAACTCAGTCTTGATCTGTTGGCTCCAATGACACTGGGCACGGGGACGCCTGTTGGGGTCCACTCTGGAGGATCAGTAACAGAAATTGAGAACATTGTAACTTCAATGAACAGATGTGTGAGCCAAACTGTAGTTAACATAGAGCAGTGTATAATGCTCGGGTAAAATAAGATGTTTCTAAGACTTACATTTGATATTTCCATCACTTTCCTATAAGCAAGTTCAGTGAAGACGTCTGTCTTATTTGTCAGGTCAACATTAGAGAAATGAAGTGATTTATTTCCATGGATGTACATCGAATACTCTTGGCTGAAGCTTCAATCTTGTTTTGAATGCTTTTCCATTGAAAATGATACCTCTCTTTCAGCTCCCCCATTTCTGAGAAGTATAAAATCTTATAATTTATTATTACCAAAGGGGAAAGGTAGGAGAAGGGATAAATTAACAGTTTGGGATTAACACATACACACTGCTATGTATAAAATAGATCATCAACAAGGAACTACTGTATAGCACAGGGAACTACACTGAATATTTTGCAATAACCTATAAGGGGAAATAATCTGAAAAAGAATAGATATTTTTATTGACATCATCTATCAATGACAGATAAAATGTAACCTAAACAAGGCCGATGGTGATCGCTTCTGACCCTGAAGATTTCAGTCATCTAAAGTTTGGGCTCTGCCTATTTCCCAAGGCCCTTAAAGGACATACGTGTAGCCGTAGCTTAAAAATTCCCCAGTTTGGGGTTCGGGGAGGCACTGATTTGGAAAAATCCCTGGTGTTCTCCTTACATGCACGGGACCCTTCCTACAGCTAAAACATGCCTGTCACACCTAGAGGATGGTACACCGTTTGATCGGAAAGAGTTTGGAAAAGGCACCTCATCTCCTCATCGCCTGGTGCTCGGGTTCAACCCTCCAGCATCTTTCCTAACAATCTCCTCAATTGGGGATATCAGCACCGTCAACATCCTGTTGCACACAGTTTGGAATTTGTCCAGAGGATGAAGCGGAAGGATGGGAAAAATTTAGAGACAAGTCTTAGGTGTTCGGACAGGCACATGCCACTCTAATTTCCAATCCAGAAGACAAATTCATCAAAGGCTAGAATTGCCCATGGAAACAGAATAGGGCTAGAGGAAATCCCGCTGTTTTGTGTCCAGTTTCCAAAAACACAAGTTGAAAAATGGAACTCAGGGGCACTAAAATTCATGAAACTGCAGAGTTGAAAATATCTATGGTCGAAAAATGTCTTGAAGTAAGTCACAGAAAAGGACTTGTAAGCAAGGGAGAGTGGCAGGAAACAGATTTGAAGAGGTAGAAAGGACTCCCCATTAAAGCACAAGAAAAGGGGCTGAACATCGCCAATGATGCAGTTGGCCAAAAAGGGTGTATGCATTTTTTCTGAATATATTCAAGTAAAGGCCATACACACTTTTTATCCAACCAAACAGGTGGGCACTGGAAATCAATATCACAAAATGTATCACTTCACATCAGTCAGAAGGGCCATCCACATAAAGTGTAAACACCAGAAATGCAGGACAGGGCGAGGAGAAAAGGGAGCCCTGTGAGGCTGATAGTGGAAATGTAATTTGCCAACGGCCACTCTGGAGAAGTGTATTGTGTTTGCTAAAACATCTAAAAAATGAGCTACAGAGCATAGGGCACTTGCACTCATGGGCGTGTACCTTGGGAAAAACAAAAATCGACAGAAAACAGGCACCCGAACGTTTACCACCTCTCTGTTAAAAAGGGCCTCAACTTGGATATAACCTAAATGTCCCTGGAAGGATAAAATGGATAAAAGAGATGGGGTACTTATGTAGAGTGGAATATTACTCATCCAGAAATCAATGAAATAAGGCCAGTTGTAACAACTCTGGAGGAGTTACATACGATCATTCTAAGTGACATATGTCAGAAAGAAAAAGACACATATCATAAGATGTCACTTAAAGGTGGAATCAAAAATGGCTACACATGAAATAAATTATAAAACAGAAACATAGTCAAATATGTAGAAAATAGACATAAGGCTGCTAAATGGGAAAGGTGGGGAATGGTGAGGTATTATCCAGGAGGTTGAAATTAGCAAAGATACCATTCCAAGTACCAAATTGAATAACTGACAAGGCCTACATGGTACCTCAAAGAACTGCACTCAGCCCACTCAAGTCACTGGAAAATAATACATATGACTGGTAAGCATCTGAAAAAGAATTTATTGTTTTCTCACAGTACATGAATCAAGTGGATGTACAGCAGCAAAAAACAGAGCTTTGAAAATCAGCTGTAACCAATATAAAAATAAATTTAAAACTATTTATAAAAACAGTGAGACAGACAAAAATTCTTACAACTTTTGTTGAAGGGCTACGATGTAACATGGATTGAACACATGTAGACCCACAGCAGGATGATTATATAAGGCTGGAAGCTATGCATGCTAAGAGATGTTAGAGAGGCTGGGTGAGGAAATGCAGACCTTTTAAAGTAATACTGCCTGGTACCCATTCCATGGGTCCCAAATCTGCAGGTTCAAGGGAATCTTCTGACAGTGAAAACATGCCTGGGAAACCGAGATGAATGTACACCGTGTGCTCAGGAAAGGTGTCTAAAATGCACCTCATTTTTGATCTCCTGGTGCTGGGGTTCGCCATTCCAGCCACATTACTAACAATCTCCCCACTTGGAGAATCAGCACCTTTAACCTCCTGTTTCACACAGTTTGCAATTTGTGCAGAGGATAAATGGGAAGAGGGGGAACCAATGAGAGATTAGCTGTAGGACTTTTGACAGGCACATGTCACTCTAATTTCCCATTAGGAAGAAGAATTAACCAAAGGCTCAGCCTGCCTCCCCAGAACCAGAATAGGGCCAGAAGTAATCCAATGGTTTGGCGGCCAGCTCACAGAAAAAGCGAGTTGCAAAATGGAGCTCAGGAGCAGACAATTCAAAGACCTGCAAAGATATAAATGATAACCAACGTCCAAAAATATATTCAGGTAAGGTAACGAAGAGGATCTGAATGAGAGGTAGAATTGCAGGAAACAGATTTCAAAAGGTAGATTGTACTCACATTTAAAGCATATGAAAAGCAGCAGAATTTCTAAAATGATGCGGTTGGGCAAAAGGGTGTATGCGTTTTTTTCGTGAATATCTTCAGGAAAAAAACACATGCAGAGTTTTTGCCCAACCAAGCAAGAGGAAAATGCAAATCCGCACAACAAAGAAGTCTCAATTTCCACTGCTCAGAAAGGCCATCCAAAAAATGTGTACAAACCAGAAATGCAGGAGAGGCCATGGAAAACAGGGAGCCTAGTCACGCTGATGGGTGGGGTATAAATATCCAAGAGCCACTTGAAGAAGTGTATGCTGTTTTTAAAACATCTAAAATACAAAGCCCTGGAGCAAGGGGACTTCAACTCATGGACATATAACTTGGGAAGACTAAATGTCAATAAGACACAGGCACCCCAAAGTTTAGGGCTGCTCTGCATACAAGAACCTCAACTTTGGTACACCTAAAATATCCCAGGAAAAAGAGAAATGCATAAAGAACTTGTGGTAATTTTGTACAACGGAATATCACTCAGACGTGATATCAATGTATATAAGGCCAGTAGCAGCATAAAGAGTGGATTTAGGTATGATGATTTTAAGGGAAATTAGTCACACAGAAAAAGAATCTTATCATAAGATATCACTTATAGAGGGAATGTCAATATCACAACACATGAACTGAATTAGGAAAGAGAACAGAGTCTCACATTTAGCAAAAATCTCTTATGCCTGCTTCAGGGGAAAGGAGAGGTGGGGTGATGCATAAAACCAGAGTTTGATATTAGCACAGGTACCATTCCATAAACCAAATACAGAATAGACAAGACCTACACCTTCCTCAGTGAACGGGACTCAACACCCCTATGCCCCACAGAGGAATATATCTGACTACTAAGAATCTTAAAACCTATGTATTGATATGTCTCCGTAAGGGAATCAATTGTGTCTAGACTGGCATAAACATGTCAGTGAAAATCAGCTCAACCCCATTATAAAAATGAATTTCAAAAAAACCCCCCAAAACAGCGAAATTCTTACACAATTCCTTCAGGGGTTCTGATGAAACCTGGAATGACCCTATCTGCAAAGACAGCTGGATGAGACATAAGGCTGGACACTTGGGACTGAGAGGACTGGTGAGATTGGGAGAGAAAATGCAGACCTTTTAAAGTAGTAATGCATGCCACCATTCCATGTGTCCCAAATCTCCAGGTAGAAGGGTATATCACTACAATTATAACATGTATGGGAAACCTAGAAAATGGACACCCTGTGATGGCGAAAGGTTTCTAAAACTCTCCTAATTTTTCCTCTCCTTGTGCTCCACTTTGGCATTCCAACTGCTTTACTATCAATCTCCCAACTTAGGAGAGTCAGCCCCTATAACCTCCTGGTTCGCACAGTTTGCTAATTGTGCAGAGGATGAAAGGGAAGAGGGAGAACCAATCAGAGAGTAGATGTAGGCATTTGGACGGGCACATGTCACTCTAAGTTCCCGGCAGGAAGAAGAATTAACCAAAGCCTCAACCACCCACAGGGAACCAATATAGGGACCCCTGGAACCAGTATAGGTCCTGAAGCAAAATTGTGGATTTGTGGCCAGCTCACAAAGATGGGATTTGAAAATTGGAGCTCAGGGGCACAGCAATTCACAAACCTGCAGACTTATAAAGGACTACTCTCTTCCAAAAATCTGTTGAGGGAAGGCAATGAAGCGGACTTGAAAATGAGGCAGAATTGCACAAAACATATTTCAAAAGGTAAATTGGAATCGCCTTTAAAGCACAGGAAAAGCATCCCAACTTGGACAGAGATGCACTTGGCCAAAAAGGGCGTATGCCTTTTCTCCTGAATATATTCAGAAGAAAACGCATACGCCCTTTTTGGCCAATCAAGCAAGCGCGCAATACAAATCCACACTACAAAGAATTGTCACTTACCACCGGTCAAAAGGGACATCCGAATATCTGTAAAAACCAGAAAGGCAAGAGAGAGATGGCAAGGGCATGAAGCAATGTGATCCCAATGGTCATGGAGGATTGTGATGACAAGCGCATGGAGAATTGTGATGACAAGATTATGTACCATTTTGTTAACAAAGGCAAGGAGCATTATGATGACAAGGTTCATGGAGCACTGTGATGACAAGCATCACGGAGCATTGTGATTACAGGGGTCATGGAGCATTGGGATGACAATCGCATGGATCATTGTGATGACAATGGTCATGGAGCATTTTAATGATAAGAGTCCCGGATCATTGTGTTGTCAGGGTTCATGAAGCGTTGTGATGACAGTGGTCATGGAGCATTGTGATGACAGGGGTCATGGTGCATTGTGATGAGAAGGTCATGGAGCATTGGGCTGAAAATGTCCATGGAGTACTGTGATGACAGGGGTCATGGAGCATTGTGATGACAAGGTACTGGAGCACTGTGATGAGAAGACCATGGAGCCTTGTGATGACAAGTCTCATGGAGCATTCTGATGAAAAGTGCCATGGAGCATTGTGATTACAGGGGTCTTGGAGCATTGTGATGACAAGGGCATGGAGCATTGGGATGAGAAGGCCATGGAGCGTTCTGATGACATGCATCATGGAACTTTGTGATGACAAGGGCATGGAGCATTGTGATTACAGCGGTCTTGGAGCACTGTTATGAAAAGGGCATGGATCATTGTGATGAAAAAGACATGGAGCCTTGTCATGACATGGTTTAGGAGAAAACTGACAACAAGTGTCAGGGAGCATTGTGATGACAAGGGTATTGAGTATTGTGATGACAAAGGTCATGGAGCATTGTGATGAGAAGACCATGGATAATTGTGATGACGAGCGTCATGGGGCATTGTGATGATAAGTGTTATGGAACATATTGATCTCAAGGATTTGGAGCATTGTGATGACAGAGGTCATGGAGCATTTTGGTTTCATTGTGATGACAATAGCCTGAAGCATTATGATGATGGGCATGGTGCATTGTGATGACAGGGTTCATGGGGCATTGAGATGAAAAGGGGCATGGAGCATTGCGATTACAGGAGTCTTGTAGCATTGTGATGACAAAGGCATGGAACATCGTGAATGAGAAGGCCATGGAGCATTCTGTTGACATGCGTCATGGAGCTTTGTGATGACAAGGGCATGGAGCATTGTGATTACAGGGGTCTTGGAGCATTGTGATGACAAGGGTCATGGAGCCTTGTGATGACAAGGCTGTGGAACATTGTGATGGCAGGGGTCATGGAGCATTGTTATGACAGGGGTAATGGAGCATTGTGATGACAAAGGCATGGAGCATTGGTCTGAAAAGTTTCATGGATTATTGTGATGAGAGGGGGCAAGGAGCATTGTGATGACAAGGGCATGGAACACTGTGATACATGGGTCATGGAGGATTGTAATGAGAAGCGCATGGAGCATTGTGATAAGAATGGCATCGAGCATTGTGATGAAAAGCATCATGGAGCCTGTGATGACAAGGGCATGGAACAATGTGATGAGAGGGTTCATGGAGCATTGTGATGACAATGGCATGCAGCATTGTGATGACAAGGGTCATTGAGCTTTGTGATGACAAAGGTCATGGAGCATTTTGATGACAAGGGTGTGGTGCATTCTGTTGTGAAGGGCAGGGAGCATTGTGATGACAGGGGTTATGGAACATTGTGATGTCAGGGGAATGGAGCATTGTGATGATAAAGGCATGTAGCATTGTTGTGACAAGGGTCATGGAATATTGTGATGACAGGGGTGAGGGAGTATTGTGTTGACTAATGATGGAACATTGTGATATCAGTGGTGAGAGAGCATTTTGATGAGAAGTGCATGGAGCAGTGTGATGACAAGGTTTATGGAGCATTGTGATGACAAAGATGTGGAGCATTGTGATGACAAGCGCATGGCACATTGTGATGCCATGGGTCATGGAGTATTGTGCTAACAAAGGCATTGAGCATTGGGATGACAAGGGTCACCGAGCATTGTGATGAAATGTTCATGGAGCGCTGTGGTGACAAAGGTCACAGAGCCTTGTGATGATGAGGGCATGAACCATTGTGATGACAAAGGTCATGAAGCATTGTGATGACTGGAGTCACGGAGCATTGTGATGACAGGGGTCATAGAGCATTGTGATGAAAGGGCATGGAGCATTGTGATGACAGGGGCATGTTGCATTGGTTTGACAAGTTTCAGGGATTATTGTGATGACAGTGGGCATGGCGCATTGTGATGACAAGGGCATGTAGCATTGTGATGAGAAGGTCATGGAGTATTGTGAAGAAGGGTGTCAGGGAGCATTGTGATGACATATGTCATGGTCCATTGTGATGACAATGGAATGGAGCATTGTCATGCCAAGTGTCATGGAGGATTGTGATGACAAAGGTAATGGAGCATTTTGATGACAAGCGCTTGGAGCATTGTGATGACAAGGGTCATGGAGCATTGTGATAACAAGGGCCATTGAGAATTTTGATGACATGTTCATGAAGCATTGTGATGACAATCACATGGAGCTTGCTGTGACAGGGACATGGAGCATTGCGATGACAAGTGCATAGAGAATTTTGATGACAAAGCATGTAACACTGTGATGAAAAGCATCATGGAGCACAGTGATGCCAAGAACATGGAGAATTGTGATGACAGGGGACATGGAGCATTGTAATGACCAGGGCATGGAGTACTGTGATGGCAAGACCGTGGAGCATTGTGATGAGAAGACCATGGATAATTGTGATGATGAGCGTCATGGAGCACTGTAATGACAAGGGGTATGGAGCATTGTGATAACAGGGGTCATGGAGCATTGTGATGACAAGTTTCATGGAGCATTCTGATGACAAGCTTGTGGAGTATTTTGATTACAATGACATGGAGCATTTTGATGAAAATGGCATGGGGCATTGTGATGAAAAAGACATGGAGCCTTTTCAAGACAGTTTTCAGGGAGCATTCTGACGACAAGTGTCAGGGAGCATTGTGATGACAAAGGTCATGGAGAATTGTGACGACAAGGGCATGGAGTATTGTGATGACAAGCACATGGAGCTTGCTATGACGGGGTCATGGAGCATTGCGATGACAAGTGCATAGAGAATTGTGATGACAAAGCATGTAACACTGTGATGAGAAGTGTCATGGAGCATAGTGATGCCAAGATCGTGGACAATTGTGATGACAGGGGACATGGAGCATTGTGATGACCAGGGCATGGAGCATTGCGATGGCAAGATCGTGGAGCATTGTGATGAGAAGACCATGGATAATTGTGATGACGAGGGTCATGGAGCACTGTAATGACAAGGGGTATAGAGCATTGTGATGACAGTGGTCATGGAGCATTGTGATGACCGGGGACATGGAGCATTGTGATGCCCAAGGCATGGAGCACTGTGATGGCAAGACCGTGGAGCATTGTGATGAGAAGACCATGGATAATTGTGATGAGGAGCATCATGGAACACTGTAATGACAAGTGGTATGGAGCCTTGTGATGACAGGTGTCATGGAGCATTGTTATGACAGTGGTCATGGAGCATTGTGATGACAAGGGTCATGGAGCATTTTGATGACAAGGGCGTGGAGCATTGTGACGAGAAGACCATGGACAATTGGTATTACGAGTGTCATGGAGCACTGTAATGACAAGCAGTATGGAGCATTGTGATGACAGGGGTCATGGAGCATTGTGATGACTGGGGACATGGAGCATTGTGATGACCAGGGCATGGAGCATTGTGATGGCAAGACCGTGGAGCACTGTGATGAGAAGACCATGGATAATTGTGATGACGAACATCATGGAGCACTGTAATGACAAGGGGCATCAAGCATTGTGATGACAGGTGTCATGGAGCATTGTGATGACAGGGGTCATGGATCATTGAGATGACAAGGGTCACGGAGCATTCTGATGACAAGCTTGTGGAGTATTGTGATGACAATGGCATGAAGCATTGTGATGAAAAGGGCATGGATCATTGTGATGAAAAAGGCATGGAGACTTGTCATGACAGGGTTCAATGAGCATACTGATGACAAGTGTCAGGGAGCATTGTGATGACAAATGTATTGAGAATTGTGATGACAAAGGTCATGGAGCATTGTGATGAGAAGTCCATGGATAATTGTGATGACCAGCGTCATGGGGCGTTGTGATGACAAGTGTTATGGAACATTGTGATCACAAGTGTTTGGAGCATTGTAATGAGAGAGGTCATGGAGCATTTTGGTTTCATTGTGATGACAATAGCATGAAGCATTATGATGATGGGCATGGTGCATTGTGATGACAGGGTTCATGGAGCATTGAGATGCAAAGAGGCATGGATCATTGTAATAACAAGGGTCTTGGAGCATTGTGATGACAAGGGCATGGAGTATTGTGATGAGAAGGCCATGGAACATTCTGATGACATGCGTCAGGGAGCTTTGTGATGACATGGGCATTGAGCATTGTGATTACATGGGTCTTGGAGCATTGTGATGACAAGGGCCATGGAGTCTTGTGATGACAAGGCCGTAGAACATTGTGATGGCAGGGGTCATGGAGCATTGTTATGACAGGTGTAATGGAGCATTGTGATGACAAGGGCATGGAGCATTGGTCTGAAAAGTTTCATGGATTATTGTGATGAGAGTGAGCATGGAGCATTGCGATGACAAGGGCACGGAACACAGTGATACATGTGTCATGGAGGATTGCAATGACAAGGGCATGGAGCATTGTGATGAGAAGCGTCATGGAGCTTTGTGATGACAACGGCATGGAGCAATGTGATGAGAGGTTTCATGGAGCTTTGTGATGACAATGGCATGGAGCATTGTGATTCCAAGGGTCATGGAGCTTTGTGATGACATACGCCATGGAGCATTTTGATGACAAGAGCATGGTGCATTGTGATGAGAAGGGCAGGGAGCATTGTGATGACAGGGTCATGGAGCAATTGGATGAAAAGGGTCATGGAACATTTTGATGACAGTGTTTATGGAACATTGTGATGTTAGGGGTCATGGAGCATTGTGATGAAAAGGGTCATGGAGCATTGTGATGACAGGGGTTATGGAACATTGTGATGTCAGGGGTCATGGAGCATTGTGATGATAAGAGCATGTAGCATTGTTGTGACAAGGGTCATGGAACATTGGGATGACAGGGTGGAGGGAGTATTGTGTTGACTAGTGATGGAACATTGTGATATCAGTGGTGAGAGAGCATTTTGATGAGAGGTGCATGGAGCATTGTGATGACAAGGCTGTGGAGCATTGTGATGAGAAACACAGGGCACATTGTGATGACATGGGTCATGGATCATTGTGCTGACAAACGCATGGAGCATTGTGATGACAAGGTTTGTGGAGCATTGTGATGACAACGATGTGGAGCATTGTGATGACAAGCGCATGGCACATTTGATGCCATGTGTCATGGAGTAATGTGCTGACAAAGGCATGGAGCATTGTGATGACAAGGGTCACCGAGCATTGTGATGAAATGTTCATGGAGTTTTGTGGTCACAAAGGTCACAGAGCCTTGTGATGACGAGGGCATGGACCATTGTGATGACAAAGGTCATGAAGCATTGTGATAACTGGAGTCACGGAGCATTGTGATGACAGGGGTCATAGAGCATTGTGATGAAAGGGCATGGAGCCTTGTGATGACAGGGTCATGGAGCATTTTTCTGACAAGTTTCATGGATTATTGTGATGACAGTGGGCATGGCGCATTGTGATGACAAGGGCATGGATCATTGTGATGAGAAGGTCATGGAGTATTGTGAAGAACGGTGTCAGGGAGCATTGTGATGACATATGTCATGGTCTATTGCAATGACAATGGAATGTAGCATTGTGATGCCAAGTGTCATGGAGGATTGTGATGACAAAGGTAATGGAGCATTTTGATGACAAGGGCTTGGAGCATTGTGATGACAAGGGTCATGGAGCATTGTGATAACAAGGGCCATTGAGAATTTTGATGACATGTTCATGAAGCATTGTGATGACAATCACATGGAGCTTGCTATGACAGGGATCATGGAGCATTGCGATGACAAGTGCATAGAGAATTGTGATGACAAAACATGTAACACTGTGATGAGAAGTATCATGGAGCATAGTGATGCCAAGAACGTGGAGAATTGTGATGACAGGGGACATGGAGCATTGTGATGACCAGGGCATGGAGCATTGTGATGGCAAGACCGTGGAGCATTGTGATGAGAAGACCATGGATAATTGTGATGACGAGCGTCATAGAGCACTGTAATGACAAGGGGTATGGAGCATTGTGATGACAGGGGTCATGGAGCATTGTGATGACTGGGGACATGGAGCATCGTGATGACCAAGGCATGGAGCATTGTGATGGCAAGACCGTGGAGCATTGTGATGAGAAGACCATGGAAAATTGTGATGACGAGCGTCATGGAACACTGTAATGACAAGGGGTATGGAGCATTGTGATGACAGGGGTCATGGAGCATTCTGAAGACAATGATCATGGAGCATTCTGATGACAAGCTTGTGGAGTATTGTGATGACAATGACCTGGAGCGTAGTGATGAAAAGGGCATGGAGCATTCTTATGAAAAAGGCATGGAGCCTTTTCATGACAGTGTTCAAGGCGTATTCTGACGACAAGTGTCAGGGAGCATTGTGATGACAAGTGTATTGAGAATTGTGATGACAAAGGTCATGGAGCATTGTGACGACAAGTGCATGGAGTATTGTCATGACAGTCATCATGGAGTGTTGTGATGACAAGTGTTATGGAACATTGTGATCACAAGGGGTTGGAGCATTGTGATGACAGAGGTCATGGACCATTTTGATTTCAAGGAGCATGGAGCATTGTGATGACAAGGGCATGGAGCAATGTGATCCCAAGGTTCATGGAGGATTGTGATGAAAATGGTAATGGAGTATTGTGATGACAAGCTCATGGAGCATTGTGATGACAAGGTCATGTAGGATTTTGATGACACAGGCATGGAGAATTGTGATGATAAGGGTCATGGAGCACTGTGATGATAAGCGTCACGGAGCATTGTGATTAGAGGGGTCATGGAGCATTGGGATGACAAGGGCATGGATAATTGTGATGACAAGTGTCATGGAGCATTGGGCTGAAAATGTTCATGGAGCATTGTGATGACAAGGGAATGGAGCATTTTGATGACAAGAGTCCCGGATCATTGTGTTGTCAGGGGTCATGGAGTGTTGTGATGACAGTGGTCATGGAGGACTGTGATGATATGGGTCATGGAGCATTGTGATGAAAAGGTCATGAAGCATTGGGCTGAAAATGTTCATGGAGTATTGTGATGACAGGGGTCATGGAGCATTGTAATGAGAAGGGAATTGAGCACTGTGATGACAAGGTCCTGGAGCATTGTGAAGGGAAGTCCATGGAGCCTTGTGATGACAATTCTCATGGAACATTCTGATGAAAAGGGGCATGGAACATTGTGATTACAGGGGTCTTGGAGCATTGTGATGACAAGGGCATGGAGCATTGTGATGAGAAGGCCATGGAGCATTCTGATGACATGCGTCATGGAGCTTTGTGCTGACAAGGGCATGGAGCATTGTGATGAAAATGGAATGGATCATTGTTATGAAAAAGGCATGGAGCCTTGTCATGACAGGGTTCAAGGAGCATACTGACGACAAGTGTCACGGAGCATTGTGATGACAAGTGTATTGAGCATTGTGATGACAAAGTTCATGGAGCATTGTGATGAGAAGACCATGGATAATTGTGATGATGAGCGTCATGGGGTGTTGTGATGATAAGTTTTATGGAACATTGTGATCACAAGGGTTTGGAGCATTGTGATGACAGAGGTCATGGAGCATTTTGATTTCATTGTGATGACAATAGCCTGAAGCATTATGGTGATGGGCATGGTGCATTGTGATGACAGCGTTCATGGAGCATTGAGATGAAAAGGGGCATGGAGCATTGTGATTGCAGGGGTCTTGGAGCATTGTGATGACAAGGGCAAGGAGCATTGTGATGAGAAGGCCATGGATCATTCTGATGACATGCGTCATTGAGCTTTGTGATGACAAGGGCATGGAGCATTGTGATTACAGGGGTCTTGGAGCATTGTGATGACAAGGGTCATGGAGCCTTGTGATGACAATGGTGTGGAACATTGTGATGGCAGGGGTCATGGAGCATTGTTATGACAGGGGTAATGGAGCATTGTGATGAGAAGGGCATGGAGCATTGGTCTGAAAAGTTTCATGGATTATTGTGATGAGAGTGGGCATGGAGCATTGTGATGACAAGGTCACGGAACACTGTGATCCATGGGTCATGGAGGATTGTAATGACAAGGGCATGGAGCATTGTGATGAGAAGGGCATCGAACATTGTTTTGACAAGCGTCATGGAGCTTTGTGATGACAAGGGCATGGAACAATGTGATGAGAGGGTTCATGGAACATTGTGATTCCAAGGGTTATGGAGCTTTGTGATGACAAAAGTCATGGAGCATTTTGATGTCAAGGGCGTGGTGCATTGTGATGAGAAGGGCAGGGAGCATTTTGATGACAGGTTCATGCAGCAATTTGATGAAAAGTGTAATGGAACATTTTGATGACAGGGGTTATAGAACATTGTGATGTCAGGGGTCATGGAGCTTTGGGATGAAAAGGGTCATGGAGCATTTTGATGACAGGGGTTACGGAACATTGTGATGTCAGGGGTCATGGAACATTGTGATGATAAGGGGATGTAGCATTGTGATGACAGGGGTCATGGAACATTGTGATTACAGGGGTGAGGGAGTATTGTGATGACTAGTGATGGAACATTGTGATATCTCTGTTGAGAGAGCATTTTGATGAGAAGTGCATGGAGCATTGTGATTACAAGGTTTATGGAGCATTACGATGACAAGGTTGTGGACCGTTGTGATGAAAATCACGTGGCACATTGTGATGACAAGGGTCATGGAACATTGTTCTGACAAAGGCATGGAGCATTGTGATGACAAGGGTCACGGAGCATTGTGACGAAAAGTTCATGGAGTATTGTGGTTACAAAGGTCACAGAGCCTTGTGATGATGTGGGCATGGACCACTGTGATGACAAATGTGTTATGAAGCATTGTGATGACTGGAGTCACAGAGCATTGTGATGACAAGGGTCATGGAGCATTGTGATGAAAAGGGCATGGAGCATTGTGATGACAGGGGCATGGAGCATTGGTCTGACAAGTTTAATAGATTATTGTGATGACAGTGGGCATGGGGCATTGTGATGACAAGGGCATGGGGCATTGTGATGAGAAGGTCATGGAGTATTGTGAAGACAGGTGTCAGGGAGCATTGTGATGACATATGTCATGGTCCATTGTGATGACAATGGTATGGAGCATTGTGATGCCAAATGTAATGGAGGATTGTGATGACAAATATAATGGAGCATTGTGATGACTAGGGCTTGGAGCATTATGATGACAAGGGCCATTGAAAATTTTCATGACAAGGTCGTGAAGCATTGTGATGACAAGGTGCTGGAGCATTGTGATGAGAAAACCATGGAGCCTTGTGAGACAAGTCTCATGGAGCATACTGATGAAAAGGGGCATGGAGCATTGTGATTAGAGTGTCTTGGAAAATTGTGATGACAAGGGCATGGAGCATTGTGATGAGAAGGCCAAGGAGCAGTCTGATGACATGCGTCATTGAGCTTTGTGATGACAAGGGCATGGAGCATTGTAATTACAGGCGTCTTGGAGCATTGTGATGAAAAAGGCATGGATCATTGTGATGAAAAAGGCATGGAGCCTTGTCATGACAGGGTTCAAGGAGCATACAGAGAACAAGTGTCTGGGAGCATTTTGATGACAGGTGTATTGAGCATTGTGATGACAAAGGTCATGGAGCATTGTGATGAGAAGACCATAGATAATTGTGATGACGAGCGTCATGGGGCATTGTGATGACAAGTGTTATGGAATATTGTGATCACAAGGGTTTGGAGCAGTGTTACGACAGAGGTCATGGAGAATTTTGATTTCATTGTGATGACAATAGCCTGAAGCATTATGATGATGGGCATGGTGCATTGTGATGACAGGGTTCATGGATCATTGAGATAAAAAGGGACATGGAGCATTGTGATTACAGGGGTCTTGGAGCTTTGTGATGAGAAGGGTCATGGAGCCTTGTGATGACAAGGCCATGGAACATCGTGATGGCAGGCGTCATGGAGCATTGTTATCACAGGGGTAATGGAGCATTGTGATGGCAAGGGCATGGAGCATTCTGATGACATGCATCATGGAGCTTTGTGATGACAAGGGCATGTAGCACTGTGATTACAGGGGCCTTGGAGCATTGTGATGACAAGGGTCATGGAGCCTTGTGATGACAAGGCCGTGGAACGTTGTGATGGCAGGGGTCATGGAGCATTGTTATGACAGGGGTAATGGAACATTGTGATGACAAGGCATAGAACATTTGTCTGAAAAGTTTCATGGATTATTGTGATGAGAGTGGGCATGGAGCATTGTGATGACAAGGGAACGGAACACAGTTATACATGGGTCATGGAGGATTGTAATGACAAGGGCATGGAGCATTGTGATGAGAAGGGCATCGAGCAGTGTGATGACAAGCACCATGGAGCTTTTTGATGACAATTGCATGGAACAATGTGATGAGAGGTTTCATGGAGTATTGTGATGACAATGGCATTGAGCATTGTGATGCCAAGGGTCATGGAGCTTTGTGATGACAAAGGTCATGGAGCATTTTGATGACAAGGGCATGGTGCATTGTGATGAGAAGGGCAGGGAGCATTGTGATGACATTGTCATGGACCAATTTGATGAAAAGGGTCATGGAACATTTTGATGAGAGGCGTTATGTAACATTGTAATGTCAGGGGTCATGGAGCATTTTGATGAAAAGGGTCATGGAGCATTTTGATGACAGGGGTTATGAAACATTGTGATGTCAGGGATCATCGAACATTGTGATGATAAGGGCATGTAGCATTGTGATGACAGGAGTCATGGAACATTGTGATGACAGGGTTGAGGGAGTATTGTGATGAATAGTGATGTAACATTGTGATATCAGTGGTGAGAGAGCATTTTGATTTGAAGTGCATGGAGCATTGTGATGACAAGGTTTATGGAGCATTGTGATGACAAGATTCTGGAGCACTGTGACGACAAGCGCATGGTGCATTTTGATGACATGGGTAATGGAGCATTGTGCTGACAAGCGCATGGAGCATTGTGATGACAAGGGTCATGGAGCATTGTGCTGAGAAAGGCATAGAGCATTGTGATGACAAGGGTCAAAGAGCATTGTGATGAAAAGTTCATGAAGCATTGTGGTTAAAAAGGTCACAGAGACTGTTGATGACAAGGGCATGGACCATTGTGATGACAAAGGTCATGAAGCCTTGTGATGACTGGAGTCACGGAGCATTGTGATGACAGGGGTCATGGAGCATTGTGATAACAAGGGCATGGGGCATTGTGATGACAAGGGCATGGAGCATTGGTCTAATAAGTTTCATGGCTTATTGCGATGACAGTTGGAATGGCGCATTGTGATGACAAGGGCATGGAGCATTGTGATGACCAGGTCATTCATTATTGTGAAGACAGGTGTCAGGGAGCATTGTGATGACATATGTAATGGCCCATTGTGATGACAATGCCATGGAGCATTGTGATGCCAAGTGTCATGGAGGATTCTGATGACAAAGGTAATGGAGCATTGTGATGACAATGGCTTGGAGCATTGTGATGACAAGGGTCAGGGAGCATTGTGCTGACAAGTGCATGGAAAATTGTGATGACAAGGGACATGGAGCATTCTGATGACAAGCTTGTGGAGTATTTTGATGACAATGGCATGGAGCATTGTGATGAAAACGGCATGGTGCATTTTGATGAAAAAGGCATGGAGCCTTTTTGTGACAGGGTTCAAGGAGCATTCTGATGACAAGTGTCAGGGAGCATTGTGATGACAAGTGTATCGAGAATTGTGATGACAAAGGTCATGGAGCATTGTGATGAAAAGGGCATGGAGTATTGTGATGACAGGCATCATGGAGCATTGTGATGACAAGTGTTATGGAACATTGTGATCACAAGGGTTTGGAGCATTGTGATGACAGAGGTCATGGATCATTTTGATTTCAAGGAGCATGGAGCATTGTGATGACAAGGGCATGGAGCAATGTGATCCCAAGGTTCATGGAGGATTGTGATGGCAATGGTAATGGAGTATTGTGATGACAAGTGCATAGAACATTGTAATGACAAGGTCATGTAGCATTTTGCTGACAAAGGCATGGAGCATTGTGATGACAGGTGTCATGGAGCACTGTGATGACAAGCGTCACGGAGCATTGTGATTACAGGGGTCATGGAGCATTGGGATGACAAGGGCATGCATCATTGTGATGACAAGTGTCATGGAGCATTGGGCTGAAAATGTTCATGGAGTATTGTGATGACAGGGGTCATGGAGCATTGTGATGACTAGGGAATGGAGCACTGTGATGACAAGAGTCCCGGATCATTGTGTTGTCAGGTGATATTGAACGTTGTGATGACTGTGGTCATGGAGCATTGTGATGATATTGGTCATGGAGCATTGTGATGAGAAGGTCATGGAGCATTGGGCTGAAAATGTTCATGGAGTATTGTGATGACAGGGGTCATGGAGCATTGTGATGATAAGGGAATGGAGCATTTTGATGACAATGTCCTGGAGCATTGTGATGAGAAGACCATGGAGCCTTGTGATGACAAGTCTCATGGAGCATTCTGATGAAAAGGGGCATGGACCATTGTGATTACAGGGTTCTTGGAGCATTGTGATGACAAGGGCATGGAGCATTGTGATGAGAAGGCCATGGAGCATTCTGATGACATGCATCATGGAGCTTTGTGATGACAAGGGCATGGAGCATTGTGATTACAGGGGTCTTGGAGCATTGTGATGAAAATGGCATGGATAATTGTGATGAAAAAGGCATGGAGCCTTGTCATGAAAGGGTTCAGGGAGCATACTGATGGCAAGAGTCAGGGAGCATTGTGATGACATGTGTATTGCGCATTGTGATGACAAATGTCATGGGGCATTGTGATGAGAAGTCCATGGATAATTGTGATGACTAGCGTCATGGGGTATTGTGATGACAAGTGTTATGGAACATTGTGATCACAAGGGTTTGGAGCATTGTGATGACAGAGGTCATAGAGCATTTTGATTTCATTGTGATGACAAGAGCATGAAGCATTATGATGATGGGCATGGTGCATTGTGATGACAGGGTTCATGGAGCATTGTGATGAAAGGTGGCATGGAGCTTTGGTCTGACAAGTTTCATGGATTATTTTGATGACAGTGGGCATGGCACATTGTGATGACAAGGGCATGGAGCATTGTGATGACAAGGTCATGGAGTATTGTGAAGACAGGTGTCAGGGAGCATTGTGATGACATATGTCATGTTCCATTGTGATGACAATAGCACGGAGCATTGTGATGCCAAGTGTCATGGAGGATTGTTGTGACAAAGGTAAAGGAGCATTGTGATGATAAGCGCATGGAGCATTGAGATGACAAGGGCCATTGATAATTTTAATGTCCATGTCGTGAAACATTGTGATGACAAGTGCATGTAGCTTCCTATGACAGGGGTCATGGAGCATTGCGATGACAAGTGCATGGAGTATTGTTATGACAAGAGCATATAACATTGTGATGAGAAGTGCCATGGAGCATTATGATGACAAGGACGTGGAGAAGTGTGAGGACAAGGGACATTGAGCTTTGAGATGACCAGGGCATGGAGCATTGTGATGGCAAAACCGTGGAGCATTGTGATGAGAAGACCTTGGGTAACTGTGATGATGAGCATCATGGAGCACTGTAATGACAAGGGGCATGAAGCATTGTGATGACAGGTGTCAGGGAGCATTGTGATGACAGGGGTCATGGAGCATTGTGATGACAAGGGCATGGAGCATTGTGATGACAAGTGTACGGAACATTGTGATGAAAAGTGCCATTGAGAATTTTGATGATAAAGTCGTGAAGCATTGTGATGACAAACACTTGGAGCTTGCTATGACAGGGGTCATGGAACATTGCAATGACAAGTGCATGGAGAATTGTGATGAAACGAGCATGTAACTTTGTGATGAGAAGTGTCATGTAGCATTGTGATGACAAGTACGTGGAGAATTGTTATGACAAGGGACATGGAGCATTGTGATAACCAGGGAATGGAACATTGTGATGACAGGGGTCATGGAGCATTATTATGACAAGGGCCATGGTGCATTCTGATATAAGATATCACTTATGAAGGGAATGTAAACCTGGCTACATATGAACTGAATTAGGAAAGAGAACAGAGTCTCAGATTTAGAAAACACTCTTATGCTTGCTTAAGGGGGAAAGAGAGGTGGGGGGACACACAAAACCAGAGTTTGATATTAAAACAGGTACCGTTCCATAATCCAAATACAGAAGAGACAAGCCCGACTCCTTCCTCAGTGAATGGGACTCAACACCCCTATTCCCCACAGAGAAATATATCTGACTAGTAAGGATCTTAAAACCTATGTATTGATATGTCTCCATAAGGGAACCAAGTGTGTCTAGAATGACATAAACACGGCAGTGAGAATCAGCTCAAACCCACTATAAAAAGGAATTTCAAAACAACAACAAAAAAAAAAACAGTGAAATTCTTACACAACACCTTCAGGGGTTCTGATGAAACTTGGAATGACCCTATCTACAACAACAGCTGGACGTGGCATAAGGCTGTTCACTTGGGACTGAGAGGATTGGTGAGATTGGGTGAGAAAATGCAGATGCTTTAAAGCAATAATGCCTGCCACTGAATCCATGGTTCCCAACTCTCCAGGTAGAAGGGAATATCACTACAGTTATAACATGTATGGGAAACCTAGTGAATGGACACCCTCTGATGGTGAAAGGTTTCTAAAACTCTACTAATTTTTTTCTCTCCATGTGCTGCAGCTTGACATTCCAACTGCTTTAATATCAAACTCCCAACTTGGAGAGTCAGCCCCTATAACCTCCTGGTTCGCACAGTTGGCACATTGTGCAGAGGATATAAGGGAAGAGGGAGAACCAATGAGAGAGTAGCTATAGGCATTTGGAAGGCCACATGTCACTCTAATTTCCCGTCACGAAGAAGAATTAACCAAACTCTCAGCCTGCCCCACCCCCATAACTAGTATAGGTCCTGAAGCAAAATTGTGGGTTTAAGGTCAGCTCACAAAAACACAAGTTGAAAAATGGAGCTCAGGGGCACAGCAATTCACTAACTTGCAGAGTTATACAGGACTACTCTCTTCCAAAAATCTGTTGAGAATAAGCCATGAGGCGGACTTGAAAATGAGGGAGATTTGCACGAAACAGATTTCCAGAAGTACATTGGAATCGCCTTTAAACACAGGAAAAGCATCACAACTTCGACAATTATGGAATTATCCATAAAGGGCGCATGCGTTTTCTCCTGAATATATTCAGGAGAAAACGCATACACCCATTTTGGCCAACCAAGCAACCGCACAATGCAAACCTGCACTACAAAGAAGTATCACTTCCCACCAGTCAAAAGGGATATCCGTAAAATGTGTAAAAACCAGAAAGGCAAGAGGGGCTCTAGAGAACAGGGAGCCTTGTTATGCTGATCGGTGGGATGCAGATTGCCAACAGCCACTCTGGAGGAGTGCATTGTGTTCCCTAAAAGAATTAAACAACAGAGCTTCACAACCTAAGGCACTTCCAGTCATGGGAATATACCTTGGGGAAATTGAAAATCAATAAGACACAGCCAACCCAAAATATAGGGCAGCACTGCTTACAAGAACCTCGACTTCGGGACACCTTAAATATCCCAGTAAAGAAAAAAAATAGTAAAGAAATTGCGGTACATACGTATGATGGTATATCCCGCAGCCATGAAATCAATGTCATAAGGCCAGTAGAAGCATAGTGAGTGGATTCATGTACGATGATTCTAACTGAAATAAGTCACACAGAAAAAGAAACTTATCATAAGATATCACTTATGAAGGTCTTGTAAACATGGCTACACATGAACTGAATTAGGAAAGAGAAGAGTCTCACATTTAGAAAACACTCTTATGCTTGCTCAAGAGGAAAGGAGAGGTGGGGTGATGCATAAAACCAGAGTTTGATATTAGCACAGGTACGGTTGCATAATCCAAATACAAAATAGACAAGACCTACTCTTTCCTCACTGAACGGGGCTCAACACCACTATTCCCCGCAGAGTAGTATATCTGACTAGTAAGAATCTTAAAACCTATGTATTGATATGTCTCCATAAGGTAATCAAGTGTGTCTAGAATGACATAAACACGGCAGAGAGAATCAGCTCAAACCCACTATAAAAATGAATTTCAAAACAAAACAAATAAACAGTGAAATTCTTACACAATACCTTCAGGGGTTCTGATGAAACTTACAATGACCCTATCTACAACGACAGCTGGATGTGGCATAAGGCTGGTCACTTGGGACTGAGAGGTTTGGTGAGATTGGGTGAGAAAATGCAGACCGTTTAAAGCAATAATACCTGGCACCCATTCCATGGGTCCCAACTCTCCAGGTAGAAGGGCATATCACTACAGTTATAACATGTATGGGAAACCTAGAGAATGGACACCATCTGATGGTGAAAGGTTTCTAAAACTCTACTAATTTTTTTCTCTCCTTGTGCACCAGTTTGACATTCCAACTGCTTTAGTATCAATCTCCCAAATTGGAGAGTCAGCACCTATAAACTCCTGGTTTGCACAGTTGGCACGTTGTGTAGAGGATATAAGGGAAGAGGGAGAAACAATTAGAGAGTAGCTATAGGCATTTGGATGGCCACATCTCACTCTAAATTCCCGTCACGAAGAAGAATTAACAAACTCTGAGCCAGCCCCCCCAATGGAACCAGTATAGGTCCTGAAGCAAAATTGTGGATTGGCAGTCAGCTCACAAAAACGCGAGTTGAAAAATGGAGCTCAGGGGCACAGCAATTCACTAACTTGCAGAGTTATAAAGGACTACTCTCTTCCAAAAATCTGTTGAGAGAAAGCCATGAGGCGGACTTGAAAATGAGGCAGAAGTGCACGAAACAGATTTCCAGAAGTACATTGGAATCGCCTTTAAACACAGGAAAAGCATCACAACTTCGACAATTATGGAATTGTCCATAAAGGGTGCATGTGTTTTCTCCTGAATATATTCAGGAGAAAACGCATACACACATTTTGGCCAACCAAGCAACCGCACAATGCAAATCTGCACTACAAAGAAGTATCACTTCCCACCGGTCACAAGCGACATCCACAAAATGTGTAAAAACCAGAAAGGCAAGACAGGCCCTGGAGAACAGGGAGCATTGTTATGCTGATGGGCGGGATGTAAATTGCCAACTGCCTCTCTGGAGGAGTACATTGTGTTCCCTAAAACAAGTAAAGAACAGAGCTACAGAGCCAAGGGCACTTCCAGTCTAGGGAATATACCTTGGGAAAACTGAAAATCAATAAGACAGAGCCACCCCAAAATTTATGGCTGCACTGCTTACAAGGACCTCAAATTGGGTACACCTTAAATATCCCAGGAAATATAAAAATGGTTCAAAAATTTGTGGAACTTATGTACGATGGAATATCCCTCAGGCATGAAATCAATGTCATAAGACCATTAGCAGCAAAATGGGTGGATACAGGTACGATGATTCTAAGTGAAATAAGTCATACAGAAAAAGAAACTTATCATAAGATATTACTTATGAAGATCCTGTAAACATGGCTACACTTGAACTGAGTTAGGAAAGAGAACAGTGTCTCACATTTAGAAAACACTCTTATGCCTGCTTAAGGGGGAAGGAGAGGTGGGGTGATGCATAAAACCAGAGTTTGATATAAGCACAGGTACCGTTCCAAAAACCAACTATGGAATACACAAGACCTACACCTTCCTCAGTGAAAGGGACTCAAAACCCCATATTTCCCGCAGAGGAATATATCTGACTAGTAAGAATCTTAAAACCTATGTATTGATATGTCTCTGTAAGTGAATCAAGTGTGTCTAGACTGGCATAAACATGGCAGCGAGAATCAGCTCAAACCCACTATAAAAAGGAACTTCAAAAACAAAACAAAAAAACTGGGAAATTCTTTACAATTCCTTCAGGGTCTCTGATGAAACCTGGAATGACCCTATCTACAATGACAGCTGGATGTGGCATAAGGAGGGACACTTGGGACTGAGACGATTGGTGAGATTGGGTGAGCAAATGCAGACCCTTTAAAGCACAAATGCCTGGCACCCATTCCATGGGTCCCAACTCTCCAAGTTGAAGGGAATATTACTACAGCTATAACATGTACGGGAAGCCTAGAGAACGGACACACTGTGAATACGAAAGGTTGCTAAAACTCAACGAATAGTCCCTCTCCTGGTGCTCCGGTTTGACTTTCCATCTGCTTTACTATCAATCTCCTAACTTGTAGAGACATCCCCTTTAACCTCCTGGTTCGCACAGGTTGCCAATTTGGCAGATGATGAAACGGAAGAGGGAGAAGCAATGAGAGAGTAGCTGTTAGGCATGTGGACGGGCACATATCACTTTAACTTCCCGGCAGGAAGAAGAATTAACCAAAGTCTCAGCCCACCACCGGGAACCATCATAGGTCCTGAACCAAAATTTTGGACTTGCGGTCAGCTCACCAAAAACGTGTTGAAAAATGGAGCTCAGGGGCACAGCAATTCACAAACTGGCAGAGTAATAAAGGACAACTACCGTCCAAAAATCTGTTGAGGGAAGGCAACGAGGCGGACTTGAAGGCTAGGCAGAATAGCAGGAAACAGATTTTAAGAGGTACGTTGGAATCGCCTTTAAAGCACAGAAAGATGGGCACAACTTCGACAATGATGCACTTGGCCAAAAAGGGCGTATGAGTTTTCTCCTGAATATATTCAGGAGAAAACGCATAGGCCCTTTTTGGCCAAGCAAGCAAGTGGGCAATGCAAATCTGCACTACAAAGAAGTATCACTTCCCACCGGTCAAAAGGGACCTCCACAAAATGTGTAAAAACCAGAGAGGCAAGACAGGCCCTGGAGAACAGGGAGCCTTGTTATGCTGATGGGCGGGATGTAAATTGCCAACTGCCTCTCTGGAGGAGTACATTGTGCTCCCTAAAACAAGTAAAGAACAGAGCTACAGAGCCAAGGTCACTTCCAGTCTAGGGAATATACCTTGGGAAAACTGAAAATCAATAAGACAGAGCCACCCCAAAATTTATGGCTGCACTGCTTACAAGGACCTCAACTTGGGTACACCTTAAATATCCCAGGAAATATAAAAATGGTTCAAAAATTTGTGGTACTTATGTATGATGGAATATCCCTCAAGCATGAAATCAATGTCATAAGACCAGTAGCAGCAAAATGGATGATTACAGGTACGATGATTCTAAGTGAAATAAGTCACAGAGAAAAAGAAACTTATCATAAGATATCACTTATGAAGATCCTGTAAACATGGCTACACTTGAACTGAGTTAGGAAAGAGAACAGTGTCTCACATTTAGAAAACACACTTATGCCTGCTTAAGGGGGAAGGAGAGGTGGGGTGATGCATAAAACCAGAGTTTGATATAAGCACAGGTAGCGTTCCAAAAACCAACTATGGTATAGACAAGACCTACAACTTCCTCGGTGAAAGGGACTCAAAACCCCATATTTCCCGCAGAGGAATATATCTGACTAGTAAGAATCTTAAAACCTATGTATTGATATGTCTCCGTAAGTGAATCAAGTGTGTCTAGACTGGCATAAACATGGCAGCGAGAATCAGCTCAAACCCACTATAAAAAGGAATTTCAAAAACAAAACAAAAAAACTTGGAAATTCTTAACAATTCCTTCAGGGTCTCTGATGAAACCTGGAATGACCCTATCTACAATGACAGCTGGATGTGGCATAAGGAGGGACACTTGGGACTGAGACGATTGGTGAGATTGGGTGAGCAAATGCAGACCCCTTAAAGCACAAATGCCTGGCACCCATTCCATGGGTCCCAACTCTCCAGGTTGAAGGGAATATTACTACAGCTATAACATGTACGGGAAACCTAGAGAACGGACACACTGTGAATACGAAAGGTTTCTAAAACTCAACGAATAGTCCCTCTCCTGGTGCTCCGTTTTGACATTCCATCTGCTTTACTATCAACCTCCCAACTTGAAGAGACAGCACCTTTAACCTCCTGGTTCGCACAGGTTTCCAATTTGGCAGAGGATGAAAGGGAAGAGGGAGAACCAATGAGAGAGTAGCTGTTAAGCATTTGGACGGGCACATATCACTGTAATTTCCCCGCAGGAAGAAGAATTAACCAAAGTCTCAGCCACCCACCGGGAACCAGTATAGGTCCTGAACCAAAATTTTGACTTGCGGTCAGCTCACCAAAAACGAGTTGAAAAATGGAGCTCAGGGTCTCAGCAATTCACAAACTGGCCGAGTAATGAAGGAAAACTATCGTCCAAAAATCTGTTGAGGGAAGGCAACGAGCCGGACTTGAAAACGAGGCAGAATAGCAGAAAACAGATTTCAAGAGGTACGTTGGAATCGCCTTTAAAGCACAGGAAGAGGGGCACAGCTTGGACAATGATGCACTTGGCCAAAAAGGGCCTATGCGTTTTCTCCTGAATATATTCAGGAGAAAACGCATAGGCCCTTTTTGGCCAAGAAAGCAAGTGGGCAATGCAAATCTGCACTACAAAGAAGTATCACTTCCCACCGGTCAAAAGGGACATCCACAAAATTTGTAAACACCAGAAAGGCAAGACAGGCCCTGGAGAACAGGGAGCCTTGTTATGCTGATGGGTGGGATGCAAATTGCCAACTGCCTCTCTGGAGGAGTGCATTGTGTTCCCTAAAACAAGTAAACAACAAAGCTACAGAGCCAAGGGCACTTCCAGTCTAGGGAATATACCTTGGGAAAACTGAAAATCAATAAGACAGAGCCACCCCAAAATTTAGGGCTGCACTGCTTACAAGGACCTCAACTTGGGAACACCTTAAATATCCCAGGAAATATAAAAATGGTTCAAAAAATTGTGGTACTTACGTACGATGGAATATCCCTCAGCCATGAAATCAATGTCATAAGACCAGTAGCAGCAAAATGGGTGGATTCAGGTACGATGATTCTATGTGAAATAAGTCACAGAGAAAAAGAAACTTATCATAAGATATCACTTATGAAGATCCTGTAAACATGGCTACACTTGAACTGAGTTAGGAAAGAGAACAGTGTCTCACATTTAGAAAACACTCTTATGCCTGCTTAAGGGGGAAGGAGAGGTGGGGTGATGCATAAAACCAGAGTTTGATATAAGCACAGGTACCGTTCCAAAAACCAACTATGGAATAGAGAAGACCTACACCTTCCTCAGTGAAAGGGACTCAAAACCCCATATTTCCCGCAGAGGAATATATCTGACTAGTAAGAATCTTAAAACCTATGTATTGATATCTCTCCGTAAGGGAATCAAGTGTGTCTAGACTGGCATAAACATGGCAGCGTAATCAGCTCAAACCCACTCTAAAAAGGAATTACAAAAACTACACAAAACTCAAATGGATATTCTTCACAATTCCTTCATGGTCTCTGATGAAACCTGGAATTACCCTATCTACAATGACAGCTGGATGTGGCATAAGTCTGGACACTTGGGACTGAGAGGATTGGTGAGATTGGGTGAGCAAATGCAGACCCTTTAAAGCAAAAATGCATGGCACCCATTCCATGCGTCCCAATTCTCCAGGTTGAAGGGAATATTACTACAGCTATAACATGTACGGGAAACCTACAGCATGGACACACTGTGAATACGAAAGGTTTCTAAAACTCAACGAATAGTCCCTCTCCTGGTGCTCCAGTTTGACTTTCCAACTGCTTTACTATCAATCTCGCAACTTGGAGAGACAGCCCCTTTAACCTACTGGTTCGCACATGATGCCAGTTTGCCTGAGGATGAAAGTGAAGAGGGAGAACCAATGAGAGAGTAGCTGTTAGGCATTTGGACGGGCAAATGTCAATCTAATTTCCCAGCAGGAAGAAGAATTAACCAAAGTCTCAGTGCCCCATAAGAAACCAGTGTAGGTCCTGAACCAAAATTTTGGACTTGCGGTCAGCTCACAAAAAACGAGTAGAATAATGGAGCTCAGGGGCACAGCAATTCACAAACTGGACGAGTAATTAAGGACAACTATCGTCCAAAAATCTGGTGAGGGAAGGCAACGAGGCAGACATGAAAGCGAGGCAGAATAGCAGGAAACAGATTTCAAGAGGTACGTCGGAATCGCGTTTGAAGCACAGAAAGAGGGGAAAAATATCAAAAATGATGCACTTGGCCAAATAGAGCGTATGTGTTTTCTCATGAATATATTCAGGAGAAAACGCATATGCCCTTTTTGGCCAAGCAAGCAGGCGGCAATGAAAATCTGCACTACAAAGAAGTATCACTTTCCAGAGGTCTAAAAGGGACATCCACAAAATGTGTAAAAACCAGAAAGGCAAAACAGGCCCTGGAGAAGAGGGAGTCTTGTTATGCTGATGGGCGGGATGTAAATTGCCACCTGCCTCTCTGGAGGAGTGCATTGTGTTCCCTAAAACAAGTAAACAACAGAGCTACAGAGCCAAGGGCACTTCCAGTCTAGGGAATATACCTTGGGAAAACTGAAAATCAATAAGACAGAGCCACCCCAAAATTTAGGGCTGCACTGCTTACAAAAACCTCAACTTGGGTACACCTTAAATATCCCAGGAAATATAAAAATGGTTCAAAAAATTGTGGTACTTCCGTACGATGGAATATCCCTCAGCCATGCAATCAATGGCATAAGACCAGTAGCAGCAAAATGAGTGAATTGAGGTATGATGCTTCTAAGTGAAAAAAGTCACACAGAAAAAGAAACTTATATTAAGATATCACTTATGAAGATCCTGTAAACATGGCTACACTTGAACTCAGTTAGGAAAGAGAACAGAGTCTCACCTTTGGAAAACACTATTATGCCTGCTTAAGGGGGAATGAGAGGTCGGGTGATGCATAAAACCAGAGTTTGATATAAGCACAGGTACCGTTCCAAAAACAAACTATGGAATAGACAAGACCTACACTTTCCTCAGTGAAAGGGACTTAAGGCATCTGTGAGTAACCGTGAGCTGAGCCCCAGGCCAGCTGCTGCTGAACATTTCCCACCCTTCCCAGGTAAAACACCTGAATATGTACAAGGGCTTGAAAGCTTAGAGGAAGGGCCGTGGAGCCACAACAGCGACAGCACGCAGGCCAACTTGGTGCCTGCAGGCCAGCCAGGATGGTCCTGTCCCTGGGCGCTCTTCTGGAAGCTTTCCATTGCCCTGCCTGAGATACCCATCCTGTCCCTGCCCCCACTGCTTTTTTCCTTCCTCACATCTGTCCGGAGAGAAATTCCAATGGAAGGTATGGGTGCCACATCCTCTTCTTTACAGGTGGAAGCCTGGCAACTCCTGCAGAAAGTTCAGCAGAGACCCACTCACACCGGGCCATCCACAAAGCCGTGGCCCCACACTCCCTCCCACCAGCACAGCCCCGAGACTGCTGACGGGGCAGAGAACATGGCGTCAGGCAGAGCTTCAGGGGCTATTGCTGCCTGTAGTGCTGTTTATATTGACCTCAACCCAGGCACACCTGGGGAGGGCCGGCCGGCAGGGTCAGGCTACCCAGGTCAGCTAATCCTCAGCCCTCAGGGAATCACATTGTTGAAAGTGGACCTCGCTAAGGCAGAATAGAAGCCAAGGAATAAAAGGACACAATGCCATTTGCAGTACCGTAGGTGTGTATAGAGGTAATCACGTGACTTGTAGTAAGTCAGAAAGTGAAAGACACATATCATATCATATCTCTTATAGGTGTGACCGAAAAATGGATACCAGGGCAGATATTTCAAAGGAGAAGGGCAATCACAGATTCATTAAACAAACTTATGGTTCACCAATGGAAAGGTGTGAGGGTTGGTTTCATTATGATATTGGGGTTAACAGACATATACAAACACAGGTGACATATATAATCACCAAAGACCTACAGAATACCAAGAGAAGACTACTCAACATTCTGTCATAATGTACATGGGAAAAGGATCCCAGGAAGAACAGACATATGTATATGTGTAAAAGAACCACATCTTCCACACCTACAACAAGCCAAACATTGTAATCAAATTTGCTGTAATAAAAAATAAAAAATTAAATTAAAAACACGAACAAGAAGTAGTGAGACAAACTTGAGGGGCTTTCTGCTGGCACATTGCATTCTAAATTCCAATCTAGAAGAGGACTTCCATTGAGGCTCTGTTGCCCTAGTAACCATATTTGGTAAGGGAGAACTGCTGCCACCTTGTGGCCGTTTCACTCAACAGCAGCTTTAATTCCAGCGCTAATGGTCTATTGATATTCAAAATCATTGCAGGCCTGTAAATGACACCTGCCCTGAAAACTAATCCTGGGTTCATATATCGACCAAAAAATTCAAAGGACGTCCATATTTCAAAACGACAGTTTCAAAAGGCATATTTTACACACATTAGTGTTCTGCTTCTTTTTCTTTCTTTCTTTTTTTGTTAAAAAATCGGGAATGGAATAAGGCATCCCTCAGAATGGGCGAAAATATTTGCAAACGAATCAATGGACAAAGGTTTAATCTCCAATATATATAAGGAGCTCATGCAGCGTAATATTAAAAAAACAAACAACCCAATACAAAAATGGGCAGAAGATCTAAAGAGACGTTTCTTCAAAGAAGACACAGAGATGGCCAAGACTCACATGAAAAGCTGCTCAACATCACTAATTATTAGAGAAATGCAAATCAAAACTACAATGTGGTATCACCTCACACCTGTTAGAATCGGCATCATCAGAAAATCTACAAACCACGAATTCTGGGGAGGGTGTGGGCAAAAGGATCCCTCTTCCACTAGTGGTGGAAATGTAAATTGATACAGTCACGATGGAGAACAGTATGGAGTTTCCTTAAAAAAACTAGAAATAGAATGACCATATGATCCAGCAATCCCACTTCTGGGCATATACCCAGAGAAAACCATAAATCAAAAAGGCACATTCACCACAATGCTCATTTCAGCACTATTTACGATAGCCAGGTAATGGAAGCAACCTAAATACCCACAGACAGACGAATGGATAAAGATGTGGTACATATATAAAATGGAATATTACTCAGCCATAAGAAGGAATGAAACTGGGTCATTTGTAGAGACGTCGATGGATCTAGAGACTGTCATACAGAATGAAGTAAGTCAGAAAGAGAAAAACAAATATTGTATATTAATGCATATATGTGGAACCTAGAAAAATGGTACAGATGAACTGGTTTGCAGGGAAGAAATAGAGACACAGAGGTAGAGAACACACGTATGGACACCAAGTGTGGGAAGCCATGGGGAGGTGGTGTTGGGATGAGTTGGGAGACTGGGATTGACCTGCATACATGTATATGCATAAAATACATAACTAATAATAACCTGCTGTATAAAAAAATAAATAAAATTAAATTTCAAAATTTTTAAAAATAAAATTTAAAAATAAAACAGAAAAAAGTTCTTCCCTTCACACAGATGTATTTATATGAATGAATTATTTCCATGCTTATATCTATAAATACATAAAAGAGGAATAAAATCTAACTTGAACCAAAAAAGAAAAAAAAAAAAAAACCTGAACCCACGAGTTAGACAGAGGAAAACCCTATTAGGGAACTTGCTCCAGTGGTAAACAATTCTGAAATTGGTCAGAGATGGGGAATCATCTCCCATAGAGCCAGCAGCCAACTCCTATGCAAGGAGCGTCCTCATTGCAAAGCTGGGGGCCATGCCGAGGCATCTGTGAGTAACCGTGAGCTGAGCCCCAGGCCAACTGCTGTTGAACTTTTCCCACCATTCCCAGGTAAAACACCTGAATATGTACAAGGCCTTGAAAGCCTAGAGGAAGGGCCATAGAGCCACACCAGCGACAGCACGCAGGCCAACTTGGATCCTGCAGGCCAGCCAGGATGGTCCTGGCCCTGGGCGCTCTTCTGGAAGCTTTCCATTGCCCTGCCTGAGATACCCCTCCTGTCCCGGCCCCCAATGCTTTTTTCCTTCCTCACCTCTGTCTGGAGAGAAATTCCAGCGGAAGGTATGGGTGACACATCCTGTTCTTTACAGGTGGAAGCCTGGCAACTCCTGCAGAAAGTCCAGCAGAGACCCACTCTCAACGGGCCACCCACAAAGCCGTGACCCCTCACTCCCTCCCACCAGCACAGCCCCGACACTGCTGACTGGGCAGAGAATATGGCGTCAGGCAGAGCTTCAGGGGCTATTGCTGCCTGCAGTGCTGTTTATATTGACCTCAACCCAGGCACACCTGGGGAGGGCCGGCCGGCAGGGTCAGGCTACCCAGGTCAGCTAATCCTCAGCCCTCAGGGAATCACATTGTTGAAAATGGACCTCGCTAAGGCAGAATAGAAGCCAAGGAATAAAAGGACACAATGCCATTTGCAGCACCGTAGGTGTGTCTAGAGGTAATCATGTGACTTGTAGTAAGTCAGAAAGTGAAAGACACATATCATATCATATCTCTTATAGGTGTGACCGAAATATGGATACCAGGGCAGATATTTCCACTCAGAAGGGCAATCACAGATTCATTAAACAAACTTATGGTTCACCAATGGAAAGGTGTGAGGGTTGGTTTCATTATGATATTGGGTTTAACAGACATATACAAACACAGGTGACATATATAATCACCAAAGACCTACAGAATACCAAGAGAAGACTACTCAACATTCTGTGATAAGGTACATGGGAAAAGGATCCCAGGAAGAACAGACATATGTATATGTGTAAAAGAACCACATCTTCCACACCTACAACAAGCCAAACATTGTAATCAAATTTGCTGTAAGAAAAAATAAAAAAATTAAATTACAAACACGAACAAGAAGTAGTGAGACAAACTTGAGGGGCTTTCTCCTGGCACATTGCATTCTAAATTCCAATCTAGAACAGGACTTCCATTGAGGCTCTGTTGCCCTAGTAACCAGACTTGGTAAGACAGAACTGCTGCCACCTTGTGGCCGTTTCACACAACAGCAGCTTTAATTCCAGCGCTAATGGTCTGTTGATATTCAAAATCATTGCAGGCCTGTAAATGACACCTGCCCTGAAAACTAATCCTGGGTTCATATATCGACCAAAAAATTCAAAGGACGTCCATATTTCAAAACGACAGTTTCAAAAGGCATATTTTACACACATTAGTGTTCTGCTTCTTTTTCTTTCTTTCTTTTTTTGTTAAAAAAACGGGAATGGAATAAGGCATCCCTAAGAATGGGCGAAAATATTTGCAAACGAATCAATGGACAAAGGTTTAGTCTCCAATATATATAAAGAGCTCATGCAGCGTAATATTAAAAAAACAAACAACCCAATACAAAAATGGGCAGAAGATCTAAAGAGACGTTTCTTCAAAGAAGACACAGAGATGGCCAAGACGCACATGAAAAGCTGCTCAACATCACTAATTATTAGAGAAATGCAAATCAAAACTACAATGTGGTATCACCTCACACCTGTTAGAATCGGCATCATCAGAAAATCTACAAACAACGAATTCTGGGGAGGGTGTGGACAAAAGGATCCCTCTTCCACTAGTGGTGGAAATGTAAATTGATACAGTCACGATGGAGAACAGTATGGAGTTTCCTTAAAAAAACTAGAAATAGAATTACCATATGATCCAGCAATCCCACTTCTGGGCATATACCCAGAGAAAACCATAAATCAAAAAGGCACATTCACCACAATGCTCATTTCAGCACTATTTACGATAGCCAGGTAATGGAAGCAACCTAAATACCCACAGACAGACGAATGGATAAAGATGTGGTACATATATAAAATGGAATATTACTCAGCCATAAGAAGGAATGAAACTGGGTCATTTGTAGAGACGTCGATGGATCTACAGACTGTCATACAGAATGAAGTAAGTCAGAAAGAGACAAACAAATATTGTATATTAATGCATATATGTGGAACCTAGAAAAATGGTACAGATGAACTGGTTGGCAGGGAAGAAATAGAGACACAGAGGTAGAGAACACACGTATGGACACCAAGTGTGGGAAGCCATGGGGAGGTGGTGTTGGGATGAGCTGGGAGATTGGGATTGACCTGCATACACGTATATGCATAAAATACATAACTAATAATAACCTGCTGTATAAAAAAATAAATAAAATTAAATTTCAAAATTTTTAAAAATAAAATTTAAAAATAAAACAGAAAAAAGTTCTTCCCTTCAAACAGATGTATTTATATGAATGAATTATTTCCATGCTTATATCTAAAAATATATAAAAGAGGAATAAAATCTAACTTGAACCAAAAAAGAAAAAAAAAAACCTGAACCCACGAGTTAGACAGAGGAAAACCCTATCAGGGCACTTGCTCCAGCGGTAAACAATTCTGAAATTGGTCAGAGGTGGGGAATCATCTCCCATAGAGCAAGCAGCCCACTCCTACACAAGGAGCGTCCTCATTGCAAAGCTGGGGGCCATGCCGAGGCATCTGTGAGTAACCGTGAGCTGAGCCCCAGGCCAGCTGCTGTTGAACTTTTCCCACCCTTCCCAGGTAAAACACCTGAATAAGTACAAGGCCTTGAAAGCCTAGAGAAAGGGTCGTGGAGCCACACAAGCGACAGCACGCAGGCCAAATTGGTGCCTGCAGGCCAGCCAGGATGGTCCTGGCCCTGGGCGCTCTTCTGGAAGCTTTCCATTGCCCTGCCTGAGATACCCCTCCTGTCCCGGCCCCCAATGCTTTTTTCCTTCCTCACCTCTGTCCGGAGAGAAATTCCAGCGGAAGGTATGGGTGACACATCCTGTTCTTTACAGGTGGAAGCCTGTCAACTCCTGAAGAAAGTCCAACAGAGACCCACTCACAACGGGCCACCCACAAAGCCGTGACCCTTCACTCCCTCCCACCAGCAGAGCGCCGACACTGCTGACTGGGCAGAGAATATGGCGTCAGGCAGAACTTCAGGGGCTATTGCTGCCTGCAGTGCTGTTTATATTGACCTCAACCCAGGCACACCTGGGGAGGGCCGGCCGGCAGGGTCAGGCTACCCAGGTCAGCTAATCCTCAGCCCTCAGGGAATCACATTGTTGAAAATGGACCTCGCTAAGGCAGAATAGAAGCCAAGGAATAAAAGGACACAATGCCATTTGCAGCACCGTAGGTGTGTCTAGAGGTAATCACGTGACTTGTAGTAAGTCAGAAAGTGAAAGTAACATATCATATCATATGTCTTATAGCTGTGACCGAAAAATGGATACCAGGGCAGATATTTCCACGGAGAAAGGCAATCACAGATTCATTAAACAAACTTATGGTTCACCAATGGAAAGTTCTGAGGATTGTTTTCATTATGATATTGGGGTTAACAGACATATACAAACACAGGTGCCATATATAATCACCCAAAACCTACAGAATACCAAGAGAAGACTACTCAACATTCTGTCATAAGGTACATGGGAAAAGGATCCCAGGAAGAACTGACATATGTATATGTGTAAAAGAACCACATCTTCCACACCTACAACAAGCCAAACATTGTAATCAAATTTGCTGTAATAAAAAATATAAAATTAAATTAAAAACACGAACAAGAAGTAGTGAGACAAACTTGAGGGGCTATCTCCTGGCACATTCCATTCTAAATTCCAATCTAGAACACGACTTCCATTGAGGCTCTGTTGCCCCAGTAACCAGATTTGGTAAGGGAGAGCTGCTGCCACCTTGTGGCCGTTTCACACAACAGCAGCTTTAATCCCAGGGCTAATGGTCAGTTGATATTCAAAATCATTGCAGGCCTGTAAATGACACCTGCCCTGAAAACAAATCCTGGATTCATATAGCGACCAAAAAATTCAAAGGACGTCCATATTTCAAAATGACAGTTTCAAAAGGCATATTTTACACACATTAGTGTTCTGCTTCTTTTTCTTTCTTTCTTTTTTTGTTAAAAAAATGGGAATGGCAAAAAGCATCCCTCAGAATGGGCGAAAATATTTGCAAACGAATCAATGGACAAAGGTTTAATCTCCAATATATATAAAGAGCTCATGCAGCTTAATATTAAAAAAAACAAACAACCCAATACAAAAATGGGCAGAAGATCTAAAGAGACGTTTCTTTAAAGAAGACACAGAGATGGCCAAGACGCACATGAAAAGCTGCTCAACATCACTAATTATTAGAGAAATGCAAATCAAAACTACAATGAGGTATCACCTCACACCTTTTACAATTGGCATCATCAGAAAATCTACAAACAACGAATTCTGGGGAGGGTGTGGACAAAAGGATCCCTCTTCCACTAGTGGTGGAAATGTAAATTGATACAGTCAAGATGGAGAACAGTATGGAGTTTCCTTAAAAAAACTAGAAATAGAATTACCATATGATCCAGCAATCCCACTTCTGGGCATATACCCAGAGAAAACCATAAATCAAAAAGGCACATTCACCACAATGCTCATTTCAGCACTATTTACGATAGCCAGGTAATGGAAGCAACCTAAATACCCACAGACAGACGAATGGATAAAGATGTGGTACATATATAAAATGGAATATTACTCAGCCATAAGAAGGAATGAAACTGGGTCGTTTGTAGAGACGTCGATGGATCTAGAGACTGTCATACAGAATGAAGTAAGTCAGAAAGAGACAAACAAATATTGTATATTAATGCATATATGTGGAACCTAGAAAAATGGTACAGATGAACTGGTTTGCAGGGAAGAAATAGAGACACAGAGGTAGAGAACACACGTATGGACACCAAGTGTGGGAAGCCATGGGTAGGTGTTGTTGGGATGAGTTGAGAGACTGGGATTGACCTGTATACATGTATATGGATAAAATACATAACTAATAATAACCTGCTGTATAAAAAAATAAATAAAATTAAATTTCAAAATTTTAAAAAATAAAATTTAAAAATAAAACAGAAAAAAGTTCTTCCCTTCACACAGATGTATTTATATGAATGAATTATTTCCATGCTTATATCTATAAATACATAAAAGAGGAATAAAATCTAACTTGAACCAAAAAAGAAAAAAAAAAACCTGAACCCACGAGTTAGACAGAGGAAAACACAATCAGGGCACTTGCTCCATCGGTAAACAATTCTGAAATTGGTCAGAGGTGGGGAATCATCTCCCATACAGCCAGCAGCCCACTCCTACGCAAGGAGCGTCCTCATTGCGAAGCGGAGGGCCATGCCGAGGCATCTGTGAGTAACCGTGAGCTGAGCCCCAGGCCAGCTGCTGTTGAACTTTTCCCACCCTTCCCATGTAAAACACCTGAATATGTACAAGGTCTTGAAATCCTAGAGGAAGGGCCGTGGAGCCACACCAGCGACAGCACGCAGGCCAACTTGGTGCCTGCAGGCCAGTCAGGATGGTCCTGGCCCTGGGTGCTCTTCTGGAAGCTTTCCATTGCCCTGCCTGAGATACCCCTCCTGTCCCCGCCCCCACTGATTTTTTCCTTCCTCACCTCTGTCCGGAGAGAAATTCCAGCGGAAGGTATGGGTGACACATCCTCTTCATTACAGGTGGAAGCCTGGCAACTCCTGCAGAAAGTCCAGCAGAGACCCACTCACACTGGGCCACCCACAAAGCCGTGGCCCCTCACTCCCTCCCACCAGCACAGCCCCGACACTGCTGACGGGGCAGAGAATATGGAGTCAGGCACAGCTTCAGGGGCTATTGCTTCCTCCAGCGCTGTTTATATTGACCTCAACCCAGGCACACCTGGGGAGGGCCGGCCGGCAGGGTCAGGCTACCCAGGTCAGCTAATCCTCAGCCCTCAGGGAATCACATTGTTGAAAATGGACCTCGCTAAGGCAGAATAGAAGCCAAGGAATAAAAGTACACAATGCCATTTGTAGCACCGTAGGTGTGTCTAGAGGTAATCACGTGAGTTGTTGTAAGTCAGAAAGTGAAAGACACATATCATATCATATCTCTTATAGGTGTGACCGAAAAATGGATACCAGGGCAGATATTTCCAGGGAGAAGGGCAATCACAGATTCATTCAACAAACTTATGGTTCACCAATGGAAAGGTGTGAGGATTGGTTTCATTATGATATTGGGGTTAACAGACATATACAAACACAGGTGACATATATAATCACCAAAGACCTACAGAATACCAAGAGAAGACTACTCAACATTCTGTCATAAGGTACAGGGGAAAAGGATCCCAGGAAAAACAGACATATGTTTATGTGTAAAAGAACCACATCTTCCACACCTACAACAAGCCAAACATTGTAATCAAATTTGCTGTAATAAAAAATAAAAAATTAAATTAAAAACACGAACAAGAAGTAGTGAGACAAACTTGAGGGGCTTTCTCCTGGCACATTCCATTCTAAATTCCAATCTAGAACACGACTTCCATTGAGGCTCTGTTGCCCCAGTAACCAGATTTGGAAAGGGAGACCTGTTGCCACCTTGTGGCCGTTTCACACCACAACAGCTTTAATCCCAGCGCTAATGGTCAGTTGATATTCAAAATCATTGCAGGCCTGTAAATGACACCTGCCCTGAAAACTAATCCTTGGTTCATATATCGACCAAAAAATTCAAAGGACGTCCATATTTCAAAACGACAGTTTCAAAAGGCATATTTTACACACATTAGTGTTCTGCTTCTTTTTCTTTCTTTCTTATTTTGTTAAAAAAACGGGAATGGCAAAAAGCATCCCTCAGAATGGGCGAAAATATTTGCAAACGAATCAATGGACAAAAGTTTAATCTCCAATATATATAAAGAGCTGATGCAGCTTAATATTAAAAAACAAACAACCCAATACAAAAATGGGCAGAAGATCTAAAGAGACGTTTCTTCAAAGAAGACACAGAGATGGCCAAGACGCACATGAAAAGCTGCTCAACATCACTAATTATTAGAGAAATGCAAATCAAAACTACAATGAGGTATCACCTCACACCTGTTAGAATCGGCATCATCAGAAAATCTACAAGCAACGAATTCTGGGGAGGGTGTGGACAAAAGGATCCCTCTTCCACTAGTGGTGGAAATGTAAATTGATACAGTCAAGATGGAGAAGAGTATGGAGTTTCCTTAAAAAAAGTAGAAATAGTATTACCATATGATCCAGCAATCCCACTTCTGGGCATATACCCAGAGAAAACCATAAATCAAAAAGGCACATTCACCACAATGCTCATTTCATCACTATTTACGATAGCCAGGTAATGGAAGCAACCTAAATACCCACAGACAGACGAATGGATAAAGATGTGGTACATATATAAAATGGAATATTACTCAGCCATATGAAGGCATGAAACTGGGTCATTTGTAGAGACGTCGATGGATCTAGAGACTGTCATACAGAATGAAGTAAGTCAGAAAGAGACAAACAAATATTGTATATTAATGCATATATGTGGAACCTAGAAAAATGGTACAGATGAACTGGTTTGCAGGGAAGAAATAGAGACACAGAGGTAGAGAACACACGTATGGACACCAAGTGTGGGAAGCCATGGGGAGGTGGTGTTGTGATGAGTTGGGAGATTGGGATTGACCTCTATACATATATATTCATAAAATACATAACTAATAATAACCTGCTGTATAAAAAATAAATAAAATTAAATTTCAAAATTTTAAAAAATAAAATTTAAAAATAAAACAGAAAAAAGTTCTTCCCTTCACACAGATGTATTTATATGAATGAATTATTTCCATGCTTATATCTATAAATACATAAAAGAGGAATAAAATCTAACTTGAACCAAAAAAGAAAAAAAAAAAAACCTGAACCCACGAGTTAGACAGAGGAAAACCCTATAAGGGCACTTGCTCCATCGGTAAACAATTCTGAAATTGGTCAGAGGTGGGGAATCATCTCCCATAGAGCCAGCAGCCCACTCTAACGCAAGGAGCATCCTCATTGCAAAGTGGGGGACCATGCCGAGGCATCTGTGAGTAACCGTGAGCTGAGCCCCAGGCCAGCTGCTGTTGAACTTTTCCCACCCTTCCCAGGTAAAACACCTGAATATGTACAAATACTTGAAATCCTAGAGGAAGGGCTGTGGAGCCACACCAGCGACAGCATGCAGGCCAAGTTGGTGCCTGCAGGCCAGCCAGGATGGTCCTGGACCTGGGCGCTCTTCTGGAAGCTTTCCATTGCCCTGCCTGAGATACCCCTCCTGTCCCGGCACCCACTGCTTTTTTCCTTCCTCACCTCTGTCCAGAGAGAAATTCCAGCGGAAGGTATGGGTGACACATCCTCTTCTTTACAGGTGGCAGCCTGGCAACTCCTGCAGAAAGTCCAGCAGAGACCCACTCACACCGGGCCACCCACAAAGCTGTGGCCCCTCACTCCCTCCCACCAGCACAGCCCCGAGACTGCTGACGGGGCAGAGAATATGGAGTCAGGCACAGCTTCAGGGGCTATTGCTGCCTGCAGCGCTGTTTATATTGACCTCAACCCAGGCACACCTAGGGAGGGGAGGCCAGCAGGGTCAGGCTACCCAGGTCAGCTAATCATCAGCCCTCAGGGAATCACATTTTTGAAAATGGACCTCGCTAAGGCAGAATAGAAGCCAAGGAATAAAAGGACACAATGCCATTTGCAGCACCGTAGGTGTGTCTAGAGGTAATCACGTGACTTGTAGTAAGTCAGAAAGTGAAAGACACATATCATATCATATCTCTTATAGGTGTGACCGAAAAATGGATACCAGGGCAGATATTTCAAAGGAGAAGGGCAATCACAGATTCATTCAACAAACTTATGGTTCACCAATGGAAAGGTGTGAGGGTTGGTTTCATTATGATATTGGGGTTAACAGACATATACAAACACAGGTGACATATATAATCACCAAAGTCCTACAGAATACCAAGAGAAGACTACTCAACATACTGTCATAAGGTACATGGGAAAAGGATCCCTTGAAGAACGACATCTGTATATGTGCAAAAGAACCACATCTTCCACACCTACAACAAGCCAAACACTGTAATCAAATTACCTGTAATAAAAAATAAAAAATTAAATTAAAAACACGAACAAGAAGTAGTGAGACAAACTTGAGGGGCTTTCTCCTGGCACATTCCATTCTAAATTCCAATCTAGAACACGACTTCCATTAGGCTCTGTTGCCCCAGTAACCAGATTTGGTAAAGGAGAACTGCTGCCACATTGTGGCCGTTTCACAAAACAGCAGCTTTAATCCCAGCGCTAATGGTCAGTTGATATTCAAAATCATTGCAGGCCTGTAAATGACACCTGGCCTGAAAACAAATCCTGGGTTCATATATAGACCAAAAAATTCAAAGGACGTCCATATTTCAAAACGACAGTTTCAAAGGCATATTTTACACACATTAGTGTTCTGCTTCTTTTTCTTTCTTTCTTTTTTTGTTAAAAAAACGGGAATGGCAAAAAGCATCCCTCAGAATGGGCGAAAATATTTGCAAACGAATCAATGGACAAAGGTTTAATCTCCAATATATATAAAGAGCTCATGCAGCTTAATATTAAAACAACAAACAACCCAATACAAAAATGGGCAGAAGATCTAAAGAGACGTTTCTTCAAAGAAGACACAGAGATGGCCAAGACGCACATGAAAAGCTGCTCAACATCACTAATTATTAGAGAAATGCAAATCAAAACTACAATGAGGTATCACCTCACACCTGTTAGAATCAGCATCATCAGAAAATCTACAAACAACGAATTCTGGGGAGGGTGTGGACAAAAGGATCCATCTTCCACTAGTGGTGGAAATGTAAATTGATACAGTCACGATGGAGAACAGTATGGAGTTTCCTTAAAAAAAACTAGAAATAGAATTACCATATGATCCAGCAGTCCCACTTCTGGGCATATACCCAGAGAAAACCAAAAATCAAAAAGGCACATTCACCACAATGCTCATTTCAGCACTATTTACGATAGCCAGGTAATGGAAGCAACCTAAATACCCACAGACAGACGAATGGATAAAGATGTGGTACATATATAAAATGGAATATTACTCAGCCATAAGAAGGAATGAAACTGGGTCATTTGTAGAGACGTCGATGGATCTAGAGACTGTCATACAGAATGAAGTAAGTCAGAAAGAGAAAAACAAATATTGTATATTAATGCATATATGTGGAACCTAGAAAAATGGTATAGATGAACTGCTTTGCAGGGAAGAAATAGAGACACAGAGGTAGAGAACACACGTATGGACACCAAGTGTGGGAAGCCATGGGGTGGTGGTGGTGGCATATGTTGGGAGATTGGGATTGACCTGTATACATGTATATGCATAAAATACATAACTAATAATAACCTGCTGTATAAAAACATAAATAAAATTAAATATTAAAATTTTAAAAAATAAAATTTAAAAATAAAACAGAAAAAAGTTCTTCCCTTCACACAGATGTATTTATATGAATGAATTATTTCCATGCTTATATCAATAAATACATAAAAGAGGAATAAAATCTAACTTGAACCAAAAAAGGAAAAAAAAACCTGAACCCACCAGTTATACAGAGGAAAACCCTATCAGGGCACTTGCTCCAGCAGTAAACAATTCTGAAATTGGTCAGAGGGGGGAATCGTCTCCCATACAGCCAGCAGCCCACCCCCCAAGCAAGGAGGGTCCTCATTGAAAAGCTGGGGTACCAAGCCAAGGCATCTGTGAGTAAACGTGACCTGAGCCCCAGTCCTGCTGCAGCTGAACTCTTCCCACCCTTTCCAGTTAAAACACCTGAATATGTACAAGAACTTGCAAGCCTAGAGGAAGGGCTGTGGAGCCACACCAGCGACAGCACACAGGGCGACTTGGTGCCTGCAGGCCAGTCAGGATGGTCCTGTCCCCAGATGCTCTTCTGGAAGCTTTCCATTTCCCTGCCTGAGATACCCCTCCTGCCACGGCCCCCACTACTTTTTTACTTCCTCACCTCTGCCTGGGGAGAAATTCCAGCGGCAGGTATTGGTGACACATCCTCTTCTTTAGCAGGTTGCAGCCTGGCAACTCCTGCATAAAGTCCAGCAGAGCCCCACTCACACTGGGCCACCCACAAAGCCACGGCCCCTCACTCCCTCCCACCAGCACAGCCCCGGCACTGCCTACGGGGCAGAGAATATGGCGTCAGTCACAGCTACAAGGGCTGTCGCTCACTGGAGAGCTGTTTATATTGCCCTCAACCCAGGCACACCTGTGGAGGGCTGGCAGGCAGTTTCAGGCTACCAAAATCAGCCAATCCTCACCCCTCAGGGGCTCACAGTTGCAGAAAATGAAACTTGCTAAACGGGCCAGGCCCTAGGAACAGGTGTGGGCTCTTGAGAGTCAGGATAGACAAGGGGCTGCAGCTGCGGCTTGTTTTCTTATCATTTTATCTGGTCCATGAGTGGAAAACAACTTCAAGAAGACCCTATCCTAATGAGAGGAACCAAGGAGTCAGGGAGAGGAGGGATGGTGGGTGGAGACAGAGGCCTGGTGCCCTGGCTGCAGTGGAAGTGTCTGGAAGACCAGGCAGAAAGAGCCTGCAGAGAGTGATAGCCATGGTCACAGACCTGTCAGAGCTGCTGTTTGTTAGTTCAAGTCCTGCTCTGAGGTATTCTGTGTCAGCTGTGAGCGACAGGTGAGCTGGGGGTTCTCTGCAAGGTGGGCTATGTGCACAGTTCCTGTGTGTCCAGCCCTGCTGGGGTACCTGCCCAGGGGAGCTCCGTATCCTGGGAAGGGCCTGAGTAGGAGAGCCCCATGGGCTGCTGGGTAGCTGCAGAGGTGAGCTCCATACCCTGGGATTGGCCTGACCACGAGAGCCACATGAGATGCTGGAGACCTGGTAAAGGATATCAGGACAGTCAGTGAAGCCAACGAGGATATACATCCAGTAGCTCCTATTTCCTACTCCCTGCTGGTCATTCTACCTTCCACCAGGCCATGGCATTCTGTATTAGACTTCAATGATGCCTTCTTCTGTATTCCATTCATCTCAGAGTCACAAGAATTTTTGGCTTGTGAGTGGCAGGACACAACATGCAACAAAAGCAATAATGCTGGGCCGTCCTGCCCCAATGGTTCAAAAATCCCCACACCATCATTGGGGAAATGTCCTCTAAAGACCTAAAAGTTCAACTTCTGTAAAAGGGAACCCTCCTTCAATATGCAGATGACATTCTGATCGCCAGGCCTACTAAAGACGCCTCTGAACTACCTAGCCAAGAAAGGATAGAAGGTGTCCAAGAAAAACGCTCAAATATCCCAGGCTAAGGTGACATGCCTGGGCTTCATTCTCACAGATATTCGGAGAAACGCATCCCAGGATAGGGAAGAAGCCATTTGCAGCCTTACCTCTTCTAAAACTAGAAGACAGCTTAGGGGTTCCTGGGGAGGCCAAGGTTTTCTGCATCTGGATCCCTAACTACAGTCTAATAGCTGGGCCTCTACATGAAACACTGACACGAAAAGATGATGATCCTTTTGAATAGAATCCAGAAGCAGCCTTTCAAGAATGGAAAGAGCAGTCAATACAGACCCTTGCCCAGGAACTCCCTAATTTAGCTAAACCCTTTGACCTTTACATACCCGGTCAAAGGTTAATCGCCCTTGGAGCCTTAGTGCAAAAACTGGGACCACTTGAAATGGAGCAACACAAGAATGCCCTTCACGTATGATAAACTATGGTCACCAAGGGCTTTGCCCACCGACTCATCAGGCCAGGATACTGGGGTATCTAAAAAGCTGGAAATCAGCAGCCCGCAAGGCCAGCTCCCTCCTAAGGGAAAAGAACCCCACGTGGTGATCCTAACCACCCATCATGCCCTGAAGTTGCAGGGGTCGCTCTGTGGACACACTGACCTCGAGTGAGGAGGCCCTCCAACTCCAACCTCCAGAGAGATAAACGGGGGCAACGGGCCCCCAAGATGACTCGTGTGACCATCACTTGACCTGGAGTTTCTCTCAGAAAACGACAAGACTGTGCCCCGAAAGAGCAGACTACTGCTTGCAGGACTTACTGCACCCAGAGGGGAGCTAATAAGCTTGGCGGGGGAAACGTATATCACGCTTTCACCATAGAAAACCCTACAGACACCGCGGTGATGGTGGCCAATATGACCGGCTGGACTGCTGGCTACTTCTAAAGGCCGTTGACTCAGTGGACGTCATGGTCCTGGATCACCACTGACCCTGGACTGTCTGGGAGTTGCGCGGGCAGGGCTCTGACACATGGTGCTGTTTGTACATTAATTCAGGGACCTAATTAAAGAAAGCACAGACTACTGGTCAGAGCATCTAGTCTGGCAAAAACTGTCAGCCTAAGGTCGCCGAACATATGTGGGGTGGGGTGAAACCTGCCACCGCAGCATGTCTGTGCCTCTCTTTCCTGGACCCTTAAAGGTCATTAGAATCTGTAACACTTCCAATGCTGGTGCTCAGGCGGACGAGAAGTGAGGCAGGAGGCCTTGGGACAATCAAACTCACTAGGAGGCTGGTGGGGAGACGTTTTGCCCCTCCCCCCATGTATCAGGGCTCCCACCACAGCATGAAGCAGTTACAAAAGAGGGGTCTGCACCCTCAACACCCCAAGAATAAGGAACGGAACAAAAAGCAGAGGAGGTGTTCGTCTCCGGCAACGTTCATTAAAAATTCCTGGGAGATAAAAAGAGAATCTGTGCAATAAAATAAAGTCTAACTTGTTTTTCCTTTGTGCTTTGTCTAATTTCACATGCTCCTAGGGTTCCGTATGCAGAGGTCCCACACCCGGCACTTCAGACCCGATTTCCTAGTGCAGAATGGCTGGGTCGACACCTCAGCTAGCGGGGTCCCATGCAGACTCCGCGGCATAGAGCCTGAGCTGCAGCCAACGCAGCCCTCGAGAGCTCCATCCCCTCCCCCCCACTGACGCTGCTGGGGACCCTACAGAGCAGCCCAGCCCACAGCCCATGGGGGAGTGCACACTCTCACCTCTCCATTCTGTTTTCAAAATAATGTTTCCTTTGCTTCTAAACCAAACTCAGTCTTGATCTGTTGGCTCCAATGACACTGGGCACGGGGACTCCTGTTGGGGTCCACTCTGGAGGATCAGTAAAAGAAATTGAGAACATTGTAACTTCAATGAACAGATGTGTGAGCCAAACTGTAGTTAACATAGAGCAGTGTATAATGCTCGGGTAAAATAAGATGTTTCTAAGACTTACATTTGATATTTCCATCACTTTCCTATAAGCAAGTTCAGTGAAGACGTCTGTCTTATTTGTCAGGTCAACATTAGAGAAATGAAGTGATTTATTTCCATGGATGTACATCGAATACTCTTGGCTGAAGCTTCAATCTTGTGTTGAATGCTTTTCCATTGAAAATGATACCTCTCTTTCAGCTCCCCCATTTCTGAGAAGTATAAAACCTTATAATTTATTATTACCAAAGGGGAAAGGTAGGAGAAGGGATAAATTAACAGTTTGGGATTAACACATACACACTGCTATGTATAAAAGAGATCATCAACAAGGAACTACTGTATAGCACAGGGAACTACACTGAATATTTTGCAATAACCTATAAGGGGAAATAATCTGAAAAAGAATAGATATTTTTATTGACATCATCTATCAATGACAGATAAAATGTAACCTAAGCAAGGCCGATGGTGAGCGCTTCTGACCCTGAAGATTTCAGTCATCTAAAGTTTGGGCTCTGCCTATTTCCCAAGGCCCTTAAAGGACATACGTGTAGCCGTAGCTTAAAAATTCCCCAGTTTGGGGTTCGGGGAGGCACTGATTTGGAAAAATCCCTGGTGTTCTCCTTACATGCACGGGACCCTTCCTACAGCTAAAACATGCCTGTCACACCTAGAGGATGGTACACCGTTTGATCGGAAAGAGTTTGGAAAAGGCACCTCATCTCCTCATCGCCTGGTGCTCGGGTTCAACCCTCCAGCATCTTTCCTAACAATCTCCTCACTTGGGGATATCAGCACCGTCAGCATCCTGTTGCACACAGTTTGGAATTTGTCCAGAGGATGAAGCGGAAGGATGAGAAAAATTTAGAGACAAGTCTTAGGTGTTCGGACAGGCACATGCCACTCTAATTTCCAATCCAGAAGACAAATTCATCAAAGGCTAGAATTGCCCACGGAAACAGAATAGGGCTAGAGGAAATCCCGCTGTTTTGTGTCCAGTTTCCAAAAACACAAGTTGAAAAATGGAACTCAGGGGCACTAAAATTCATGAAACTGCAGAGTTGAAAATATCTATCGTCGAAAAATGTCTTGAGGTAAGTCACAGAAAAGGACTTGTAAGCAAGGGAGAGTGGCAGGAAACAGATTTGAAGAGGTAGAAAGGACTCCCCATTAAAGCACAAAAAAGGGGCTGAACATCGCCAATGATGCAGTTGGCCAAAAAGGGTGTATGCATTTTTTCTGAATATATTCAAGTAAAGGCCATACACACTTTTTATCCAACCCAACAGGTGGGTACTGGAAATCAATATCACAAAATGTATCACTTCACATCAGTCAGAAGGGCCATCCACATAAAGTGTAAACACCAGAAATGCAGGACAGGGCGAGGAGAAAAGGGAGCCCTGTGAGGCTGATAGTGGAAATGTAATTTGCCAACGGCCACTCTGGAGAAGTGTATTGTGTTTGCTAAAACATCTAAAAAATGAGCTACAGAGCATAGGGCACTTGCACTCATGGGCGTGTACCTTGGGAAAAACAAAAATCGACAGAAAACAGGCACCCGAACGTTTACCACCTCTCTGTTAAAAAGGGCCTCAACTTGGATATAACCTAAATGTCCCTGGAAGGATAAAATGGATAAAAGAGATGGGGTACTTATGTAGAGTGGAATATTACTCATCCAGAAATCAATGAAATAAGGCCAGTTGTAACAACTCTGGAGGAGTTACATACGATCATTCTAAGTGACATATGTCAGAAAGAAAAAGACACATATCATAAGATGTCACTTAAAGGTGGAATCAAAAATGGCTACACATGAAATAAATTACAAAACAGAAACATAGTCAAATATGCAGAAAATAGACATAAGGCTGCTAAATGGGAAAGGTGGGGAATGGTGAGGTATTATCCAGGAGGTTGAAATTAGCAAAGATACCATTCCAAGTACCAAATTGAATAACTGACAAGGCCTACACGGTACCTCAAAGAACTGCACTCAGCCCACTCAAGTCACTGGAAAATAATACATATGACTGGTAAGCATCTGAAAAAGAAGTTATTGTTGTCTCACAGTACATGAATCAAGTGGATGTACAGCAGCAAAAAACAGAGCTTTGAAAATCAGCTGTAACCAATATAAAAATAAATTTAAAACTATTTATAAAAACAGTGAGACAGACAAAAATTCTTACAACTTTTGTTGAAGGGCTACGATGTAACATGGATTGAACACATGTAGACCCACAGCAGGATGATTATATAAGGCTGGAAGCTATGCACGCTAAGAGATGTTAGAGAGGCTGGGTGAGGAAATGCAGACCTTTAAAAGTAATACTGCCTGGTACCCATTCCATGGGTCCCCAATCTGCAGGTTCAAGGGAATCTTCTGACAGCGAAAACATGCCTGGGAAACCGAGATGAATGTACACCGTGTGCTCAGGAAAGGTGTCTAAAATGCACCTCATTTTTGATCTCCTGGTGCTGGGGTTCGCCATTCCAGCCACATTACTAACAATCTCCCCACTTGGAGAATCAGCACCTTTAACCTCCTGTTTCACACAGTTTGCAATTTGTGCAATGGATAAATGGGAAGAGGGGGAACCAATGAGAGATTAGCTGTAGGACTTTTGACAGGCACATGCCACTCTAATTTCCCATTAGGAAGAAGAATTAACCAAAGGCTCAGCCTGCCTCCCCAGAACCAGAATAGGGCCAGAAGTAATACAAAGGTTTGGCGGCCAGCTCACAAATAAAGCGAGTTGCAAAATGGAGCTCAGGAGCAGACAATTCAAAGACCTGCAAAGATATAAATGATAACCAACGTCCAAAAATATATTCAGGTAAGGTAATGAAGAGGATCTGAATGAGAGGCAGAATTGCAGGAAACAGATTTCAAAAGGTAGATTGTACTCACATTTAAAGCATATGAAAAGCAGCAGAATTTCTAAAATGATGCGGTTGGGCAAAAGGGTGTATGCGTTTTTTTCGTGAACATCTTCAGGAGAAAAACACATGCAGAGTTTTTGCCCAACCAAGCAAGAGGGAAATGCAAATCCGCACAACAAAGAAGTCTCAATTTCCACTGCTCAGAAAGGCCATCCAAAAAATGTGTACAAACCAGAAATGCAGGAGAGGCCATGGAAAACAGGGAGCCTAGTCACGCTGATGGGTGGGGTATAAATATCCAAGAGCCACTTGAAGAAGTGTATGCTGTTTTTAAAACATCTAAAATACAAAGCCCCGGAGCAAGGGGACTTCAACTCATGGACATATAACTTGGGAAGACTAAATGTCAATAAGACACAGGCACCCCAAAGTTTAGGGCTGCTCTGCATACAAGAACCTCAACTTTGGTACACCTAAAATATCCCAGGAAAAAGAGAAATGCATAAAGAACATGTGGTAATTTTGTACAACGGAATATCACTCAGACGTGAAATCAATGTATATAAGGCCAGTAGCAGCATAATGAGTGGATTTACGTATGATGATTTTAAGGGAAATTAGTCACACAGAAAAAGAATCTTATCATAAGATATCACTTATAGAGGGAATGTCAATATCACAACACATGAACTGAATTAGGAAAGAGAACAGAGTCTCACATTTAGCAAAAATCTCTTATGCCTGCTTCAGGGGAAAGGAGAGGTGGGGTGATGCATAAAACCAGAGTTTGATATTAGCACAGGTACCATTCCATAAACCAAATACAGAATAGACAAGACCTACACCTTCCTCAGTGAACGGGACTCAACACCCCTATGCCCCACAGAGGAATATATCTGACTACTAAGAATCTTATAACCTATGTATTGATATGTCTCCGTAAGGGAATCAATTGTGTCTAGACTGGCATAAACACGTCAGTGAAAATCAGCTCAACCCCATTATAAAAATGAATTTCAAAAAAACCCCAAAAAACAGCGAAATTCTTACACAATTCCTTCAGGGGTTCTGATGAAACCTGGAATGACCCTATCTGCAAAGACAGCTGGATGAGACATAAGGCTGGACACTTGGGACTGAGAGGACTGGTGAGATTGGGAGAGAAAATGCAGACCTTTTAAAGTAGTAATGCATGCCACCATTCCATGTGTCCCAAATCTCCAGGTAGAAGGGAATATCACTACAATTATAACATGTATGGGAAACCTAGAAAATGGACACCCTGTGATGGCGAAAGGTTTCTAAAACTCTCCTAATTTTTCCTCTCCTTGTGCTCCACTTTGGCATTCCAACTGCTTTACTATCAATCTCCCAACTTAGGAGAGTCAGCCCCTATAACCTCCTGGTTCGCACAGTTTGCTAATTGTGCAGAGGATGAAAGGGAAGAGGGAGAACCAATCAGAGAGTAGATGTAGGCATTAGGAAGGTCACATGTCACTCTAAGTTCCCGGCAGGAAGAAGAATTAACCAAAGCCTCAACCACCCACAGGGAACCAATATAGCGAACCCTGGAACCAGTATAGGTCCTGAAGCAAAATTGTGGATTTGCGGCCAGCTCACAAAGATGGGATTTGAAAATTGGAGCTCAGGGGCACAGCAATTCACAAACCTGCAGACTTATAAAGGACTACTCTCTTCCAAAAACCTGTTGAGGGAAGGCAATGAAGTGGCCTTGAAAATGAGGCAGAATTGCACAAAATATATTTCAAGAGGTAAATTGGAATCGCCTTTAAAGCACAGGAAAAGCATCCCAACTTGGACAGAGATGCACTTGGCCAAAAAGGGCGTATGCCTTTTCTCCTGAATATATTCAGAGGAAAACGCATACGCCCTTTTTGGCCAATCAAGCAAGCGCGCAATACAAATCCACACTACAAAGAATTGTCACTTGCCACCGGTCAAAAGGGACATCCGAATATCTGTAAAACACAGAAAGGCAAGAGAGAGATGGCAAGGGCATGAAGCAATGTGATCCCAATGGTCATGGAGGATTGTGATGACAAGCGCATGGAGAATTGTGATGACAAGATTATGTACCATTTTGTTGACAAAGGCAAGGAGCATTATGATGACAAGTTTCATGGAGCACTGTGATGACAAGCATCACGGAGCATTGTGATTACAAGGGTCATGGAGCATTGGGATGACAAGCGCATGGATCATTGTGATGACAATGGTCATGGTGCATTTTAATGACAAGTGTCCCGGATCATCGTGTTGTCAGGGTTCATGGAGCGTTGTGATGACAGTGGTCATGGAGCATTGTGATGACAGAGGTCATGGCGCATTGTGATGAGAAGGTCATGGAGCATTGGGCTGAAAATGTCCATGGAGTACTGTGATGACAGGGGTCATGGAGCATTGTGATGACAAGGTACTGGAGCACTGTGATGAGAAGACCATGGAGCCTTGTGATGACAAGTCTCATGGAGCATTCTGATGAAAAGTGCCATGGAGCATTGTGATTACAGGGGTCTTGGAGCATTGTGATGACAAGGGCATGGAGCATTGGGATGAGAAGGCCATGGAGCGTTCTGATGACATGCATCATGGAGCTTTGTGATGACAAGGGCATGGAGCATTGTGATTACAGCGGTCTTGGAGCACTGTGATGAAAAGGGCATGGATCATTGTGATGAAAAAGGCATGGAGCCTTGTCATGACAGGGTTCAAGGAGCAAACTGACAACAAGTGTCAGGGAGCATTGTGATGACAAGGGTATTGAGTATTGTGATGACAAAGGTCATGGAGCATTGTGATGAGAAGACCATGGATAATTGTGATGATGAGCGTCATGGGGCGTTGTGATGATAAGTGTTATGGAACATATTGATCTCAAGGATTTGGAGCATTGTGATGACAGAGGTCATGGAGCATTTTGGTTTCATTGTGATGACAATAGCCTGAAGCATTATGATGATGGGCATGGTGCATTGTGATGACAGGGTTTATGGAGCATTGAGATGAAAAGGGGCATGGAGCATTGCGATTACAGGAGTCTTGGAGCATTGTGATGACAAAGGCATGGAACATCGTGAATGAGAAGGCCATGGAGCATTCTGTTGACATGCGTCATGGAGCTTTGTGATGACAAGGGCATGGAGCATTGTGATTACAGGGGTCTTGGAGCATTGTGATGACAAGGGTCATGGAGCCTTGTGATGACAAGGCTGTGGAACATTGTGATGGCAGGGGTCATGGAGCATTGTTATGACAGGGGTAATGGAGCATTGTGATGACAAGGGCATGGAGCATTGGTCTGAAAAGTTTCATGGATTATTGTGATGAGAGGGGGCAAGGAGCATTGTGATGAGAAGGGCATGGAACACTGTGATACATGGGTCATGGAGGATTGTAATGACAAGCGCATGGAGCATTGTGATAAGAATGGCATCGAGCATTGTGATGAAAAGCATCATGGAGCCTGTGATGACAAGGGCATGGAACAATGTGATGAGAGGGTTCATGGAGCATTGTGATGACAATGGCATGCAGCATTGTGATGACAAGGGTCATTGAGCTTTGTGATGACAAAGGTCATGGAGCATTTTGATGACAAGGGTGTGGTGCATTCTGTTGTGAAGGGCAGGGAGCATTGTGATGACAGGGGTTATGGAACATTGTGATGTCAGGGGAATGGAGCATTGTGATGATAAAGGCATGTAGCATTGTTGTGACAAGGGTCATGGAATATTGTGATGACAGGGGTGAGGGAGTATTGTGTTGACTAGTGATGGAACATTGTGATATCAGTGGTGAGAGAGCATTTTGATGAGAAGTGCATGGAGCAGTGTGATGACAAGGTTTATGGAGCATTGTGATGACAAAGATGTGGAGCATTGTGATGACAAGCGCATGGCACATTGTGATGCCATGGGTCATGGAGTATTGTGCTAACAAAGGCATTGAGCATTGGGATGACAAGGGTCACCGAGCATTGTGATGAAATGTTCATGGAGCGCTGTGGTGACAAAGGTCACAGAGCCTTGTGATGATGAGGGCATGAACCATTGTGATGACAAAGGTCATGAAGCATTGTGATGACTGGAGTCACGGAGCATTGTGATGACAGGGGTCATAGAGCATTGTGATGAAAGGGCATGGAGCATTGTGATGACAGGGGCATGTTGCATTGGTTTGACAAGTTTCAGGGATTATTGTGATGACAGTGGGCATGGCGCATTGTGATGACAAGAGCATGGAGCATTGTGATGAGAAGGTCATGGAGTATTGTGAGGAAGGGTGTCAGGGAGCATTGTGATGACATATGTCATGGTCCATTGCGATGACAATGGAATGGAGCATTGTGATGCCAAGTGTCATGGAGGATTGTGATGACAAAGGTAATGGAGCATTTTGATGACAAGCGCTTGGAGCATTGTGATGACAAGGGTCATGGAGCATTGTGATAACAAGGGCCATTGAGAATTTTGATGACATGTTCATGAAGCATTGTGATGACAATCACATGGAGCTTGCTGTGACAGGGATCATGGAGCATTGCGATGACAAGTGCATAGAGAATTGTGATGACAAAGCATGTAACACTGTGATGAAAAGCATCATGGAGCACAGTGATGCCAAGAATGTGGAGAATTGTGATGACAGGGGACATGGAGCATTGTAATGACCAGGGCATGGAGTATTGTGATGGCAAGACCGTGGAGCATTGTGATGAGAAGACCATGGATAATTGTGATGATGAGCGTCATGGAGCACTGTAATGACAAGTGGTATGGAGCATTGTGATAACAGGGGTCATGGAGCATTGTGATGACAAGTTTCATGGAGCATTCTGATGACAAGCTTGTGGAGTATTTTGATGACAATGACATGGAGCATTTTGATGAAAATGGCATGGGGCATTGTGATGAAAAAGACATGGAGCCTTTTCATGACAGTTTTCAGGGAGCATTCTGATGACAAGTGTCAGGGAGCATTGTGATGACAAAGGTCATGGAGAATTGTGACGACAAGGGCATGGAGTATTGTGATGACAAGCACATCTAGCTTGATATGACGGGGTCATGGAGCATTGCGATGACAAGTGCATAGAGAATTGTGATGACAAAGCATGTAACACTGTGATGAGAAGTGTCATGGAGCATAGTGATGCCAAGATCGTGGACAATTGTGATGACAGGGGACATGGAGCATTGTGATGACCAGGGCATGGAGCATTGCGATGGCAAGATCGTGGAGCATTGTGATGAGAAGACCATGGATAATTGTGATGACGAGGGTCATGGAGCACTGTAATGACAAGGGGTATAGAGGATTGTGATGACAGTGGTCATGGAGCATTGTGATGACCGGGGACATGGAGCATTGTGATGCCCAAGGCATGGAGCACTGTGATGGCAAGACCGTGGAGCATTGTGATGAGAAGACCATGGATAATTGTGATGAGGAGCATCATGGAACACTGTAATGACAAGTGGTATGGAGCCTTGTGATGACAGGGGTCATGGAGCATTGTTATGACAGTGGTCATGGAGCATTGTGATGACAAGGGTCATGGAACATTTTGATGACAAGGGCGTGGAGCATTGTGATGAGAAGACCATGGACAATTGTGATTATGAGTGTCATGGAGCACTGTAATGACAAGCAGTATGGAGCATTGTGATGACAGGGGTCATGGAGCATTGTGATGACTGGGGACATGGAGCATTGTGATGACCAGGGCATGGAGCATTGTGATGGCAAGACCGTGGAGCACTGTGATGAGAAGACCATGGATAATTGTGATGACGAACATCATGGAGCACTGTAATGACAAGGGGCATGGAGCATTGTGATGACAGGTGTCATGGAGCATTGTGATGACAGGGGTCATGGATCATTGAGATGACAAGGGTCACGGAGCATTCTGATGAAAAGCTTGTGGAGTATTGTGATGACAATGGCATAAAGCATTGGAATGAAAAGGGCATGGATCATTGTGATGAAAAAGGCATGGAGACTTGTCATGACAGGGTTCAATGAGCATACTGATGACAAGTGTCAGGGAGCATTGTGATGACAAGTGTATTGAGAATTGTGATGACAAAGGTCATGGAGCATTGTGATGAGAAGTCCATGGATAATTGTGATGACCAGCGTCATTGGGCGTTGTGATGACAAGTGTTATGAACATTGTGATCACAAGGGTTTGGAGCATTGTGATGAGAGAGGTCATGGAGAATTTTGATTTCATTGTGATGACAATAGCATGAAGCATTATGATGATGGGCATGGTGCATTGTGATGACAGGGTTCATGGAGCATTGAGATGCAAAGAGGCATGGATCATTGTAATAACAAGGGTCTTGGATCATTGTGATGACAAGGGCATGGAGTATTGTGATGAGAAGGCCATGGAGCATTCTGATGACATGCGTCAGGGAGCTTTGTGATGACATGGGCATGGAGCATTGTGATTACAGGGGTCTTGGAGCATTGTGATGACAAGGGCCATGGAGTCTTGTGATGACAAGGCCGTAGAACATTGTGATGGCAGGGGTCATGGAGCATTGTTATGACAGGTGTAATGGAGCATTGTGATGACAAGGGCATGGAGCATTGGTCTGAAAAGTTTCATGGATTATTGTGATGAGTGTGAGCATGGAGCATTGTGATGACAAGGGCACGGAACACAGTGATACATGTGTCATGGAGGATTGCAATGACAAGGGCATGGAGCATTGTAATGACAAGCGTCATGGAGCTTTGTGATGACAACGGCATGGAGCAATGTGATGAGAGGTTTCATGGAGCTTTGTGATGACAATGGCATGGAGCATTGTGATTCCAAGGGTCATGGAGCTTTGTGATGACATAGGCCATGGAGCATTTTGATGACAAGTGCGTGGTGCATTGTGATGAGAAGGGCAGGGAGAATTGTGATGACAGGGTCATGGAGCAATTGGATGAAAAGGGTCATGGAACATTTTGATGACAGTGTTTATGGAACATTGTGATGTTAGGGGTCATGGAGCATTGTGATGAAAAGGGTCATGGAGCATTGTGATGACAGGGGTTATGGAACATTGTGATGTCAGGGGTCATGGAGCATTGTGATGATAAGAGCATGTAGCATTGTTGTGACAAGGGTCATGGAACATTGGGATGACAGGGTGGAGGGAGTATTGTGTTGACTAGTGATGGAACATTGTGATATCAGTGGTGAGAGAGCATTTTGATGATAGGTGCATGGAACATTGTGATGACAAGGCTGTGGAGCATTGTGTTGAGAAACGCAGGGCACATTGTGATGACATGGGTCATGGAACATTGTGCTGACAAACGCATGGAGCATTGTGATGACAAGGTTTATAGAGCATTGTGATGACAACGATGTGGAGCATTGTGATGACAAGCGCATGGCACATTTGATGCCATGTGTCATGGAGTAATGTGCTGACAAAGGCATGGAGCATTGTGATGACAAGGGTCACTGAGCTTTGTGATGAAATGTTCATGGAGTGTTGTGGTCACAAAGGTCACAGAGCCTTGTGATGACGAGGTCATGGACCACTGTGATGACAAAGGTCATGAAGCATTGTGATGACTGGAGTCACGGAGCATTGTGATGACAGGGGTCATAGAGCATTGTGATGAAAGGGCATGGAGCATTGTGATGACAGGGGCATGTTGCATTGGTTTGACAATTTTCAGGGATTATTGTGATGACAGTGGGCATGGCGCATTGTGATGACAAGAGCATGGAGCATTGTGATGAGAAGGTCATGGAGTATTGTGAGGAAGGGTGTCAGGGAGCATTGTGATGACATATGTCATGGTCCATTGCGATGACAATGGAATGGAGCATTGTGATGCCAAGTGTCATGGAGGATTGTGATGACAAAGATAATGGAGCATTTTGATGACAAGCGCTTGGAGCATTGTGATGACAAGGGTCATGGAGCATAGTGATAACAAGGGCCATTGAGAATTTTGATGACATGTTCATGAAGCATTGTGATGACAATCACATGGAGCTTGCTGTGACAGGGATCATGGAGCATTGCGATGACAAGTGCATAGAGAATTGTGATGACAAAGCATGTAACACTGTGATGAAAAGCATCATGGAGCACAGTGATGCCAAGAATGTGGAGAATTGTGATGACAGGGGACATGGAGCATTGTAATGACCAGGGCATGGAGTATTGTGATGGCAAGACCGTGGAGCATTGTGATGAGAAGACCATGGATAATTGTGATGATGAGCGTCATGGAGCACTGTAATGACAAGTGGTATGGAGCATTGTGATAACAGGGGTCATGGAGCATTGTGATGACAAGTTTCATGGAGCATTCTGATGACAAGCTTGTGGAGTATTTTGATGACAATGACATGGAGCATTTTGATGACTGGGGACATGCAGCATTGTGATGACCAGGGCATGGAGCCTTGTGATGGCAAGGTCGTGGAACACTGTGATGAGAAGATCATGGATAATTGTGATGACGAGTGTCATGGAGCACTGTAATGACAAGGGGTATAGAGCATTGTGATGACAGTGGTCATGGAGCATTGTGATGACCGGGGACATGGAGCATTGTGATGCCCAAGGCATGGAGCACTGTGATGGCAAGACCGTGGAGCATTGTGATGAGAAGACCATGGATAATTGTGATGAGGAGCGTCATGGAGCACTGTAATGGCAAGTGGTATGGAGCCTTGTGATGACAGGGGTCATGGAGCATTGTTATGACAGTGGTCATGGAGCACTGTGATGACAATGTTCATGGAGCATTTTGATGACAAGGTCGTGGAGCATTGTGATGAGAAGACCATTGACAATTGTGATTACGAGTGTCATGGAGCACTGTAATGACAAGCGGTATGGAGCATTGTGATGACAGGGGTCATGGAGCATTGTGATGACTGGGGACATGGAGCATTGTGATGACCAGGGCATGGAGCATTGTGATGGCAAGACCGTGGAGCACTGTGATGAGAAGACCATGGATAATTGTGATGACGAACATCATGGAGCACTGTAATGACAAGGGGTATGGAGCATTGTGATGACAGGTGTCATGGAGCATTGTGATGACAGGGGTCATGGATCATTGAGATGAAAAGTGTCACGGAGCATGCTGATGACAAGCTTGTGGAGTATTGTGATGACAATGGCATGGAGCATTGTGATGGAAAGGGCATGGATTATTGTGATGAAAAAGGCATGGAGACTTGTCATGACAGGGTTCAATGAGCATACTGATGACAAGTATCAGGGAGCATTGTGATGACAAGTGTATTGAGAATTGTGATGACAAAGGTCATGGAGCATTGTGATGAGAAGTCCATGGATAATTGTGATGACCAGCGTCATGGGGCGTTGTGATGACAAGTGTTATGGAACATTGTGATCACAAGGGTTTGGAGCATTGTGATGAGAGAGGTCATGGAGAATTTTGATTTCATTGTGATGACAATAGCATGAAGCATTATGATGATGGGCATGGTGCATTGTGATGACAGGGTTCATGGAGCATTGAGATGAAAAGAGGCATGGATCATTGTAAAAACAAGGGTCTTGGAGCATTGTGATGACAAGGGCATGGAGTATTGTGATGAGAAGGCCATGGAGCATTCTGATGACATGCGTCAGGGAGCTTTGTGATGACATGGGCATGGAGCATTGTGATTACAGGGGTCTTGGAGCATTGTGATGACAAGGGCCATGGAGTCTTGTGATGACAAGGCCGTAGAACATTGTGATGGCAGGGGTCATGGAGCTTTGTTATGACAAGTGTAATGGAGCATTGTGATGACAAGGGCATGGAGCATTGGTCTGAAAAGTTTCATGGATTATTGTGATGAGAGTGAGCATGGAGCATGGTGATGGCAAGGGCATGGAACACAGTGATACATATGTTATGGAGATTGCAATGACAAGGGCATGGAGCATTGTGATGACAAGCGTCATGGAGCTTTGTGATGACAACGGCATGGAGCAATGTGATGAGAGGTTTCATGGAGCTTTGTGATGACAATGGCATGGAGCATTGTGATTCCAAGGGTCATGGAGCTTTGTGATGACATAGGCCATGGAGCATTTTGATGACAAGAGCGTGGTGCATTGTGATGAGAAGGGCAGGGAGAATTGTGATGACAGGGTCATGGAGCAATTGGATGAAAAGGGTCATGGAACATTTTGATGACAGTGTTTATGGAACATTGTGATGTTAGGGGTCATGGAGCATTGTGATGAAAAGGGTCATGGAGCATTGTGATGACAGGGGTTATGGAACATTGTGATGTCAAGGGTCATGGAGCATTGTGATGATAAGAGCATGTAGCATTGTTGTGACAAGGGTCATGGAACATTGGGATGACAGTGTGGAGGGAATATTGTGTTGACTAGTGATGGAACATTGTGATATCAGTGGTGAGAGAGCATTTTGATGAGAGGTGCATGGAGCATTGTGATGCAAGGCTGTGGAGCATTGTGATGAGAAACGCAGGGCACATTGTGATGACATGGGTCATGGATCATTGTGCTGACAAACGCATGGAGCATTGTGATGACAAGGTTTGTGGAGCATTGTGATGACAACGATGTGGAGCATTGTGATGACAAGCGCATGGCACATTTGATGCCATGTGTCATGGAGTAATGTGCTGACAAAGGCATGGAACATTGTGATGACAAGGGTCACCGAGCATTGTGATGAAATGTTCATGGAGTGTTGTGGTCACAAAGGTCACAGAGCCTTGTGATGACGAGGTCATGGACCATTGTGATGAAAAAGGTCATGAAGCATTGTGATAACTGGAGTCACGGAGCATTGTGATGACAGGGGTCATAGAGCACTGCGATGAAAGGGCATGGAGCATTGTGATGACAGGGTCATGGAGCATTTTTCTGACAAGTTTCATGGATTATTGTGATGACAGTGGGCATGGCGCATTGTGATGACAAGGGCATGGAGCATTGTGATGAGAAGGTCATGGAGTATTGTGAAGAAGGGTGTCAGGGAGCATTGTGATGACATATGTCATGGTCTATTGCAATGACAATGGAATGTAGCATTGTGATGCCAAGTGTCATGGAGGATTGTGATGACAAAGGTAATGGAGCATTTTGATGACCAGGGCTTGGAGCATTGTGATGACAAGGGTCATGGAGCATTGTGATAACAAGGGCCATTGAGAATTTTGATGACATGTTCATGAAGCATTGTGATGACAATCACATGGAGCTTGCTATGACAGGGGTCATGGAGCATTGCGATGACAAGTGCATAGAGAATTGTGATGACAAGACATGTAACACTGTGATGAGAAGTATCATGGAGCATAGTGATGCCAAGAACGTGGAGAATTGTGATGACAGGGGACATGGAACATTTTGATGACCAGGGCATGGAGCATTGTGATGGCAAGACCGTGGAGCATTGTGATGAGAAGACCATGGATAATTGTGATGACGAGCGTCATGGAGAACTGTAATGACAAGGGGTATGGAGCATTGTGATGACAGGTGTCATGGAGAATTGTGATGACTGGGGACATGGAGCATCGTGATGACCAAGGCATGGAGCATTGTGATGGCAAGACCGTGGAGCATTGTGATGAGAAGACCATGGATAATTGTGATGACGAGCGTCATGGAACACTGTAATGACAAGGGGTATGGAGCATTGTGATGACAGGGGTCATGGAGCATTCTGAAGACAATGATCATGGAGCATTCTGATGGCAAGTTTGTGGAGTATTGTGATGACAATGACCTGGAGCGTTGTGATGACAAGGGCATGGAGCATTCTGATGAAAAAGGCATGGAGCCTTTTCATGACAGTGTTCAAGGAGTATTCTGACGACAAGTGTCAGGGAGCATTGTGATGACAAGTGTATTGAGAATTGTGATGACAAAGGTCATGGAGCATTGTGACGACATGTGCATGGAGTATTGTCATGACAGTCATCATGGAGTGTTGTGATGACAAGTGTTATGGAACATTGTGATCATAAGGGGTTTGATCATTGTGATGTCAGAGGTCATGGACCATTTTGATTTCAAGGAGCATGGAGCATTGTGATGACAAGGGCATGGAGCAATGTGATCCCAAGGTTCATGGAGGATTGTGATGAAAATGGTAATGGAGTATTGTGATGACAAGCTCATGGAGCATTGTGATGACAAGGTCATGTAGGATTTTGATGACACAGGCATGGAGAATTGTGATGATAAGGGTCATGGAGCACTGTGATGATAAGCGTCACGGAGCATTGTGATTACAGGGGTCATGGAGCATTGGGATGACAAGGGCATGGATCATTGTGATGACAAGTGTCATGGAGCATTGGGCTGAAAATGTTCATGGAGCATTGTGATGACAAGGGAATGGAGCATTGTGATGACAAGAGTCCCGGATCATTGTGTTGTCAGGGGTCATGGAGAGTTGTGATGACAGTGGTCATGGAGGACTGTGATGATATGGGTCATGGAGCATTGTGATGAGAAGGTCATGAAGCATTGGGCTGAAAATGTTCATGGAGTATTGTGATGACAGGGGTCATGGAGCATTGTAATGAGAAGGGAATTGAGCACTGTGATGACAAGGTCCTGGAGCATTGTGATGGGAAGTCCATGGAGCCTTGTGATGACAATTCTCATGGAACATTCTGATGAAAAGGGGCATGGAGCATTGTGATTACAGGGGTCTTGGAGCATTGTGATGACAAGGGCATGGAGCATTGTGATGAGAAGGCCATGGAGCATTCTGATGACATGCGTCATGGAGCTTTGTGCTGACAAGGGCATGGAGCATTGTGATGAAAATGGCATGGATCATTGTTATGAAAAAGGCATGGAGCCTTGTCATGACAGGGTTCAAGGAGCATAATGATGACAAGTGTCACGGAGCATTGTGATGACAAGTGTATTGAGCATTGTGATGACAATGTTCATGGAGCATTGTGATGAGAAGACCATGGATAATTGTGATGATGAGCGTCATGGTGTGTTGTGATGATAAGTTTTATGGAACATTGTGATCACAAGGGTTTGGAGCATTGTGATGACAGAGGTCATGGAGCATTTTGATTTCATTGTGATGACAATAGCCTGAAGCATTATGGTGATGGGCATGGTGCATTGTGATGACAGCTTTCATGGAGAATTGAGATGAAAAGGGGCATGGAGCATTGTGATTACAGGGGTCTTGGAGCATTGTGATGACAAGGGCAAGGAGCATTGTGATGAGAAGGCCATGGAGCATTCTGATGACATGCGTCATTGAGCTTTGTGATGACAAGGGCATGGAGCATTGTGATTACAGGGGTCTTGGAGCATTGTGATGACAAGGGTCATGGAGCCTTGTGATGACAATGGTGTGGAACATTGTGATGGCAGGGGTCATGGAGCATTGTTATGACAGGGGTAATGGAGCATTGTGATGAGAAGGGCATGGAGCATTGGTCTGAAAAGTTTCATGGATTATTGTGATGAGAGTGGGCATGGAGCATTGTGATGACAAGGTCACGGAACACTGTGATCCATGGGTCATGGAGGATTGTAATGACAAGGGCTTGGAGCATTGTGATGAGAAGGGCATCGGACATTGTTTTGACAAGCGTCATGGAGCTTTGTGATGACAAGGGCATGGAACAATGTGATGAGAGGGTTCATGGAACATTGTGATTCCAAGGGTTATGGAGCTTTGTGATGACAAAAGTCATGGAGCATTTTGATGTCAAGGGCGTGGTGCATTGTGATGAGAAGGGCAGGGAGCATTTTGATGACAGGGTCATGCAGCAATTTGATGAAAAGTGTAATGGAACATTTTGATGACAGGGGTTATAGAACATTGTGATGTCAGGGGTCATGGAGCTTTGGGATGAAAAGGGTCATGGAGCATTTTGATGACAGGGGTTATGGAACATTGTGATGTCAGGGGTCATGGAACATTGTGATGATAAGGGGATGTAGCATTGTGATGACAGGGGTCATGGAACATTGTGATTACAGGGGTGAGGGAGTATTGTGATGACTAGTGATGGAACATTGTGATATCTCTGTTGAGAGAGAATTTTGATGAGAAGTGCATGGAGCATTGTGGTTACAAGGTTTATGGAGCATTACAATGACAAGGTTGTGGATCTTTGTGATGAAAATCACGTGGCACATTGTGATGACAAGGGTCATGGAGCATTGTTCTGACAAAGGCATGGAGCATTGTGATGAAAAGGGTCACGGAGCATTGTGATGAAAAGTTCATGGAGTATTGTGGTTACAAAGGTCACAGAGCCTTGTGATGATGTGGGCATGGACCACTGTGATGACAAATGTTATGAAGCATTGTGATGACTGGAGTCACAGAGCATTGTGATGACAGGGTTCATGGAGCATTGTGATGACAAGGGCATGGAGCATTGTGATGACAGGGGCATGGAGCATTGGTCTGACAAGTTTAATAGATTATTGTGATGACAGTGGGCATGGGGCATTGTGATGACAAGGGCATGGGGCATTGTGATGAGAAGGTCATGGAGTATTGTGAAGACAGGTGTCAGGGAGCATTGTGATGACATATGTCATGGTCCATTGCGATGACAATGGCATGGAGCATTGTGATGCCAAAAGTAATGGAGGATTGTGATGACAAATATAATGGAGCATTGTGATGACTAGGGCTTGGAGCATTATGATGACAAGGGCCATTGAAAATTTTCATGACAAGGTCGTGAAGCATTGTGATGACAAGGTGCTGGAGCATTGTGATGAGAAAACCATGGAGCCTTGTGAGACAAGTCTCATGGAGCATACTGATGAAAAGGGGCATGGAGCGTTGTGATTAGAGTGTCTTGGAAAATTGTGATGACAAGGGCATGGAGCATTGTGATGAGAAGGCCAAGGAGCAGTCTGATGACATGCGTCATTGAGCTTTGTGATGACAAGGGCATGGAGCATTGTAATTACAGGCGTCTTGGAGAATTGTGATGAAAAAGGCATGGATCATTGTGATGAAAAAGGCATGGAGCCTTGTCATGACAGGGTTCAAGGAGCATACAGAGAACAAGTGTCTGGGAGCATTTTGATGACAAGTGTATTGAGCATTGTGATGACAAAGGTCATGGAGCATTGTGATGAGAAGACCATAGATAATTGTGATGACGAGCGTCATGGGTCATTGTGATGACAAGTGTTATGGAATATTGTGATCACAAGGGTTTGGAGCAGTGTTATGACAGAGGTCATGGAGCATTTTGATTTCATTGTGATGACAATAGCCTGAAGCATTATGATGATGGGCATGGTGCATTGTGATGACAGGGTTCATGGATCATTGAGATAAAAAGGGACATGGAGCATTGTGATTACAGGGGTCTTGGAGCATTGTGATGAGAAGGGTCATGGAGCCTTGTGATGACAAGGCCATGGAACATCTTGATGGCAGGGGTCATGGAGCTTTGTGATGGCAGGGGTCATGGAGCATTGTGATGGCAAGGGCATGGAGCATTCTGATGACATGCATCATGGAGCTTTGTGATGACAAGGGCATGGAGCACTGTGATTACAGGGGTCTTGGAGCATTGTGATGACAAGGCCGTGGAACGTTGTGATGGCAGGGGTAATGGAGCATTGTGATGACAAGGGCATGGAACATTTGTCTGAAATGTTTCATGGATTATTGTGATGAGAGTGGGCATGGAGCATTGTGATGACAAGGGCACGGAACACAGTGATACATGGGTCATGGAGGATTGTAATGACAAGGGCATGGAGCATTGTGATGAGAAGGGCATCGAGCAGTGTGATGACAAGCACCATGGAGCTTTTTGATGACAATTGCATGGAACAATGTGATGAGAGGTTTCATGGAGTATTGTGATGACAATGGCATGGAGCATTGTGATGCCAAGGGTCATGGAGCTTTGTGATGACAAAGGTCATGGAGCATTTTGATGACAAGGGCGTGGTGCATTGTGATGAGAAGGGCAGGGAGCATTGTGATGACATTGTCATGGACCAATTTGATGAAAAGGGTCATGGAACATTTTGATGAGAGGCGTTATGTAATATTGTGATGTCAGGGGTCATGGAGCATTTTGATGAAAAGGGTCATGGAGCATTTTGATGACAGGGGTTATGGAACATTGTGATGGCAGGGATCATCGAACATTGTGATGATAAGTGCATGTAGCATTGTGATGACAGGAGTCATGGAACATTGTGATGACAGGGTTGAGGGAGTATTGTGATGAATAGTGATGTAACATTGTGATATCAGTGGTGAGAGAGCATTTTGATTTGAAGTGCATGGAGCATTGTGATGACAAGGTTTATGGAGCATTGTGATGACAAGATTGTGGAGCACTGTGACGACAAGCGCATGGTGCATTGTGATGACATGGGTCATGGAGCATTGTGCTGACAAGCACATGGAGCATTGTGATGACAAGGGTCATGGAGCATTGTGCTGAGAAAGGCATAGAGCATTGTGATGACAAGGGTCAAAGAGCATTGTGATGAAAAGTTCATGAAGCATTGTGGTTAAAATGGTCACAGAGACTGTTGATGACAAGGGCATGGACCATTGTGATGACAAAGGTCATGAAGCCTTGTGATGACTGGAGTCACGGAGCATTGTGATGACAGGGGTCATGGAGCATTGTGATAACAAGGGCATGGGGCATTGTGATGACAAGGGCATGGAGCATTGGTCTAATAAGTTTCATGGCTTATTGCGATGACAGTTGGAATGGCGCATTGTGATGACAAGGGCATGGAGCATTGTGATGACCAGGTCATTCATTATTGTGAAGACAGGTGTCAGGGAGCATTGTGATGACATATGTAATGACCCATTGTGATGACAATGCCATGGAGCATTGTGATGCCAAGTGTCATGGAAGATTCTGATGACAAAGGTAATGGAGCATTGTGATGACAATGGCTTGGAGCATTGTGATGACAAGGGTCAGGGAGCATTGTGCTGACAAGTGCATGGAAAATTGTGATGACAAGGGACATGGAGCATTCTGATGACAAGCTTGTGGAGTATTTTGATGACAATGGCATGGAGCATTGTGATGAAAACGGCATGGTGCATTTTGATGAAAAAGGCATGGAGCCTTTTTGTGACAGGGTTCAAGGAGCATTCTGATGACAAGTGTCAGGGAGCATTGTGATGACAAGTGTATCGAGAATTGTGATGACAAAGGTCATGGAGCATTGTGATGAAAAGGGCATGGAGTATTGTGATGACAGGCATCATGGAGCATTGTGATGACAAGTGTTATGGAACATTGTGATCACAAGGGTTTGGAGCATTGTGATGACAGAGGTCATGGATCATTTTGATTTCAAGGAGCATGGAGCATTGTGATGACAAGGGCATGGAGCAATGTGATCCCAAGGTTCATGGAGGATTGTGATGGCAATGGTAATGGAGTATTGTGATGACAAGTGCATAGAACATTGTAATGACAAGGTCATGTAGCATTTTGCTGACAAAGGCATGGAGCATTGTGATGACAGGTGTCATGGAGCACTGTGATGACAAGCGTCACGGAGCATTGTGATTACAGGGGTCATGGAGCATTGGGATGACAAGGGCATGCATCATTGTGATGACAAGTGTCATGGAGCATTGGGCTGAAAATGTTCATGGAGTATTGTGATGACAGGGGTCATGGAGCATTGTGATGACTAGAGAATGGAGCATTGTGATGACAAGAGTCCCGGATCATTGTGTTGTCAGGTGATATTGAGCGTTGTGATGACTGCGGTCATGGAGAATTGTGATGATATTGGTCATGGAGCATTGTGATGAGAAGGTCATGGAGCATTGGGCTGAAAATGTTCATGGAGTATTGTGATGACAGGGGTCATGGAGCATTGTGATGATAAGGGAATGGGGCATTTTGATGACAATGTCCTGGAGCATTGTGATGAGAAGACCATGGAGCCTTGTGATGACAAGTCTCATGGAGCATTCTGATGAAAAGGGGCATGGACCATTGTGATTACAGGGTTCTTGGAGCATTGTGATGACAAGGGCATGGAGCATTGTGATGAGAAGGCCATGGAGCATTCTGATGACATGCATCATGGAGCTTTGTGATGACAAGGGCATGGAGCATTGTGATTACAGGGGTCTTGGAGCATTGTGATGAAAATGGCATGGATAATTGTGATGAAAAAGGCATGGAGCCTTGTCATGAAAGGGTTCAGGGAGCATACTGATGGCAAGAGTCAGGGAGCATTGTGATGACATGTGTATTGCGCATTGTGATGACAAATGTCATGGGGCATTGTGATGAGAAGTCCATGGATAATTGTGATGACTAGCGTCATGGGGTATTGTGATGACAAGTGTTATGGAACATTGTGATCACAAGGGTTTGGAGCATTGTGATGACAGAGGTCATAGAGCATTTTGATTTCATTGTGATGACAAGAGCATGAAGCATTATGATGATGGGCATGGTGCATTGTGATGACAGGGTTCATGGAGCATTGTGATGAAAGGTGGCATGGAGCTTTGGTCTGACAAGTTTCATGGATTATTTTGATGACAGTGGGCATGGCACATTGTGATGACAAGGGCATGGAGCATTGTGATGACAAGGTCATGGAGTATTGTGAAGACAGGTGTCAGGGAGCATTGTGATGACATATGTCATGTTCCATTGTGATGACAATAGCACGGAGCATTGTGATGCCAAGTGTCATGGAGGATTGTTGTGACAAAGGTAAAGGAGCATTGTGATGATAAGCGCATGGAGCATTGAGATGACAAGGGCCATTGATAATTTTAATGTCCATGTCGTGAAACATTGTGATGACAAGTGCATGTAGCTTCCTATGACAGGGGTCATGGAGCATTGCGATGACAAGTGCATGGAGTATTGTTATGACAAGAGCATATAACATTGTGATGAGAAGTGCCATGGAGCATTATGATGACAAGGACGTGGAGAAGTGTGAGGACAAGGGACATTGAGCTTTGAGATGACCAGGGCATGGAGCATTGTGATGGCAAAACCGTGGAGCATTGTGATGAGAAGACCTTGGGTAACTGTGATGATGAGCATCATGGAGCACTGTAATGACAAGGGGCATGAAGCATTGTGATGACAGGTGTCAGGGAGCATTGTGATGACAGGGGTCATGGAGCATTGTGATGACAAGGGCATGGAGCATTGTGATGACAAGTGTACGGAACATTGTGATGAAAAGTGCCATTGAGAATTTTGATGATAAAGTCGTGAAGCATTGTGATGACAAACACTTGGAGCTTGCTATGACAGGGGTCATGGAACATTGCAATGACAAGTGCATGGAGAATTGTGATGAAACGAGCATGTAACTTTGTGATGAGAAGTGTCATGTAGCATTGTGATGACAAGTACGTGGAGAATTGTTATGACAAGGGACATGGAGCATTGTGATAACCAGGGAATGGAACATTGTGATGACAGGGGTCATGGAGCATTATTATGACAAGGGCCATGGTGCATTCTGATATAAGATATCACTTATGAAGGGAATGTAAACCTGGCTACATATGAACTGAATTAGGAAAGAGAACAGAGTCTCAGATTTAGAAAACACTCTTATGCTTGCTTAAGGGGGAAAGAGAGGTGGGGGGACACACAAAACCAGAGTTTGATATTAAAACAGGTACCGTTCCATAATCCAAATACAGAAGAGACAAGCCCGACTCCTTCCTCAGTGAATGGGACTCAACACCCCTATTCCCCACAGAGAAATATATCTGACTAGTAAGGATCTTAAAACCTATGTATTGATATGTCTCCATAAGGGAACCAAGTGTGTCTAGAATGACATAAACACGGCAGTGAGAATCAGCTCAAACCCACTATAAAAAGGAATTTCAAAACAACAACAAAAAAAAAAACAGTGAAATTCTTACACAACACCTTCAGGGGTTCTGATGAAACTTGGAATGACCCTATCTACAACAACAGCTGGACGTGGCATAAGGCTGTTCACTTGGGACTGAGAGGATTGGTGAGATTGGGTGAGAAAATGCAGATGCTTTAAAGCAATAATGCCTGCCACTGAATCCATGGTTCCCAACTCTCCAGGTAGAAGGGAATATCACTACAGTTATAACATGTATGGGAAACCTAGAGAATGGACACCCTCTGATGGTGAAAGGTTTCTAAAACTCTACTAATTTTTTTCTCTCCATGTGCTCCAGCTTGACATTCCAACTGCTTTAATATCAATCTCCCACCTTGGAGAGTCAGCCCCTATAACCTCCTGGTTCGCACAGTTGGCACACTGTGCAGAGGATATAAGGGAAGAGGGAGAACCAATGAGAGAGTAGCTGTAGGCATTTGGACGACCACATGTCACTCTAATTTCCCGTCACGAAGAAGAATTAACCAAACTCTCAGCCTGCCCCACCCCCATAACTAGTATAGGTCCTGAAGCAAAATTGTGGGTTTGTGGTCAGCTCACAAAAACACAAGTTGAAAAATGGAGCTCAGGGGCACAGCAATTCACTAACTTGCAGAGTTATACAGGACTACTCTCTTCCAAAAATCTGTTGAGGAAAAGCCATGAGGCGGGCTTGAAAATGAGGGAGATTTGCACGAAACAGATTTCCAGAAGTACACTGGAATCGCCTTTAAACACAGGAAAAGCATCACAACTTCGACAATTATGGAATTGTCCATAAAGGGCGCATGCGTTTTCTCCTGAATATATTCAGGAGAAAACGCATACACCCATTTTGGCCAACCAAGCAACCGCACAATGCAAATCTGCACTACAAAAAAGTATCACTTTCCTCCAGTCAAAAGGGATATCCGTAAAATGTGTAAAATCCAGAAAGGCAAGAGGGGCTCTGGAGAACAGGGAGCCTTGTTATGCTGATGGGTGGGATGCAGATTGCCAACAGCCACTCTGGAGGAGTGCATTGTGTTCCCTAAAATAATTAAACAACAGAGCTTCACAACCTAAGGCACTTCCAGTCATGGGAATATACCTTGGGGAAATTGAAAATCAATAAGACACAGCCAACCCAACATATAGGGCAGCACTGCTTACAAGAACCTCGACTTCGGGACACCTTAAATATCCCAGGAAAGACAAAAATAGTAAAGAAATTGTGGTACATACGTACGATGGAATATCCCTCAGGCATGAAATCAATGTCATAAGGCCAGTAGCAGCATAATGAGTTCATTCATGTACGATGATTCTAACTGAAATAAGTCACACAGAAAAAGAAACTTATCATAAGATATCACTTATGAAGGTCTTGTAAACATAGCTACACATGAACTGAATTAGGAAAGAGAAGAGTCTCACATTTAGAAAACACTCTTATGCCTGCTCAAGAGGAAAGGAGAGGTGGGGTGATGCATAAAACCAGAGTTTGATATTAGCACAGGTACGGTTGCATAATCCAAATACAAAATAGACAAGACCTACTCTTTCCTCACTGAACGGGGCTCAACACCCCTATTCCCCGCAGAGTAGTATATCTGACTAGTAAGAATCTTAAAACCTATGTATTGATATGTCTCCATAAGGTAACCAAGTGTTTCTAGAACGACATAAACACGGCATAGAGAATCAGCTCAAACCCACTATAAAAATGAATTTCAAAACAAAACAAATAAACAGTGAAATTCTTACACAATATCTTCAGGGGTTCTGATGAAACTTAGAATGACCCTATCTACAACGACAGCTGGATGTGGCATAAGGCTGGTCACTTGGGACTGAGAGGATTGGTGAGATTGGGTGAGAAAATGCAGACCGTTTAAAGCAATAATACCTGGCACCCATTCCATGGGTCCCAACTCTCCAGGTAGAAGGGAATATCACTACAGTTATAACATGTATGGGCAACCTAGAGAATGGACACCATCTGATCGTGAAAGGTTTCTAAAACTCTACTAATTATTTTCTCTCCTTGTGCACCAGTTTGACATTCCGACTGCTTTATTATCAATCTCCCAAATTGGAGAGTCAGCACCTATAACCTCCTGGTTCGCACAGTTGGCACGTTGTGCAGAGGATATAAGGGAAGAGGGAGAAACAATTAGAGAGTAGCTGTAGGCATTTGGATGGCCACATGTCACTCTAAATTCCCGTCACGAAGAAGAATTAACAAACTCTGAGCCAGCCCCCCCAATGGAACCAGTATAGGTCCTGAAGCAAAATTGTGGATTGGCAGTCAGCTCACAAAAACGCGAGTTGAAAAATGGAGCTCAGGGGCACAGCAATTCACTAACTTGCAGAGTTATAAAGGACTACTCTCTTCCAAAAATCTGTTGAGAGAAAGCCATGAGGCGGACTTGAAAATGAGGCAGAAGTGCACGAAACAGATTTCCAGAAGTACATTGGAATCACCTTTAAACACAGGAAAAGCATCACAACTTCGACAATTATGGAATTGTCCATAAAGGGCGCATGCGTTTTCTCCTGAATATATTCAGGAGAAAACGCATATGCCCATTTTGGCCAACCAAGCAACCGCACAATGCAAATCTGCACTACAAAGAAGTATCACTTCCAACCGGTCAAAAGGGACATCCGTAAAATGTGTAAAAACAAGAAAGGCAAGACAGGATCTGGAGAACAGGGAGCCTTCTTATGCGGATGGGTGGTATGTAAATTGCCAACAGCCACTCTGGAGGAGTGCATTGTGTTCCCAAAAAGAAGTAAACAACAGTGCTTCACAACCTAAAGCACTTCCAGTCACGGGAATATACCTTGGGAAAATTGAAAATCAATAAGACACAGCCACCCCAAAGTTTATGGCAGCACTGCTTACAAGAACCTCGACTTCGGGACACCTTATAAATCCCAGGAAAGACAAAAATGGTAAAGAAATTGTATTACTTACGTATGATGGAATATCCCTCAGCCATGAAGTCTATGTCATAAGGCCAGTAGCAGCATAATGACGGGATTCATGTACGATGATTCTAACTGAAAAAATCACACAGAAAAAGAAACTTATCATAAGATATCACTTATGAAGGGTATATAAACATGGCTACACATGGAAGGAATTAGGAAAGGGAACAGAGTCTCATATTTAGAAACACTCTTATGCATGCTTAAGGGGAGAGCAGAGGTGGGGTGATGAATAAAACCAGAGTTTGATATTAGAACAACTAAGGTCCCATAATCCAAATACAGAATAGACAAGACCTACTACTTCCTCTGTGAACGGGACTCAAAACCCCATATTTCCCGCATTGTAGTATATCTGACTAGTAAGAATCTTAAAACCTATGTATTAATATGTCTCCATAAGGTAACCAAGTGTTTCTAGAACGACATAAACACGGCATAGAGAATCAGCTCAAACCCACTATAAAAATGAATTTCAAAACAAAACAAATAAACAGTGAAATTCTTACACAATATCTTCAGGGGTTCTGATGAAACTTAGAATGACCCTATCTACAACGACAGCTGGATGTGGCATAAGGCTGGTCACTTGGGACTGAGAGGATTGGTGAGATTGGGTGAGAAAATGCAGACCGTTTAAAGCAATAATACCTGGCACCCATTCCATGGGTCCCAACTCTCCAGGTTGAAGGGAATATTACTGCAGCTATAACATGTACGGGAAACCTAGAGAACGGACACACTGTGAATATGAAAGGTTTCTAAAACTCAATGAATAGTCACTCTCCTGGTGCTCCGGTTGACTTTCCATCTGCTTTACTATCAACCTCCCACTTGGAGAGACAGCCCCTTTAACCTCCTGGTTCGCACAGGTTGCCAATTTGGCAGAGGATGAAAGGGAAGAGGGAGAACCAATGAGAGAGTAGCTGTTAGGCATTTGGACGGGCACATATCACTGTAATTTCCCGGCAGGAAGAAGAATTAACCAAAGTCTCAGCCCCCCACCGGGAACCAGTATAGGTCCTGAACCTAAATTTTGGACTTGCGGTCAGCTCACCAAAAACGAGTTGAAAATGGAGCTCAGGGGCACAGCAATTCACAAACTGGCCGAGTAATAAAGGACAACTATCGTCCAAAAATCTGTTGAGGGAAGGCAACGAGGTGCACTTGAAAGCGAGGCAGAATAGCAGAAAACAGATTTCAAGAGGTACGTTTGAATCGCCTTTAAAGCACAGGAAGAGGGGCACAACTTCGACAATGATGCACTTGGCCAAAAAGGGCATATGCGTTTTCTCCTGAATATATTCAGGAGGAAACGCATATGCCCTTTTTGACCAAGCAAGCAAGCAGGCAATGCAAACCTGCAGTACAAATAAGTATCACTTCTCACCGGTCAAAAGGGACATCCACAAAATGTGTGAAAACCAGAAAGGCAAGACAGGCCCTGGAGAACAGGGAGCCTTGTTATGCTGATGGGCGGGATGTAAATTGCCAACTGCCTCTCTGTAGGAGTGCATTGTGTTCCCTAAAACAAGTAAACAGCAGAGCTACAGAGCCAAGGGCACTTCCAGTCTAGGGAATATACCTTGGGAAAACTGAAAATCAATAAGACAGAGCCACCCCAAAATTTAGGGCTGCACTGCTTACAAGGACCTCAACTTGGATACACATTAAGTATCCCAGGAAATATAAAAATGGTTCAAAAAATTGTGGTACTTACGTACGATGGAATATCCCTCAGCCATGAAATCAATGTCATAAGACCAGTAGCAACAAAATGGGTGGATTCAGGTATGATGATTCTAAGTGAAATAAGTCACACAGAGAAAGAAACTTATCATAAGATATCACTTATGAAGATCCTGTACACATGGCTACACTTGAACTGAGTTAGGAAAGAGAACAGTGTCTCACATTTAGAAAACACTCTTATGCCTGCTTAAGGGGGAAGGAGAGGTGGGGTGATGCATAAAACCAGAGTTTGATATAAGCACAGGTACCGTTCCAAAAACCAACTATGGAATAGACAAGACCTACACCTTCCTCAGTGAAAGGGACTCAAAACCCCATATTTCCCACAGAGGAATATATCTGACTAGTAAGAATCTTAAAACCTATGTATTGATATGTCTCCGTAAGGGAATCAAGTGTGTCTAGACTGGCATAAACATGGCAGCGAGAATCAGCTCAAACCCAGTATAAAAAGGAATTACAAAAACAAAACAAAAAAATTAGGAAATTCTTTACAATTCCTTCAGGGTCTCTGATGAAACCTGGAATGACCCTATAAACAATGACAGCTGGATGTTGCATAAGGAGGGACACTTGGGACTGAGATGATTGGTGAAATTGGGTGAGCAAATGCAGACCCTTTAAAGCACAAATGGCTGGCACCAATTCCATGGGTCCCAACTCTCCAGGTTGAAGGGAATATTACTACAGCTCTAACATATACGGGAAACCTAGAGAACGGACCCACTGTGAATACGAAAGGTTTCTAAAACTCAGCGAATAGTCCCTCTCCTGGTGCTGCGGTTTGACTTTCCATCTGGTTTACTATCAATCTCCCAACTTGGAGAGACAGCCCCTTTAACCTCCTGGTTCGCACAGATTTCCAATTTGCCAGAGGATGAAAGGGAAGAGTGAGAACCAATGAGGGAGTAGCTGTTAGGCATTTGGACGGGCACATATCACTCTAACTTCCCGGCAGGAAGAAGAATTACCCAAAGTCTCAGCCACCCACCGGGAACCAGCATAGGTCCTGAACCAAAATTTTGGACTTGCGGTCAGCTCACCAAAAACGAGTTGAAAAATGGAGCTCAGGGGCACAGCAATTCACAAACTGGCCAAGTAATAAAGGACAACTATCGTCCAAAAATCTGTTGAGGGAAGGCAACGAGGCGGACTTGAAAGCGAGGCAGAATAGCAGGAAACAGATTTCAAGAGGCACGTTGGAATCGCCTTTAAAGCAAAGGAAGAGGGGCACAACTTCGACAATGATGCACTTGGCCAAAAAGGGCGAATGCGTTTTCTCCTGAATGTATTCAGGAGAAAACGCATACGCCCTTTTGGCCAAGCAAACAAGCGGGCAATGCAAATCTGCACTACAAAGAAGTATCACTTCTCACCGGTCAAAAGGGACATCCACAAAATGTGTAAAAACCAGAAAGGCAAGACATGCCCTGGAGAACAGGGAGCCTTGTTATGCTGATGGGCGGGATGTAAATTGCCAACTGCCTCTCTGGAGGAGTGCATTGTGTTCCCTAAATGAAGTAAAGAACAGAGCTACAGAGCCAAGGGCTCTTCCAGTCTAGGGAATAAACCTTGGGAAAATTGAAAATCAATAAGACAGAGCCACCCCAAAATTTAGGGCTGCACTGCTTACAAGGACCTCAATTTGGGTACACGTTAAATATCCCAGGAAATATAAAAATGGTTCAAAAAATTGTGGTACTTACGTACGATGGAATATCCCTCAGCCATGAAATCAATGTCATAAGACCAGTAGCAGCAAAATGGGTGGATTCAGGTACGATGATTCTAAGTGAAATAAATCACATAGAAAATGAAACTTATCATAAGATATCACTTATGAAGATCCTGTAAACATGGCTACACTTGAGCTGAGTTAGGAAAGAGAACAGTGTCTCACATTTAGAAAACACTCTTATGCTTGCTTAATGTGGAAGGAGAGGTGGGGTGATTCATAAAACCAGAGTTTGATATAAGCACAGGTACCGTTCCAAAAACCAACTATGGAATAGACAAGACCTACACCTTCCTCAGTGAAAGGCACTCAAAACCCCATATTTCCCGCAGAGGAATATATCTGACTAGTAAGAATCTTAAAACCTATGTATTGATATGTCTCCATAAGGGAATCAAGTGTGTCTAGACTGGCATAAACATGGCAGCGAGAATCAGCTCAAACCCACTATAAAAAGGAATTTCAAAAACAAAACAAAAAAACTGGGAAATTCTTTACAATTCCTTCAGGGTCTCTGATGAAACCTGGAATGACCCTATCTACAACGACAGCTGGATGTGGCATAAGGCTGGACACTTGGGACTGAGACGATGGGTGAGATTGGGTGAGCAAATGCAGACCCTTTAAAGCACAAATGCCTGGCACCCATTCCATGGGTCACAACTCTCCAGGATGAAGGGAATATTACTAAAGTTATAACATGTACGGGAAACCTAGAGAACGGACACACTGTGAATACGAAAGGTTTCTAAAACTCAACGAATAGTCCCTCTCCTGGTGCTCCGGTTTGACTTTCCATCTGCTTTACTATCAACCTCCCAACTTGGATAGACAGCCCCTTTAACCTCCTGGTTCACACAGGTTTCCAATTTGGCAGAGGATGAAAGGGAAGAGGGAGAACCAATGAGAGAATAGCTGTTAGGCATTTGGAAGGGCACATATCACTGTAATTTCCCGGCAGGAAGAAGAATTAACCAAAGTCTCAGCCACCCACCGGGAACCAGTATAGGTCCTGACCCAAAATTTTGAACTTGCGGTCAGCTCACAAAAAACAAGTTGAAAAATGGAGCTCAGGGGCACAGCAATTCACACACTGGCCGAGTAATAAAGGACAACTATCGTCCAAAAATCTGTTGAGGGAAGGCAACGAGGTGCACTTGAAAGCGAGGCAGAATAGCAGGAAACAGATTTCAAGAGGTACGTTTGAATCGCCTTTAAAGCACAGGAAGAGGGGCACAACTTCGAAAATGATGCACTTGGCCAAAAAGGGCATATGCGTTTTCTCCTGAATATATTCAGGAGAAAACGCATATGCCCTTTTTGACCAAGCAAGCAAGCAGGCAATGCAAACCTGCACTACAAATAAGTATCACTTCTCACCGGTCAAAAGGGACATCCACAAAATGTGTGAAAACCAGAAAGGCAAGACAGGCCCTGGAGAACAGGGAGCCTTGTTATGCTGATGGGCGGGATGTAAATTGCCAACTGCCTCTCTGTAGGAGTGCATTGTGTTCCCTAAAACAAGTAAACAGCAGAGGTACAGAGCCAAGGGCACTTCCAGTCTAGGGAATATACCTTGGGAAAACTGAAAATCAATAAGACAGAGCCACCCCAAAATTTAGGGCTGCACTGCTTACAAGGACCTCAACTTGGATACACATTAAGTATCCCAGGAAATATAAAAATGGTTCAAAAAATTGTGGTACTTACGTACGATGGAATATCCCTCAGCCATGAAATCAATGTCATAAGACCAGTAGCAGCAAAATGGGTGGATTCAGGTATGATGATTCTAAGTGAAATAAGTCACACAGAGAAAGAAACTTATCATAAGATATCACTTATGAAGATCCTGTACACATGGCTACACTTGAACTGAGTTAGGAAAGAGAACAGTGTCTCACATTTAGAAAACACTCTTATGCCTGCTTAAGGGGGAAGGAGAGGTGGGGTGATGCATAAAACCAGAGTTTGATATAATCACAGGTACCGTTCCAAAAACCAACTATGGAATAGACAAGACCTACACCTTCCTCAGTGAAAGGGACTCAAAACCCCATATTTCCCACAGAGGAATATATCTGACTAGTAAGAATCTTAAAACCTATGTATTGATATGTCTCCGTAAGGGAATCAAGTGTGTCTAGACTGGCATAAACATGGCAGCGAGAATCAGCTCAAACCCAGTATAAAAAGGAATTACAAAAACAAAACAAAAAAATTAGGAAATTCTTTACAATTCCTTCAGGGTCTCTGATGAAACCTGGAATGACCCTATAAACAATGACAGCTGGATATTGCATAAGGAGGGACACTTGGGACTGAGATGATTGGTGAGATTGGGTGAGCAAATGCAGACCCTTTAAAGCACAAATGGCTGGCACCAATTCCATGGGTCCCAACTCTCCAGGTTGAAGGGAATATTACTACAGCTCTAACATATACGGGAAACCTAGAGAACGGACCCACTGTGAATACGAAAGGTTTCTAAAACTCAGCGAATAGTCCCTCTCCTGGTGCTGCGGTTTGACTTTCCATCTGGTTTACTATCAATCTCCCAACTTGGAGAGACAGCCCCTTTAACCTCCTGGTTCGCACAGATTTCCAATTTGCCAGAGGATGAAAGGGAAGAGTGAGAACCAATGAGGGAGTAGCTGTTAGGCATTTGGACGGGCACATATCACTCTAACTTCCCGGCAGGAAGAAGAATTACCCAAAGTCTCAGCCACCCACCGGGAACCAGCATAGGTCCTGTACCAAAATTTTGGACTTGCGGTCAGCTCACCAAAAACGAGTTGAAAAATGGAGCTCAGGGGCACAGCAATTCACAAACTGGCCAAGTAATAAAGGACAACTATCGTCCAAAAATCTGTTGAGGGAAGGCAACGAGGCGGACTTGAAAGCGAGGCAGAATAGCAGGAAACAGATTTCAAGAGGCACGTTGGAATCGCCTTTAAAGCAAAGGAAGAGGGGCACAACTTCGACAATGATGCACTTGGCCAAAAAGGGCGAATGCGTTTTCTCCTGAATGTATTCAGGAGAAAACGCATACGCCCTTTTGGCCAAGCAAACAAGCGGGCAATGCAAATCTGCACTACAAAGAAGTATCACTTCTCACCGGTCAAAAGGGACATCCACAAAATGTGTAAAAACCAGAAAGGCAAGACATGCCCTGGAGAACAGGGAGCCTTGTTATGCTGATGGGCGGGATGTAAATTGCCAACTGCCTCTCTGGAGGAGTGCATTGTGTTCCCTAAATGAAGTAAAGAACAGAGCTACAGAGCCAAGGGCTCTTCCAGTCTAGGGAACAAACCTTGGGAAAATTGAAAATCAATAAGACAGAGCCACCCCAAAATTTAGGGCTGCACTGCTTACAAGGACCTCAATTTGGGTACACGTTAAATATCCCAGGAAATATAAAAATGGTTCAAAAAATTGTGGTACTTACGTACGATGGAATATCCCTCAGCCATGAAATCAATGTCATAAGACCAGTAGCAGCAAAATGGGAGGATTCAGGTACGATGATTCTAAGTGAAATAAATCACATAGAAAATGAAACTTATCATAACATATCACTTATGAAGATCCTGTAAACATGGCTACACTTGAGCTGAGTTAGGAAAGAGAACAGTGTCTCACATTTAGAAAACACTCTTATGCTTGCTTAATGTGGAAGGAGAGGTGGGGTGATTCATAAAACCAGAGTTTGATATAAGCACAGGTACCGTTCCAAAAACCAACTATGGAATAGACAAGACCTACACCTTCCTCAGTGAAAGGCACTCAAAACCCCATATTTCCCGCAGAGGAATATATCTGACTAGTAAGAATCTTAAAACCTATGTATTGATATGTCTCCATAAGGGAATCAAGTGTGTCTAGACTGGCATAAACATGGCAGCGAGAATCAGCTCAAACCCACTATAAAAAGGAATTTCAAAAACAAAACAAAAAAACTGGGAAATTCTTTACAATTCCTTCAGGGTCTCTGATGAAACCTGGAATGACCCTATCTACAACGACAGCTGGATGTGGCATAAGGCTGGACACTTGGGACTGAGACGATGGGAGAGATTGGGTGAGCAAATGCAGACCCTTTAAAGCACAAATGCCTGGCACCCATTCCATGGGTCACAACTCTCCAGGTTGAAGGGAATATTACTAAAGTTATAACATGTACGGGAAACCTAGAGAACGGACACACTGTGAATACGAAAGGTTTCTAAAACTCAACGAATAGTCCCTCTCCTGGTGCTCCGGTTTGACTTTCCATCTGCTTTACTATCAACCTCCCAACTTGGAGAGACAGCCCCTTTAACCTCCTGGTTCACACAGGTTTCCAATTTGGCAGAGGATGAAAGGGAAGAGGGAGAACCAATGAGAGAGTAGCTGTTAGGCATTTGGACGGGCACATATCACTGTAATTTCCCGGCAGGAAGAAGAATTAACCAAAGTCTCAGCCACCCACCGGGAACCAGTATAGGTCCTGACCCAAAATTTTGGACTTGCGGTCAGCTCACAAAAAACAAGTTGAAAAATGGAGCTCAGGGGCACAGCAATTCACACACTGGCCGAGTAATAAAGGACAACTATCGTCCAAAAATCTGTTGAGGGAAGGCAACGAGGCGGACTTGAAAGCGAGGCAGAATAGCAGGAAACAGATTTCAAGAGGTACGTTGGAATCGCCTTTAAAGCACAGGAAGAGGGGCACAACTTCGACAATGATGCACTTGGCCAAAAAGGGCGTATGCGTTTTCTCCTGAATATATTCAGGAGAAAACGCATACGCCCTTTTTGGCCAAGCAAGCAAGCGGGCAATGCAAATCTGCACTACAAAGAAGTATCACTTCCCACCGGTCAAAAGGGACATCCACAAAATGTGTAAAAACCAGGAAGGCAAGACAGGCCCTGGAGAAGAGGGAGCCTTGTTATGCTGATGGGCGGGATGTAAATTGCCAACTGCCTCTCTGGAGGAGTGCATTGTGTTCCCTAAAACAAGTAAACAACAGAGCTACAGAGCCAAAGGCACTTACAGTCTAGGGAATATACCTTGGGAAAACTGAAAATCAGTAAGAGAGAGCCACCCCAAAATTTAGGGCTGCACTGCTTACAAGGACCTCAACTTGGGTACACCTTAAATATCCCAGGAAATATAAAAATGGTTCAAAAAATTGTGGTACTTACGTACGATGGAATATCCCTCAGCCATGAAAACAATGTCATAAGACCAGTAGCAGCAAAATGGGTGGATTCAGGTACGATGATTCTAAGTGAAATAAGTCACACAGAAAAAGAAACTTATCATAAGATATCACTTATGAAGATCCTGTAAACATGGCTACACTTGAACTGAGTTAGGAAAGAGAACAGTGTCTCACATTTAGAAAACACTCTTATGCCTGCTTAAGGTGGAAGGAGAGGTGGGGTGATGCATAAAACCAGAGTTTTATATAAGCACAGGTACCGTTCCAAAAACCAACTATGGAATAGACAAGACCTACACCTTCCTCAGTGAAAGGGACTCAAAACCCCATATTTCCCGCAGAGGAATATATCTGACTAGTAAGAATATTCAAACCTATATATTGATATGTCTCCATAACGGAATCAAGTGTGTCTAGACTGGCATAAACATGGCAGCGAGAATCAGCTCAAACCCACTATAAAAAGGAATTTCAAAAACAAAACAAAAAAAAACTGGGAAATTCTTTACAATTCCTTCAGGGTCTCTGATGAAACCTGTAATGACCCTATCTAAAACGACAGCTGGTTGTGGCATAAGGCTGGACACGTGGGACTGAGGGGATTGGTGAGATTGGGTGAGCAAATGCAGACCCTTTAAAGAACAAATGCCTGGCACCCATTCCATGGGTCCCAACTCTCCAGGTTGAAGGGAATATTACTACAGCTATAACATGTACGGGAAACCTAGAGAACGGATGCACTGTGAATACGAAAGGATTTAAAACTCAACGAATAGTCCCTCTCCTGGTGCTCCGGTTTGACTTTCCATCTGCTTTACTATCAACCTCCCAACTTGGAGAGACAGCCCCTTTAACCTCCTGGTTCGCAAAGGTTGCCAATTTGGCAGAGAATGAAAGGGAAGAGGGAGAACCAATGAGAGAGTAGCTGTTAGGCATTTGGACGGGCACATATCACTCTAACTTCCCGGCAGGAAGAATAATTAACCAATGTCTCAGCCCCTCACTGGGATCCAGCATAGGTCCTGAACCAAAATTTTGGACTTGCGGTCAGCTCACCAAAAACAAGTTGAAAAATGGAGCTCAGGGGCACAGCAATTCACAAACTGGCCAAGTAATAAAGGACAACTATCGTCCATAAATCTGTTGAGGGAAGGCAACGAGGCAGACTTGAAAGCGAGGCAGGATAGCAGGAAACAGATTTCAAGAGGTACGTTGGAATCGCCTTTAAAGCACAGGAAGAGGGGCACAACTTCGACAATGATGCACTTGGCCAAAAAGGGCGTATTCGTTTTCTCCTGAATATATCCAGGAGAAAATGCATACGCCCTTTTTGGCCAAGCAAGCAAGCGGGCAATGCAAATCGGCACTACAAAGAAGTATCACTTCCCACCGGTCAAAAGGGACATCCACAAAATGTGTAAAAACGAGAAAAACAAGACAGGCCCTGGAGAACAGGGAGCCTTGTTATGCTGATGGGCGGCATGTAAATTGACAACTGCCTCTCTGGAGGAGTACATTGTGTTCCCTAAAACAAGTAAACAACAGAGCTACAGAGCCAATGGCACCTCCAGTCTAGGGAATATACCTTGGGAAAACTGAAAATCAATAAGACAGAGCCACCCTAAAATTTAGGGCTGCACTGCTTACAAGGACCTCAACTTGGGTACACCTTAAATATCCCAGGAAATATAAAAATGGTTCAAAAAATTGTGGTACTTACGTACGATGGAATATCCCTCAGCCATGAAATCAATGTCATAAGACCAGTAGCAGCAAAATGGGTGGATTCAGGTACGATGATTCTAAGTGAAATAAGTCACACAGAAAAAGAAACTTATCATAAGATATCACTTATGAAGATCCGGTAAACATGGCTACCCTTGATGTGAGTTAGGAAAGAGAACAGTGTCTCACATTTAGAAAACACTCTTATGCCTGCTTAAGGGGGAAGGAGAGGTGGGGTGATGCATAAAACAAGAGTTTAATATAAGCACAGGTACCGTTCCAAAAACCAACTATGGAATAGACAAGAACTACGCCTTCCTCAGTGAAAGGGACTCAAAACCCCATATTTCCCGCAGAGGAATATATCTGACTAGTAAGAATCTTAAAACCTATGTATTGATATGTCTCCGTAAGGGAATCAAGTGTGTCTAGACTGGCATAAACATGGCAGCGAGAATCAGCTCAAACCCACTATAAAAAGGAATTTCAAAAAACAAAACAAAAAAACTGGGAAATTCTTTACAATTCCTTCAGGGTCTCTGATGAAACCTGGAATGACCCTATCTACAACGACAGCTGGATGTGGCATAAGGCTGGACACTTGGGACTGAGAGGATTCGTGAGAGTGGGTGCGCAAATGCAGACCCTTTAAAGCAATAATGCATGGCACCCATTCCATGGGTCCCAACTCTCCAGGTTGAAGGGAATATTACTACAGTTATAACACGTACGGGAAACATAGAGAACGGACACACTGTGAATACGAAAGGTTTCTAAAACTCAACGAATAGTCCGTCTCCTGGTGCTACGTTTTGACTTTCCATCTGCTTTACTATCAACCTCCCTATTTGGAGAGACAGCCCCTTTAACCTCCCAGTTCACACAGGTTGCCCATTTGGCAGAGGATGAAAGGGAAGACAGAGAACCAATGAGACATTAGCTGTTAGACATTTGGATGGGCACATATCACTCTAACTTCCCGGCAGGAAGAAGAATTAACCAAAGTCTCAGCCCCCCACCGGGAACCAGCATAGGTCCTGAACCAACATTTTGGACTTGCGGTCAGCTCACAAAAAACGAGTTGAAAAATGGAGCTCAGGGGCACAGCAATGCACAAACTGGCCAAGTAATAAAGGACAAGTATCGTCCAAAAATCTGTTGAGGGAAGGCAACGAAGCGGAGTTGAATGCGAGGCAGAATAGCAGGAAACAGATTTCAAGAGGTACATTGGAATCACCTTTAAAGCACAGGAAGAGTGGCACAACTTCGACAATGATGCACTTGGCCAAAAAGGGTGTATGCGTTTTCTCCTGAATATATCCAGGAGAAAACGCATACGCCCTTTTTGGCCAAGCAAGCAAGCGGGCAATGCAAATCTGCACTACAAAGAAGTATCACTTCCCACTGGTCAAAAGGAACATCCACAAAATGTGTAAAAACCAGAAAAACAAGACAGGCCCTGGAGAACAGGGAGCCTTTTTATGCTGATGGGTGGCATATAAATTGACAACTGCCTCTCTGGAGGAGTACATTGTGTTCCCTAAAACAAGTAAAGAACAGAGCTACAGAGCCAAGGGCACTTCAAGTCTAGGGAATATACCTTGGGTAAACTGAAAATCAGTAAGACAGAGCCACCCCAAAATTTAGGGCTGCACTGCTTACAAGGACCTCAACTTGGGTACACCTTAAATATCCCAGGAAATATAAAAATGGTTCAAAAAATTGTGGTACTTACGTACGATGGAATATCCCTCAGCCATGAAATCAATGTCATAAGACCAGTAGCAGCAAAATGGGTGGATTCAGGTACGAGGATTCTAAGTGAAATAAGTCACACAGAAAAAGAAACTTATCATAAGATATCACTTATGAAGATCCTATAAACATGGCTACACTTGAACTGAGTTAGGAAAGAGAACAGTGTCTCATATTTAGAAAACACTCTTATGCCTGCTTAAGGGGGAAGGAGAGGTGGGGTGATGCATAAAACCAGAGTTTGATATAAGCACAGGTACCGTTCCAAAAACCAACTATGGAATAGACAAGACCTACACCTTCCTCAGTGAAAGGGACTCAAAACACCATATTTCCCGCAGAGGAATATATCTGACTAGTAATAATCTTAAAACTTATGTATTGATATGTCTCCGTAAGGGAATCAAGTGTGTCTAGACTGGCATAAACATGGCAGCGAGAATCAGCTCAAGCCCACTATAAAAAGGAATTTCAAAAACAAAACAAAAAAACTGGGAAATTCTTTACAATTCCTTCAGGGTCTCTGATGAATCCTGGAATGACCCTATCTACAACGACAGCTGGATGTGGCATAAGGAGGGACACTTGGGACTGAGAGGATTGGTGAGATTGGGTGAGCAAATGCAGACCCTTTAAAGCACAAATGCCTGGCACCCATTCCATGGGTCCTAACTCTCCAGGTTGAAGGGAATATTACTACAGCTATAACATGTACGGGAAACCTAGAGAACGGACACACTGTGAATACGAAAGGTTTCTAAAACTCAACGAATAGTCCCTCTCCTGGTGCTCCGCTTTGACTTTACATCTGCTTTACTATCAACCTCCCAACTTGGAGAGACAGCCCCTTTAACCACCTGGTTCGCACAGGTTGCCAATTTGGCAGAGGATGAAAGGGAAGAGGGAGAACCAATGAGAGAGTAGCTGTTATGCATTTGGACAAGCACATATCACTGTAATTTCCCGGCAGGAAGAAGAATTAACCAAAGTCTCAGCCACCCACCGGGAACCAGTATAGGTCCTGAACCAAAATTTTAGACTTGCGGTCAGCTCAACAAAAACGAGTTGAAAAATGGAGCTCAGGGGCACAGCAATTCACAAACTGGCCGAGCAATAAAGGACAACTATCTTCCAAAAATCTGTTGAGGGAAGGCAACGAGGCGGACTTGAAAGCGAGGCAGAATAGCAGGAAACAGATTTCAAGAGGTACGTTGGAATTACCTTTAAAGCACAGGAAGAGGGGCACAACTTCGACAATGATGCACTTGGCCAAAAAGGGCGTATGCGTTCTCTCCTGAATATATTCAGGAGAAAACGCATACGCCCTTTTTGGCCAAGCAAGCAAGCGGGCAATGCAAATCTGCACTACAAAGAAGTATCACTTCCCACCGGTCAAAAGGGACATCCACAAAATGTGTAAAAACCAGAAAGGCAAGACAGGCCCTGGAGAACATGGAGCCTTGTTATGCTGATGGGCGGGATGTAAATTGCCAACTGCCTCTCTGGAGGAGTGCATTGTGTTCCCTAAAACAAGTAAACAACAGACCTACAGAGCCAAGGGCACTTCCAGTCTAGGGAATATACCTTGGGAAAGCTGAAAATCAATAAGACAGAGCCACCCCAAAATTAGGGCTGCACTCTATACAAAGACCTCAACTTGGATACACCTTAAGTATCCCAGGAAATATAAAAATGGTTCAAAAAATTGTGGTACTTATGTACGATTTAATATCCCTCAGCCATGAAATCAATGTCATAAGACCAGTAGCAGCAAAATGGTGGATTCAGGTACGATGATTCTAAGTGAAATAAGTCACACAGAAAAAGAAACTTATCATAAGATATCACTTATGAAGATCCTATAAACATGGCTACACTTGAACTGAGTTAGGAAAGAGAACAGTGTCTCATATTTAGAAAACACTCTTATGCCTGCTTAAGGGGGAAGGAGAGGTCGGGTGATGCATAAAACCAGAGTTTGATATAAGCACAGGTACCGTTCCAAAAACCAACTATGGAATAGACAAGACCTACACCTTCCTCAGTGAAAGGGACTCAAAACACCATATTTCCCGCAGAGGAATATATCTGACTAGTAATAATCTTAAAACTTATGTATTGATATGTCACCGTAAGGGAATCAAGTGTGTCTAGACTGGCATAAACATGGCAGCGAGAATCAGCTCAAGCCCACTATAAAAAGGAATTTCAAAAACAAAACAAAAAAACTGGGAAATTCTTTACAATTTCTTCAGGGTCCCTGATGAAACATGGAATGACCCTATCTACAACGACAGCTGGATGTGGCATAAGGAGGGACACTTGGGACTGAGAGGATTGGTGAGATTGGGTGAGGAAATGCAGACCCTTTAAATCACAAATGCCTGGCACCCATTCCATGGGCCCCAACTCTCCAGGTTGAAGGGAATATTACTCCAGCTATAACATGTACGGGAAACCTAGAGAACGGACACACTGTGAATACGAAAGGTTTCTAAAACTCAACGAATAGTCCCTCTCCTGGTGCTCCGGTTTGACTTTCCATCTGCTTTACTATCAACCAACCAACTTGGAGAGACAGCCCCTTTAACCTCCTGGTTCACACAGGATGCCAATTTGGCAGAGGATGAAACGGAAAAGGGAGAACCAATGAGACAGTAGCTGTTAGGCATTTGGACGGGCACATATCACTGTAATTTCCCGGCAGAAAGAAGAATTAACCAAAGTCTCAGCCACCCACCGGGAACCAGTATAGGTCCTGAACCAAAATTTTGGACTTGCGGTCAGCTCACCAAAAACGAGTTGAAAAAAGGATCTCAGGGGCACAGCAATTCACAAACTGGCCGAGAAATAAAGGACAACTATCGTCCAAAAATCTGTTGAGGGAAGGCAACGAGGCGGACTTGAAAGTGAGGCAGAATAGCAGGAAACAGATTTCAAGAGGTACGTTGGAATCGCCTTTAAAGCACAGGAAGAGGGGCACAACTTCGACAATGATGCACTTGGCCAAAAAGGGCATATGCGTTTTCTCCTGAATATATTCAGGAGAAAATGCATACGCCCTTTTTGGCCAAGCAAGCAAGCGGGCAATGCAAATCTGCACTACAAAGAAGTATCACTTCCCACCGGTCAAAAGGGACATCCACAAAATGTGTAAAAACCAGAAAGGCAAGACAGGCCCTGGAGAACAGGGAGCCTTGTTATGCTGATGGGCGGGATGTAAATTGCCAACTGCCTCTCTGGAGGAGTGCATTTTGTTCCCTAAAACAAGTAAAGAACAGAGATACAGAGCCAAGGGCACTTCCAGTCTAGGGAATATACCTTGGGAAAACTGAAAATCAATAAGACAGAGCCACTCCAAAATTTAGGGCAGCACTGCTTACAAGGACCTCAACTTGGATACACCTTAAGTATCCCAGGAAATATAAAAATGGTTCAAAAAATTGTGGTACTTACGTACGATGGAATATCCCTCAGCCATGAAATCAATGTCATAAGACCAGTAGCAGCAAAATGGGTGGATTCAGGTACGATGATTCTAAGTCAAATAAGTCACACAGAAAAAGAAACTTATCATAAGATATCACTTATGAAGATCCTGTAAACATGGCTACACTTGAACTGAGTTAGGAAAGAGAACAGTGTCTCATATTTAGAAAACACTCTTATGCCTGCTTAAGGGGGAAGGAGAGGTGGCGTGATGCATAAAACCAGAGTTTGATATAAGCACAGGTACCGTTCCAAAAACCAACTATGGAATAGACAAGACCTACACCTTCCTCAGTGAAAGGGACTCAAAACACCATATTTCCCGCAGAGGAATATATCTGACTAGTAAGAATCTTAAAACCTATGTATTGATATGTCCTCGTAAGGGAATCAAGTGTGTCTACACTGCCATTAACATGGCAGCGGGAATCAGCTCAAACCCACTATAAAAAGGAATTTCAAAAAGAAAACAAAAAAACTGGGAAATTCTTTTCAATTCCTTCAGGGTCTCTGATGAAACCTGGAATGACCCTATCTACAACGACAGCTGGATGTGGCATAAGGAGGGACACTTGGGACTGAGATGATTGGTGAGATTTGGGTGAGCAAATGCAGACCCTTTAAAGCACAAATGTTTGGCACCCATTCCATGGGCCCCAACTCTCCAGGTTGAAGGGAATATTACTCCAGCTATAACATGTACGGGAAACCTAGAGAACGGACACACTGTGAATACGAAAGGTTTCTAAAACTCAACGAATAGTCCCTCTCCTGGTGCTCCGGTTTGACTTTCCATCTGCTTTACTATCAACCAACCAACTTGGAGAGACAGCCCCTTTAACCTCCTGGATCACACAGGATGCCAATTTGGCAGAGGATGAAACGGAAAAGGGAGAACCAATGAGACAGTAGCTGTTAGGCATTTGGACGGGCACATATCACTGTAATTTCCCGGCAGGAAGAAGAATTAACCAAAGTCTCAGCCACCCACCGGGAACCAGTATAGGTCCTGAACCAAAATTTTGGACTTGCGGTCAGCTCACCAAAAACGAGTTGAAAAAAGGAGCTCAGGGGCACAGCAATTCACAAACTGGCCGAGAAATAAAGGACATCTATCGTCCAAAAATCTGTTGAGGGAAGGCAACGAGGCGGACATGAAAGTGAGGCAGAATAGCAGGAAACAGATTTCAAGATTTACGTTGGAATCGCCTTTAAAGCACAGGAAGAGGGGCACAACTTCGACAATGATGCACTTGGCCAAAAAGGGCATATGCGTTTTCTCCTGAATATATTCAGGAGAAAATGCATACGCCCTTTTTGGCCAAGCAAGCAAGCGGGCAATGCAAATCTGCACTACAAAGAAGTATCACTTCCCACCGGTCAAAAGGGACATCCACAAAATGTGTAAAAACCGGAAAGGCAAGACAGGCCCTGGAGAACAGGGAGCCTTGTTATGCTGATGGGCAGGATGTAAATTGCCAACTGCCTCTCTGGAGGAGTGCATTGTGTTCCCTAAAACAAGTAAAGAACAGAGCTACAGAGCCAAGGGCACTTCCAGTCTAGGGAATATACCTTGGGAAAACTGAAAATCAATAAGACAGAGCCACCCCAAAATTTAGGGCAGCACTGCTTACAAGGACCTCAACTTGGATACACCTTAAGTATCCCAGGAAATATAAAAATGGTTCAAAAAATTGTGGTACTTACGTACGATGGAATATCCCTCAGCCATGAAATCAATGTCATAAGACCAGTAGCAGCAAAATGGGTGGATTCAGGTACGATGATTCTAAGTGAAATAAGTCACACAGAAAAAGAAACTTATCATAAGATATCACTTATGAAGATCCTGTAAACATGGCTACACTTGAACTGAGTTAGGAAAGAGAACAGTGTCTCATATTTAGAAAACACTCTTATGCCTGCTTAAGGGGGAAGGAGAGGTGGCGTGATGCATAAAACCAGAGTTTGATATAAGCACAGGTACCGTTCCAAAAACCAACTATGGAATAGACAAGACCTACACCTTCCTCAGTGAAAGGGACTCAAAATACCATATTTCCCGCAGAGGAATATATCTGACTAGTAAGAATCTTAAAACCTATGTATTGATATGTCTCTGTAAGGGAATCAAGTGTGTCTACACTGCCATTAACATGGCAGCGGGAATCAGCTCAAACCCACTATAAAAAGGAATTTCAAAAACAAAACAAAAAAACTGGGAAATTCTTTTCAATTCCTTCAGGGTCTCTGATGAAACCTGGAATGACCCTATCTACAACGACAGCTGGATGTGGCATAAGGAGGGACACTTGGGACTGAGATGATTGGTGAGATTTGGGTGAGCAAATGCAGACCCTTTAAGCACAAATGTTTGGCACCCATTCCATGGGCCCCAACTCTCCAGGTTGAAGGGAATATTACTCCAGCTATAACATGTACGGGAAACCTAGAGAACGGACACACAGTGAATACGAAAGGTTTCTAAAACTCAACGAATAGTCCCTCTCCTGGTGCTCCGGTTTGACTTTCCATCTGCTTTACTATCAACCAACCAACTTGGAGAGACAGCCCCTTTAACCTCCTGGATCACACAGGATGCCAATTTGGCAGAGGATGAAACGGAAAAGGGAGAACCAATGAGACAGTAGCTGTTAGGCATTTGGACGGGCACATATCACTGTAATTTCCCGGCAGGAAGAAGAATTAACCAAAGTCTCAGCCACCCACCGGGAACCAGTATAGGTCCTGAACCAAAATTTTGGACTTGCGGTCAGCTCACCAAAAACGAGTTGAAAAAAGGAGCTTAGGGGCACAGCAATTCACAAACTGGCCGAGAAATAAAGGACAACTATCGTCCAAAAATCTGTTGAGGGAAGGCAACGAGGCGGACATGAAAGTGAGGCAGAATAGCAGGAAACAGATTTCAAGATTTACGTTGGAATCGCCTTTAAAGCACAGGAAGAGGGGCACAACTTCGACAATGATGCACTTGGCCAAAAAGGGCATATGCGTTTTCTCCTGAATATATTCAGGAGAAAATGCATACGCCCTTTTTGGCCAAGCAAGCAAGCGGGCAATGCAAATCTGCACTACAAAGAAGTATCACTTCCCACCGGTCAAAAGGGACATCCACAAAATGTGTAAAAACCGGAAAGGCAAGACAGGCCCTGGAGAACAGGGAGCCTTGTTATGCTGATGGGCAGGATGTAAATTGCCAACTGCCTCTCTGGAGGAGTGCATTGTGTTCCCTAAAACAAGTAAAGAACAGAGCTACAGAGCCAAGGGCACTTCCAGTCTAGGGAATATACCTTGGGAAAACTGAAAATCAATAAGACAGAGCCACCCCAAAATTTAGGGCAGCACTGCTTACAAGGACCTCAACTTGGATACACCTTAAGTATCCCAGGAAATATAAAAATGGTTCAAAAAATTGTGGTACTTACGTACGATGGAATATCCCTCAGCCATGAAATCAATGTCATAAGACCAGTAGCAGCAAAATGGGTGGATTCAGGTACGATGATTCTAAGTGAAATAAGTCACACAGAAAAAGAAACTTGTCATAAGATATCACTTATGAAGATCCTATAAACATGGCTACTCTTGAACTGAGTTAGGAAAGAGAACAGTGTCTCATATTTAGAAAACACTCTTATGCCTGCTTAAGGGGGAAGGAGAGGTGGCGTGATGCATAAAACCAGAGTTTGATATAAGCACAGGTACCGTTCCAAAAACCAACTATGGAATAGACAAGACCTACACCTTCCTCAGTGAAAGGGACTCAAAACACCATATTTCCCGCAGAGGAATATATCTGACTAGTAAGAATCTTAAAACCTATGTATTGATATGTCTCCGTAAGGGAATCAAGTGTGTCTAGACAGGCATAAACATGGCAGCGAGAATCAGCTCAAGCCCACTATAAAAAGGAATTTCAAAAACAAAACAAAAAAACTGGGAAATTCTTTACAATTCCTTCAGGGTCTCTGATGAAACCTGGAATGACCCTATCTACAACGACAGCTGGATGTGGCATAATGAGGGACACTTGGGACTGAGAGGATTGGTGAGATTGGGTGAGCAAATGCAGACCCTTTAAAGCACAAATGCCTGGCACCCATTCCATGGGTCCCAACTCTTCAGGTTGAAGGGAATATTACTACAGCTATAACATGTACGGGAAACCTAGAGAACGGACACACTGCGAATACGAAAGGTTTCTAAAACTCAACGAATAGTCCCTCTCCTGGTGCTCCGGTTTGACTTTCCATCTGCTTTACTATCAACCTCCCAACTTGGAGAGACAGCCCCTTTAACCTCGTGGTTCGCACAGGTTGCCAATTTGGCAGAGGATGAAAGGGAAGAGGGAGAACCAATGAGAGAGTAGCTGTTAGGCATTTGGACGGGCACATATCACTGTAATTTCCCGGCAAGAAGAAGAATTAAATAAAGTCTCAGCCACCCACTGGAAACCAGTATAGGTCCTGACCAAAATTTTGGACTTGCTGTCAGCTCTCCAAAAACGAGTTGAAAAATGGAGCTCAGAGGCAAAGCAATTCACAAACTGGCCGAGTAATAATGGACAAGTATCGTCCAAAATCTGTTGAGGGAAGGCAACGAGGCGGACTTGAAAGCGAGGCAGAATAGCAGGAAACAGATTTCAAGAGGTACTTTGGAATCGCCTTTAAAGCACAGGAAGAAGGGCACAACGTCGACAATGATGCACTTGGCCAAAAAGGGCGTATGCGTTTTCTCCTGAATATATTCAGGAGAAAACGCATACGCCCTCTTTGGCCAAGCAAACAAGCGGGCAATGGAAATCTGCACTACAAAGAAGTATCACTTCCCACCGGTCAAAAGGGACATCCACAAAATGTGTAAAAACCAGAAAGGCAAGACAGGCCCTGGAGAACAGGGAGCCTTGTTATGCTGATGGGCAGGATGTAAATTGCCAACTGCCTCTCTGGAGGAGTGCATTGTGTTCCCTAAAACAAGTAAAGAACAGAGCTACAGAGCCAAGGGCACTTCCAGTCTAGGGAATATACCTTGGGAAAACTGAAAATCAATAAGACAGAGCCACCCCAAAATTTAGGGCTGCACTGCTTACAAGGACCTCAATTTGGGTACACCTTAAATATCTCAGGAAATATAAAAATGGTTCAAAAAATTGTGGTACTTACGTAAGATGGAATATCCCTCAGGCATGAAATCAATGTCATAAGACCAGTAGCAGCAAAATGGGTGGATTCAGGTACGATGATTCTAAGTGAAATAAGTCACACAGAAAAAGAAACTTATCATAAGATATCACTTATGAAGATCCTGTAAACATGGCTACACTTGAACTGAGTTAGGAAAGAGAACAGTGTCTCACATTTAGAAAACACTCTTATGCCTGCTTAAGGGGGAAGGAGAGGTGGGGTGATGCATAAAACCAGAGTTTGATATAAGCACAGGTACCGATCCAAAAACCAACTATGGAATAGACAAGACCTACACCTTCCTCAGTGAAAGGGACTCAAAACCCCATATTTCCCGCAGAGGAATATATCTGACTAGTAAGAATCTTAAAACCTATGTATTGATATGTCTCCGTAAGGGAATCAAGTGTGTCTAGACTGACATAAACATGGTAGCGAGAATCATCTCAAACCCACTATAAAAAGGAATTTCAAAAACAAAACAAAAAAACTGGGAAATTCTTTACAATTCCTTCAGGGTCTCTGATGAAACCTGGAATGACCCTATCTACAACGACAGCTGGATGTGGCATAAGGAGGGACACTTGGGACTGAGAGGATTTGTGAGATTGGGTGAGCAAATGCAGACCCTTTAAAGCACAAATGCCTGGCACCCATTCCATGGGTCCCAACTCTCCAGGTTGAAGGGAATATTACAACAGCTATAACATGTACGGGAATCCTAGAGAACGGACACACTGCGAATACGAAAGGTTTCTAAAACTCAACGAATAGTCCCTCTCCTGGTGCTCCGGTTTGACTTTCCATCTGCTTTACTATCAACCTCCCAACTTTGAGAGACAGCCCCTTTAACCTCGTGGTTCGCACAGGTTGCCAATTTGGCAGAGGATGAAAGGGAAGAGGGAGAACCAATGAGAGAGTAGCTGTTAGGCATTTGGACGGGCACATATCACTGTAATTTCCCGGCAGGAAGAAGAATTAAATAAAGTCTCAGCCACCCACTGGGAACCAGTATAGGTCCTGACCAAAATTTTGGACTTGCTGTCAGCTCTCCAAAAACGAGTTGAAAAATGGAGCTCAGGGGCAAAGCAATTCACAAACTGGCCGAGTAATAAAGGACAAGTATCTTCCAAAATCTGTTGAGGGAAGGCAACGAGGCGGACTTGAAAGCGAGGCAGAATAGCAGGAAACAGATTTCAAGAGGTACTTTGGAATCGCCTTTAAAGCACAGGAAGAAGGGCACAACGTCGACAATGATGCACTTGGCCAAAAAGGGCGTATGCGTTTTCTCCTGAATATATTCAGGAGAAAACGCATACGCCCTCTTTGGCCAAGCAAGCAAGCGGGCAATGCAAATCTGCACTACAAAGAAGTATCACTTCCCACCTGTCAAAAGGGACGTCCACAAAATGTGTAAAAACCAGAAAGGCAAGACAGGCCCTGGAGAACAGGGAGCCTTGTTATGCTGATGGGCGGGATGTAAATTGCCAACTGCCTCTCTGGAGGAGTGCATTGTGTTACCTAAAACAAGTAAACAACGGAGCTACAGAGCCAAGGGCACTTCCAGTCTAGGGAATATACCTTGGGAAAACTGAAAAGCAATAAGACAGAGCCACCCCAAAATTTAGGGCTGCACTGCTTACAAGGACCTCAACTTGGGTACACCTTAAATATCCCAGGAAATATAAAATTGGTTCAAATAATTGTGGTACTTACGTACGATGGAATATCCCTCAGCCATGAAATCAATGTCATAAGACCAGTAGCAGCAAAATGGGTGGATTCAGGTACAATGATTCTAAGTGACATAAGTCACACAGAAAAAGAAACTTATCATAAGATATCACTTATGAAGATCCTGTAAACTTGGCTACACTTGAACTGAGTTAGGAAAGAGAACAGTGTCTCACATTTAGAAAACACTCTTATGCCTGCTTAAGGGGGAAGGAGAGTTGGGGTGCTGCATAAAACCAGAGTTTAATATAAGCACAGGTACTGTTCCAAAAACCAACTATGGAATAGACAAGACCTACACCTTCCTCAGTGAAAGGGACTCAAAACCCCATATTTCCCGCAGAGGAATATATCTGACTAGTAAGAATCTTAAAACCTATATATTGATATGTCTCCGTAAGGGAATCAAGTGTGTCTAGACTGGCATAAACATGGCAGCGAGAATCAGCTCAAACCCACTATAAAAAGGAGTTTCAAAAACAAAACAAAAAACTGGGAAATTCTTTACAATTCCTTCAGGGTCTCTGATGAAACCTGGAATGACCCTATCTACAGTGACAGCTGGATGTGGCATAACGTGGGACACTTGGGACTTAGACGATTGGTGAGATTGGGTGAGCAAATGCAGACCCTTTAAAGCACAAATGCCTGGCACCCATTCCATGGGTCCCAACTCTCCAGGTTGAAGGGAATATTACCACAGCTATAACATGTACGGGAAACCTAGAGAACAGACACACTGTGAATACGAAACGTTTCTAAAACTCAACGAATAGTCCCTGTCCTGGTGCTCTGGTTTGACTTTCCATCTGCTTTACTATCAACCTCCCAACTTGGAGAGACAGCCCCTTTAACCTCCTGGTTCGCACAGGTTGCCAATTTGGCAGAGGATGAAAGAGAAGAGGGAGAACCAATGAGAGAGTAGCTGTTAGGCATTTGGACGGGCACATATCACTGTAATTTCCCGGCAGGAAGAAGATTTAACCAAAGTCTCAGCCCCCCACCGGGAAACAGCATAGGTCCTGAACCAAAATTTTGGACTTGCGGTCAGCTCACCCAAAACGAGTTGAAAAATGGAGCTCAGGGGCACAGCAATTCACAAACTGGCCTAGTAATAAAGGACAACTATCGTCCAAAAATCTGTTGAGGGAAGGGAACGAGGCGGACTTGAATGCGAGGCAGAATAGCAGGAAACAGATTTCAAGAGGTACGTTGGAATCGCCTTTAAAGCACAGGAAGAGGGGCACAACTTCGACAATGATGCACTTGGCCAAAAGGGCGTATGCCTTTTCTCCTGAATATATTCAGGAGAAAACACATACGCCCTTTTTGGCCAAGCAAGCAAGCGGGCAATGCAAATCTGCACTACAAAGAAGTATCACTTCCCACCGGTAAAAGGGATATCCACAAAATGTGTAAAATCCAGAAAGGCAAGACAGGCCCTGGAGAACAGGGAGCCTTGTTATGCTGATGGGCGGGATGTAAATTGCCAACTGCCTCTCTGGAGGAGTGCATTGTGTTCCCTAAAACAAGTAAACAACAGAGCTACAGAGCCAAGGGCACTTCCAGTCTAGGGAATATTCCTTGGAAAAACTGAAAATCAATAAGACAGAGCCACCCCAAAATTTAGGGCTGCACTGCTTACAAGGACCTCAACTTGGGTACACCTTAAATATCCCAGGAAATATAAAAATGGTTCAGAAAATTGTGGTACTTACGTACGATGGAATATCCCTCAGCCATGAAATCAATGTCATAAGACCAGTAGCAGCAAAATGGGTGGATTCAGGTACGATGATTCTAAGTGAAATAAGTCACACAGAAAAAGAAACTTATCATAAGATATCACTTATGAAGATCCTGTAAACATGGCTACACTTGAACTGAGTTAGGAAAGAGAACAGTGTCTCACATTTAGAAAACACTCTTATGCCTGCTTAAGGGGGAAGGAGAGGTAGGGTGATACATAAAACCAGAGTGTGATATAAGCACAAGTACCGTTCCAAAAACCAACTATGGAATAGACAAGACCTACACCTTCCTCAGTGAAAGGGACTCAAAACCCCATATTTCCCTCAGAGGAATATATCTGACTAGTAAGAATCTTAAAACCTATGTATTGATATGTCTCCGTAAGGGAATCAAGTGTGTCTAGACTGGCATAAACATGGCAGCGAGAATCAGCTCAAACCCACTATAAAAAGGAATTTCAAAAACAAAACAAAAAAACTAGGAAATTCTTTACAATTCCTTCAGGGTCTCTGATGAAACCTAGAATGACCTTATCTACAATGACAGCTGGATGTGGCATAAGGAGGGACACTTGGGACTGAGACGATTGGTGAGATTGGGTGAGCAAATGCAGACCCTTTAAAGCACAAATGCCTGGCACCCATTCCATGGGTCCCAACTCTCCATGTTGAAGGGAATATTACTACAGCTATAACATGTACGGGAAACCTAGAGAACGGACACACTGTGAAATCGAAAGGTTTCTAAAACTCAATGAACAGTCCCTCTCCTGGTGCTCCGGTTTGACTTTCCATCTGCTTTACTATCAACCTCCCAACTTGGAGAGACAGCCCCTTTAACCTCCTGGTTCGCACAGGTTGCCAATTTGGCAGAGGATGAAAGGGAAGTGGGAGAACCAATGAGAGATTAGCTGTTAGGCATTTGGACGGTCACATATCACTGTAATTTCCCGGCAGGAAGAAGAATTAACCAATGTCTCAGCCACCCACCGTGAACCAGTATAGGTCTTGAACCAAAGTTTTGGACTTGCGGTCAGCTCACCAAAAACGAGTTGAAAAATGGAGCTCAGGGGCAAAGCAATTCACAAACTGGCCTAGTAATAAAGGACAACTATCGTCCAAAAATCTGTTGAGGGAAGGCAACGAGGCGGACTTGAATGCGAGGCAGAATAGCAGGAAACAGATTTCAAGAGGTACGTTGGAATCGCCTTTAAAGCACAGGAAGAGGTGCCCAACTTCGACAATGATGCACTTGGCCAAAAAGGGCGTATGCGTTTTCTCCTGAATATATTCAGGAGAAAACGCATACGCCCTTTTTGGCCAAGCAAGCAAGCGGGCAATGCAAATCTGCACTACAAAGAAGTATCACTTCCCACCTGTCAAAAGGGACGTCCACAAAATGTGTAAAAACCAGAAAGGCAAGACAGGCCCTGGAGAACAGGGAGCCTTGTTATGCTGATGGGCGGGATGTAAATTGCCTACTGCCTCTCTGGAGGAGTGCATTGTGTTACCTAAAACAAGTAAACAACGGAGCTACAGAGCCAAGGGCACTTATAGTCTAGGGAATATACCATGGGAAAACTGAAAATCAATAAGACAGAGCCACCCCAAAATTTAGGGCTGCACTGCTTACAAGGACCTCAACTTGGGTACACCTTAAATATCCCAGGAAATATAAAAATGTTTCAGAAAATTGTGGTACTTACGTAGGATGGAATATTCCTCAGCCATGAAGTCAATGTCATAAGACCAGAAGCAGCAAAATGGGTGGATTCAGGTACAATGATTCTAAGTGAAATAAGTCACACAGAAAAAGAAACTTATCATAAGATATCACTTATGAAGATCCTGTAAACATGGCTACACTTGAACTGAGTTAGGAAAGAGAACAGTGTCTCACATTTAGAAAACACTCTTATGCCTGCTTAAGGGGGAAGGAGAGTTGGGGTGCTGCATAAAACCAGAGTTTAATATAAGCACAGGTACTGTTCCAAAAACCAACTATGGAATAGTCAAGACCTACACCTTCCTCAGTGAAAGGGACTCAAAACCCCATATTTCCCGCAGATGAATATATCTGACTAGTAAGAATCTTAAAACCTATATATTGATATGTCTCAATAAGGGAATCAAGTGTGTCTAGACTGGCATAAACATGGCAGCGAGAATCAGCTCAAACCCACTATAAAAAGGAGTTTCAAAAACAAAACAAAAAACTGGGAAATTCTTTACAATTCCTTCAGGGTCTCTGATGAAACCTGGAATGACCCTATCTACAGTGACAGCTGGATGTGGCATAACGAGGGACACTTGGGACTTAGACGATTGGTGAGATTGGGTGAGCAAATGCAGACCCTTTAAAGCACAAATGCCTGGCACCCATTCCATGGGTCCCAACTCTCCAGGTTGAAGGGAATATTACCACAGCTATAACATAAACGGGAAACCTAGAGAACAGACACACTGTGAATACGAAAGGTTTCTAAAACTCAACGAACAGTCCGTGTCCTGGTGCTCTGGTTTGACTTTCCATCTGCTTTACTATCAACCTCCCAACTTGGAGAGACAGCCCCTTTAACCTCCTGGTTCGCACAGGTTGCCAATTTGGCAGAGGATGAAAGAGAAGAGGGAGAACCAATGAGAGAGTAGTTGTTAGGCATTTGGACGGGCACATATCACTGTAATTTCCCGGCAGGAAGAAGAATTAACCAAAGTCTCAGCCCCCCACCGGGAAACAGCATAGGTCCTGAACCAAAATTTTGGACTTGCGGTCAGCTCACCAAAAACGAGTTGAAAAATGGAGCTCAGGGGCAAAGCAATTCACAAACTGGCCTAGTAATAAAGGACAACTATCGTCCAAAAATCTGTTGAGGGAAGGCAACGAGGCGGACTTGAATGCGAGGCAGAATAGCAGGAAACAGATTTCAAGAGGTACGTTGGAATCGCCTTTAAAGCACAGGAAGAGGGGCACAACTTCGACAATGATGCACTTGGCCAAAAGGGCGTATGCGTTTTCTCCTGAATATATTCAGGAGAAAACACATACGCCCTTTTTGGCCAAGCAAGCAAGCGGGCAATGCAAATCTGCACTACAAAGACGTATCACTTCCCACCGGTAAAAGGGATATCCACAAAATGTGTAAAATCCAGAAAGGCAAGACAGGCCCTGGAGAACAGGGAGCCTTGTTATGCTGATGGGCGGGATGTAAATTGCCAACTGCCTCTCTGGAGGAGTGCATTGTGTTCCCTAAAACAAGTAAACAACAGAGCTACAGAGCCAAGGGCACTTCCAGTCTAGGGAATATTCCTTGGGAAAACTGAAAATCAATAAGACAGAGCCACCCCCAAATTTAGGGCTGCACTGCTTACAAGGACCTCAACTTGGGTATACCTTAAATATCCCAGGAAATATAAAAATGGTTCATAAAATTGTGGTACTTACGTACGATGGAATATCCCTCAGCCATGAAATCAATGTCATAAGACCAGTAGCAGCAAAACGGGTGGATTCAGGTACGATGATTCTAAGTGACATAAGTCACACAGAAAAAGAAACTTATCATAAGATATCACTTATGAAGATCCTGTAAACATGGCTACACTTGAACTGAGTTAGGAAAGAGAACAGTGTCTCACATTTAGAAAACACTCTTATGCCTGCTTAAGGGGGAAGGAGAGGTGGGGTGATGCATAAAACCAGAGTTTGATATAAGCACAGGTACCGTTCCAAAAACCAACTATGGAATAGACAAGACCTACACCTTCCTCAGTGAAAGGGACTCAAAACACCATATTTCCCGCAGAGGAATATATCTGACTAGTAAGAATCTTAAAACCTATGTATTGATATGTCTCCATAAGGGAATCAAGTGTGTCTAGACTGGCATAAACATGGCAGCGAGAATCAGCTCAAACCCACTATAAAAAGGAATTTCAAAAACAAAACAAAAAAACTGGGAAATTCTTTACAATTCCTTCAGGGTCTCTGATGAAACCTGGAATGACCCTATCTACAATGACAGCTGGATGTGGCATAAGGAGGGATACTTGGGACTGAGACGATTTGTGAGATTGGGTGAGCAAATGCAGACCCTTTAAAGCACAAATGCCTGGCAACCATTCCATGGGTACCAACTCTCCAGGTTGAAGGGAATATTACTACAGCTATAACATGTACGGGAAACCTAGAAAACGGACACACTGTGAATATGAAAGGTTTCTAAAATTCAACTAATAGTCCCTCTCCTGGTGCTCCGGTTTGACTTTCCATCTGCTTTACTATCAACCTCCCAACTTGGAAAGACTGCCCCTTTAACCTCCTGGTATGCACAGGTTGCCAATTTGGCAGAGGATGAAAGGGAAGAGGGAGAACCAATGAGAGAGTAGCTATTAGGCATTTGGACGGGCACATATCACTGTAATTTCCCGGCAGGAAGAGGAATTAACCAAAGTCTCAGCCCCCCACCGGGAACCAGCATAGGTCCTGAACCATAATTTCGGACTTGCGGTCAGCTCACCAAAAACGAGTTGAAAAATGGAGCTCAGGGGCACAGCAATTCACAAACTGGCCGAGTAATAAAGGAAAACTATCGTCCAAAAATCTGTTTTGGGAAGGCAACGAGGCGGACTTGAAAGCGAGGCAGAATAGCAGGAAACAGATTTCAAGAGGTACGTTGGAATCGCCTTTAAAGCACAGGAAGAGGGGCACAAATTCGACAATGATGCACTTGCCCAAAAAGGGCGTATGCGTTTTCTCCTGAATATATTCAGGAGAAAACGCATACGCCCTTTTTGGCCAAGCAAGCAAGCGGGCAATGCAAATCTGCACTACAAAGAAGTATCACTTCCCACCGGTCAAAAGGGACATCCAGAAAATGTGTAAAAACCAGAAAGGCAAGACATGCCCTGGAGAACAGGCAGACTTGTTATGCTGATGGGCGGCATGTAAATTGCCAACTGCCTCTCTGGAGGAGTGCATTGTGTTCCCTAAAACAAGTAAACAGCAGAGCTACAGAGCCAAGGGCACTTCCAGTCTAGGGAATATACCTTGGGAAAACTGAAAATCAATAAGACAGAGCCACCCCAAAATTTAGGGCTGCACTGCTTACAAGGACCTCAACTTGGGTACACCTTAAATATCCCAGGAAATATAAAAATGGTTCAAAAAATTGTGGTACTTACGTACGATGGAATATCCCTCAGCCATGAAATCAATGTCATAAGACCAGTAGCAGCAAAATGGGTGGATTCAGGTACAATGATTCTAAGTGAAATAAGTCACACAGAAAAAGAATCTTATCATAAGATATCACTTATGAAGATCCTGTAAACAAGGCTACACTTGAACTGAGTTAGGAAAGAGAACAGTGTCTCACATTTAGAAAACACTCTTATGCCTGCTGAAGGGGGAAGGAGAGGTGGGGTGATGCATAAAACCAGAGTTTGATATAAGCACAGGTACCATTCCAAAAACCAACTATGGAATAGAGAAACCTACACCTTCCTCATTGAAAGGGACTCAAAACCCCATATTTTCCGCAGAGGAATATATCTGACTAGTAAGAATCTTAAAACCTATGTATTGATATGTCTCCGTAAGGGAATCAAGTGTGTCTAGACTGGCATAAACATGGCAGCGAGAATCAGCTCAAACCACCTATAAAAAGGAATTTCAAAAACAAAACAAAAAAACTGGGAAATTCTTTACAATTCCTTCAGGGTCTCTGATGAAACCTGGAATGACCATATCTACAACGACAGCTGGATGTGGCATAATGTTGGACACTTGGGACTGAGAGGATTGGTGAGATTGGGTGAGCAAATGCAGACCCTTTAAAGCAATAATGCATGGCACCCATTCCATGGGTCCCAACTCTCCAGGTTGAAGGGAATATTACTACAGCTATAACATGTACGGGAAACCTAGAGAACGGACACACTGTGAATACGAAAGTTTTCTAAAACTCAACGAATAGTCCGTCTCCTGGTGCTCCGGTTTGACTTTACACCTGCTTTACTATCATCCTCCCAACTTGGAGAGACAACCCCTTTAACCTCCTGGTTCGCACAGGTTGCCAATTTGGCAGAGGATGAAAGGGAAGAGGGAGAACCAATGAGAGAGTAGCTGTTAGGCATTTGAACGGGCACATATCACTGTAATTTCCCGGCAGGAAGAAGAATTAACCAAAGTCTAAGCCCCTCACCGGGAACCAGCATAGGTCCTGAACCAAAATTTCGTACTTGAGGTCAGCTCACCAAAAACGAGTTGAAAATTGGAGCTCAGGGGCACAGCAATTCACAAACTGGCCGAGTAATAAAGGACAAGTATCTTCCAAAAATCTGTTGAGGGAAGGCAACGAGGCGGACTTGAAAGCGAGGCAGAATAGCAGGAAACAGATTTCAAGAGGTACGTTGGAATCACCTTTAAAGCACAGGAAGAGGGGCACAACTTCGACAATGATGCACTTGGCCAAAAAGGGCGTATGTGTTTTCTCCTGGATATATTCAGGAGAAAAGGCATACGCCCTTTTTGGCCAAGCAAGCAAGCGGGCAATGCAAGTCTGCACTACAAAGAAGTATCACTTCCCACCGGTCCAAAGGTACATCCACAAAATGTGTAAAAACCAGAAAGGGAAGACAGGCCCTGGAGAACAGGGAGCCTTGTTATGCTGAAGGGCGGGATGTAAATTGCCAACTGCCTCTCTGGAGGAGTGCATTGTGTTCCCTAAAACAAGTAAAGTACAGAGCTACAGAGCCAAGGACACTTCCAGTCTAGGGAATATACCTTGGGAAAACTGAAAATAAATAAGGCAGAGCCACCCCAAAATTTAGGGCTGCACTGCTTACAAGGACCTCAACTTGGGTACACCTTAAATATCCCAGGAAATATAAAAATGGTTCAAAAAATTGTGGTACTTACGTACGATGGAATATCCCTCAGCCATGAAGTCAATGTCATAAGACCAGTAGCAGCAAAATGGGTGGATTCAGGTACGATGATTCTAAGTGAAATAAGTCACACAGAAAAAGAAACTTAGCATAAGATATCACTTATGAAGATCCTGTAAACATGGCTACACTTGAACTGAGTTAGGAAAGAGAACAGTGTCTCACATTTAGAAAACACTCTTATGCCTGCTTAAGGGGGAAGGAGAGGTGGGGTGATGCATAAAACCAGAGTTTGATATAAGCACAGGTACCATTCCAAAAACCAACTATGGAATAGACAAGACCTACACCTTCCTCAGTGAAAGGGACTCAAAACCCCATATTTCCCGCAGAGGAATATATCTGACTAGTAAGAATCTTAAAACCTATGTATTGATATGTCTCCGTAAGGGAATCAAGTGTGTCTAGACTGGCATAAACATGGCAGCGAGAATCAGCTCAAACCCACTATAAAAAGGAATTTCAAAAACAAAACAAAAAAACTGGGAAATTCTTTACAATTCCTTCAGGGTCTCTGATGAAACCTGGAATGACCCTATCTACAACGACAGATGGATGTGGCATAAGGAGGGACACTTGGGACTGAGAGGATTGGTGAGATTGGGTGAGCAAATGCAGACCCTTTAAAGCACAAATGCCTGGCACCCATTCCATGGGTATCAACTCTCCAGGTTGAAGGGAATATTACTACAGCTATAACACGTACGGGAAACCTAGAGAACAGACACACTGTGAATACGAAAGGTTTCTAAAACTCAACGAATAGTCCCTCTCCTGGTGCTCCGGTTTGACTTTCCATCTGCTTTACTATCTACCTCCCAACTTGGAGAGACAGCCCCTTTAACCTCCCGGTTCGCACAGGTTGCCAATTTGGCAGAGGATGAAAGGGAATAGGGAGAACCAATGAGAGAGTAGATGATAGGCATTTGGACAGGCACATATCACTGTAATTTCCTGGCAGGAAGAAGAATTAACCAAAGTCTCAGCCACCCACCGGGAACCAGTATAGGTCCCGAACCAAAATTTTGGACTTGCGGTCAGCTCACCAAAAACGAGTTGAAAAATGGAGCTCAGGGGCACAGCAATGCACAAACTGGCCGAGTAATAAAGGACAACTATCGTCCAAAAATCTGTTGAGGGAAGGCAACGAAGCGGAGTTGAAAGCGAGGCAGAATAGCAGGAAACAGATTTCAAGAGGTACGTTGGAATCGCCTTTAAAGCACAGGAAGAGGGGCACAACTTCGACAATGATGTACTTGGCCAAAAAGGGTGTATGCGTTTTCTCCTGAATATATCCAGGAGAAAACGCATACGCCCTTTTTGGCCAAGCAAGCAAGCGGGCAATGCAAATCTGCACTACAAAGAAGTATCACTTCCCACTGGTCAAAAGGAACATCCACAAAATGTGTAAAAACCAGAAAAACAAGACAGGCCCTGGAGAACAGGGAGCCTTGTTATGCTGATGGGTGGCATATAAATTGACAACTGCCTCTCTGGAGGAGTACATTGTGTTCCCTAAAACAAGTAAAGAACAGAGCTACAGAGCCAAGGGCACTTCAAGTCTAGGGAATATACCTTGGGTAAACTGAAAATCAGTAAGACAGAGCCACCCCAAAATTTAGGGCTGCACTGCTTACAAGGACCTCAACTTGGGTACACCTTAAATATCCCAGGAAATATAAAAATGGTTCAAAAAATTGTGGTACTTACCTACGATGGAATATCCCTCAGCCATGAAATCAATGTAATAAGACCAGTAGCAGCAAAATGGGTGGATTCAGGTACGATGATTCTAAATGAAATAAGTCACACAGAAAAAGAAACTTATCATAAGATATCACTTATGAAGATCCTGTAAACATGGCTACACTTGAACTGAGTTAGGAAAGAGAACAGTGTCTCACATTTAGAAAACACTCTTATGCCTGCTTAAGGGGGAAGGAGAGGTGGGGTGATGCATAAAACCAGAGTTTGATATAAGCACAGGTACCGTTCCAAAAACCAACTATGGAATAGATAAGACCTACACCTTCCTCATTGAAAGGGCCTCAAAACCCCATATTTCCCGCAAAGGAATATATCTGACAAGTAAGAATCTTAAAACCTATGTATTGATATGTCTCCGTAAGGGAATCAAGTGTGTCTAGACTGGCATAAACATGGCAGCGAGAATCAGCTCAAACCCACTCTAAAAAGGAATTTCAAAAACAAAACAAAAAAACTGGGAAATTCTTTACAATTCCTTCAGCGTCTCTGATGAAACCTGGAATGACCCTATCTACAATGACAGCTGGATGTGGCATAAGGAGGTACACTTGGGACTGAGACGATTGGTGAGATTGGGTGAGCAAATGCAGACCCTTTAAAGCCCAAATGCCTGGCACCCATTGCATGGGTCCCAACTCTCCAGGTTGAAGGGAATATTACTACAGTTATAACATGTACGGGAAACCTAGAGAACGGACACACTGTGAATACGAAAGGTTTCTAAATCTCAACGAATAGTCCCTCTCCTGGTGCTCCAGTTTGACTTTTCATCTGCTTTACTATCAACCTCCCATCTTGGAGAGACAGCCCCTTTAACCTCCTGGTTCACACAGGTTGCCAATTTGGCAGAGGATGAAAGGGAAGAGGGAGAACCAATGAGAGAGTAGCTGTTATGCATTTGGACAAGCAAATATCACTCTAACTTCCCGGCAGGAAGAAGAATTAACCAAAGTCTCAGCCCCCCACTGGGAACCAGCATAGTTCCTGAACCAAAATTTTGGACTTGCGGTCAGCTCACAAAAAACGAGTTGAAAAATGGAGCTCAGGGGCACAGCAATTCACAAACTGGCCAAGTAATAAAGGACAAGTATCGTCAAAAATCTGTTGAGGGAAGGCAACGAGGCGGACATGAAAGCGAGGCAGAATAGCAGGAAACAGATTTCAAGAAGTACATTGGAATCGCCTTTAAAGCACAGCAAGAGGGGCAAAACTTCGACAATGATGTACTTGGCCAAAAAGGGCGTATGCGTTTTCTCCTGAATATATTCAGGAGAAAACGCATACGCCCTTTTTGGCCAAGCAAGCAAGCGGGCAATGCAAATCTGCACTACAAAGAAGTATCACTTCCCACCGGTCAAAAGGGACATCCACAAAATGTGTAAAAACCAGAAAGGCAAGACAGGCCCTGGAGAACAGGGAGACTTGTTATGCTGATGGGCGGGATGTAAATTGCCAACTGCCTCTCTGGAGGAGTGCATTGTGTTCCCTAAAACAAGTAAACAACAGAGCTACAGAGCCAAGGGCACTTCCAGTCTAGGGAATATACCTTGGGAAAACTGAAAATCAATAAGACAGAGCCACCCCAAAATTTAGGGCTGCACTGCTTACAAGGACCTCAACATGGGTACACCTTAAATATCCCAGGAAATATAAAAATGGTTCAAAAAATTGTGGTACTTACGTACGTTGGAATATCCCTCAGCCATGAAATCAATGTCATAAGACCAGTAGCAGCAAAATGGGTGGATTCAGGTACGATGATTCTAAGTGAAATAAGTCACAGAGAAAAAGAAACTTATCATAAGATATCACTTATGAAGATCCTGTAAACATGGCTACACTTGAACTGAGTTAGGAAAGAGAACAGTGTCTCACATTTAGAAAACACTCTTATGCCTGCTTTAGGGGGAAGAAGAGGTGGGGTGATGCATAAAACCAGAGTTTGATATAAGCACAGGTACCGTTCCAAAAACCAACTATGGAATAGACAAGACCTACACCTTCCTCAGTGAAAGGGACTCAAAACCCCATATTTCCCGCAGAGGAATATATCTGACTAGTAAGAATCTTAAAACCTATGTATTGATATGTCTCCGTAAGGGAATCAAGTGTGTCTAGACTGGCATAAACATGGCAGCGAGAATCAGCTGAAACTCACTATAAAAAGGAGTTTAAAAAACAAAACAAAAAAACTGGGAAATTTTTACAATTCCTTCAGGGTCTCTGATGAAACCTGGAATGACCCTATCTACAACGACAGCTGGATGTGGCAAAAGGAGGGACACTTGGGACTGAGACGATTGGTGAGACTGGGTGAGCAAATGCAGACCCTTTAAAGCAATAATGCATGGCACCCATTCCATGGGTCCCAACTCTCCAGGTTGAAGGGAATATTACTACAGCTCTAACATGTACGGGAAACCTAGAGAACGGACACACTGTGAAATCGAAAGTTTTCTAAAACTCAATGAACAGTCCCTCTCCTGGTGCTCCGGTTTGACTTTCCATCTGCTTTACTATCAACCTCCCAACTTGGAGAGACAGCCTCTTTAACCTCCTGGTTCGCACAGGTTGCCAATTTGGCAGAGGATGAAAGGGAAGAGGGAGAACCAATGAGAGATTAGCTGTTAGGCATTTGGACGGTCACATATCATTGTAATTTCCTGGCAGGAAGAAGAATTAACCAATGTCTCAGCCACCCACCGTGAACCAGTATAGGTCCTGAACCTAAGTTTTGGACTTGCGGTCAGCTCACCAAAAACGAGTTGAAAAATGGAGCTCAGGGGCACAGCAATTCACAAACTGGCCGAGTAATAAAGGACTACTATCGTCCAAAAATCTGTTGAGGGAAGGCAACGAGGCGGACTTGAATGCGAGGCAGAATAGCAGGAAACAGATTTCAAGAGGTACGTTGGAATTGCCTTTAAAGCACAGGAAGAGGTGCCCAACTTCGACAATGATGCACTTGGCCAAAAAGGGCGTATGCGTTTTCTCCTGAATATATTCAGGAGAAAACGCATACGCCCTTTTTGGCCAAGCAAGCAAGCGGGCAATGCAAATCTGCACTAAAAAGAAGTATCACTTCCCACCTGTCAAAAGGGACGTCCACAAAATGTGTAAAAACCAGAAAGGCAAGACAGGCCCTGGAGAACAGGGAGCCTTGTTATGCTGATGGGCGGGATGTAAATTGCCAACTGCCTCTCTGGAGGAGTGCATTGTGTTACCTAAAACAAGTAAACAACGGAGCTACAGAGCCAAGGGCACTTCCAGTCTAGGGAATATACCTTGGGAAAACTGAAAAGCAATAAGACAGAGCCACCCCAAAATTTAGGGCTGCACTGCTTACAAGGACCTCAACTTGTGTACACCTTAAATATCCCAGGAAATATAAAATTGGTTCAAATAATTGTGGTACTTACGTAGGATGGAATATTCCTCAGCCATGAAATCAATGTCATAAGACCAGTAGCAGCAAAATGGGTGGATTCAGGTACGATGATTCTAAGTGAAATAAGTCACAGAGAAAAAGAAACTTATCATAAGTTATCACTTATGATGATCCTGTAAACATGGCTACACTTGTACTGAGTTAGGAAAGAGAACAGTGTCTCACATTTAGAAAACACTCTTATGCCTGCTTAAGGGGGAAGGAGAGGTGGGGTGATGCATAAAACCAGAGTTTGATATAAGCAGAGGTACCGTTCCAAAAACCAACTATGGAATAGACAAGACCTACACCTTCCTCAGTGAAAGGGACTCAAAACCCCATATTTCCCGCAGAGGAATATATCTGACTAGTAAGAATCTTAAAACCTATATATTGATATGTCTCCGTAAGGGAATCAAGTGTGTCTAGACTGGCATAAACATGGCAGCGAGAATCAGCTCAAACCCACTATAAAAAGGAGTTTCAAAAACAAAACAAAAAACTGGGAAATTCTTTACAATTCCTTTAGGGTCTCTGATGAAACCTGGAATGACCCTATCTACAGTGACAGCTGGATGTGGCATAACGAGGGACACTAGGGACTTAGACGATTGGTGAGATTGGGTGAGCAAATGCAGACCCTTTAAAGCACAAATGCCTGGCACCCATTCCATGAGTCCCAACTCTCCAGGTTGAAGGGAATATTACCACAGCTATAACATGTACGGGAAACCTAGAGAACAGACACACTGTGAATACGAAACGTTTCTAAAACTCAACGAATAGTCCCTGTCCTGGTGCTCTGGTTTGACTTTCCATCTGCTTTACTATCAACCTCCCAACTTGGAGAGACAGCCCCTTTAACCTCCTGGTTCGCACAGGTTGCCAATTTGGCAGAGGATGAAAGAGAAGAGGGAGAACCAATGAGAGAGTAGCTGTTAGGCATTTGGACGGGCACATATCACTGTAATTTCCCGGCAGGAAGAAGAATTAACCAAAGTCTCAGCCCCCCACCGGGAAACAGCATAGGTCCTGAACCAAAATTTTGGACTTGCGGTCAGCTCACCCAAAACGAGTTGAAAAATGGAGCTCAGGGGCACAGCAATTCACAAACTGGCCTAGTAATAAAGGACAACTATCGTCCAAAAATCTGTTGAGGGAAGGCAACGAGGCGGACTTGAATGCGAGGCAGAATAGCAGGAAACAGATTTCAAGAGGTACGTTGGAATCGCCTTTAAAGCACAGGAAGAGGGGCACAACTTCGACAATGATGCACTTGGCCAAAAGGGCGTATGCGTTTTCTCCTGAATATATTCAGGAGAAAACACATACGCCCTTTTTGGCCAAGCAAGCAAGCGGGCAATGCAAATCTGCACTACAAAGAAGTATCACTTCCCACCGGTAAAAGGGATATCCACAAAATGTGTAAAATCCAGAAAGGCAAGACAGGCCCTGGAGAACAGGGAGCCTTGTTATGCTGATGGGCGGGATGTAAATTGCCAACTGCCTCTCTGGAGGAGTGCATTGTGTTCCCTAAAACAAGTAAACAACAGAGCTACAGAGCCAAGGGCACTTCCAGTCTAGGGAATATTCCTTGGAAAAACTGAAAATCAATAAGACAGAGCCACCCCAAAATTTAGGGCTGCACTGCTTACAAGGACCTCAACTTGGGTACACCTTAAATATCCCAGGAAATATAAAAATGGTTCAGAAAATTGTGGTACTTACGTACGATGGAATATCCCTCAGCCATGAAATCAATGTCATAAGACCAGTAGCAGCAAAATGGGTGGATTCAGGTACGATGATTCTAAGTGAAATATGTCACACAGAAAAAGAAACTTATCATAAGATATCACTTATGAAGATCCTGTAAACATGGCTACACTTGAACTGAGTTAGGAAAGAGAACAGTGTCTCACATTTAGAAAACACTCTTATGCCTGCTTAAGGGGGAAGGAGAGGTGGGGTGATACATAAAACCAGAGTGTGATATAAGCACAGGTACCGTTCCAAAAACCAACTATGGAATAGACAAGACCTACACCTTCCTCAGTGAAAGGGACTCAAAACCCCATATTTCCCGCAGAGGAATATATCTGACTAGTAAGAATCTTAAAACCTATGTATTGATATGTCTCCGTAAGGGAATCAAGTGTGTCTAGACTGGCATAAACATGGCAGCGAGAATCAGCTCAAACCCACTATAAAAAGGAATTTCAAAAACAAAACAAATAAACTAGGAAATTCTTTACAATTCCTTCAGGGTCTCTGATGAAACCTGGAATGACCTTATCTACAATGACAGCTGGATGTGGCATAAGGAGGGACACTTGGGACTGAGACGATTGGTGAGATTGGGTGAGCAAATGCAGACCCTTTAAAGCACAAATGCCTGGCACCCATTCCATGGGTCCCAACTCTCCAGGTTGAAGGGAATATTACTACAGCTATAACATGTACGGGAAACCTAGAGAACGGACACACTGTGAAATCGAAAGGTTTCTAAAACTCAATGAACAGTCCCTCTCCTGGTGCTCCGGTTTGACTTTCCATCTGCTTTACTATCAACCTCCCAACTTGGAGAGACAGCCCCTTTAACCTCCTGGTTCGCACAGGTTGCCAATTTGGCAGAGGATGAAAGGGAAGTGGGAGAACCAATGAGAGATTAGCTGTTAGGCATTTGGACGGTCACATATCACTGTAATTTCCCAGCAGGAAGAAGAATTAACCAATGTCTCAGCCACCCACCGTGAACCAGTATAGGTCTTGAACCAAAGTTTTGGACTTGCGGTCAGCTCACCAAAAACGAGTTGAAAAATGGAGCTCAGGGGCACAGCAATTCACAAACTGGCCGAGTAATAAAGGACAACTATCGTCCAAAAATCTGTTGAGGGCAGGCAACGAGGCGGACTTGAATGCGAGGCAGAATAGCAGGAAACAGATTTCAAGAGGTACGTTGGAATCGCCTTTAAAGCACAGGAAGAGGTGACCAACTTCGACAATGATGCACTTGGCCAAAAAGGGCGTATGCGTTTTCTCCTATTCAGGAGAAAACGCATACGCCCTTTTTGGCCAAGCAAGCAAGCGGGCAATGCAAATCTGCACTACAAAGAAGTATCACTTCCCACCTGTCAAAAGGGACGTCCACAAAATGTGTTAAAACCAGAAAGGCAAGACAGGCCCTGGAGAACAGGGAGCCTTGTTATGCTGATGGGCGGGATGTAAATTGCCTACTGCCTCTCTGGAGGAGTGCATTGTGTTACCTAAAACAAGTAAACAACGGAGCTACAGAGCCAAGGGCACTTCCAGTCTAGGGAATATACCTTGGGAAAACTGAAAATCAATAAGACAGAGCCACCCCAAAATTTAGGGCTGCACTGCTTACAAGGACCTCAACTTGGGTACACCTTAAATATCCCAGGAAATATAAAAATGTTTCAGAAAATTGTGGTACTTACGTAGGATGGAATATTCCTCAGCCATGAAGTCAATGTCATAAGACCAGAAGCAGCAAAATGGATGGATTCAGGTACAATGATTCTAAGTGAAATAAGTCACACAGAAAAAGAAACTTATCATAAGATATCACTTATGAAGATCCTGTAAACATGGCTACACTTGAACTGAGTTAGGAAAGAGAACAGTGTCTCACATTTAGAAAACACTCTTATGCCTGCTTAAGGGGGAAGGAGAGTTGGGGTGCTGCATAAAACCAGAGTTTAATATAAGCACAGGTACTGTTCCAAAAACCAACTATGGAATAGACAAGACCTACACCTTCCTCAGTGAAAGGGACTCAAAACCCCATATTTCCCGCAGATGAATATATCTGACTAGTAAGAATCTTAAAACCTATATATTGATATGTCTCCGTAAGGGAATCAAGTGTGTCTAGACTGGCATAAACATGGCAGTGAGAATCAGCTCAAACCCACTATAAAAAGGAGTTTCAAAAACAAAACAAAAAAACTGGGAAATTCTTTACAATTCCTTCAGGGTCTCTGATGAAACCTGGAATGACCCTATCTACAGTGACAGCTGGATGTGGCATAACGAGGGACACTTGGGACTTAGACGATTGGTGAGATTGGGTGAGCAAATGCAGACCCTTTAAAGCACAAATGCCTGGCACCCATTCCATGGGTCCCAACTCTCCAGGTTGAAGGGAATATTACCACAGCTATAACATGTACGGGAAACCTAGAGAACAGACACACAGTGAATACGAAAGGTTTCTAAAACTCAACGAACAGTCCGTGTCCTGGTGCTCTGGTTTGACTTTCCATCTGCTTTACTATCAACCTCCCAACTTGGAGAGACAGCCCCTTTAACCTCCTGGTTCGCACAGGTTGCCAATTTGGCAGAGGATGAAAGAGAAGAGGGAGAACCAATGAGAGAGTAGCTGTTAGGCATTTGGACGGGCACATATCACTGTAATTTCCCGGCAGGAAGAAGAATTAACCAAAGTCTCAGCCCCCCACCGGGAAACAGCATAGGTCCTGAACCAAAATTTTGGACTTGCGGTCAGCTCACCAAAAACGAGTTGAAAAATGGAGCTCAGGGGCACAGCAATTCACAAACTGGCCGAGTAATAAAGGACAACTATCGTCCAAAAATCTGTTGAGGGAAGGCAACGAGGCGGACTTGAATGCGAGGCAGAATAGCAGGAAACAGATTTCAAGAGGTACGTTGGAATCGCCTTTAAAGCACAGGAAGAGGGGCACAACTTCGACAATGATGCACTTGGCCAAAAGGGCGTATGTGTTTTCTCCTGAATATATTCAGGAGAAAACACATACGCCCTTTTTGGCCAAGCAAGCAAGCGGGCAATGCAAATCTGCACTACAAAGACGTATCACTTCCCACCGGTAAAAGGGATATCCACAAAATGTGTAAAATCCAGAAAGGCAAGACAGGCCCTGGAGAACAGGGAGCCTTGTTATGCTGATGGGCGGGATGTAAATTGCCAACTGCCTCTCTGGAGGAGTGCATTGTGTTCCCTAAAACAAGTAAACAACAGAGCTACAGAGCCAAGGGCACTTCCAGTCTAGGGAATATTCCTTGGGAAAACTGAAAATCAATAAGACAGAGCCACCCCAAAATTTAGGGCTGCACTGCTTACAAGGACCTCAACTTGGGTACACCTTAAATATCCCAGGAAATATAAAAATGGTTCATAAAATTGTGGTACTTACGTACGATGGAATATCCCTCAGCCATGAAATCAATGTCATAAGACCAGTAGCAGCAAAACGGGTGGATTCAGGTACGATGATTCTAAGTGACATAAGTCACACAGAAAAAGAAACTTATCATAAGATATCACTTATGAAGATCCTGTAAACATGGCTACACTTGAACTGAGTTAGGAAAGAGAACAGTGTCTCACATTTAGAAAACACTCTTATGCCTGCTTAAGGGGGAAGGAGAGGTGGGGTGATGCATAAAACCAGAGTTTGATATAAGCACAGGTACCGTTCCAAAAACCAACTATGGAATAGACAAGACCTACACCTTCCTCAGTGAAAGGGACTCAAAACACCATATTTCCCGCAGAGGAATATATCTGACTAGTAAGAATCTTAAAACCTATGTATTGATATGTCTCCATAAGGGAATCAAGTGTGTCTAGACTGGCATAAACATGGCAGCGAGAATCAGCTCAAACCCACTATAAAAAGGAATTTCAAAAACAAAACAAAAAAACTGGGAAATTCTTTACAATTCCTTCAGGGTCTCTGATGAAACCTGGAATGACCCTATCTACAATGACAGCTGGATGTGGCATAAGGAGGGATATTTGGGACTGAGACGATTTGTGAGATTGGGTGAGCAAATGCAGACCCTTTAAAGCACAAATGCCTGGCAACCATTCCATGGGTACCAACTCTCCAGGTTGAAGGGAATATTACTACAGCTATAACATGTACGGGAAACCTAGAAAACGGACACACTGTGAATATGAAAAGTTTCTAAAATTCAACTAATAGTCCCTCTCCTGGTGCTCCGGTTTGACTTTCCATCTGCTTTACTATCAACCTCCCAACTTGGAAAGACTGCCCCTTTAACCTCCTGGTATGCACAGGTTGCCAATTTGGCAGAGGAAGAAAGGGAAGAGGGAGAACCAATGAGAGAGTAGCTATTAGGCATTAGGACGGGCACATATCACTGTAATTTCCCGGCAGGAAGAAGAATTAACCAAAGTCTCAGGCCCCCACCGGGAACCAGCATAGGTCCTGAACCAAAATTTCGGACTTGCGGTCAGCTCGCCAAAAACGAGTTGAAAAATGGAGCTCAGGGGCACAGCAATTCACAAACTGGCCGAGTAATAAAGGAAAACTATCGTCCAAAAATCTGTTTTGGGAAGGCAACGAGGCGGACTTGAAAGCGAGGCAGAATAGCAGGAAACAGATTTCAAGAGGTACGTTGGAATCGCCTTTAAAGCACAGGAAGAGGGGCACAAATTCGACAATGATGCACTTGCCCAAAAAGGGCGTATGCGTTTTCTCCTGAATATATTCAGGAGAAAACGCATACGCCCTTTTTGGCCAAGCAAGCAAGCGGGCAATGCAAATCTGCACTACAAAGAAGTATCACTTCGCACCGGTCAAAAGGGACATCCACAAAATGTGTAAAAACCAGAAAGGCAAGACAGGCCCTGGAGACCAGGCAGACTTGTTATGCTGATGGGCGGCATGTAAATTGCCAACTGCCTCTCTGGAGGAGTGCATTGTGTTCCCTAAAACAAGTAAACAGCAGAGCTACAGAGCCAAGGGCACTTCCAGTCTAGGGAATATACCTTGGGAAAACTGAAAATCAATAAGACAGAGCCACCCCAAAATTTAGGGCTGCACTGCTTACAAGGACCTCAACTTGGGTACACCTTAAATATCCCAGGAAATATAAAAATGGTTCAAAAAATTGTGGTACTTACGTACGATGGAATATCCCTCAGCCATGAAATCAATGTCATAAGACCAGTAGCAGCAAAATGGGTGGATTCAGGTACAATGATTCTAAGTGAAATAAGTCACACAGAAAAAGAATCTTATCATAAGATATCACTTATGAAGATCCTGTAAACAAGGCTACACTTGAACTGAGTTAGGAAAGAGAACAGTGTCTCACATTTAGAAAACACTCTTATGCCTGCTGAAGGGGGAAGGAGAGGTGGGGTGATGCATAAAACCAGAGTTTGATATAAGCACAGGTACCATTCCAAAAACCAACTATGGAATAGAAAAACCTACACCTTCCTCATTGAAAGGGACTCAAAACCCCATATTTTCCGCAGAGGAATATATCTGACTAGTAAGAATCTTAAAACCTATGTATTGATATGTCTCCGTAAGGGAATCAAGTGTGTCTAGACTGGCATAAACATGGCAGCGAGAATCAGCTCAAACCACCTATAAAAAGGAATTTCAAAAACAAAACAAAAAAACTGGGAAATTCTTTACAATTCCTTCAGGGTCTCTGATGAAACCTGGAATGACCATATCTACAACGACAGCTGGATGTGGCATAATGTTGGACACTTGGGACTGAGAGGATTCGTGAGATTGGGTGAGCAAATGCAGACCCTTTAAAGCAATAATGCATGGCACCCATTCCATGGGTCCCAACTCTCCAGGTTGAAGGGAATATTACTACAGCTATAACATGTACGGGAAACCTAGAGAACGGACACACTGTGAATACGAAAGTTTTCTAAAACTCAACGAATAGTCCGTCTCCTGGTGCTCCGGTTTGACTTTACACCTGCTTTACTATCATCCTCCCAACTTGGAGAGACAGCCCCTTTAACCTCCTGGTTCGCACAGGTTGCCAATTTGGCAGAGGATGAAAGGGAAGAGGGATAACCAATGAGAGAGTAGCTGTTAGGCATTTGAACGGGCACATATCACTGTAATTTCCCGGCAGGAAGAAGAATTAACCAAAGTCTAAGCCCCTCACCGGGAACCAGCATAGGTCCTGAACCAAAATTTCGTACTTGAGGTCAGCTCACCAAAAACGAGTTGAAACTTGGAGCTCAGGGGCACAGCAATTCACAAACTGGCCGAGTAATAAAGGACAAGTATCTTCCAAAAATCTGTTGAGGGAAGGCAACGAGGCGGACTTGAAAGCGAGGCAGAATAGCAGGAAACAGATTTCAAGAGGTACGTTGGAATCACCTTTAAAGCACAGGAAGAGGGGCACAACTTCGACAATGATGCACTTGGCCAAAAAGGGCGTATGAGTTTTCTCCTGGATATATTCAGGAGAAAAGGCGTACGCCATTTTTGGCCAAGCAAGCAAGCGGGCAATGCAAATCTGCACTACAAAGAAGTATCACTTCCCACCGGTCCAAAGGTACATCCACAAAATGTGTAAAAACCAGAAAGGGAAGACAGGCCCTGGAGAACAGGGAGCCTTGTTATGCTGAAGGGCGGGATGTAAATTGCCAACTGCCTCTCTGGAGGAGTGCATTGTGTTCCCTAAAACAAGTAAAGTACAGAGCTACAGAGCCAAGGACACTTCCAGTCTAGGGAATATACCTTGGGAAAACTGAAAATAAATAAGGGAGAGCCACCCCAAAATTTAGGGCTGCACTGCTTACAAGGAACTCAACTTGGGTACACCTTAAATATCCCAGGAAATATAAAAATGGTTCAAAAAATTGTGGTACTTACGTACGATGGAATATCCCTCAGCCATGAAGTCAATGTCATAAGACCAGTAGCAGCAAAATGGGTGGATTCAGGTACGATGATTCTAAGTGAAATAAGTCACACAGAAAAAGAAACTTAGCATAAGATATCACTTATGAAGATCCTGTAAACATGGCTACACTTGAACTGAGTTAGGAAAGAGAACAGTGTCTCACATTTAGAAAACACTCTTATGCCTGCTTAAGGGGGAAGGAGAGGTGGGGTGATGCATAAAACCAGAGTTTGATATAAGCACAGGTACCGTTCCAAAAACCAACTATGGAATAGACAAGACCTACACCTTCCTCAGTGAAAGGGACTCAAAACCCCATATTTCCCGCAGAGGAATATATCTGACTAGTAAGAATCTTAAAACCTATGTATTGATATGTCTCCGTAAGGGAATCAAGTGTGTCTAGACTGGCATAAACATGGCAGCGAGAATCAGCTCAAACCCACTATAAAAAGGAATTTCAAAAACAAAACAAAAAAACTGGGAAATTCTTTACAATTCCTTCAGGATCTCTGATGAAACCTGGAATGACCCTATCTACAACGACAGATGGATGTGGCATAAGGAGGGACACTTGGGACTGAGAGGATTGGTGAGATTGGGTGAGCAAATTCAGACCCTTTAAAGCACAAATGCCTGGCACCCATTCCATGGGTACCAACTCTCCAGGTTGAAGGGAATATTACTACAGCTATAACACGTACGGGAAACCTAGAGAACAGACACACTGTGAATACGAAAGGTTTCTAAAACTCAACGAATAGTCCCTCTCCTGGTGCTCCGGTTTGACTTTCCATCTGCTTTACTATCTACCTCCCAACTTGGAGAGACAGCCCCTTTAACCTCCCGGTTCGCACAGGTTGCCAATTTGGCAGAGGATGAAAGGGAATAGGGAGAACCAATGAGAGAGTAGATGATAGGCATTTGGACAGGCACATATCACTGTAATTTCCTGGCAGGAAGAAGAATTAACCAAAGTCTCAGCCACCCACCGGGAACCAGTATAGGTCCCGAACCAAAATTTTGGACTTGCGGTCAGCTCACCAAAAACGAGTTGAAAAATGGAGCTCAGGGGCACAGCAATGCACAAACTGGCCGAGTAATAAAGGACAACTATCGTCCAAAAATCTGTTGAGGGAAGGCAACGAAGCGGAGTTGAAAGCGAGGCAGAATAGCAGGAAACAGATTTCAAGAGGTACGTTGGAATCGCCTTTAAAGCACAGGAAGAGGGGCACAACTTCGACAATGATGCACTTGGCCAAAAAGGGTGTATGCGTTTTCTCCTGAATATATCCAGGAGAAAACGCATACGCCATTTTTGGCCAAGCAAGCAAGCGGGCAATGCAAATCTGCACTACAAAGAAGTATCACTTCCCACTGGTCAAAAGGAACATCCACAAAATGTGTAAAAACCAGAAAAACAAGACAGGCCCTGGAGAACAGGGAGCCTTGTTATGCTGATGGGTGGCATATAAATTGACAACTGCCTCTCTGGAGGAGTACATTGTGTTCCCTAAAACAAGTAAAGAACAGAGCTACAGAGCCAAGGGCACTTCAAGTCTAGGGAATATACCTTGGGTAAACTGAAAATCAGTAAGACAGAGCCACCCCAAAATTTAGGGCTGCACTGCTTACAAGGACCTCAACTTGGGTACACCTTAAATATCCCAGGAAATATAAAAATGGTTCAAAAAATTGTGGTACTTACCTACGATGGAATATCCCTCAGCCATGAAATCAATGTAATAAGACCAGTAGCAGCAAAATGGGTGGATTCAGGTACGATGATTCTAAATGAAATAAGTCACAGAGAAAAAGAAACTTATCATAAGATATCACTTATGAAGATCCTGTAAACATGGCTACACTTGAACTGAGTTAGGAAAGAGAACAGTGTCTCACATTTAGAAAACACTCTTATGCCTGCTTAAGGGGGAAGGAGAGGTGGGGTGATGCATAAAACCAGAGTTTGATATAAGCACAGGTACCGTTCCAAAAACCAACTGTGGAATAGACAAGACCTACACCTTCCTCAGTGAAAGGGACTCAAAACCCCATATTTCCCGCAGAGGAATATATCTGACTAGTAAGAATCTTAAAACCTATGTATTGATATGTCTCCGTAAGGGAATCAAGTGTGTCTAGACTGTCATAAACATGGCAGCGAGAATCAGCTCAAACCCACTATAAAAAGGAATTTCAAAAACAAAACAAAAAAACTGGGAAATTCTTTACAATTCCTTCAGGGTCTCTGATGAAACCTGGAATGACCGTATGTACAACGACAGCTGGATGTGGCATAATGCTGGACACTTGGGACTGAGAGGATTGGTGAGATTGGGTGAGCAAATGCAGACCCTTTAAAGCACAAATGCCTGGCACCCATTCCATGGGTCCCAACTCTCCAGGTTAAAGGGAATATTAATACAAATATAACATGTACGGGAAACCTAGAGAATGGACACATTGTGAATACGAAAGGTTTCTAAAACTCAACGAATAGTCCCTCTCCTGGTGCTCGGGTTTGACTTTCCATCTGCTTTACTATCAACCTCCCAACTTGGAGAGACATCCCCTTTAACCTCCTGGTTCGCACAGGTTGCCAATTTGGCAGAGGATGAAAGGGAAGAGGGAGAACCAATGAGAGAGTAGCTGTTAGGCATTTGTACGGGCACATATCACTCTAATTTCCCGGCAGGAAGAAGAATTAACCAAAGCCTCAGCCTCCCACCGGGAACCAGTATAGGTCCTGAACCAAAATTTTGGACTTGCGGTCAGCTCACAAAAAACGAGTTGAAAAATGGAGCTCAGGGGCACAGCAATTCCCAAACTGGACGAGGAATAAAGGACAGCTATCGTCCAAAAATCTGTTGAGGGAAGGCAACGAGGCGGACTTGAAAGCGAGGCAGAATAGCAGGAAACAGATTTCAAGAGGTACGTTGGAATTACCTTTAAAGCACAGGAAGAGGGGCACAACTTCGACAATGATGCACTTGGCCAAAAAGGGCGTATGCGTTTTCTCCTGAATATATTCAGGAGAAAACGCATACGCCCTTTTTGGCCAAGCAAGCAAGCGGGCAATGCAAATCTGCACTACAAAGAAGTATCACTTCCCACCGGTCAAAAGGGACATCCACAAAATGTGTAAAAACCAGAAAGGCAAGACAGGCCCTGGAGAACAGGGAGCCTTGTTATGCTGATGGGCGGGATGTAAATTGCCAACTGCCTCTCTGGAGGAGTGCATTGTGTTCCCTAAAACAAGTAAACAACAGACCTACAGAGCCAAGGGCACTTCCAGTCTAGGGAATATACCTTGGGAAAGCTGAAAATCAATAAGACAGAGCCACCCCAAAATTAGGGCTGCACTCTATACAAAGACCTCAACTTGGATACACCTTAATTATCCCAGGAAATATAAAAATGGTTCAAAAAATTGTGGTACTTATGTACGATTTAATATCCCTCAGCCATGAAATCAATGTCATAAGACCAGTAGCAGCAAAATGGGTGGATTCAGTTACGATGATTCTAAGTGAAATAAGTCACACAGAAAAAGAAACTTATCATAAGATATCACTTATGAAGATCCTATAAACATGGCTACACTTGAACTGAGTTAGGAAAGAGAACAGTGTCTCATATTTAGTAAACACTCTTATGCCTGCTTAAGGGGGAAGGAGAGGTCGGGTGATGCATAAAACCAGAGTTTGATATAAGCACAGGTACCGTTCCAAAAACCAACTATGGAATAGACAAGACCTACACCTTCCTCAGTGAAAGGGACTCAAAACACCATATTTCCCGCAGAGGAATATATCTGACTAGTAAGAATCTTAAAACCTATGTATTGATATGTCTCCGTAAGGGAATCAAGTGTGTCTAGACTGGCATAAACATGGCAGCGAGAATCAGCTCAAGCCCACTATAAAAAGGAATTTCAAAAACAAAACAAAAAAACTGGGAAATTCTTTACAATTCCTTCAGGGTCCCTGATGAAACATGGAATGACCCTATCTACAACGACAGCTGGATGTGGCATAAGGAGGGACACTTGGGACTGAGAGGATTGGTGAGATTGGGTGAGCAAATGCAGACCCTTTAAAGCAGAAATGTTTGGCACCCATTCCATGGGCCCCAACTCTCCAGGTTGAAGGGAATATTACTCCAGCTATAACATGTACGGGAAACCTAGAGAACGGACACACTGTGAATACGAAAGGTTTCTAAAACTCAACGAATAGTCCCTCTCCTGGTGCTCCGGTTTGACTTTCCATCTGCTTTACTATCAACCAACCAACTTGGAGAGACAGCCCCTTTAACCTCCTGGATCACACAGGATGCCAATTTGGCAGAGGATGAAACGGAAAAGGGAGAACCAATGAGACAGTAGCTGTTAGGCATTTGGACGGGCACATATCACTGTAATTTCCCGGCAGGAAGAAGAATTAACCAAAGTCTCAGCCACCCACCGGGAACCAGTATAGGTCCTGAACCAAAATTTTGGACTTGCGGTCAGCTCACCAAAAACGAGTTTAAAAAAGGAGCTTAGGGGCACAGCAATTCACAAACTGGCCGAGAAATAAAGGACAACTATCGTCCAAAAATCTGTTGAGGGAAGGCAACGAGGCGGACTTGAAAGTGAGGCAGAATAGCAGGAAACAGATTTCAAGAGGTACGTTGGAATTGCCTTTAAAGCACAGGAAGAGGGGCACAACTTCGACAATGATGCACTTGGCCAAAAAGGGCATATGCGTTTTCTCCTGAATATATTCAGGAGAAAATGCATATGCCCTTTTTGGCCAAGCAAGCAAGCGGGCAATGCAAATCTGCACTACAAAGAAGTATCACTTCCCAGCGGTCAAAAGGGACATCCACAAAATGTGTAAAAACCGGAAAGGCAAGACAGGCCCTGGAGAACAGGGAGCCTTGTTATGCTGATGGGCAGGATGTAAATTGCCAACTGCCTCTCTGGAGGAGTGCATTGTGTTCCCTAAAACAAGTAAAGAACAGAGCTACAGAGCCAAGGGCACTTCCAGTCTAGGGAATATACCTTGGGAAAACTGAAAATCAATAAGACAGAGCCACCCCAAAATTTAGGGCAGCACTGCTTACAAGGACCTCAACTTGGATACACCTTAAGTATCCCAGGAAATATAAAAATGGTTCAAAAAATTGTGGTACTTACGTACGATGGAATATCCCTCAGCCATGAAATCAATGTCATAAGACCAGTAGCAGCAAAATGGGTGGATTCAGGTACGATGATTCTAAGTGAAATAAGTCACACAGAAAAAGAAACTTGTCATAAGATATCACTTATGAAGATCCTATAAACATGGCTACACTTGAACTGAGTTAGGAAAGAGAACAGTGTCTCATATTTAGAAAACACTCTTATGCCTGCTTAAGGGGGAAGGAGAGGTGGGGTGATGCATAAAACCAGAGTTTGATATAAGCACAGGTACCGTTCCAAAAACCAACTATGGAATAGACAAGACCTACACCTTCCTCAGTGAAATGGACTCAAAACCCCATATTTCCCGCAGAGGAATATATCTGACTAGTAATAATCTTAAAACCTATGTATTGATATGTCTCCGTAAGGGAATCAAGTGTGTCTACACTGCCATTAGCATGGCAGCGGGAATCAGCTCAAACCCACTATAAAAATGGATTTCAAAAACAAAACAAAAAAACTGGGAAATTCTTTACAATTCCTTCAGGGTCTCTGATGAAACCTGGAATGACCCTATCTACAACGACAGCTGGATGTGGCATAAGGAGGGACACTTGGGACTGAGATGATTGGTGAGATTGAGTGAGCAAATGCAGACCCTTTAAAGCACAAATGTTTGGCACCCATTCCATGAGTCCCAACTCTCCAGGTTGAAGGGAATATTACTACAGCTATAACATGTACGGGAAACCTAGAGAACGGACACACTGTGAATACGAAAGGTTTCTAAATCTCAACGAATAGTCCCTATCCTGGTGCTCCGGTTTGACTTTCCATCTGCTTTACTATCAACCTCCCAACTTGGAGAGACAGCCCCTTTAACCTCCTGGTTCGCACAGGTTGCCAATTTGGCAGAGGATGATAGGGAAGAGGGAGAACCAATGAGAGAGTAGCTGTTAGGCAGTTGGACCGGCACATATCACTGTAATTTCCTGGCAGGAAGAAGAATTAACCAAAGTCTCAGCCACCCACCGGGAACCAGTAGAGGTCCTGAACCAAAATTTTGGACTTGCGGTCAGCTCACCAAAAACGACTTGAAAAAAGGTGCTCAGGGGCACAGCAATTCACAAACTGGCCGAGAAATAAAGGACAACTATCGTCCAAAAATCTGTTGAGGGAAGGCAACGAGGCGGACTTGAAAGCGAGGCAGAATAGCAGAAAACAGATTTCAAGAGGTACGTTGGAATCACATTTAAAGCACAGGAAGAGGGGCACAACTTCGACAATGATGCACTTGGCCAAAAAGGGCGTATGCGTTTTCTCCTGAATATATTCAGGACAAAATGCATACGCCCTTTTTGGCCAAGCAAGCAAGCAGTCAATGCAAATCTGCACTACAAAGAAGTATCACTTCCCACCGGTCAAAAGGGACATCCGCAAAACGTGTAAAATCCAGAAAGGCAAGACAGGCCCTGGAGAACAGGGAGCCTTGTTATGCTGATGGGCGGGATGTAAATTGCCAACTGCCTCTCTGGAGGAGTGCATTGTGTTCCCTAAAACAAGTAAAGAACAGAGCTACAGAGCCAAGGGCACTTCCAGTCTAGGGAATATACCTTGGAAAAACTGAAAATCAATAAGACAGAGCCACCCCAAAATTTAGGGCTCCACTGCTTACAAGGACCACAACTTGGATACACCTTAAGTATCCCAGGAAATATAAAAATGGTTCAAAAAATTGTGGTACTTACATAGGATGGAATATCCCTCAGCCATGAAATCAATGTCATAAGACCAGTAGCAGCAAAATGGGTGGATTCAGGTACGATGATTCTAAGTGAAATAAGTCACACAGAAAAAGAAACTTATCATAAGATATCACTTATGAAGATCCTATAAACATGGCTACACTTGAACTGAGTTAGGAAAGAGAACAGTGTCTCATATTTAGAAAACACTCTTATGCCTGCTTAAGGGGGAAGGAGAGGTGGCGTGATGCATAAAACCAGAGTTTGATATAAGCACAGGTACCGTTCCAAAAACCAACTATGGAATAGACAAGACCTACACCTTCCTCAGTGAAAGGGACTCAAAACCCCATATTTCCCGTAGAGGAATATATCTGACTAGTAAGAATCTTAAAACCTATGTATTGATATGTCTCTGTAAGGGAATCAAGTGTGTCTAGACTGGCATAAACATGGCAGCGAGAATCAGCTCAAACCCACTATAAAAAGGAATTTCAAAAACAAAACAAAAAAACGGGGAAATTCTTTACAATTCCTTCAGGGTCTCTGATGAAACCTGGAATGACCGTATCTACAACGACAGCTGGATGTGGCATAAGGAGGGACACTTGGGACTGAGACGATTGGTGAGATTGGGTGAGGAAATGCAGGCCCTTTAAAGCACAAATGCCTGGCACCCATTCCATGGGTCCCAACTCTCCAGGTTGAAGGGAATATTACTACAGATATAACATGTACGGGAAACCTAGGGAACGGACACACTGTGAATACGGAAGGTTTCTAAAACTCAACGAATAATCCTTCTCCTGGTGCTCCGGTTTGACTTTTCATCTGCTTTACTATCAACCTCCCATCTTGGAGAGACAGCCCCTTTAACCTCCTGGTTTACACAGGTTGCCAATTTGGCAGAGGATGAAAGGGAAGAGGGAGAACCAATGAGAGAGTAGCTGTTAGGCATTTGGACGGGCACATATCACTGTAATTTCCCGGCAGGAAGAAGAATTAACCAAAGTCTCAGCCACCCACCGGGAATCAGTATAGATCCTGAACCAAAATTTTGGACTTGCGGTCAGCTCACCAAAAACGAGTTGAAAAATGGAGCTCAGGGGCACAGCAATTCACAAACTGGCCGAGTAATAAAGGACAACTATCGTCCAAAAATCTGTTGAGGGAAGGCAACGAGGCGGACTTGAAAGCGAGGCAGAATAGCAGGAAACAGATTTCAAGAGGTACGTTGGAATCGCCTTTAAAGCACAGGAAGAGGGGCACAACTTCGACAATGATGCACTTGGCCAAAAAGGGCGTATGCGTTTTCTCCTGAATATATTCAGGAGAAAACGCATACGCCCTTTTTGGCCAAGCAAGCAAGCGGGCAATGCAAATCTGCACTACAAAGAAGTATCACTTCCCACCGGTCAAAAGGGACATCCACAAAATGTGTAAAAACCAGAAAGGCAAGACAGGCCCTGGAGAACAGGGTGCCTTGTTATGCTGATGGGCGGGATGTAAATTGCCAACTGCCTCTCTGGAGGAGTGCATTGTGTTCCCTAAAACAAGTAAACAACAGAGCTACAGAGCCAAGGGCACTTCCAGTCTAGGGAATATACTTTGGGAAAACTGAAAATCAAAAAGACACAGCCACCCCAAAATTTAGGGCTGCACTGCTTACAAGGACCTCAACTTGGGTACACCTTAAATATCCCAGGAAATATAAAATTGGTTCAAAAAATTGTGGTACTTACGTACGATGGAATATCCCTCAGCCATGAAATCAATGTCATAAGACCAGTAGCAGCAAAATGGGTGGATTCAGGTACGATGATTCTAAGTGAAATAAGTCACACAGAAAAAGAAACTTATCATAAGATATCACTTATGAAGATCCTGTAAACATGGCTACACTTGAACTGAGTTAGGAAAGAGAACAGTGTCTCACATTTAGAAAACACTCTTATGCCTGCTTAAGGGGGAAGGAGAGGTGGGGTGATGCATAAAACCAGAGTTTGATATAAGCACAGGTACCGTTCCAAAAACCAACTATGGAATAGACAAGACCTACACCTTCCTCAGTGAAAGGGACTCAAAACCCCATATTTCCCGCAGAGGAATATATCTGACTAGTAAGAATCTTAAAACCTATGTATTGATATGTCTCCGTAAGGGAATCAAGTGTGTCTAGACTGGGATAAATATGCCAGCGAGAATCAGCTCAAACCCACTATAAAAAGGAATTTCAAAAATAAAACAAAAAAACTGGGAATTTCTTTACAATTCCTTCAGGGTCTCTGATGAAACCTGAAATGACCCTATCTACAATGACAGCTGGATGTGGCATAAGGCTGGACACTTGGGACTGAGAGGATTGGTGAGATTGGGTGAGCAAATGCAGACCCTTTAAAGCAATAATGCATGGCACACATTCCATGGGTCCCAACTCTCCAGGTTGAAGGGAATATTACTACAGATATAACATGTACGGGAATCCTAGAGAACGGACACACTGTGAATACGAAAGGTTTCTAAAACTCAACGAATAGTCCCTCTCCTGGTGCTCCGGTTTGACTTTCCATCTGCTTTATTATCAACCTCCCAACTTGGAGAGACAGCCCCTTTAACCTCCTTGTTCGCACAGGTTGCCAATTTGGCAGAGGATGAAAGGGAAGAGGGAGAACCAATGAGAGAGTAGCTGTTAGGCATTTGGACGGGCACATATCACTGTAATTTCCCGGCAGGAAGAAGAATTAACCAAAGTCTCAGCCACCCACCGGGAACCAGTATAGGTCCTGAACCAAAATTTCGGACTTGCGGTCAGCTCACCAAAAACGAGTTAAAAAACGGAGCTCAGGGGCACAGCAATTCACAAACTGGCCGAGTAATAAAGGAAAACTATCGTCCAAAAATCTGTTGAGGGAAGGCAACGAGGCTGACTTGAAAGCGAGGCAGAATAGCAGGAAACATATTTCAAGAGGTACGTTAAAATCGCCTTTAAAGCACAGGAAGAGGGGCACAACTTCGACAATGATGCACTTGGCCAAAAAGGTTGTATGCGTTTTCTCCTGAATATATTCAGGAGAAAACGCATACGCCCTTTTTGGCCAAGCAAGCAAACGGGCAATGCAAATCTGCACTACAAAGAAGTATCACTTCCCACCGGTCAAAAGGGACATCCACAAAATGTGTAAAAACCAGAAAGGCAAGACAGGCCCTGGAGAACAGGGAGCATTGTTATGCTGATGGGCGGGATGTAAATTGCCAACTGCCTCTCTGGAGGAGTGCATTGTGTTCCCTAAAACAAGTAAAGAACACAGCTACAGAGCCAAGGTCACTTCGAGTCTAGGGAATATACCATGGGAAAACTGAAAATCAATGAGACAGAGCCACCCCAAAATTTAGGGCTGCACTGCTTACAAGGACCTCAACTTGGATACACCTTAAGTATCCCAGGAAATATAAAAATGCTTCAAAAAATTGTGGTACTTTCATATGATGGAATATCCCTCAGCCATGAAATCAATGTCATAAGACCAGTAGCAGCAAAATGGGTGGATTCAGGTACGATGATTCTAAGTGAAATAAGTCACACAGAAAAAGAAACTTATCATAAGATATCACTTATGAAGATCCTGTACACATGGCAACACTTGAACTGAGTGAGGAAAGAGAACAGTGTCTCACATTTAGAAAACACTCTTATGCCTGCTTAAGGGGGAAGGAGAGGTGGAGTGATGCATAAAACCAGAGTTTGATATAAGCACAGGTACCGTTCCAAAAACCAACTATGGAATAGACAAGACCTACACCTTCCTCAGTGAAAGGGACTCAAAACCCCATATTTCCCGCAGAGGAATATATCTGACTAGTAAGAATCTTAAAACCTATGTATTGATATGTCTCCGTAAGGGAATCAAGTGTGTCTAGACTGGCATAAACATGGCAGCGAGAATCAGCTCAAACCAGTATAAAAAGGAATTTCAAAAACAAAACAAAAATCTGGGAAATTCTTTACAATTCCTTCAGGGTCTCTGATGAAACCTGGAATGAGGCTATGTACAACGACAGCTGGATGTGGCATAAGCCTGGACACTTGGGACTTAGAGGTTTGGTGAGATTGGGTGAGCAAATGCAGACCCTTTATAGCACAAATGCCTGGCACCCATTCCATGGGTCCCAAATCTCCAGGTTAAAGGGAATATTACTACAGCTATAACATATACGGGAAACCTAGGGAACGTACACACTGTGAATACGAAAAGTTTCTAAAACTCAACGAATAGTCCGTATCCTGGTGCTCCGTTTTGACTTTCCATCTGCTTTACTATCAAACTCGCAACTTGGAGAGACATCCCCTTTAACCTCCTGGTTCGCACAGGTTGCCAATTTGGCAGAGGATGAAAGGGAAGAGGGAGAACCAATGAGGGAATAGGTGTTAGGCATTTGGACGGGCACATATCACTCTAATTTCCTGGCAGGAAGAAGAATTAAGCAAAGTCTCAGCCACTCACAGGGAATCAGTATAACTCCTGAACCAAAATTTTGGAATGCGGTCAGCTCACAAAAAACGAGTTGAAAAATGGAGCTCAGGGGCACAGCAATTCACAAACTGGCCGAGTAATAAAGGACAACTATCGTCCAAAAATCTGTTGAGGGAAGGCAACGAGGCGGACTCGAAAGCGAGGCAGAATAGCATGAAACAGATTTCAAGAGGTACGTTGGAATCGCCTTTTAAGCACTGGAAGAGAGGCACAACTTCGACAATGATGCACTTGGCCAAAAAGGCCGTATGCGTTTTCTCCTGAATATATTCAGGAGAAAAAGCATACGGCCTTTTTGGCCAAGCAAGCAAGCGGGCAATGCAAATCTGCACTACAAAGAAGTATCACTTCCCACCGGTCAAAAGGGACATCCACAAAATGTGTAAAAATCAGAAAGGCAAGACAGGCCCTGGAGAACAGGGAGCCTTGTTATGCTGATGGGCGGGATGTAAATTGCCAACTGCCTCTGTGGAGGAGTGCACTGTGTTCCCTAAAACAAGTAAAGAACAGAGCTACACAGCCAAGGGCACTTCCAGTCTAGGGAATATACCTTGGGAAAACTGAAAATCAATAAGACAGAGCAACCCCAAAATTTAGGGCTGCACTGCATACAAGGACCTCAACTTGGGTACACCTACAATATCCCAGGAAATATAAAAATGGATCAAAAAATTGTGGTACTTACGTACGATGGAATATCCCTCAGCCATGAAATCAATGTCATAAGACCAGTAGCAGCAAAATGGGTGGATTCAGGTACGATGATTCTAAGTGAAATAAGTCACAGAGAAAAAGAAACTTATCATAAGATATCACTTATGAAGATCCTGTAAACATGGCTACACTTGAATTGAGTTAGGAAAGAGAACAGTGTTTCACATGTAGAAAACGCTCTTATGCCTACTTAAGGGGGAAGGAGAGGTGGGGTGATGCATAAAACCAGAGTTTGATATAAGCACAGGTACCGTTCCAAAAACCAACTATGGAATAGACAAGACCTACACCTTCCTCAGTGAAAGGGACTCAAAACCCCATATTTCCTGCAGAGGAATATATCTGACTAGTAAGAATCTTAAAACCTATGTATTGATATGTCTCCGTAAGGGAATCAAGGGTGTCTAGACTGGCATAAACATGGCAGCGAGAATCAGCTCAAACCCACGATAAAAAGGAATTTCAAAAACAAAACAAAAAAACTGGGAAATTCTTTACAATTCCTTCAGGGTCTCTGATGAAACCTGGAATGACTCTATCTACAACGACAGCTGGATGTGGCATAAGGCTGGACACTTGAGACTGAGAGGATTGGTGAGATTGGGTGAGCAAATGCAGACCCTTTAAAGCAATAATGCATGGCACCCATTCCATGGGTCCGAACTCTCCAGGTTGAAGGGAATATTACTACAGTTATAACATATACGGGAAACCTAGAGAATGGACACACTGTGAATACGAAAGGTTTCTAAAACTCAACAAATAGTCCCTTTCCTGGTGCTCCGGTTTGACTTTCCATCTGCTTTACTATCAACCTCCCAAGTGGGAGAGACAGCCCCTTTAACCTCCTGGTTCGCACATGTTTCCAATTTGGCAGAGGATGAAAGGGAAGAGGGAGAACCAATGAGAGAGTAGCTGTTAGGCGTTTGGACGGGAACATATCACTGTAATTTCACGGCAGGAAGAATAATTAACCAAAGTCTCAGCCACCCACCGGGAACCAGTATAGGTCCTGAACCAAAATTTTGGACTTGGGGTCAGCTCACCAAAAACGAGTTGAAAACTGGAGCTCAGGGGCACAGCAATTCACAAACTGGCCGAGTAATAAACGACAACTATCGTCCAAAAATCTGTTGAGGAAAGGCAACGAGGCGGACTTGAAAGCGAGGCAGAATAGCAGGAAAGAGATATCAAGAGGTACATTGTAATCGCCTTTAAAGCACAGGAAGAGGGGCACAACTTCGACAATGATGCACTTGGCCAAAAAGGGCGTATGCGTTTTCTCCTGGATATATTCAGGAGAAAACGCATACGCCCTTTTTGGCCAAGCAAGCAAGCGGGCAATGCAAATCGGCACTACAAAGAAGTATCACTTCCCACCGGTCAAAAGGGACATCCACAAAATGTGTAAAAACCAGAAAGGCAAGACAGGTCCTGGAGAACAGGGAGCCTTGTTATGCTGATGGGCGGCATGTAAATTGCCAACTGCCTCTCTGGAGGAGTGCATTGTGTTCCCTAAAACAAGTAAAGAACAGAGCTACAGAGCAGAAGGGCACTTCCAGTCTAGGGAATATACCTTTGGAATACTGAAAATCAATAAGACAGAGCCACCAAAAAATTTAGGGCTGCACTGCTTACAAGGACCTCAACTTGGGTACACCTTAAATATCCCAGGAAATATAAAAATGGTTCAAAAAATAGTGGTACTTACGTACGAGGGAATATCCCTCAGCCATGAAATCAATGTCATAAGACCAGTAGCAGCAAAATGGGTGGATTCAGGTACGATGATTCTAAGTGAAATAAGTCACAGAGTAAAAGAAACTTATCATAAGATATCACTTATGAAGATCCTGTAAACATGGCTACACTTGAACTGAGTTAGGAAAGAGAACAGTGTCTCACATTTAGAAAACACTCTTATGCCTGCTTAAGGGGGAAGGAGAGGTGGGGTGATGCATAAAACCAGAGTTTGATATAAGCACAGGTACCGTTCCAAAACCAACTATGGAATAGACAAGACCTACACCTTCCTCAGGGAAAGGGACTCAAAACCCCATATTTCCCGCAGAGGAATATATCTGACTAGTAATAATATTAAAACCTATGTATTGATATGTCTCTGTAAGGGAATCAAGTGTGTCTAGACTGGCATAAACTTGGCAGCGAGAATCAGCTCAAACCCACTATAAAAATGAATTTCAAAAACAAAACAAAAAAACTGGGAAATTCTTTACAATTCCTTCAGGGTCTCTGATGAAACCTGGAATGACCCTATCTACAACGACAGCTGGATGTGGCATAAGGCTGGACACTTGGGACTGAGAGGATTGGTGAGATTGGGTGAGCAAATGCAGACCCTTTAAAGCAATAATGCATGGCACCCATTCCATGGGTCCCAACTCTCCAGGTTGAAGGGAATATTACTACAGCTATAACATGTACGGTAAACCTAGAAAACGGACACACTGTGAATACGAAAGGTTTCTAAAACTCAATGAATAGTCCCTCTCCTGGTGCTCCGGTTTGACTTTACACCTGCTTTACTATCATCCTCCCAACTTGGAGAGACAGCCCCTTTAACCTCCTGGTTCGCACAGGTTGCCAATTTGGCAGAGGATGAAAGGGAAGAGGGAGGACCAATGAGAGAGTAGCTGTTAGGCATTTGAACGGGCACATATCACTGTAATTCCCCGGCAGCAAGAAGAATTAACCAAAGTCTCAGCCCCCCACCGGGAACCAGCATAGGTCCTGAACCAAAATTTTGGACTTGCGGTCACCTCACCAAAAACGAGTTGAAAAATGGAGCTCAGGGGCACAGCAATTCACAAACTGGCCGAGTAATAAAGGACAACTGTCGTCCAAAAATCTGTTGAGGGAAGGCAACGAGGCGGACTTGAAAGCGAGGCAGAATAGCAGGAAACAGATTTCAAGAGGTACGTTGGAATCGCCTTTAAAGCACAGGAAGAGGGGCACAACTTCGACAATGATGCACTTGGCCAAAAAGCGCGTATGCGTTTTCTCCTGAATATATTCAGGAGAAAACGCATACGTGCTTTTTGGCCAAGAAAGCAAGCGGGCAATGCAAATCTGCACTACAAAGAAGTATCACTTCCCACCGGTCAAAAGACACATCCACAAAATGTGTAAAAACCAGAAAGGCAAGACAGGTCCTAGAGAACAGGGAGCCTTGTTATGCTGATGGGAGGCATGTAAATTGCCAACTGCCTCTCTGGAGGAGTGCATTGTGTTCCCTAAAACAAGTAAAGAACAGAGCTACAGAGCAGAAGGGCACTTCCAGTCTAGGGAATATACCTTTGGAAAACTGAAATCAATAAGACAGAGCCACCCCAAAATTTAGGGCTGCACTGCTTACAAGGACCTCAACTTGGGTACACCTTAAATATCCTAGGAAATATAAAAATGGTTCAAAAAATTGTGGTACTTACGTACGATGGAATATCCCTCAGCCATGAAATCAATTTCATAAGACCAGTAGCAGCAAAATGGGTGGATTCAGGTACGATGATTCTAAGTGAAATAAGTCACAGAGAAAAAGAAACTTATCATAAGATATCACTTATGAAGATCCTGTAAACATGGCTACACTTGAACTGAGTTAGGAAAGAGAACAGTGTCTCACATTTAGAAAATACTCTTTTGCCTCCTTAAGGGGGAAGGAGAGGTGGGGTGATGCATAAAACCAGAGTTTGATATAAGCACAGGTACCATTCCAAAAACCAACTATGGAATAGAAAAGACCTACACCTTCCTCAGTGAAAGGGACTCAAAACCCCATATTTCCCGCCGAGGAATATATCTGACTAGTAAGAATCTTAAAACGTATGTATTGATATGTCTCCATAAGGGAATCAAGTGTGTCTAGACTGGCATAAACATGGCAGCGAGAATCAGCTCAAACCCACTATAAAAAGGAATTTCAAAAACAAAACAAAAAAACTGGGAAATTCTTTACAATTCCTTCAGGGTCTCTGATGAAACCTGGAATGACCCAATCTACAATGACAGCTGGATGTGGCATAAGGCTGGACACTTGGGACTGAGACGATTGGTGAGATTGGGTGAGCAAATGCAGACCCTTTAAAGCAATAATGCATGGCACCCATTCCAAGGGTCCCAACTCACCAGGCTGAAGGGAATATTACTACAGCAATAACATGTACGGGAAACCTAGAGAACGGACACACTGTGAATACGAAAGGTTTCTAAAACTCAACGAATAGTCCCTCTCCTGGTGCTCCGGTTTGACTTTCCATCTGCTTTACTATCAACCTCCCAACTTGGAGAGACAGCCCCTTTAACTCCTGGTTCGCACAGGTTGCCAATTTAGCAGAGGATGAAAGGGAAGAGGGAGAACCAATGAGAGAGTAGCTGTTAGGCGTTTGGACGGGCACATATCACTCTAATTTCCCGGCAGGAAGAAGAATTAACCAAAGTCTCAGCCACCCACCGGGAACCAGTATAGGTCCTGAACCAAAATTTTGGACTTGCGGTCAGCTCACAAAAAACGAGTTGAATAATGGAGCTCAGGGGCACAGCAATTCACAAACTGGCGGAGTAATAAAGGAGAACTATCGTCCAAAAATCTGTTGAGGGAAGGCAACGAGGCGGACTTGAAAGCGAGGCAGAATAGCAGGGAACAGATTTCAAGAGGTACGCTGGAATCACCTTTAAAGCACAGTAAGAGGGGCACAACTTCGACAATGATGCACTTGGCCAAAAAGGTCATATGCGTTCTCTCCTGAATATATTCAGGAGAAAACGCATACGCCCTTTTTGGCCAAGCAAGCAAGCGGGCAATGCAAATCTGCACTACAAAGAAGTATCACGTCCCACCGGTCAAAACGAACATCCACAAAACGTGTAAAAACCAGAAAGGCAAGACAGGCCCTGGAGAACAGGGAGCCTTGATATGCTGATGGGCGGGATGTAAATTGCCAACTGCCTCTCTGGAGGAGTACATTGTGTTCCCTAAAACAAGTAAAGAACATAGCTACAGAGCCAAGGGCACTTCCAGTCTAGGAAATATACCTTGGGAAAACTGAAAATCAATAAGACAGAGCCACCCCAAAATTTAGGGCTGCACTGCTTACAAGGACCTCAACTTGGGTACACCTTAAATATCCCAGGAAATATAAAAATGGTTCAAAAAATTGTGGTACTTACGTACGATGGAATATCCCTCAGCCATGAAATCAATGTCATAAGACCAGTAGCAGCAAAATGGGTGGATTCAGGTACGATGATTCTAAGTGAAATTAGTCACAGAGAAAAAGAAACTTATCATAAGATATCACTTATGAAGATCCTGTAAACATGGCTACACTTGAACTGAGTTAGGAAAGAGAACAGTGTCTCACATTTAGAAAACGCTCTTATGCCTGCTTAAGGGGGAAGGAGAGGTGGGGTGATGCATAAAACCAGAGTTTGATATAAGCACAGGTACCGTTCCAAAAACCAACTATGGAATAGAGAAGACCTACACCTTCCTCAGTGAAAGGGACTCAAAACCCCATATTTCCCGCAGAGGAATATATCTGACTAGTAATAATATTAAAACCTATGTATTGATATGTCTCTGTAAGGGAATCAAGTGTGTCTAGACTGGCATAAACATGGCAGCGAGAATCAGCTCAAACCCACTATAAAAAGGAATTTCAAAAACAAAACCAAAAAACTGGCAAATTCTTTACAATTCCTTCAGGGTCTCTGATGAAACCTGGAATGACCCTATCTACAACGACAGCTGGATGTGGCATAAGGCTGGACACTTGGGACTGACAGGATTGGTGAGATTGGGTGAGCAAATGCAGACCCTTTAAAGCAATAATGCATGGCACCCATTCCATGGGTCCCAACTCTCCAGGTTGAAGGGAATATTACTACAGCTATAACATGTACGGGAAACCTAGAGAACGGACACACTGTGAATACGAAAGGTTTCTAAAACTCAACGAATAGTCCCTCTCCTGGTGCTCCGGTTTGACTTTACACCTGCTTTACTATCATCCTCCCAACTTGGAGAGACAGCCCCTTTAACCTCCTGGTTCGCACAGGTTGCCAATTTGGCAGAGGATGAAAGGGAAGAGGGAGGACCAATGAGAGAGTAGCTGTTAGGCATTTGAACGGGCACATATCACTGTAATTCCCCGGCAGGAAGAAGAATTAACCAAAGTCTCAGCCCCCCACCGGGAACCAGCATAGGTCCTGAACCAAAATTTTGGACTTGCGGTCACCTCACCAAAAACGAGTTGAAAAATGGAGCTCAGGGGCACAGCAATTCACAAACTGGCCGAGTAATAAAGGACAACTGTCGTCCAAAAATCTGTTGAGGGAAGGCAACGAGGCGGACTTGAATGCGAGGCAGAATAGCAGGAAACAGATTTCAAGAGGTACGTTGGAATCGCCTTTAAAGCACAGGAAGAGGGGCACAACTTCGACAATGATGCACTTGGCCAAAAAGGGCGTATGCGTTTTCTCCTGAATATATTCAGGAGAAAACGCATACGCGCTTTTTGGCCAAGCAAGCAAGCGGGCAATGCAAATCTGCACTACAAAGAAGTATCACTTCCCACCGGTCAAAAGACACATCCACAAAATGTGTAAAAACCAGAAAGGCAAGACAGGTCCTAGAGAACAGGGAGCCTTGTTATGCTGATGGGTGGCATGTAAATTGCCAACTGCCTCTCTGGAGGAGTGCATTGTGTTCCCTAAAACAAGTAAAGTAAAGAGCTACAGAGCAGAAGGGCACATCCAGTCTAGGGAATATACCTTTGGAAAACTGAAAATCAATAAGACAGAGCCACCCCAAAATTTAGGGCTGCACTGCTTACAAGGACCTCAACTTGGGTACACCTTAAATATCCTAGGAAATATAAAAATGGTTCAAAAAATTGTGGTACTTACGTACGATGGAATATCCCTCAGCCATGAAATCAATGTCATAAGACCAGTAGCAGCAAAATGGGTGGATTCAGGTATGATGATTCTAAGTGAAATAAGTCACAGAGAAATTGAAACTTATCATAAGATATCACTTATGAAGATCCTGTAAACATGGCTACACTTGAACTGAGTTAGGAAAGAGAACAGTGTCTCACATTTAGAAAACACTCTTATGCCTGCTTAAGGGGGAAGGAGAGGTGGGGTGATGCATAAAACCAGAGTTTGATATAAGCACAGGTACCGTTCCAAAAACCAACTATGGAATAGACAAGACCTACACCTTCCTCAGTGAAAGGGACTCAAAACCCCATATTTCCCGCAGAGGAATATATCTGACTAGTAAGAATCTTAAAACCTATGTATTGATATGTCTCCGTAAGGGAATCAAGTGTGTCTAGACTGGCATAAACATGGCAGCGAGAATCAGCTAAAACCCACGATAAAAAGGAATTTCAAAAACAAAACAAAAAAACTGGGTAATTCTTTACAATTCCTTCAGGGTCTCTGATGAAACCTGGAATGACCCTATCTACAACGACAGCTGGATGTGGCATAAGGCTGGACACTTGAGACTGAGAGGATTGGTGAGATTGGGTGAGCAAATGCGGACCCTTTAAAGCAATAATGCATGGCACCCATTCCATGGGTCCCAACTCTCCAGGTTGAAGGGAATATTACTACAGTTATAACATATACGGGAAACCTAGAGAATGAACACACTGTGAATACGAAAGGTTTCTAAAACTCAACAAATAGTCCCTCTCCTTGTGCTGAGGTTTGACTTTCCATCTGCTTTACTATCAACCTCCCAACTTGGAGAGACAGCCCCTTTAACCTCCTGGTTCGCACATGTTTCCAATTTGTCAGAGGATGAAAGGGAAGAGGGAGAACCAATGAGAGAGTAGCTGTTAGGCGTTTGGACGGGCGTATATCACTGTAATTTCACGGCAGGAAGATAAATAACCAAAGTCTCAGACACCCACCGGGAACCAGTATAGGTCCTGAACCAAAATTTTGGACTTGGGGTCAGCTCACCAAAAACGAGTTGAAAACTGGAGCTCAGGGGCACAGCAATTCACAAACTGGCTGAGTAATGAAGGACAACTATCGTCCAAAAATCTGTTGAGGGAAGGCAACGAGGCGGCTTGAAAGCGAGGCAGAATAGCAGGAAACAGATTTCAAGAGGTACGTTGGAATCGCCTTTAAAGCACAGGAAGAGGGGCACAACTTCGACAATGATGCACTTGGCCAAAAAGGGCGTATGCGTTTTCTCCTGAATATATTCAGGAGAAAACGCATACGCCCTTTTTGGCCAAGCAAGCAAGCGGGCAATGCAAATCTGCACTACAAAGAAGTATCACTTCCCACCGGTCAAAAGGGACATCCACAAAATGTGTAAAAACCAGAAAGGGAAGACAGGCCCTGGCGAACAGGGATCCTTGTTATGCTGATGGGCGGGATGTAAATTGCCAACTGCTTCTCTGGAGGAGTGCATTGTGTTCCCTAAAACAAGTAAACCACAGAGCTACAGAGCCAAGGACACTTCCAGTCTAGGGAATATACCTTGGGAAAACTGAAAATCAATAAGACAGAGCCACCCCAAAATTTAGGGCTGCACTGCTTACAAGGACCTCAACTTGGGTACACCTTAAATATCCCAGGAAATATAAAAATGGTTCAAAAAATTGTGGTACTTACGTACGATGGAATATCCCTCAGCCATGAAATCAATGTCATAAGACCAGTAGCAGCAAAATGGGTGGATTCAGGTACGATGATTCTAAGTGAAATAAGTCACAGAGAAAAAGAAACTTATCATAAGATATCACTTATGAAGATCCTGTAAACATGGCTACACGTGAACTGAGTTAGGAAAGAGAACAGTGTCTCACATTTAGAAAACGCTCTTATGCCTACTTAAGGGGGAAGGAGAGGTGGGGTGATGCATAAAACCAGAGTTTGATATAAGCACAGGTACCGTTCCAAAAACCAACTATGGAATAGACAAGACCTACACCTTCCTCAGTGAAAGGGACTCAAAACCCCATATTTCCCGCAGAGGAATATATCTGACTAGTAAGAATCTTAAAACCTATGTATTGATATGTCTCCGTAAGGGAATCAAGTGTGTCTAGACTGGCGTAAACATGGCAGCGAGAATCAGCTCAAACCCACTATAAAAATGAATTTCAAAAACAAAACAAAAAAACTGGGAAATTCTTTACAAATCCTTCAGGGTCTCTGATGAAACCTGGAATGACCCTATCTACAACGACAGCTGGATGTGGCATAAGGCTGGACACTTGGGACTGAGAGGATTGGAGAGATTGGGTGAGCAAATGCAGACCCTTTAAAGCAATAATGCATGGCACACATTCCATGGGTCCCAACTCTCCAGGTTGAAGGGAATATTACTACAGATATAACATGTACGGGAAACCTAGAGAACGGACACTCTGTGAATACGAAAGGTTTCTAAAACTCAACTAATAGTCCCTCTCCTTGTGCTCCGGTTTGACTTTCCATATGCTTTACTATCAACATCCCAACTTGGAGAGACAGCCCCTTTAACCTCCTGGTTCGCACAGGTTGCCAATTTGGCAGAGGATGAAAGGGAAGAGGGAGAACCAATGAGAGAGTAGCTGTTAGGCATTTGGACGGGCACATATCACTGTAATTTCCCGGCAGGAAGAAGAATTAACCAAAGTCTCAGACACCCACCGGGAACCAGTATGGGTCCTGAACCAAAATTTTGGACTTGCGGTCAGCTCACCCAAAACGAGTTGAAAAATGGATCTCAGGGGCAGAGCAATTCACAAACTGGCCGAGTAATAAACGACAACTATCGTCCAAAAATCTGTTGAGGAAGGCAACGAGGCGGACTTGAAAGCGAGCCAGAATAGCAGGAAAGAGATTTCAAGAGGTACATTGGAATCGCCTTTAAAGCACAGGAAGAGGGGCACAACTTCGACAATGATGCACTTGGCCAAAAAGGGCGTATGCGTTTTCTCCTGAATATATTCAGGAGAAAACGCATACGCCCTTTTTGGCCAAGCAAGCAAGCGGGCAATGCAAATCGGCACTACAAAGAAGTATCACTTCCCACCGGTCAAAAGGGACATCCACAAAATGTGTAAAAACCAGAAAGGCAAGACAGGTCCTGGAGAACAGGGAGCCTTGTTATGCTTATTGGCGGCATGTAAATTGCCAACTGCCTCTCTGGAGGAGTGCATTGTGTTCCCTAAAACAAGTAAAGAACAGAGCTACAGAGCAGAAGGGCACTTCCAGTCTAGGGAATATACCTTTGGAAAACTGAAAATCAATAAGACAGAGCCACCAAAAAATTTAGGGCTGCACTGCTTACAAGGACCTCAACTTGGGTACACCTTAAATATCCCAGGAAATATAAAAATGGTTCAAAAAATAGTGGTACTTACGTACGAGGGAATATCCCTCAGCCATGAAATCAATGTCATAAGACCAGTAGCAGCAAAATGGGTGGATTCAGGTACGATGATTCTAAGTGAAATTAGTCACAGAGAAAAAGAAACTTATCATAAGATATCACTTATGAAGATCCTGTAAACATGGCTACACTTGAACTGAGTTAGGAAAGAGAACAGTGTCTCACATTTAGAAAACACTCTTATGCCTGCTTAAGGGGGAAGGAGAGGTGGGGTGATGCATAAAACCAGAGTTTGATATAAGCACAGGTACCGTTCCAAAAACCAACTATGGAATAGACAAGACCTACACCTTCCTCAGTGAAAGGGACTCAAAACCCCATATTTCCCGCAGAGGAATATATCTGACTAGTAATAATATTAAAACCTATGTATTGATATGTCTCTGTAAGGGAATCAAGTGTGTCTAGACTGGCATAAACATGGCAGCGAGAATCAGCTCAAACCCACTATAAAAAGGAATTTCAAAAACAAAACAAAAAAACTGGGAAATTCTTTACAATTCCTTCAGGGTCTCTGATGAAACCTGGAATGACCCTATCTACAACGACAGCTGGATGTGGCATAAGGCTGGACACTTGGGACTGAGACGATTGGTGAGATTGGGTGAGCAAATGCAGACCCTTTAAAGCAATAATGCATGGCACCCATTCCATGGGTCCGAAATCTCCAGGTTGAAGGGAATATTACTACAGTTATAACATGTACGGGAAACCTAGAGAACGGACACACTGTGAATACGAAAGGTTTCTAAAACTCAACTAATAGTCCCTCTCCTTGTGCTCCGGTTTGACTTTCCATCTGCTTTACTATCAACCTCCCAACTTGGAGAGACAGCCCCTTTAACCTCCTGGTTTGCACAGGTTGCCAATTTGGCAGAGGATGAAAGGGAAGAGGGAGAACCAATGAGAGAGTAGCTGTTAGGCATTTGGACGGGCACATATCACTGTAATTTCCTGGCAGGAAGAAGAATTAACCAAAGTCTCAGACACCCACCGGGAACCAGTATGGGTCCTGAACCAAAATTTTGGACTTGCGGTCAGCTCACCAAAAACGAGTTGAAAAATGGAGCTCAGGGGCACAGCAATTCACAAACTGGCTGAGTAATAAACGACAACTATCGTCCAAATATCTGTTGAGGGAAGGCATCGAGGCGGACTTGAAAGTGAGGCAGAATAGCAGGAAAGAGATTTCAAGAGGTACATTGGAATCGCCTTTAAAGCACAGGAAGAGGGGCACAACTTCGACAATGATGCACTTGGCCAAAAAGGGCGTATGCGTTTTCTCCTGAATATATTCAGGAGAAAACGCATACGCACTTTTTGGCCAAGCAAGCAAGCGGGCAATGCAAATCGGCACTACAAAGAAGTATCACTTCCCACCGGTCAAAAGGGACATCCACAAAATGTGTAAAAACCAGAAAGGCAAGACAGGTCCTGGAGAACAGGGAGCCTTGTTATGCTGATTGTCGGGATGTAAATTGCCAACTGCCTCTCTGGAGGAGTACATTGTGTTCCCTAAAACAAGTAAAGAACAGAGCTACAGAGCCAAGGGCACTTCCAGTCTAGGGAATACACCTTGGGAAAACTGAAAATCAATAAGACAGAGCCACCCTTAAATTTAGGGCTGCACTGCTTACAAGGACCTCAACTTGGGTACACCTTAAATATCCCAGGAAATATAAAAATGGTTCAAAAAATTGTGGTACTTACGTACGATGGAATATCCCTCAGCCATGAAATCAATGTCATAAGACCAGTAGCAGCAAAATGGGTGGAATCAGGTACGATGATTCTAAGTGAAATAAGTCACAGAGAAAAAGAAACTTATCATAAGATATCACTTAGGAAGATCCTGTACACATGGCTACACTTGAACTGAGTTAGGAAAGAGAACAGTGTCTCACATTTAGAAAACACTCATATGCCTACTTAAGGGGGAAGGAGAGGTGGGGTGATGCATAAAACCAGAGTTTGATATAAGCACAGGTACCGTTCCAAAAACCAACTATGGAATAGACAAGACCTACACCTTCCTCAGTGAAAGGGACTCAAAACCCCATATTTCCTGCAGAGGAATATATCTGACTAGTAAGAATCTTAAAACCTATGTATTGATATGTCTCCGTAAGGGAATCAAGTGTGTCTACACTGGCATAAACATGGCAGCGAGAATCAGCTCAAACCCACTATAAAAAGGAATTTCAAAAACAAAACAAAAAAACTGGGACAATCTTTACAATTCCTTCAGGGTCTCTGATGAAACCTGGAATGACCCTATCTACAACGACAGCTGGATGTGGCATAAGGCTGGACACTTGGGACTGACAGGATTGGTGAGATTGGGTGAGCAAATGCAGACCCTTTAAAGCAATAATGCATGGCACCCATTCCATGGGTCCCAACTCTCCAGGTTGAAGGGAATATTACTACAGTTATAACATGTACAGGAAACCTAGAGAACGGACACACTGTGAATATGAAAGGTTTCTAAAACTCAATAAATAGTCCCTCTCCTGGTGCTCCGGTTTGACTTTCCATCTGCTTTACTATCAAACTCCCAACTTGGAGAGACAGCCCCTTTAACCTCCTGGTTCGCACAGGTTTCCAATTTGGCAGAGGATGAAAGGGAAGAGGGAGAACCAATGAGAGAGTAGCTGTTAGGCATTTGGACGGGCACATATCACTGTAATTTCCCTGCAGGAAGAAGAATTAACCAAAGTCTCAGCCACCCACCGGGAACCAGTATAGGTCCTGAACCAAAATTTTGGACTTGCGGTCAGCTCACAAAAAACGAGTTGAATAATGGAGCTCAGGGGCACAGCAATTCACAAACTGGCCGAGTAAGAAAGGAGAACTATCGTCCAAAAATCTGTTGAGGGAAGGCAACGAGGCGGACTTTAAAGCGAGGCAAAATAGCAGGAAACAGATTTCAAGAGGAACGTTGGAATCGCCTTTAAAGCACAGGAAGAGGGGCACAACTTCCACAATGATGCACTTGGCCAAAAAGGGAGTATGCGTTTTCTCCTGAATATATTCAGGAGAAAACGCATACGCCCTTATTTTCCAAGCAAGCAAGCGGGCAATGCAAATCTGCACTACAAAGAAGTATCACTTCCCACCGGTCAAAAGGGACATCCACAAAATGTGTAAAAACCAGAAAGGCAAGACAGGCCCTGGAGAACAGGGAGCCTTGTTATGCTGATGGGCGGGATGTAAATTGCCAACTGCCTCTCTGGAGGAGTGCATTGTGTTCCCTAAAACAAGTAAACAACAGAGCTACAGAGCCAAGGGCACTTCCAGTCTAGGGAATATACCTTGTGAAAACTGAAAATCAATAAGACAGAGCCACCCCAAAATTTAGGGCTGCACTGCTTACAGGGACCTCAACTTGGGTACACCTTAAATATCCCAGGAAATATAAAAATGGTTCAAAAAATTGTGGTACTTACGTACGGAGGCATATCCCTCAGCCCTGATATCAATGACATAAGACCAGTAGCAGCAAAATGGGTGGATTCAGGTACGATGATTCTAAGTGAAATAAGTCACAGAGAAAAAGAAACTTATCATAAGATATCACTTATGAAGATCCTGTAAACATGGCTACACTTGAACTGATTTAGGAAAGAGAACAGTGTCTCACATTTAGAAAACACTCTTATGCCTGCTTAAGGGGGAAGGAGAGGTGGGGTGATGCATAAAACCAGAGTTTGATATAAGCACAGGTACCGTTCCAAAAACCAACTATGGAATAGACAAGACCTACACCTTCCTCAGTGAAAGGGACTCAAAACCCCATATTTCCCGCAGAGGAATATATCTGACTAGTAATAATATTAAAACCTATGTATTGATATGTCTCTGTAAGGGAATCAAGTGTGTCTAGACTGGCATAAACATGGCAGCGAGAATCAGCTCAAACCCACTATAAAAAGGAATTTCAAAAACAAAACAAAAAAACTGGGAAATTCTTTACAATTCCTTCAGGGTCTCTGATGAAACCTGGAATGACCCTATCTACAACGACAGCTGGATGTGGCATAAGGCTGGACACTTGGGACTGACAGGATTGGTGAGATTGGGTGAGCAAATGCAGACCCTTTAAAGCAATAATGCATGGCACACATTCCATGGGTCCCAACTCTCCAGGTTGAAGGGAATATTACTACAGCTATAACATGTACGGGAAACCTAGAGAACGGACACACTGTGAATACGAAAGGTTTCTAAAACTCAACGAATAGTCCCTCTCCTGGTGCTCCGGTTTGACTTTACACCTGCTTTACTATCATCCTCCCAACTTGGAGAGACAGCCCCTTTAACCTCCTGGTTCGCACAGGTTGCCAATTTGGCAGAGGATGAAAGGGAAGAGGGAGGACCAATGAGAGAGTAGCTGTTAGGCATTTGAACGGGCACATATCACTCTAATTCCCCGGCAGGAAGAAGAATTAACCAAAGTCTCAGCCCCCCACCGGGAACCAGCATAGGTCCTGAACCAAAATTTTGGACTTGCGGTCACCTCACCAAAAACGAGTTGAAAAATGGAGCTCAGGGGCACAGCAATTCACAAACTGGCCGAGTAATAAAGGACAACTGTCGTCCAAAAATCTGTTGAGGGAAGGCAACGAGGCGGACTTGAAAGCGAGGCAGAATAGCAGGAAACAGATTTCAAGAGGTACGTTGGAATCGCCTTTAAAGCACAGGAAGAGGGGCACAACTTCGACAATGATGCACTTGGCCAAAAAGGGCGTATGCGTTTTCTCCTGAATATATTCAGGAGAAAATGCATACGCGCTTTTTGGCCAAACAAGCAAGCGGGCAATGCAAATCTGCACTACAAAGAAGTATCACTTCCCACCGGTCAAAAGACACATCCACAAAATGTGTAAAAACCAGAAAGGCAAGACAGGTCCTAGAGAACAGGGAGCCTTGTTATGCTGATGGGCGGCATGTAAATTGCCAACTGCCTCTCTGGAGGAGTGCATTGTGTTCCCTAAAACAAGTAAAGTACAGAGCTACAGAGCAGAAGGGCACATCCAGTCTAGGGAATATACCTTTGGAAAACTGAAAATCAATAAGACAGAGCCACCCCAAAATTTAGGGCTGCACTTCTTACAAGGACCTCAACTTGGGTACACCTTAAATATCCTAGGAAATATAAAAATGGTTCAAAAAATTGTGGTACTTACGTACGATGGAATATCCCTCAGCCATGAAATCAATGTCATAAGACCAGTAGCAGCAAAATGGGTGGATTCAGGTATGATGATTCTAAGTGAAATAAGTCACAGAGAAATTGAAACTTATCATAAGATATCACTTATGAAGATCCTGTAAACATGGCTACACTTGAACTGAGTTAGGAAAGAGAACAGTGTCTCACATTTAGAAAACACTCTTATGCCTGCTTAAGGGGGAAGGAGAGGTGGGGTGATGCATAAAACCAGAGTTTGATATAAGCACAGGTACCGTTCCAAAAACCAACTATGGAATAGACAAGACGTACACCTTCCTCAGTGAAAGGGACTCAAAACCCCATATTTCCCACAGAGGAATATATCTGACTAGTAAGAATCTTAAAACCTATGTATTGATATGTCTCCGTAAGGGAATCAAGTGTGTCTAGACTGGCATAAACATGGCAGCGAGAATCAGCTAAAACCCACGATAAAAAGGAATTTCAAAAACAAAACAAAAAAACTGGGTAATTCTTTACAATTCCTTCAGGGTCTCTGATGAAACCTGGAATGACCCTATCTACAACGACAGCTGGATGTGGCATAAGGCTGGACACTTGAGAATGAGAGGATTGGTGAGATTGGGTGAGCAAATGCAGACCCTTTAAAGCAATAATGCATGGCACCCATTCCATGGGTCCCAACTCTCCAGGTTGAAGGGAATATTACTACAGTTATAACATATACGGGAAACCTAGAGAATGGACACACTGTGAATACGAAAGGTTTCTAAAACTCAACAAATAGTCCCTCTCCTTGTGCTGCGGTTTGACTTTCCATCTGCTTTACTATCAACCTCCCAACTTGGAGAGACAGCTCCTTTAACCTCCTGGTTTGCACATGTTTCCAATTTGGCAGAGGATGAAAGGGAAGAGGGAGAACCAATGAGAGAGTAGCTGTTAGGCGTTTGGACGGGCGTATATCACTGTAATTTCACGGCAGGAAGAATAATTAACCAAAGTCTCAGCCACCCACCGGGAACCAGTATAGGTCCTGAACCAAAATTTTGGACTTGGGGTCAGCTCACCAAAAACGAGTTGAAAACTGGAGCTCAGGGGCACAGCAATTCACAAACTGGCCGAGTAATAAGGGACAACTATCGTCCAAAAATCTGTTGAGGGAAGGCAACGAGGCGGACTTGAAAGCAAGGCAGAATAGCAGGAAACAGATTTCAAGAGGTACGTTGGAATCGCCTTTAAAGCACAGGAAGAGGGGCACAACTTCGACAATGATGCACTTGGCCAAAAAGGGCGTATGCGTTTTCTCCTGAATATATTCAGGAGAAAACGCATACGCCCTTTTTGGCCAAGCAAGCAAGCGGGCAATGCAAATCTGCACTACAAAGAAGTATCACTTCCCACCGGTCAAAAGGGACATCCACAAAATGTGTAAAAACCAGAAAGGGAAGACAGGCCCTGGCGAACAGGGATCCTTGTTATGCTGATGGGCGGGATGTAAATTGCCAACTGCTTCTCTGGAGGAGTGCATTGTGTTCCCTAAAACAAGTAAAGCACAGACCTACAGAGCCAAGGACACTTCCAGTCTAGGGAATATACCTTGGGAAAACTGAAAATCAATAAGACAGAGCCACCCCAAAATTTAGGGCTGCACTGCTTACAAGGACCTCAACTTGGGTACACCTTAAATATCCCAGGAAATATAAAAATGGTTCAAAAAATTGTGGTACTTACGTACGATGGAATATCCCTCAGCCATGAAATCAATGTCATAAGACCAGTAGCAGCAAAATGGGTGTATTCAGGTACGATGATTCTAAGTGAAATAAGTCACAGAGAAAAAGAAACTTATCATAAGATATCACTTATGAAGATCCTGTAAACATGGCTACACTTGAACTGAGTTAGGAAAGAGAACAGTGTCTCACATTTAGAAAACGCTCTTATGCCTACTTAAGGGGGAAGGAGAGGTGGGGTGATGCATAAAACCAGAGTTTGATATAAGCACAGGTACCGTTCCAAAAACCAACTATGGAATAGACAAGACCTACACCTTCCTCAGTGAAAGGGACTCAAAACCCCATATTTCCCGCAGAGGAATATATCTGACTAGTAAGAATCTTAAAACCTATGTATTGATATGTCTCCGTAAGGGAATCAAGTGTGTCTAGACTGGCATAAACATGGCAGCGAGAATCAGCTCAAACCCACTATAAAAAGGAATTTCAAAAACAAAACCAAAAAACTGGCAAATTCTTTACAATTCCTTCAGGGTCTCTGATGAAACCTGGAATGACCCTATCTACAACGACAGCTGGATGTGGCATAAAGCTGGACACTTGGGACTGAGAGGATTGGAGAGATTGGGTGAGCAAATGCAGACCCTTTAAAGAAATAATGCATGGCACACATTCCATGGGTCCCAACTCCCCAGGTTGAAGGGAATATTACTACAGATATAACATGTACGGGAAACCTAGAGAACGGACACTCTGTGAATACGAAAGGTTTCTAAAACTCAACTAATAGTCCCTCTCCTTGTGCTCCGGTTTGACTTTCCATATGCTTTACTATCAACATCCCAACTTGGAGAGACAGCCCCTTTAACCTCCTGGTTCGCACAGGTTGCCAATTTGGCAGAGGATGAAAGGGAAGAGGGAGAACCAATGAGAGAGTAGCTGTTAGGCATTTGGACGGGCACATATCACTGTAATTTCCCGGCAGGAAGAAGAATTAACCAAAGTCTCAGACACCCACCGGGAACCAGTATGGGTCCTGAACCAAAATTTTGGACTTGCGGTCAGCTCACGAAAAACGAGTTGAAAAATGGGGCTCAGGGGCACAGCAATTCACAAACTGGCCGAGTAATAAACGACAACTATCGTCCAAAAATCTGTTGAGGGAAGGCATCGAGGCGGACTTGAAAGCGAGCCAGAATAGCAGGAAAGAGATTTCAAGAGGTACATTGGAATCGCCTTTAAAGCACAGGAAGAGGGCCACAACTTCGACAATGATGCACTTGGCCAAAAAGGGCGTATGCGTTTTCTCCTGAATATATTCAGGAGAAAACGCATACGCCCATTTTGGCCAAGCAAGCAAGCGGGCAATGCAAATCGGCACTACAAAGAAGTATCACTTCCCACCGGTCAAAAGGGACATCCACAAAATGTGTAAAAACCAGAAAGGCAAGACAGGTCCTGGAGAACAGGGAGCCTTGTTATGCTGATTGGCGGCATGTAAATTGCCAACTGCCTCTCTGGAGGAGTGCATTGTGTTCCCTAAAACAAGTAAAGAACAGAGCTACAGAACAGAAGGGCACTTCCAGTCTAGGGAATATACCTTTGGAAAACTGAAAATCAATAAGACAGAGCCACCAAAAAATTTAGGGCTGCACTGCTTACAAGGACCTCAACTTGGGTACACCTTAAATATCCCAGGAAATATAAAAATGGTTCAAAAAATAGTGGTACTTACGTACGAGGGAATATCCCTCAGCCATGAAATAAATGTCATAAGACCAGTAGCAGCAAAATGGGTGGATTCAGGTACGATGATTCTAAGTGAAATTAGTCACAGAGAAAAAGAAACTTATCATAAGATATCACTTATGAAGATCCTGTACACATGGCTACACTTGAACTGAGTTAGGAAAGAGAACAGTGTCTCACATTTAGAAAACACTCTTATGCCTGCTTAAGGGGGAAGGAGAGGTGGGGTGATGCATAAAACCAGAGTTTGATATAAGCACAGGTACCGTTCCAAAAACCAACTATGGAATAGACAAGACCTACACCTTCCTCAGTGAAAGGGACTCAAAACCCCATATTTCCCGCAGAGGAATATATCTGACTAGTAAGAATCTTAAAACCTATGTATTGATATGTCTCCGTAAGGGAATCAAGTGTGTCTAGACTGGCATAAACATGGCAGCGAGAATCAGCTCAAACCCACTATAAAAATGAATTTCAAAAACAAAACAAATAAACTGGGAAATTCTTTACAATTCCTTCAGGGTCTCTGATGAAACCTGGAATGACCCTATCTACAACGACAGCTGGATGTGGCATAAGGCTGGACACTTGGGACTGACAGGATTGGTGAGATTGGGTGAGCAAATGCAGACCCTTTAAAGCAATAATGCATGCCACCCATTCCATGGGTCCCAACTCTCCAGGTTGAAGGGAATATTACTACAGCTATAACATGTACGGGAAACCTAGAGAACGGACACACTGTGAATACGAAAGGTTTCTAAAACTCAACGAATAGTCCCTCTCCTGGTGCTCCGGTTTGACTTTACACCTGCTTTACTATCATCCTCCCAACTTGGAGAGACAGCCTCTTTAACCTCCTGGTTCACACAGGTTGCCAATTTCGCAGAGGATGAAAGGGAAGAGGGAGGACCAATGAGAGAGTAGCTGTTAGGCATTTGAACGGGCACATATCACTGTAATTTCCCGGCAGCAAGAAGAATTAACCAAAGTCTCAGCCCCACACCGGGAACCAGCATAGGTCCTGAACCAAAATTTTGGACTTGCGGTCACCTCACCAAAAACGAGTTGAAAAATGGAGCTCAGGGGCACAGCAATTCAAAAACTGGCCGAGTAATAAAGGACAACTGTCGTCCAAAAATCTGTTGAGGGAAGGCAACGACGCCGACTTGAAAGCGAGGCAGAATAGCAGGAAACAGATTTCAAGAGGTACGTTGGAATCGCCTTTAAAGCACAGGAAGAGGGGCACAAATTCAACCATGATGCACTTGGCCAAAAAGGGAGTATGCGTTTTCTCCTGAATATATTCAGGAGAAAACGCATACGGCATTTTTGACCAAGCAAGCAAGCGGACAATGCAAATCTGCACTACAAAGATGTATCACTTCCCACCGGTCAAAAGGGACAACCACAAAATGTGTAAAAACCTGAAAGGCAAGACAGGCCATGGAGAACAGGGAGCCTTGTTATGCTGATGGGCGGGATGTAAATTGCCAACTGCCTCTCTGGAGGAGTACATTGTGTTCCCTAAAACAAGTAAAGAACAGAGCTACAGAGGCAAGGGCACTTCCAGTCTAGGGAATATACCTTGGGAAAACTGAAAATCAATAACACAGAGCCACCAAAAAATTTAGGGCTGCACTGCTTACAAGGACCTCAACTTGGGTACACATTAAATATCCCAGGAAATATAAAAATGGTTCAAAAAATTGTGGTACTTACGTACGATGGAATATCCCTCAGCCATGAAATCAATGTCATAAGACCAGTAGCAGCAAAATGAGTGGATTCAGGTACGATGATTCTAAGTGAAATAAGTCACACAGAAAAAGAAACTTATCATAAGATATCACTTATGGAGTGCCTGTAAACATGGCTACACTTGAACTGAGTTAGGAAAGAGAACAGTGTCTCACATTTAGAAAACACTCTTATGCCTGCTTAAGGGGGAAGGAGAGGTGGCGTGATGCATAAAACCAGAGTTTGATATAAGCACAGGTACCGTTCCAAAAACCAACTATGGAATAGACAAGACCTACACCTTCCTCAGTGAAAGGGTCTCATAACCCCATATTTCCTGCAGAGAAATATATCTGACTAGTAAGAATCTTAAAACCTATGTATTGATATGTCTCCATAAGGGAATCAAGTGTGTCTAGACTGGCATAAACATGGCAGCGAGAATCAGCTCAAACCCATTATAAAAAGGAATTTCAAAAACAAAACGAAAAAACTGCATAATTCTTTAAAATTCCTTCAGGGTCTCTGATGAAACCTGGAATGACCCTATCTACAATGACAGCTGGATGTGGCATAAGGAGGGACACTTGACACTGAGACGATTGGTGAGATTGGGTGAGCAAATGCAGACCCTTTAAAGCACAAATGCCTGGCACCCATTCCATGGTTCCCAACTCTCCAGGTTAGAGGGAATATTACTACAGTTATAACATATAAGGGAAACCTAGAGAACGGACACACTGTGAATATGAAAGGTTTCTAAAACTCAACGAATAGACCCTCCCATGGTGCTCCGGTTTGACTTTCCATCTGCTGTACTATCACCCTCCCAACTTGGAGAGACAGCCCCTTTAACCTCCTGGTTCGCACAAGTTGCCAATTTGGCAGAGGATGAAAGGGAAGAGGGAGAACCAATGAGAGAGTAGCTGTTAGGCATTTGGACGGGCACATATCACTCTAACTTCCCGGCAGGAAGAAGAATTAACCAAAGTCTCAGCCCCGCACCGGGAACCAGCATAGGTCCTGAACCAAAATTTTGGACTTGCGTTCAGCTCACCGAAAACGAGTTGAAAAATGGAGCTCAGGGGCACAGCAATTCACAAACTGGCCGAGTAATAAAGGACAACTATCGTCCAAAAATCTGTTGAGGGAAGGCAACGAGGTGGACTTGAAAGCGAGGCAGAATATCAGGAAACAGATTTCAAGAGGTACGTTGGAATCGCCTTTAAAGCACACGAAGAGGGGCACAAATTCGACAATGATGCACTTGGCCAAAAAGGGCGTATGCGTTTTCCCCTGAATATATTCAGGAGAGAACGCATACACCCTTTTTGGCCAAGCAAGCAAGCGGGCAATGGAAATCTGCACTACAAAGAAGTATCACTTCCCACCGGTCAAAAGGGACATCCACAAAATGTGTAAAAACCAGAAAGGCAAGACAGGCCCTGGAGAACAGGGAGCCTTGTTATGCTGATGGGCGGGATGTAAATTGCCAACTGCCTCTCTGGAGGAGTGCATTGTGTTCCTTAAAACAAGTAAACAACAGAGCTACAAAGCCAAGGGCACTTCCAGTCTAGGGAATATACCTTGGGAAAACTGAAAATCAATAAGACAGAGACACCCCAAAATTTAGGGCTGCACTGCTTACAAGGACCTCAACTTGGGTACACCTTAAATATCCCAGGAAATATAAAAATGGTTCAAAAAATTGTGGTAGTTACGTACGATGGAATATACCTCATCCATGAAATCAATGTCATAAGACCAGTAGCAGCAAAATGGGTGGATTCAGGTACGATGATTCTAAGTGAAATAAGTCACACAGAAAAAGAAACTTATCATAAGATATCACTTATGAAGATCCTGTAAACATGGCTACACTTGAACTGAGTTAGGAAGGAGAACAGTGTCTCACATTTAGAAAACACTCTTATGGCTGCTTAAGGGGGAAGGAGAGGAGGGTGATGCATAAAACCAGAGTTTGATATAAGCAGAGGTACCGTTCCAAAAACCAACTATGGAATAGACAAGACCTACACCTTCCTCAGTGAAAGGGACTCAAAACCCCATATTTCCCACAGAGGAATATATCTGACTAGTAAGAATCTTAAAACCTATGTATTGATATGTCTCCGTAAGGGAATCAAGTGATTCTAGACTGGCATAAACATGGCAGCGAGAATCCGCTCAAACCCACTATAAAAAGGAATTTCAAAAACAAAACAAAAAAACTGGGAAATTCCTTACAATTCCTTCAGGGTCTCTGATGAAACCTGGAATGACCCTATCTACAACGACAGCTGGATGTGGCATAAGGAGGGACACTTGGGACTGAGACGATTGGTGAGATTGGGTGAGCAAATGCAGACCCTTTAAAGCAATAATGCATGGCACCCATTCCATGGGTCCGAACTCTCCAGGTTGAAGGGAATATTACTACAGCTATAACATGTGCGGGAAACGTAGAGAACGGACACACTGTGAATACGAAAGGTTTCTAAAACTCAACGAATAGTCCCTCTCCTGGTGCTCCGGTTTGACTTTCCGTCTGCTTTACTATCAACCTCCCAACTTGGAGAGACAGCCCCTTTAACCTCTTGGTTCGCACAGGTTGCCAATTTGGCAGAGGATGAAAGGGAAGAGGGAGAACCAATGAGATAGTAGCTGTTAGGCATTTGGACGGGCACATATCACTGTAATTTCCCGGCAGGAAGAAGAATTAACCAAATTCTCAGCCACCCACCGGGAACCAGTATAGGTCCTGAACCAAAATTTTGGACTTGCGGTCAGCTCACCAAAAACGAGTTGAAAAATGGAGCTCAGGGGCACAGCAATTCACAAACTGGCCGAGTAATAAAGGACAACTATCGTCCAAAAATCTGTTGAGGGAAGGCAACGAGGCGGACTTGAAAGCGAGGCAGAATAGCAGGAAACAGATTTCAAGAGGTACGTTGGAATCGCCTTTAAAGCACAGGAAGAGGGGCACAACTTCGACAATGATGCACTTGGCCAAAAAGGGCGTATGTGTTTTCTCCTGAATATATTCAGGAGAAAACGCATACGCCCTTTTTGGCCAAGCAAGCAAGCGGGCAATGCAAATCTGCACTACAAAGAAGTATCACTTCCCACCGGTCAAAAGGGACATCCACAAAATGTGTAAGAACCAGAAAGGCAAGACAGGCCCTGGAGAACAGGGAGCCTTGTTATGCTGATGGGCGGGATGTAAATTGCCAACTGCCTCTCTGGAGGAGTGCATTCTGTTCCCTAAAACAAGTAAAGAACAGAGCTACAGAGCCAAGGGCACTACCAGTCTAGGGAATATACCTTGGGAAAACTGAAAATCAATAAGACAGAGCCACCCCAAAATTTAGGGCTGCACTGCATACAAGGACCTCAACTTGGATACACCTTAAGTATCCCAGAAAATATAAACATGGTTCAAAAAATTGTGGTACTTACGTACGATGGAATATCCCTCAGCCATGAAATCAATGTCATAAGACCAGTAGCAGCAAAATGGGTGGATTCAGGTACGATGATTCTAAGTGAAATAAGTCACACAGAAAAAGAAACTTATCATAAGATATCACTTATGAAGATCCTGTAAACATGGCTACACTTGAACTGAGTTAGGAAAGAGAACAGTGTCTCAGATTTAGAAAACACTCTTATACCTGCTTAAGGTTGAAGGAGAGGTGGGGTGATGCATAAAACCAGAGTTTGATATAAGCACAGGTACCGTTCCAAAAACCAACTATGGAATAGACAAGACCTACACCGTCCTCAGTGAAAGGGACTCAAAACCCCATATTTCCCGCAGAGGAAAATATCTGACTAGTAAGAATCTTAAAACCTATGTATTGATATGTCTCCGTAAGGGAATCAAGTGTGTCTAGACTGGCATAAACATGGCAGCGAGAATCAGCTCAAACCCACTATAAAAGGGAATTTCAAAAACAAAACAAAAAAACTGGGAAATTCTTTACAATTCCTTCAGGGTCTCTGATGAAAGCTGGAATGACCCTATCTACAACGACAGCTGGATGTGGCATAAGGAGGGACACTTGGGACTGAGACGATTGGTGAGATTGGGTGAGCAAATGCAGACCCTTTAAAGCAATAATGCATGGCAGCCATTCCATGGGTCCGAACTCTCCAGGTTGAAGGGAATATTACTACAGCTATAACATGTGCGGGAAACCTAGAGAACGGACACACTGTGAATACGAAAGGTTTCTAAAACTCAACGAATAGTCCCTCTCCTGGTGCTCTGGTTTGACTTTCCGTCTGCTTTACTATCAACCTCCCAACTTGGAGAGACAGCCACTTTAACCTCTTGGTTCGCACAGGTTGCCAATTTGGCAGAGGATGAAAGGGAAGAGGGAGAACCAATGAGAGAGTAGCTGTTAGGCATTTGGACGGGCACATATCACTGTAATTTCCCGGCAGGAAGAAGAATTAACCAAATTCTCAGCCACCCACCGGGAACCAGTATAGGTCGTGAACCAAAATTTTGGACTTGCGGTCACCTCACCAAAAACGAGTTAAAAATGGAGCTCAGGGGCACAGCAATTCACAAACTGGCCGAGTAATAAAGGACAACTATCGTCCAAAAATCTGTTGAGGGAAGGCAACGAGGCAGACTTGAAAGCGAGGCAGAATAGCAGGAAACAGATTTCAAGAGGTACGTTGGAATCGCCTTTAAAGCACAGGAAGAGGGGCACAACTTCGACAATGATGCACTTGGCCAAAAAGTGCGTATGCGTTTTCTCCTGAATATATTCAGGAGAAAACGCATACACCCTTTTTGACCTAGCAAGCAAGCGGGCAATGCAAATCTGCAATACAAAGAAGTATCACTTCCCGCCGGTCAAAAGGGACATCCACAAAATGTGTAAAATCCAGAAAGGCAAGACAGGCCCTGGAGAACAGGGAGCCTTGTTATGCTGATGGGCGGGATGTAAATTGCCAACTGCCTCTCTGGAGGAGTTCATTGTGTTCCCTAAAACAAGTAAAGAACAGAGCTACAGAGCCAAGGTCACTTCCCGTCTAGGGAATATACCTTGGGAAAACTGAAAATCAATAACACAGAGCCGCCCCAAAATTTAGGGCTGCACTGCTTACAAGGACCTCAACTTGGGTACACCTTAAATATACCAGGAAATGTAAAAATGGTTCAAAAAATTGTGGTACTTACGTACGATAGAATATCCCTCAGCCATGAAATCAATGTCATAAGACCAGTAGCAGCAAAATGGGTGGATTCAGGTACGATGATTCTAAGTGAAATAAGTCACAGAGAAATAGAAACTTATCATAAGATATCACTTATGAAGATCCTGTAAACATGGCTACACTTGAACTGAGTTAGGAAAGAGAACAGTGTCTCACATTTAGAAAACACTCTTATGCCTGCTTAAGGGGGAAGGAGAGGTGGGGTGATGCATAAAACCAGAGTTTGATATAAGCACAGGTACCGTTCCAAAAACCAACTATGGAATAGACAAGACCTACACCGTCCTCAGTGAAAGGGACTCAAAACCCCATATTTCCCGCAGAGGAATATATCTGACTAGTAAGAATCTTAAAACCTATGTATTGATATGTCTCCGTAAGGGAATCAAGTGTTTCTAGACTGGCATAAACATGGCAGCGAGAATCAGCTCAAACCCACTATAAAAAGGAATTTCAAAAACAAAACAAAAAAACTGGGAAATTCTTTACAATTCCTTCAGGGTCTCTGATGAAATCTGGAATGACCCTATCTACAACGACAGCTGGATGTGGCATAAGGCTGGACACTTGGGACTGAGAGGAATGGTGAGATTGGGTGAGCAAATGCAGACCCTTTAAAGCAATAATGCATGGCACCCATTCCATGGGTCCCAACTCTCCAGGTTGAAGGGAATATTACTACAGTTATAACATGTACGGGAAACCTAGAGAACGGACACACTGTGAATACGAAAGGTTTCTAAAACTCAACGAATTGTCCCTCTCCTGGTGCTCTGGTTTGACTTTCCACCTGCTTTACTATCAATCTCCCAAATTGGAGAGACCGCTCCTTTAACCTCCTGGTTCGCACAGGTTTCCAATTTGGCAGAGGATGAAAGGGAAGAGGGAGAACCAATGAGAGAGTAGCTGTTAGGCATTTGGACGGGCACATATCACTCTAACTTCCCGGCAGGAAGAAGAATTAACCAAAGTCTCAGGCCCCCACCGGGAACCAGCATATGTCCTGAACCAAAATTTTGTACTTGCGGTCAGCTCACAAAAAAAGAGTTGAAAAATGGAGCTCAGGGGCACAGCAATTCACAAACTGGCCGAGTAATAAAGGACAACTATCGTCCAAAAATCTGTTGAGGGAAGGCAACGAGGCGGACTTGAAAGCGAGGCAGAATAGCAGGAAACAGATTTCAAGAGGTACGTTGGAATCGCCTTTAAAGCACAGGAAGAGGGGCACAACTTCGACAATGATGCACTTGGCCAAAAAGGGCGTATGCGTTTTCTCCTGAATATATTCAGGAGAAAACGCATACGCCCTTTTTAGCCAAGCAAGCAAACGGGCAATGAAAATCTGCACTACAAAGAAGTATCACTTCCCACCAGTCAAAATGGACATCCACAAAATGTGTAAAAACCAAAAAGGCAAACAGGCCCTGGACAACAGGGAGCCTTGTTATGCAGATGGGCGGGATGTAAATTGCCAACTGCCTCTCTGGAGGAGTACATTGAGTTCCCTAAAACAAGTAAAGAACAGAGCTACAGAGCCAAGGGCACTTCCAGTCTAGGGAATATACCTTGGGAAAACTGAAAATCAATAAGACAGAGCCACCCCAAAATTTAAGGCTGAACTGCTTACAAGGACCTCAACTTGGGTACACCTTAAATATCCCAGGAAATATAAAAATAGTTCAAAAAATTGTGGTACTTACGTACGATGGAATATCCCTCAGCCATGAAATCAATGTCATAAGACCAGTAGCAGCAAAATGGGTGGTTTCAGGTACGATGATTCTAAGTGAAATAAGTCACACAGAAAAAGAAACTTATCATAAGATATCACTTATGAAGATCCTGTAAACATGGCTGCACTTGAACTGAGTTAGGCATGAGAACAGTGTCTCACATTTAGAAAACACTCTTATGCCTGCTTAAGGGGGAAGGAGAGGTGGGGTGATGCATAAAACCAGAGTTTGATATAAGCACAGGTACCGTTCCAAAAACCAACTATGGAATAGACAAGACCTACACCTTCCTCAGTGAAAGGGACTCAAAACACCATATTTCCCGCAGAGGAATATATCTGACTAGTAAGAATCTTATAACCTATGTATTGATATGTCTCTATAAGGGAATCAAGTTTGTCTAGACTGGCATTAACATGGCAGCGAGAATCAGCTCAAACCCACTATAAAAAGGAATTTCAAAAACAAAAGAAAAAACTGGGAAATTCTTTACAATTCCTTCAGGGTCTCTGATGCAACCTGGAATAACACTATCTACAACGACAGCTGGATGTGGCACCAGGAGGGACACTTGGGACTGAGACGATTCGTGAGATTGGTTGAGCAAATGCAGACCCTTTAAAGCACAAATGCCTGGCACCCATTCCATGGGTCCGAACTCTCCAGGTTGAAGGGAATATTACTACAGCTATAACATGTACGGGAAACCTAGAGAACGGACACACTGTGAATATGAAAGGATTCTAAAACTCAACGAATAGTCCCTCTCCTGGTGCTCCGGTTTGACTTTCCATCTGCTTTACTATCATTCTCCCAAATTGGAGACACAGCCCCTTTAACTTCCTGGTTCACACAGGTTGCCAATTTGGCAGAGGATGAAAGGGAAGAGGGAGAACCAATGAGAGAGTAGCTGTTAGGCATTTGGATGGGCACATATCACTCTAAATTCCCGGCAGAAAGAAGAATTAACCAAAGTCTCAGCCACCCACCGGGAACCAGTATACGTCCTGAACCAAAATTTTGGACTTGCGGTCAGCTCACCAAAAACGAGTTGAAAAATGGAGCTCAGGGGCACAGCAATTCACAAACAGGCCGAGTAATAAAGGACAACTATCATCCAAAAATCTGTTGAGGGAAGGCAACGAGGCAGACTTGAAAGCGAGGCAGAATAGCAGGAAACAGATTTCAAGAGGTACGTTGGAATCGCCTTTAAAGCACACGAAGAGGGGCACAACTTCGACAATGATGCACTTGGCCAAAAAGGGCGTATGCGTTTTCTCCTGAATATATTCAGGAGAAAACGCATACGCCCTTTTTGGCCAAGCAAGCAAGCGGGCAATGCAAATCTGCACTACAAAGAAGTATCACTTCCCACCGGTCAAAAGGGACATCCACAAAATGTGTAAGAACAAGAAAGGCAAGACAGGCCCTGGAGAACAGGGAGCCTTGTTATGCTGATGGGCGGGATGTAAATTGCCAACTGCCTCTCTGGAGGAGTGCATTCTGTTCCCTAAAACAAGTAAAGAACAGAGCTACAGAGCCAAGGGCACTACCAGTCTAGGGAATATACCTTGGGAAAACTGAAAATCAATAAGACAGAGCCACCCCAAAATTTAGGGCTGCACTGCATACAAGGACCTCAACTTGGATACACCTTAAGTATCCCAGAAAATATAAACATGGTTCAAAAAATTGTGGTACTTACGTACGATGGAATATCCCTCAGCCATGAAATCAATGTCATAAGACCAGTAGCAGCAAAATGGGTGGATTCAGGTACGATGATTCTAAGTGAAATAAGTCACACAGAAAAAGAAACTTATCATAAGATATCACTTATGAAGATCCTGTAAACATGGCTACACTTGAACTGAGTTAGGAAAGAGAACAGTGTCTCACATTTAGAAAACACTCTTATACCTGCTTAAGGGGGAAGGAGAGGTGGGGTGATGCATAAAACCAGAGTTTGATATAAGCACAGGTACTGTTCCAAAAACCAACTATGGAATAGACAAGACCTACACCGTCCTCAGCGAAAGGGACTCAAAACCCCATATTTCCCGCAGAGGAAAATATCTGACTAGTAAGAATCTTAAAACCTATGTATTGATATGTCTCCGTAAGGGAATCAAGTGTGTCTAGACTGGCATAAACATGGCAGCGAGAATCAGCTCAAACCCACTATAAAAAGGAATTTCAAAAACAAAACAAAAAAACTGGGAAATTCTTTACAATTCCTTCAGGGTCTCTGATGAAAGCTGGAATGACCCTATCTACAACGACAGCTGGATGTGGCATAAGGAGGGACACTTGGGACTGAGACGATTGGTGAGATTGGGTGAGCAAATGCAGACCCTTTAAAGCAATAATGCATGGCACCCATTCAATGGGTCCGAACTCTCCAGGTTGAAGGGAATATTACTACAGCTATAACATGTGCGGGAAACCTAGAGAACGAACACACTGTGAATACGAAAGGTTTCTAAAACTCAACGAATAGTCCCTCTCCTGGTGCTCCGCTTTGACTTTCCGTCTGCTTTACTATCAACCTCCCAACTTGGAGAGACAGCCCCTTTAACCTCTTGGTTCGCACAGGTTGCCAATTTGGCAGAGGATGAAAGGGAAGAGGGAGAACCAATGAGAGAGTAGCTGTTAGGCATTTGGACGGGCACATATCACTGTAATTTCCCGGCAGGAAGAAGAATTAACCAAAGTCTCAGCCACCCACCGGGAACCAGTATAGGTCGTGAACCAAAATTTTGGACTTGCGGTCACCTCACCAAAAACGAGTTAAAAATGGAGCTCAGGGGCACAGCAATTCACAAACTGGCCGAGTAATAAAGGACAACTATCGTCCAAAAATCTGTTGAGGGAAGGCAACGAGGCGGACTTGAAAGCGAGGCAGAATAGCAGGAAACAGATTTCAAGAGGTACGTTGGAATCGCCTTTAAAGCACAGGAAGAGGGGCACAACTTCGACAATGATGCACTTGGCCAAAAAGGGCGTATGCGTTTTCTCCTGAATATATTCAGGAGAAAACGCATACGCCCTTTTTGACCTAGCAAGCAAGCGGGCAATGCAAATCTGCAATACAAAGAAGTATCACTTCCCGCCGGTCAAAAGGGACATCCACAAAATGTGTAAAAACCAGAAAGGCAAGACAGGCCCTGGAGAACAGGGAGCCTTGTTATGCTGATGGGCGGGATGTAAATTGCCAACTGCCTCTCTGGAGGAGTGCATTGTGTTCCCTAAAACAAGTAAAGAACAGAGCTACAGAGCCAAGGGCACTTCCCGTCTAGGGAATATACCTTGGGAAAACTGAAAATCAATAACACAGAGCCGCCCCAAAATTTAGGGCTGCACTGCTTACAAGGACCTCAACTTGGGTACACCTTAAATATACCAGGAAATGTAAAAATGGTTCAAAAAATTGTGGTACTTACGTACGATAGAATATCCCTCAGCCATGAAATCAATGTCATAAGACCAGTAGCAGCAAAATGGGTGGATTCAGGTACGATGATTCTAAGTGAAATAAGTCACAGAGAAATAGAAACTTATCATAAGATATCACTTATGAAGATCCTGTAAACATGGCTACACTTGAACTGAGTTAGGAAAGAGAACAGTGTCTCACATTTAGAAAACACTCTTATGCCTGCTTAAGGGGGAAGGAGAGGTGGGGTGATGCATGAAACCAGAGTTTGATATAAGCACAGGTACCGTTCCAAAAACCAACTATGGAATAGACAAGACCTACACCGTCCTCAGTGAAAGGGACTCAAAACCCCATATTTCCCGCAGAGGAATATATCTGACTAGTAAGAATCTTAAAACCTATGTATTGATATGTCTCCGTAAGGGAATCAAGTGTTTCTAGACTGGCATAAACATGGCAGCGAGAATCAGCTCAAACCCACTATAAAAAGGAATTTCAAAAACAAAACAAAAAAACTGGGAAATTCTTTACAATTCCTTCAGGGTCTCTGATGAAATCTGGAATGACCCTATCTACAACGACAGCTGGATGTGGCATACGGCTGGACACTTGGGACTGAGATGAATGGTGAGATTGGGTGAGCAAATGCAGACCCTTTAAAGCAATAATGCATGGCACCCATTCCATGGGTCCCAACTCTCCAGGTTGAAGGGAATATTACTACAGTTATAACATGTACGGGAAACCTAGAGAACGGACACACTGTGAATACGAAAGGTTTCTAAAACTCAACGAATTGTCCCTCTCCTGGTGCTCTGGTTTGACTTTCCACCTGCTTTACTATCAATCTCCCAAATTGGAGAGACCGCTCCTTTAACCTCCTGGTTCACACAGGTTTCCAATTTGGCAGAGGATGAAAGGGAAGAGGGAGAACCAATGAGAGAGTAGCTGTTAGGCATTTGGACGGGCACATATCACTCTAACTTCCCGGCAGGAAGAAGAATTAACCAAAGTCTCAGGCCCCCACCGGGAACCAGCATATGTCCTGAACCAAAATTTTGTACTTGCGGTCAGCTCACAAAAAAAGAGTTGAAAAATGGAGCTCAGGGGCACAGCAATTCACAAACTGGCCGAGTAATAAAGGACAACTATCGTCCAAAAATCTGTTGAGGGAAGGCAACGAGGCGGACTTGAAAGCGAGGCAGAATAGCAGGAAACAGATTTCAAGAGGTACGTTGGAATCGCCTTTAAAGCACAGGAAGAGGGGCACAACTTCGACAATGATGCACTTGGCCAAAAAGGGCGTATGCGTTTTCTCCTGAATATATTCAGGAGAAAACGCATACGCCCTTTTTGGCCAAGCAAGCAAACGGGCAATGAAAATCTGCACTACAAAGAAGTATCACTTCCCACCAGTCAAAATGGACATCCACAAAATGTGTAAAAACCAAAAAGGCAAACAGGGCCTGGAGAACAGGGAGCCTTGTTATGCTGATGGGCGGGATGTAAATTGCCAACTGCCTCTCTGGAGGAGTACATTGTGTTCCCTAAAACAAGTAAAGAACAGAGCTACAGAGCCAAGGGCACTTCAAGTCTAGGGAATATACCTTGGGAAAACTGAAAATCAATAAGACAGAGCCACCCCAAAATTTAAGGCTGAACTGCTTACAAGGACCTCAACTTGGGTACACCTTAAATATCCGAGGAAATATAAAAATAGTTCAAAAAATTGTGGTACTTACGTACGATGGAATATCCCTCAGCCATGAAATCAATGTCATAAGACCAGTAGCAGCAAAATGGGTGGTTTCAGGTACGATGATTCTAAGTGAAATAAGTCACACAGAAAAAGAAACTTATCATAAGATATCACTTATGAAGATCCTGTAAACATGGCTGCACTTGAACTGAGTTAGGCACGAGAACAGTGTCTCACATTTAGAAAACACTCTTATGCCTGCTTAAGGGGGAAGGAGAGGTGGGGTGATGCATAAAAGAAGAGTTTGATATAAGCACAGGTACCGTTCCAAAAACCAACTATGGAATAGACAAGACCTAAACCTTCCTCAGTGAAAGGGACTCAAAACACCATATTTCCCGCAGAGGAATATATCTGACTAGTAAGAATCTTAAAACCTATGTATTGATATGTCTCTATAAGGGAATCAAGTTTGTCTAGACTGGCATTAACATGGCAGCGAGAATCAGCTCAAACCCACTATAAAAAGGAATTTCAAAAACAAAAGAAAAAACTGGGAAATTCTTTACAATTCCTTCAGGGTCTCTGATGCAACCTGGAATAACACTATCTACAACGACAGCTGGATGTGGCATAAGGAGGGACACTTGGGACTGAGACGATTCGTGAGATTGGTTGAGCAAATGCAGACCCTTTAAAGCACAAATGACTGGCACCCATTCCATGGGTCCGAACTCTCCAGGTTGAAGGGAATATTACTACAGCTATAACATGTACGGGAAACCTAGAGAACGGACACACTGTGAATATGAAAGGATTCTAAAACTCAACGAATAGTCCCTCTCCTGGTGCTCCGGTTTGACTTTCCATCTGCTTTACTATCATTCTCCCAAATTGGAGACACAGCCCCTTTAACCTCCTGGTTCACACAGGTTGCCAATTTGGCAGAGGATGAAAGGGAAGAGGGAGAACCAATGAGAGAGTAGCTGTTAGGCATTTGGATGGGCACATATCACTCTAAATTCCCGGCAGAAAGAAGAATTAACCAAAGTCTCAGCCACCCACCGGGAACCAGTATAGGTCCTGAACCAAAATTTTGGACTTGCGGTCAGCTCACCAAAAACGAGTTGAAAAATGTAGCTCAGGGGCACAGCAATTCACAAACAGGCCGAGTAATAAAGGACAACTATCATCCAAAAATCTGTTGAGGGAAGGCAACGAGGCAGACTTGAAAGCGAGGCAGAATAGCAGGAAACAGATTTCAAGAGGTACGTTGGAATCGCCTTTCAAGCACAGGAAGAGGGGCACAACTTCGACAATGATGCACTTGGCCAAAAAGGGCGTATGCGTTTTCTCCTGAATATATTCAGGCGAAAACACATACGCCCTTTTTGGCCAAGCAAGCAAGCGGGCAATGCAAATCTGCACTACAAAGAAGTATCACTTCCCACGGGTCAAAAGGGACATCCACAAAATGTGTAAAAACCAGAAAGGCAAGACAGGCCCTGGAGAACAGGGAGCCTTGTTATGCTGATGGGCGGGATGTAAATTGCCAACTGCCTCTCTGGAGGAGTGCATTGTGTTCCCTAAAACAAGTAAAGAACAGAGCTACAGAGCCAAGGGCACTTCCAGTCTAGGGAATATACCTTGGGAAAACTAAAAATCAATAAGACAGAGCCACCCCAAAATTTAGGGCTGCACTGCTTACAAGGACCTCAACTTGGGTACACCTTAAATATCCCAGGAAATATGAAAATGGTTCAAAAAATTGTGGTACTTACGTACGATGGAATATCCCTCAGCCATGAAATCAATGTCATAAGACCAGTAGCAGCAAAATGGGTGGATTCAGGTACGATGATTCTAAGTGAAATAAGTCACAGAGAAAAAGAAACTTATCATAAGATATCACTTATGAAGATCCTGTAAACATGGCTACACTTGAACTGAGTTAGGAAAGAGAACAGTGTCTCACATTTAGAAAACACTCTTATGCCTGCTTAATGGGGAAGGAGAGGTGGAGTGATGCATAAAACCAGAGTTTGATATAAGCACAGGTACCGTTCCAAAAACCAACTATGGAATAGACAAGACCTACACCTTCCTCAGTGAAAGGGACTCAAAACCCCATATTTCCCGCAGAGGAATATATCTGACTAGTAAGAATCTTAAAACCTATGTATTGATATGTCTCCGTAAGGGAATCAAGTGTGTCTAGACTGGCATAAACAAGGCAGCGAGAATCAGCTCAAACCCACTATAAAAAGGAATTTCTAAAACAAAACAAAAAAACTGGGAAATTCTTTACAATTCTTTCAGGGTCTCTGATGAAACCTGGAATGACCCTATCTACAACAAGAGCTAGGTGTGGCATAAGGCTGGACACTTGGGACTGAGAGGAATGGTGAGATTGGGTGAGCAAATGCAGACCCTTTAAAGCAATAATGCATGGCACCCATTCCATGGTACCAAACTCTCCAGGTTGAAGGAAATATTACTACATTTATAACATGTACGGGAAACATAGAGAACGGACACACTGTGAATACGAAAGGATTCTAAAACTCAACGAATAGTCCCTCTCCTGGTGCTCCAGTTTGACTTTCCATCTGCTTTATGATCAATCTCCCAACTTGGAGACACAGCCCCTTTAAACTCCTCGTTCACACAGGTTGCCAATTTGGCAGAGGATGAGAGGGAAGAGGGAGAACCAATGAGAGAGTAGCTGTTAGGCATTTGGATGGGCACATATCACTCTAACTTCCAGGCAGGAGGAAGAATTAACCAAAGTCTCAGCCACCCACCGGTTATCAGTATAGGTCCTGAACCAAAATTTTGGACTTGCTGTCAGCTCACCAAAAACGAGTTGAAAAATGGAGCTCAGGGGCACAGCAATTCACAAACTGGCCGAGTAATAAAGGACAACTATCGTCCAAAAATCTGTTGAGGGAAGGCAACGAGGCTGACTTGAAAGCGACGCAGAATAGCAGGAAACAGATTTCAAGAGGTACGTTGGAATCGCCTTTAAAGCACAGGAAGAGGGGCACAACTTCGACAATGATGCATTGGCCAAAAACGGCGTATACATTTTCTCCAGAATATATTCAGGAGAAAACGCATACGCCCTTTTTGGCCAAGCAAGCAAGTGGGCAATGCAAGTCTGCACTACAAAGAAGTATCACTTCCCACCGGTCAAAAGGGACATCCACAAAATGTGTAAAAACCAGAAAGGCAAGACAGGCCCTGGAGAACAGGGAGCCTTGTTATGCTGATGGGCGGGATGTGAATTGCCAACTGCCTCTCTGGAGGAGTGCATTGTGTTCCCTAAAACAAGTAAAGAACAGAGCTACAGAGCCAAGGGCACTTCCAGTCTAGGGAATATACCTTGGGAAAACTGAAAATCAATAAGACAGAGCCACCCCAAAATTTAGGGCTGCACTGCTTACAAGGACCTCAACTTGGGTACACATTAAATATTCCAGGAAATATAAAAATGGTTCAAAAAATTGTGGTACTTACGTACGATAGAATATCCCTCAGCCATGAAATCAATGTCATAAGACCAGTAGCAGCAAAATGGGTGGATTCAGGTACGATGATTCTAAGTGAAATAAGTCACAGAGAAATAGAAACTTATCATAAGATATCACTTATGAAGATCCTGTAAACATGGCTACACTTGAACTGAGTTAGGAAAGAGAACAGTGTCTCACATTTAGAAAACACTCTTATGCCTGCTTAAGGGGGAAGGAGAGGTGGGGTGATGCATAAAACCAGAGTTTGATATAAGCACAGGTACCGTTCCAAAAACCAACTATGGAATAGACAAGACCTACACCGTCCTCAGTGAAAGGGACTCAAAACCCCATATTTCCCGCAGAGGAATATATCTGACTAGTAAGAATCTTAAAACCTATGTATTGATATGTCTCCGTAAGGGAATCAAGTGTTTCTAGACTGGCATAAACATGGCAGCGAGAATCAGCTCAAACCCACTATAAAAAGGAATTTCAAAAACAAAACAAAAAAACTGGGAAATTCTTTACAATTCCTTCAGGGTCTCTGATGCAACCTAGAATGACCCTATCTACAACGACACCTGGATGTGGCATAAGGAGGGACACTTGGGACTGAGACGATTGGTGAGATTGGGTGATCAAATGCAGACCCTTTAAAGCACAAATGCCTGGCACCCATTCCATGGGTCCGACTCTCCAGGTTGAAGGGAATATTACTACAGCTATAAAATGTACGGGAAACCTAGAGAACAGACACACTGTGAATACGAAAGGATTCTAAAACTCAACGAATAGTCCCTCTCCTGGTGCTCCGATTTGACTTTCCATGTGCTTTACTATCAATCTCCCAACTTGGAGACACATCCCCTTTTACCTCCTGGTTCACACAGGTTGCCAATTTGGCAGAGGATGAAAGGGAAGAGGGAGAACCAATAAGAGAGTAGCTGTTAGGCATTTGCATGGGCACATATCACTCTAACTTCCCGGCAGGAAGAAGAATTAACCCAAGTCTCAGCCACCCACCGGGAACCAGTATAGGTCCTGAACCAAAATTTTGGACTTGCGGTCAGCTCACCAAAAACGAGTTGAAAAATGGAGCTCAGGGGCCCAGCAATTCACAAACTGGCCGAGTAATAAAGGACAACTCTCGTCCAAAAATCTGTTGAGGGAAGGCAACGAGTCGGACTTGAAAGCGAGGCAGAATAGCAGGAAACAGATTTCAAGAGGTACGTTGGAATCGCCTTTAAAGCACAGGAAGTGGAGCACAATTTCGACAATGATGCATTGGCCAAAAACGGCGTTTGCATTTTCTCCTGAATATATTCAGGAGAAAACGCATACGCCCTTTCTGGCCAAGCAAGCAAGCGGGCAATGCAAGTCTGCACTATAAAGAAGTATCACTTCCCACCGGTCAAAAGGGACATCCACAAAATTTGTAAAAACCAGAAAGGCAAGACAGGCCCTGGAGAACAGGGAGCCTTGTTATGCTGATGGGCGGGATGTAAATTGCCAACTGCCTCTCTGGAGGAGTGCATTGTGTTCCCTAAAACAAGTAAAGAACAGAGCTACAGAGCCAAGGGCACTTCCAGTCTAGGGAATATACCTTGGGAAAACTGAAAATCAATAAGACAGAGCCAACCCAATATTTAGGGCTGCACTGCTTACAAGGACCTCAACTTGGGTACACCTTAAATATCCCAGAATATATAAAAATGGTTCAAAAAATGGTGGTAATTACGTACGATGGAGTATCCCTCAGCCATGAAATCAATGTCATAAGACCAGTAGCAGCAAAATGGGTGGATTCAGGTACGATGATTCTAAGTGAAATAAGTCACACAGAAAAAGAAACTTATCATAAGATATCACTTATGAAGATCCTGTAAACATGGCTACACGTGAACTGAGTTAGGAAAGAGAACAGTGTCTCACATTTAGAAAACACTCTTATGCCTGCTTAAGGGGGAAGGAGAGGTGGGGTGATGCATAAAACCAGAGTTTGATATAAGCACAGGTACCGTTCCATAAATCAACTATGGAATAGACAAGACCTACACCTTCCTCAGTGAAAGGGACTAAAATCCCATATTTCCCACAGAGGAATATATCTGACTAGTAAGAATCTTAAAACCTATGTATTGATATGTCTCCGTAAGGGAATCAAGTGTGTCAAGACTGGCATAAACATGGCAGCGAGAATCAGCTCCAACCCACTATAAAAGAATTTCAAAAACAAAACAAAAAACTGGGAAATCCTTTACAATTCCTTCAGGGTCTCTGATGAAACCTGGAATGACCCTCTCTACAACGACAGCTGGATGTGGCATAAGGAGGGACACTTAGGACTGAGAGGATTGGTGAGATTGGGTGAGCAAATGCAGACCCTTTAAAGCACAAATGCCTGGCACCCAATCCATGGGTCCCATATCTCCAGGTTGAAGGAAATATTACTACAGCTATAACATGTACGGGAAACCTAGAGAACGGACACACTGTGAATACGAAAGGTTTCTAAAACTCAACGAATAGTCCCTCTCCTGGTGCTCCGGTTTGACTTTCCATCTGCTTTACTATCAACCTCCCAACTTGGAGAGACAGCCCCTTTAACCTCCTGGTTCGCACAGGTTGTCAATTTGGCAGAGGATGAAAGGGAAGAGGGAGAACCAATGAGAGAGTAGCTGTTAGGCATTTGGACAGGCACATATCACTGTAATTTCCTGGCAGGAAGAAGAATTAACCAAAGTCTCAGCCACCCACCGGGAACCAGCATAGGTCCTGAACCAAAATTTTGAACTTGCGGTCAGCTCACCAAAAACGAGTTGAAAAATGGACCTCAGGGGCACTGCAATTCACAAACTGGCCGAGTAATAAAGGACAACTATCATCCAAAAATCTGTTGAGGGAAGGCAACGAGGCGGACTTGAAAGCGAGGCAGAATAGCAGGAAACAGATTTCAAGAGGTACGTTGGAATCGCCTTTAAAGCACAGGAAGAGGGGCACAACTTCGACAATGATGCACTTGGCCAAAAAGGGCGTATGCGTTTTCTCCTGAATATATTCAGGAGAAAACGCATACGCCCTTTTTGGCCATGCAAGCAATCGGGCAATGCAAATCTGCACTACAAAGAAGTATCACTTCCCACCGGTCAAAAGGGACATCCACAAAATGTGTAAAAACCAGAAAGGCAAGACAGGCCCTGGAGAACAGGGAGCCTTGTTATGCTGATGGGCGAGATGTAAATTGCCAACTGCCTCTCTGGAGGAGTGCATTGTGTTCCCTAAAACAAGTAAAGAACAGAGCTACAGAGCCAAGGGCACTTCCAGTCTAGGGAATATACCTTGGGAAAACTGAAAATCAATAAGACAGAGCCACCCTAAAATTTAGGGCTGCACTGCTTACAAGGACCTCAACTTGGTTACACCTTAAATATCCCAGGAAATATAAAAATGGTTCAAAATATTGTGGTACTTACGTACGATGGGATATCCCTCAGCCTCGAAATCAATGTCATGAGACCAGTAGCAGCAAAATGGGTGGATTAGGGTACGATGATTCTAAGTGAAATAAGTCACAGAGAAAAAGAAACTTATCATAAGATATCACTTATGAAGATCCTGTAAACATGGCTACACTTGAACTGAGTTAGGAAAGTGAACAGTGTCTCTCATTTAGAAAACACTCTTATGCCTGCTTAAGGGGGAAGGAGAGGTGGTGTGATGCATAAAACCAGAGTTTGATATAAGCACAGGTACCGTTCCAAAAACCAACTATGGAATAGACAAGACCTACACCTTCCTCAGTGAAAGGGACTCAAAACCCCATATTTCCCGCAGTGGAATATATCTGACTAGTAAGCATCTTAAAACCTATGTATTGATATGTCTCCGTAAGGGAATCAAGTGTGTCTAGACAGGCATAAACATGGCAGCGAGAATCAGCTCAAACCCACTATAAAAAAGAATTTCAAAAACAAAACAAAAAAACTGGGAAATTCTTTACAATTCCTTCAGGGTCTCTGATGAAACCTGGAATGACCCTATCTACAACGACAGCTGGATGTGGCATAAGGGTGGACACTTGGGACTGACAGGATTGGTGATATTGGGTGAGCAAATGCAGACCCTTTAAAGCACAAATGCCTGACACCCATTCCATGGGTCCCAACTCTCCAGGTTGAAGGGAATATTACTACAGCTATAACATGTACGGGAAACCGAAAGAATGTACACACTGTGAATATGAAAGGTTACTAAAACTCAACGAATAGTCCCTCTCCTGGTGCTCCGGTTTGACTTTCCATCTGCTTTACTATCAACCTCCCAACTTGGAGAGACAGCCCCTTTAACCTCCTGGTTCCAACAGGTTGCCAGTTTGGCAGAGGATGAAAGGGAAGAGGGAGAACCAATGAGAGAGTAGCTGATAGGCATTTGGACGGGCACATATAACTCTAACTTCCCGGCAGGAAGAAGAATTAACCAAAGTCTCAGCCCCCCACCGGGAACCAGCAAAGGACCTGAACCAAAATTTTGGACTTGCAGTCAGCTCACAAAAAACGAGTTGAAAAATGGAGCTCAGGGGCACAGCAATGCACAAACTGGCCGAGTAATAAAGGACAACTATCGTCCAAAAATCTGTTGAGGGAAGGCAGCGAGGCGGACTTGAAAGCGAGGCAGAATAGCAGGAAACAGATTTCAAGAGGTACGTTGGAATCGCCTTTAAAGCACAGGAAGAGGGGCACAACTTCGACAATGATGCACTTGGCCAAAAAGGGCGTATGTGTTTTCTCCTGAATATATTCAGGAGAAAAAGCATACGCCCTTTTTGGCCAAGCAAGCAAGCGGGCAATGCAAATCTGCAGTACAAAGAAGAATCACTTCCCACCAGTCAAAAGGGACATCCACAAAATGTGTAAAAACCAGAAAGGCAAGACAGGCCGTGGAGAACAGGGAGCCTTGTTATGCTGATGGGCGGGATGTAAATTGCCAACTGCCTCTCTGGAGGAGTATATTGTGTTCCCTAAAACAAGTAAAGAACAGAGCCTCAGAGCCAAGGGCACTTCCCGTCTAGGGAATATACCTTGGGAAAACTGAAAATCAATAAGACAGAGTCACCCCAAAATTTAGGGCTGCACTGCTTACAAGGACCTCAACTTGGGTACACCTTAAATATCCCAGGAAATATAAAAATGGTTCAAAAAATTGTGGTACTTACGTACGATGGAATATCCCTCAGCCATGAAATCAATGTCATAAGATCAGTAGCAGCAAAATGGGTGGATTCAGGTACGATGATTCTAAGTAAAATAAGTCACACAGAAAAAGAAACTTATCATAAGATATCACTTATGAAGATCCTGTAAACATGGCTACACTTGAACTGAGTTAGGAAAGAGAACAGTGTCTCACATTTAGAAAACACTCTTATGCCTGCTTAAGGGGGAAGGAGAGGTGAGGTGATGCATAAAACCAGAGTTTGATATAAGCACAGGTACCGTTCCAAAAACCAACTATGGAATAGACAAGACCTACACCTTCCTCAGTGAATGGGACTCAAAACCCCATATTACCCGCAGAGGAATATATCTGACTAGTAATAATCTTAAAACCTATGTATTGATATGTCTCCATAAGGGAATCAAGTGTCTCTAGACTGGCATAAACATGGCAGCGAGAATCAGCTCAAACCCACTATAAAAAGGAATTTCACAAACAAAACAAGAAAACTAGGAAATTCTTTACAATTCCTTCAGGGTCTCTGATGAAACCTGGAATGACCCTATCTACAACGACAGCTGGATGTGGCATAAGGTTGGACACTTGGGTCTGAGACGATTGGTGAGATTGGGTGAGAAAATTCAGACCCTTTGAATCAGAAATGCCTGGCACACATTCCATGGGTCCCAACTCTCCAGTTTGAAGGGAATATTACTACAGCTATAACATGTACAGGAAACCTAGAGAACAGACACACTGTGAATACGAAAGGTTTCTAAAACTCAATGAATAGTCCCTCTCCTGGTGCTCCGGTTTGGCTTTCCATCTGCTTTACTATCAACCGCCCAACTTGGAGAGACAGCCCCTTTAACCTCCTGGTTCGCACAGGTTGCCAATTTGGCAGAGGATGAAAGGGAAGCGGGAGCACCAATGAGAGAGTAGATGTTAGGCATTTGGACGGTCACATATCACTTTAATTTCCCGGCAGGAAGAAGAATTAACCAAGTCTCAGCCACCCACCGGGAACCAGCATAGGTCCTGAACCAAAATTTTGGACATGCGGTCAGCTCACAAAAAACGAGTTGAAAAATGGAGCTCAGGGGCACAGCAATTCACAAACTGGCCGAGTAATAAAGGACAACTATCCTCCAAAAATCTGTTGAGGGAAGGCAATGAGGCGGACTTGAAAGCGAGGCAGAATAGCAGGAAACAGATTTCAAGAGGTACGTTGGAATCGCCTTTAAAGCACAGGAAGAGGGGCACAACTTCGACCATGATGCACTTGTCCAAAAAGTGCGTATGCGTTTTCTCCTGAATATATTCAAGAGAAAACGCATACGCCCTTTTTGGCCAAGCAAGCAAGCGGGCAATGCAAATCTGCACTACAAAGAACTATCACGTCCCACCGGTCAAAAGGGACATCAACAAAATGTGTAAAAACCAGAAAGGCAAGACAGGCCCTGGAGAACAGGGAGCCTTGTTATGCTGATGGGCGGGATGTAAATTGCCAACTGCCTCTCTGGAGGAGTGCATTGTGTTCCCTAAAACAAGTAAAGAACAGAGCTACAGAGCCAAGGGCACTTCCAGTCTAGGGAATATACCTTGGGAAAACTGAAAATCAATAAGACAGAGCCACCCCAAAATTTAGGGCTGCACTGCTTACAAGGACCTCAAATTGCGTACACCTTAAATATCCCAGGAAATATAAAAATGGTTCAAAAAATTGTGGTACTTACGTACGATGGAATATCCCTCAGCCATGAAATCAATGTCATAAGACCAGTAGCAGCAAAACGGGTGGATTCAGGTACGATGATTCTAAGTGAAATAAGTCACACAGAAAAAGAAACTTATCATAAGATATCACTTATGAAGATCCTGTAAACATGGCTACACTTGAACTGAGTTAGGAAAGAGAACAGTGTCTCACATTTAGAAAACACTCTTATTCCTGCTTAAGGGGGAAGGAGAGGTGAGGTGATGCATAAAACCAGAGTTTAATATAAGCACAGGTACCGTTCCAAAAACCAACTATGGAATAGACAAGACCTACACCTTCCTCAGTGAAAGGGACTCAAAACCCCATATTACCCGCAGAGGAATATATCTGACTAGTAAGAATCTTAAAACCTATGTATTGATATGTCTCCGTAAGGGAATCAAGTGTCTCTAGACTGGCATAAACATGGCAGCGAGAATCAGCTCAAACCCACTATAAAAAGGAATTTCACAAACAAAACAAGAAAACTGGGAAATTCTTTACAATTCCTTCAGGGTCTCTGATGAAACCTGGAATGATCCTATCTACAACGACAGCTGGATGTGGCATAAGGATGGACACTTGGGTCTGAGACGATTGGTGAGATTGGGTGAGAAAATTCAGACCCATTGAATCACAAATGCCTGGCACACATTCCATGGGTCCCAACTCTCCAGTTTGAAGGGAATATTACTACAGCTATAACATGTACAGGAAACCTAGAGAACAGACACACTGTGAATACGAAAGGTTTCTAAAACTCAACGAATAGTCCCTCTCCTGGTGCTCCGGTTTGTCTTGCCATCTTCTTTACTATCAACCTCCCAACTTGGAGAGACAGCCCCTTTAACCTCCTGGTTCGCACAGGTTGCCAATTTGGCAGAGGATGAAAGGGAAGAGGGAGAACCAATGAGAGAGTAGCTGTTAGGCATTTGGACGGGCACATATCACTCTAATTTCCCGGCAGGAAGAAGAATTAACCAAAGTCTCAGCCACCCACCGGGAACCAGCATAGGTCGTGAAACAAAATTTTGGACATGCGGTCAGCTCACAAAAAACGAGTTGAAAAATGGAGCTCAGGGGCACAGCAATTCACAAACTGGCCGAGTAATAAAGGACAACTATCCTCCAAAAATCTGTTGAGGGAAGGCAACGAGGCGGACTTGAAAGCGAGGCAGAATAGCATGAAACAGATTTCAAGAGGTACGTTGGAATCGCCTTTAAAGCACAGGAAGAGGGGCACAACTTCGACAATGATGAACTTGGCCAAAAAGGGCATATGCGTTTTCTACTGAATATATTCAGGAGAAAACGCATACGCCCTTTTTGGCCAAGCAAGCAAGCGGGAAATGCAAATCTGCACTACAAAGAAGTATCACTTCCCACCGGTCAAAAGGGACATCCACAAAATGTGTAAAAACCAGAAAGGCAGGACAGGCCCTGGAGAACAGGAAGCCTTGTTATGCTGATGGGCGGGATGTATATTGCCAACTGCCTCTCTGGAGGAGTGCATTGTGTTCCCTAAAACAAGTAAACAAGAGAGCTACAGAGCCAAGGGCACTTCCAGTCTAGGGAATATACCTTGGGAAAACTGAAAATCAATAAGACAGAGCCACCCCAAAATTTAGGGCTGCACTGCTTACAAGGACCTCAACTTGGGTACACCTTAAATATCCCAGGAAATATAAAAATGGTTCAAAAAATTGTGGTACTTACGTACGATGGAATATCCCTCAGCCATGAAATCAATGTCATAAGACCAGTAGCAGCAAAATGGGTGGATTCAGGTACGATGATTCTAAGTGAAATAAGTCACAGAGAAAAAGTAACTTATCATAAGATATCACTTATGAAGATCCTGTAAACATGGCTAAACTTGAACTGAGTTAGGAAAGAGAACAGAGTCTCACATTTAGAAAACACTCTTATACCTGCTTAAGGGGGAAGGAGAGGTGGGGTGATGCATAAAACCAGAGATTGATATAAGCACAGGTACCGTTCCAAAAACCAACTATGGAATAGTCAAGACCTGCACATTCCTCAGTGAAAGGGACTCAAAACCCCATATTTCCCGCAGAGGAATATATCTGACTAGTAAGAATCTTAAAACCTATGTATTGATATGTCTCCATAAGGGAATCAAGTGTGTCTAGACTGGCATAAACATGTCAGCGAGAATCAGCTCAAACCCACTATAAAAAGGAATTTCAAAAACAAACAAAAAAACTGGGAAATTCTTTACAATTCCTTCAGGGTCTCTGATGAAACCTGGAATGGCCCTATCTACAATGACACCTGGATGTGGCATAAGGCTGGACACTTGGGACTGAGAGGATTGGTGAGATTGGGTGAGCAAATGCAGACCCTTTAAAGCACAAATGCCTGGCACCCATTCCATGGGTCCCAACTCTCCAGGTTGAAGGGAATATTACTACAGCTATAACATGTATGCGAAACCTAGAGAACAGACACACTGTGAATACTAAAGGTTTCTAAAACTCAACGAATATTCCCTCTCCTGGTGCTCTGGTTTGACTTTCCATCTCCTTTACTATAAATCTCCCAACTTGGAGAGACAGCCCCTTTAACCTCCTGGTTCGCACAGGTTTCCAATTTGGCAGTGGATGAAAGGGAAGAGGGAGAACCAATGAGAGAGTAGCTGTAAGGCATTTGGACGGGCACATATCCCTCTAACTTCCCGGCAGGAAGAAGAAGTAACCAAAGTCTCAGCCCCCCACCGGGAACCAGCATAGGTCCTGAACCAAAATTTTGGACTTGCGGTCAGCTCACCAAAAACGAGTTGAAAAATGGAGCTCAGGGGCACAGCAATTCACAAACTGGCAGAGTAATAAAGGACAACTATCGTCCAAAAATCTGTGAAGGCTAGGCATCGAGGCGGACTTGAAAGCGAGGCAGAATAGCAGGAAACAGATTTCAAGAGGTACGTTGGAATCGCCTATAAAGCAGAGAAAGAGAGGCACAACTTCGAAAATGATGCACTTGGCCAAAAAATGCGTATGTGTTTTCCTCTGAATATATTCAGGAGAAAACGCATATGCCTTTTTTGGCCAAGCAAGCAAGCGGGCAATGCAAATCTGCACTACAAAGAAGTATCACTTCCCACCAGTCAAAAGGGACTTCCAGAAAATGTGTAAAAACCAGAAAGGCAAGAGAGGCCCTGTAGAACAGGGAGCCTTGATATGCTGATGGGCGGGATGTAAATTGCCAACTGCCTCTCTGGAGGAGTGCATTGTGTTCCCTAGAACAAGTAAACCACAGAGCTACAGAGCAAAGGTCACTTCCAGTCTAGGGAATATACTTTGGGAAAACTGAAAATCAATAAGACTGAGCCAACCCAATATTTAGGGCTGCACTGCTTCAAGAACCTCATCTTGAGTACACCTTAAATATCCCAGGAAATATAAAAATTGTTCAAAAAATTGTGGTACTTACCTAAGATGGGATATCCCTCAGCCATGAAATCAATGTCATAAGACCAGTAGCAGCAAAATGAGTGGATTCAGGTACGATGATTCTAAGTGAAATAAGTCGCACAGAAAAAGAAACTTTTAATAAGATATCACTCATGAAGATCCTGTAAACATGGCTACACTTGAACTGAGTTAGGTAAGGGAACAGAGTCCAACATTTAGAAAACACATTTATGCCTGCTTAAGGGGGAAGGAGAGGTCGGGTGATGCATAAAACCAGAGTTTGATATAAGCACAGGTTCCGTTCCAAAAACCAACTATGGAATAGACAAGACCTACACCTTCCTCAGTGAAAGGGACTCAAAACCACATATTTCCCACAGAGGAATATATCGGACTAGTAAGAATCTTAAAACCTATGTATTGATATGTCTCCGTAAGGGAATCAAGTGTGTCTAGAGTGGCATAAACATGGCAGCGAGAATCAGCTCAAACCCACTATAAAAAGGAATTTCAAAAACAAAACAAAAAAATGGGAAATTCTTTACAATTCCTTCAGGGTCACTGATGAAATGACCCTATCTACAATGACAGCTGGATGTGGCATAATGCTGGACTCTTGGGACTGCGAGAATTGGTGTGATTGGGCGAGCAAATGCAAACCCTTTAAAGCAATAATGCATGGCACCGATTCCTTGGGTCCCAACTCTCCAGGTTGAAGGGAATATTACTACAGCTATAACATGTACAGGAAAACTAGAGAATTGACACACTGTGAATACGAAAGGTTTCTAAATCTCAACGAATAGTCCCTCGCTTGGTGCTCTGCTTTGACTTTCCAACTGCTTTACTATCAATCTCCCAACTTGGAGAGACAGCGCCTTTAACTTCCTGGTTCGCACAGGTTGCCAATTTGGCAGAGGATGAAGGGGAAGAGGGAGAACCAATGAGAGAGTAGCTGTTAGGCATTTGGACGGGCATATATCACTGTAATTTCCCGGAAGGAAGAAGAATTAACCAAAGTATCAGCCACCCACTGGGAACCTGTATAGTTCCTGAACCAAAATTTTGGACTTGCGGTCAGCTCACCAAAAACGAGTTGAAAAATGGAGCTCGGGGTCACAGCAATTCACAAACTGGCAGAGTAATAAAGGACAACTATCGTCCAAAAATCTGTTGAGGGAAGGCAACGAGGCGGACTTGAAAGTGAGGCAGAATAGCAGCAAACAGATTTCAAGAAGTACGTTGGAATCGCCTTTAAAGCACAGGAAGAGGGGCACAACTTTGACAATGATGCACTTGGCCAAAAAGGGCGTATGCGTTTTCTCCTGAATATATTCAGGAGAAAACGCATACGCCCTTTTTGGCCAAGCAAGCAAGCGGGCAATGCAAATCTGCACTACAAAGAAGTGTCACTTCCACCGGTCAAAAGGGATATCCACAAAATGTGTAAAAACCAGAAAGGCAAGACAGGCCCTGGAGAACAGGGAGCCTTGTTATGCTGATGGGCGGGATGTAAATTGCCAACTGCCTCTCTGGAGGAGTGCATTTTGTTCCCTAAAAGAAGTAAACAACAGAGCTACAGAGCCAAGGGCACTTCCAGTCTAGGGAATATACATTGGGAAAACTGAAACTCAAAAAGACACATCCAACCCAAAATTTAGGGCTGCACTGCTTAGAGAAACCTCAACTTGGGTACAACATAAATATCCCAGGAAATATAAAAAAGGTTCAAAAAATTGTGGTACTTACCTAAGATGGTATATCCCTCAGCCATTAAATCAATGTCATAAGACCAGTAGTAGCAAAATGAGTGGATTCAGGTACGATGATTCTAAGTGAAATTAGTCACACAGATAAAGAAACTTATCATAAGATATCACTCATGAAGATCCTGTAAACATGGCTACACTTGAACTGAGTTAGGAAAGAGAACAGTGTCTCACATTTAGAAAACACTCTTATGCCTGTTTAAGGGGGAAGCAGAGTTGGGGAGATGCATAAAACCAGAGTTTGATATAAGCAGAGGTACCGTTCCAAAAACCAACTATGGAATAGACAAGGCCTACACCATCCTCAGTGAAAGGGACTCAAAACCCCATATTTCCCGCAGAGGAATATATCTGACTAGTAAGAATCTTAAAACCTATGTATTGATATGTCTCCGTAAGGGAATCAAGTGAGTCTAGGCTGGCATAAACATGGAAGGGAGAATCAGCTCAAACCCACTCTAAAAAGGAATTTCAAAAACAAACCAAAAAAACTTGGAAATTCTTTACAATTCCTTCAGGGTCTCTGATGAAACCTGGAATGACCCTATCTACAACGACAGCTGGATGTGGCATAAGGCTGGACACTTGGGATTGAGAGGATTAGATAAAATGGGTGAGCAAATGCAGACCCTTTAAAGCACAAATACCTGGCACCCATTCCATGGGCCCCAACTCTCCAGGTTGTAGGGAATATTACTACAGCTATAACATGTACGGGAAACCTAGAGAACGGACACACTGTGAATACGAAAAGTTTCTAAAACTCAACGAATAGTCCCTCTCCTGGTGCTCCGGTTTCACTTTCCATCTGCTTTACTATCAACCTCCCAACTTGGAGAGACAGCCCCTTTAACCTCCTGGTTCGCACAGGTTTCCAATTTGGCAGAGGATGAAAGGGAAGAGGGAGAACCAATGAGAGAGTAGCTGTTAGGCATTTGAACGGGCACATATCACTGTAATTTCCCGGCAGGAAGAAGAATTAACCAAAGTCTCAGCCACCCACCGCGAGCCAGTATAGGTCCTGAACCAAAATTTTGGACTTGCGGTCAGCTCACCAAAAACGAGTTGAAAAATGGAGCTCAGGGGCACAGCAATTCACAAACTGGCCGAGTACTAAAGGACAACTATCGTCCAAAAATCTGTTGAGGGAAGGCAACGAGGCGGACTTGAAAGCGAGGCAGAATAGCAGGAAACAGATTTCAAGAGGTACGTTGGAATCGCCTTTAAAGCAGAGGAAGATGGGCACAACTTCGACAATGATGCACTTGGCCAAAAAGGGCGTATGCGTTTTCTCCTGAATATATTCAGGAGAAAACGCATACGCCCTTTTTGGCCAAGCAAGCAAGCGGGCAATGCAAATCTGCACTACAAAGAAGTATCACTTCCCACCGGTCAAAAGGGACATCCACAAAATGTGTAAAAACCAGAAAGGCAATACAGGCCCTGGAGAACAGGGAAACTTGCTATGCTGATGGGCGGGATGTAAATTACCAACTGCCTCTCTGGAGGAGTGCATTGTGTTCCCTAAAACAAGTAAAGAACAGAGCTACAGAGCCAAGGGCACTTCCAGTCTAGGGAATATACCTTGGGAAAACTGAAAATCAATAAGACAGTGCCACCCAAAAATTTAGGGCTGCACTGCTTACAAGGACCTCAACTTGGGTACACCTTAAATATCCCAGGAAATATAAAAATGGTTCAAAAAATTGTGGTACTTACCTACGATGGAATATCCCTCAGCCATGAAATCAATGTAATAAGACCAGTAGCAGCAAAATGGGTGGATTCAGGTACGATGATTCTAAGTGAAATAAGTCACACAGAAAAAGAAACTTATCATAATATATCACTTATGAAGATCCTGTAAACATGGCTACACTTGAACTGAGTTAGGAAAGAGAACAGTGTCTCACATTTAGAAAACACTCTTATGCCTGCTTAAGGGGGAAGGAGAGGTGGGGTGATGCATAAAACCAGAGTTTGATATAAGCACAGGTACCGTTCCAAAAACCAACTATGGAATAGACAAGACCTACACCTTCCTCAGTGAAAGGGACTCAAAACCCCATATTTCCCGCAGAGGAAAATATCTGACTAGTAAGAATCTTAAAACCTATGTATTGATATGTCTCCGTAAGGGAATCAAGTGTGTCTAGACTGGCATAAACATGGCAGCGAGAATCAGCTCAAACCCACTATAAAAAGGAATTTAAAAAAAAAAAAAAACCTGGAAATTCTTTACAATTCCTTCAGGGTTTCTGATGAAACCTGGAATGACCCTATCTACAACGACAGCTGGATGTTGCATAAGGCTGGACACTTGGGACTGAGAGGATTGGTGAGATTGGGTGAGCAAATGCAGACCCTTAAAGCAATAATGCATGGCACCCATTCCATTCGTCCCAACTCTCCAGGTTGAAGGGAATATTACTACAGCTATAACATGTACGGGAAACCTAGAGAACGGACACACTGTGAATATGAAAGGTTTCTAAAACTCAACGAATAGTCCCTCTCCTGGTGCTCCAGTTTGACTTTCCGGCTGCTTTACTATCAACCTCCCAACTTGGAGAGACAGCCCCTTTAACCTCCTGGTTTGCACAGGTTGCCAATTTGTCAGAGGGTGAAAGGGAAGAGGGAGAACCAATGAGAGAGTAGCTGTTAGGCATTTGAACGGGCACATATCACTGTAATTTCCCGGCAGGAAGAAGAATTAACCAACGTCTCAGCCACCCACAGGGAACCAGCATAGGTCCTGAACCATAATTTTGGACTTGCGGTCAGCTCACCAAAAACGAGTTGAAAAATGGAGCTCAGGTGCACAGCAATTCACAAACTGGCCGAGTAATAAAGGACAACTATCGTCCAAAAATCTGATGAGGGAAGGCAACGAGGCGGACTTGAAAGCGAGGCAGAATAGCAGGAAACTGATTTCAAGGGGTACGTTGGAATCGCCTTTAAAGCACAGGAAGAGGGGCACAACTTCGACAATGATGCACTTGGCCAAAAAGGGCGTATGCGTTTTCTCCTGAATATATTCAGGAGAAAACGCATAAGCTCTTTTTGGCCAAGCAAGCAATCGGGCAATGCAAATCTGCACTACAAAGAAGTATCACTTCCCACCGGTCAAAAGGGACATCCACAAAATGTGTAAAAACCAGAAAGGCAAGACAGGCCCTGGAGAACAAGGAGCCTTGTTATGCTGATGGGCGGGATGTAAATTGCCAACTGCCTCTCTGGAGGAGTGCATTGTGTTCCCTAAAACAAGTAAACAACAGAGCTACAGAGCCAAGGGCACTTCCAGTCTAGGGAATATACCTTGGGATAACTGAAAATCAATAAGACAGAGCCACCCCAAAATTTACAGCTGCACTGCTTACAAGGATCTCAACTTGGGTACACCTTAAATATCCCAGGAAATATAAAAATGGTTCAAAAAATTGTGGTACTTATGTACGATGGAATATCCCTCAGCCATGAAATCAATGTCATAAGACTAGTAGCAGCAAAATGGGTGGATTCAGGTACGATGATTCTAAGTGAAATAAGTCACACAGAAAAAGAAACTTTTAATAAGATATCACTTATGAAGATCCTGTAAACATGGCTACACTTGAACTGAGTTAGGAAAGAGAACAGTGTCTCACATTTAGAAAACACTCTTATGCCTGCTTAAGGGGGAAGGAGAGGTGGGGTGATGCATAAAACCAGAGTTTGATATAAGCACAGGTACCGTTCCATAAACCAACTATGGAATAGACAAGTCCTACACCTTCCTCAGTGAAAGGGACTCAAAACCCCATATATCCCGCAGAGGAATATATCTGACTAGTAAGAATCTTAAAACCTATGTATTGATATGTCTCCGTAAGGGAATCAAGTGTCTCTAGACTGGCATAAACATGGCAGTGAGAATCAGCTCAAACCCACTATAAAAAGGAATTTCAAAAACAAAACAAAAAATCTGGGAAATTCTTTACAATTCCTTCTGGGTCTCTGATGAAACCTGGAATGACCCTATCTACAACGACAGCTGGATGTGGCATAAGGCTGGACACTTGGGACAGAGAGGAATGGTGAGATTGGGTGAGCAAATGCAGACCCTTTAAAGCACAAATGCCTGGCACCCATTCCATGGGTCCCAACTCTCCAGGTTGAAGGGAATATTACTACAGCTATAACATGTACAGGAAACCTAGAGAACGGACACACTGTGAATACGAAAGGTTTCTAAAACTCAACGAATAGTCCCTCTCCTGGTGCTCCGGTTTGACTTTCCATCTGCTTTACTATCAATCTCCCAACTTGGAGAGACAGCCCCTTTAACCTCCTCTTTCGGACAGGTTTCCAATTTGGCAGAGGATGAAAGGGAAGAGGGAGAACCAATGAGAGAGTAGCTGTTAGGCATTTGTACGGGCACATATCACTGTAATTTCCCACAGGAAGAAGTATTAACCAAAGTCTCAGCCACCCACCGGGAACCAGCATAGGTCCTGAACCAAAATTTTGGACATGCGGTCAGCTCACAAAAAACGAGTTGAAAAATGGAGCTCAAGGGCACAGCAATTCACAAACTTGCAGAGAAATAAAGGACAACTATCATCCAAAAATCTGTTGAGGGAAGGCAACGAGGCGGACGTGAAAGCGAGGCAGAATAGCAGGAAACAGATTTCAAGAGGTACGTTGGAATCGCCTTTAAAGCACAGGAAGAGGGGCAGAACTTCGACAATGATGCAGTTGGCCAAAAAGGGCGTATGCGTTTTCTCCTGAATATATTCAGGAGAAAACGCATACGCCCATCTTGGCCAAGCAAGCAAGCACGCGGGCAATGCAAATCTGCTCTACAAAGAAGTATCACTTCCCACCGGTCAAAAGGGACACACACAAAATGTGTAAAATCCAGAAAGGTAAGACAGGCCCTGGAGAACCGGGAGCCTTGTTATGCTGATGGGCGGGATGTAAATTGCCAACTGCCTCTCTGGAGGAGTGCATTGTGTTCCCTAAAACAAGTAAACAACAGAGCTACAGAGCCAAGGGCACTTCCAGTCTAGGGAATATACCTTGGGAAAATTGAAAATCAATAAGACAGAGCCACCCCAAAATTTAGGGCTGCAGTGCTTACAAGGACCTCAACTTGGGTACACCATAAATATCCCAGGAAATATAAAAATGGTTCAAAAAATTGTGGCACTTTCTTATGATGGAATATCTCTCAGCCATGAAATCAATGTCATAAGACCAGAAGCAGCAAAATGGTTGGATTCAGGTACGATTGTTATAAGAGAAATAAGTCACACAGAATCAGAAACTTATCATAAGATATCACTTATGAAGATCCTGTAAACATGGCTACACTTGAACTGAGTTAGGAAAGAGAACAGTGTCTCACATTTAGAAAACACTCTTATGCCTGCTTAAGGGGGAAGGAGAGGTGGGGTGATGCATAAAACCAGAGTTTGATATAAGCACAGGTACCGTTCCATAAACCAACTATGGAATAGACAAGTCCTACACCTTCCTCAGTGAAAGGGACTCAAAACCCCATATATCCCGCAGAGGAATATATCTGACTAGTAAGAATCTTAAAACCTATGTATTGATATGTCTCCGTAAGGGAATCAAGTGTCTCTAGACTGGCATAAACATGGCAGTGAGAATCAGCTCAAACCCACTATAAAAAGGAATTTCAAAAACAAAACAAAAAATCTGGGAAATTCTTTACAATTCCTTCTGGGTCTCTGATGAAACCTGGAATGACCCTATCTACAACGACAGCTGGATGTGGCATAAGGCTGGACACTTGGGACAGAGAGGAATGGTGATATTGGGTGAGCAAATGCAGACCCTTTAAAGCACAAATGCCTGGCACCCATTCCATGGGTCCCAACTCTCCAGGTTGAAGGGAATATTACTACAGCTATAACATGTACAGGAAACCTAGAGAACGGACACACTGTGAATACGAAAGGTTTCTAAAACTCAACGAATAGTCCCTCTCCTGGTGCTCCGGTTTGACTTTCCATCTGCTTTACTATCAATCTCCCAACTTGGAGAGACAGCCCCTTTAACCTCCTCTTTCGGACAGGTTTCCAATTTGGCAGAGGATGAAAGGGAAGAGGGAGAATCAATGAGAGAGTAGCTGTTAGGCATTTGTACGGGCACATATCACTGTAATTTCCCACAGGAAGAAGTATTAACCAAAGTCTCAGCCACCCACCGGGAACCAGCATAGGTCCTGAACCAAAATTTTGGACATGCGGTCAGCTCACAAAAAACGAGTTGAAAAATGGAGCTCAAGGGCACAGCAATTCACAAACTTGCAGAGAAATAAAGGACAACTATCATCCAAAAATCTGTTGAGGGAAGGCAACGAGGCGGACGTGAAAGCGAGGCAGAATAGCAGGAAACAGATTTCAAGAGGTACGTTGGAATCGCCTTTAAAGCACAGGAAGAGGGGCACAACTTCGACAATGATGCACTTGGCCAAAAAGGGCGTATGCGTTTTCTCCTGAATATATTCAGGAGAAAACGCATACGCCCATCTTGGCCAAGCAAGCAAGCACGCGGGCAATGCAAATCTGCTCTACAAAGAAGTATCACTTCCCACCGGTCAAAAGGGACACACACAAAATGTGTAAAATCCAGAAAGGTAAGACAGGCCCTGGAGAACCGGGAGCCTTGTTATGCTGATGGGCGGGATGTAAATTGCCAACTGCCTCTCTGGAGGAGTGCATTGTGTTCCCTAAAACAAGTAAACAACAGAGCTACAGAGCCAAGGGCACTTCCAGTCTAGGGAATATACCTTGGGAAAACTGAAAATCAATAAGACAGAGCCACCCCAAAATTTAGGGCTGCAGTGCTTACAAGGACCTCAACTTGGGTACACCATAAATATCCCAGGAAATATAAAAATGGTTCAAAAAATTGTGGCACTTTCTTATGATGGAATATCTCTCAGCCATGAAATCAATGTCATAAGACCAGAAGCAGCAAAATGGTTGGATTCAGGTACGATTGTTATAAGAGAAATAAGTCACACAGAATCAGAAACTTATCATAAGATATCACTTATGAAGATCCTGTAAACATGGCTACACTTGAACTGAGTTAGGAAAGAGAACAGTGTCTCACATTTAGAAAACACTCTTATGCCTGCTTAAGGGGGAAGGAGAGGTGGGGTGATGCATAAAACCAGAGTTTGATATAAGCACAGGTACCGTTCCAAAAACCAACTATGGAATAGTCAAGACCTATACCTTCCTCAGGGAAAGATACTCAAAACACCATATTTCCCGCAGAGGAATATATCTGACTAGTTAGAATCTTAAAACCTATGTATTGATATGTCTCCGTAAGGGAATCAAGTGTGACTAGACTGGCATAAACATGGCAGTGAGAATCAGCTCAAACCCACTATAAAAAGGAATTTCAAAAACAAAACAAAAAACTGGGAAAATCTTTACAATTCCTTCAGGGTCTCTGATTAAACCTGGAATGATGCTATATACAATGACAGCTGTATGTGGCATAAGGCTGGACACTTGGGACTGAGAGGATTGGTGAGATTGGGTGAGTAAATGCAGACCCTTTAAAGCAATAATGCATGGAACCCATTCCATGGGTCCCAACTCTCCTGGTTGAAGGGAATATTACTACAGTTATAACATGTACGGGAAACCTAGAGAACGGACACACTGTGAATACGAAAGGTTTCTAAAACTCAACGAATAGTCCCTCCCCTGATGCTCTGGTTTGACTTTCCATCTGCTTTACTATCAATCTCCCAAGTTGGAGAGACAGCCCATTTAACCTCCTGGTTCGTACAGGTTTCCAATTTGGCAGAGGATGAAAGGGAAGAGGGAGAACCAATGAGAGAGTAGCTGTTAGGTATTTGGACTGGCACATATCACTCTAACTTCCCGGCAGGAAGAAGAATTAACCAAAGTCTCAGCCCCCCACCGGGAACCAGCAGAGGTCCTGAACCAAAATTTTGGACTTGCGGTCAGCTCACCAAAAACGAGTTGATAAATGGAGCTCAGGGGCACAGCAATTCACAAACTGGCCGAGTAAAAAAGGACAACTATCGTCCAAAAATCTGATGAGGGAAGGCAACGAGGCAGACTTGAAAGCGAGGCAGAATAGCAGGAAACAGATTTCAACAGGTACGTTGGAATCTCCTTTAAAGCACAGGAAGAGGGGCACAACTTCGACAATGATGCACTTGGCCAAAAAGGGCGTATGCGTTTTCTCCTGAATATATTCAGGAGAAAACACATACGCCCTTTTTGGCCAAGCAAGCAAGCGGGCAATGCAAATCTGCACTACAAAGAAGTATCACTTCCCAACGGTGAAAAGGGACATCAACAAAAAGTGTAAAAACCAGAAAGGCAAGACAGGCCTTGGAGAACAGGGAGCCTTGCTATGCTGATGGGCGGGATGTAAATTGCCAACTGCCTCTCTGGAGGAGTGCATTGTGTTCCCTAAAACAAGTAAAGAACAGAGCTACAGAGCCAAGGGCACTTCCAGTCTAGGGAATATACCTTGGGAAAACTGAAAATCAATAAGTCAGAGCCACCCCAAAATTTAGGGCTGCACTGCTTACAAGGACCTCAACTTGTGTACACCTTAAATATCCCAGGAAATATAAAAATGGTTCAAAAAATTGTGGTACTTACGTACGATGGAATATCCGTCAGGCGTGAAATCAATGTCATAAGACCAGTAGCAGCAAAATGGTTGGATTCAGGTACGATGGTTTTAAGTGAAATAAGTCACCCAGAAAAAGAAACTTATCATAAGATATCACTTATGAAGATCCTGTAAACATGGCTACACTTGAACTGAGTTAGGAAAGAGAACAGTGTCTCACATTTAGAAAACACTCTTATGCCTGCTTAAGGGGGAAGGAGAGGTGGGGTGATGCATAAAACCAGAGTTTGATATAAGCACAGGTACCGTTCCAAAAACCAACTATGGAATAGACAAAACCTACACCTTCCTCAGTGAAAGGGACTCAAAACCCAGTATTTCCCGCAGAGGAATATATCTGACTAGTAAGAATCTTAAAACCAATGTATTGATATGTCTCCATAAGGGAATCAAGTGTGTCTAGACAGGCATAAACATGGCAGTGAGAATGAGCTCAAACCCACTATAAAAAGGAATTTCAAAAACAAAACAAAAAAACTGGGAAATTCTTTACAATTCCTTCCGGGTCTCCGATGAAACCTGTAATGACCCTATCTACAACGACAGCTGGATGTGGCATAAGGCTGGACACTTGGGACTGAGAGGATTGGTGAGATTGTGTGAGCAAATGCAGACACTTTAAATCAATAATGCATGGCACCCATTCCATGGGTCCCAACTCTCCAGGTTGAAGGGAATATTACTACAGTTATAACATGTACGGGAAACCTAGAGAACGGACACACTGTGAATACGAAAGGTTTCTAAAACTCAACGAATAGTCCCTCTCCTGGTGCTCCGGTTTGACTTTCCATCTGCTTTACTATCAATCTCCCAACTTGGAGTGACAGCCCATTTAACCTCCTCTTTCGGACAGGTTTCCAATTTGGCAGAGGATGAAAGGGAAGAGGGAGAACCAATGAGAGAGTAGCTGTTAGGCATTTGTACGGGCACATATCACTGTAATTTCCCACAGGAAGAAGTATTAACCAAAGTCTCAGCCACCCACCGGGAACCAGCATAGGTCCTGAACCAAAATTTTGGACATGCGGTCAGCTCACAAAAAACGAGTTGAAAAATGGAGCTCAAGGGCCCAGCAATTCACAAACTTGCAGAGAAATAAAGGACAACTATCATCTAAAAATCTGTTGAGGGAAGGCAACGAGGCGGACGTGAAAGCGAGGCAGAATAGCAGGAAACAGATTTCAAGAGGTACGTTGGAATCGCCTTTAAAGCACAGGAAGAGGGGCAGAACTTCGACAATGATGCAGTTGGCCAAAAAGGGCGTATGCGTTTTCTCCTGAATATATTCAGGAGAAAACGCATACGCCCTTTTTGGCCAAGCAAGCAAGCGGGCAAGGCAAATCTGCACTACAAAGAAGTATCACTTCCCACCGGTCAGAACGGACATCCACAAAATGTGTAAAAACCAGAAAGGCAAGACAGGCCCTGGAGAACAGGGAGCCTTGTAATGCTGATGGGAGGGATGTAAATTGCCAACTGCCTCTCTGGAGGAGTACATTGTTTTCCCTAAAACAAGTAAAGAACAGAGCTACAGAGCCAAGGGCACTTCCCGTCTAGGGAATATAACTTTGGAAAACTGAAAATCAATAAGACAGACCCACCCCAAAATTTAGGGCTGCACTGCTTACAAGGACCTCAACTTGGGTACACCTTAAATATCCCAGGAAATATAAAAATGGTTCAAAAAATTGTGGTACTTACGAACGACGGAATATCCCTCAGCCATGAAATCAATGTCATAAGACCAGTAGCAGCAAAATGGGTGGATTCAGGTACGATGATTCTAAGTGAAATAAGTCACACAGAAAAAGAAATTTATCATAAGATATCACTTATCTAGATCCTGTAAACATGGCTACACTTGAACTGAGTTAGGATAGAGAACAGTGTCTCACATTTAGAAAACACTCTTATGCCTGCTTAAGCAGGAAGGAGAGGTGGGGTGATGCATAAAAACAGAGTTTGATATAAGCACAGGTACCGTTCCAAAAACCAACTATGGAATAGACAAGACCTACACCTTCCTCAGTGAAAGGGAGTCAAATCCCCATATTTCCCGCAGAGGAATATATCTGACTAGTAAGAATCTTAAAACCTATGTATTGATATGTCTGCATAAGGGAATCAAGTGTTTCTAGACTGGCATAAACATGGCAGCGAGAATCAGCTCAAACCCACTATAAAAAGGAATTTCAAAAACAAAACAAAAAAACTGGGAAATTCTTTACGATTCCTTCAGGGTCTCTGATGAAACCTGGAATGACCCTATCTACAATGACAGCTGGATGTGGCATAAGGAGGGACACATGGGACTGAGACGACTGGTGAGATTGGGAGAGCAAATGCAGACCCTTTAAATCAATAATGCATGGCACCCATTCCATGGGTCCCAACTCTCCACGTTGAAGGGAATATTACTACAGCAATAACATGTACGGGAAACCTAGAGAACGGACACACTGTGAATACGAAAGGTTTCTAAAACTCAACGAATAGTCCCTCTCCTGGTGCTCCGGTTTGACTTTCCATCTGCTTTACTATCAACCTCCCAACTTGGAGAGACAGCCCCTTAAACCTCCTGGTTCGCACAGGTTGCCAATTTGACAGAGGATGAAAGGGAAGAGGGAGAACCAATGAGAGAGTAGCTGTTAGGCATTTGAACGGGCACATATCACTCTAACTTCCCAGCAGCAAGAAGAATTAACCAAAGTCTCAGCCCCCCACCGGGAACCATCATAGGTCCTGAACCAAAATTTTGGACTTGCGGTCAGCTCACCAAAAACGAGTTGAAAAATGGAGCTCAGGGGAACAGCAATTCACAAACTGGCCGAGTAAAAAAGGTCAACTATCGTCCAAAAATCTTTTGAAGGAAGGCAACGAGGCAGACTTGAAATCGAGGCAAAATAGCAGGAAACAGATTTCAAGAGGTACTTTGGAATCGCCTTTAAAGCACAGGAAGAGGGTCACAACTTTGACAATGATGCCCTTGGCCAAAAAGGGCGTATGCGTTTTCACCTGAATATATTCAGGAGAAAACGCATACGCCCTTTTTGGCCAAGCAAGCAAGCGGGCAATGCAAATCTGCACTACAAAGAAGTATCACTTCCCACCAGTCAAAAGGGACATCCACAAAATGTGTAAAAACCAGAAAGGCAAGACAGGCCCTGCAGAACAGGGAGCCTTGTTATGCTGATGGGCGGGATGTAAATTGCCAACTGCCTCTCTGGAGGAGTGCATTGTGTTCCCTAAAACAAGTAAAGAACAGAGCTACAGAGCCAAGGGCACTTCCAGTCTAGGGAATATACCTTGGGAAAACTGAAAATCAATAAGACAGAGCCACCCCAAAATTTATGGCTGCACTGCTTACAAGGACCTCAACTTGGGTACACCTTAAATATCCAAGGAAATATAAAAATGGTTCAAAAAATTGTGGTACTTACATACGATGGAATATCCCTCAGCCATGAAATCAATGTCATAAGACCAGTAGCAGCAAAATGGGTGGATTCAGGTACGATGATTCTAAGTGAAATAAGTCACAGAGAAAAAGAAACTTATCATAAGATATCACTTATGAAGATGCTGTAAACATGGCTACACTTGAACTGAGTTAGGAAAGAGAACAGTGTCTCACATTTAGAAATCACTATTATGCCTGCTTAAGGGGGAAGGAGAGGTGGGGTGATGCATAAAACCAGAGTTTGATATAAGCACAGGTACCGTTCCAAAAACCAACTATGGAATAGACAAGACCTACACCTTCCTCAGTGAAAGGGACTCAAAACCCCATATTTCCCACAGAGGAATATATCTGACTAGTAAGAATCTTAAAACCTATGTATTGATATGTCTCCGTAAGGGAATCATGTGTGTCTACACTGGCATAAACATGGCAGCGAGAATCAGCTCAAACCCACTAAAAAAAGGAATTTCAATAACAAAACAAAAAAACTTGGAAATTCTTTACAATTCCTTCAGGGTCTCTGATGAAACCTGGAATGACCCTATCTACAACGACAGCTGGATGTGGCATAAGGCTGGACACTTGGGACTGAGAGGATTGGTGAGATTGGGTGAGCAAATGCAGACCCTTTAAAGCAATAATGCATGGCACCCATTCCATGGGTCCCAACTCTCCAGGTTGAAGGGAATATTACTACAGTTATAACATGTACGGGAAACCTAGAGAACGGACACACTGTGAATATGAAAGGTTTCTAAAACTCAACGAATAGTCCCTCTCCTGGTGCTCCGGTTTGACTTTCCATCTGCTTTACTATCAATTTCCCAACTTGGAGTGACAGCCCCTTTAACCTCCTCTTTCGGACAGGTTTCCAATTTGGCAGAGGATGAAAGGGAAGAGGGAGAACCAATGAGAGAGTAGCTGTTAGGCATTTGTACGGGCACATATCACTGTAATTTCCCACAGGAAGAAGTATTAACCAAAGTCTCAGCCACCCACCGGGAACCAGCATAGGTCCTGAACCAAAATTTTGGACTTGCGGTCAGCTCACCAAAAACGAGTTGAAAAATGGAGCTCAGGGGCACAGCAATTCACAAACTGGCCAAGTAAAAAAGGACAACTATCGTACAAAAATCTGTTGAGGGAAGGCCACGAGGCGGACTTGAATGCGAGGCAGAATAGCGGGAAACAGATTTCAAGAGGTACGTTGGAATCGCCTTTAAAGCACAGGAAGAGGGGCACAACTTCGACAATGATGCACTTGGCCAAAAAGGGCGTATGCGTTTTCTCCTGAATATATTCAGGAGAAAACGCATACGCCCTTCTTGGCCAAGCTAGCAAGCAAGCGGGCAATGCAAATCTGCTCTACAAAGAAGTATCACTTCCCACCGGTCAAAAGGGACACACACAAAATGTGTAAAATCCAGAAAGGTAAGACAGGCCCTGGAGAACCGGGAGCCATGTTATGCTGATGGGCGGGATGTAAGTTGCCAACTGCCTCTCTGGAGGAGTGCATTGTGTTCCCTAAAACAAGTAAAGAACAGAGCTACAGAGCCAAGGGCACTTCCAGTCTAGGGAATATACCTTGGGAAAACTGAAAATCAATAAGACAGAGCCACCCCAAAATTTAGGGCTGCACTGCTTACAAGGACCTCAACTTGGGTACACCTTAAATATCCAAGGAAATATAAAAATGGTTCAAAAAATTGTGGTACTTACATACGATGGAATATCCCTCAGCCATGAAATCAATGTCATAAGACCAATAGCAGCAAAATGGGTGGATTCAGGTACGATGATTCTAAGTGAAATAAGTCACAGAGAAAAAGAAACTTATCATAAGATATCACTTATGAAGATGCTGTAAACATGGCTACACTTGAACTGAGTTAGGAAAGAGAACAGTGTCTCACATTTAGAAATCATTCTTATGCCTGCTTAAGCAGGAAGGAGAGGTGGGGTGATGCATAAAAACAGAGTTTGATATAAGCACAGGTACCGTTCCAAAAACCAACTATGGAATAGACAAGACCTACACCTTCCTCAGTGAAAGGGAGTCAAAACCCCACATTTCCCGCAGAGGAATATATCTGACTAGTAAGAATCTTAAAACCTATGTATTGATATGTCTCCATAAGGGAATCAAGTGTTTCTAGACTGGCATAAACATGGCAGCGAGAATCAGCTCAAACCCACTATAAAAAGGAATTTCAAAAACAAAACAAAAAAACTGGGAAATTCTTTACGATTCCTTCAGGGTCTCTGATGAAACCTGGAATGACCCTATCTACAATGACAGCTGGATGTGGCATAAGGAGGGACACATGGGACTGAGACGACTGTTGAGATTGGGAGAGCAAATGCAGACCCTTTAAAGCAATAATGCATGGCACCCATTCCATGGGTCCCAACTCTCCAGGTTGAAGGGAATATTACTACAGTTATAACATGTACGGGAAACCTAGAGAACGGACACACTGTGAATACGAAAGGTTTCTAAAACTCAACGAATAGTCCCTCTCCTGGTGCTCCGGTTTGACTTTCCATCTGCTTTACTATCAACCTCCCAACTTGGAGAGACAGCCCCTTAAACCTCCTGGTTCGCACAGGTTGCCAATTTGGCAGAGGATGAAAGGGAAGAGGGAGAACCAATGAGAGAGTAGCTGTTAGGTATTTGGACGGGCACATATCACTGTAATTTCCCGGCAGGAAGAAGAATTACCCAAAGTCTCAGCCACCCACCGGGAACCAGTATAGGTCCTGAACCAAAATTTTGGACTTGCGGTCAGCTCACCAAAAACGAGTTGAAAAATGGAGCTCAGGGTCACAGCAATTCACAAACTGGCCGAGTAATAAAGGACAACTATCGTCCAAAAATCTGTTGACGTAAGGCAATGAGGCAGACTTGAAAGTGAGCCAGAATAGCAGGAAACAGATTTCAAGAGGTACGTTGGAATCGCCTTTAAAGCACAGGAAGAGGGGCACAACTTCGACAATGATGCACTTGGCCAAAAAGGGCGTATGAGTTTTCTCCTGAATATATTCAGGAGAAAACACATACGCCCTTTCTGGCCAAGCAAGCAAGCGGGCAATGCAAATCTGCACTACAAAGACGTATCACTTCCCACCGGTCAAAAGGGACATCCACAAAATGTGTAAAAACCAGAAAGGCAAGACAGGCCCTGGAGAACAGGGAGCCTTGTTATGCTAATGTGAGGGATGTAAATTGCCAACTGCCTCTCTGGAGTTGTGCATTGTGTTCCCTAAAACATGTAAAGAACAGAGCTACAGAGCCAAGGGCACTTCCAGTCTAGGGAATATACCTTGGGAAAACTGAAAATCAATAAGGCAGAGCCACCCCAAAATTTAGGGCTGCACTGCTTACAGGGACCTGAACTTGGGTACACCTTAAATATCCCAGGAAATATAAAAATGGTTCAAAAAATTGTGGTACATACGTACGAAGGTATATCCCTCAGCCATGATATCAATGACATAAAACCAGTAGCAGCAAAATGGGTGGATTCAGGTACGATGATTCTAAGTGAAATAAGTCACAGAGAAAAAGAAACTTATCATAAGATATCACTTATGAAGATCCTGTAAACATGGCTACACTTGAACTGAGTTAGGCAAGAGAACAGTGTCTCACATTTAGAAAACACTCTTATGCCTGCTTAAGGGGGAAGGAGAGGTGGGGTGATGCATAAAACCAGAGTTTGATATAAGCACAGGTACCCTTCCAAAAACCAACTATGGAATAGACAAGACCTACACCTTCCTCAGTGAAAGGGACTCAAAACCCCATATTTCCCGCAGAGGAATATATCTGACTAGTAAGAATCTTAAAACCTATGTATTGATATGTCTCCGTAAGGGAATCAAGTGTGTATAGACAGGCATAAACATGGCATCGAGAATCAGCTCAAACACACGATAAAAAGGAATTTCAAAAACAAAACAACAAAACTGGGAAATTCTTTACAATTCCTTCAGGGTCTCTGATGAAACCTGGAATGACCCTATCTACAACGACAGCTGGATGTGGCATAAGGCTGGACACTTGGGACTGACAGGATTGGTGAGATTGGGTGAGCAAATGCAGACCCTTTAAAGCAATAATGCATGGCACACATTCCATGGGTCCCAACTCTCCAGGTTGAAGGGAATATTACTACAGCTATAACATGTACGGGAAACCTAGAGAACGGACACACTGTGAATACGAAAGGTTTCTAAAACTCAACGAATAGTCCCTCTCCTGGTGCTCTGGTTTGACTTTCCATCTGCTTTACTATCAATCTCCCAAATTGGAGAGACAACCCCTTTAACCTCCTGGTTCGCACAGGTTTCCAATTTGGCAGAGGATGAAAGGGAAGTGGGAGAACCAATGTGAGAGTAGCTGTTAGGCATTTGGACGGGCACATATCACTGTAATTTCCCGGCAGGAAGAAGAATTAACCAAAGTCTCAGCCCCCTACCGGGAACCAGTATAGGTCCTGAACCAAAATTTTGGACTTGCGGTCAGCTCACCGAAAACGGGTTGAAAAATGGTGCTCAGGGGCACAGCAATTCACAAACTGGCCGAGTAATAAAGGACAACTATCGTCCAAAAATCTGTTGAGGGAAGGCAACGAGGCGGACTTGAAAGCGAGGCAGAATAGCAGGAAACAGATTTCAAGAGGTACGTTGGAATCGCCTTTAAAGCACAGGAAGAGGGGCACAACTTCGACAATGATGCACTTGGTCAAAAAGGGCGTATGCGTTTTCTCCTGAATATATTGAGGAGAAAACGCTTACGCCCTTTTTGGCCAAGCAAGCAAGTGGGCAATGCAAATCTGCACTACAAAGAAGTATCACTTCCCACTGGTCAAAAGGGACATCCACAAAATATGTAAAAATCAGAAAGGCAAGACAGGCCCTGGAGAACAGGGAGCCTTGTTATGCTGATGGGCGGGATGTAAATTGCCAACTGCCCCTCTGGAGGAGTGCATTGTGTTCCCTAAAACATGTAAAGAACAGAGCTACAGAGCCAAGGGCACTTCCAGTCTAGGGAATATACCTTGGGAAAACTGAAAATCAATAAGACAGAGCCACCCCAAAATTTAGGGCTGCACTGCTTACAAGGACCTCAACTTGGGTCCACCTTAAATATCCCAGGAAATATAAAAATGGTTCAAAAAATTGTGGTACTTACATACGATGGAATATCCCTCAGCCATGAAATCAATGACATAAGACCAGTAGCAGCAAAATGGGTGGATTCAGGTACGATGATTCTAAGTGAAATAAGTCACACAGAAGAAGAAACTTATCATAAGATATCACTTATGAAGATCCTGTAAACATGGATACACTTGAACTGAGTTAGGAAAGAGAACAGTGTCTCACATTTAGAAAACACTCTTATGCCTGCTTAAGTGGGAAAGAGAGGTGGTGTGATGCATAAAATCAGAGTTTGATATAAGCACAGGTACCTTTCCAAAAATCAACTATGTAATAGACAAGACCTACACCTTCCTCAGTGAAAGGGATTCAAAACCCCATATTTCCCACAGAGGAATATATCTGACTAGTAAGAATCTTAAAACCTATGTATTGATATGTCTCCGTAAGGGAATCAAGTGTGTCTAGACTGGCATAAACATGGCAGCGAGAATCAGCTCAAACCCACTATAAAAAGGAATTTCAAAAACAAAACAAAAAAACTGGGAAATTCTTTACAATTCCTTCAGAGTCTCTGATGAAACCTGGAATGACCCTATCTACAACGACAGCTGGATGTGGCATAAGGCTGGAAACTTGGGACTGAGAGGATTGGTGAGATTGGGTGAGCAAATGCAGACCCTTTAAAGCAATAATGCATGGCAGCCATTCCATGGGTCCCAACTCTCCAGGTTGAAAGGAATATTACTACAGTTATTACATGTACGGGAAACCTAGAGAACGGACACACTGTGAATACGAAAGGTTTCTAAAACTCAAATAATAGTCCCTCTCCTGGTGCTCCGGTTTGACTTTCCATCTGCTTTACTATCAACCTCCCAACTTGGAGAGACAGCCCCTTTAACCTCCTGGTTTGCACAGGTTGCCAATTTGGCAGAGGATGAAAGGGAAGAGGGAGAACCAATGAGAGAGTAGCTGTTAGGCGTTTGGACGGGCAAATATCACTGTAATTTCCCGGCAGGAAGAAGAATGAACCAAAGTCTCAGCCACCCACCGGGAACAAGTTTAGGTCCTGAATCAAAATTTTAGACTTGCGGTCAGCTCACCAAAAACGAGCTGAAAAATGGAGCTCAGGGGCACAGCAATTCACACACTGGCCGAGTAATAAAGGACAACTATCGTCCAAAAATCTGTTGAGGGAAGGCAGCTAGGCGGACTTGAAAGCGAGGCAGAATAGCTGGAAACAGATTTCAAGAGGTACGTTGGAATCACCTTTAAAGCACAGGAAGAGGGGCACAACTTCGACAATGATGCACTTGGCCAAAAAGGGCATATGCGTTTTCTCCTGAATATATTCAGGAGAAAAAGCATACGCCCTTTTTGGCCAAGCAAGCAAACGGGCAATGCAAATCTGCACTACAAAGAAGTATCACTTCCCACCGGTCAAAAGGGACATCCACAAAATGTGTAAAAACCAGAGAAGCAAGACAGGACCTGGAGAACAGGGAGCCTTGTTATGCTGATGGGCGGGATGTAAATTGCCAACTGCCTCTCTGGAGGAGTGCATTTTGTTCCCTAAAACAAGCAAAGAACAGAGCTACAGAGCCAAGGGCACTTCCAGTCTAGGGAATATACCTTGGGAAAACTGAAAATCAATAAGACAGAGCCACCCCAAAATTTAGGGCTTCACTGCTTACAAGGACCTCAACTTGGGTACACCTTAAATATCCCAGGAAATATAAAAATGGTTCAAAAAATTGTGGTACTTACGTACGATGGAATATCCCTCAGCCATGAAATCAATGTCATAAGACCAGTAGCAGCAAAATGGGTGGATTCAGGTACGATGATTCTAAGTGAAATAAGTCACAGAGAAAAAGAAACTTATCATAAGATATCACTTATGAAGATCCTGTAAACATGGCTACACTTGAACTGAGTTAGGAAAGAGAACAGTGTCTCACATTTAGAAAACACTCTTATGCCTGCTTAAGGGGGAAGTAGAGGTGGGGTGATGCATAAAAACAGAGTTTGATATAAACACAGGTACCGTTCCAAAATCCAACTATGGAAGAGACAAGACCTACACCTTCCTCAGTGAAAGGGACTCAAAACCCCATATTTCTCGCAGAGGAATATATCTGACTAGTAAGAATCTTAAAACCTATGTATTGATATGTCTCCATTACGGAATCAAGTGTGTCTAGACTGGCATAAACATGGCAGCGAGAATCAGCTCAAACCCACTATAAAAAGGAATTTCAAAAACAAAACAAAAAAACTGGGAAATTATTTACAATTCCTTCAGGGTCTCTGATGAAACCTGGAATGACCCTATCTACAATGACAGCCGGATGTGGCATAAGGAGGGACACTTGGGACTGAGACGATTGGTGAGATTGGGTGAGCAAATGCAGACACTTTAAAGCACAAACGCCTGGCACCCATTCCAAGCGTCCCAACTCTCCAGGTTGAAGGGAATATTACTACAGCTATAACATGTACGAGAAACCTAGAGAACGGACACACTGTGAATACGAAAGGTTTCTAAAACTCAACGAATAGTCCCTCTCCTGGTGCTCCGGTTTGACTTCCGTCTGCTTTACTATCAACCTCCCAACTTGGAGAGACAGCCCCTTTAACCTCCTGGTTCACACAGGTTGCCAATTTGGCAGAGGATGAAAGGGAAGAGGGAGAACCAATGAGAGAGTAGCTGTTAGGCATTTGGACGGGCACATATCACTGTAATTTCCCGGCAGGAAGAAGAATTAACCAAAGTCTCAGCCACCCACCGGGAACCAGTATAGGTCCTGTACCAAAATTTTGGACTTGTGCTCAGCTCACCAAAAACGAGTTGAAAAATGGAGCTCAGGGGCACAGCAATTCACAAACTGGCCGAGTAATAAAGGAGAAGTATCGTCCAAAAATCTGTTAACGGAAGGCAACGAGGCGGACTTGAAAGCGAGGCAGAATAGCAGGAAACAGATTTAAAGAGGTACGTTGGAATCGCCTTTAAAGCACAGGAAGAGGGGCACAACTTCGACAATGATGCACTTGGCCAAAAAGGGCGTATGCGTTATCTCCTGAATATATTCAGGAGAAAACGCATACGCCCTTTTTGGCCAAGCAAGCAAGCGGGCAATGCAAATCTGCACTACAAAGATGTATCACTTCCCACCGGTCAAAAGGGACATCCACAAAATGTGTAAAAACCAGAAAGGCAAGACAGGCCCTGGAGAACAGGGAGCCTTGTTGTGCTGATGGGCAGGATGTAAATTGCCAACTGCCTTTCTAGGGGAGTGCATTGTGTTCCCTAAAACAAGTAAACAACAGAGCTACAGAGCCAAGGGCACTTCCAGTCTAGGGAATATACCTTGGGAAAACTGAAAATCAATAAGACAGAGCCACCCCAAAATTTAGGGCTGCACTGCTTACAAGGACCTCAACTTGGGTACACCTTAAATATCCCAGGAAATATAAAAATGGTTCAAAAAATTGTGGTACTTACGTACGATGGAATATCCCTCAGGCATGAAATCAATGTCATAAGACCAGTAGCAGCAAAATGGGTGGATTCAGGTACGATGATTCTAAGTGAAATAAGTCACAGAGAAAAAGAAACTTATCATAAGATATCACTTATGAAGATCCTGTAAACATGGCTACACTTGAACTGAGTTAGGAAAGAGAACAGTGTCTCACATTTAGAAAACATTCTTATGCCTGCTTAAGGGTGAAAGAGAGGTGGGGTGATGCATAAAACCAGAGTTTGATATAAGCACAGGTACCGCTCCAAAAACCAACTATGGAATAGACAAGACCTACACCTTCCTTAGTGAAAGGGACTCAAAACACCATATTTCCCGCAGAGGAATATATCTGACTAGTAAGAATCTTAAAACCTATGTATTGATATGTCTGCGTAAGGGAATCAAGTGTGTCTAGACTGGCATAAACATGGCAGCGGGAATCAGCTCAAACCCACGATAAAAAGGAATTTCAAAAACAAAACAAAAAAACTGGGAAATTCTTTACAATTCCATCAGGGTCTCTGATGAAACCTGGAATGACCCTATCTACAACGACAGCTGGATGTGGCATAAGGCTGGACACTTGGGACTGACAGGATTGGTGAGATTGGGTGAGCAAATGCAGACCCTATAAAGCACAAATGCCTGGCACCCATTCCATGAGTCCCAACTCTCTAGGTTGAAGGGAATATTACTACAGTTATAACATGTACGGGAAACCTAGAGAACGGACACACTGTGAATACGAAAGGTTTCTAAAACTCAACGAATAGTCCCTCTCCTGGTGCTCTTGTTTGACTTTCCATCTGCTTTACTATCAACCTCCCAACTTGGAGAGACAGCCCCTTTAACCTCCTGGTTCGCACATGTTTCCAATTTGGCAGAGGATGAAAGGGAAGAGGGAGAACCAATGAGAGAGTAGCTGTTAGGCATTTGGACGGGCACATATCACAGTAATTTCCCGGCAGGAAGAAGAATTACCCAAAATCTCAGCCACCCACCGGGAACCAGTATAGGTCCTGAACCAAAATTTTGGACTTGCGGTCAGCTCACCAAAAACGAGTTGAAAAATGGTGCTCAGGGGCATAGCAATTCACAAACTGGCTGAGTAATAAAGGACAACTATCGTCCAAAAATCTGTTGACGGAAGGCAATGAGGCGGACTTGAAAGTGAGCCAGAATAGCAGGAAACAGATTTCAAGAGGTACGTTGGAATCGCCTTTAAAGCACAGGAAGAGGGGCACAACTTCGACAATGATGCACTTGGCCAAAAAGGGCGTATGAGTTTTCTCCTGAATATATTCAGGAGAAAACACATACGCCCTTTTTGGCCAAGCAAGCAAGCGGGCAATGCAAATCTGCACTACAAAGACGTATCACTTCCCACCGGTCAAAAGGGACATCCACAAAATGTGTAAAAACCAGAAAGGCAAGACAGGCCCTGGAGAACAGGGAGCCTTTCTATGCTGAAGGGCGGGATGTAAATTGCCAACTGCCTCTCTGCATGAGTGCATTGTGTTCCCTAAAACAAGTAAACAACAGAGCTACAGAGCCAAGGGCATTTCCAGTCTAGGGAATATACCTTGGGAAAACTGGAAATCAATAAGACAGAGCCACCCCAAAATTTAGGGCTGCACTGCTTACAAGGACCTCAACTTGGGTCCACCTTAAATATCCCAGGAAATATAAAAATGGTTCAAAAAATTGTGGTACTTATGTACGATGGAATATCCCTCAGCCATGAAATCAATGTCATAAGACCAGTAGCAGCAAAATGGGTGGATTCAGGTACGATGATTCTAAGTGAAATAAGTCACAGAGAAAAAGAAACTTATCATAAGATATCACTTATGAAGATCCTGTAAACATGGCTACACTTGAACTGAGTTAGGAAAGAGAACAGTGTCTCACATTTAGAAAAAACTCTTATGCCTGCTTAAGGGGGAAGGAGAGGTGGGGTGATGCATAAAAACAGAGTTTGATATAAGCACTGGTACCGTTCCAAAATCCAACTATGGAATAGACAAGACCTACACCTTTCTCAGTGAAAGGGACTCAAAACCCCATATTTCCCACAGAGGAATATATCTGACTAGTAAGAATCTTAAAACCTATGTATTGATATGTCTCCGTAAGGGAATCAAGTGTGTCTAGACTGGCATAAACATGGCAGCGAGAATCAGCTCAAACCCACGAATAAAAGGAATTTCAAAAACAAAACAAAAAAACTGGGAAATTCTTTACAATTCCATCAGGGTCTCTGATGAAACCTGGAATGACCCTATCTACAACGACAGCTGGATGTGGCATAAGGCTGGACACTTGGGTCTGACAGGATTGGTCAGATTGGGTGAGCAAATGCAGACCCTTTAAAGCAATAATGCATGGCACCCATTCCATGGGTCCCAACTCTCCAGGTTGAAAGGAATATTACTACAGTTATTACATGTACGGGAAACCTAGAGAACGGACACACTGTGAATACGAAAGGTTTCTAAAACTCAAATAATAGTCCCTCTCCTGGTGCTCCGGTTTGACTTCCGTCTGCTTTACTATCAACCTCCCAACTTGGAGAGACAGCCCCTTTAACCTCCTGGTTCACACAGGTTGCCAATTTGGCAGAGGATGAAAGGGAAGAGGGAGAACCAATGAGAGAGTAGCTGTTAAGCATTTGGATGGGCACTTATCACTCTAACTTCCCGGGAGGAAGAAGAATTAACCAAAGTCTCAGCCCCCCACCGGGAAACAGCATAGGTCCTGAACCAAAATTTTGGACTTGCGGTCAGCTCACAAAAAACGAGTTGAAAAATGGAGCTCAAGGGCACATCAATTCACAAACTGGCAGATTAATAAAGGACAACTATCGTCCAAAAATCTGTTGAGGGAAGGCAACGCGGCGGACTTGAAAGCGAGGCAGAATAGCAGGAAACAGATTTCAAGAGGTACGTTGGAATCGCCTTTAAAGCACAGGAAGAGGGGCACAACTTCGACAATGATGCACTTGGCCAAAAAGGGCGTATGCGTTTTCTCCTGAATATATTCAGGAGAAAATGCATATGCCCTTTTTGGCCAAGCAAGCAAGCGGGCAATGCAAATCTGCACTACAAAGAAGTATCACTTCCCACCGGTCAAACGGGACATCCACAAAATGTGTAAAAACCAGTAAGGCAAGACAGGCCCTGGAGAACAGGGAGCCTTGTTATGCTGATGGGCGGGATGTAAATTGCCAACTGCCTCTCTGGAGGAGTGCACTGTGTTCCCTAAAACAACTAAACAACAGAGCTACAGAGCCAAGGGCACTTCCAGTCTAGGGAATATACCTTGGGAAAACTGAAAATCAATAAGACAGAGCCACCCCAAAATTTAGGGCTGCACTGCTTACAAGGACCTCAACTTGGGTCCACCTTAAATATCCCAGGAAATATAAAAATGGTTCAAAAAATTGTGGTACTTACGTATGACGGAATATCCCTCAGCCATGAAATCAATGTCATAAGACCAGTAGCAGCAAAATGGGTGGATTCAGGTACGATGATTCTAAGTGAAATAAGTCACACAGAAAAAGAAACTTATCATAAGATATCACTTATGAAGACACTGTAAACACGGCTACACTTGAACTGAGTTAAGAAAGAGAACAGTGTCTCACATTTAGAAAACACTCTTATGCCTGCTTAAGGGGGAAGGAGAGGTGGGGTGATGCATAAAAACAGAGTTTGATATAAGCACAGGTACCGTTCCAAAAACTAACTATGGAATATTCAAGAACTACACCTTCCTCAGTGAAAGGGACTCAAAACCCCATATTTCACGCAGAGGAATATATTTGACTAGTAAGAATCTTAAAACCTATTTATTGATATGTCTGCGTAAGGGAATCAAGTGTGTCTAGACTGGCATAAACATGGCAGCGAGAACCAGCTCAAACCCAGTATAAAAAGGAATTTCAAAAAAAAAATGGAAATTCTTCACAATTCCTTCACGGTCTCTGATGAAACCTGGACTGACCCAATCTACAACGACAGCTGGATGTGGCATAAGGCTGGACACTTGGGATTGAGAAGATTGGTGAGATTCGCTGAGCAAATGCAGACCCTTTAATGCAATAATGAATGGCACGCATTCCATTGTTCCCAACTCTCCAGCTTGAAGGGACTATTACTACAGATATAACATGTAAGGGAAAAATAGAGAATGGACACACTGTGAATATGAAAGGTTTCTAAAACTCAACGAATAGTCCCTCTCCTGGTGCTCCGGTTTCATTTTCCAACTGCTTTTCTATCAATCTCCCAAATTGGAGAAACAGCCCCTTTAACCTCCTGGTTCGCACACGTTGCCAATTTGGCAGAGGATGAAAGGGAAGAGGGAGAACCAATGAGAGAGTAGCTCTAAGGCATTTGGACGGGCACATGTCACTCTAATTTCCCAGCAGGAAGAAGAATTAACCAAAGTCTCAGCCCCCCACCGGGAACCAGTATAGGTCATGAACCACAATTTTGGACTTTCGGTCAGCTCACAAAAAACAAGTGGAAAAATGGAGCTCAGGGGCACAGCAATTCACAAACTGGCAGAGTAATAAAGGCAAATATTGTCCAAATATCTGTTGAGGGAAGGCAACGAGGTGGACTTGAAAGCTAGGCAGAATAGCAGGAAACAGATTTCAAGTGGTACGTTGGAATTGACTTTAAAGCACAGGATGAGGGGCACAACTTCAAAAATGTTGCAATTGAGCAAAAAGGGCGTATGCGTTTTCTCCTGAATATATTCAGGAGAAAACGCATACGCCCTTTTTGGCCAAGCAAGCAAGCTGGCAATGCAAATCTGCACTACAAAGAAGTATCACTTCCCACTGTTCAAAAGGGACATCCACAAAATGTGTAAAATCCAGAAAGGCAAGACAGGCCCCGGAAAACAGGGAGGCTTGTTTTGCTGATGGGCGGGATGTAAACTGCCAACTGCATCTCTGGAGGAGTGCATTGTGTTCCCTAAAACAAGTAAACAACTGAGCTACAGAGCCAAGGACACTTCCAGTCAAGGGAAAATACCTTGGGAAACCTGAAATTCAATAAGACAGCGCCACCCCAAAATTTAGGGCTGCACTGCTTACAAGAACCTCAACTTGGGTACACCTTAAATATCCCAGGAAATATAAAAATGGTTCAAAAATTGTGGTACTTCCGAACGATGGAATATCCCTTACCCATGCAATCAATGGCATAAGACCAGTAGCAGCAAAATGAGTGGATTTAGGTATGAAGCTTCTAAGTGAAATAAGTCACACAGAAAAAGAAACTTATATTAAGATATCACTTATGATGATCCTGTAAACATGGCTAAACTTGAACTCAGTTAAGAAAGAGAACAGAGTCTCACCTTTGGAAAACACTCTGATGCCTGCTTTAGGGGGAATGAGAGGTGGGGTGATGCATAAAACAAGAGTTTGATATAAGCACAGGTACCGTTCCAAACACAAACTATGGAATAGACAAGACCTACACCTTCGTCAGTGAAAGGGACCCGAGGCATCTGTGAGTAACCGTGAGCTGAGCCCCAGGCCAGCTCCTGCTGAACTTTTCCCACCCTTCTCAGGTAAAATACCTGAATATGTACAAGGGCTTGAAAGCTTAGAGGAAGGGCGGTGGAGCCACACCAGCGACAGCACGCAGGCCAACTTGGTGCCTACAGGCCAGCCAGGATGGTCCTGGCCCTGGGCGCTCTTCTGGAAGCTTTCCATTGCCCTGCCTGAGATACCCCTCCTGTCCCTGCCCCCACTGCTTTTTTCCTTCCTCACCTCTGTCCGGAGAGAAATTCCAACGGAAGTTGTTGGTGATACACCCTCTTGTTTACACGTGGCATCCTGGCAACTCCTGCAGAAAGTCCAGCAGAGTCCCACTCACACCGGGCCACCCACAAAGCCGTGGCCCCTCACTCTCTCCGACCAGCACAGCCCCGACACAGCTGACGGGGCAGAGATCATGGAGTCAGGCACAGATTCAGGGGGTATTGCTGCCTGGAGCGCGTTTATATTGACCTCATCCCAGGCACACCTGGGGAGGGCCGGCCGGCAGGGTCAGGCTACCCAGGTCAGCTAATCCTCAGCCCTCAGGGAATCACATTGTTGAAAATGGACCTCGCTAAGGCAGAATAGAAGCCAAGGAATAAAAGTACACAAGGCCATTTGCAGCACCGTAGGTGTGTCTAGAGGTAATCACGTGACTTGAAGTAAGTCAGAAAGTGAAAGACACATATGATATCTTATCTCTTATAGGTGTGACCGAAAAATGGATACCAGGACAGATATTTCCACGGAGAAGGGCAATCACAGATTCATTAAACAAACTTATGGTTCACCAATGGAAACATGTGAGGGGTGGTTTCATTATGATATTGGGATTAACAGACATATACAAACACAGGTGACATATATAATCACCAAAGACCTACAGAATACCAAGAGAAGACTACTCAACATTCTGTCATAAGGTACATGGGAAAAGGATCCCAGGAAGAACAGACATATGTATATGTGTAAAAGAACCACATCTTCCACACCTACAACAAGCCAAACATTGTAATCAAATTTGCTGTAAGAAAAAATAAAAAATTAAATTAAAAACACGAACAAGAAGTAGTGAGACAAACTTGAGGGGCTTTCTCCTGGCACATTCCATTCTAAATTCCAATCTAGAACACAACTTCCATTGAGGCTCTGTTGCCCCAGTAACCAGATTTGGTAAGGGAGAACTGCTGCCACCTTGTGGCCGTTTCACACAACAGCAGCTTTAATCCCAGCGCTAATGGTCAGTTGATATTCAAAATCATTGCAGGCCTGTAAATGACACCTGCCCTGAAAACAAATCCTGGGTTCATATATCGACCAAAAAATTCAAAGGACGTCCATATTTCAAAACGACAGTTTCCAAAGGCATATTTTACACACATTAGTGTTCTGCTTCTTTTTCTTTCTCTCTTTTTTTGTTAAAAAAACGGGAATGGCAAAAAGCATCCCTCAGAATGGGCGAAAATATTTGCAAACGAATCAATGGACAAAGGTTTAATCTCCAATATATATAAAGAGCTCATGCAGCTTAATATTAAAAAAACAAACAACCCAATACAAAAATGGGCAGAAGATCTAAACAGACGTTTCTTCAAAGAAGACACAGAGATGGCCAAGACGCACATGAAAAGCTGCTCAACATCACTAGTTATTAGAGAAATGCCAATCAAAACTACAATGAGGTATCACCTCACACCTGTTAAAATTGGCATCATCAGAAAATCTACAAACATCGAATTCTGGGGATGGTGTGGACAAAAGGATCCCTCTTCCACTAGTGGTGGAAATGTAAATTGATACAGTCACGATGGAGAACAGTATGGAGTTTCCTTAAAAAAACTAGAAATAGAATTACCATATGATCCAGCAATCCCACTTCTGGGCATATACCCAGAGAAAACCATAAATCAAAAAGGCACATTCACCACAATGCTCATTTCAGCACTATTTACGATAGCCAGGTAATGGAAGCAACCTAAATACCCACAGACAGACGAATGGATAAAGATGTGGTACATATATAAAATGGAATATTACTCAGCCATAAGAAGGAATGAAACTGGGTCATTTGTATAGCCGTCCATGGATCTAGAGACAGTCATACAGAATGAAGTAAGTCAGAAAGAGAAAAACAAATATTGTATATTAATGCATATATGTGGAACCTAGAAAAATGGTACAGATGAACTGGTGTGCAGGGAAGAAATAGAGACACAGAGGTAGAGAACACACGTATGGACACCAAGGGTGGGAAGCCATGGGGAGGTGGTGTTGGGATGAGTTGGGAGATTGGGATTGACCTGTATACATGTATATGCATAAAATACATAACTAATAATAACCTGCTGTATAAAAAAATAAATAAAATTAAATTTCAAAATTTAAAAAAATAAAATTTAATAATAAAACAGAAAAAAGTTCTTCCCTTCACACAGATGTCTTTATATGAATAAATTATTTCCATGCTTATATCTATAAATACATAAAAGAGGAATAAAATTTAACTTGAACCAAAAAAGAAAAAAAAAAACCTGAACCCACGAGTTAGACAGAGGAAAACACAATCAGGGCACTTGCTCCATCGGTAAACAATTCTGAAATTGGTCAGAGGTGGGGAATCATCTCACATAGAGCCAGCAGCCCACTCCTACGCAAGGAGCGTCCTCATTGCAAAGCGGGGGGCCATGCCGAGGCATCTGTGAGTAACCGTGAGCTGATCCCCAGGCCAGCTGCTGTTGAACTTTTCCCACCCTTCCCAGGTAAAACACCTGAATATGTACAAGGGCTTGAAAGCCTAGAGGAGGGCCGTGGAGCCACACCAGCGACAGCACGCAGGCCAACTTGGTGCCTGCAGGCCAGTCAGGATGGTCCTGAACCTGGGCGCTCTTCTGGAAGCTTTCCATTGCCCTGCCTGAGATACCCCTCCTGTCCCGGTCCCAACTGCTTTTTTGCTTCTTCACCTCTGTCCGGAGAGAAATTCCAGCGGAAGGTATGGGTGACACATCCTCTTCATTACAGGTGGAAGCCTGGCAACTCCTGCAGAAAGTCCAGCAGTGACCCACTCACATCGGGCCACCCACAAAGCCGTGGCCCATCACTCCCTCCCACCAGCACAGCCCCGACACTGCTGACGGGGCAGAGAATATGGAGTCAGGCACAGCTTCAGGGGCTATTGCTGCCTGCAGCGCTGTTTATATTGACCTCAACACAGGCACACCTGGGGAGGGCCGGCCGGCAGGGTCAGGCTACCCAGGTCAGCTAATCCTCAGCCCTCAGGGAATCACATTGTTGAAAATGGACCTCGCTAAGGCAGAATAGAAGCCAAGGAATAAAAGGACACAATGCCATTTGTAGCACCGTAGGTGTGTCTAGAGGTAATCACGTGAGTTGTTGTAAGTCAGAAAGTGAAAGACACATATCATATCATATCTCTTATAGGTGTGACCGAAAAATGGATACCAGGGCAGATATTTCCACGGAGAAGGGCAATCACAGATTCATTCAACAAACTTATGGTTCACCAAAGGAAAGGTGTGAGGATTGGTTTCATTATGATATTGGGGTTAACAGACATATACAAACACAGGTGACATATATAATCACCAAAGACCTACAGAATACCAAGAGAAGACTACTCATAATTCTGTCATAAGGTACATGGGAAAAGGATCCGAGGAAAAACAGACATATGTTTATGTGTAAAAGAACCACATCTTCCACACCTACAACAAGCCAAACATTGTAATCAAATTTGCTGTAATAAAAAATAAAAAATTAAATTAAAAACACGAACAAGAAGTAGTGAGACAAACTTGAGGGGCTTTCTCCTGGCACATTCCATTCTAAATTCCAATCTAGAACACGACTTCCATTGAGGCTCTGTTGCCCCAGTAACCAGATTTGGTAAGGGAGAACTGCTGCCACCTTGTGGCCGTTTCACACAACAGCATCTTTAATCCCAGCGGTAATGGTCAGTTGATATTCAAAATCATTGCAGGCCTGTAAATGACACCTGCCCTGAAAACAAATCCTGGGTTCATATATCGACCAAAAAATTCAAAGGACGTCCATATTTCAAAACGACAGTTTCAAAAGGCATATTTTACACACATTAGTGTTCTGCTTCTTTTTCTTTCTTTCTTTTTTTGTTAAAAAAACGGGAATGGCAAAAAGCATCCCTCAGAATGGGCGAAAATATTTGCAAACGAATCAATGGACAAAGGTTTAATCTCCAATATATATAAAGAGCTCATGCAGCTTAATATTAAAAAAACAAACAACCCAATACAAAAATGGGCAGAAGATCTAAAGAGACGTTTCTTCAAAGAAGACACAGAGATGGCCAAGACGCACATGAAAAGCTGCTCAACATCACTAATTATTAGAGAAATGCCAATCAAAACTACAATGAGGTATCACCTCACACCTGTTAGAATCGGCATCATCAGAAAATCTACAAACAACGAATTCTGGGGAGGGTGTGGACAAAAGGATCCCTCTTCCACTAGTGGTGGAAATGTAAATTGATACAGTCACGGTGGAGAACAGTATGGAGTTTCCTTAAAAAAACCAGAAATAGAATTACCATATGATCCAGCAATCCCACTTCTGGGCATATACCCAGAGAAAACCATAAATCAAAAAGGCACATTCACCACAATGCTCATTTCAGCACTATTTACGATAGCCAGGTAATGGAAGCAACCTAAATACCCACAGACAGACGAATGGATAAAGATGTGGTACATATATAAAATGGAATATTACTCAGCCATAAGAAGGAATGAAACTGGGTCATTTGTAGAGACGTCGATGGATCTAGAGACTGTCATACAGAATGAAGTATGTCAGAAAGAGAATAACAAATATTGTATATTAATGCATATATGTGGAACCTAGAAAAATGGTACAGATGAACTGGTTTGCAGGGAAGAAATAGAGACACAGAGGTAGAGAACACAAGTATGGACACCAAGTGTGGGAAGCCATGGGGTGGTGGTGGTGGGATGAGTTGGGAGACTGGGATTGACCTGTATACATGTGTATGCATAAAATACATAACTAATCATAACCTGCTGTATAAAAAAATAAAGAAAATAAAATTTCAAAATTTTAAAAAATAAAATTTAAAAATAAAACAGAAAAAAGTTCTTCCCTTCACACAGATGTATTTATATGAATGAATTATTTCCATGCTTATATCTATAAATACATAAAAGAGGAATAAAATCTAACTTGAACCAAAAAAGAAAACAAAACCCTGAACCCACCAGTTATACACAGGAAAACCCTATCAGGGCACTTGCTCCAGCGGTAAACAATTCTGAAATTGGTCAGAGGTGGGGAATCATCTCCCATAGAGCCAGCAGCCCACTCCTACGCAAGGAGCATTCTCATTGCAAAGCTGCGGGCCATGCCGAGGCATCTGTGAGTAACCGTGAGCTGAGCCCCAGGCCAGCTGCTGTTGAAGTTTTCCCACCCTTCCCAGGTAAAACACCTGAATATGTACAAGGGCTTGAAAGCCTAGAGGAAGGGCCGTGGAGCCACACCAGCGACAGCACGCAGGCCAACTTGGTGCCTGCAGGCCAGCCATGATGGTCCTGGCCCTGGGCGCTCTTCGGAAAGCTTTCCATTGCCTGCCTGAGATACCCCTCCTGTCCCGGCCCCCACTGCTTTTTTCCTTCCTCACCCTTGTCCAGAGAGATATTCCAGCGGAAGGTATGGGTGACACATCCTCCTGTTTACTGGTGGCAGCCTGGCAACTCCTGCAGAAAGTCCAGCAGAGACCCACTCACAACGGGCCACCCACAAAGCCGTGGCCCCTCACTTCCTCCCACCAGCACAGCACCGAGACTGCTGATGGGGCAGAGAATATGGAGTCAGGCACAGCTTTAGTGGCTATTGCTGCCTGCAACACTGTTTATATTGACCTCATCCCAGGCACACCTGGGGAGGGCAGGCCGGCAGGGTCAGGCTACACAGGTCAGCTAATCCTCAGCCCTCAGGGAATCACATTGTTGAAAATGGACCTCGCTAACGCAGAATAGAAGCCAAGGAATAAAAGGACACAATGCCATTTGCAGCACCGTAGATGTGTCTAGAGGTAATCACGTGACTTGAAGTAAGTAAGAAAGTGACAGACACATATGATATCTTAGCTCTTATAGGTGTGACCGAAAAATGGATACCAGGACAGATATTTCCACGGAGAAGGGCAATCACAGATTCATTAAACAAACTTATGGTTCACCAATGGAAAGGTGTGAGGGTTGGTTTCATTATGATATTGGGGTTAACAGACATATACAAACACAGGTGACATATATAATCACCAAAGACCTACAGAATACCAAGAGAAGACTACTCAACATTCTGTCATAAGGTACATGGGAAAAGGATCCCAGGAAGAACAGACATATGTATATGTGTAAAAGAACCACATCTTCCACACCTACAACAAGCCAAACATTGTAATCAAATTTGCTGTAAGAAAAAATAAAAAAATTAAATTAAAAACACGAACAAGAAGTAGTGAGACAAACTTGAGGGGCTTTCTCCTGGCACATTCCATTCTAAATTCCAATCTAGAACACAACTTCCATTGAGGCTCTGTTGCCCCAGTAACCAGATTTGGTAAGGGAGAACTGCTGCCACCTTGTGGCCGTTTCACACAACAGCAGCTTTAATCCCAGCGCTAATGGTCAGTTGATATTCAAAATCATTGCAGGCCTGTAAATGACACCTGTCCTGAAAACAAATCCTGGATTCATATATCGACCAAAAAATTCAAAGGACGTCCATATTTCAAAACGACAGTTTCAAAAGGCATATTTTACACACATTAGTGTTCTGCTTCTTTTTCTTTCTTTCTTTTTTTGTTAAAAAAACGGGAATGGCAAAAAGCATCCCTCAGAATGGGCGAAAATATTTGCAAACGAATCAATGGACAAAAGTTTAATTTCCAATATATATAAAGAGCTCATGCAGCTTAATATTAAAAAAACAAACAACCCAATACAAAAATGGGCAGAAGATCTAAAGAGACGTTTCTTCAAAGAAGACACAGAGATGGCCAAGACGCACATGAAAAGCTGCTCAACATCACTAATTATTTGAGAAATGCCAATCAAAACTACAATGAGGTATCACCTCACACCTGTTAGAATCGGCATCATCAGAAAATCTACAAACAACGAATTCTGGGGAGGGTGTGGACAAAAGGATCCCTCTTCCACTAGTGGTGGAAATGTAAATTGATACAGTCACGATGGAGAACAGTATGGAGTTTCCTTAAAAAAACTAGAAATAGAATTACCATATGATCCAGCAATCCCACTTCTGGGCATATACCCAGATAAAACCATAAATCAAAAAGGCACATTCACCACAATGGTCATTTCAGCACTATTTACGATAGCCAGGTAATGGAAGCAACCTAAATACCCACAGACAGACGAATGGATAAAGATATGGTACATATATAAAATGGAATATTACTCAGCCATAAGAAGGAATGAAACTGGGTCATTTGTAGAGACATCGATGGATCTAGAGACTGTCATACAGAATGAAGTAAGTCAGAAAGAGAAAAACAAATATTGTATATTAATGCATATATGTGGAACCTAGAAAAATGGTACAGATGAACTGCTTTGCAGGGAAGAAATAGAGACAGAGAGGTAGAGAACACACGTATGGACACCAAGTGTGGGAAGCCATGGGGAGGTGGTGTTGGGATGAGTTGGGAGACTGGGATTGACCTGTATACATGTATATGCATAAAATACATAACAAATAATAACCTGCTGTATAAAAAAATAAATAAAATTAAATTTCAAAATTTTAAAAAATAAAATTTAAAAATAAAACAGAAAAAAGTTCTTCCCTTCACACAGATGTATTTATATGAATGAATTATTTCCATGCTTATATCTATAAATACATAAAAGAGGAATAAAATCTAACTTGAACCAAAAAAGAAAAAAAAAAAAAACCTGAACCCACGAGTTAGACAGAGGAAAACCCTATCAGGGCACTTGCTCCAGCGGTAAACAATTCTGAAATTGGTCAGAGTTGGGGAATCATCTCCCATAGAGCCAGCAGCCCACTCCTACGCAATGAGCGTCCTCATTGCAAAGGGGGGGCCATTCCGAGGCATCTGTGAGTAACCGTGAGCTGAGCCCCAGGCCAGCTGCTGTTGAACTTTTCCCACCCTTCCCAGGTAAAACACCTGAATATGTACAAGGCCTGGAAAGCCTAGAGGAAGGGCCGTGGAGCCACACCAGCGACAGCACACAGGCCAACTTGGTGCCTGCAGGCCAGCCAGGATGGTCCTGGACCTGGTCGCTCTTCTGGAAGCTTTCCATTGCCCTGCCTGAGATACCCCTCCTGTCCCGGCACCCACTGCTTTTTTCCTTCCTCACCTCTGTCCGGAGAGAAATTCCAGCAGAAGATATGTGTGCCACATCCTCTTCTTTACAGGTGGAAGCCTGGCAACTCCTGCAGAAAGTCCAGCAGAGACCCACTCACACTGGGCCACCCACAAAGCCGTGACCCCTCACTCCCTCCCACCAGCACAGCCCCGAGACTGCTGACGGGGCAGAGAATATGGAGTCAGGCACAGCTTCAGGGGCTATTGCTGCCTGCAGCGCTGTTTATATTGACCTCAACCCAGGCACACCTGGGGAGGGCCGGCCGGCAGGGTCAGGCTACCCAGGTCAGCTAATCCTCAGCCCTCAGGGAATCACATTGTTGAAAATGGACCTCGCTAAGGCAGAATAGAAGCCAAGGAATGAAAGGACACAATGCCATTTGCAGCACCGTAGGTGTGTCTAGAGGTAATCACGTGACATTTAGTAAGTCACAAAGTGAAAGACACATATCATATCATATCTCTTATAGGTGTGACCGAAAAATGGATACCAGGGCAGATATTTCCCAGGAGAAGGGCAATCAGAGACTCATTCAACAAACGTATGGTTCACCAATGGAAAGGTGTGAGGATTGGTTTCATTATGATATTGGGGTTAACGGACATATACAAACACAGGTGACATATATAATCACCAAAGACCTACTGAATACCAAGAGAAGACTACTCAACATTCTGTCATAAGGTACATGGGAAAAGGATCCCAGGAAGAACAGACATATGTATATGTGTAAAAGAACCACATCTTCCACACCTACAACAAGCCAAACATTGTCATCAAATTTGCTGTAATAAAAAATAAAAAATTAAATTAAAAACACGAACAAGAAGTAGTGAGACAAACTTGAGGGGCTTTCTCCTGGCACATTCCATTCTAAATTCCAATCTAGAACACGACTTCCATTGAGGCTCTGTTGCCCCAGTAACCAGATTTGGTAAGGGAGACCTGCTGCCACCTTGTGGCCATTTCACACAACAGCAGCTTTAATCCCAGCGCTAATGGTCAGTTGATATTCAAAATCATTGCAGGCCTGTAAATGACACCTGCCCTGAAAACAAATCCTGGGTTCATATATCGACCAAAAAATTCAAAGGACCTCCATATTTCAAAACGACAGTGTCAAAAGGCATATTTTACACACATTAGTGTTCTGCTTCTTTTTCTTTCTTTCTTTTTTTGTTAAAAAAACGGGAATGGCAAAAAGCATCCCTCAGAATGGGCGAAAATATTTGCAAACGAATCAATGGACAAAGGTTTAATCTCCAATATATATAAAGAGCTCATGCAGCTTAATATTAAAAAAACAAACAACCCAATACAAAAATGGGCAGAAGATCTAAAGAGACGTTTCTTCAAAGAAGACACAGAGATGGCCAAGACGCACATGAAAAGCTGCTCAACATCACTAATTATTAGAGAAATGCCAATCAAAACTACAATGAGGTATCACCTCACACCTGTTAGAATCGGCATCATCAGAAAATCTACAAACAACGAATTCTGGGGAGGGTGTGGACAAAAGGATCCCTCTTCCACTAGTGGTGGAAATGTAAATTGATACAGTCACGGTGGAGAACAGTATGGAGTTTCCTTAAAAAAACCAGAAATAGAATTACCATATGATCCAGCAATCCCACTTCTGGGCATATACCCAGAGAAAACCATAAATCAAAAAGGCACATTCACCACAATGCTCATTTCAGCACTATTTACGATAGCCAGGTAATGGAAGCAACCTAAATACCCACAGACAGACGAATGGATAAAGATGTGGTACATATATAAAATGGAATATTACTCAGCCATAAGAAGGAATGAAACTGGGTCATTTGTAGAGACGTCGATGGATCTAGAGACTGTCATACAGAATGAAGTAAGTCAGAAAGAGAATAACAAATATTGTATATTAATGCATATATGTGGAACCTAGAAAAATGGTACAGATGAACTGGTTTGCAGGGAAGAAATAGAGACACAGAGGTAGAGAACACAAGTATGGACACCAAGTGTGGGAAGCCATGGGGTGGTGGTGGTGGGATGAGTTGGGAGACTGGGATTGACCTGTATACATGTGTATGCATAAAATACATAACTAATCATAACCTGCTGTATAAAAAAATAAAGAAAATAAAATTTCAAAATTTTAAAAAATAAAACTTATAAATAAAAGATAAAAAAGTTCTTCCCTTCACACAGATGTATTTATATGAATGAATTATTTCCATGCTTATATCTATAAATACATAAAAGAGGAATAAAATCTAACTTGAACCAAAAAAGAAAAAAAAACCCTGAACCCACCAGTTATACACAGGAAAACCCTATCAGGGCACTTGCTCCAGCGGTAAACAATTCTGAAATTGGTCAGAGGTGGGGAATCATCTCCCATAGAGCCAGCAGCCCACTCCTACGCAAGGAACGTCCTCTTTGCAAAGCGGGGGGCCATGCCGAGGCATCTGTGAGTAACCGTGAGCTGAGCCCCAGGCCAGCTGCTGTTGAACTTTTCCCACCCTTCCCAGGTAAAACACCTGAATATGTACAAGGGCTTGAAAGCCTAGAGGAAGGGCCGTGGAGCCACACCAGCGACAGCACGCAGGCCAACTTGGTGCCTGCAGGCCAGCCATGATGGTCCTGGCCCTGGGCGCTCTTCTGAAAGCTTTCCATTGCCCTGCCTGAGATACCTCTCCTGTCCCGGCCCCCACTGCTTTTTTCCTTCCTCACCCTTGTCCAGAGAGATATTCCAGCGGAAGGTATGGGTGACACATCCTCCTGTTTACTGGTGGCAGCCTGGCAACTCCTGCAGAAAGTCCAGCAGAGACCCACTCACAACGGGCCACCCACAAAGCCGTGACCCCTCACTTCCTCCCACCAGCACAGCATCGAGACTGCTGATGGGGCAGAGAATATGGAGTCAGGCACAGCTTTAGTGGCTATTGCTGCCTGCAACACTGTTTATATTGACCTCATCCCAGGCACACCTGGGGAGGGCAGGCCGGCAGGGTCAGGCTACACAGGTCAGCTAATCCTCAGCCCTCAGGGAATCACATTGTTGAAAATGGACCTCGCTAACGCAGAATAGAAGCCAAGGAATAAAAGGACACAATGCCATTTGCAGCACCGTAGATGTGTCTAGAGGTAATCACGTGACTTGAAGTAAGTAAGAAAGTGACAGACACATATGATATCTTAGCTCTTATAGGTGTGACCGAAAAATGGATACCAGGACAGATATTTCCACGGAGAAGGGCAATCACAGATTCATTAAACAAACTTATGGTTCACCAATGGAAAGGTGTGAGGGTTGGTTTCATTATGATATTGGGGTTAACAGACATATACAAACACAGGTGACATATATAATCACCAAAGACCTACAGAATACCAAGAGAAGACTACTCAACATTCTGTCATAAGGTACATGGGAAAAGGATCCCAGGAAGAACAGACATATGTATATGTGTAAAAGAACCACATCTTCCACACCTACAACAAGCCAAACATTGTAATCAAATTTGCTGTAAGAAAAAATAAAAAAATTAAATTAAAAACACGAACAAGAAGTAGTGAGACAAACTTGAGGGGCTTTCTCCTGGCACATTCCATTCTAAATTCCAATCTAGAACACAACTTCCATTGAGGTTCTGTTGCCCCAGTAACCAGATTTGGTAAGGGAGAACTGCTGCCACCTTGTGGCCGTTTCACACAACAGCAGCTTTAATCCCAGCGCTAATGGTCAGTTGATATTCAAAATCATTGCAGGCCTGTAAATGACACCTGTCCTGAAAACAAATCCTGGATTCATATATGGACCAAAAATTTCAAAGGACGTCCATATTTCAAAACGACAGTTTCAAAAGGCATATTTTACACACATTAGTGTTCTGCTTCTTTTTCTTTCTTTCTTTTTTTGTTAAAAAAACGGGAATGGCAAAAAGCATCCATCAGAATGGGCGAAAATATTTGCAAACGAATCAATGGACAAAGGTTTAATCTCCAATATATACAAAGAGCTCATGCAGCTTAATATTAAAAAAACAGACAACCCAATACAAAAATGGGCAGAAGATCTAAAGAGACGTTTCTTCAAAGAAGACACAGAGATGGCCAAGACGCACATGAAAAGCTGCTCAACATCACTAATTATTAGAGAAATGTAAATCAAAACTACAATGAGGTATCACCTCACACCTGTTAGAATCGGCATCATCAGAAAATCTACAAACAACGAATTCTGGGGAGGGTGTGGACAAAAGGATCCCTCTTCCACTAGTGGTGGAAATGTAAATTGATACAGTCACGATGGAGAACAGTATGGAGTTTCCTTAAAAAAACCAGAAATAGAATTACCATATGATCCAGCAATCCCACTTCTGGGCATATACCCAGAGAAAACCATAAATCAAAAAGGCACATTCACCACAATGGTCATTTCAGCACTATTTACGATAGCCGGGTAATGGGAGCAAACTAAATACCCACAGACAGACGAATGGATAAAGATGTGGTACATATATAAAATGGAATATTACTCAGCCATAAGAAGGAATGAAACTGGGTCATTTGTAGAGACGTCGATGGATCTAGAGACTGTCATACAGAATGAAGTAAGTCAGAAAGAGACAAACAAATATTGTATATTAATGCATATATGTGGAACCTAGAAAAATGGTACAGATGAACTGGTTTGCAGGGAAGAAATAGAGACAGAGGTAGAGAACACAAGTATGGACACCAAGTGTGGGAAGCCATGGGGTGGTGGTGGTGGGATGAGTTGGGAGATTGGGATTGACCTGTATACATGTATATGCATAAAATACATAACTAATCATAACCTGCTGTATAAAAAAATAAAGAAAATAAAATTTCAAAATTTTAAAAACTAAAATTTAAAAATAAAACAGAAAAAAGTTCTTCCCTTCACACAGATGTATTTATATGAATGAATTATTTCCATGCTTATATCTATAAATACATAAAAGAGGAATAAAATCTAACTTGAACCAAAAAAGAAAAAAAAAACCCTGAACCCACCAGTTATACACAGGAAAACCCTATCAGGGCACTTGCTCCAGCGGTAAACAATACTGAAATTGGTCAGAGGTGGGGAATCATCTCCCACAGAGCCAGCAGCCCACTCCTACGCAAGGAGCGTTCTCATTGCAAAGCTGCGGGCCATGCCGAGGCATCTGTGAGTAACCGTGAGCTGAGCCCCAGGCCAGCTGCTGTTGAACTTTTCCCACCCTTCCCAGGTAAGACACCTGAATATGTACAAGGGCTTGAAAGCCTAGAGGAAGGGCCATGGAGCCACACCAGCGACAGCACGCAGGCCAACTTGGTGCCTGCAGGCCAGCCATGATGATCCTGGCCCTGGGCGCTCTTCTGAAAGCTTTCCATTGCCTGCCTGAGATACCCCTCCTGTCCCGGCCCCCACTGCTTTTTTCCTTCCTCACCCTTGTCCAGAGAGATATTCCAGCGGAAGGTATGGGTGACACATCCTCCTGTTTACTGGTGGCAGCCTGGCAACTCCTGCAGAAAGTCCAGCAGAGACCCACTCACAACGGGCCACCCACAAAGCCGTGGCCCCTCAGTTCCTCCCACCAGGACAGCACCGAGACTGCTGATGGGGCAGAGAATATGGAGTCAGGCACAGCTTTAGTGGCTATTGCTGCCTGCAACACTGTTTATATTGACCTCATCCCAGGCACACCTGGGGAGGGCAGGCCGGCAGGGTCAGGCTACACAGGTCAGCTAATCCTCAGCCCTCAGGGAATCACATTGTTGAAAATGGACCTCGCTAACGCAGAATAGAAGCCAAGGAATAAAAGGACACAATGCCATATGCAGCACCGTAGATGTGTCTAGAGGTAATCACGTGACTTGAAGTAAGTAAGAAAGTGACAGACACATATGATATCTTAGCTCTTATAGGTTTGACCGAAAAATGGATACCAGGACAGATATTTCCACGGAGAAGGGCAATCACAGATTCATTAAACAAACTTATGGTTCACCAATGGAAAGGTGTGAGGGTTGGTTTCATTATGATATTGGGGTTAACAGACATATACAAACACAGGTGACATATATAATCACCAAAGACCTACAGAATACCAAGAGAAGACTACTCAACATTCTGTCATAAGGTACATGGGAAAAGGATCCCAGGAAGAACAGACATATGTATATGTGTAAAAGAACCACATCTTCCACACCTACAACAAGCCAAACATTGTAATCAAATTTGCTGTAAGAAAAAATAAAAAAATTAAATTAAAAACACGAACAAGAAGTAGTGAGACAAACTTGAGGGGCTTTCTCCTGGCACATTCCATTCTAAATTCCAATCTAGAACACAACTTCCATTGAGGCTCTGTTGCCCCAGTAACCAGATTTGGTAAGGGAGAACTGCTGCCACCTTGTGGCCGTTTCACACAACAGCGGCTTTAATCCCAGCGCTAATGGTCAGTTGATATTCAAAATCATTGCAGGCCTGTAAATGACACCTGCCCTGAAAACAAATCCTGGGTTCATATATCGACCAAAAAATTCAAAGGACGTCCATATTTCAAAACGACAGTTTCAAAAGGCATATTTTACACACATTAGTGTTCTGCTTCTTTTTCTTTCTTTCTTTTTTTGTTAAAACAACGGGAATGGCAAAAAGCATCCCTCAGAATGGGCGAAAATATTTGCAAACGAATCAATGGACAAAGGATTAATCTCCAATATATATAAAGAGCTCATGCAGCTTAATATTAAAAAAACAACCCAATACAAAAATGGGCAGAAGATCTAAAGAGACGTTACTTCAAAGAACACACAGAGACGGCCAAGACGCACATGCAAAGCTGCTCAACATCACTAATTATTAGAGAAATGCAAATGAAAACTACAATGAGGTACCACCTCACGCCTGTTAGAATCGGCATCATCAGAAAATCTACAAACAACGAATTCTGGGGAGGGTGTGGACAAAAGGATCCCTCTTCCACTAGTGGTGGAAATGTAAATTGATACAGTCACGATGGAGAACAGTATGGAGTTTCCTTAAAAAAACTAGAAATAGAATTACCATATGATCCAGCAATCCCACTTCTGGGCATATACCCAGAGAAAACCATAAATCAAAAAGGCACATTCACCACAATGCTCATTTCAGCACTATTTACGATAGCCAGGTAATGGAAGCAACCTAAATACCCACAGACAGACGAATGGATAAAGATGTGGTACATATATAAAATGGAATATTACTCAGCCATAAGAAGGAATGAAACTGGGTCATTTGTAGAGACGTCGATGGATCTAGAGACTGTCATACAGAATGAAGTAAGTCAGAAAGAGAAAAACAAATATTGTATATTAATGCATATATGTGGAACCTAGAAAAATGGTACAGATGAACTGGTTTGCAGGGAAGAAATAGAGACACAGAGGTAGAGAACACACGTATGGACACCAAGTGTGGGAAGCCATGGGTTGGTGGTAGTGGGATGAGTTGGGAGATTGGGATTGACCTGTATACATGTATATGCATAAAATACATAACTAATAATAACCTGCTGTATAAAAAAATAAATAAAATTAAATTTCAAAATTTTAAAAAATAAAACTTAAAAATAAAACAGAAAAAAGTTCTTCCCTTCACACAGATGTATTTATATGAATGAATTATTTCCATGCTTATATCTATAAATACATAAAAGAGGAATGAAATCTTTCTTGAACCAAAAAAGAAAAAAAAAAACCTGAACCCACGAGTTAGACAGAGGAAAACCCTATCAGGGCACTTGCTCCAGCGGTAAACAATTCTGAAATTGGTCAGAGTTGGGGAATCATCTCCCATAGAGCCAGCAGCCCACCCCCCAAGCAAGGAGGGTCCTCATTGCAAAGCTGGGGGACCGTTCCAAGGCATCTGTGAGTAAACGTGAGCTGAGCCCCAGTCCTGCTGCAGCTGAACTCTTCCCACCCTTTCGAGGTAAAACACCTGTATATGTACAAGAACTTGCAAGCTTAGAGGAAGGGCTGTGGAGCCACACCAGAGACAGCACACAGGCCGACTTGCTGCCTGCAGGCCAGTCAGGATGGTCCTGGCCCTGGGCGGTCTTCTGGAAGCTTTCCATTGCCCTGCCTGAGATACCCCTCCTGTCCCGGCCCCCACTGCTTTTTTCCTTCCTCACCTCTGTCCGGAGAGAAATTCCAGCGGAAGGTATAGGTGACACATCCTCTTCTTTACAGGTGGAAGCCTGGCAACTCCTGCAGAAAGTCCAGCAGAGACCCACTCACACCGGGCCACCCACAAAGCCGTGGCCCCTCACTCCCTTCCACCTGCACAGCCCCGAGACTGCTGACGGGGCAGAGAATATGGAGTCAGGAACAGCTTCAGGGTCTATTGCTGCCTGCAGCGCTGTTTATATTGACCTCAACCCAGGCACACCTGGGGAGGGCCGGCCGGCAGGGTCAGGCTACCCAAGTCAGCTAATCCTCAGCCCTCAGGGAATCACAATGTTGAAAATGGACCTCGCTAAGGCAGAATAGAAGCCAAGAAATAAAAGGACACAATGCCATTTGCAGCACCGTAGGTGTGTCTAGTGGTAATCACGTGACTTGTAGTAAGTCCGAAAGTGAAAGACACATGTCATATCATATCTCTTATAGGTGTGACCGAAAAATGGATACCAGGGCAGATATTTCCACGGAGAAGGGCAATCACAGATTCATTCAACAAACTTATGGTTCACCAATGGAAAGGTGTGAGGATTGATTTCTTTATGATATTGGGGTTAACAGACATATAAAAACACAGGTGACATATATAATCACCAAAGACCTACAGAATACCAAGAGAAGACTACTCAACATTCTGTCATAAGGTACATGGGAAAAGGATCCCAGGAAGAACAGACTTATGTATATGTTTAAAAGAACCACATCTTCCACACCTACAACAAGCCAAACATTGTAATCATATTTGCTGTAATAAACAATAAAAAATTACATTAAAAACTCGAACAAGAAGCAGTGAGACAAACTTGAGGGGCTTTCTCCTGGCACATTCCATTCTAAATTCCAATCTAGAACACGACTTCCATTGTGGCTCTGATTCCCCAGTAAGCAGATTTGGTAAGGGAGAACTGTTGCCACCTTGTGGCCGTTTCACAAAACAGCAGCTTTAATCCCAGCGCTAATGGTCAGTTGATATTCAAAATCATTGCAGGCCTGTAAATGACACCTGCCCTGAAAACAAATACCGAGTTCATATATCGACCAAAAAATTCAAAGTATGTCCATATTTCAAAACGACAGTTTCAAAAGGCATATTTTACACACATTAGTGTTCTGCTTCTTTTTCTTTCTTTCTTTTTTTTGTTAAAAAAACGGGAATGGCAAAAAGCATCCCTCAGAATGGGCGAAAATATTTGCAAACGAATCAATGGACAAAGGTTTAATCTCCAATATATATAAAGAGCTCATGCAGCTTAATATTAAAAAAACAAACAACCCAATACAAAAATGGGCAGAAGATCTAAAGAGACGTTCCTTCAAAGAAGACTCAGAGATGGCCAAGACGCACATGAAAGGCTGCTCAACATCACTAATTATTAGAGAAATGCAAATCAAAACTACAATGAGGTATCACCGCACACCTGTTAGAATCGGCATCATCAGAAAATCTACAAACAACAAATTCTGTGGAGGGTGTGGACAAAATGATCCCTCTTCCACTAGTGGTGGAAATGTAAATTGATACAGTCACGATGGAGAACAGTATGGAGTTTCCTTAAAAAACCTAGAAATAGAATTACCATATGATCCAGCAATCCCACTTCTGGGCATATACCCAGAGAAAACCATAAATCAAAAAGGCGCATTCACCACAATGCTCATTTCAGCACTATTTACAATAGCCAGGTAATGGAAGCAACCTAAATACCCACAGACAGACGAATGGATAAAGATGTGGTACATATATAAAATGGAATATTACTCAGCCATAAGAAGGAATGAAACTGGGTCATTTGTAGAGACGTCGATGGATCTAGAGACTGTCATACAGAATGAAGTAAGTCAGAAAGAGAAAAACAAATATTGTATATTAATGCATATATGCGGAACCTAGAAAAATGGTACAGATGAACTGGCTTGCAGGGAAGAAATAGAGACACAGAGGTAGAGAACACACGTATGGACACCTAGTGTGGGAATCCATGGGGTGGTGGTGGTGGGATGAGTTGGGAGATTGGGATTGACCTGTATACATGTATATGCACAAAATACATAACTAATAATAACCTGCTGTATAAAAAAATAAATAAAATTAAATTTCAAAATCTAAAAAATAAAATTTAAAAATAAAACAGAAAAAAGTTCTTCCCTTCTCACAGATGTATTTATATGAATGAATTATTTCCATGCTTATATCCATAAATACATAAAAGAGGAATAAAATCTAACTTGAACAAAAAAAGAAAAAAAATAACCTGAACCCACGAGTTAGACAGAGGAAAACCCTATCAGGGCATTTGCTCCAGCGGTAAACAATTCTGAAATTGGTCAGAGGTGGGGAATCATCTCCCTTAGAGCCAGCAGCCCACTCCTACGCAAGGAGCATCCTCATTGCAAAGAGGGGGCCATGCCGAGGCATCTGTGAGTAACCGTGAGCTGAGCCCCAGGCTAGCTGCTGTTGAACTTTTGCCACCCTTCCCAGGTAAAACACCTGAATATGTACAAGGGCTTGAAAGCCTAGAGGAAGGGCCGTGGAGCCACAACAGCGACAGCACGCAGGCCGACTTGGTGCCTGCAGGCCAGTCAGGATGGTCCTGTCCCCAGATGCTCTTCTGGAAGCTTTCCATTTCCCTGCCTGAGATACCCCTCCTGCCACGGCCCCCACTGCTTTTTTACTTCCTCACCTCTGCCTGGGGAGAAATTCCAGTGGCAGGTATCGGTGACACATCCTCTTCTTTAGCAGGTGGCAGCCTGGCAACTCCTGCAGAAAGTCCAGCAGAGCCCCACTCACACTGGGCCACCCACAAAGCCACGGACCCTCACTCCCTCCCACCAGCACAGCCCCAGCACTGGCTACGGGGCAGAGAATATGCCGTCAGTCACAGCTACAAGGGCTGTCGCTCACTGGAGTGCTGTTTATATTGCCCTTAACCCAGGGACACCTGTGGCGGGCCGGCAGGCAGTTTCAGGCTGCCAAAATCAGCCAATCCTCACCCCTCAGGGTTCACAGTTGCAGAAAATGAAACTTGCTAAACGGGCCAGGCCCTAGGAACAGGTGTGGGCTCTTGAGAGTCAGGATAGACAAAGGGCTGCAGCTGCGGCTTGCTTTCTTATCATTTTATCTGGTCCATGAGTGGAAAACAACTTCAAGATAACCCTATCCTAATGAGAGGAACCCAGGAGTCAGGGAGAGGAGTGATGGTGGGTGGAGACAGAGGCCTGGTGCCCTGGCTGCATTGGAAGTGTCTGGAAGACCAGGCAGAAAGAGCCTGCAGAGAGTGATAGCCATGGTCACAGACCTGTCAGAGCTGCTGTTTGTTAGTTCAAGTCCTGCTCTGAGGTGTTCTGTGTCAGCTGTGAGCGACAGGTGAGCTGGGGGTTCTCTGCAAGGTGGGCTATGTGCACAGTTCCTGTGTGTCCAGCCCTGCTTGGGTACCTGCCCAGGGGAGCTCCGTATCCTGGGAAGGGCCTGAGTAGGAGAGCCCCATGGGCTGCTGGGTAGCTGCAGAGGTGAGCTCCATACCCTGGGAGGGACTTGACCACGAGAGCCCCGTGGGCTGTGGGGTAGGGGTGCAGCCCAGGTGAGCTCCATATCCTGGGATTGGCCTGACCACGAGAGCCCCATGGGCTGCTGGAGACCTGGTAAAGGATATCAGGACAGTCAGTGAAGCCACCGAGGATATACATCCAGTAGCTCCTATTTCCTACTCCCTGCTGGTCATTCTACCTTCCACCAACCATGGCATTCTGTATTAGACTTCAATGATGCCTTCTTCTGTATTCCATTCATCTCAGAGTCACAAGAATTTTTGGCTTGTGAGTGGCAGGACACAACATGCAACAAAAGCAATAATGCTGGGCCGTCCTGCCCCAATGGTTCAAAAATCCCCACACCATCATTGGGGAAATGTCCTCTAAAGACCTAAAAGTTCAACCTCTGTAAAAGGGAACCCTCCTTCAATATGCAGATGACATTCTGATCGCCAGGCCTACTAAAGACGCCTCTGAACTACCTAGTCAAGAAAGGATAGAAGGTGTCCAAGAAAAACGCTCAAATATCCCAGGCTAAGGTGACATGCCTGGGCTTCATTCTCACAGATATTCGGAGAAACGCATCCCAGGATAGGGAAGAAGCCATTGGCAGCCTTACCTCTTCTAAAACTAGAAGACAGCTTAGGGGTTCCTGGGGAGGCCAAGGTTTTCTGCATCTGGATCCCTAACTACAGTCTAATAGCTGGGCCTCTACATGAAACACTGACACGAAAAGATGATGATCCTTTTGAATAGAATCCAGAAGCAGCTTTTCAAGAATGGAAAGAGCAGTCAATACAGACCCTTGCCCAGGAACTGCCTAATTTAGCTAAACACTTTGACCTTTACATACCCGGTCAAAGGTTAATCGCCCTTGGAGCCTTAGTGCAAAAACTGGGACCACTTGAAATGGAGCAACACAAGAATGCCCTTCAGGTATGATAAACTATGGTCACCAAGGGCTTTGCCCACCGACTCATCAGGCCAGGATACTGGGGTATCTAAAGAGCTGGAAATCAGCAGCCCGCAAGGCCAGCTCCCTCCTAAGGGAAAAGGACCCCACGTGGTGATCCTAACCACCCATCATGCCCTGAAGTTGCAGGGGTCGCTCTGTGGACACACTGACCTCGAGTGAGGAGGCCCTCCAACTCCAACCTCCAGAGAGATAAACGGGGGCAACGGGCCCCCAAGATGACTCGTGTGGCCATCACTTGACCTGGAGTTTCTCTCAGAAAACGACAAGACTGTGCCCCGAAAGAGCAGACTACTGCTTGCAGGACTTACTGCACCCAGAGGGGAGCTAATAAGCTTGGCGGGGGAAATGTATATCACGCTTTCACCATAGAAAACCCTACAGACACCGCGGTGATGGTGGCCAATATGACCGGCTGGACTGCTGGCTACTTCTAAAGGCCGTTGACTCAGTGGACGTCATGGTCCTGGATCACCACTGACCCTGGACTGTCTGGGAGTTGCACGGGCAGGGCTCTGACACATGGTGCTGTTTGTACATTAATTCAGGGACCTAATTAAAGAAAGCACAGACTACTGGTCAGAGCATCTAGTCTGGCAAAAACTGTCAGCCTAAGGTCGCCGAACATATGTGGGGTGGGGTGAAACCTGCCACCTCAGCATCTCTGCGCCTCTCTTTCCTAGACCCTTAAAGGTCATTAGAATCTGTAACACTTCCAATGCTGGTGCTCAGGCGGACGAGAAGTGAGGCAGGAGGCCTTGGGAAAATCAACCTCACCAGGAGGCTGGTGGGGAGACGTTATGCCCCTCCCCCAATGTATCAGGGCTCCCACCACAGCATGAAGCAGTTACAAAAGAGGGGTCTGCACCCTCAACACCCCAAGAATAAGGAACGGAACCAAAAGCAGAGGAGGTGTTCGTCTCCGGCAACGTTCATTAAAAATTCCTGGGAGATAAAAAGAGAATCTGGGCAATAAAGTAAAGTCTAACCTGTTTTTCCTTTGTGCTTTGTCTAATTTCACGTGCTCCTAGGGTTCCGCATGCAGAGGTCCCACACCCGGCACTTCAGACCCGATTTCCTAGTGCAGAATGGCTGGGTCGACACCTCAGCTAGCGGGGTCCCATGCAGACTCCGTGGCATAGAGCCAGAGCTGCAGCCAACGCAGCCCTCGAGAGCTCCATCCCCTCCCTCCCACTGATGCTGCCGGGGACCCTACACAGCAGCCCAGCCCACAGCCCATGGGGGAGTGCACGCTCTCACCTCTCCATTCTGTTTTCAAAATAATATTTCCTTTGCTTCTGAACCAAACTCAGTCTTGATCTGTTGGCTCCAATGACACTGGGCACGGGGACTCCTGTTGGGGTCCACTCTGGAGGATCAGTAACAGAAATTGAGAACATTGTAACTTCAATGAACAGATGTGTGAGCCAAACTGTAGTTAACATAGAGCAGTGTATAATGCTCGGGTAAAATAAGATGTTTCTAAGACTTACATTTGACATTTCCATCATTTTCCTATAAGCAAGTTCAGTGAAGACGTCTGTCTTATTTGTCAGGTCAACATTAGAGAAATGAAGTGATTTATTTCCATGGATGTACATCGAATACTCTTGGCTGAAGCTTCAATCTTGTTTTGAATGCTTTTCCATTGAAAATGATACCTCTCTTTCAGCTCCCCCATTTCTGAGAAGTATAAAATCTTATAATTTATTATTACCAAAGGGGAAAGGTAGGAGAAGGGATAAATTAACAGTTTGGGATTAACACATACACACTGCTATGTATAAAATAGATCATCAACAAGGAACTACTGTATAGCACAGGGAACTACACTGAATATTTTGCAATAACCTACAAGGGGAAATAATCTGAAAAAGAATAGATATTTTTATTGACATCATCTATCAATGACAGATAAAATGTAAACTAAGCAAGGCCGATGGTGAGTGCTTCTGACCCTGAAGATTTCAGTCATCTAAAGTTTGGGCTCTGCCTATTTCCCAAGGCCCTTAAAGGACATACGTGTAGCCGTAGCTTAAAAATTCCCCAGTTTGGGGTTCGGGGAGGCACTGATTTGGAAAAATCCCTGGTGTTCTCCTTACATGCACGGGACCCTTCCTACAGCTAAAACATGCCTGTCACAACTAGAGGATGGTACACCGTTTGATCGGAAAGAGTTTGGCAAAGGCACCTCATCTCCTCATCGCCTGGTGCTCGGGTTCAACCCTCCAGCATCTTTCCTAACAATCTCCTCACTTGGGGATATCAGCACCGTCAACATCCTGTTGCACACAGTTTGGAATTTGTCCAGAGGATGAAGCGGAAGGATGAGAAAAATTTAGAGACAAGTCTTAGGTGTTCGGACAGGCACATGCCACTCTAATTTCCAATCCAGAAGACAAATTCATCAAAGGCTAGAATTGCCCACGGAAACAGAATAGGGCTAGAGGAAATCCCGCTGTTTTGTGTCCAGTTTCCAAAAACACAAGTTGAAAAATGGAACTCAGGGGCACTAAAATTCATGAAACTGCAGAGTTGAAAATATCTATCGTCGAAACATGGCTTGAGGTAAGTCACAGAAAAGGACTTGTAAGCAAGGGAGAGTGGCAGGAAACAGATTTGAAGTGGTAGAAAGGACTCCCTATTAAAGAACAAGAAAAGGGGCTGAACATCGCCAATGATGCAGTTGGCCAAAAAGGGTGTATGCATTTTTTCTGAATATATTCAAGTAAAGGCCATACACACTTTTTATCCAACCCAACAGGTGGGCACTGGAAATCAATATCACAAAATGTATCACTTCACATCAGTCAGAAGGGCCATCCACATAAAGTGTAAACACCAGAAATGCAGGACAGGGCGAGGAGAAAAGGGAGCCCTGTGAGGCTGATAGTGGAAATGTAATTTGCCAACGGCCACTCTGGAGAAGTGTATTGTGTTTGCTAAAACATCTAAAAAATGAGCTACAGAGCATAGGGCACTTGCACTCATGGGCGTGTACCTTGGGAAAAACAAAAATCGACAGAAAACAGGCACCCGAACGTTTACCACCTCTCTGTTAAAAAGGGCCTCAACTTGGATATAACCTAAATGTCCCTGGAAGGATAAAATGGATAAAAGAGATGGGGTACTTATGTAGAGTGGAATATTACTCATCCAGAAATCAATGAAATAAGGCCAGTTGTAACAACTCTGGAGGAGTTACATACGATCATTCTAAGTGACATATGTCAGAAAGAAAAAGACACATATCATAAGATGTCACTTAAAGGTGGAATCAAAAATGGCTACACATGAAATAAGTTACAAAACAGAAACATAGTCAAATATGTAGAAAATAGACATAAGGCTGCTAAATGGGAAAGGTGGGGAATGGTGAGGTATTATCCAGGAGGTTGAAAGTAGCAAAGATACCATTCCAAGTACCAAATTGAATAACTGACAAGGCCTACATGGTACCTCAAAGAACTGCACTCAGCCCACTCAAGTCACTGGAAAATAATACATATGACTGGTAAGCATCTGAAAAAGAAGTTATTGTTGTCTCACAGTACATGAATCAAGTGGATGTACAGCAGCAAAAAACAGAGCTTTGAAAATCAGCTGTAACCAATATAAAAATAAATTTAAAACTATTTATAAAAACAGTGAGACAGACAAAAATTCTTACAACTTTTGTTGAAGGGCTACGATGTAACATGGATTGAACACATGTAGACCCACAGCAGGATGATTATATAAGGCTGGAAGCTATGCACGCTAAGAGATGTTAGAGAGGCTGGGTGAGGAAATGCAGACCTTTTAAAGTAATACTGCCTGGTACCCATTCCATGGGTCCCAAATCTGCAGGTTCAAGGGAATCTTCTGACAGCGAAAACATGCCTGGGAAACCGAGATGAATGTACACCGTGTGCTCAGGAAAGGTGTCTAAAATGCACCTCATTTTCGATTACCTGGTGCTGGGGTTCGCCATTCCAGCCACATTACTAACAATCTCCCCACTTGGAGAATCAGCACCTTTAACCTCCTGTTTCACACAGTTTGCAATTTGTGCAGAGGATAAATGGGAAGAGGGGGAACCAATGAGAGATTAGCTGTAGGACTTTTGACAGGCACATGTCACTCTAATTTCCCATTAGGAAGAAGAATTAACCAAAGGCTCAGCCTGCCTCCCCAGAACCAGAATAGGGCCAGAAGTAATCCAATGGTTTGGCGGCCAGCTCACAAAAAAAGCGAGTTGCAAAATGGAGCTCAGGAGCAGACAATTCAAAGACCTGCAAAGATATAAATGATAACCAACGTCCAAAAATATATTCAGGTAAGGTAACGAAGGGGATCTGAATGAGAGGCAGAATTGCAGGAAACAGATTTCAAAAGGTAGATTGTACTCACATTTAAAGCATATGAAAAGCAGCAGAATTTCTAAAATGATGCGGTTGGGCAAAAGGGTGTATGCGTTTTTTTCGTGAATATCTTCAGGAAAAAACATGCAGAGTTTTTGGCCAACCAAGCAAGAGGGAAATGCAAATCCGCACAACAAAGAAGTCTCAATTTCCACTGCTCAGAAAGGCCATCCAAAAAATGTGTACAAACCAGAAATGCAGGAGAGGCCATGGAAAACAGGGAGCCTAGTCACACTGATGGGTGGGGTATAAATATCCAAGAGCCACTCTGAAGAAGTGTATGCTGTTTTTAAAACATCTAAAATACAAAGCCCCGGAGCAAGGGGACTTCAACTCATGGACATATAACTTGGGAAGACTAAATGTCAATAAGACACAGGCACCCCAAAGTTTAGGGCTGCTCTGCATACAAGAACCTCAACTTTGGTACACCTAAAATATCCCAGGAAAAAGAGAAATGCATAAAGAACTTGTGGTAATTTTGTACAACGGAATATCACTCAGACGTGAAATCAATGTATATAAGGCCAGTAGCAGCATAATGAGTGGATTTAGGTATGATGATTTTAAGGGAAATTAGTCACACAGAAAAAGAGTCTTATCATAAGATATCACTTATAGAGGGAATGTCAATATCACAACACATGAACTGAATTAGGAAAGAGAACAGAGTCTCACATTTAGCAAAAATCTCTTATGCCTGCTTCAGGGGAAAGGAGAGGTGGGGTGATGCATAAAACCAGAGTTTGATATTAGCACAGGTACCATTCCATAAACCAAATACAGAATAGACAAGACCTACACCTTCCTCAGTGAACGGGACTCAACACCCCTATGCCCCACAGAGGAATATATCTGACTACTAAGAATCTTAAAACCTATGTATTGATATGTCTCCATAAGGGAATCAATTGTGTCTAGACTGGCATAAACACGTCAGTAAAAATCAGCTCAACCCCATTATAAAATGAATTTCAAAAAAACCCAAAAAAACAGCGAAATTCTTACACAATTCCTTCAGGGGTTCTGATGAAACCTGGAATGACCAAATCTGCAAAGACAGCTGGATGAGACATAAGGCTGGACACTTGGGACTGAGAGGACTGGTGAGATTGGGAGAGAAAATGCAGACCTTTTAAAGTAGTAATGCATGCCACCATTCCATGTGTCCCAAATCTCCAGGTAGAAGGGTATATCACTACAATTATTACATGTATGGGAAACCTAGAAAATGGACACCCTGTGATGGCGAAAAGTTTCTAAAACTCTCCTAATTTTTCCTCTCCTTGTGCTCCACTTTGGCATTCCAACTGCTTTACTATCAATCTCCCAACTTAGGAGAGTCAGCCCCTATAACCTCCTGGTTCGCACAGTTTGCTAATTGTGCAGAGGATGAAAGGGAAGAGGGAGAACCAATCAGAGAGTAGATGTAGGCATTTGGACGGGCACATGTCACTCTAATTTCCTGGCAGGAAGAAGAATTAACCAAAGCCTCAACCACCCACAGGGAACCAATATAGCGAACCCTGGAACCAGTATAGGTCCTGAAGCAAAATTGTGGATTTGCGGCCAGCTCACAAAGATGGGATTTGAAAATTGGAGCTCAGGGGCACAGCAATTCACAAACCTGCAGACTTATAAATGACTACTCTCTTCCAAAAATTTGTTGAGGGAAGGCAATGAAGCGGCCTTGAAAATGAGGCAGAATTGCACAAAACATATTTCAAGAGGTAAATTGGAATCGCCTTTAAAGCACAGGAAAAGCATCCCAACTTGGACAGAGATGCACTTGGCCAAAAAGGGCGTATGCCTTTTCTCCTGAATATATTCAGAAGAAAATGCATACGCCCTTTTTGGCCAATCAAGCAAGCGTGAAATACAAATCCACACTACAAAGAATTGTCACTTACCACCGGTCAAAAGGGACATCCGAATATCTGTAAAAACCAGAAAGGCAAGAGAGAGATGGCAAGGGCATGAAGCAATGTGATCCCAATGGTCATGGAGTATTGTGTTGACAAGCGCATGGAGAATTGTGATGAGAAGATTATGTACCATTTTGTTGACAAAGACAAGGAGCATTATGATGACAAGGTTCATGGAGCACTGTGATGACAAGCATCACGGAGCATAGTGATTACAGGGGTCATGGAGCATTGGGATGACAAGCGCATGGATCATTGTGATGACAATGGTCATGGAGCATTTTAATGACAAGAGTCCCGGATCATTGTGTTGTCAGGGTTCATGGAGCGTTGTGATGACAGTGGTCATGGAGCATTGTGATGACAGGGGTCATGGCGCATTGTGATGAGAAGGTCATGGATCATAGGGCTGAAAATGTCCATGGAGTACTGTGATGACAGGGGTCATGGAGCATTGTGATGACAAGGTACTGGAGCACTGTGATGAGAAGACCATGGAGCCTTGTGATGACAAGTCTCATGGAGCATTCTGATGAAAAGTGCGATGGAGCATTGTGATTACAGGGGTCTTGGAGCATTGTGATGACAAGGGCATGGAGCATTGGGATGAGAAGGCCATGGAGCATTCTGATGACATGCATCATGGAGCTTTGTGATGAAAAGGGCATGGAACCTTGTCATGACAGGGTTCAAGGAGCAAACTGACAACAAGTGTCAGGGAGCATTGTGATGACAAGGGTATTGAGTATTGTGATGACAAAGGTCATGGAGCATTGTGATGCGAAGACCATGGATAATTGTGATGACGAGCGTCATGGGGCGTTGTGATGATAAGTGTTATGGAACATATTGATCACAAGGATTTGGAGCATTGTGATGACAGAGGTCATGGAGCATTTTGGTTTCATTGTGATGACAATAGCCTGAAGCATTATGATGATGGGCATGGTGCATTGTGATGACAGGGTTCATGGAGCATTGAGATGAAAAGGGGCATGGAGCATTGCGATTATAGGAGTCTTGGAGCATTGTGATGACAAATGCATGGAACATCGTGAATGAGAAGGCCATGGAGCATTCTGTTGACATGCGTCATGGAGCTTTGTGATGACAAGTGCATGGAGCATTGTGATTACAGGGGTCTTGGAGCATTGTGATGACAAGGGTCATGGAGCCTTGTGATGACAAGGCTGTGGAACATTGTGATGGCAGGGGTCATGGAGCATTGTTATGACAGGGGTAATGGAGCATTGTGATGACAAGGGCATGGAGCATTGTTCTGAAAAGTTTCATGGATTATTGTGATGAGAGGGGGCAAGGAGCATTGTGATGACAAGGGCATGGAACACTGTGATACATGGGTCATGGAGGATTGTAATGAGTAGCGCATGGAGCATTGTGATAAGAATGGCATCGAGCATTGTGATGAAAAGCATCATGGAGCCTGTGATGACAAGGGCATGGAACAATGTGATGAGAGGGTTCATGGAGCATTGTGATGACAATGGCATGCAGCATTGTGATGACAAGGGTCATTGAGCTTTGTGATCACAAAGGTCATGGAGCATTTTGATGACAAGGGTGTGGTGCATTCTGTTGTGAAGGGCAGGGAGCATTGTGATGACAGGGGTTATGGAACATTGTGATGTCAGGGGAATGGAGCATTGTGATGATAAAGGCATGTAGCATTGTTGTGACAAGGGTCATGGAATATTGTGATGACAGGGGTGAGGGAGTATTGTGTTGACTAGTGATTGAACATTGTGATATCAGTGGTGAGAGAGCATTTTGATGAGAAGTGCATGGAGCAGTGTGATGACAAGGTTTATGGAGCATTGTGATGACAAAGATGTGGAGCATTGTGATGACAAGTGCATGGCACATTGTGATGCCATGGGTCATGGAGTATTGTGCTAACAAAGGCATTGATCATTGGGAGGACAAGGGTCACCAAGCATTGTGATGAAATGTTCATGGAGTATTGTGGTTACAAAGGTCACAGAGCCTTGTGATGATGTGGGCATGGACCACTGTGATGACAAATGTTATGAAGCATTGTGATGACTGGAGTCACAGAGCATTGTGATGACAAGGGTCATGGAGCATTGTGATGACAAGGGCGTGGAGCATTGTGATGACAGGGGCATGGAGCATTGGTCTGACAAGTTTAATAGATTATTGTGATGACAGTGGGCATGGGGCATTGTGATGACAAGGGCATGGGGCATTGTGATGAGAAGGTCATGGAGTATTGTGAAGACAGTTGTCAGGGAGCATTGTGATGACATATGTCATGGTCCATTGCGATGACAATGGCATGGAGCATTGTGATGCCAAATGTAATGGAGGATTGTGATGACAAATATAATGGAGCATTGTGATGACTAGGGCTTGGAGCATTATGATGACAAGGGCCATTGAAAATTTTCATGACAAGGTCGTGAAGCATTGTGATGACAAGGTGCTGGAGCATTGTGATGAGAAAACCATGGAGCCTTGTGAGACAAGTCTCATGGAGCATACTGATGAAAAGGGGCATGGAGCATTGTGATTAGAGTGTCTTGGAAAATTGTGATGACAAGGGCATGGAACATTGTGATGAGAAGGCCAAGGAGCAGTCTGATGACATGCGTCATTGAGCTTTGTGATGACAAGGGCATGGAGCATTGTAATTAGAGGGGTCTTGGAGCATTGTGATGAAAAAGGCATGGATCATTGTGATGAAAAAGGCATGGAGCCTTGTCATGACAGGGTTCAAGGAGCATACAGAGAACAAGTGTCTGGGAGCATTTTGATGACAAGTGTATTGAGCATTGTGATGACAAAGGTCATGGAGCATTGTGATGAGAAGACCATAGATAATTGTGATGACGAGCGTCATGGGGCATTGTGATGACAAGTGTTATGGAATATTGTGATCACAAGGGTTTGGAGCAGTGTTATGACAGAGGTCATGGAGAATTTTGATTTCATTGTGATGACAATAGCCTGAAGCATTATGATGATGGGCATGGCGCATTGTGATGACAGGGTTCATGGATCATTGAGATAAAAAGGGACATGGAGCATTGTGATTACAGGGGTCTTGTAGCATTGTGATGAGAAGGGTCATGGAGCCTTGTGATGACAAGGCCATGGAACATCGTGATGGCAGGGGTCATGGAGCATTGTTATCACAGGGGTAATGGAGCATTGTGATGGCAAGGGCATGGAGCATTGTGATGACATGCATCATGGAGCTTTGTGATGACAAGGGCATGTAGCACTGTGATTACAGGGGTCTTGGAGCATTGTGATGACAAGGGTCATGGAGCCTTGTGATGACAAGGCCGTGGAACGTTGAGATGGCAGGGGTCATGGAGCATTGTTATGACAGGGGTAATGGAGCATTGTGATGACAAGGGCATGGAACATTTGTCTGAAAAGTTTCATGGATTATTGTGATGAGAGTGGGCATGGAGCATTGTGATGACAAGGGCACGGAACACAGTGATACATGGGTCATGGAGGATTGTAATGACAAGGGCATGGAGCATTGTGATGAGAAGGGCATCGAGCAGTGTGATGACAAGCACCATGGAGCTTTTTGATGACAACTGCATGGAACAATGTGATGAGAGGTTTCATGGAGTATTGTGATGGCAATGGCATGGAGTATTGTGATGCCAAGGGTCATGGAGCTTTGTGATGACAAAGGTCATGGAGCATTTTGATGACAAGGGCGTGGTGCATTGTGATGAGAAGGGCAGGGAGCATTGTGATGACATTGTTATGGACCAATTTGATGAAAAGGGTCATGGAACATTTTGATGAGAGGCGTTATGTAACATTGTGATGTCAGGGGTCATGGAGCATTTTGATGACAGGGGTTATGGAACATTGTGATGTCAGGGATCATCGAACATTGTGATGATAAGTGCATGTAGCATTGTGATGACAGGAGTCATGGAACATTGTGATGACAGGGTTGAGGGAGTATTGTGATGAATAGTGATGTAACATTGTGATATCAGTGGTGAGAGAGCATTTTGATTTGAAGTGCATGGAGCATTGTGATGACAAGGTTTATGGAGCATTGTGATGACAAGATTGTGGAGCACTGTGACGACAAGCACATGTTGCATTGTGATAACATGGGTCATGGAGCATTGTGCTGACAAGCGCATGGAGCATTGTGATGACAAGGGTCATGGAGCATTGTGCTGAGAAAGGCATAGAGCATTGTGATGACAAGGGTCAAAGAGCATTGTGATGAAAAGTTCATGAAGCATTGTGGTTAAAAAGGTCACAGAGACTGTTGATGACAAGGGCATGGACCATTGTGATGACAAGGGCATGGAGCATTGTGATAACAAGGGCATGGGGCATTGTGATGACAAGGGCATGGAGCATTGGTCTAATAAGTTTCATTGCTTATTGTGATGACAGTTGTAATGGCGCATTGTGATTGACAAGGGCATGGAGCATTGTGATGACCAGGTCATTCATTATTGTGAAGACAGGTGTCAGGGAGCATTGTGATGACAATGCCATGGAGCATTGTGATGCCAAGTGTCATGGAGGATTCTGATGACAAAGGTAATGGAGCATTGTGATGACAATGGCTTGGAGCATTGTGATGTCAAGGGTCAGGGAGCATTGTGCTGACAAGTGCATGGAAAATTGTGATGACAAGGGACATGGAGCATTCTGATGACAAGCTTGTGGAGTATTTTGATGACAATGGCATGGAGCATTGTGATGAAAACGGCAGGGTGCATTTTGATGAAAAAGGCATGGAGCCTTTTTGTGACAGGGTTCAAGGAGCATTCTGACGACAAGTGTCAGGGAGCATTGTGATGACAAGTGTATCGAGAATTGTGATGACAAAGGTCATGGAGCATTGTGATGAAAAGGGCATGGAGTATTGTGATGACAGGCATCATGGAGCATTGTGATGACAAGTGTTATGGAACATTGTGATCACAAGGGTTTGGAGCATTGTGATGACAGAGGTCATGGATCATTTTGATTTCAAGGAGCATGGAGCATTGTGATGACAAGGGCATGGAGCAATGTGATCCCAAGGTTCATGGAGGATTGTGATGGCAATGGAAATGGAGTATTGTGATGACAAGTGCATAGAACATTGTAATGACAAGGTCATGTAGCATTTTGCTGACAAAGGCATGGAGCATTGTGATGACAGGTGTCATGGAGCACTGTGATGACAAGCGTCACGGAGCATTGTGATTACAGGGGTCATGGAGCATTGGGATGACAAGGGCATGCATCATTGTGATGACAAGTGTCATGGAGCATTGGGCTGAAAATGTTCATGGAGTATTGTGATGACAGGGGTCATGGAGCATTGTGATGACTAGGGAATGGAGCATTGTGATGACAAGAGTCCCGGATCATTGTGTTGTCAGGTGATATTGAGCGTTGTGATGGCTGTGGTCATGGAGAATTGTGATGATATTGGTCATGGAGCATTGTGATGAGAAGGTCATGGAGCATTGGGCTGAAAATGTTCATGGAGTATTGTGATGACAGGGGTCATGGAGCATTGTGATGATAAGGGAATGGGGCATTTTGATGACAATGTCCTGGAGCATTGTGATGAGAAGACCATGGAGCCTTGTGATGACAAGTCTCATGGAGCATTCTGATGAAAAGGGGCATGGACCATTGTGATTACAGGGGTCTTGGAGCATTGTGATGACAAGGGCATGGATCATTGTGATGAGAAGGCCATGGAGCATTCTGATGACATGCATCATGGAGCTTTGTGATGACAAGGGCATGGAGCATTGTGATTACAGGGGTCTTGGAGCATTGTGATGAAAATGGCATGGATCATTGTGATGAAAAAGGCATGGAGCCTTGTCATGAAAGGGTTCAGGGAGCATACTGATGGCAAGAGTCAGGGAGCATTGTGATGACATGTGTATTGCGCATTGTGATGACAAATGTCATGGGGCATTGTCATGAGAAGTCCATGGATAATTGTGATGACTAGCGTCATGGGGTGTTGTGATGACAAGTGTTATGGAACATTGTGATCACAAGGGTTTGGAGCATTGTGATGACAGAGGTCATGGAGCATTTTGATTTCATTGTGATGACAAGAGCATGAAGCATTATGATGATGGGCATGGTGCATTGTGATGACAGGGTTCATGGAGCATTGTGATGAAAGGTGGCATGGAGCTTTGGTCTGACAAGTTTCATGGATTATTTTGATGACAGTGGGCATGGCACATTGTGATGACAAGGTCATGGAGCATTGTGATGACAAGGTCATGGAGTATTGTGAAGACAGGTGTCAGGGAGCATTGTGATGACATATGTCATGTTCCATTGTGATGACAATAGCACGGAGCATTGTGATGCCAAGTGTCATGGAGGATTGTTGTGACAAAGGTAAAGGAGCATTGTGATGACAAGCGCATGGAGCATTGAGATGACAAGGGCCATTGATAATTTTAATGTCCATGTCCTGAAACATTGTGATGACAAGCGCATGGAGCTTCCTATGACAGGGGTCATGGAGCATTGCGATGACAAGTGCATGGAGTATTGTTATGACAAGAGCATATAACATTGTGATGAGAAGTGCCAAGGAGAATTGTGATGACAAGGACATGGAGAATTATGAGGACAAGGGACATTGAGCTTTGAGATGGCCAGGGCATGGAGCATTGTGATGGCAAAACCGTGGAGCATTGTGATGAGAAGTCCTTGGGTAATTGTGATGACGAGCATCATGGAGCACTGTAATGACAAGGGGCATGAAGCATTGTGATGACAGGTGTCAGGGAGCATTGTGATGACAGGGGTCATGGAGCATTGTGATGACAAGGGCATGGAGCATTGTGATGACAAGGGTACGGAACATTGTGATGAAAAGTGCCATTGAGAATTTTGATGATAAAGTCGTGAAGCATTGTGATGACAAACACTTGGAGCTTGCTATGACAGGGGTCATGGAACATTGCAATGACAAGTGCATGGAGAATTGTGATGAAACGAGCATGTAACTTTGTGATGAGAAGTGTCATGTAGCATTGTGATGACAAGTACGTGGAGAATTGTTATGACAAGGGACATGGAGCATTGTGATAACCAGGGAATGGAGCATTGTGATGACAGGGGTCATGGAGCATTATTATGACAAGGGCCATGGTGCATTCTGATATAAGATATCACTTATGAAGGGATTGTAAACCTGGCTACATATGAACTGAATTAGGAAAGAGAACAGAGTCTCAGATTTAGAAAACACTCTTATGCTTGCTTAAGGGGGAAGGAGAGGTGGGGAGACACAGAAAAGCAGAGTTTGATATTAACACAGGTACCGTTCCATAATCCAAATACAGAAGAGACAAGCCCGACTCCTTCCTCAGTGAATGGGACTCAACACCCCTATTCCCCAAAGAGAAATATATCTGACTAGTAAGGATCTTAAAACCTATGTATTGATATGTCTCCATAAGGGAACAAAGTGTGTCTAGAATGACATAAACATGACAGTGAGAATCAGCTCAAACCCACTATAAAAAGGAATTTCAAAACAGAACAAAAAAACAGTGAAATTCTTACACAATACCTTCAGGGGTTCTGATGAAACTTGGAATGACCCTATCTACAACAACAGCTGGATGTGGCATAAGGCTGATCACTTGGGACTGAGAGGATTGGTGAGATTGGGTGAGAAAATGCAGATGCTTTAAAGCAATAATGCCTGCCACTGATTCCATGGTTCCCAACTCTCCAGGTAGAAGGGAATATCACTACAGTTATAACATGTATGGGAAACCTAGAGAATGGACACCCTCTGATGGTGAAAGGTTTCTAAAACTCTACTAATTTTTTTCTCTCCATGTGCTCCAGATTGACATTCCAACTGCTTTAATATCAATCTCCCAACTTGGAGAGTCAGCCCCTATAACCTCCTGGTTCACACAGTTGGCACATTGTGCAGAGGATATAAGGGAAGAGGGAGAACCAATGAGAGAGTAGCTGTAGGCATTTGGACGGCCACATGTAACTCTAATTTCCCGTCACGAAGAAGAATTAACCAAACTCTCAGCCTGCCCCACCCCCATAACTAGTATAGGTCCTGAAGCAAAATTGTGGGTTTAAGGTCAGCTCACAAAAACACAAGTTGAAAAATGGAGCTCAGGGGCACAGCAATTCACTAACTTGCTGAGTTACACAGGACTACTCTCTTCCAAAAATCTGTTGAGGAAAAGCCATGAGGCGGACTTGAAAATGATGGAGATTTGCACGAAACAGATTTCCAGAAGTACATTGGAATCACCTTTAAACACAGGAAAAGCATCACAACTTCGACAATTATGGAATTGTCCATAAAGGGCGCATGCGTTTTCTCCTGAATATATTCAGGAGAAAACGCATACACCCATTTTGGCCAACCAAGCAACCTCACAATGCAAATCTGCACTACAATGAAGTATCACTTCCCACCAGTCAAAAGGGATATCCGTAAAATGTGTAAAAACCAGAAAGGCAAGAGGGGCTCTGGAGAACAGGGAGCCTTGTTATGCTGATGGGTGGGATGTAGATGACCAACAGCCACTCTGGAGGAGTGCATTGTGTTCCCTAAAAGAATTAAACAACAGAGCTTCACAACCTAAGGCACTTCCAGTCATGGGAATATACCTTGGGAAAATTGAAAATCAATAAGACACAGCCAACCCAAAATATAGGGCAGCACTGCTTACAAGAACCTCGACTTCGGGACACCTTAAATATCCCAGGAAAGACAAAAATTGTAAAGAAATTGTGGAACATACGTACAATGGAATATCCCTCAGCCATGAAATCACTGTCATAAGGCCAGTAGCAGCATAATGAGTGGATTCATGTACGATGATTCTAACTGAAATAAGTCACACAGAAAAAGAAACTTATCATAAGATATCACTTATGAAGGTCTTGTAAACATGGCTACACATGAACTGAATTAGGAAAGAGAAGAGTCTCACATTTAGAAAACACTCTTATGCCTGCTGAAGAGGAAAGGAGTAGTGGGGTGATGCATAAAACCAGAGTTTGATATTAGCACAGGTACGGTTGCATAATCCAAATACAAAATAGACAAGACCTACTCTTTCCTCACTGAACGGGGCTCAACACCCCTATTCCCCGCAGAGTAGTATATCTGACTAGTAAGAATCTTAAAACCTATGTATTGATATGTCTCCATAAGGTAACCAAGTGTGTCTAGAATGACATAAACACGGCAGTGAGAATCAGCTCAAACCCACTATAAAAATGAATTTCAAAACAAAACAAATAAACAGTGAAATTCTTACACAATACCTTCAGGGGTTCTGATGAAACTTACAATGACCCTATCTAAAACGACACCTGGATGTGGCATAAGGCTGGTCACTTGGGACTGAGAGGATTGGTGAGATTGGGTGAGAAAATGCAGACCGTTTAAAGCAATAATACCTGGCACCCATTCCATGGTTCCCAACTCTCCAAGTACAAGGGAATATCACTACAGTTATGACATGTATGGGAAACCTAGAGAATGGACACCATCTGATGGTGAAAGGTTTCTAAAACTCTACTAATTTTTTTCTCTCCTTGTGCACCAGTTTGACATTCCAACTGCTTTAGTATCAATCTCCCAAATTGGAGAGTCAGCACCTATAACCTCCTGGTTCGCACAGTTGGCACGTTGTGTAGAGGATATAAGGGAAGAGGGAGAAACAATTAGAGAGTAGCTGTAGGCATTTGGATGGCCACATGTCACTCTAAATTCCCATCACGAAGAAGAATTAACAAACTCTGAGCCAGCCCCCCCAATGGAACCAGTATAGGTCCAGAAGCAAAATTGTGGATTGGTAGTCAGCTCACAAAAACGCGAGTTGAAAAATGGAGCTCAGGGGCACAGCAATTCACTAACTTGCAGAGTTATAAAGGACTACTCTCTTCCAAAAATCTGTTGAGAGAAAGCCATGAGGTGGACATGAAAATGAGGCAGAAGTGCACGAAACAGATTTCCAGAAGTACATTGGAATCACCTTCAAACACAGGAAAAGCATCACAACTTCGACAATTATGGAATTGTCCATAAAGGGCACATGCGTTTTCTCCTGAATATATTCAGGAGAAAACGCATACGCCCTTTTTGGCCAAGCAAGCAAGCGGGCAATGCAAATCTGCAGTACACAGAACTATCACTTCCCACCGGTCAAAAGGGACATCCACAAAATGTGTAAAAGCCAGAAAGGCAAGACAGGCCCTGGAGAACTGGGAGCCTTGTTATGCTGATGGGCAGGATGTAAATTGCCAACTGCCTCTCTGGAGGAGTACCTTGTGTTCCCTAAAGCAAGTAAAGAACAGAGCTACAGAGCCAAGGGCACTTCCAGTCTAGGGAATATACCTTGGGAAAACTGAAAATCAATAAGACAGAGCCACCCCAAAATTTAGGGCTGCACTGCTTACAAGGACCTCAACTTGGGTACACCTTAAATATCCCAGGAAATATAAAAATGGTTCAAAAAATTGTGGTACTTACGTACGATGGAATATCCCTCAGCCATGAAATCAATGTCATAAGACCAGTAGCAGCAAAATGGGTGGATTCAGGTACGGTGATTCTAAGTGAAATAAGTCACACAGAAAAAGAAACTTATCATAAGATATCATTCATGAAGATCCTGTAAACATGGCTACACTTGAACTGAGTTAGGAAAGAGAACAGTGTCTCACATTTAGAAAACACTCTTATGCCTGCTTAAGGGGGAAGGAGAGGTGGGGTGATGCATAAAACCAGAGTTTGATATAAGCACAGGTACCGTTCCAAAAACCAACTATGGAATAGACAAGACCTACACCTTCCTCAGTGAAAGGGACTCAAAATCCCATATTTCCCGCAGAGGAATATATCTGACTAGTAAGAATCTTAAAACCTATGTATTGATATGTCTCCGTAAGGGAATCAAGTGTGTCTAGACTGGCATAAACATGGCAGCGAGAATCAGCTCAAACCCACTATAAAAAGGAATTTCAAAAACAAAACAAAAAAACTGGGAAATTCTTTACAATTCCTTCAGGGTCTCTGATGAAACCTGGAATGACCCTGTCTACAACGACACCTGGATGTGGCATAAGGCTGGACACTTGGGACTGAGAGGATTGGTGAGATTGGGTGAGCAAATGCAGACACTTTAAAGCAATAATGCACGGCACCCATTCCATGGGTCCCAACTCTCCAGGTTGAAGGGAATAGTACTACAGTTATAACATGTACGGGAAACCTAGAGAACGGACACACTGTGAATACGAAAGGTTTCTAAAACTCAATGAATAGTCCCTCTCTGGTGCTCCGGTTTGACTTTCCATCTGCTTTACTATCAATCTCCCAACTTGGAGAGACAGCCCCTTTAACCTCCTGGTTCGCACAGGTTTCCAATTTGGCAGAGGATGAAAGGGAAGAGGGAGAACCAATGAGAGAGTAGCTGTTAGGCATTTGGACGGGCACATATAACTCTAACTTCCGGACAGGAAGATGAATTAACCAAAGTCTCAGCCACCCACCGGGAACCAGTATAGGTCCTGGACCAAAATTTTGGACTTGCGGTCAGCTCACCAAAAACGAGTTGAAAAATGGAGCTCAGGGGCACAGCAATTCACAAGCTGGCCGAGTAATAAAGGACAACTATCGTGCAAAAATCTGTTGAAGGAAGGCAACGAGGCGGACTTGAAAGCAAGGCAGAATAGCAGGAAACAGATTTCATGAGGTACGTTGGAATCACCTTTAAAGCACAGGAAGTGGGGCACAACTTCGACAATGATGCACTTGGCCAAAAAGGGCGTATGCGTTTTCTCCTGAATATATTCAGGAGAAAACGCATACGCCCTTTTTGGCCAAGCAAGCAAGCGGGCAATGCAAATCTGCAGTACACAGAACTATCACTTCCCACCGGTCAAAAGGGACATCCACAAAATGTGTAAAAGCCAGAAAGCCAAGACAGGCCCTGGAGAACTGGGAGCCTTGTTATGCTGATGGGCAGGATGTAAATTGCCAACTGCCTCTCTGGAGGAGTACCTTGTGTTCCCTAAAGCAAGTAAAGAACAGAGCTACAGAGCCAAGGGCACTTCCAGTCTAGGGAATATACCTTGGGAAAACTGAAAATCAATAAGACAGAGCCACCCCAAAATTTAGGGCTGCACTGCTTACAAGGACCTCAACTTGGGTACACCTTAAATATCCCAGGAAATATAAAAATGGTTCAAAAAATTGTGGTACTTACGTACGATGGAATATCCCTCAGCCATGAAATCAATGTCATAAGACCAGTAGCAGCAAAATGGGTGGATTCAGGTACGGTGATTCTAAGTGAAATAAGTCACACAGAAAAAGAAACTTATCATAAGATATCACTCATGAAGATCCTGTAAACATGGCTACACTTGAACTGAGTTAGGAAAGAGAACAGTGTCTCACATTTAGAAAACACTCTTATGCCTGCTTAAGGGGGAAGGAGAGGTGGGGTGATGCATAAAACCAGAGTTTGATATAAGCACAGGTACCGTTCCAAAAACCAACTATGGAATAGACAAGACCTACACCTTCCTCAGTGAAAGGGACTCAAAATCCCATATTTCCCGCAGAGGAATATATCTGACTAGTAAGAATCTTAAAACCTATGTATTGATATGTCTCCGTAAGGGAATCAAGTGTGTCTAGACTGGCATAAACATGGCAGCGAGAATCAGCTCAAACCCACTATAAAAAGGAATTTCAAAAACAAAACAAAAAAACTGGGAAATTCTTTACAATTCCTTCAGGGTCTCTGATGAAACCTTGAATAACCCTATCTACAATGACAGCTGGATATGGCATAAGGAGGGACACTTGGGACTGAGATGATTGGTGAGATTGGGTGAGTAAATGCAGACCCTTTAAAGCACAAATGCCTGGCACCCATTCCATGTGTCTCAACTCTCCAGGTTGAAGGGAATATTATTACAGCTATAACATGTACGGGAAACCTAGAGAACGGACACACTGTGAATACGAAAGGTTTCTAAAACTCAACGAATAGTCCCTCTCCTGGTGCTCCGGTTTGACTTTCCATCTGCTTTACTATCAACTTCCAAACTTGGAGAGACAGCCCCTTTAACCTCCAGGTTCGCACAGGTTGCCAATTTGGCAGAGGATGAAAGGGAAGAGGGAGAACCAATGAGAGAGTAGCTGTTAGGCATTTGGACGGGCACATATCACTGTAATTTCCCGGCAGGAAGAAGAATTAACCAAAGTGTCAGCCACCCACCGGGAACCAGCAAAGTTCCTGAACCAAAATTTTGGACTTGCGGTCAGCTCACCAAAAACGAGTTGAAAAATGGAGCTCAGGGGCACAGCAATTCACAAACTGGCCGAGTAATAAAGGACAACTATCGTCCAAAAATCTGTTGAGGGAAGGCAACGAGGCGGACTTGAAAGCGAGGCAGAATAGCAGGAAACAGATTTCAAGAGGTACGTTGGAATCGCCTTTAAAGCACAGGAAGAGGGGCACAACTTCGACAATGATGCACTTGGCCAAAAAGGGCATATGCGTTTTCTCCTGAATATATTCAGGAGAAAACGCATACGCCCTTTTTGGCCAAGCAAGCAAGCGGGCAATGCAAATCTGCACTACAAAGAAGTATCACTTCCCACCGTTCAAAAGGGACATCCACAAAATTTGTAAAAACCAGAAAGGCAAGAGAGGCCCAGGAGAACAGGGAGCCTTGTTATGCTGATGGGCGGGATGTAAATTGCCAACTGCCTCTCTGCAGGAGTGCATTCTGTTCCCTAAAACAAGTAAACAACAGAGCTACAGAGCCAAGGGCACTTCCAGTGTAGGGAATATTCCTTGGTAAAACTGAAAATCAATAAGAGAGAGCCACCCCAAAATTTAGGGCTGCACTGCTTACAAGGACCTCAACTTGGGTACACCTTAAATATCCCAGGAAATATAAAAATGGTTCAAAAAATTGTGGTACTTACGTACGATGGAATATCCCTCAGCCATGTAATCAATGTCATAAGACCAGTAGCAGCAAAATGGTTGGATTCAGGTACAATGATTCTAAGTGAAATAAGTCACACAGAAAAAGAAACTTATCATAAGATATCACTTATGAAGATCCTGTAAACATGGCTACACTTGAACTGAGTTAGGAAATAGAACAGTTTCTCACATTTAGAAACACTCTTATGCCTGCTTAAGGGGGAAGGAGAGGTGGGGTGTTGCATAAAACCAGAGTTTGATACAAGCACAGGTACCGTTCCAAAAACCAACTATGGAATAGACAAGACCTACACCTTCCTCAGTGAAAGGGACTCAGAACCCCATATTTCCCGCAGAGGAATATATCTGACTAGTAAGAATCTTAAAACCTATGGATTGATATGTCTCCGTAAGGGAATCAAGTGTGTCTAGACTGGCATAAACATGGCAGCGAGAATCAGCTCAAACCCAATATAAAAAGGAATTTCAAAAACAAAACAAAAAAACTGGGAAATTCTTTACAATTCCTTCAGGGTCTCTGATGAAACCTGGAATGACCCTATCTACAACGACAGCTGGATGTGGCATAAGGCTGGACACTTGGGACTGAGAGGATTGGTGAGATTGGGTGAGCAAATGCAGACCCTTTAAAGCAATAATGCATGGCACACATTCCATGGATCCCAACTCTCCAGGCTGAACGGAATATTACTACAGTTATAACATGTAAGGGAAACCTAGAGAACGGACACACTATGAATATGAAAGGTTTGTAAAACTCAACGAATTGTCCCTCTCCTGGTGCTCCGGTTTGACTTTCCATCTGGTTTACTATCAATCTCCCAACTTGGAGAGACAGCCCCTTTAACCTCCTGGTTCGCACAGGTTGCCAATTTGGCAGAGGATGAAAGGGAAGAGGGAGAACCAATGAGAGAGTAGCTGTTAGGCATTTGGACGGGCACATATCACTCTAACTTCCCGGCAGGAAGAAGAATTAACAAAAGTCTCAGCACCCCAACGGGAACCAGCATAGGTCCTGAACCAAAATTTTGGACTTGCGGTCAGCTCACCAAAAACAAGTTGAAAAATGGAGCTCAGGGGCACAGCAATTCACAAACTGGCCAAGAAATAAAGGACAACTATCGTCCAAAAATCTGTTGAGGGAAGGCAACGAGGGGGACTTGAAAGCGAGGCAGAATAGGAGGAAACAGATTTCAAGAGGTACATTCGAATCGCCTTTAAACACACGAAGAGGGGCACAACTTCGACAATGATGCACTTGGCCAAAAAGGGCGTATGCGTTTTCTCCTGAATATATTCAGGAGAAAACGCATACGCCCTTTTTGGCCAAGCAAGCAAGCGGGCAATGCAAATCTGCACTACAAAGAAGTATCACTTCCTACTGGTCAAAAGGGACATCCACAAAATGTGTAAAAACCAGAAAGGCAAGACAGGCCCTGGAGAACAGGGAGCCTTGTTATGCAGATGTGCGGGATGTAAATTGCCAACTGCCTCTCTGGAGGAGTGCATTGTGCTCCCTAAAACAAGTAAACAACAGAGCTACAGAGCCAAGGGCACTTCCAGTCTAGGGAATATACCTTGGGAAAACTGAAAATCGATAAGACAGAGCCACCCCAAAATTTTGGGCTGCACTGCTTACAAGGACCTCAACTTGGGTACACCTTAAATATCCCAGGAAATATAAAAATGGTTCAAAAAACTGTGGTACTTACGTACGATGGAATATCCCTCAGCCATGAAATCAATGTCATAAGACCAGTAGCAGCAAAATGGGTGGATTCAGGTACGATGATTCTAAGTGAAATAAGTCACACAGAAAAGGAAACTTATCATAAGTTATCACTTATGAAGATCCTGTAAACATGGCTACACTTGAACTGAGTTAGGAAAGATAACAGTGTCTCACATTTAGAAAACACTCTTATGCCTGCTTAAGGGGGAAGGAGAGGTGGGGTGCTGCAAAAAAACCAGAGTTTGATATAAGCACAGGTACCGTTCCAAAAACCAACTATGGAATAGACAAGACCTACACCTTCCTCAGTGAAAGGGACTCAATACCCCATATTTCCTGCAGAGGAATATATCTGACTAGTAAGAATCTTAAAAACTATGTATTGATATGTCTCCGTAAGGGAATCAAGTGTGTCTAGACTGGCATAAACATGGCAGCGAGAATCAGCTCAAAACCACTATAAAAAGGAATTTCAAAAACAAAACAAAAAAACTGGGAAATTCTTTACAATTCCTTCAGGGTCTCTGATGAAACCTGGAATGACCCTATGTACAATGACAGCTGGATGTGGCATAAGGCTGGTCACTTGGGACTGAGAGGATTGGTGAGAATGGGTGAGCAAATGCAGACCCTTTAAAGCACAAATGCCTGGCACCCAATCAATGGGTCCCAACTCTCCAGGTTAAAGGGAATATTACTACAGCTATAACATGTACGGGAAACCTAGAGAAAGGACACACTGTGAATACGAAAGGTTTCTAAAATTCAACGAATAGTCCCTCTCCTGTTGCTCGGGTTTCACTTTCCATCTGCTTTACTATCAATCTCGCAACTTGGAGAGACATCCCCTTTAACCTCCTGGTTCGCACAGGTTGCCAATTTGGCAGAGGATGAAAGGGAAGAGGGAGAACCAATGAGAGAGTAGCTGTTAGGCATTTGGACTGGCATATATCACTCTAATTTCCGGGCAGGAAGAAGAATTAACCAAAGTCTCAGCCACCCACCGGGAACCTGTATAGGTCCTGAACCAAAATTTTGGACTTGCGGTCAGATCACAAAAAACGAGTTGAAAAATGGAGCTCAGGGGCACAGCAATTCACAAACTGGCCGAGTAATAAAGGACAACTATCATCCAAAAATCTGTTTAGGGAAGGCAACGAGGGGGACTTGAAAGCGAGGCAGAATAGCAGGAAACAGATTTCAAGAGGTATTATGGAATCGCCTTTAAACACAGGAAGAGGGTCACAACTTCGACAATGATGCACTTGGCCAAAAAGGGCGTATGCGTTTTCTCCAGAATATATTCAGGAGAAAGCGCATACGCCCTTTTTGGCCAAGCAAGCAAGCGGGCAATGCAAATCTGCACTACAAAGAAGTATCACTTCCCACCGGTCAAAAGGGACATCCACAAAATGTGTAAAAACCAGAAAGGCAAGACAGGCCCTGGAGAACAGGGAGCCTTGTTATGCTGATGTGCGGGATGTAAATTGCCAACTGCCTCTCTGGAGGAGTGCATTGTGCTCCCTAAAACAAGTAAACAACAGAGCTACAGAGCCAAGGGCACTTCCAGTCTAGGGAATATACCTTGGGAAAACTGAAAATCGATAAGACAGAGCCACCCCAAAATTTTGGGCTCCACTGCTTACAAGGACCTCAACTTGGGTACACCTTAAATATCCCAGGAAATATAAAAATGGTTCAAAAAACTGTGGTACTTACGTACGATGGAATATCCCTCAGCCATGAAATCAATGTCATAAGACCAGTAGCAGCAAAATGGGTGGATTCAGGTACGATGATTCTAAGTGAAATAAGTCACACAAAAAAGGAAACTTATCATAAGATATCACTTATGAAGATCCTGTAAACATGGCTACACTTGAACTGAGTTAGGAAAGAGAAGAGTGTCTCACATTTAGAAAACACTCTTATGCCTACTTAACGGGGAAGGAGAGGTGGGGTGCTGCAAAAAACCAGATTTTGATATAAGCACAGGTACCGTTCCAAAAACCAACTATGGAATAGACAAGACCTACACCTTCCTCAGTGAAAGGGACTCAATACCCCATATTTCCCGCAGAGGAATATATCTGACTAGTAAGAATCTTAAAACCTATGTATTGATATGTCTCCGTAAGGGAATCAAGTGTGTCTAGACTGGCATAAACATGGCAGCGAGAATCAGCTCAAAACCACTATAAAAAGGAATTTCAAAAACAAAACAAAAAAACTGGGAAATTCTTTACAATTCCTTCAGGGTCTCTGATGAAACCTGGAATGACCCTATGTACAATGACAGCTGGATGTGGCATAAGGCTGGTCACTTGGGACTGAGAGGATTGGTGAGAATGGGTGAGCAAATGCAGACCCTTTAAAGCACAAATGCCTGGCACCCAATCAATGGGTCCCAACTCTCCAGGTTAAAGGGAATATTACTACAGCTATAACATGTACGGGAAACCTAGAGAAAGGACACACTGTGAATACGAAAGGTTTCTAAAATTCAACGAATAGTCCCTCTCCTGTTGCTCGGGTTTCACTTTCCATCTGCTTTACTATCAATCTCGCAACTTGGAGAGACATCCCCTTTAACCTCCTGGTTCGCACAGGTTGCCAATTTGGCAGAGGATGAAAGGGAAGAGGGAGAACCAATGAGAGAGTAGCTGTTAGGCATTTGGACGGGCATATATCACTCTAATTTCCGGGCAGGAAGAAGAATTAACCAAAGTCTCAGCCACCCACTGGGAACCAGTATAGGTCCTGAACCAAAATTTTGGACTTGTGGTCAGATCACAAAAAAACGAGTTGAAAAATGGAGCTCAGGGGCACAGCAATTCACAAACTGGCCGAGTAATAAAGGACAACTATCATCCAAAAATCTGTTGAGGGAAGGGAACGAGGCGGAGTTGAAATCGAGGCAGACTAGCAGGAAACAGATTTCAAGAGGTACGTTGGAATCGCCTTTAAAGCACAGGAAGAGTGGAACAACTTCGACAATGATGCACTTGGCCAAAAAGGGCGTATGCGTTTTCTCTTGAATATATTCAGGAGAAAACGCATACGCCCTTTTTGGCCTAGCAAGCAAGCAGGCAATGCAAATCTGCACTACAAAGAAGTATCACTTCCCACCGGTCAAAAGGGACATCCGCAAAATGTGTAAAAACCAGAAAGGCAAGACAGGCCCTGGAGAACAGGGAGCATTGTTATGCTGATGGGCAGGATGTAAATTGCCAACTGCCTCTCTGGTGGAGTGAACTGTGTTCCCTAAAACAAGTAAACAACAGAGCTACAGAGCCAAGGGCACTTCCAGTCTAGGGAATATACCTTGGGAAAACTGAAAATCAATAAGCCAGAGCCACCCCAACGTTTAGGGCTGCACTGCTTACAAGAACCTCAACTTGGGTACACCTTAAATATCCCAGGAAATATAAAAATGGTTCAAAAAATTGTGGTACTTACGTACGGTGGAATATCCCTCAGCCATGAAATCAATGTCATAAGACCAGTAGCAGCAAAATGAGTGGATTCAGGTTCGATGATTCTAAGTGAAATAAGTCACACAGAAAAAGCAACTTATCATAAGATATCACTTATGAAGATCCTGTAAACATGGCTACACTTGAACTGAGCTAGGAAAGAGAACATAGTCTCACATTTAGAAAACACTCTTATGCCTGCTTAAGGGGAAGGAGAGGTGGGGTGATGCATAAAACCAGAGTTTGATATAAGCACAGGTACCGTTCCAAAAACCAACTATGGAATAGACAAGACCTACACCTTCCTCAGTAAAAGGGACTGAAAAGCGCATATTTCCCGCAGAAGAATATATCTGACAAGTAAGAATCTTAAAACCTATGTATTGATATGTCTCTGTAAGGGAATCAAGAGTGTCTAGACTGGCATAAACTTGGCAGCGAGAATCAGCTGAAACCCACTATAAAAAGGAATTTCAAAAACAAAACAAAAAAACAGGCAAATTCTTTCCACTTCCTTCAGGGTCTCTGATGAAACCTGGAATGACCCTATCTACAATGACAGCTGGATGTTACATAAGGCTGGACACTTGGGACTGAGAGGATTGGTGAGATTGGGTGAGCAAATGCAGACCCTTCAAAGCAATAATGCATGGCACCCATTCCATGGGTCCCAACTCTGCGGGTTGAAGGGAATATTAATACAGCTATAACATGTACCGGAAACCTAGAGAATGGACACACTGTGAAAAAGAAACGTTTCTAAAACTCAACTAATACTCCGTCTCCTGGTGCTCATGTTTGACACTGCAACTGCTTTACTATCAATCTCCCAACTTAGAGACAGCACATTTAACCCCCTTGTTGGCACACATTGCCAATTTGGCACACGATGAAAGGGAAGAGGGAGAACCAATGAGAGAGTAGCTGTTTGGCATTTGGACGGGCACATGTCACTGTAATTTCCCGGCAGGAAGAAGAATTAACCAAAGTCTCAGCCCCACACCGGGAACCAGCATAGGTCCTGAACCAAAATTTTGGACTTGCGGTCAGCTCACCAAAAACGAGTTGAAAAATGGAGCTCAGGGGCACAGCCATTCACAAACTGGCCGAGTAATAAAGGACAACTATCGTCCAAAAATCTGTTGAGGGAAGGCAACGAGGCGGACTTGAAAGCGAGGCAGAATAGCAGGAAACAGATTTCAAGAGGTACGTTGGAATCGCCTTTAAAGCACAGGAAGAGGGTCACAACTTCGACAATGATGCACTTGGCCAAAAAGGGCGTATGCGTTTTCTCCTGAATATATTCAGGAGAAAACGCATATGCCCTTTTCGGCCAAGCAAGCAAGCGGGCAATGCAAATCTGCATTACAAAGAAGTATCACTTCCCACCTGTCAAAAGGGACATCCACAAAATGTGTAAAAACCAGAAAGGCAAGACAGGCCCTGGAGAACAGGGAGCCTTGTTATGCTGATGGGCGGGATGTAAATTGCCAACTGCCTCTCTGGAAGAGTGCATTGTGTTCCCTAAAACAAGTAAAGAACAGAGCTACAGAGCCAAGGGCACTTCCAGTCTAGGGAATATACCTTGGGAAAACTGAAAATCAATAAGACAGCCACCCCAAAATTCAGGGCTGCACTGCTTACAAGGACCTCAACTTGGGTACACCTTAAATATCCCAGGAAATATAAAAATGGTTCAAAAAATTGTGGTACTTACGTACGATGGAATATCCCTCAGCCATGAAATCAATGTCATAAGACCAGTAGCAGCAAAATGGGTGGATTCAGGTACGATGATTCTAAGTGAAATAAGTCACACAGAAAAAGAAACTTATCATAAGATATCACTTATGAAGATCCTGTAAACATGGCTACACTTGAACTGAGTTAGGAAAGAGAACAGAGTCTCACATTTAAAAAACACTCTTATGCCTGCTTAAGGCGGAAGGAGAGGTGGGGTGATGCATAAAACCAGAGTTTGATATAAGCACAGGTACCGTTCCAAAAACCAACTATGGAATAGACAAGACCTACACCTTCCTCAGTGAAAGGGACTCAAAACCCCATATTTCCCGCAGAGGAATATATCTGACTAGTAAGAATCTTAAAACCTATGTATTGATATGTCTCCGTAAGGGAATCAAGTGTGTCTAGACTGGCATAAACATGGCAGCGAGAATCAGCTCAAACCCACTATAAAAAGGAATTTCAAAAACAAAACAAAAAAACTGGGAAATTCTTTACAATTCCTTCAGGGTCAATGATGAAACCTGGAATGACCCTATCTACAATGACAGCTGGATGTGGCATAAGGAGGGACACTTGGGACTGAGTCGATTGGTGAGATTGGGTGAGCAAATGCAGACCCTTTAAATCACAAATGCCTGGCACCCATTCCATGGGTCCCAACTCTCCAGGTTGAAGGGAATATTACTACAGCTATAACATGTACGGGAAACCTAGAGAATGGACGCACTATGAATAGAAAGGTTTCTAAAACTCAACGAATAGTCCCTCTCCTGGTGCTCCCGTTTTACTTTCCATCTGCTTTACTATCAACCTCCCAACTTGGAGAGACAGACCCTTTAACCTCCTGGTTCGCACAGGTTGCTAATTTGGCAGAGGATGAAAGGGAAGAGGGAGAACCAATGAGAGAGTAGCTGTTAGGCATTTGGACTGGCACATATCAGTCTAATGTCCCGGCAGGAAGAAGAATTAACCAAAGTCTCAGCCACCCACCGGGAAACAGCATAGTTCCTGAACCAAAATTTTGGACATGCGGTCAGCTCACAAAAAACGAGTTGAAAAATGGAGCTCAGGGGCACAGCAATTCACAAACTGGCCGAGTAATAAAGGACAACTATCGTCCAAAAATCTGTTGAGGGAAGGCAACGAGGCGGAGTTGAAAGCGAGACACAATAGCAGGAAACAGATTTCAAGAGGTACGTTGGAATCGCCTTTAAAGCACAGGAAGAGGGGCACAACTTCGACAATGATGCACTTGGCCAAAAAGGGCGTATGCGTTTTCTCCTGAATATATTCAGGAGAAAACGCATACGCCCTTTTTGGCCAAGCAAGCAAGCGGGCAATGCAAATCTGCACTACAAAGAAGTATCACTTCCCACCGGTCAAAAGGGACATCCACAAAATACGTAAAAACCAGAAAGGCAAGACAGGCCCTGGAGAACAGGGAGCCTTGTTATGCTGATGGGCGGGATGTAAATTGCCAACTGCCTCTCTGGAGGAGTGCATTGTGTACCCTAAAACAAGTAAACAACAGAGCTACAGAGCCAAGGGCACTTCCAGTCTAGGGAATATACCTTGGGAAAACTGAAAATCAATAAGACAGAGCCACCCCAAAATTTAGGGCTGTACTGCTTACAAGGACCTCAACTTGGGTACACCTTAAATATCTCAGGAAATATAAAAATGGTTCAAAAAATTGTGGTATTTACGTTCGATGGAATATCCCTCAGCCATGAAATCAATGTCATAAGACCAGTAGCAGCAAAATGGGTTGATTCAGGTACGATAATTCTAAGTGAAATAAGTCACACAGAAAAAGAAACTTATCATAAGATATCACTTATGAAGATCCTGTAAACATGGCTACACTTGAACTGAGTTAGGAAAGAGAACAGAGTCTCAAATTTAGAAAATTCTCTTATGCCTGCTTAAGGGGGAAGGAGAGGTGGGGTGATGCATAAAACCAGAGTTTGATATAAGCACAGGTACCGTTCCAAAAACCAACTATGGAATAGACAAGACCTACACCTTCCTCAGTGAAAGGGACTCAAAACACCATATTTCCCGCAGAGGAATATATCTGACTAGTAAGAATCTTAAAACCTATGTATTGATATGTCTCCATAAGGGAATCAAGTGTGTCTAGACTGGCATAATCATGGCGGCGAGAATCTCCTCAAACCCACTATAAAAAGGAATTTCAAAAACAAAACAAAAAACTGGGAAATTCTTTACAATTCCTTCAGGGTCTCTGATGAAAGCTGGAATGACCATATCTACAACGACAGCTGGATGTGGCATAAGGCTGGAAACTTGAGACTGAGAGGATTGGTGAGATAGGGTGAGCAAATGCAGACCCTTTAAAGCACAAATGCCTGGCACCCATTCCATGGGTCCCAACTCTCCAGGTTGAATGGAATATTACTACAGCTATAACATGTACGGGAAACCTAGAAAACGGACACACTTTGAATACGAAAGGTTTCTAAAACTCAACGAATAGTCCCTATCCTGGTGCTCCGGTTTGACTTTCCATCTGCTTTACTATCCACCTCCCAACTTGGAGAGACAGACCCTTTAACCTCCTGGTTCGCACAGGTTGCCAATTTGGCAGAGGATGAAAGGGAAGAGGGAGAACCAATGAGAGAGTAGTTGTTAGGCATTTGGACGGGCACATATCACTGTAATTTCCCAGCAGGAAGAAGAAATAAACAAAGTCTCAGCCCCCCACCGGGAACCAGCATAAGTCCTGAACCATAATTTTGAACTTGCGGTCAGCTCACAAAAAACGAGTTGAAAAATGGTGCTCAAGGGCAGAGCAATTCACAAACTGGCCGAGTAATAAAGGACAACTATCGTCCAAAAATCTGTTAAGGGAAGGCAAGGAGGCGGACTTGAAAGCGATGCAGAATAGCAGGAAACAGATTTCAAGAGGTACGTTGGAATCGCCTTTAAAGCACAGGAAGAGGGGCACAACTTCGACAATGATGCACTTGGCCAAAAACGGCATATGTGTTTTCTCCTGAATACATTCAGGAGAAAACGCATAGGCCCTTTTTGGCCAAGCAAGCAAGCGGGCAATGCAAATCTGCACTACAAAGAAGTATCACTTCCCACCGGTCAAAAGGGACATCCACAAAATGTGTAAAAACCAGAAAGGCAAGACAGGCCCTGGAGAACAGGGAGCCTTGTTATGCTGATGGGCGGGATGTAAATTGCCAACTGCCTCTCTGGAGGAGTGCATTGTGTTCCCTAAAACAAGTAAACAACAGAGCTACAGAGCAAAGGCCACTTCCAGTCTAGGGAATATACCTTGGGAAAACTGAAAATCAATAAGACAGAGCCACTCCAAAATTTAGGGCAGCACTGCTTACAAGGACCTCAACTTGGGTACACCTTAAATATCCCAGGAAATATAAAAATGGTTCAAAAACATGTGGTACTTACGTACGATGGAATATCCCTCAGCCATGAAATCAATGTCATAAGACAAGTAGCAGCAAAATGGGTAGATTCAGGTACGATGATTCTAAGTGAAATAAGTCACACAGAAAAAGAAACTTATCATAAGATATCACTTATGAAGATCCTGTAAACATGGCTACACTTGAACTGAGTTAGGAAAGAGAACAGTGTCTCACATTTAGAAAACACTCTTATGCCTGCTTAAGGGGGAAGGAGAGGTGGGGTGATGCATAAAACCAGAGTTTGATATAAGCACAGGTACCGTTCCAAAAACCAACTATGGAATAGACAAGACCTACACCTTCCTCAGGGAAAGGGACTCAAAACCCCGTATTTCCTGCAGAGGAATATATCTGACTAGTAAGAATCTTAAAACGTATGTATTGATATGTCTCCATAAGGGAATCAAGTGTGTCAGACTGGCATAAACATGGCAGCGAGAATCAGCTCAAACCCACTATAAAAAGGAATTTCAAAAACAAAACAAAAAAACTGGGAAATTCTTTACAATTCCTTCAGGGTTTCTGATGAAAGTTGGAATGACCATATCTACAATGACAGCTGGATGTGGCATAAGGCTGGAAACTTGGGACTGAGAGGATTGGTGAGATTGGGTGAGCAAATGCAGGCCCTTTAAAGCACAAATGCCTGGCACCCATTCCATGGGTCCAAACTCTCCAGGTTGAAGGGAATATTACTACAGCTATAACATGTACAGGAAACCTAGAGAACGGACACACTGTGAATACGAATGATTTCTAAAACTCAACGAATAGTCCCTATCCTGGTGCTCGGGTTTGACTTTCCATCTGCTTTACTATCAACCTCCAAACTTGGAGAGACAGCCCGTTTAACCTCCTGGTTCGCACAGGTTGCCAATTTGGCAGAGGATGAAAGGGAAGAGGGAGAACCAATGAGAGAGTAGCTGTTAGGCATTTGGACGGGCACATATCACTCTAATTTCCCGGCAGGAAGAAGAATTAATCAAAGTCTCAGCCACCCACCGGGAACCAGCATAAATCCTGAACCAAAATTTTGGACTTGCGGTCAGCTCACAAAAAACGAGTTGAAAAATGGATCTCAGGGGCACAGCAATTTACAAACTGGCAGAGCAATAAAGGAGAACTATCGTCCAAAAATCTGTTGAGGGAAGACATCGAGGCGGACTTGAAAGTGAGGCAGAATAGCAGGAAACAGATTTCAAGAGGTACGTTGGAATCACCTTTAAAGCACAGGAAGAGGGACACAACTTCGACAAAGATGCACTTGGCCAAAAAGGGCGTATGCGTTTTCTCCTGAATATATTCAGGAGAAAACGCGTACGCCCTTTTTGGCCAAGCAAGGAAGCGGGCAATGCAAATCTGCACTACAAAGAAGTATCACTTCCCACCGGTCAAAAGGGACATCCACAAAATTTGTAAAAACCAGAAAGGCAAGACAGGCCCTGGAGAACAGGGAGCCTTGTTATGCTGATGGGCGGGATGTAAATTGCCAACTGCTTCTCTGGAGGAGTGCATTGTGTTCCCTAAAACAAGTAAACAACAGAGCTACAGAGCCAAGGGCACTTCCAGTCTAGGGAATATACCTTGGGAAAATTGAAAATCAATAAGACAGAGCCACCCCAAAATTTAGGGCTGCACTGCATACAAGGACCTCAACTTGGGTACACCTTAATTATCCAAGGAAATATAAAAATGGTTCAAAAAATTGTGGAACTTACGTACGATGGAATATCCCTCAGCCATGAAATCAATGTCATAAGACCAGTAGCAGCAAAATGGGTGGATTCAGGTACGATGATTCTAAGTGAAATAAGTCACACAGAAAAAGAAACTTATCATAAGATATCACTTATGAAGATCCTGTAAACATGGCTACACTTGAACTGAGTTAGGATAGAGAACAGAGTCTCAAATTTAGAAAACACTCTTATGCCTGCTTAAGGGGGAAGGAGAGGTGAGGTGATGCATAAAACCAGAGTTTGATATAAGCACAGGTACCGTTCCAAAAACCAACTATGGAATACAAAAGTCCTATACCTTCCTCAGTGAAAGGGACTCAAAACCCCATATTTCCCGCAGAGGAATATATCTGACTAGTAAGAATCTTAAAACCTATGTATTGATATGTCTCCATAAGGGAATCAAGTGTGTCTAGACTGGCATAAACATGTCAGCGAGAATCAGCTCAAACCCACTATAAAAAGGAATTTCAAAAACAAAACAAAAAAACTGGGAAATTCTTTAAAATTCCTTCAGGGTCTCTGATGAAACTTGGAATGACCCTATCTACAACGACAGCTGGATGCGGCATAAGGCTGGACACTTGGGACTGAGAGGATTGGTGAGATTGGGTGAGCAAATGCAGACCCTTTAAAGCAATAATGCCTGGCACCCATTCCATGGGTCCCAACTCTCCAGGTTGAAGGGAATATTACTACAGCTATAACATGTACGGGAAACCTAGAGAACGGACAGAATGTGAATACGAAAGGTTTCTAAAACTCAACGAATAGTCCCTCTCCTGGTTCTCCGGTTTGACTTTCCATCTGCTATACTCTCAACCTCCAAACTTGGAGAGACAACCCCTTTACCCTCCTGGTTGGCACAGGTTGCCAATTTGGCAGAGGATGAAAGGGAAGAGGGAGAACCAATGAGAGAGTATCTGTTAGGCATTTGGACGGGCACATGTCACTGTAATTTCCCGGCAGGAAGAAGAATTAACCGAAGTCTCAACCACCCACCGGAAACCAGTATAGGTCCTGCACCAAAATTTTGGACTTGCGGTCAGCTCACAAAAAACGAGTTGAAAAATGGAGCTCAGGGGCACAGCAATTCACAAACTGGCCGAGTAATAAAGGACAACTATCGTCCAAAAATCTGTTGAGGAAAGGCAACAAGGCAGATTGAAAGTGAGGCAGAATAGCCGGAAACAGGTTTCAAGAAGTACGTTGGAATCGCCTTTTAAGAACAGGAATAGGGGCACAAATTCGACAATGATGCACTTGGCCAAAAAGGGCGTATGCGTTTTCTCCTGAATATATTCAGGAGAAAACGCATACGCCCTTTTTGGCCAAGCAAGCAAGCGGGCAATGAAAATCTGCACTACAAAGAAGTGTCACTTCCCACCGGTCAAAACGGACATCCACAAAATGTGTAAAAACCAGAAAGGCAAGCCAGGCCCTGGAGAACAGGGAGCCTTGTTATGCTGATGGGCGGGATGTAAATTGCCAACTGCCTCTCTGGAGGAGTGCATTGTGTTCTCTAAAACCAGTAAAGAACAGAGCTACAGAGCCAAGGGCACTTCCAGTCTAGGGAATATACCTTGGGAAAACTGAAAATCAATAAGACAGAGCCACCCCAAAATTTAGGGCTGCACTCCTTACAAGGACCTCAACTTGGGTTCACCATAATATCCCAGGAAATATAAAAATGGTTCCAAAAATTGTGGTACTTACGTACGATGGAATATTCTTCAGCCATGAAATCAATGTCATAAGACCAGTAGCAGCAAAACGGGTGGATTCAGATACGATGATTCTAAGTGAAATAAGTCACAGAGAAAAAGCAACTTATCATAAGAAATCACTTATGAAGATTTTGTAAACATGGCTACACTTGAACTGAGTTAGGAAAGAGAACAGAGACTCACATTTAGAAAACATTCTTATGCCTGCTTAAGGGTGAAGGAGAGGTGGGGTGATGCATAAAACCAGAGTTTGATATAAGCACAGGTACCGTTCCAAAAACCAAATATGGAATACACAAGACCTACACCTTCCTCAGGGAAAGGGACTCAAAACCCCATATTTCCCGCAGAGGAATATATCTGACTAGTAAGAATCTTAAAACCTATGTATTGATATGTCTCCGTAAGGGAATCAAGTGTGTCTAGACTGGCATAAACATGGCAGCGAGAATCAGCTCAAACCCATTATAAAAAGGAATTTAAAAAACAAAACAAAAAAACTAGGAAATTCTTTACAATTCCGTCAGGGTCTCTGATGAAACCTGGATTGACCCTATCTACAATGACAGCTGGATGTGGCATGAGGAGGGACACTTGGGACTGAGACGATTGGTGAGATTGAATGAACAAATGCAGACCCTTTAAAGCACAAATTCCTGGCACCCATTCCATGGGTCCCAACTCTACAGGTTGAAGGGAATATTACTACAGTTATAACATGTACGGGAAACCTAGAGAACGGACACACTGTGAATACGAAAGGTTTCTAAAACTCAAGGAATATTCCCTCTCCTGGTTCTCCGGTTTGACTTTCCATCTGCTTTACTATCAACCTACCAACTTGGAGAGACAGCCCCTTTAACCTCTTGGTACGCAAAGGTTTCCAATTTGGCAGAGGATGAAAGGGAAGAGGGAGAACCAATGAGAGAGTAGCTGTTAGGCATTTGGACGGGCAGATATCACTCTAACTTCCCGGCAGGGAGAAGAATTAACCAAAGTCTCAGCCACCCACCGGGAACCAGTATATGTCCTGAACCAAAATTTTGGACTTGCGGTCAGCTCACCAAAACCGAGTGGAAAAATGGAGCTCAGGGGCACAGCAATTCACAAACTGGCCGAGTAATAAAGGACAACTATCGTCCAAAAATCTGTTGAGGGAAGGCAACGAGGCGGACTTGAAAGCGAGGCAGAATAGCAGGAAACAGATTTCAAGAGGTATGTTGGAATCGCCTTTAAAGCACAGGAAGAGGGGCAAAACTTCGACAATGATGCACTTGGCCAAAAAGGGTGTATGAGTTTTCTCCGGAATATATTCAGGAGAAAACGCATACGGCATTTTTGACCAAGCAAGCAAGCGGACAATGCAAATCTGCACTACAAAGATGTATCACTTCCCTCCGGTCAAAAGGGACAACCACAAAATGTGTAAAAACTAGAAAGGCAAGACAGGCCATGGAGAACAGGGAGCCTTGTTATGCTGATGGGCGGGATGTAAATTGCCAACTGCCTCTCTGGAGGAGTACATTGTGTTCCCTAAAACAAGTAAAGAACAGAGCTACAGAGGCAAGGGCACTTCCAGTCTAGGGAATATACCTTGGGAAAACTGAAAATCAATAAGACAGAGCCACCAAAAAATTTAGGGCTGCACTGCTTACAAGGACCTCAACTTGGGTACACATTAAATATCCCAGGAAATATAAAAATGGTTCAAAAAATTGTGGTACTTACGTACGATGGAATATCCCTCAGCCATGAAATCAATGTCATAAGACCAGTAGCAGCAAAATGGGTGGTTTCTGGTACGATGATTCTAAGTGAAATAAGTCACACAGAAAAAGAAACTTATCATAAGATATCACTTATGAAGATTCTGTAAACATGGCTACACTTGAACTGAGTTAGGAAAGAGAACAGTGTCTCACATTTAGAAAACACTCTTATGCCTGCTTAAGGGGGAAGGAGAGGTGGCGTGATGCATAAAACCAGAGTTTGATATAAGCACAGGTACCGTTCCAAAAACCAACTATGGAATAGACAAGACCTACACCTTCCTCAGTGAAAGGGTCTCATAACCCCATATTTCCTGCAGAGAAATATATCTGACTAGTAAGAATCTTAAAACCTATGTATTGATATGTCTCCGTAAGGGAATCAAGTGTGTCTAGACTGGCATAAACATGGCAGCGAGAATCAGCTCAAACCCATTATAAAAAGGAATTTCAAAAACAAAACGAAAAAACTGCATAATTCTTTAAAATTCCTTCAGGGTCTCTGATGAAACCTGGAATGACCCTATCTACAATGACAGCTGGATGTGGCATAAGGAGGGACACTTGACACTGAGACGATTGGTGAGATTGGGTGAGCAAATGCAGACCCTTTAAAGCAATAATGCCTGGCACCCATTCCATGGTTCCCAACTCTCCAGGTTAGAGGGAATATTACTACAGTTATAACATGTAAGGGAAACCTAGAGAACGGACACACTGTGAATATGAAAGGTTTCTAAAACTCAACGAATAGTCCCTCTCCTGGAGCCCCAGTTTGACTTTCCATATGCTGTACTATCAACTTCCCAACTTGGAGAGACAGCCCCTTTAACCACCTGGTTTCCACAGGTTGCCAATTTGGCAGAGGATGAAAGGAAAGAGGGAGAACCAATGAGAGAGTAGCTGTTAGGCATTTGGACGGGCACATATCACTGTAATTTCCCGGCAGGAAGAAGAATTAACCAAATTCTCAGCCACCCACCGGGAACCAGTATAGGTCCTGAACCAAAATTTTGGACTTGCGGTCAGCTCACCAAAAACGAGTTGAAAAATGGAGCTCAGGGGCACAGCAATTCACAAACTGGCCGAGTAATAAAGGACAACTATCGTCCAAAAATCTGTTGAGGGAAGGCAACGAGGCGGACTTGAAAGCGAGGCAGAATAGCAGGAAACAGATTTCAAGAGGTATGTTGGAATCGCCTTTAAAGCACAGGAAGAGGGGCAAAACTTCGACAATGATGCACTTGGCCAAAAAGGGTGTATGAGTTTTCTCCTGAATATATTCAGGAGAAAACGCATACGGCATTTTTGACCAAGCAAGCAAGCGGACAATGCAAATCTGCACTATAAAGATGTATCACTTCCCACCGGTCAAAAGGGACAACCACAAAATGTGTAAAAACTAGAAAGGCAAGACAGGCCATGGAGAACAGGGAGCCTTGTTATGCTGATGGGCGGGATGTAAATTGCCAACTGCCTCTCTGGAGGAGTACATTGTGTTCCCTAAAACAAGTAAAGAACAGAGCTACAGAGGCAAGGGCACTTCCAGTCTAGGGAATATACCTTGGGAAAACTGAAAATCAATAAGACAGAGCCACCAAAAAATTTAGGGCTGCACTGCTTACAAGGACCTCAACTTGGGTACACATTAAATATCCCAGGAAATATAAAAATGGTTCAAAAAATTGTGGAACTTACGTACGATGGAATATCCCTCAGCCATGAAATCAATGTCATAAGACCAGTAGCAGCAAAATGGGTGGATTCAGGTACGATGATTCTAAGTGAAATAAGTCACACAGAAAAAGAAACTTATCATAAGATATCACTTATGAAGATCCTGTAAACATGGCTACACTTGAACTGAGTTAGGATAGAGAACAGAGTCTCAAATTTAGAAAACACTCTTATGCCTGCTTAAGGGGGAAGGAGAGGTGAGGTGATGCATAAAACCAGAGTTTGATATAAGCACAGGTACCGTTCCAAAAACCAACTATGGAATACACAAGTCCTATACCTTCCTCAGTGAAAGGGACTCAAAACCCCATATTTCCCGCAGAGGAATATATCTGACTAGTAAGAATCTTAAAACCTATGTATTGATATGTCTCCATAAGGGAATCAAGTGTGTCTAGACTGGCATAAACATGTCAGCGAGAATCAGCTCAAACCCACTATAAAAAGGAATTTCAAAAACAAAACAAAAAAACTGGGAAATTCTTTAAAATTCCTTCAGGGTCTCTGATGAAACTTGGAATGACCCTATCTACAACGACAGCTGGATGCGGCATAAGGCTGGACACTTGGGACTGAGAGGATTGGTGAGATTGGGTGAGCAAATGCAGACCCTTTAAAGCAATAATGCCTGGCACCCATTCCATGGGTCCCAACTCTCCAGGTTGAAGGGAATATTACTACAGCTATAACATGTACGGGAAACCTAGAGAACGGACAGAATGTGAATACGAAAGGTTTCTAAAACTCAACGAATAGTCCCTCTCCTGGTTCTCCGGTTTGACTTTCCATCTGCTATACTCTCAACCTCCAAACTTGGAGAGACAACCCCTTTACCCTCCTGGTTCGCACAGGTTGCCAATTTGGCAGAGGATGAAAGGGAAGAGGGAGAACCAATGAGAGAGTATCTGTTAGGCATTTGGACGGGCACATGTCACTGTAATTTCCCGGCAGGAAGAAGAATTAACCGAAGTCTCAGCCACCCACCGGAAACCAGTATAGGTCCTGCACCAAAATTTTGGACTTGCGGTCAGCTCACAAAAAACGAGTTGAAAAATGGAGCTCAGGGGCACAGCAATTCACAAACTGGCCGAGTAATAAAGGACAACTATCGTCCAAAAATCTGTTGAGGAAAGGCAACAAGGCAGATTGAAAGTGAGGCAGAATAGCCGGAAACAGGTTTCAAGAAGTACGTTGGAATCGCCTTTTAAGCACAGGAATAGGGGCACAAATTCGACAATGATGCACTTGGCCAAAAAGGGCGTATGCGTTTTCTCCTGAATATATTCAGGAGAAAACGCATACGCCCTTTTTGGCCAAGCAAGCAAGCGGGCAATGAAAATCTGCACTACAAAGAAGTGTCACTTCCCACCGGTCAAAAGGGACATCCACAAAATGTGTAAAAACCAGAAAGGCAAGCCAGGCCCTGGAGAACAGGGAGCCTTGTTATGCTGATGGGCGGGATGTAAATTGCCAACTGCCTCTCTGGAGGAGTGCATTGTGTTCTCTAAAACCAGTAAAGAACAGAGCTACAGAGCCAAGGGCACTTCCAGTCTAGGGAATATACCTTGGGAAAACTGAAAATCAATAAGACAGAGCCTCCCCAAAATTTAGGGCTGCACTCCTTACAAGGACCTCAACTTGGGTTCACCATAATATCCCAGGAAATATAAAAATGGTTCCAAAAATTGTGGTACTTACGTACGATGGAATATTCTTCAGCCATGAAATCAATGTCATAAGACCAGTAGCAGCAAAACGGGTGGATTCAGATACGATGATTCTAAGTGAAATAAGTCACAGAGAAAAAGCAACTTATCATAAGAAATCACTTATGAAGATCCTGTAAACATGGCTACACTTGAACTGAGTTAGGAAAGAGAACAGAGACTCACATTTAGAAAACATTCTTATGCCTGCTTAAGGGTGAAGGAGAGGTGGGGTGATGCATAAAACCAGAGTTTGATATAAGCACAGGTACCGTTCCAAAAACCAAATATGGAATACACAAGACCTACACCTTCCTCAGGGAAAGGGACTCAAAACCCCATATTTCCCGCAGAGGAATATATCTGACTAGTAAGAATCTTAAAACCTATGTATTGATATGTCTCCGTAAGGGAATCAAGTGTGTCTAGACTGGCATAAACATGGCAGCGAGAATCAGCTCAAACCCATTATAAAAAGGAATTTAAAAAACAAAACAAAAAAACTAGGAAATTCTTTACAATTCCGTCAGGGTCTCTGATGAAACCTGGATTGACCCTATCTACAATGACAGCTGGATGTGGCATGAGGAGGGACACTTGGGACTGAGACGATTGGTGAGATTGAATGAACAAATGCAGACCCTTTAAAGCACAAATTCCTGGCACCCATTCCATGGGTCCCAACTCTACAGGTTGAAGGGAATATTACTACAGTTATAACATGTACGGGAAACCTAGAGAACGGACACACTGTGAATACGAAAGGTTTCTAAAACTCAAGGAATATTCCCTCTCCTGGTTCTCCGGTTTGACTTTCCATCTGCTTTACTATCAACCTACCAACTTGGAGAGACAGCCCCTTTAACCTCTTGGTACGCAAAGGTTTCCAATTTGGCAGAGGATGAAAGGGAAGAGGGAGAACCAATGAGAGAGTAGCTGTTAGGCATTTGGACGGGCAGATATCACTCTAACTTCCCGGCAGGGAGAAGAATTAACCAAAGTCTCAGCCACCCACCGGGAACCAGTATATGTCCTGAACCAAAATTTTGGACTTGCGGTCAGCTCACCAAAACCGAGTGGAAAAATGGAGCTCAGGGGCACAGCAATTCACAAACTGGCCGAGTAATAAAGGACAACTATCGTCCAAAAATCTGTTGAGGGAAGGCAACGAGGCGGACTTGAAAGCGAGGCAGAATAGCAGGAAACAGATTTCAAGAGGTATGTTGGAATCGCCTTTAAAGCACAGGAAGAGGGGCAAAACTTCGACAATGATGCACTTGGCCAAAAAGGGTGTATGAGTTTTCTCCGGAATATATTCAGGAGAAAACGCATACGGCATTTTTGACCAAGCAAGCAAGCGGACAATGCAAATCTGCACTACAAAGATGTATCACTTCCCTCCGGTCAAAAGGGACAACCACAAAATGTGTAAAAACTAGAAAGGCAAGACAGGCCATGGAGAACAGGGAGCCTTGTTATGCTGATGGGCGGGATGTAAATTGCCAACTGCCTCTCTGGAGGAGTACATTGTGTTCCCTAAAACAAGTAAAGAACAGAGCTACAGAGGCAAGGGCACTTCCAGTCTAGGGAATATACCTTGGGAAAACTGAAAATCAATAAGACAGAGCCACCAAAAAATTTAGGGCTGCACTGCTTACAAGGACCTCAACTTGGGTACACATTAAATATCCCAGGAAATATAAAAATGGTTCAAAAAATTGTGGTACTTACGTACGATGGAATATCCCTCAGCCATGAAATCAATGTCATAAGACCAGTAGCAGCAAAATGGGTGGTTTCTGGTACGATGATTCTAAGTGAAATAAGTCACACAGAAAAAGAAACTTATCATAAGATATCACTTATGAAGATTCTGTAAACATGGCTACACTTGAACTGAGTTAGGAAAGAGAACAGTGTCTCACATTTAGAAAACACTCTTATGCCTGCTTAAGGGGGAAGGAGAGGTGGCGTGATGCATAAAACCAGAGTTTGATATAAGCACAGGTACCGTTCCAAAAACCAACTATGGAATAGACAAGACCTACACCTTCCTCAGTGAAAGGGTCTCATAACCCCATATTTCCTGCAGAGAAATATATCTGACTAGTAAGAATCTTAAAACCTATGTATTGATATGTCTCCGTAAGGGAATCAAGTGTGTCTAGACTGGCATAAACATGGCAGCGAGAATCATCTCAAACCCATTATAAAAAGGAATTTCAAAAACAAAACGAAAAAACTGCATAATTCTTTAAAATTCCTTCAGGGTCTCTGATGAAACCTGGAATGACCCTATCTACAATGACAGCTGGATGTGGCATAAGGAGGGACACTTGACACTGAGACGATTGGTGAGATTGGGTGAGCAAATGCAGACCCTTTAAAGCACAAATGCCTGGCACCCATTCCATGGTTCCCAACTCTCCAGGTTAGAGGGAATATTACTACAGTTATAACATGTAAGGGAAACCTAGAGAACGGACACACTGTGAATATGAAAGGTTTCTAAAACTCAACGAATAGTCCCTCTCCTGGAGCCCCAGTTTGACTTTCCATATGCTGTACTATCAACTTCCCAACTTGGAGAGACAGCCCCTTTAACCACCTGGTTTCCACAGGTTGCCAATTTGGCAGAGGATGAAAGGAAAGAGGGAGAACCAATGAGAGAGTAGCTGTTAGGCATTTGGACGGGCACATATCACTGTAATTTCCCGGCAGGAAGAAGAATTAACCAAATTCTCAGCCACCCACCGGGAACCAGTATAGGTCCTGAACCAAAATTTTGGACTTGCGGTCAGCTCACCAAAAACGAGTTGAAAAATGGAGCTCAGGGGCACAGCAATTCACAAACTGGCCGAGTAATAAAGGACAACTATCGTCCAAAAATCTGTTGAGGGAAGGCAACGAGGCGGACTTGAAAGCGAGGCAGAATAGCAGGAAACAGATTTCAAGAGGTATGTTGGAATCGCCTTTAAAGCACAGGAAGAGGGGCAAAACTTCGACAATGATGCACTTGGCCAAAAAGGGTGTATGAGTTTTCTCCTGAATATATTCAGGAGAAAACGCATACGGCATTTTTGACCAAGCAAGCAAGCGGACAATGCAAATCTGCACTATAAAGATGTATCACTTCCCACCGGTCAAAAGGGACAACCACAAAATGTGTAAAAACTAGAAAGGCAAGACAGGCCATGGAGAACAGGGAGCCTTGTTATGCTGATGGGCGGGATGTAAATTGCCAACTGCCTCTCTGGAGGAGTACATTGTGTTCCCTAAAACAAGTAAAGAACAGAGCTACAGAGGCAAGGGCACTTCCAGTCTAGGGAATATACCTTGGGAAAACTGAAAATCAATAAGACAGAGCCACCAAAAAATTTAGGGCTGCACTGCTTACAAGGACCTCAACTTGGGTACACATTAAATATCCCAGGAAATATAAAAATGGTTCAAAAAATTGTGGTACTTACGTACGATGGAATATCCCTCAGCCATGAAATCAATGTCATAAGACCAGTAGCAGCAAAATGGGTGGTTTCTGGTACGATGATTCTAAGTGAAATAAGTCACACAGAAAAAGAAACTTATCATAAGATATCACTTATGAAGATTCTGTAAACATGGCTACACTTGAACTGAGTTAGGAAAGAGAACAGTGTCTCACATTTAGAAAACACTCTTATGCCTGCTTAAGGGGGAAGGAGAGGTGGCGTGATGCATAAAACCAGAGTTTGATATAAGCACAGGTACCGTTCCAAAAACCAACTATGGAATAGACAAGACCTACACCTTCCTCAGTGAAAGGGTCTCATAACCCCATATTTCCTGCAGAGAAATATATCTGACTAGTAAGAATCTTAAAACCTATGTATTGATATGTCTCCGTAAGGGAATCAAGTGTGTCTAGACTGGCATAAACATGGCAGCGAGAATCAGCTCAAACCCATTATAAAAAGGAATTTAAAAAAAAAAAGAAAAAACTGCATAATTCTTTACAATTCCTTCAGGGTCTCTGATGAAACCTGGAATGACCCTATCTACAATGACAGCTGGATGTGGCATAAGGAGGGACACTTGACACTGAGACGATTGGTGAGATTGGGTGAGCAAATGCAGACCCTTTAAAGCACAAATGCCTGGCACCCATTCCATGGTTCCCAACTCTCCAGGTTAGAGGGAATATTACTACAGTTATAACATGTAAGGGAAACCTAGAGAACGGACACACTGTGAATATGAAAGGTTTCTAAAACTCAACGTATAGTCCCTCTCCTGGAGCCCCAGTTTGACTTTCCATATGCTGTACTATCAACCTCCCAACTTGGAGAGACAGCCCCTTTAACCACCTGGTTTCCACAGGTTGCCAATTTGGCAGAGGATGAAAGGAAAGAGGGAGAACCAATGAGAGAGTAGCTGTTAGGCATTTGGACGGGCACATATCACTGTAATTTCCCGGCAGGAAGAAGAATTAACCAAATTCTCAGCCACCCACCGGGAACCAGTATAGGTCCTGAACCAAAATTTTGGACTTGCGGTCAGCTCACCAAAAACGAGTTGAAAAATGGAGCTCAGGGGCACAGCAATTCACAAACTGGCCGAGTAATAAAGGACAACTATCGTCCAAAAATCTGTTGAGGGAAGGCAACGAGGCGGACTTGAAAGCGAGGCAGAATAGCAGGAAACAGATTTCAAGAGGTATGTTGGAATCGCCTTTAAAGCACAGGAAGAGGGGCAAAACTTCGACAATGATGCACTTGGCCAAAAAGGGTGTATGAGTTTTCTCCTGAATATATTCAGGAGAAAACGCATACGGCATTTTTGACCAAGCAAGCAAGCGGACAATGCAAATCTGCACTACAAAGATGTATCACTTCCCACCGGTCAAAAGGGACAACCACAAAATGTGTAAAAACTAGAAAGGCAAGACAGGCCATGGAGAACAGGGAGCCTTGTTATGCTGATGGGCGGGATGTAAATTGCCAACTGCCTCTCTGGAGGAGTACATTGTGTTCCCTAAAACAAGTAAAGAACAGAGCTACAGAGGCAAGGGCACTTCCAGTCTAGGGAATATACTTTGGGAAAACTGAAAATCAATAAGACAGAGCCACCAAAAAATTTAGGGCTGCACTGCTTACAAGGACCTCAACTTGGGTACACATTAAATATCCCAGGAAATATAAAAATGGTTCAAAAAATTGTGGTACTTACGTACGATGGAATATCCCTCAGCCATGAAATCAATGTCATAAGACCAGTAGCAGCAAAATGGGTGGTTTCAGGTACGATGATTCTAAGTGAAATAAGTCACACAGAAAAAGAAACTTATCATAAGATATCACTTATGAAGATTCTGTAAACATGGCTACACTTGAACTGAGTTAGGAAAGAGAACAGTGTCTCACATTTAGAAAACACTCTTATGCCTGCTTAAGGGGGAAGGAGAGGTGGCGTGATGCATAAAACCAGAGTTTGATATAAGCACAGGTACCGTTCCAAAAACCAACTATGGAATAGACAAGACCTACACCTTCCTCAGTGAAAGGGTCTCATAACCCCATATTTCCTGCAGAGAAATATATCTGACTAGTAAGAATCTTAAAACCTATGTATTGATATGTCTCCGTAAGGGAATCAAGTGTGTCTAGACTGGCATAAACATGGCAGCGAGAATCAGCTCAAACCCATTATAAAAAGGAATTTAAAAAAAAAAAGAAAAAACTGCATAATTCTTTAAAATTCCTTCAGGGTCTCTGATGAAACCTGGAATGACCCTATCTACAATGACAGCTGGATGTGGCATAAGGAGGGACACTTGACACTGAGACGACTGGTGAGATTGGGTGAGCAAATGCAGACCCTTTAAAGCACAAATGCCTGGCACCCATTCCATGGTTCCCAACTCTCCAGGTTAGAGGGAATATTACTACAGTTATAACATGTAAGGGAAACCTAGAGAACGGACACACTGTGAATATGAAAGGTTTCTAAAACTCAACGTATAGTCCCTCTCCTGGAGCCCCAGTTTGACTTTCCATATGCTGTACTATCAACCTCCCAACTTGGAGAGACAGCCCCTTTAACCACCTGGTTTCCACAGGTTGCCAATTTGGCAGAGGATGAAAGGGAAGAGGGAGAACCAATGAGAGAGTAGCTGTTAGGCATTTGGACGGGCACATATCACTGTAATTTCCCGGCAGGAAGAAGAATTAACCAAATTCTCAGCCACCCACCGGGAACCAGTATAGGTCCTGAACCAAAATTTTGTACTTGCGGTCAGCTCACCAAAAACGAGTTGAAAAATGGAGCTCAGGGGCACAGCAATTCACAAACTGGCCGAGTAATAAAGGGCAACTATCGTCCAAAAATCTGTTGAGGGAAGGCAACGAGGCGGACTTGAAAGCGAGGCAGAATAGCAGGAAACAGATTTCAAGAGGTACGTTGGAATCGCCTTTAAAGCACAGGAAGAGGGGCACAACTTCGACAATGATGCACTTGGCCAAAAAGGGCGTATGCGTTTTCTCCTGAATATATTCAGGAGAAAACGCATACGCCCTTTTTGGCCAAGCAAGCAAGCGGGCAATGCAAATCTGCACTACAAAGAAGTATCACTTCCCACCGGTCAAAAGGGACATCCACAAAATGTGTAAGAACAAGAAAGGCAAGACAGGCCCTGGAGAACAGGGAGCCTTGTTATGCTGATGGGCGGGATGTAAATTGCCAACTGCCTCTCTGGAGGAGTGCATTCTGTTCCCTAAAACAAGTAAAGAACAGAGCTACAGAGCCAAGGGCACTACCAGTCTAGGGAATATACCTTGGGAAAACTGAAAATCAATAAGACAGAGCCACCCCAAAATTTAGGGCTGCACTGCATACAAGGGCCTCAACTAGGATACACCTTAAGTATCCCAGAAAATATAAACATGGTTCAAAAAATTGTGGTACTTACGTACGATGGAATATCCCTCAGCCATGAAATCAATGTCATAAGACCAGTAGCAGCAAAATGGGTGGATTCAGGTACGATGATTCTAAGTGAAATAAGTCACACAGAAAAAGAAACTTATCATAAGATATCACTTATGAAGATCCTGTAAACATGGCTACACTTGAACTGAGTTAGGAAAGAGAACAGTGTCTCACATTTAGAAAACACTCTTATACCTGCTTAAGGGGGAAGGAGAGGTGGGGTGATGCATAAAACCAGAGTTTGATATAAGCACAGGTACCGTTCCAAAAACCAACTATGGATTAGACAAGACCTACACCGTCCTCAGCGAAAGGGACTGAAAACCCCATATTTCCCGCAGAGGAAAATATCTGACTAGTAAGAATCTTAAAACCTATGTATTGATATGTCTCCGTAAGGGAATCAAGTGTGTCTAGACTGGCATAAACATGGCAGCGAGAATCAGCTCAAACCCACTATAAAAAGGAATTTCAAAAACAAAACAAAAAAACTGGGAAATTCTTTACAATTCCTTCAGGGTCTCTGATGAAACCTGGAATGACCCTATCTACAACGACAGCTGTATGTGGCATAAGGAGGGACACTTGGGACTGAGACGATTGGTGAGATTGGGTGAGCAAATGCAGACCCTTTAAAGCAATAATGCATGGCACCCATTCCATGGGTCCGAACTCTCCAGGTTGAAGGGAATATTACTACAGCTATAACATGTGCGGGAAACCTAGAGAACGGACACACTGTGAATACGAAAGGTTTCTAAAACTCAACGCATAGTCCCTCTCCTGGTGCTCCGGTTTGACTTTCCGTCTGCTTTACTATCAACCTCCCAACTTGGAGAGACAGCCCCTTTAACCTCTTGGTTCGCACAGGTTGCCAATTTGGCAGAGGATGAAAGGGAAGAGGGAGAACCAATGAGACAGTAGCTGTTAGGCATTTGGACGGGCACATATCACTGTAATTTCCCGGCAGGAAGAAGAATTAACCAAATTCTCAGCCACCCACCGGGAACCAGTATAGGTCCTGAACCAAAATTTTGGACTTGCGGTCAGCTCACCAAAAACGAGTTGAAAAATGGAGCTCAGGGGCACAGCAATTCACAAACTGGCCGAGTAATAAAGGACAACTATCGTCCAAAAATCTGTTGAGGGAAGGCAACGAGGCGGACTTGAAAGCGAGGCAGAATAGCAGGAAACAGATTTCAAGAGGTACGTTGGAATCGCCTTTAAAGCACAGGAAGAGGGGCACAACTTCGACAATGATGCACTTGGCCAAAAAGGGCGTATGCGTTTTCTCCTGAATATATTCAGGAGAAAACGCATACGCCCTTTTTGGCCAAGCAAGCAAGCGGGCAATGTAAATCTGCACTACAAAGAAGTATCACTTCCCACCGGTCAAAAGGGACATCCACAAAATGTGTAAGAACAAGAAAGGCAAGACAGGCCCTGGAGAACAGGGAGCATTGTTATGCTGATGGGCGGGATGTAAATTGCCAACTGCCTCTCTGGAGGAGTGCATTCTGTTCCCTAAAACAAGTAAAGAACAGAGCTACAGAGCCAAGGGCACTACCAGTCTAGGGAATATACCTTGGGAAAACTGAAAATCAATAAGACAGAGCCACCCCAAAATTTAGGGCTGCACTGCATACAAGGACCTCAACTTGGATACACCTTAAGTATCCCAGAAAATATAAACATGGTTCAAAAAATTGTGGTACTTACGTACGATGGAATATCCCTCAGCCATGAAATCAATGTCATAAGACCAGTAGCAGCAAAATGGGTGGATTCAGATACGATGATTCTAAGTGAAATAAGTCACACAGAAAAAGAAACTTATCATAAGATATCACTTATGAAGATCCTGTAAACATGGCTACACTTGAACTGAGTTAGGAAAGAGAACAGTGTCTCACATTTAGAAAACACTCTTATACCTGCTTAAGGGGGAAGGAGAGGTGGGGTGATGCATAAAACCAGAGTTTGATATAAGCACAGGTACCGTTCCAAAAACCAACTATGGAATAGACAAGACCTACACCGTCCTCAGCGAAAGGGACTGAAAACCCCATATTTCCCGCAGAGGAAAATATCTGACTAGTAAGAATCTTAAAACCTATGTATTGATATGTCTCCGTAAGGGAATCAAGTGTGTCTAGACTGGCATAAACATGGCAGCGAGAATCAGCTCAAACCCACTATAAAAAGGAATTTCAAAAACAAAACAAAAAAACTGGGAAATTCTTTACAATTCCTTCAGGGTCTCTGATGAAAGCTGGAATGACCCTATCTACAACGACAGCTGGATGTGGCATAAGGAGGGACACTTGGGACTGAGACGATTGGTGAGATTGGGTGAGCAAATGCAGACCCTTTAAAGCAATAATGCATGGCACCCATTCCATGGGTCCGAACTCTCCAGGTTGAAGGGAATATTACTACAGCTATAACATGTGCGGGAAACCTAGAGAACGGACACACTGTGAATACGAAAGTTTTCTAAAACTCAACGCATAGTCCCTCTCCTGGTGCTCCGGTTTGACTTTCCGTCTGCTTTACTATCAACCTCCCAACTTGGAGAGACAGCCCCTTTAACCTCTTGGTTCGCACAGGTTGCCAATTTGGCAGAGGATGAAAGGGAAGAGGGAGAACCAATGAGAGAGTAGCTGTTAGGCATTTGGACGGGCACATATCACTGTAATATCCCGGCAGGAAGAAGAATTAACCAAATTCTCAGCCACCCACCGGGAACCAGTATAGGTCCTGAACCAAAATTTTTGACTTGCGGTCAGCTCACCAAAAACGAGTTGAAAAATGGAGCTCAGGGGCACAGCAATTCACAAACTGACCGAGTAATAAAGGACAACTATCGTCCAAAAATCTGTTGAGGGAAGGCAACGAGGCAGACTTGAAAGCGAGGCAGAATAGCAGGAAACAGATTTCAAGAGGTACGTTGGAATCGCCTTTAAAGCACAGGAAGAGGGGCACAACTTCGACAATGATGCACTTGGCCAAAAAGGGCGTATGCGTTTTCTCCTGAATATATTCAGGAGAAAACGCATACGCCCTTTTTGGCCAAGCAAGCAAGCGGGCAATGCAAATCTGCACTACAAAGAAGTATCACTTCCCACCGGTCAAAAGGGACATCCACAAAATGTGTAAGAACAAGAAAGGCAAGACAGGCCCTGGAGAACAGGGAGCCTTGTTATGCTGATGGGCAGGATGTAAATTGCCAACTGCCTCTCTGGAGGAGTGCATTCTGTTCCCAAAAACAAGTAAAGAACAGAGCTACAGAGCCAAGGGCACTACCAGTCTAGGGAATATACCTTGGGAAAACTGAAAATCAATAAGACACAGCCACCCCAAAATTTAGGGCTGCACTGCATACAAGGACCTCAACTTGGATACACCTTAAGTATCCCAGAAAATATAAACATGGTTCAAAAAATTGTGGTACTTACGTACGATGGAATATCCCTCAGCCATGAAATCAATGTCATAAGACCAGTAGCAGCAAAATGGGTGGATTCAGGTACGATGATTCTAAGTGAAATAAGTCACACAGAAAAAGAAACTTATCATAAGATATCACTTATGAAGATCCTGTAAACATGGCTACACTTGAACTGAGTTAGGAAAGAGAACAGTGTCTCACATTTAGAAAACACTCTTATACCTGCTTAAGGGGGAAGGAGAGGTGGGGTGATGCATAAAACCAGAGTTTGATATAAGCACAGGTACCGTTCCAAAAACCAACTATGGAATAGACAAGACCTACACCATCCTCAGCGAAAGGGACTCAAAACCCCATATTTCCCACAGAGGAAAATATCTGACTAGTAAGAATCTTAAAACCTATGTATTGATATGTCTCCATAAGGGAATCAAGTGTGTCTAGACTGGCATAAACATGGCAGCGAGAATCAGCTCAAACCCACTATAAAAAGGAATTTCAAAAACAAAACAAAAAAACTGGGAAATTCTTTACAATTCCTTCAGGGTCTCTGATGAAAGCTGGAATGACCCTATCTACAATGACAGCTGGATGTGGCATAAGGAGGGACACTTGGGACTGAGACGATTGGTGAGATTGGGTGAGCAAATGCAGACCCTTTAAAGCAATAATGCATGGCACCCATTCCATGGGTCCGAACTCTCCAGGTTGAAGGGAATATTACTACAGCTATAACATGTGCGGGAAACCTAGAGAACGGACACACTGTGAATACGAAAGGTTTCTAAAACTCAACGCATAGTCCCTCTCCTGGTGCTCCGGTTTGACTTTCCATCTGCTTTACTATCAACCTCCCAACTTGGAGTGACAACCCCTTTAACCTCTTGTTTCACACAGGTTGCCAATTTGGCAGAGGATGAAAGGGAAGAGGGAGAACCAATGAGAGAGTAGCTGTTAGGCATTTGGACGGGCACATATCACTGTAATTTCCCGGCAGGAAGAAGAATTAACCAAATTCTCAGCCACCCACCGGGAACCAGTATAGGTCCTGAACCAAAATTTTGGACTTGCGGTCAGCTCACCAAAAACGAGTTGAAAAATGGAGCTCAGGGGCACAGCAATTCACAAACTGGCCGAGTAATAAAGGGCAACTATCGTCCAAAAATCTGTTGAGGGAAGGCAACGAGGCGGACTTGAAAGCGAGGCAGAATAGCAGGAAACAGATTTCAAGAGGTACGTTGGAATCGCCTTTAAAGCACAGGAAGAGGGGCACAACTTCGACAATGATGCACTTGGCCAAAAAGGGCGTATGCGTTTTCTCCTGAATATATTCAGGAGAAAACGCATACGCCCTTTTTGGCCAAGCAAGCAAGCGGGCAATGTAAATCTGCACTACAAAGAAGTATCACTTCCCACCGGTCAAAAGGGACATCCACAAAATGTGTAAGAACAAGAAAGGCAAGACAGGCCCTGGAGAACAGGGAGCATTGTTATGCTGATGGGCGGGATGTAAATTGCCAACTGCCTCTCTGGAGGAGTGCATTCTGTTCCCTAAAACAAGTAAAGAACAGAGCTACAGAGCCAAGGGCACTACCAGTCTAGGGAATATACCTTGGGAAAACTGAAAATCAATAAGACAGAGCCACCCCAAAATTTAGGGCTGCACTGCATACAAGGACCTCAACTTGGATACACCTTAAGTATCCCAGAAAATATAAACATGGTTCAAAAAATTGTGGTACTTACGTACGATGGAATATCCCTCAGCCATGAAATCAATGTCATAAGACCAGTAGCAGCAAAATGGGTGGATTCAGGTACGATGATTCTAAGTGAAATAAGTCACACAGAAAAAGAAACTTATCATAAGATATCACTTATGAAGATCCTGTAAACATGGCTACACTTGAACTGAGTTAGGAAAGAGAACAGTGTCTCACATTTAGAAAACACTCTTATACCTGCTTAAGGGGGAAGGAGAGGTGGGGTGATGCATAAAACCAGAGTTTGATATAAGCACAGGTACCGTTCCAAAAACCAACTATGGAATAGACAAGACCTACACCATCCTCAGCGAAAGGGACTCAAAACCCCATATTTCCCACAGAGGAAAATATCTGACTAGTAAGAATCTTAAAACCTATGTATTGATATGTCTCCATAAGGGAATCAAGTGTGTCTAGACTGGCATAAACATGGCAGCGAGAATCAGCTCAAACCCACTATAAAAAGGAATTTCAAAAACAAAACAAAAAAACTGGGAAATTCTTTACAATTCCTTCAGGGTCTCTGATGAAAGCTGGAATGACCCTATCTACAATGACAGCTGGATGTGGCATAAGGAGGGACACTTGGGACTGAGACGATTGGTGAGATTGGGTGAGCAAATGCAGACCCTTTAAAGCAATAATGCATGGCACCCATTCCATGGGTCCGAACTCTCCAGGTTGAAGGGAATATTACTACAGCTATAACATGTGCGGGAAACCTAGAGAACGGACACACTGTGAATACGAAAGGTTTCTAAAACTCAACGCATAGTCCCTCTCCTGGTGCTCCGGTTTGCCTTTCCATCTGCTTTACTATCAACCTCCCAACTTGGAGTGACAACCCCTTTAACCTCTTGTTTCACACAGGTTGCCAATTTGGCAGAGGATGAAAGGGAAGAGGGAGAACCAATGAGAGAGTAGCTGTTAGGCATTTGGACGGGCACATATCACTGTAATTTCCCGGCAGGAAGAAGAATTAACCAAATTCTCAGCCACCCACCGGGAACCAGTATAGGTCCTGAACCAAAATTTTGGACTTGCGGTCAGCTCACCAAAAACGAGTTGAAAAATGGAGCTCAGGGGCACAGCAATTCACAAACTGGCCGAGTAATAAAGGGCAACTATCGTCCAAAAATCTGTTGAGGGAAGGCAACGAGGCGGACTTGAAAGCGAGGCAGAATAGCAGGAAACAGATTTCAAGAGGTACGTTGGAATCGCCTTTAAAGCACAGGAAGAGGGGCACAACTTCGACAATGATGCACTTGGCCAAAAAGGGCGTATGCGTTTTCTCCTGAATATATTCAGGAGAAAACGCATACGCCCTTTTTGGCCAAGCAAGCAAGCGGGCAATGTAAATCTGCACTACAAAGAAGTATCACTTCCCACCGGTCAAAAGGGACATCCACAAAATGTGTAAGAACAAGAAAGGCAAGACAGGCCCTGGAGAACAGGGAGCATTGTTATGCTGATGGGCGGGATGTAAATTGCCAACTGCCTCTCTGGAGGAGTGCATTCTGTTCCCTAAAACAAGTAAAGAACAGAGCTACAGAGCCAAGGGCACTACCAGTCTAGGGAATATACCTTGGGAAAACTGAAAATCAATAAGACAGAGCCACCCCAAAATTTAGGGCTGCACTGCATACAAGGACCTCAACTTGGATACACCTTAAGTATCCCAGAAAATATAAACATGGTTCAAAAAATTGTGGTACTTACGTACGATGGAATATCCCTCAGCCATGAAATCAATGTCATAAGACCAGTAGCAGCAAAATGGGTGGATTCAGGTACGATGATTCTAAGTGAAATAAGTCACACAGAAAAAGAAACTTATCATAAGATATCACTTATGAAGATCCTGTAAACATGGCTACACTTGAACTGAGTTAGGAAAGAGAACAGTGTCTCACATTTAGAAAACACTCTTATACCTGCTTAAGGGGGAAGGAGAGGTGGGGTGATGCATAAAACCAGAGTTTGATATAAGCACAGGTACCGTTCCAAAAACCAACTATGGAATAGACAAGACCTACACCATCCTCAGCGAAAGGGACTCAAAACCCCATATTTCCCACAGAGGAAAATATCTGACTAGTAAGAATCTTAAAACCTATGTATTGATATGTCTCCATAAGGGAATCAAGTGTGTCTAGACTGGCATAAACATGGCAGCGAGAATCAGCTCAAACCCACTATAAAAAGGAATTTCAAAAACAAAACAAAAAAACTGGGAAATTCTTTACAATTCCTTCAGGGTCTCTGATGAAAGCTGGAATGACCCTATCTACAATGACAGCTGGATGTGGCATAAGGAGGGACACTTGGGACTGAGACGATTGGTGAGATTGGGTGAGCAAATGCAGACCCTTTAAAGCAATAATGCATGGCACCCATTCCATGGGTCCGAACTCTCCAGGTTGAAGGGAATATTACTACAGCTATAACATGTGCGGGAAACCTAGAGAACGGACACACTGTGAATACGAAAGGTTTCTAAAACTCAACGCATAGTCCCTCTCCTGGTGCTCCGGTTTGACTTTCCATCTGCTTTACTATCAACCTCCCAACTTGGAGTGACAACCCCTTTAACCTCTTGTTTCACACAGGTTGCCAATTTGGCAGAGGATGAAAGGGAAGAGGGAGAACCAATGAGAGAGTAGCTGTTAGGCATTTGGACGGGCACATATCACTGTAATTTCCCGGCAGGAAGAAGAATTAACCAAATTCTCAGCCACCCACCGGGAACCAGTATAGGTCCTGAACCAAAATTTTGGACTTGCGGTCAGCTCACCAAAAACGAGTTGAAAAATGGAGCTCAGGGGCACAGCAATTCACAAACTGGCCGAGTAATAAAGGGCAACTATCGTCCAAAAATCTGTTGAGGGAAGGCAACGAGGCGGACTTGAAAGCGAGGCAGAATAGCAGGAAACTGATTTCAAGAGGTACGTTGGAATCGCCTTTAAAGCACAGGAAGAGGGGCACAACTTCGACAATGATGCACTTGGCCAAAAAGGGCGTATGCGTTTTCTCCTGAATATATTCAGGAGAAAACGCATACGCCCTTTTTGGCCAAGCAAGCAAGCGGGCAATGCAAATCTGCACTACAAAGAAGTATCACTTCCCACCGGTCAATAGGGACATCCACAAAATGTGTAAGAACAAGAAAGGCAAGACAGGCCCTGGAGAACAGGGAGCCTTGTTATGCTGATGGGCGGGATGTAAATTGCCAACTGCCTCTCTGGAGGAGTGCATTCTGTTCCCTAAAACAAGTAAAGAACAGAGCTACAGAGCCAAAGGCACTACCAGTCTAGGGAATATACCTTGGGAAAACTGAAAATCAATAAGACACAGCCACCCCAAAATTTAGGGCTGCACTGCATACAAGGGCCTCAACTAGGATACACCTTAAGTATCCCAGAAAATATAAACATGGTTCAAAAAATTGTGGTACTTACGTACGATGGAATATCCCTCAGCCATGAAATCAATGTCATAAGACCAGTAGCAGCAAAATGGGTGGATTCAGGTACGATGATTCTAAGTGAAATAAGTCACACAGAAAAAGAAACTTATCATAAGATATCACTTATGAAGATCCTGTAAACATGGCTACACTTGAACTGAGTTAGGAAAGAGAACAGTGTCTCACATTTAGAAAACACTCTTATACCTGCTTAAGGGGGAAGGAGAGGTGGGGTGATGCATAAAACCAGAGTTTGATATAAGCACAGGTACCGTTCCAAAAACCAACTATGGAATAGACAAGACCTACACCGTCCTCAGCGAAAGGGACTGAAAACCCCATATTTCCCGCAGAGGAAAATATCTGACTAGTAAGAATCTTAAAACCTATGTATTGATATGTCTCCGTAAGGGAATCAAGTGTGTCTAGACTGGCATAAACATGGCAGCGAGAATCAGCTCAAACCCACTATAAAAAGGAATTTCAAAAACAAAACAAAAAAACTGGGAAATTCTTTACAATTCCTTCAGGGTCTCTGATGAAAGCTGGAATGACCCTATCTACAACGACAGCTGGATGTGGCATAAGGAGGGACACTTGGGACTGAGACGATTGGTGAGATTGGGTGAGCAAATGCAGACCCTTTAAAGCAATAATGCATGGCACCCATTCCATGGGTCCGAACTCTCCAGGTTGAAGGGAATATTACTACAGCTATAACATGTGCGGAAAACCTAGAGAACGGACACACTGTGAATACGAAAGGTTTCTAAAACTCAACGCATAGTCCCTCTCCTGGTGCTCCGGTTTGACTTTCCGTCTGCTTTACTATCAACCTCCCAACTTGGAGAGACAGCCCCTTTAACCTCTTGGTTCGCACAGGTTGCCAATTTGGCAGAGGATGAAAGGGAAGAGGGAGAACCAATGAGAGAGTAGCTGTTAGGCATTTGGACGGGCACATATCACTGTAATATCCCGGCAGGAAGAAGAATTAACCAAATTCTCAGCCACCCACCGGGAACCAGTATAGGTCCTGAACCAAAATTTTTGACTTGCGGTCAGCTCACCAAAAACGAGTTGAAAAATGGAGCTCAGGGGCACAGCAATTCACAAACTGACTGAGTAATAAAGGACAACTATCGTCCAAAAATCTGTTGAGGGAAGGCAACGAGGCAGACTTGAAAGCGAGGCAGAATAGCAGGAAACAGATTTCAAGAGGTACGTTGGAATCGCCTTTAAAGCACAGGAAGAGGGGCACAACTTCGACAATGATGCACTTGGCCAAAAAGGGCGTATGCGTTTTCTCCTGAATATATTCAGGAGAAAACGCATACGCCCTTTTTGGCCAAGCAAGCAAGCGGGCAATGCAAATCTGCACTACAAAGAAGTATCACTTCCCACCGGTCAAAAGGGACATCCACAAAATGTGTAAGAACAAGAAAGGCAAGACAGGCCCTGGAGAACAGGGAGCCTTGTTATGCTGATGGGCAGGATGTAAATTGCCAACTGCCTCTCTGGAGGAGTGCATTCTGTTCCCAAAAACAAGTAAAGAACAGAGCTACAGAGCCAAGGGCACTACCAGTCTAGGGAATATACCTTGGGAAAACAGAAAATCACTAAGACAGAGCCACCCCAAAATTTAGGGCTGCACTGCATACAAGGGCCTCAACTTGGATACACCTTAAGTATCCCAGAAAATATAAACATGGTTCAAAAAATTGTGGTACTTACGTACGATGGAATATCCCTCAGCCATGAAATCAATGTCATAAGACCAGTAGCAGCAAAATGGGTGGATTCAGGTACGATGATTCTAAGTGAAATAAGTCACACAGAAAAAGAAACTTATCATAAGATATCACTTATGAAGATCCTGTAAACATGGCTACACTTGAACTGAGTTAGGAAAGAGAACAGTGTCTCACATTTAGAAAACACTCTTATACCTGCTTAAGGGGGAAGGAGAGGTGGGGTGATGCATAAAACCAGAGTTTGATATAAGCACAGGTACCGTTCCAAAAACCAACTATGGAATAGACAAGACCTACACCGTCCTCAGCGAAAGGGACTCAAAACCCCATATTTCCCGCAGAGGAAAGTATCTGACTAGTAAGAATCTTAAAACCTATGTATTGATATGTCTCCGTAAGGGAATCAAGTGTGTCTAGACTGGCATAAACATGGCAGCGAGAATCAGCTCAAACCCACTATAAAAAGGAATTTCAAAAACAAAACAAAAAAACTGGGAAATTCTTTACAATTCCTTCAGGGTCTCTGATGAAAGCTGGAATGACCCTATCTACAACGACAGCTGGATGTGGCATAAGGAGGGACACTTGGGACTGAGACGATTGTTGAGATTGGGTGAGCAAATGCAGACCCTTTAAAGCAATAATGCATGGCACCCATTCCATGGGTCCGAACTCTCCAGGTTGAAGGGAATATTACTACAGCTATAACATGTGCGGGAAACCTAGAGAACGGACACACTGTGAATACGAAAGGTTTCTAAAACTCAACGCATAGTCCCTCTCCTGGTGCTCCGGTTTGACTTTCCGTCTGCTTTACTATCAACCTCCCAACTTGGAGAGACAGCCCCTTTAACCTCTTGGTTTGCACAGGTTGCCAATTTGGCAGAGGATGAAAGGGAAGAGGGAGAACCAATGAGAGAGTAGCTGTTAGGCATTTGGACGGGCACATATCACTGTAATTTCCCGGCAGGAAGAAGAATTAACCAAATTCTCAGCCACCCACCGGGAACCAGTATAGGTCCTGAACCAAAATTTTGGACTTGCGGTCAGCTCACCAAAAACGAGTTGAAAAATGGAGCTCAGGGGCACAGCAATTCACAAACTGGCCGAGTAATAAAGGACAACTATCGTCCAAAAATCTGTTGAGGGAAGGCAACGAGGCGGACTTGAAAGCGAGGCAGAATAGCAGGAAACAGATTTCAAGAGGTACGTTGGAATCGCCTTTAAAGCACAGGAAGAGGGGCACAACTTCGACAATGATGCACTTGGCCAAAAAGGGCGTATGCCTTTTCTCCTGAATATATTCAGGAGAAAACGCATACGCCCTTTTTGGCCAAGCAAGCAAGCGGGCAATGCAAATCTGCACTACAAAGAAGTATCACTTCCCACCGGTCAAAAGGGACATCCACAAAATGTGTAAGAACAAGAAAGGCAAGACAGGCCCTGGAGAACAGGGAGCCTTGTTATGCTGATGGGCGGGATGTAAATTGCCAACTGCCTCTCTGGAGGAGTGCATTCTGTTCCCTAAAACAAGTAAAGAACAGAGCTACAGAGCCAAGGGCACTACCAGCCTAGGGAATATACCTTGGGAAAACTGAAAATCAATAAGACAGAGCCACCCCAAAATTTAGGGCTGCACTGCATACAAGGACCTCAACTTGGATACACCTTAAGTATCCCAGAAAATATAAACATGGTTCAAAAAATTGTGGTACTTACGTACGATGGAATATCCCTCAGCCATGAAATCAATGTCATAAGACCAGTAGCAGCAAAATGGGTGGATTCAGGTACGATGATTCTAAGTGAAATAAGTCACACAGAAAAAGAAACTTATCATAAGATATCACTTTTGAAGATTCTGTAAACATGGCTACACTTGAAATGAGTTAGGAAAGAGAACAGTGTCTCACTTTTAGAAAACACTCTTATACCTGCTTAAGGGGGAAGGAGAGGTGGGGTGATGCATAAAACCAGAGTTTGATATAAGCACAGGTACCGTTCCAAAAACCAACTATGGAATAGACAAGACCTACACCGTCCTCAGCGAAAGGGACTCAAAACCCCATATTTCCCGCAGAGGAAAATATCTGACTAGTAAGAATCTTAAAACCTATGTATTGATATGTCTCCGTAAGGGAATCAAGTGTGTCTAGATTGGCATAAACATGGCAGCGAGAATCAGCTCAAACCCACTATAAAAAGGAATTTCAAAAACAAAACCAAAAAACTGGGAAATTCTTTACAATTCCTTCAAGGTCTCTGATGAAAGCTGGAATGACCCTATCTAAAACGACAGCTGGATGTGGCATAAGGAGGGACAATTGGGACTGAGACGATTGGTGAGATTGGGTGAGCAAATGCAGACCCTTTAAAGCAATAATGCATGGCACCCATTCCATGGGTCCGAACTCTCCAGGTTGAAGGGAATATTACTACAGCTATAACATGTGCGGGAAACCTAGAGAACGGACACACTGTGAATACGAAAGGTTTCTAAAACTCAACGCATAGTCCCTCTCCTGGTGCTCCGGTTTGACTTTCCGTCTGCTTTACTATCAACCTCCCAACTTGGAGAGACAGCCCCTTTAACCTCTTGGTTCGCACAGGTTGCCAATTTGGCAGAGGATGAAAGGGAAGAGGGAGAACCAATGAGAGAGTAGCTGTTAGGCATTTGGACGGGCACATATCACTGTAATTTCCCGGCAGGAAGAAGAATTAACCAAATTCTCAGCCACCCACCGGGAACCAGTATAGGTCCTGAACCAAAATTTTGGACTTGCGGTCAGCTCACCAAAAACGAGTTGAAAAATGGAGCTCAGGGGCACAGCAATTCACAAACTGGCCGAGTAATAAAGGACACCTATCGTCCAAAAATCTGTTGACGGAAGGCAACGAGGCGGACTTGAAAGCGAGGCAGAATAGCAGGAAACAGATTTCAAGAGGTACGTTGGAATCGCCTTTAAAGCACAGGAAGAGGGGCACAACTTCGACAATGATGCACTTGGCCAAAAAGGGCGTATGCGTTTTCTCCTGAATATATTCAGGAGAAAACGCATACGCCCTTTTTGGCCAAGCAAGCAAGCGGGCAATGCAAATCTGCACTACAAAGAAGTATCACTTCCCACCGGTCAAAAGGGACATCCACAAAATGTGTAAGAACAAGAAAGGCAAGACAGGCCCTGGAGAACAGGGAGCCTTGTTATGCTGATGGGCGGGATGTAAATTGCCAACTGCCTCTCTGGAGGAGTGCATTCTGTTCCCTAAAACAAATAAAGAACAGAGCTACAGAGCCAAGGGCACTACCAGCCTAGGGAATATACCTTGGGAAAACTGAAAATCAATAAGACAGAGCCACCCCAAAATTTAGGGCTGCACTGCATACAAGGACCTCAACTTGGATACACCTTAAGTATCCCAGAAAATATAAACATGGTTCAAAAAATTGTGGTACTTACGTACGATGGAATATCCCTCAGCCATGAAATCAATGTCATAAGACCAGTAGCAGCAAAATGGGTGGATTCAGGTACGATGATTCTAAGTGAAATAAGTCACACAGAAAAAGAAACTTATCATAAGATATCACTTATGAAGATCCTGTAAACATGGCTACACTTGAACTGAGTTAGGAAAGAGAACAGTGTCTCACATTTAGAAAACACTCTTATACCTGCTTAAGGGGGAAGGAGAGGTGGGGTGATGCATAAAACCAGAGTTTGATATAAGCACAGGTACCGTTCCAAAAACCAACTATGGAATAGACAAGACCTACACCGTCCTCAGCGAAAGGGACTCAAAACCCCATATTTCCCGCAGAGGAAAGTATCTGACTAGTAAGAATCTTAAAACCTATGTATTGATATGTCTCCGTAAGGGAATCAAGTGTGTCTAGACTGGCATAAACATGGCAGCGAGAATCAGCTCAAACCCACTATAAAAAGGAATTTCAAAAACAAAACAAAAAAACTGGGAAATTCTTTACAATTCCTTCAGGGTCTCTGATGAAACCTGGAATGACCCTATCTACAATGACAGCTGGATGTGGCATAAGGAGGGACACTTGGGACTGAGATGATTGGTGAGATTGGGTGAGCAAATGCAGACCCTTTAAAGCAATAATGCATGGCACCCATTCCATGGGTCCGAACTCTCCAGGTTGAAGGGAATATTACTACAGCTATAACATGAGCGGGAAACCTAGAGAACGGACACACTGTGAATACGAAACGTTTCTAAAACTCAAAGAATAAACCCTCTCCTGGTGCTCCGGTTTGACTTTCCGGCTGCTTTACTATCAACCTCCCAACTTGGAGAGACAGCCCCTTTAACCTCTTGGTTCGCACAGGTTGCCAATTTGGCAGAGGATGAAAGGGAAGAGGGAGAACCAATGAGAGAGTAGCTGTTAGGCATTTGGACGGGCACATATCACTGTAATTTCCCGGCAGGAAGAAGAATTAACCAAATTCTCAGCCACCCACCGGGAACCAGTATAGGTCCTGAACCAAAATTTTGGACTTGCGGTCAGCTCTCCAAAAACGAGTTGAAAAATGGAGCTCAGGGACACAGCAATTCACAAACTGGCCGAGTAATAAAGGACACCTATCGTCCAAAAATCTGTTGACGGAAGGCAACGAGGCGGACTTGAAAGCGAGGCAGAATAGCAGGAAACAGATTTCAAGAGGTACGTTGGAATCGCCTTTAAGGCACAGGAAGAGGGGCACAACTTCGACAATGATGCACTTGGCCAAAAAGGGCGTATGCGTTTTCTCCTGAATATATTCAGGAGAAAACGCATACGCCCTTTTTGGCCAAGCAAGCAAGCGGGCAATGCAAATCTGCACTACAAAGAAGTATCACTTCCCACCGGTCAAAAGGGACATCCACAAAATGTGTAAGAACAAGAAAGGCAAGACAGGCCCTGGAGAACAGGGAGCCTTGTTATGCTGATGGGCGGGATGTAAATTTCCAACTGCCTCTCTGGAGGAGTGCATTCTGTTCCCTAAAACAAGTAAAGAACAGAGCTACAGAGCCAAGGGTACTACCAGTCTAGGGAATATACCTTGGGAAAACTGAAAATCAATAAGACAGAGCCACCCCAAAATTTAGGGCTGCACTGCATACAAGGACCTCAACTTGGATACACCTTAAGTATCCCAGAAAATATAAACATGGTTCAAAAAATTGTGGTACTTACGTACGATGGAATACCCCTCAGCCATGAAATCAATGTCATAAGACCAGTAGCAGCAAAATGGGTGGATTCAGGTACGATGATTCTAAGTGAAATAAGTCACACAGAAAAAGAAACTTATCATAAGATATCACTTATGAAGATCCTGTAACATGGCTACACTTGAACTGAGTTAGGAAAGAGAACAGTGTCTCACATTTAGAAAACACTCTTATACCTGCTTAAGGGGGAAGGAGAGGTGGGGTGATGCATAAAACCAGAGTTTGATATAAGCACAGGTACCGTTCCAAAAACCAACTATGGAATAGACAAGACCTACACCGTCCTCAGTGAAAGGGACTCAAAACCCCATATTTCCCGCAGAGGAAAATATCTGAGTAGTAAGAATCTTAAAACCTATGTATTGATATGTCTCCGTAAGGGAATCAAGTGTGTCTAGACTGGCATAAACATGGCAGCGAGAATCAGCTCAAACCCACTATAAAAAGGAATTTCAAAAACAAAACAAAAAAACTGGGAAATTCTTTACAATTCCTTCAGGGTCTCTGATGAAAGCTGGAATGACCCTATCTACAACGACAGCTGGATGTGGCATAAGGAGGGACACTTGGGACTGAGACGATTGGTGAGATTGGGTGAGCAAATGCAGACCCTTTAAAGCAATAATGCATGGCACCCATTCCATGGGTCCGAACTCTCCAGGTTGAAGGGAATATTACTACAGCTATAACATGTTCGGGAAACCTAGAGAACGGACACACTGTGAATAGGAAAGGTTTCTAAAACTCAACGAATAGTCCCTCTCCTGGTGCTCCGGTTTGACTTTCCGTCTGCTTTACTATCAACCTCCCAACTTGGAGAGACAGCCCCTTTAACCTCTTGGTTCGCACAGGTTGCCAATTTGGCAGAGGATGAAAGGGAAGAGGGAGAACCAATGAGAGAGTAGCTGTTAGGCATTTGGACGGGCACATATCACTGTAATTTCCCGGCAGGAAGAAGAATTAACCAAATTCTCAGCCACCCACCGGGAACCAGTATAGGTCCTGAACCAAAATTTTGGACTTGCGGTCAGCTCACCAAAAACGAGTTGAAAAATGGAGCTCAGGGGCACAGCAATTCACAAACTGGCAGAGTAATAAAGGACAACTATCGTCCAAAAATCTGTTGAGGGAAGGCAACGAGGCGGACTTGAAAGTGAGGCAGAATAGCAGGAAACAGATTTCAAGAGGTACGTTGGAATCACCTTTAAAGCACAGGAAGAGGGGCACAACTTCGACAATGACGCACTTGGCCAAAAAGGGCGTATGCGTTTTCTCCTGAATATATTCAGGAGAAAACGCATACGCCCTTTTTGGCCAAGCAAGCAAGCGGGCAATGCAAATCTGCACTACAAAGAAGTATCACTTCCCACCGGTCAAAAGGGACATCCACAAAATGTGTAAGAACAAGAAAGGCAAGACAGGCCCTGGAGAACAGGGAGCCTTGTTATGCTGATGGGCGGGATGTAAATTGCCAACTGCCTCTCTGGAGGAGTGCATTCTGTTCCCTAAAACAAGTAAAGAACAGAGCTACAGAGCCAAGGGCACTACCAGTCTAGGGAATATACCTTGGGAAAATTGAAAATCAATAAGACAGAGCCACCCCAAAATTTAGGGCTGCACTGCATACAAGGACCTCAACTTGGATACACCTTAGGTATCCCAGAAAATATAAACATGGTTCAAAAAATTGTGGTACTTACGTACGATGGAATATCCCTCAGCCATGAAATCAATGTCATAAGACCAGTAGCAGCAAAATGGGTGGATTCAGGTACGATCATTCTAAGTGAAATAAGTCACACAGAAAAAGAAACTTATCATAAGATATCACTTATGAAGATCCTGTAAACATGGCTACACTTGAACTGAGTTAGGAAAGAGAACAGTGTCTCACATTTAGAAAACACTCTTATACCTGCTTAAGGGGGAAGGAGAGGTGGGGTGATGCATAAAACCAGAGTTTGATATAAGCACAGGTACCGTTCCAAAAACCAACTATGGAATAGACAAGACCTACACCGTCCTCAGTGAAAGGGACTCAAAAGCCCATATTTCCCACAGAGGAAAATATCTGACTAGTAAGAATCTTAAAACCTATGTATTGATATGTCTCCATAAGGGAATCAAGTGTGTCTAGACTGGCATAAACATGGCAGCGAGAATCAGCTCAAACCCACTATAAAAAGGAATTTCAAAAACAAAACAAAAAAACTGGGAAATTCTTTACAATTCCTTCAGGGTCTCTGATGAAAGCTGGAATGACCCTATCTACAACGACAGCTGGATGTGGCATAAGGAGGGACACTTGGGACTGAGACGATTGGTGAGATTGGGTGAGCAAATGCAGACCCTTTAAAGCAATAATGCATGGCACCCATTCCATGGGTCCGAACTCTCCAGGTTGAAGGGAATATTACTACAGCTATAACATGTGCGGGAAACCTAGAGAACGGACACACTGTGAATACGAAAGGTTTCTAAAACTCAACGAATAGTCCCTCTCCTGGTGCTCCGGTTTGACTTTCCGTCTGCTTTACTATCAACCTCCCAACTTGGAGAGACAGCCCCTTTAACCTCTTGGTTCGCACAGGTTGCCAATTTGGCAGAGGATGAAAGGGAAGAGGGAGAACCAATGAGAGAGTAGCTGTTAGGCATTTGGACGGGCACATATCACTGTAATTTCCCGGCAGGAAGAAGAATTAACCAAATTCTCAGCCACCCACCGGGAACCAGTATAGGTCCTGAACCAAAATTTTGGACTTGCGGTCAGCTCACCAAAAACGAGTTGAAAAATGGAGCTCAGGGGCACAGCAATTCACAAACTGGCCGAGTAATAAAGGACAACTATCGTCCAAAAATCTGTTGAGGGAAGGCAACGAGGCGGACTTGAAAGCGAGGCAGAATAGCAGGAAACAGATTTCAAGAGGTACGTTGGAATCGCCTTTAAAGCACAGGAAGAGGGGCACAACTTCGACAATGACGCACTTGGCCAAAAAGGGCGTATGCGTTTTCTCCTGAATATATTCAGGAGAAAACGCATACGCCCTTTTTGGCCAAGCAAGCAAGCGGGCAATGCAAATCTGCACTACAAAGAAGTATCACTTCCCACCGGTCAAAAGGGACATCCACAAAATGTGTAAGAACAAGAAAGGCAAGACAGGCCCTGGAGAACAGGGAGCCTTGTTATGCTGATGGGCGGGATGTAAATTGCCAACTGCCTCTCTGGAGGAGTGCATTATGTTCCCTAAAACAAGTAAAGAACAGAGCTACAGAGCCAAGGGCACTACCAGTCTAGGGAATATACCTTGGGAAAACTGAAAATCAATAAGACAGAGCCACCCCGAAATTTAGGGCTGCACTGCATACAAGGACCTCAACTTGGATACACCTTAAGTATCCCAGAAAATATAAACATGGTTCAAAAAATTGTGGTACTTACGTACGATGGAATATCCCTCAGCCATGAAATCAATGTCATAAGACCAGTAGCAGCAAAATGGGTGGATTCAGGTACGATGATTCTAAGTGAAATAAGTCACACAGAAAAAGAAACTTATCATAAGATATCACTTATGAAGATCCTGTAAACATGGCTACACTTGAACTGAGTTAGGAAAGAGAACAGTGTCTCACATTTAGAAAACACTCTTATGCCTGCTTAAGGGGGAAGGAGAGGTGGGGTGATGCATAAAACCAGAGTTTGATATAAGCACAGGTACCGTTCCAAAAACCAACTATGGAATAGACAAGACCTACACCGTCCTCAGTGAAAGGGACTCAAAACCCCATATTTCCCACAGAGGAAAATATCTGACTAGTAAGAATCTTAAAACCTATGTATTGATATGTCTCCGTAAGGGAATCAAGTGTGTCTAGACTGGCATAAACATGGCAGCGAGAATCAGCTCAAACCCACTATAAAAAGGAATTTCAAAAACAAAACCAAAAAACTGGGAAATTCTTTACAATTCCTTCAGGGTCTCTGATGAAAGCTGGAATGACCCAATCTACAACGACAGCTGGATGTGGCATAAGGCTGGACTCTTGGGACTGAGACGATTGGTGAGATTGGGTGAGCAAATGCAGACCCTTTAAAGCAATAATGCATGGCACCCATTCCATGGGTCCGAACTCTCCAGGTTGAAGGGAATATTACTACAGCTATAACATGTGCGGGAAACCTAGAGAACGGACACACTGTGAATACGAAATGTTTCTAAAACTCAACGAATAGTCCCTCTCCTGGTGCTCCGGTTTGACTTTCCGTCTGCTTTACTATCAACCTCCCAACTTGGAGAGACAGCCCCTTTAACCTCTTGGTTCGCACAGGTTGCCAATTTGGCAGAGGATGAAAGGGAAGAGGGAGAACCAATGAGAGAGTAGCTGTTAGGCATTTGGACGGGCACATATCACTGTAATTTCCCGGCAGGAAGAAGAATTAACCAAATTCTCAGCCACCCACCGGGAACCAGTATAGGTCCTGAACCAAAATTTTGGACTTGCGGTCAGCTCACCAAAAACGAGTTGAAAAATGGAGCTCAGGGGCACAGCAATTCACAAACTGGCCGAGTAATAAAGGACAATTCTCGTGCAAAAATCTGTTGAGGGAAGGCAACGAGGCGGACTTGAAAGTGAGGCAGAATAGCAGGAAACAGATTTCAAGAGGTACGTTGGAATCGCCTTTAAAGCACAGGAAGAGGGGCACAACTTCGACAATGACGCACTTGGCCAAAAAGGGCGTATGCGTTTTCTCCTGAATATATTCAGGAGAAAACGCATACGCCCTTTTTGGCCAAGCAAGCAAGCGGGCAATGCAAATCTGCACTACAAAGAAGTATCACTTCCCACCGGTCAAAAGGGACATCCACAAAATGTGTAAGAACAAGAAAGGCAAGACAGGCCCTGGAGAACAGGGAGCCTTGTTATGCTGATGGGCGGGATGTAAATTGCCAACTGCCTCTCTGGAGGAGTGCATTCTGTTCCCTAAAACAAGTAAAGAACAGAGCTACAGAGCCAAGGGCACTACCAGTCTAGGGAATATACCTTGGGAAAACTGAAAATCAATAAGACAGAGCCACCCCGAAATTTAGGGCTGCACTGCATACAAGGACCTCAACTTGGATACACCTTAGGTATCCCAGAAAATATAAACATGGTTCAAAAAATTGTGGTACTTACGTACGATGGAATATCCCTCAGCCATGAAATCAATGTCATAAGACCAGTAGCAGCAAAATGGGTGGATTCAGGTACGATGATTCTAAGTGAAATAAGTCACACAGAAAAAGAAACTTATCATAAGATATCGATTATGAAGATCCTGTAAACATGGCTACACTTGAACTGAGTTAGGAAAGAGAACAGTGTCTCACATTTAGAAAACACTCTTATACCTGCTTAAGGGGGAAGGAGAGGTGGGGTGATGCATAAAACCAGAGTTTGATATAAGCACAGGTACCGTTCCAAAAACCAACTATGGAATAGACAAGACCTACACCGTCCTCAGTGAAAGGGACTCAAAACCCCATATTTCCCGCAGAGGAAAATATCTGACTAGTAAGAATCTTAAAACCTATGTATTGATATGTCTCCGTAAGGGAATCAAGTGTGTCTAGACTGGCATAAACATGGCAGCGAGAATCAGCTCAAACCCACTATAAAAAGGAATTTCAAAAACAAAACAAAAAAACTGGGAAATTCTTTACAATTCCTTCAGGGTCTCTGATGAAACCTGGAATGACCCTATCTACAACGACAGCTGGATGTGGCATAAGGAGGGACACTTGGGACTGAGACGATTGGTGAGATTGGGTGAGCAAATGCAGACCCTTTAAAGCAATAATGCATGGCACCCATTCCATGGGTCCGAACTCTCCAGGTTGAAGGGAATATCACTACAGTTATAACATGTATGGGAAACCTAGAGAATAGACACCATCTGATGGTGAAAGGTTTCTAAAACTCTACTAATTTTTTTATCTCCTTGTGCACCAGTTTGACATTCCAACTGCTTTAGTATCAATCTCCCAAATTGGAGAGTCAGCACCTATAACCTCCTGGTTCACACAGTTGGCACATGGTGTAGAGGTTATAAGGGAAGAGGGAGAAACAATTAGAGAGTAGCTGTAGACATTTGGATGGCCACATGTCACTCTAAATTCCCGTCACGAAGAAGAATTAACAAACTCTGAGCCAGCCCCCCCAATGGAACCAGTATAGGTCCTGAAGCAAAATTGTGGATTGGCAGTCAGCTCAAAAAAACGCGAGTTGAAAAATGGAGCTAAGGGGCACAGCAATTCACTAACATGCAGAGTTATAAAGGACTACTCTCTTCCAAAAATCTGTTGAGAGAAATCCATGAGGCGGACTTGAAAATGAGGCAGAAGTGCACGAAACAGATTTCCAGAAGTACTTTGGAATCGCCTTTAAACACAGGAAAAGCATCACAACATCGACAATTATGGAATTGTCCATAAAGGGCACATGCGTTTTCTCCTGAATATATTCAGGAGAAAACGCATACGCCAATTTTGGCCAACCAAGCAACCGCACAATGCAAATCTGCACTACAAAGAAGTATCACTTCCAACCGGTCAAAAGGGATATCCGTAAAATGTGTAAAAACAAGAAAGGCAAGACAGGATCTGGAGAACAGTGAGCCTTGTTATACGGATGGGTGGAATGTAAATTGCCAACAGCCACTCTGGAGGAGTGCATTGTGTTCCCAAAAAGAAGTAAACAACAGTGCTTCACAACCTAAGGCAGGTCCAGTCACGGGAATATACATTGGGAAAATTGAAAATCAATAAGACACAGCCACCCCAAAATTTATGGCAGCACTGCTTACAAGAACCTCGACTTCGGGACACCTTATAAATACCAGGAAAGACAAAAATGGTAAAGAAATTGTGGTACATACGTATGATGGAATATCCCTCAGCCATGAAGTCAATGTCATAAGGCCAGTAGCAGCATAATGACGGGATTCATGTACGATGATTCTAACTGAAATAAGTCACACAGAAAAATAAACTTATCATAAGATATCACTTATGAAGGGTATATAAACATGGCTACACATGGAATGAATTAGGAAAAGGAACAGAGTCTCATATTTAGAAAAAACTCTTATGCATGCTTAAGGGGAAAGCAGAGGTGGGGTGATGAATAAACCCAGAGTTTGATATTAGCACAGGTACGGTTCCATAATCCAAATACAGAATAGACAAGACCTACTATTTCCTCTGTGAACGGGACTCAAAACCCCATATTTCCCGCAGAAGAATATATCTTACTGGTAAGAATCTTAAAACCTATGTATTGATATGTCTCCGTAAGGGAATCAAGTGTGTCTAGACTGGCATAAACATGGCAGCGAGAATCAGCTCAAACCCACTAGAAAAGGAAATTCAAAATCAAAACCAAAAACAGGGAAATTCTTTACAATTCCTTCAGGGTCTCTGATGAAACCTGGAATGACCCTATCTACAACGACACCGGGATGTGGCATAAGGCTGGACACTTGGGACTGAGAGGGTTGGTGAGAGAGGGTGAGCAAATGCAGACCCTTTAAAACAATAATATGTGGCACCCATTCCATGGGTCTCAACTCTCCAGGTTGAAGGAACTATTACTACAGCTAAAACATGTACGGAAAACCTAGAGAACAGACACACTGTGAATACGAAAGGTTTCTAAACCTCAAAGAATAGTCCCTCTCCTGGTGCTCCGGTTTGACATTCCATCTGCTTTACTATCAACCTCCCAACATGGAGAGACAGACCCTTTAACCTCCTGGTTCTCACAGGTTGCCAATTTGGCAGAGGATGAAAGCGAAGAGAGAGAACCAATGAGAGAGCAGCTGTTAGGCATTTGGACGGGCACATATCACTGTAATTTCCCTGCAGGAAGAAGAATTAAACAAAGTCTCAGCCACCCACCGGGAACCAGTATAGGTCCTGAACCAAAATTTTGGACTTGCGGTCAGCTCACCAAAAACGAGTTAAAAAATGGGGCTCAGGGGCACAGCAATTCACAAACTGGCCGAGTAATAAAGGACAACTATCGTCCAAAAATCTGTTGAGGGAAGGCAACGAGTTGGACTTGAAAGCGAGGCAGAATAGCAGGAAACAGATTTCAAGAGGTACGTTGGAATCGCCTTTAAAGCACAGGAAGAGGGGCACAACTTCGACAATGATGCACTTGGCCAAAAAGGGCGTATGCGTTTTCTCCTGAATATATTCAGGAGAAAACGCATACGCCCTTTTTGGCCACGCAAGCAAACGGGCAATGCAAATCTTCACTACAAAGAAGTATCACTTCCCACCGGTTAAAAGGGACATCCACAAAATGTGTAAAAACCAGAAAAGCAAGACAGGCCCTGGAGAACAGGGAGCCTTGTTATGCTGATGGGCGGGATGTAAATTGCCAACTGCCCCTCTGGAGGAGTGCATTGTGTTCCCTAAAACAAGTAAAGAACAGAGCTACAGAGCCAAGGGCACTTCCAGTCTAGGGAATATACTTTGGGAAATCTGAAAATCAATAATACAGAGCCACCCCAAAATAAGGGCTGCACTGCTAACAAAGACCTCAACTTGGATACACCTTAAGTATCCCAGGAAATATAAAAATGGTTCAAAAAATTGTGGTACTTACGTACGATGGAATATCCCTCAGCCATGAAATCAATGTCATAAGACCAGTAGCAGCAAAATGGGTGGATTCAGGTACGATGATTCTAAGTGAAATAAGTCACACAGAAAAAGAAACTTATCATAAGATATCACTTATGAAGATCCTATAAACATGGCTACACTTGAACTGAGTTAGGAAAGAGAACAGTGTCTCATATTTAGAAAACACTCTTATGCCTGCTTAAGGGGGAAGGAGAGGTGGGGTGATGCATAAAACCAGAGTTTGATATAAGCACAGGTACCGTTCCAAAAACCAAGTATGGAATAGACAAGACCTACACCTTCCTCAGTGAAAGGGACTCAAAACCCCATATTTCCCTCAGAGGAATATATCTGACTAGTAAGAATCTTAAAACCTATGTATTGATATGTCTCCGTAAGGGAATCAAGTGTGTCTAGACTGGCATAAACATGGCAGCGAGAATCAGCTCAAGCCCACTATAAAAAGGAATTTCAAAAACAAAACAAAAAAACTGGGAAATTCTTTACAATTCCTTCAGGGTCCCTGATGAAACCTGGAATGACCCTATCTACAACGACAGCTGGATGTGGCATAAGGAGGGACACTTGGGACTGAGAGGATTGGTGAGATTGGGTGAGCAAATGCAGACCCTTTAAATCACAAATGCCTGGCACCCATTCCATGGGCCCCAACTCTCCAGGTTGAAGGGAATATTACTCCAGCTATAACATGTACGGGAAACTTAGAGAACGGGCACACAGTGAATAAGAAAGATTTCTAAAACTCAACGAATAGTCCCTCTCCTGGTGCTCCGGTTTGACTTTTCATCTGCTTTACTATCAACCTCCCAACTCGGAGAGACAGCCCCTTTAACCTCCTGGTTCGCACAGGTTGCCTATTTGGCAGAGGATGAAAGGGAAGAGGGAGAACCAATGAGAGAATAGCTGTTAGGCATTTGGACGGGCATATACCACTCTAAGTTCCCGGCAGGAAGAAGAATTAACCAAAGTCTCAGCCCCCCACGGGAAACCAGCATAGGTCCTGAACCAAAATTTTGGACTTGCGGTCAGCTCACCAAAAACGAGTTGAAAAATGGAGCTCAGGGGCACAGCAATTCACAAACTGGCCGAGTAATAAAGGACAACTATCGTCCAAAAATCTGTTGAGGGAAGGCAACGAGGCGGACTTGAAAGCAAGGCAGAATAGCAGGAAACAGATTTCAAGAGGTACGTTGGAATCGCCTTTAAAGCACAGGAAGAGGGGCACAACTTCGACAATGATGCACTTGGCCAAAATGGGCGTATGCGTTTTCTCCTGAATATATTCAGGAGAAAACGCATACGCCCATTTTGGCCAAGCAAGCAGGCGGGCAATGCAAATCTGCACTACAAAGAAGTATCACTTCCCACCAGTCAAAAGGGATATCCACAAAATATGTAAAAACCAGAAAGGCAAGACAGGCCCTGGAGAACAGGGAGCCTTGATATGCTGATGGGCGGGATGTAAATTGCCAACTGCCTCTCTGGAGGAGTACATTGTGTTCCCTAAAACAAGTAAAGAACAGAGCTACAGAGCCAAGGGCACTTCCAGTCTAGGGAATATACCTTGGGGAAACTGAAAATCAATAAAACAGACCCACGCCAAAATTTAGGGCTGCACTGGTAACAAGGACCTCAACTTGGGTACACCTTAAATATCCCAGGAAATATAAAAATGGTTCAAAAATTGTGGTACCTACGTATGATGGAATATTCCTCAGCCATGAAATCAATGTCATAAGACCAGTAGCAGCAAAATGGGTGGATTCAGGTACGATCATTCTAAGTGAAATAAGTCACACAGAAAAAGAAACTTATCATAAGATATCACTTATGAAGATCCTATAAACATGGCTACACTTGAACTGAGTTAGGAAAGAGAACAGTGTCTCATATTTAGAAAACACTCTTATGCCTGCTTAAGGGGGAAGGAGAGGTGGGGTGATGCTTAAAACCAGAGTTTGATATAAGCACAGGTACCGTTCCAAAAACCAACTATGGAATAGACAAGACCTACACCTTCCTCAGTGAAAGGGACTCAAAACACCATATTTCCCGCAGAGGAATATATCTGACTAGTAAGAATCTTAAAACTTATGTATTGATATGTCTCCGTAAGGGAATCAAGTGTGTCTAGACTGGCATAAACATGGCAGCGAGAATCATCTCAAGCCCACTATAAAAAGGAATTTCAAAAACAAAACAAAAAAACTGGGAAATTCTTTACAATTCCTTCAGGGTCCCTGATGAAACCTGGAACGACCCTATCTACAACGACAGCTGGATGTGGCATAATGAGGGACACTTGGGACTGAGAGGATTGGTGAGATTGGGTGAGCAAATGCAGACCCTTTAAATCACAAATGCCTGGCACCCATTCCATGGGCGCCAACTCTCCAGGTTGAAGAGAATATTACTCCAGCTATAACATGTACGGGAAACCTAGACAACGGACACACTGTGAATACGAAAGGTTTCTAAAACTCAACGAATAGTCCCTCTCCTGGTGCTCCGGTTTGACTTTTCATCTGCTTTACTATCAACCTCCCATCTTGGAGAGACAGCCCCTTTGTCCTGCTGGTTCACACATGTTGCCAATTTGGCAGAGGATGAAAGGGAAGAGGGAGAACCAATGAGAGAGTAGCTGTTAGGCATTTGGACGGGCACATATCACTGTAATTTTCCGGCAGGAAGAAGAATTAACCAAAGTCTCAGCAACCCACCGGGAACCAGTATAGGTCCTGAACCAAAATTTTGGACTTGCGGTCAGCTCACCAAAAACGAGTTGAAAAATGGAGCTCAGGGGCACAGCAATTCACAAACTGGCCGAGTAATAAAAGACAACTATCGTCCAAAAATCTGTTGAGGGAAGGCAACGAGGCGGACTTGAAAGCGAGGCAGAATAGCAGGAAACAGATTTCAAGAGGTATGTTGGAATCGCCTTTAAAGCACAGGAAGAGGGGCACAACTTCGACAATGATGCACTTGACCAAAAAGGGCGTATGCGTTTTCTCCTGAATATATTCAGGAGAAAACGCATACGCCCTTTTTGGCCAAGCAAGCAAGCGGGCAATGCAAATCTGCACTACAAAGAAGTATCACTTCCCACAGGTCAAAAGGGACATCCACAAAATGTGTAAAAACCAGAAAGGCAAGACAGGCCCTGGAGAACAGGGAGCCTTGTTATGCTGATGGGCGGGATGTAACTTGCCAACTGCCTCTCTGGAGGAGTGCATTGTGTTCCCTAAAACAAGTAAAGAACAGAGATACAGAGCCAAGGGCACTTCCAGTCTAGGGAATATACCTTGGGAAAACTGAAAATCAATAAGACAGAGCCACCCCAAAATTTAGGGCAGCACTGCTTACAAGGACCTCAACTTGGATACACCTTAAGTATCCCAGGAAATATAAAAATGGTTCAAAAAATTGTGGTATTTACGTACGATGGAATATCCCTCAGCCATGAAATCAATGTCATAAGACCAGTAGCAGCAAAATGGGTGGATTCAGGTACGATGATTCTAAGTGAAATAAGTCACAGAGAAAAAGAAACTTATCATAAGATATCACTTATGAAGATCCTGTAAACATGGCTACACTTGAACTGAGTTAGGAAAGAGAACAGTGTCTCATATTTAGAAAACACTCTTATGCCTGCTTAAGGGGGAAGGAGAGGTGGCGTGATGCATAAAACCAGAGTTTGATATAAGCACAGGTACCGTTCCAAAAACCAACTATGGAATAGACAAGACCTACACCTTCCTCAGTGAAAGGGACTCAAAACACCATATTTCCCGCAGAGGAATATATCTGACTAGTAAGAATCTTAAAACCTATGTATTGATATGTCTCCGTAAGGGAATCAAGTGTGTCTAGACTGCCATAAACATGGCAGCGGGAATCAGCTCAAGCCCCCTATAAAAAGGAATTTCAAAAACAAAACAAAAAAACTGGGAAATTCTTTACAATTCCTTCAGGGTCCCTGATGAAACCTGGAATGACCCTATCTACAACGACAGCTGGATGTGGCATAAGGAGGGACACTTGGGACTGAGAGGATTGGTGAGATTGGGTGAGCAAATGCAGACCCTTTAAATCACAAATGCCTGGCACCCATTCCATGGGCCCCAACTCTCCAGGTTGAAGGGAATATTACTACAGCTATAACATGTACAGGAAACCTAGAGAACGGACACACTGTGAATACGAAAGGTTTCTAAAACTCAACGAATAGTCCCTCTCCTGGTGCTCCGGTTTGACTTTTCATCTGCTTTACTATCAACCTCCCATCTTGGAGAGACAGCCCATTTAACCTCCTGGTTCACACAGGTTGCCAATTTGGCAGAGGATGAAAGGGAAGAGGCAGAACCAATGAGAGAGTAGCTGTTAGGCATTTGGACGGGCACATATCACTGTACTTTCCCGGCAGGAAGAAGAATTAACCAAAGTCTCAGCCACCCACCGGGAACCAGTATAGGTTCTGGACCAAAATTTTGGACTTGCGGTCAACTCACCAAAAACGAGTTGAAAAATGGAGCTCAGGGGCACAGCAATTCACAAACTGGCCGAGTAATAAAGGACAACTATCGTCCAAAAATCGGTTGAGGAAAGGAAACGAGGCGGACTTGAAAGCGAGGCAGAATAGCAGGAAACAGATTTCAAGAGGTACGTTGGAAATGCCTTTAAAGCACAGGAAGAGGGGCACAACTTCGACAACGATGCACTTGGCCAAAAAGGTTGTATGCGTTTTCTCCTGAATATATTCAGGAGAAAACGCATACGCCCTTTTTGGCCAAGCAAGCAAACCGGCAATGCAAATCTGCACTACAAAGAAGTATCACATCCCACCGGTCAAAAGGGACATCCACAAAATGTGTAAAAACCAGAAAGGCAAGACAGGCCCTGGAGAACAGAGAGCCTTGTTATGCTGATGGGCGGGATGTAAATTGCCAACTGCCTCTCTGGAGGAGTGCATTGTGTTCCCTAAAACAAGTAAAGAACAGAGCTACAGAGCCAAGGGCACTTCCAGTCTAGGGAATATACCTTGGGAAAACTGAAAATCAATGAGACAGAGCCACCCCAAAATTTAGGGCTGCACTGCTTACAAGGACCTCAACTTGGATACACCTTAAGTATGACAGGAAATATAAAAATGGTTCAAAAAATTGTGGTACTTTCATACGATGGAATATCCCTCAGCCATGAAATCTATGTCATAAGACCAGTAGCAGCAAAATGGGTGGATTCAGGTACGATGATTCTAAGTGAAATAAGTCACACACAAAGAGAAACTTATCATAAGATATCTCTTATGAAGATCCTGTACACATGGCAACAATTGAACTGAGTTAGGAAAGAGAACAGTGTCTCATATTTAGAAAACACTCTTATGCCTGCTTAAGGGGGAAGGAGAGGTGGGGTGATGCATAAAACCAGAGTTTGATATAAGCACAGGTACCGTTCCAAAAACCAACTATGGAATAGACAAGACCTACACCTTCCTCAGTGAATGGGACTCAAAACCCCATGTTTTCCGCAGAGGAATATATCTGACTAGTAAGAATCTTAAAACCTATATATTGATATGTCTCCGTAAGGGAATATAGTGTGTCTAGACTGGCATAACCATGGCAGCGAGAATCAGCTCAAACCAGTATAAAAAGGAATTTCAAAAACAAAACAAAAATCTGGGAAATTCTTTACAATTCCTTCAGGATCTCTGATGAAACCTGGAATGACCCTATGTACAACGACAGCTGGATGTGGCATAAGCCTGGACACTTGGGACTTAGAGGATTGGTGAGACTGTGTGAGCAAATGCAGACCCTTTAAAGTACAAATGCCTGGCACCCATTCCATGGGTCCCAACTCTCCAGATTAAAGGGAATATTACTACAGCTATAACATGTACGGGAAACCTAGAGAACGGACACACTGTAAATACAAAAGTTTTCTGAAACTCAACGAATACTCCCACTCCTGGTGCTCGGGTTTGACTTTCCATCTGCTTTACTATCAACCTCCCAACTTGGAGAGACAGCCCCTTTAACCTCCTGGTTCACACAGGTTTCCAATTTGGCAGAGGATGAAAGGGAAGAGGGAGAACCAATGAGAGAGTAGCTGTTAGGCATTTGGACGGGCACATATCACTCTACTTTCCCGGCAGGAAGAAGAATTAACCAAAGTCTCAGCCATCCACCGGGAACCAGTATAGATACTGAAACAAAATTTTGGAATGCGGTCAGCTCACAAAAAACGAGTTGTAAAATGGAGCTCAGGGGCACAGCAATTCACAAACTGGCCGAGTAATAAAGGACAACTATCATCCAAAAATCTGTTGAGGGAAGGCAACGAGGCGGACTTGAAAGCGAGGCAGAATAGCAGGAAACAGATTTCAAGAGGTACGTTGGAATCGCCTTTAAAGCACAGGAAGAGGGGCACAACTTCGACAATGATGCACTTGGCCAAAAAGGGCGTATGCGTTTTCTCCTGAATATATTCAGGAGAAAACGCATACGCCCTTTTTGGCCAAGCAAGCAAGCGGGCAATGCAAATCTGCACTACAAAGAAGTATCACTTCCCACCGGTCAAAAGGGAAATCCACAAAATGTGTAAAATCCAGAAAGGCAAGACAGGCACTGGAGAACATGGAGCCTTGTTATGCTGATGGGCGGGATGTAAACTGCCAACTGCCTCTCTGGAGGAGTGCATTGTGTTCCCTAAAACAGATAAACAACAGAGCTACAGAGCCAAGGGCACTTCAAGTGTAGGGAATATACCTTGGGAAACTGAAAATCGATAAGACAGAGCCACCCCAAAATTTAGGGCTGCACTGCTTACAAGGACCTCAACCTGGGTACACCTTAAATATCCCAGGAAATATAAAAATGGTTCAAAAAATTGTGGTACTTACGTACGATGGAATATCCCTCAGCCATGAAATCAATGTCATAAGACCAGTAACAGCAAAATGGGTGGATTCAGGTACGATGATTCCAAGTGAAATATGTCACAGAGAAAAAGAAACTTATCATAAGATATCACTTATGAAGATCCTTTAAACATGGCTACACTTGAACTGAGTTAGGAAAGAGAACAGTGTCTCACATTTAGAAAACACGCTTATGCCTGCTAAAGGGGGAAGGAGATGTGGGGTGACACATAAAACCAGAGTTTGATAAAAGCACAGGTACCGTTCCAAAAACCAACTATGGAATAGACAAGACCTACACATTCCTCAGTTAAAGGGACTCAAAACCCCATATTTCCCACAGAGGAATATATCTGACTAGTAAGAATCTTAAAACCTATGTATTGATATGTCTCCGTAAGGGAATCAAGTGTGTCTAGACTGGCATAAACATGGCAGCGAGAATCAGGTCAAGCCCACTATAAAAAGGAATTTCAAAAACAAAACAAAAAAACTGGGAAATTCTTTACAATTCCTTCAGGGTCTCTGATGAAACCTGGAATGACCGTATCTACAACGACAGCTGGATGTGGCATAAGGAGGGACAATTGGGACTGAGACGATTGGTGAGATTGGGTGAGGAAATGCAGACCCTTTAAAGCACAAATGCCTGGCACCCATTCCATGGGTCCCAACTCTCCAGGTTGAAGGGAATATTACTACAGATATAACATGTACGGGAAACCTAGGGAACGGACACACCGTGAATACGAAAGGTTTCTAAAACTCAACGAATAATCCCTCTCCTGGTGCTCCGGTTTGACTTTTCATCGCTTTACTATCAACCTCCCATCTTGGAGAGACAGCCCCTTTAACCTCCTGGTTCGCACAGGTTTCCAATTTGGCAGAGGATGAAAGGGAAGAGGGAGAACCAATGAGAGAGTAGCTGTTAGGCATTTGGACGGGCACATATCACACTAACTTCCCAGCAGAAAGAAGAATTAACCAAAGTCTCAGCCCCCCACCGGTAACCAGCATAGGCCCTGAACCAAAATTTTGGACATGCGGTGAGCTCACAAAAAACGAGTGGATAAATGGAGCTCAGGGGCACAGCAATTCAAAAACTGGCCGAGTAATAAAGGACAACTATCGTCCAAAAATCTGTTGAGGGAAGGCAACGAGGTGGACTTGAAAGCGAGGCAGAATAGCAGGAATTAGATTTCAAGAGGTACGTTGGAATCGCCCTTAAAGCACAGGAAGAGGGGCACAACTTCGACAATGATGCACTTGGCCAAAAAGGGCGTATGCGTTTTCTCCTGAATATATTCAGGAGAAAACGCATACACCCTATTTTGCCAAGCAAGCAAGCGGGCAATGCAAATCTGCACTACAAAGAAGTATCACTTCCCACCGGTCAAAATGGACATCCACAAAATGTGTAAAAACCAGAAATGTAAGACAGGCCCTGGAGAACAGGGAGCCTTGTTATGCTGATGGGCGGGATGTAAATTGCCAACTGCCTCTCTGGAGGAGTGCATTGTGTTCCCTAAAACAAGTAAACAACAGATCAACAGAGCCATGGGCACTTCCAGTCTAGGGAATATACCTTGGGAAAACTGAAAATCAATAAGACAGAGCCACCCCAAAATTTAGGGCTGCACTGCTTACAAGGACCTCAACTTGGGTACACCTTAAATATCCCAGGAAATATAAAAATGGTTCAAAAAATTGTGGTATTTACGTACGATGGAATATCCCTCAGCCATGCAATCAATGGCATAAGACCAGTAGCAGCAAAATGGGTGGATTCAGGTACGATGATTCTAAGTGAAATAAGTCACACAGAAAAAGAAACTTATATTAAGATATCACTTATGAAGATCCTGTAAACATGGCTACACTTGAACTCAGTTAGGAAAGGGAACAGAGTCTCACCTTTGGAAAACACTCTTATTCCTGCTTAAGGGGGAATGAGAGGTGGGGTGATGCATAAAACCAGAGTTTGATATAAGCACAGGTACCGTTCCAAAAACCATCTATGGAATAGACAAGACCTACACCTTCCTCAGTGAAAGGGACTTTAGGCATATGTGAGTAACCGTGAGCTGAGCCCCAGGCCAGCTGCTGTTGAACTTTTCCCACCCTTCCCAGGTAAAACACCTGAATATGTACAAGGGCTTGAAAGCCTAGAGGAAGGGGCGTGGAGCCACACCAGCGACAGCACGCAGGCCAACTTGGTGCCTGCAGGCCAGCCAGGATGGTCCTGGCCCTGGGCGCTCTTCTGGAAGCTTTCCATTGCCCTGCCTGAGATACCCCACCTGTCCCGGCACCCACTGCTTTTTTCCTTCCTCACATCTGTCCGGAGAGAAATTCCAGCGGAAGGTATGGGTGACACATCCTCTTCTTTACAAGTGGAAGCCTGGCAACTCCTGCAGAAAGTCCAGCAGAGACCCACTCACACCGGGCCACCCACAAAGCCGTGACCCCTCACTCCCTCCCACCACCACAGCCCCGAGACTGCTGACTGGGCAGAGAATATGGCGTCAGGCAGAGCTTCAGGGGTTATTGCTGCCTGCAGTGCTGTTTATATTGACCTCAACCCAGGCACACCTGGGGAGGGCCGGCCGGCAGGGTCAGGCTACCCAGGTCAGCTAATCCTCAGCCCTCAGGGAATCACATTGTTGAAAATCGACCTCGCTAAGGCAGAATAGAAGCCAAGGAATAAAAGGACACAATGCCATTTGCAGCACCGTATGTGTGTCTAGAGGTATTCACGTGAATTGTAGTAAGTTCAGAAAGTGAAAGACACATATAATATCATATCTCTTATAGGTGTGACCGAAAAATGGATACCAGGGCAGATATTTCCATGGAGAAGGGCAATCAGAGATTCATTAAACAAACTTATGGTTCACCAAAGGAAAGGTGTGAGGATTGGTTTCATTATGATATTGGGGTTAACAGACATATACAAACACAGGTGACATATATAATCACCGAAGACCTACAGAATACCAAGAGAAGACTACTCAACATTCTGTCATAAGGTACATGGGAAAAGGATCCCAGGAAGAACTGGCATATGTATATGTGTAAAAGAACCACATCTTCCACACCTACAACAAGCCAAACATTGTAATCAAATTGGCTGTAATAAAAAAATAAAAAATTAAATTAAAAACACGAACAAGATGTAGTGAGACAAACTTGAGGGGCTTTCTCCTGGCACATTCCATTCTAAATTCCAATCTAGAACACGACTTCCATTGAGGCTCTGTTGCCCCAGTAACCAGATTTGGTAAGGGAGAGCTGCTGCCACCTTGTGGCCGTTTCACACAACAGCAGCTTTAATCCCAGCGCTAATGGTCAGTTGATATTCAAAATCATTGCAGGCCTGTAAATGACACCTGCCCTGAAAACAAATCCTCGGTTCATATATCGACCAAAAATTTCAAAGGACGTGCATATTTCAAAACGACAGTTTCAAAAGGCATATTTTACACACATTAGTGTTCTGCTTCTTTTTCTTTCTTTTTTTGTTAAAACAACGGAATGGCAAAAAGCATCCCTCAGAATGGGCGAAAATATTTGCAAACGAATCAATGGACAAAGGTTTAATCTCCAATATATATAAAGAGCTCATGCAGCTTAATATTAAAAAAACAAACAACCCAATACAAAAATGGGCAGAAGATCTAAAGAGACGTTTCTTCAAAGAAGACACAGAGATGGCCAAGACGCACATGAAAAGCTGCTCAACATCACTAATTATTCGAGAAATGCAAATCAAAACTACAATGAGGTATCACCTCACACGTGTTAGAATCGGCATCATCAGAAAATCTACAAACAACGAATTCTGGGGAGGGTGTGGACAAAAGGATCCCTCTTCCACTATTGGTGGAAATGTAAATTGATACAGTCTCTATGGAGAACAATATGGAGTTTCCTTTAAAAAAGCTAGTAATAGAATTACCATATGATCCAGCAATCCCACTTCTGGGCATATACCCAGAGAAAACCATAAATCAAAAAGGCACATTCACCACAATGCTCATTTCAGCACTATTTACAATAGCCAGGTAATGGAAGCAACATGAATACCCACAGACAGACGAATGGATAAAGATGTGGTACATATATAAAATGGAATATTACTCAGCCATAAGAAGGAATGAAACTGGGTCATTTGTAGAGACGTCGATGGATCTAGAGACTGTCATACAGAATGAGGTAAGTCAGAAAGAGACAAACAAATATTGTATATTAATGCATATATGTGGACCCTAGAAAAATGGAACAGATGAACTGGTTTGAAGGGAAGAAATAGAGACACAGAGGTAGAGAACACACGTATGGACACCAAGTGTGGGAAGCCATGGGGAGGTGGTGTTGGGAGATTGGGATTGACCTGTATACATGTATATGCATAAAATACATAACTAATAATAACCTGCTGTATAAAAAAATAAATAAAATTAAATTTCAAAATTTTAAAAAATAAAGCTTAAAAATAAAACAAAAAAAATTTCTTCCCTTCACACAGATGTATTTATATGAATGAATTATTTCCATGCTTATATCTATAAATACATAAAAGAGGAATAAAATCTAACTTGAACCAAAAAAGAAAAAAAAAAAACCCTGAACCCACGAGTTAGACAGAGGAAAACCCTATCAGGGCACTTGCTCCAGCGGTAAACAATTCTGAAATTGGTCAGAGGTGGGGAATCATCTCCAATAGAGCCAGCTGCCCACTCCTACGCAAGGAGCGTCCTCATTGCAAAGCGGGGGGCCATGCCGAGGCATCTGTGAGTAACCGTGAGATGAGCCCCAGGCCAGCTGCTGTTGAACTTTTCCCACCCTTCCCAGTTAAAACACCTGAATATGTACAAGGGCTTGAAAGCCTAGAGGAAGGGGCGTGGAGCCACACCAGCGACAGCACGTAGGCCAACTTGGTGCCTGCAGGCCAGCCAGGAAGGTCCTGGCCCTGGGCGCTCTTCTGGAAGCTTTCCATTGCCCTGCCTGAGATACCCCACCTGTCCCGGCCCCCACTGCTTTTTTCCTTGCTCACATCTGTCCGGAGAGAAATTCCAGCGGAAGGTATGGGTGACACATCCTCTTCTTTACAAGTGGAAGCCTGGCAACTCCTGCAGAAAGTTCAGCAGAGACCCACTCACACCGGGCCACCCACAAAGCCGTGACCCCTCACTCCCTCCCACCACCACAGCCCCGAGACTGCTGTCTGGGCAGAGAATATGGAGTCAGGCACAGCTTCAGTGGCTATTGCTGCCTGCAGTGCTGTTTATATTGACCTCAACCCAGGCACACCTGGGGAGGGCCGGCCGGCAGGGTCAGGCTACCCAGGTCAGCTAATCCTCAGCCCTCAGGGAATCACATTGTTGAAAATGGACCTCGCTAAGGCAGAATAGAAGCCAAGGAATAAAAGGACACAATGCCATTTGCAGCACCGTATGTGTGTCTAGAGGTAATCACGTGAATTGTAGTAAGTCAGAAAGTGAAAGACACATATCATATCATATCTCTTATAGGTGTGACCGAAAAATGGATACCAGGGCAGATATTTCCACGGAGTAGGGCAATTACAGATTCATTCAACAAACTTATGGTTCACCAATGGAAAGGTGTGAGGATTGGTTTCATTATGATATTGGGGTTAACAGACATATACAAACACAGGTGACATATATAATCACCGAAGACCTACAGAATACCAAGAGAAGACTACTCAACATTCTGTCTTAAGGTACATGGGAAAAGGATCCCAGGAAGAACTGACATATGTATATGTGTAAAAGAACCACATCTTCCACACCTACAACTAGCCAAACATTGTAATCAAATTTGCTGTAATAAATAATAAAAAATATTAAATTAAAAACACGAACAATAAGTAGTGAGACAAACTTGAGGGGCTTTCTCCTGGCACATTCCATTCTAAATTACAATCTAGAACACGACTTCCATTGACGCTCTGTTGCCCCAGTAACCAGATTTGGTAAGGGAGAACTGCTGCCACCTTGTGGCCGTTTCACACAACAGCAGCTTTAATCCCAGCGCTAATGGTCAGTTGATATTAAAAATCATTGCAGGCCTGTAAATGACACCTGCCCTGAAAACAAATCCTGGGTTCATATATCGACCAAAAAATTCAAAGGACGTCCACATTTCAAAACGACAGTTTCAAAAGGCATATTTTACACACATTAGTGTTCTGCTTCTTTTTCTTTCTTTCTGTTTTTGTTAAAAAAAAGGGAATGGCAAAAGGCATCCCTCAGAATGGGCGAAAATATTTGCAAACGAATCAATGGACAAAGGTTTAATCTCCAATATATATAAAGAGCTCATGCAGCTTAATATTAAAAAAACAAACAACCCAATACAAAAATGGGCAGAAGATCTACAGAGACGTTTCTTCAAAGAAGACACAGAGATGGCCAAGACACACATGAAAAGCTGCTCAACATCACTAATTATTAGAGAAATGCAAATCAAAACTACAGTGAGGTATCACCTCACACCTGTTAGAATCGGCATCATCAGAAAATCTACAAACAATGAATTCTGGGGAGGGTGTGGACAAAAGGATCCCTCTTCCACTATTGGTAGAAATGTAAATTGATACAGTCACGATGGAGAACAGTATGGAGTTTCCTTTAAAAACCTAGAAATACAATTAACATATGATCCAGCAATCCCACTTCTGGGCATATACCAAGAGAAAACCATAAATCAAAAAGGCACATTCACCACAAGTGTCATTTCAGCACTATTTACGATAGCCAGGTAATGGAAGCAACCTAAATACCCACAGACAGACGAATGGATAAAGATGTGGTACATATATAAAATGGAATATTACTCAGCCATAAGAAGGAATGAAACTGGGTCATTTGTAGAGACGTCGATGGATCTAGAGACTGTCATACAGAATGAAGTAAGTCAGAAAGAGAAAAACAAATATTGTATATTAATGCATATATGTGGAACCTAGAAAAATGGTACAGATGAACTGGTTTGCAGGGAAGAAAGAGAGACACAGAGGTAGAGAACACACGTATGGACACCAAGTGTGGGAAGCCATGGGGAGGTGGTGTTGGGATGAGTTGGGAGATTGGGATTGACCTGTATACATGTATATGCATAAAATACATAACTAATAATAACCTGCTGTATAAAAAAAATAAATAAAATTAAATTTCAAAATTTTTAAAAATAAAACTTAAAAATAAAACAGAAAAAAGTTCTTCCCTTCACACAGATGTATTTATATGAATGAATTATTTCCATGCTTATATCTCTAAATACATAAAAGAGGAATAAAATCTAACTTGAACCAAAAAAGGAAAAAAAAACCTGAACCCACGAGTTAGACAGAGGAAAACCCTATCAGGGCACTTGCTCCATCGGTAAACAATTCTGAAATTGGTCAGAGGTGGGGAATCATCTCCAATAGAGCCAGCTGCCCACTCCTACGCAAGGAGCGTCCTCATTGCAAAGCGGGGGGCCATGCCGAGGCATCTGTGAGTAACCGTGAGCTGAGCCCCAGGCCAGCTGCTGTTGAACTTTTCCCACCGTTCCCAGGTAAACCACCTGAATATGTACAATAGCTTGAAAGCCTAGAGGAAGGGGCGTGGAGCCACACCAGCGACAGCACGCAGGCCAACTTGGTGCCTGCAGGCCAGCCAGGATGGTCCTGGCCCTGGGCGCTCTTCTGGAAGCTTTCCATTGCCCTGCCTGAGATACCCCACCTGTCCCGGCCCCCACTGCTTTTTTCCTTGCTCACATCTGTCCGGAGAGAAATTCCAGCGGAAGGTATGGGTGACACATCCTCTTCTTTACAAGTGGAAGCCTGGCAACTCCTGCAGAAAGTCCAGCAGAGACCCACTCACACCGGGCCACCCACAAAGCCGTGACCCCTCACTCCCTCCCACCAGCACAGCCCCGAGACTGCTGACTGGGCAGAGAATATGGCGTCAGGCAGAGCTTCAGGGGTTATTGCTGCCTGCAGTGCTGTTTATATTGACCTCAACCCAGGCACACCTGGGGAGGGCCGGCCGGCAGGGTCAGGCTACCCAGGTCAGCTAATCCTCAGCCCTCAGGGAATCACATTGTTGAAAATGGACCTCGCTAAAGCAGAATAGAAGCCAAGGAATAAAAGGACACAATGCCATTTGCAGCACCGTATGTGTGTCTAGAGGTATTCACGTGAATTGTAGTAAGTTCAGAAAGTGAAAGACACATATCATATCATATCTCTTATAGGTGTGACCGAAAAATGGATACCAGGGCAGATATTTCCACGGAGATGGGCAATCAGAGATTCATTAAACAAACTTATGGTTCACCAAAGGAAAGGTGTGAGGATTGGTTTCATTATGATATTGGGGTTAACAGACATATACAAACACAGGTGACATATATAATCACCGAAGACCTACAGAATACCAAGAGAAGACTACTCAACATTCTGTCATAAGGTACATGGGAAAAGGATCCCAGGAAGAACTGGCATATGTATATGTGTAAAAGAACCACATCTTCCACACCTACAACAAGCCAAACATTGTAATCAAATTTGCTGTAATAAAAAAATAAAAAATTAAATTAAAAACACGAACAAGATGTAGTGAGACAAACTTGAGGGGCTTTCTCCTGGCACATTCCATTCTAAATTCCAGTCTAGAACACGACTTCCATTGAGGCTCTGTTGCCCCAGTAACCAGATTTGGTAAGGGAGAGCTGCTGCCACCTTGTGGCCGTTTCACACAACAGCAGCTTTAATCCCAGCGCTAATGGTCAGTTGATATTCAAAATCATTGCAGGCCTGTAAATGACACCTGCCCTGAAAACAAATCCTCGGTTCATATATCGACCAAAAATTTCAAAGGACGTCCATATTTCAAAACGACAGTTTCAAAAGGCATATTTTACACACATTAGTGTTCTGCTTCTTTTTCTTTCTTTTTTTGTTAAAAAAACGGAATGGCAAAAAGCATCCCTCAGAATGGGCGAAAATATTTGCAAACGAATCAATGGACAAAGGTTTAATCGCCAATATATATAAAGAGCTCATGCAGCTTAATATTAAAAAAACAAACAACCCAATACAAAAATGGGCAGAAGATCTAAAGAGACGATTCTTCAAAGAAGATACAGAGATGGCCAAGACGCACATGAAAAGCTGCTCAACATCACTAATTATTCGAGAAATGCAAATCAAAACTACAATGAGGTATCACCTCACACGTGTTAGAATCGGCATCATCAGAAAATCTACAAACAACGAATTCTGGGGAGGGTGTGGACAAAAGGATCCCTCTTCCACTATTGGTGGAAATGTAAATTGATACAGTCACTATGGAGAACAATATGGAGTTTCCTTTAAAAAAGCTAGTAATAGAATTACCATATGATCCAGCAATCCCACTTCTGGGCATATACCCAGAGAAAACCATAAATCAAAAAGGCACATTCACCACAATGCTCATTTCAGCACTATTTACAATAGCCAGGTAATGGAAGCAACATGAATACCCACAGACAGACGAATGGATAAAGATGTGGTACATATATAAAATGGAATATTACTCAGCCATAAGAAGGAATGAAACTGGGTCATTTGTAGAGACGTCGATGGATCTAGAGACTGTCATACAGAATGAGGTAAGTCAGAAAGAGACAAACAAATATTGTATATTAATGCATATATGTGGACCCTAGAAAAATGGAACAGATGAACTGGTTTGAAGGGAAGAAATAGAGACACAGAGGTAGAGAACACACGTATGGACACCAAGTGTGGGAAGCCATGGGGAGGTGGTGTTGGGATGAGTTGGGAGATTGGGATTGACCTGTATACATGTATATGCATAAAATACATAACTAATAATAACCTGCTGTATAAAAAAATAAATAAAATTAAATTTCAAAATTTTTAAAAATAAAACTTAAAAATAAAACAAAAAAAATTTCTTCCCTTCACACAGATGTATTTATATGAATGAATTATTTCCATGCTTATATCTATAAATACATAAAAGAGGAATAAAATCTAACTTGAACCAAAAAAGAAAAAAAAAAAAACGTGAACCCACGAGTTAGACAGAGGAAAACCCTATCAGGGCACTTGCTCCAGCGGTAAACAATTCTGAAATTGGTCAGAGGTGGGGAATCATCTCCAATAGAGCCAGCTGACCACTCCTACGCAAGGAGTGTCCTCATTGCAAAGCGGGGGGCCATGCCGAGGCATCTGTGAGTAACCGTGAGCTGAGCCCCAGGCCAGCTGCTGTTGAACTTTTCCCACCCTTCCCAGGTAAAACACCTGAATATGTACAAGGGCTTGAAAGCCTAGAGGAAGGGGCGTGGAGCCACACCAGCGACAGCACGCAGGCCAACTTGGTGCCTGCAGGCCAGCCAGGATGGTCCTGGCCCTGGGCGCTCTTCTGGAAGCTTTCCATTGCCCTGCCTGAGATACCCCACCTGTCCCGGCCCCCACTGCTTTTTTCCTTGCTCACATCTGTCCGGAGAGAAATTCCAGCGGAAGGTATGGGTGACACATCCTCTTCTTTACAAGTGGAAGCCTGGCAACTCCTGCAGAAAGTTCAGCAGAGACCCACTCACACCGGGCCACCCACAAAGCCGTGACCCCTCACTCCCTCCCACCACCACAGCCCCGAGACTGCTGACTGGGCAGAGAATATGGAGTCAGGCACAGCTTCAGTGGCTATTGCTGCCTGCAGTGCTGTTTATATTGACCTCAACCCAGGCACACCTGGGGAGGGCCGGCCGGCAGGGTCAGGCTACCCAGGTCAGCTAATCCTCAGCCCTCAGGGAATCACATTGTTGAAAATGGACCTCGCTAAGGCAGAATAGAAGCCAAGGAATAAAAGGACACAATGCCATTTGCAGCACCGTATGTGTGTCTAGAGGTAATCACGTGAATTGTAGTAAGTCAGAAAGTGAAAGACACATATCATATCATATCTCTTATAGGTGTGACCGAAAAATGGATACCAGGGCAGATATTTCCACGGAGTAGGGCAATCACAGATTCATTCAACAAACTTATGGTTCACCAATGGAAAGGTGTGAGGATTGGTTTCATTATGATATTGGGGTTAACAGACATATACAAACACAGGTGACATATATAATCACCGAAGACCTACAGAATACCAAGAGAAGACTACTCAACATTCTGTCATAAGGTACATGGGAAAAGGATCCCAGGAAGAACTGACATATATATATGTGTAAAAGAACCACATCTTCCACACCTACAACTAGCCAAACATTGTAATCAAATTTGCTGTAATAAATAATAAAAAATATTAAATTAAAAACACGAACAATAAGTAGTGAGACAAACTTGAGGGGCTTTCTCCTGGCACATTCCATTCTAAATTACAATCTAGAACACGACTTCCATTGACGCTCTGTTGCCCCAGTAACCAGATTTGGTAAGGGAGAACTGCTGCCACCTTGTGGCCGTTTCACACAACAGCAGCTTTAATCCCAGCGCTAATGGTCAGTTGATATTAAAAATCATTGCAGGCCTGTAAATGACACCTGCCCTGAAAACAAATCCTGGGTTCATATATCGACCAAAAAATTCAAAGGACGTCCACATTTCAAAACGACAGTTTCAAAAGGCATATTTTACACACATTAGTGTTCTGCTTCTTTTTCTTTCTTTCTGTTTTTGTTAAAAAAAAGGGAATGGCAAAAGGCATCCCTCAGAATGGGCGAAAATATTTGCAAACGAATCAATGGACAAAGGTTTAATCTCCAATATATATAAAGAGCTCATGCAGCTTAATATTAAAAAAACAAACAACCCAATACAAAAATGGGCAGAAGATCTACAGAGACGTTTCTTCAAAGAAGACACAGAGATGGCCAAGACACACATGAAAAGCTGCTCAACATCACTAATTATTCGAGAAATGCAAATCAAAACTACAGTGAGGTATCACCTCACACCTGTTAGAATCTGCATCATCAGAAAATCTACAAACAACGAATTCTGGGGAGGGTGTGGACAAAAGGATCCCTCTTCCACTACTGGTAGAAATGTAAATTGATACAGTCACGATGGAGAACAGTATGGAGTTTCCTTTAAAAACCTAGAAATACAATTAACATATGATCCAGCAATCCCACTTCTGGGCATATACCCAGAGAAAACCATAAATCAAAAAGGCACATTCACCACAAGTGTCATTTCAGCACTATTTACGATAGCCAGGTAATGGAAGCAACCTAAATACCCACAGACAGACGAATGGATAAAGATGTGGTACATATATAAAATGGAATATTACTCAGCCATAAGAAGGAATGAAACTGGGTCATTTGTAGAGACGTCGATGGATCTAGAGACTGTCATACAGAATGAGGTAAGTCAGAAAGAGAAAAACAAATATTGTATATTAATGCATATATGTGGAACCTAGAAAAATGGTACAGATGAACTGGTTTGCAGGGAAGAAAGAGAGACACAGAGGTAGAGAACACACGTATGGACACCAAGTGTGGGAAGCCATGGGGAGGTGGTGTTGGGATGAGTTGGGAGATTGGGATTGACCTATATACATGTATATGCATAAAATACATAACTAATAATAACCTGCTGTATAAAAAAATGAATAAAATTAAATTTCAAAATTTTTAAAAATAAAACTTAAAAATAAAACAGAAAAAAGTTCTTCCCTTCACACAGATGTATTTATATGAATGAATTATTTCCATGCTTATATCTCTAAATACATAAAAGAGGAATAAAATCTAACTTGAACCAAAAAAGAAAAAAAAACCTGAACCCACGAGTTAGACAGAGGAAAACCCTATCAGGGCACTTGCTCCAGCAGTAAACAATTCTGAAATTGGTCAGAGGTGGGGAATCATCTCCAATAGAGCCAGCTGCCCACTCCTACGCAAGGAGCGTCCTCATTGCAAAGCGGGGGGCCATGCCGAGGCATCTGTGAGTAACCGTGAGCTGAGCCCCAGGCCAGCTGCTGTTGAACTTTTCCCACCCTTCCCAGGTAAACCACCTGAATATGTACAATAGCTTGAAAGCCTAGAGGAAGGGGCGTGGAGCCACACCAGCGACAGCACGCAGGCCAACTTGGTGCCTGCAGGCCAGCCAGGATGGTCCTGGCCCTGGGCGCTCTTCTGGAAGCTTTCCATTGCCCTGCCTGAGATACCCCACCTGTCCCGGCCCCCACTGCTTTTTTCCTTGCTCACATCTGTCCGGAGAGAAATTCCAGCGGAAGGTATGGGTGACACATCCTCTTCTTTACAAGTGGAAGCCTGGCAACTCCTGCAGAAAGTCCAGCAGAGACCCACTCACACCGGGCCACCCACAAAGCCGTGACCCCTCACTCCCTCCCACCAGCACAGCCCCGAGACTGCTGACTGGGCAGAGAATATGGAGTCAGGCAGAGCTTCAGGGGTTATTGCTGCCTGCAGTGCTGTTTATATTGACCTCAACCCAGGCACACCTGGGGAGGGCCGGCCGGCAGGGTCAGGCTACCCAGGTCAGCTAATCCTCAGCCCTCAGGGAATCACATTGTTGAAAATGGACCTCGCTAAGGCAGAATAGAAGCCAAGGAATAAAAGGACACAATGCCATTTGCAGCACCGTATGTGTGTCTAGAGGTATTCACGTGAATTGTAGTAAGTTCAGAAAGTGAAAGACACATATCATATCATATCTCTTATAGGTGTGACCGAAAAATGGATACCAGGGCAGATATTTCCACGGAGAAGGGCAATCAGAGATTCATTAAACAAACTTATGGTTCACCAAAGGAAAGGTGTGAGGATTGGTTTCATTATGATATTGGGGTTAACAGACATATACAAACACAGGTGACATATATAATCACCGAAGACCTACAGAATACCAAGAGAAGACTACTCAACATTCTGTCATAAGGTACATGGGAAAAGGATCCCAGGAAGAACTGGCATATGTATATGTGTAAAAGAACCACATCTTCCACACCTACAACAAGCCAAACATTGTAATCAAATTGGCTGTAATAAAAAAATAAAAAATTAAATTAAAAACACGAACAAGATGTAGTGAGACAAACTTGAGGGGCTTTCTCCTGGCACATTCCATTCTAAATTCCAGTCTAGAACACGACTTCCATTGAGGCTCTGTTGCCCCAGTAACCAGATTTGGTAAGGGAGAGCTGCTGCCACCTTGTGGCCGTTTCACACAACAGCAGCTTTAATCCCAGCGCTAATGGTCAGTTGATATTCAAAATCATTGCAGGCCTATAAATGACACCTGCCCTGAAAACAAATCCTCGGTTCATATATCGACCAAAAATTTCAAAGGACGTCCATATTTCAAAACGACAGTTTCAAAAGGCATATTTTACACACATTAGTGTTCTGCTTCTTTTTCTTTCTTTTTTTGTTAAAAAAACGGAATGGCAAAAAGCATCCCTCAGAATGGGCGAAAATATTTGCAAACGAATCAATGGACAAAGGTTTAATCTCCAATATATATAAAGAGCTCATGCAGCTTAATATTAAAAAAACAAACAACCCAATACAAAAATGGGCAGAAGATCTAAAGAGACGTTTCTTCAAAGAAGACACAGAGATGGCCAAGACGCACATGAAAAGCTGCTCAACATCACTAATTATTCGAGAAATGCAAATCAAAACTACAATGAGGTATCACCTCACACGTGTTAGAATCGGCATCATCAGAAAATCTACAAACAACGAATTCTGGGGAGGGTGTGGACAAAAGGATCCCTCTTCCACTATTGGTGGAAATGTAAATTGATACAGTCACTATGGAGAACAATATGGAGTTTCCTTTAAAAAAGCTAGTAATAGAATTACCATATGATCCAGCAATCCCACTTCTGGGCATATACCCAGAGAAAACCATAAATCAAAAAGGCACATTCACCACAATGCTCATTTCAGCACTATTTACAATAGCCAGGTAATGGAAGCAACATGAATACCCACAGACAGACGAATGGATAAAGATGTGGTACATATATAAAATGGAATATTACTCAGCCATAAGAAGGAATGAAACTGGGTCATTTGTAGAGACGTCGATGGATCTAGAGACTGTCATACAGAATGAGGTAAGTCAGAAAGAGACAAACAAATATTGTATATTAATGCATATATGTGGACCCTAGAAAAATGGAACAGATGAACTGGTTTGAAGGGAAGAAATAGAGACACAGAGGTAGAGAACACACGTATGGACACCAAGTGTGGGAAGCCATGGGGAGGTGGTGTTGGGATGAGTTGGGAGATTGGGATTGACCTGTATACATGTATATGCATAAAATACATAACTAATAATAACCTGCTGTATAAAAAAATAAATAAAATTAAATTTCAAAATTTTTAAAAATAAAACTTAAAAATAAAACAAAAAAAATTTCTTCCCTTCACACAGATGTATTTATATGAATGAATTATTTCCATGCTTATATCTATAAATACATAAAAGAGGAATAAAATCTAACTTGAACCAAAAAAGAAAAAAAAAAAACCTGAACCCACGAGTTAGACAGAGGAAAACCCTATCAGGGCACTTGCTCCAGCGGTAAACAATTCTGAAATTGGTCAGAGGTGGGGAATCATCTCCAATAGAGCCAGCTGCCCACTCCTACGCAAGGAGCGTCCTCATTGCAAAGCGGGGGGCCATGCCGAGGCATCTGTGAGTAACCGTGAGCTGAGCCCCAGGCCAGCTGCTGTTGAACTTTTCCCACCCTTCCCAGGTAAAACACCTGAATATGTACAAGGGCTTGAAAGCCTAGAGGAAGGGGCGTGGAGCCACACCAGCGACAGCACGCAGGCCAACTTGGTGCCTGCAGGCCAGCCAGGATGGTCCTGGCCCTGGGCGCTCTTCTGGAAGCTTTCCATTGCCCTGCCTGAGATACCCCACCTGTCCCGGCACCCACTGCTTTTTTCCTTCCTCACATCTGTCCGGAGAGAAATTCCAGCGGAAGGTATGGGTGACACATCCTCTTCTTTACAAGTGGAAGCCTGGCAACTCCTGCAGAAAGTTCAGCAGAGACCCACTCACACCGGGCCACCCACAAAGCCGTGACCCCTCACTCCCTCCCACCACCACAGCCCCGAGACTGCTGACTGGGCAGAGAATATGGAGTCAGGCACAGCTTCAGTGGCTATTGCTGCCTGCAGTGCTGTTTATATTGACCTCAACCCAGGCACACCTGGGGAGGGCCGGCCGGCAGGGTCAGGCTACCCAGGTCAGCTAATCCTCAGCCCTCAGGGAATCACATTGTTGAAAATGGACCTCGCTAAGGCAGAATAGAAGCCAAGGAATAAAAGGACACAATGCCATTTGCAGCACCGTATGTGTGTCTAGAGGTAATCACGTGAATTGTAGTAAGTCAGAAAGTGAAAGACACATATCATATCATATCTCTTATAGGTGTGACCGAAAAATGGATACCAGGGCAGATATTTCCACGGAGTAGGGCAATCACAGATTCATTCAACAAACTTATGGTTCACCAATGGAAAGGTGTGAGGATTGGTTTCATTATGATATTGGGGTTAACAGACATATACAAACACAGGTGACATATATAATCACCGAAGACCTACAGAATACCAAGAGAAGACTACTCAACATTCTGTCATAAGGTACATGGGAAAAGGATCCCAGGAAGAACTGACATATGTATATGTGTAAAAGAACCACATCTTCCACACCTACAACTAGCCAAACATTGTAATCAAATTTGCTGTAATAAATAATAAAAAATATTAAATTAAAAACACGAACAATAAGTAGTGAGACAAACTTGAGGGGCTTTCTCCTGGCACATTCCATTCTAAATTACAATCTAGAACACGACTTCCATTGACGCTCTGTTGCCCCAGTAACCAGATTTGGTAAGGGAGAACTGCTGCCACCTTGTGGCCGTTTCACACAACAGCAGCTTTAATCCCAGCGCTAATGGTCAGTTGATATTAAAAATCATTGCAGGCCTGTAAATGACACCTGCCCTGAAAACAAATCCTGGGTTCATATATCGACCAAAAAATTCAAAGGACGTCCACATTTCAAAACGACAGTTTCAAAAGGCATATTTTACACACATTAGTGTTCTGCTTCTTTTTCTTTCTTTCTGTTTTTGTTAAAAAAAAGGGAATGGCAAAAGGCATCCCTCAGAATGGGCGAAAATATTTGCAAACGAATCAATGGACAAAGGTTTAATCTCCAATATATATAAAGAGCTCATGCAGCTTAATATTAAAAAAACAAACAACCCAATACAAAAATGGGCAGAAGATCTACAGAGACGTTTCTTCAAAGAAGACACAGAGATGGCCAAGACACACATGAAAAGCTGCTCAACATCACTAATTATTAGAGAAATGCAAATCAAAACTACAGTGAGGTATCACCTCACACCTGTTAGAATCGGCATCATCAGAAAATCTACAAACAACGAATTCTGGGGAGGGTGTGGACAAAAGGATCCCTCTTCCACTATTGGTAGAAATGTAAATTGATACAGTCACGATGGAGAACAGTATGGAGTTTCCTTTAAAAACCTAGAAATACAATTAACATATGATCCAGCAATCCCACTTCTGGGCATATACCCAGAGAAAACCATAAATCAAAAAGGCACATTCACCACAAGTGTCATTTCAGCACTATTTACGATAGCCAGGTAATGGAAGCAACCTAAATACCCACAGACAGACGAATGGATAAAGATGTGGTACATATATAAAATGGAATATTACTCAGCCATAAGAAGGAATGAAACTGGGTCATTTGTAGAGACGTCGATGGATCTAGAGACTGTCATACAGAATGAAGTAAGTCAGAAAGAGAAAAACAAATATTGTATATTAATGCATATATGTGGAACCTAGAAAAATGGTACAGATGAACTGGTTTGCAGGGAAGAAAGAGAGACACAGAGGTAGAGAACACACGTATGGACACCAAGTGTGGGAAGCCATGGGGAGGTGGTGTTGGGATGAGTTGGGAGATTGGGATTGACCTGTATACATGTATATGCATAAAATACATAACTAATAATAACCTGCTGTATAAAAAAAATAAATAAAATTAAATTTCAAAATTTTTAAAAATAAAACTTAAAAATAAAACAGAAAAAAGTTCTTCCCTTCACACAGATGTATTTATATGAATGAATTATTTCCATGCTTATATCTCTAAATACATAAAAGAGGAATAAAATCTAACTTGAACCAAAAAAGAAAAAAAAAACCTGAACCCACGAGTTAGACAGAGGAAAACCCTATCAGGGCACTTGCTCCAGCAGTAAACAATTCTGAAATTGGTCAGAGGTGGGGAATCATCTCCAATAGAGCCAGCTGCCCACTCCTACGCAAGGAGCGTCCTCATTGCAAAGCGGGGGGCCATGCCAAGGCATCTGTGAGTAACCGTGAGCTGAGCCCCAGGCCAGCTGCTGTTGAACTTTTCCCACCCTTCCCAGGTAAACCACCTGAATATGTACAATAGCTTGAAAGCCTAGAGGAAGGGGCGTGGAGCCACACCAGCGACAGCACGCAGGCCAACTTGGTGCCTGCAGGCCAGCCAGGATGGTCCTGGCCCTGGGCGCTCTTCTGGAAGCTTTCCATTGCCCTGCCTGAGATACCCCACCTGTCCCGGCCCCCACTGCTTTTTTCCTTGCTCACATCTGTCCGGAGAGAAATTCCAGCGGAAGGTATGGGTGACACATCCTCTTCTTTACAAGTGGAAGCCTGGCAACTCCTGCAGAAAGTCCAGCAGAGACCCACTCACACCGGGCCACCCACAAAGCCGTGACCCCTCACTCCCTCCCACCAGCACAGCCCCAAGACTGCTGACTGGGCAGAGAATATGGCGTCAGGCAGAGCTTCAGGGGTTATTGCTGCCTGCAGTGCTGTTTATATTGACCTCAACCCAGGCACACCTGGGGAGGGCCGGCCGGCAGGGTCAGGCTACCCAGGTCAGCTAATCCTCAGCCCTCAGGGAATCACATTGTTGAAAATGGACCTCGCTAAGGCAGAATAGAAGCCAAGGAATAAAAGGACACAATGCCATTTGCAGCACCGTATGTGTGTCTAGAGGTATTCACGTGAATTGTAGTAAGTTCAGAAAGTGAAAGACACATATCATATCATATCTCTTATAGGTGTGACCGAAAAATGGATACCAGGGCAGATATTTCCACGGAGAAGGGCAATCAGAGATTCATTAAACAAACTTATGGTTCACCAAAGGAAAGGTGTGAGGATTGGTTTCATTATGATATTGGGGTTAACAGACATATACAAACACAGGTGACATATATAATCACCGAAGACCTACAGAATACCAAGAGAAGACTACTCAACATTCTGTCATAAGGTACATGGGAAAAGGATCCCAGGAAGAACTGGCATATGTATATGTGTAAAAGAACCACATCTTCCACACCTACAACAAGCCAAACATTGTAATCAAATTTGCTGTAATAAAAAAATAAAAAAATTAAATTAAAAACACGAACAAGAAGTAGTGAGACAAACATGAGGGGCTTTCTCCTGGCACATTCCATTCTAAATTCCAATCTAGAACACGACTTCCATTGAGGCTCTGTTGCCCCAGTAACCAGATTTGGTAAGGGAGAGCTGCTGCCACCTTGTGGCCGTTTCACACAACAGCAGCTTTAATCCCAGCGCTAATGGTCAGTTGATATTCAAAATCATTGCAGGCCTGTAAATGACACCTGCCCTGAAAACAAATCCTCGGTTCATATATCGTCCAAAAATTTCAAAGGACGTCCATATTTCAAAACGACAGTTTCAAAAGGCATATTTTACACACATTAGTGTTCTGCTTCTTTTTCTTTCTTTTTTTGTTAAAAAAACGGAATGGCAAAAAGCATCCCTCAGAATGGGCGAAAATATTTGCAAACGAATCAATGGACAAAGGTTTAATCTCCAATATATATAAAGAGCTCATGCAGCTTAATATTAAAAAAACAAACAACCCAATACAAAAATGGGCAGAAGATCTAAAGAGACGTTTCTTCAAAGAAGACACAGAGATGGCCAAGACGCACATGAAAAGCTGCTCAACATCACTAATTATTCGAGAAATGCAAATCAAAACTACAATGAGGTATCACCTCACACGTGTTAGAATCGGCATCATCAGAAAATCTACAAACAACGAATTCTGGGGAGGGTGTGGACAAAAGGATCCCTCTTCCACTATTGGTGGAAATGTAAATTGATACAGTCACTATGGAGAACAATATGGAGTTTCCTTTAAAAAAGCTAGTAATAGAATTACCATATGATCCAGCAATCCCACTTCTGGGCATATACCCAGAGAAAACCATAAATCAAAAAGGCACATTCACCACAATGCTCATTTCAGCACTATTTACAATAGCCAGGTAATGGAAGCAACATGAATACCCACAGACAGACGAATGGATAAAGATGTGGTACATATATAAAATGGAATATTACTCAGCCATAAGAAGGAATGAAACTGGGTCATTTGTAGAGACGTCGATGGATCTAGAGACTGTCATACAGAATGAGGTAAGTCAGAAAGAGAAAAACAAATATTGTATATTAATGCATATATGTGGACCCTAGAAAAATGGAACAGATGAACTGGTTTGAAGGGAAGAAATAGAGACACAGAGGTAGAGAACACACGTATGGACACCAAGTGTGGGAAGCCATGGGGAGGTGGTGTTGGGATGAGTTGGGAGATTGGGATTGACCTGTATACATGTATATGCATAAAATACATAACTAATAATAACCTGCTGTATAAAAAAATAAATAAAATTAAATTTCAAAATTTTAAAAAATAAAACTTAAAAATAAAACAAAAAAAATTCTTCCCTTCACACAGATGTATTTATATGTATGAATTATTTCCATGCTTATATCTATAAATACATAAAAGAGGAATAAAATCTAACTTGAACCAAAAAAGAAAAAAAAAAAACCTGAACCCACGAGTTAGACAGAGGAAAACCCTATCAGGGCACTTGCTCCAGCGGTAAACAATTCTGAAATTGGTCAGAGGTGGGGAATCATCTCCAATAGAGCCAGCTGCCCACTCCTACGCAAGGAGCGTCCTCATTGCAAAGCGGGGGGCCATGCCGAGGCATCTGTGAGTAACCGTGAGCTGAGCCCCAGGCCAGCTGCTGTTGAATTTTTCCCACCCTTCCCAGGTAAAACACCTGAATATGTACAAGGGCTTGAAAGCCTAGAGGAAGGGGCGTGGAGCCACACCAGCGACAGCACGCAGGCCAACTTGGTGTCTGCAGGCCAGCCAGGATGGTCCTGGCCCTGGGCGCTCTTCTGGAAGCTTTCCATTGCCCTGCCTGAGATACCCCACCTGTCCCGGCCCCCACTGCTTTTTTCCTTGCTCACATCTGTCCGGAGAGAAATTCCAGCGGAAGGTATGGGTGACACATCCTCTTCTTTACAAGTGGAAGCCTGGCAACTCCTGCAGAAAGTTCAGCAGAGACCCACTCACACCGGGCCACCCACAAAGCCGTGACCCCTCACTCCCTCCCACCACCACAGCCCCGAGACTGCTGACTGGGCAGAGAATATGGAGTCAGGCACAGCTTCAGGGGTTATTGCTGCCTGCAGTGCTGTTTATATTGACCTCAACCCAGGCACACCTGGGGAGGGCCGGCCGGCAGGGTCAGGCTACCCAGGTCAGCTAATCCTCAGCCCTCAGGGAATCACATTGTTGAAAATGGACCTCGCTAAGGCAGAATAGAAGCCAAGGAATAAAAGGACACAATGCCATTTGCAGCACCGTATGTGTGTCTAGAGGTAATCACGTGAATTGTAGTAAGTCAGAAAGTGAAAGACACATATCATATCATATCTCTTATAGGTGTGAGCGAAAAATGGATACCAGGGCAGATATTTCCACGGAGTAGGGCAATCACAGATTCATTCAACAAACTTATGGTTCACCAATGGAAAGGTGTGAGGATTGGTTTCATTATGATATTGGGGTTAACAGACATATACAAACACAGGTGACATATATAATCACCGAAGACCTACAGAATACCAAGAGAAGACTACTCAACATTCTGTCATAAGGTACATGGGAAAAGGATCCCAGGAAGAACTGACATATGTATATGTGTAAAAGAACCACATCTTCCACACCTACAACTAGCCAAACATTGTAATCAAATTTGCTGTAATAAAAAATAAAAAAAATTAAATTAAAAACACGAACAATAAGTAGTGAGACAAACTTGAGGGGCTTTCTCCTGGCACATTCCATTCTAAATTACAATCTAGAACACGACTTCCATTGACGCTCTGGTGCCCCAGTAACCAGATTTGGTATGGGAGAACTGCTGCCACCTTGTGGCCGTTTCACACAACAGCAGCTTTAATCCCAGCGCTAATGGTCAGTTGATATTCAAAATCATTGCAGGCCTGTAAATGACACCTGCCCTGAAAACAAATCCTGGGTTCATGTATCGACCAAAAAATTCAAAGGACGTCCACATTTCAAAACGACAGTTTCAAAAGTCATATTTTACACACATTAGTGTTCTGCTTCTTTTTCTTTCTTTCTGTTTTTGTTAAAAAAACGGGAATGGCAAAAAGCATCCCTCAGAATGGGCGAAAATATTTGCAAACGAATCAATGGACAAAGGTTTAATCTCCAATATATATAAAGAGCTCATGCAGCTTAATATTAAAAAAACAAACAACCCAATACAAAAATGGGCAGAAGATCTACAGAGACGTTTCTTCAAAGAAGACACAGAGATGGCCAAGACACACATGAAAAGCTGCTCAACATCACTAATTATTAGAGAAATGCAAATCAAAACTACAGTGAGGTATCACCTCACACCTGTTAGAATCGGCATCATCAGAAAATCTACAAACAACGAATTCTGGGGAGGGTGTGGACAAAAGGATCCCTCTTCCACTATTGGTAGAAATGTAAATTGATACAGTCACGATGGAGAACAGTATGGAGTTTCCTTTAAAAACCTAGAAATACAATTAACATATGATCCAGCAATCCCACTTCTGGGCATATACCCAGAGAAAACCATAAATCAAAAAGGCACATTCACCACAAGTGTCATTTCAGCACTATTTACGATAGCCAGGTAATGGAAGCAACCTAAATACCCACAGACAGACGAATGGATAAAGATGTGGTACATATATAAAATGGAATATTACTCAGCCATAAGAAGGAATGAAACTGGGTCATTTGTAGAGACGTCGATGGATCTAGAGACTGTCATACAGAATGAAGTAAGTCAGAAAGAGAAAAACAAATATTGTATATTAATGCATATATGTGGAACCTAGAAAAATGGTACAGATGAACTGGTTTGCAGGGAAGAAAGAGAGACACAGAGGTAGAGAACACACGTATGGACACCAAGTGTGGGAAGCCATGGGGAGGTGGTGTTGGGATGAGTTGGGAGATTGGGATTGACCTCTATACATGTATATGCATAAAATACATAACTAATAATAACCTGCTGTATAAAAAAATAAATAAAATTAAATTTCAAAATTTTTAAAAATAAAACTTAAAAATAAAACAGAAAAAAGTTCTTCCCTTCACACAGATGTATTTATATGAATGAATTATTTCCATGCTTATATATCTAAATACATAAAAGAGGAATAAAATCTAACTTGAACCAAAAAAGAAAAAAAAAACCTGAACCCACGAGTTAGACAGAGGAAAACCCTATCAGGGCACTTGCTCCAGCAGTAAACAATTCTGAAATTGGTCAGAGGTGGGGAATCATCTCCAATAGAGCCAGCTGCCCACTCCTACGCAAGGAGCGTCCTCATTGCAAAGCGGGGGGCCATGCCGAGGCATCTGTGAGTAACCGTGAGCTGAGCCCCAGGCCAGCTGCTGTTGAACTTTTCCCACCCTTCCCAGGTAAAACACCTGAATATGTACAAGGGCTTGAAAGCCTAGAGGAAGGGGCGTGGAGCCACACCAGCGACAGCACGCAGGCCAACTTGGTGCCTGCAGGCCAGCCAGGATGGTCCTGGCCCTGGGCGCTCTTCTGGAAGCTTTCCATTGCCCTGCCTGAGATACCCCACCTGTCCCGGCCCCCACTGCTTTTTTCCTTGCTCACATCTGTCCGGAGAGAAATTCCAGCGGAAGGTATGGGTGACACATCCTCTTCTTTACAAGTGGAAGCCTGGCAACTCCTGCAGAAAGTCCAGCAGAGACCCACTCACACCGGGCCACCCACAAAGCCGTGACCCCTCACTCCCTCCCACCAGCACAGCCCCGAGACTGCTGACTGGGCAGAGAATATGGCGTCAGGCAGAGCTTCAGGGGTTATTGCTGCCTGCAGTGCTGTTTATATTGACCTCAACCCAGGCACACCTGGGGAGGGCCGGCCGGCAGGGTCAGGCTACCCAGGTCAGCTAATCCTCAGCCCTCAGGGAATCACATTGTTGAAAATGGACCTCGCTAAGGCAGAATAGAAGCCAAGGAATAAAAGGACACAATGCCATTTGCAGCACCGTATGTGTGTCTAGAGGTATTCACGTGAATTGTAGTAAGTTCAGAAAGTGAAAGACACATATCATATCATATCTCTTATAGGTGTGACCGAAAAATGGATACCAGGGCAGATATTTCCACGGAGAAGGGCAATCAGAGATTCATTAAACAAACTTATGGTTCACCAAAGGAAAGGTGTGAGGATTGGTTTCATTATGATATTGGGGTTAACAGACATATACAAACACAGGTGACATATATAATCACCGAAGACCTACAGAATACCAAGAGAAGACTACTCAACATTCTGTCATAAGGTACATGGGAAAAGGATCCCAGGAAGAACTGGCATATGTATATGTGTAAAAGAACCACATCTTCCACACCTACAACAAGCCAAACATTGTAATCAAATTTGCTGTAATAAAAAAATAAAAAAATTAAATTAAAAACACGAACAAGAAGTAGTGAGACAAACATGAGGGGCTTTCTCCTGGCACATTCCATTCTAAATTCCAGTCTAGAACACGACTTCCATTGAGGCTCTGTTGCCCCAGTAACCAGATTTGGTAAGGGAGAGCTGCTGCCACCTTGTGGCCGTTTCACACAACAGCAGCTTTAATCCCAGCGCTAATGGTCAGTTGATATTCAAAATCATTGCAGGCCTGTAAATGACACCTGCCCTGAAAACAAATCCTCGGTTCATATATCGACCAAAAATTTCAAAGGACGTCCATATTTCAAAACGACAGTTTCAAAAGGCATATTTTACACACATTAGTGTTCTGCTTCTTTTTCTTTCTTTTTTTGTTAAAAAAACGGAATGGCAAAAAGCATCCCTCAGAATGGGCGAAAATATTTGCAAACGAATCAATGGACAAAGGTTTAATCTCCAATATATATAAAGAGCTCATGCAGCTTAATATTAAAAAAACAAACAACCCAATACAAAAATGGGCAGAAGATCTAAAGAGACGTTTCTTCAAAGAAGACACAGAGATGGCCAAGACGCACATGAAAAGCTGCTCAACATCACTAATTATTCGAGAAATGCAAATCAAAACTACAATGAGGTATCACCTCACACGTGTTAGAATCGGCATCATCAGAAAATCTACAAACAACGAATTCTGGGGAGGGTGTGGACAAAAGGATCCCTCTTCCACTATTGGTGGAAATGTAAATTGATACAGTCACTATGGAGAACAATATGGAGTTTCCTTTAAAAAAGCTAGTAATAGAATTACCATATGATCCAGCAATCCCACTTCTGGGCATATACCCAGAGAAAACCATAAATCAAAAAGGCACATTCACCACAATGCTCATTTCAGCACTATTTACAATAGCCAGGTAATGGAAGCAACATGAATACCCACAGACAGACGAATGGATAAAGATGTGGTACATATATAAAATGGAATATTACTCAGCCATAAGAAGGAATGAAACTGGGTCATTTGTAGAGACGTCGATGGATCTAGAGACTGTCATACAGAATGAGGTAAGTCAGAAAGAGAAAAACAAATATTGTATATTAATGCATATATGTGGACCCTAGAAAAATGGAACAGATGAACTGGTTTGAAGGGAAGAAATAGAGACACAGAGGTAGAGAACACACGTATGGACACCAAGTGTGGGAAGCCATGGGGAGGTGGTGTTGGGATGAGTTGGGAGATTGGGATTGACCTGTATACATGTATATGCATAAAATACATAACTAATAATAACCTGCTGTATAAAAAAATAAATAAAATTAAATTTCAAAATTTTAAAAAATAAAACTTAAAAATAAAACAAAAAAAAATTCTTCCCTTCACACAGATGTATTTATATGTATGAATTATTTCCATGCTTATATCTATAAATACATAAAAGAGGAATAAAATCTAACTTGAACCAAAAAAGAAAAAAAAAAAAACCTGAACCCACGAGTTAGACAGAGGAAAACCCTATCAGGGCACTTGCTCCAGCGGTAAACAATTCTGAAATTGGTCAGAGGTGGGGAATCATCTCCAATAGAGCCAGCTGCCCACTCCTACGCAAGGAGCGTCCTCATTGCAAAGCGGGGGGCCATGCCGAGGCATCTGTGAGTAACCGTGAGCTGAGCCCCAGGCCAGCTGCTGTTGAATTTTTCCCACCCTTCCCAGGTAAAACACCTGAATATGTACAAGGGCTTGAAAGCCTAGAGGAAGGGGCGTGGAGCCACACCAGCGACAGCACGCAGGCCAACTTGGTGCCTGCAGGCCAGCCAGGATGGTCCTGGCCCTGGGCGCTCTTCTGGAAGCTTTCCATTGCCCTGCCTGAGATACCCCACCTGTCCCGGCCCCCACTGCTTTTTTCCTTGCTCACATCTGTCCGGAGAGAAATTCCAGCGGAAGGTATGGGTGACACATCCTCTTCTTTACAAGTGGAAGCCTGGCAACTCCTGCAGAAAGTTCAGCAGAGACCCACTCACACCGGGCCACCCACAAAGCCGTGACCCCTCACTCCCTCCCACCACCACAGCCCCGAGACTGCTGACTGGGCAGAGAATATGGAGTCAGGCACAGCTTCAGGGGTTATTGCTGCCTGCAGTGCTGTTTATATTGACCTCAACCCAGGCACACCTGGGGAGGGCCGGCCGGCAGGGTCAGGCTACCCAGGTCAGCTAATCCTCAGCCCTCAGGGAATCACATTGTTGAAAATGGACCTCGCTAAGGCAGAATAGAAGCCAAGGAATAAAAGGACACAATGCCATTTGCAGCACCGTATGTGTGTCTAGAGGTAATCACGTGAATTGTAGTAAGTCAGAAAGTGAAAGACACATATCATATCATATCTCTTATAGGTGTGACCGAAAAATGGATACCAGGGCAGATATTTCCACGGAGTAGGGCAATCACAGATTCATTCAACAAACTTATGGTTCACCAATGGAAAGGTGTGAGGATTGGTTTCATTATGATATTGGGGTTAACAGACATATACAAACACAGGTGACATATATAATCACCGAAGACCTACAGAATACCAAGAGAAGACTACTCAACATTCTGTCATAAGGTACATGGGAAAAGGATCCCAGGAAGAACTGACATATGTATATGTGTAAAAGAACCACATCTTCCACACCTACAACTAGCCAAACATTGTAATCAAATTTGCTGTAATAAAAAATAAAAAAAATTAAATTAAAAACACGAACAATAAGTAGTGAGACAAACTCGAGGGGCTTTCTCCTGGCACATTCCATTCTAAATTACAATCTAGAACACGACTTCCATTGACGCTCTGGTGCCCCAGTAACCAGATTTGGTAAGGGAGAACTGCTGCCACCTTGTGGCCGTTTCACACAACAGCAGCTTTAATCCCAGCGCTAATGGTCAGTTGATATTCAAAATCATTGCAGGCCTGTAAATGACACCTGCCCTGAAAACAAATCCTGGGTTCATATATCGACCAAAAAATTCAAAGGACGTCCACATTTCAAAACGACAGTTTCAAAAGGCATATTTTACACACATTAGTGTTCTGCTTCTTTTTCTTTCTTTCTGTTTTTGTTAGAAAAACGGGAATGGCAAAAAGCATCCCTCAGAATGGGCGAAAATATTTGCAAACGAATCAATGGACAAAGGTTTAATCTCCAATATATATAAAGAGCTCATGCAGCTTAATATTAAAAAAACAAACAACCCAATACAAAAATGGGCAGAAGATCTACAGAGACGTTTCTTCAAAGAAGACACAGAGATGGCCAAGGCACACATGAAAAGCTGCTCAACATCACTAATTATTAGAGAAATGCAAATCAAAACTACAGTGAGGTATCACCTCACACCTGTTAGAATCGGCATCATCAGAAAATCTACAAACAACGAATTCTGGGGAGGGTGTGGACAAAAGGATCCCTCTTCCACTATTGGTAGAAATGTAAATTCATACAGTCACGATGGAGAACAGTATGGAGTTTCCTTTAAAAACCTAGAAATACAATTAACATATGATCCAGCAATCCCACTTCTGGGCATATACCCAGAGAAAACCATAAATCAAAAAGGCACATTCACCACAAGTGTCATTTCAGCACTATTTACGATAGCCAGGTAATGGAAGCAACCTAAATACCCACAGACAGACGAATGGATAAAGATGTGGTACATATATAAAATGGAATATTACTCAGCCATAAGAAGGAATGAAACTGGGTCATTTGTAGAGACGTCGATGGATCTAGAGACTGTCATACAGAATGAAGTAAGTCAGAAAGAGAAAAACAAATATTGTATATTAATGCATATATGTGGAACCTAGAAAAATGGTACAGATGAACTGGTTTGCAGGGAAGAAAGAGAGACACAGAGGTAGAGAACACACGTATGGACACCAAGTGTGGGAAGCCATGGGGAGGTGGTGTTGGGATGAGTTGGGAGATTGGGATTGACCTGTATACATGTATATGCATAAAATACATAACTAATAATAACCTGCTGTATAAAAAAATAAATAAAATTAAATTTCAAAATTTTTAAAAATAAAACTTAAAAATAAAACAGAAAAAAGTTCTTCCCTTCACACAGATGTATTTATATGAATGAATTATTTCCATGCTTATATCTCTAAATACATAAAAGAGGAAGAAAATCTAACTTGAACCAAAAAAGAAAAAAGAACCTGAACCCACGAGTTAGACAGAGGAAAACCCTATCAGGGCACTTGCTCCAGAAGTAAACAATTCTGAAATTGGTCAGAGGTGGGGAATCATCTCCAATAGAGCCAGCTGCCCACTCCTACGCAAGGAGCGTCCTCATTGCAAAGCGGGGGGCCATGCCGAGGCATCTGTGAGTAACCGTGAGCTGAGCCCCAGGCCAGCTGCTGTTGAACTTTTCCCACCCTTCCCAGGTAAAACACCTGAATATGTACAAGGGCTTGAAAGCCTAGAGGAAGGGGCGTGGAGCCACACCAGCGACAGCACGCAGGCCAACTTGGTGCCTGCAGGCCAGCCAGGATGGTCCTGGCCCTGGGCGCTCTTCTGGAAGCTTTCCATTGCCCTGCCTGAGATACCCCACCTGTCCCGGCCCCCACTGCTTTTTTCCTTCCTCACATCTGTCCGGAGAGAAATTCCAGCGGAAGGTATGGGTGACACATCCTCTTCTTTACAAGTGGAATCCTGGCAACTCCTGCAGAAAGTCCAGCAGAGACCCACTCACACCGGGCCACCCACAAAGCCGTGACCCCTCACTCCCTCCCACCAGCACAGCCCCGAGACTGCTGACTGGGCAGAGAATATGGAGTCAGGCAGAGCTTCAGGGGCTATTGCTGCCTGCAGTGCTGTTTATATTGACCTCAACCCAGGCACACCTTGGGAGGGCCGGCCGGCAGGGTCAGGCTACCCAGGTCAGCTAATCCTCAGCCCTCAGGGAATCACATTGTTGAAAATGGACCTCGCTAAGGCAGAATAGAAGCCAAGGAATAAAAGGACACAATGCCATTTGCAGCACCATATGTGTGTCTAGAGGTATTCACGTGAATTGTAGTAAGTTCAGAAAGTGAAAGACACATATCATATCATATCTCTTATAGGTGTGACCGAAAAATGGATACCAGGGCAGATATTTCCACGGAGAAGGGCAATCTGAGATTCATTAAACAAACTTATGGTTCACCAAAGGAAAGGTGTGAGGATTGGTTTCATTATGATATTGGGGTTAACAGACATATACAAACACAGGTGACATATATAATCACTGAAGACCTACAGAATACCAAGAGAAGACTACTCAACATTCTGTCATAAGGTACATGGGAAAAGGATCCCAGGAAGAACTGGCATATGTATATGTGTAAAAGAACCACATCTTCCACACCTACAACAAGCCAAACATTGTAATCAAATTTGCTGTAATAAAAAAATAAAAAATTAAATTAAAAACACGAACAAGATGTAGTGAGACAAACTTGAGGGGCTTTCTCCTGGCACATTCCATTCTAAATTCCAATCTAGAACACGACTTCCACTGAGGCTCTGTTGCCACAGTAACCAGATTTGGTAAGGGAGAGCTGCTGCCACCTTGTGGCCGTTTCACACAACAGCAGCTTTAATCCCAGCGCTAATGGTCAGTTGATATTCAAAATCATTGCAGGCCTGTAAATGACACCTGCCCTGAAAACAAATCCTCGGTTCATATATCGACCAAAAATTTCAAAGGACGTCCATATTTCAAAACGACAGTTTCAAAAGGCATATTTTACACACATTAGTGTTCTGCTTCTTTTTCTTTCTTTTTTTGTTAAAAAAACGGAATGGCAAAAAGCATCCCTCAGAATGGGCGAAAATATTTGCAAACGAATCAATGGACAAAGGTTTAATCTCCAATATATATAAAGAGCTCATGCAGCTTAATATTAAAAAAACAAACAACCCAATACAAAAATGGGCAGAAGATCTAAAGAGACGTTTCTTCAAAGAAGACACAGAGATGGCCAAGACGCACATGAAAAGCTGCTCAACATCACTAATTATTCGAGAAATGCAAATCAAAACTACAATGAGGTATCACCTCACACGTGTTAGAATCGGCATCATCAGAAAATCTACAAACAACGAATTCTGGGGAGGGTGTGGACAAAAGGATCCCTCTTCCACTATTGGTGGAAATGTAAATTGATACAGTCACTATGGAGAACAATATGGAGTTTCCTTTAAAAAAGCTAGTAATAGAATTACCATATGATCCAGCAATCCCACTTCTGGGCATATACCCAGAGAAAACCATAAATCAAAAAGGCACATTCACCACAATGCTCATTTCAGCACTATTTACAATAGCCAGGTAATGGAAGCAACATGAATACCCACAGACAGACGAATGGATAAAGATGTGGTACATATATAAAATGGAATATTACTCAGCCATAAGAAGGAATGAAACTGGGTCATTTGTAGAGCCGTCGATGGATCTAGAGACTGTCATACAGAATGAGGTAAGTCAGAAAGAGACAAACAAATATTGTATATTAATGCATATATGTGGAACCTAGAAAAATGGAACAGATGAACTGGTTTGAAGGGAAGAAATAGAGACACAGAGGTAGAGAACACACGTATGGACACCAAGTGTGGGAAGCCATGGGGAGGTGGTGTTGGGATGAGTTGGGAGATTGGGATTGACCTGTATACATGTATATGCATAAAATACATAACTAATAATAACCTGCTGTATAAAAAAATAAATAAAATTAAATTTCAAAATTTTTAAAAATAAAACTTAAAAATAAAACAGAAAAAAGTTCTTCCCTTCACACAGGTGTATTTATATGAATGAATTATTTCCATGCTTATATCTATAAATACATAAAAGAGGAATAAAATCTAACTTGAACCAAAAAAGAAAAAAAAAAACCTGAACACACGAGTTAGACAGAGGAAAACCCTAATAGGGCACTTGCTCCAGCGGTAAAGAATTCTTAAATTGGTCAGAGGTGGGGAATCATCTCCAATAGAGCCAGCTGCCCACTCCTACGCAAGGAGCGTCCTCATTGCAAAGCAGGGGGCCATGCCGAGGCATCTGTGAGTAACCGTGAGCTGAGCCCCAGGCCAGCTGCTGTTAAACTTTTCCCACCCTTCCCAGGTAAAACACCTGAATATGTACAAGGGCTTGAAAGCCTAGAGGAAGGGGCGTGGAGCCACACCAGCGACAGCACGCAGGCCAACTTGGTGCCTGCAGGCCAGCCAGGATGGTCCTGGCCCTGGGCGCTCTTCTGGAAGCTTTCCATTGCCCTGCCTGAGATACCCCACCTGTCCCGGCCCCCACTGCTTTTTTCCATGCTCACATCTGTCCGGAGAGAAATTCCAGCGGAAGGTATGGGTGACACATCCACTTCTTTACAAGTGGAAGCCTGGCAACTCCTGCAGAAAGTTCAGCAGAGACCCACTCACACCGGGCCACCCACAAAGCCATTACCCCTCACTCCCTCCCACCACCACAGCCCCGAGACTGCTGACTGGGCAGAGAATATGGAGTCAGGCACAGCTTCAGGGGCTATTGCTGCCTGCAGTGCTGTTTATATTGACCTCAACCCAGGCACACCTGGGGAGGGCCGGCCGGCAGGGTCAGGCTACCCAGGTCAGCTAATCCTCAGCCCTCAGGGAATCACATTGTTGAAAATGGACCTCGCTAAGGCAGAATAGAAGCCAAGGAATAAAAGGACACAATGCCATTTGCAGCACCGTATGTGTGTCTAGAGGTAATCACGTGAATTGTAGTAAGTCAGAAAGTGAAAGACACATATCATATCATATCTCTTATAGGTGTGAGCGAAAAATGGATACCAGGGCAGATATTTCCACGGAGAAGGGCAATCACAGATTCATTAAACAAACTTATGGTTCACCAAAGGAAAGGTGTGAGGATTGGTTTCATTATGATATTGGGGTTAACAGACATATACAAACACAGGTGACATATATAATCACCGAAGACCTACAGAATACCAAGAGAAGACTACTCAACATTCTGTCATAAGGTACATGGGAAAAGGATCCCAGGAAGAACTGACATATGTATATGTGTAAAAGAACCACATCTTTCACACCTACAAGCCAAACATTGTAATCAAATTTGCTGTAATAAAAAATAAAAAATTAAATTAAAAACACGAACAAAAGTAGTGAGACAAACTTGAGGGGCTTTCTCCTGGCACATTCCATTCTAAATTCCAATCTAGAACACGACTTCCATTGAGGCTCTGTTGCCCCAGTAACCAGATTTGGTAAGGAAGAGCTGCTGCCACCTTGTGGCCGTTTCACACAACAGCAGCTTTAATCCCAGCGCTAATGGTCAGTTGATATTCAAAATCATTGCAGGCCTGTAAATGACACCGGCCCTGAAAACAAATCCTGGGTTCATGTATCGACCAAAAATTTTAAAGGACGTCCATATTTCAAAACGACAGTTTCAAAAGGCATATTTTACACACATTAGTGTTCTGCTTCTTTTTCTTTCTTTCTGTTTTTGTTAAACAAACGGGAATGGCAAAAAGCATCCCTCAGAATGGGCGAAAATATTTGCAAACGAATCAATGGACAAAGGTTTAATCTCCAATATATATAAAGAGCTCATGCAGCTTAATATTAAAAAAACAAACAACCCAATACAAAAATGGGCAGAAGATCTACAGAGACGTTTCTTCAAAGAAGACACAGAGATGGCCAAGGCACACATGAAAAGCTGCTCAACATCACTAATTATTAGAGAAATGCAAATCAAAACTACAGTGAGGTATCACCTCACACCTGTTAGAATCGGCATCATCAGAAAATCTACAAACAACGAATTCTGGGGAGGGTGTGGACAAAAGGATCCCTCTTCCACTCTTGGTAGAAATGTAAATTGATACAGTCACGATGGAGAACAGTATGGAGTTTCCTTTAAAAACCTAGAAATACAATTAACATATGATCCAGCAATCCCACTTCTGGGCATATACCCAGAGAAAACCATAAATCAAAAAGGCACATTCACCACAATGCTCATTTCAGCACTATTTACGATAGCCAGGTAATGGAAGCAACCTAAATACCCACAGACAGACGAATGGATAAAGATGTGGTACATATATAAAATGGAATATTACTCAGCCATAAGAAGGAATGAAACTGGGTCATTTGTAGAGACGTCGATGGATCTAGAGACTGTCATACAGAATGAGGTAAGTCAGAAAGAGACAAACAAATATTGTATATTAATGCATATATGTGGACCCTAGAAAAATGGAACAGATGAACTGGTTTGAAGGGAAGAAATAGAGACACAGAGGTAGAGAACACACGTATGGACACCAAGTGTGGGAAGCCATGGGGAGGTGTTGTTGGGATGAGTTGGGAGATTGGGATTGACCTGTATACATGTATATGCATAAAATACATAACTAATAATAACCTGCTGTATAAAAAAATAAATAAAATTAAATTTCAAAATTTTTAAATAAAACTTAAAAATAAAAGAGAAAAAAGTTCTTCCCTTCACACAGATGTATTTATATGAATGAATTATTTCCATGCTTATATCTATAAATACATAAAAGAGGAATAAAATCTAACTTGAACCAAAAAAGAAAAAAAAAACCTGAACCCACGAGTTAGACAGAGGAAAACCCTATCAGGGCACTTGCTCCAGCGGTAAACAATTCTGAAATTGGTCAGAGGTGGGGAATCATCTCCAATAGAGCCAGCTGCCCACTCCTACGCAAGGAGCGTCCTCATTGCAAAGCGGGGGGCCATGCCGAGACATCTGTGAGTAACCGTGAGCTGAGCCCCAGGCCAGCTGCTGTTGAACTTTTCCCACCCTTCCCAGGTAAAACACCTGAATATGTACAAGGGCTTGAAAGCCTAGAGGAAGGGGCGGGGAGCCACACCAGCGACAGCACGTAGGCTAACTTGGTGCCTGCAGGCCAGCCAGGATGGTCCTGGCCCTGGGCGCTCTTCTGGAAGCTTTCCATTGCCCTGCCTGAGATACCCCTCCTGTCCCGGCACCCACTGCTTTTTTCCTTCCTCACATCTGTCCGGAGAGAAATTCCAGCGGAAGGTATGGGTGACACATCCTCTTCTTTACAGGTGGAAGCCTGGCAACTCCTGCAGAAAGTCCAGCAGAGACCCACTCACACCGGGCCACCCACAAAGCCGTGACCCCTCACTCCCTCCCACCAGCACAGCCCCGAGACTGCTGACTGGGCAGAGAATATGGAGTCAGGCAGAGATTCAGGGGATATTGCTGCCTGCAGTGCTGTTTATATTGACCTCAACCCAGGCACACTTGGGGAGGGTCGGCCGGCAGGGTCAGGCTACCGAGGTCAGCTAATCCTCAGCCCTCATGGAATCACATTGTTGAAAATGAACCTCGCTAAGGCAGAATAGAAGCCAAGGAATAAAAGGACACAATGCCATTTGCAGCACCGTAGGTGTGTCTAGAGGTATTCACGTGAATTGTAGTAAGTCAGAAAGTGAAAGACACATATCATATCATATCTCTTATAGGTGTGACCGAAAAATGGATACCAGGACAGATATTTCCACGGAGAAGGGCAATCACAGATTCATTCAACAAACTTATGGTTCACCAATGGAAAGGTGTGAGGATTGGTTTCATTATGATATTGGGGTTAACAGACATATACAAACACAGGTGACATATATAATCACCGAAGACCTACAGAATACCAAGAGAAGACTACTCAACATTCTGTCATAAGGTACATGGGAAAAGGATCCCAGGAAGAACTGACATATGTATATGTGTAAAAGAACCACATCTTCCACACCTACAACTAGCCAAACATTGTAATCAAATTTGCTGTAATAAAAAATAAAAAAATTAAATTAAAAACACGAACAATAAGTAGTGAGACAAACTCGAGGGGCTTTCTCCTGGCACATTCCATTCTAAATTACAATCTAGAACATGACTTCCATTGACGCTCTGGTGCCCCAGTAACCAGATTTGGTAAGGGAGAACTGCTGCCACCTTGTGGCCGTTTCACACAACAGCAGCTTTAATCCCAGCGCTAATGGTCAGTTGATATTCAAAATCATTGCAGGCCTGTAAATGACACCTGCCTGAAAACAAATCCTGGGTTCATATATCGACCAAAAAATTCAAAGGACGTCCACATTTCAAAACGACAGTTTCAAAAGGCATATTTTACACACATTAGTGTTCTGCTTCTTTTTCTTTCTTTCTGTTTTTGTTAGAAAAACGGGAATGGCAAAAAGCATCCCTCAGAATGGGCGAAAATATTTGCAAACGAATCAATGGACAAAGGTTTAATCTCCAATATATATAAAGAGCTCATGCAGCTTAATATTAAAAAAACAAACAACCCAATACAAAAATGGGCAGAAGATCTACAGAGACGTTTCTTCAAAGAAGACACAGAGATGGCCAAGGCACACATGAAAAGCTGCTCAACATCACTAATTATTAGAGAAATGCAAATCAAAACTACAGTGAGGTATCACCTCACACCTGTTAGAATCGGCATCATCAGAAAATCTACAAACAACGAATTCTGGGGAGGGTGTGGACAAAAGGATCCCTCTTCCACTATTGGTAGAAATGTAAATTGATACAGTCACGATGGAGAACAGTATGGAGTTTCCTTTAAAAACCTAGAAATACAATTAACATATGATCCAGCAATCCCACTTCTGGGCATATACCCAGAGAAAACCATAAATCAAAAAGGCACATTCACCACAAGGGTCATTTCAGCACTATTTACGATAGCCAGGTAATGGAAGCAACCTAAATACCCACAGACAGACGAATGGATAAAGATGTGGTACATATATAAAATGGAATATTACTCAGCCATAAGAAGGAATGAAACTGGGTCATTTGTAGAGACGTCGATGGATCTAGAGACTGTCATACAGAATGAAGTAAGTCAGAAAGAGAAAAACAAATATTGTATATTAATGCATATATGTGGAACCTAGAAAAATGGTACAGATGAACTGGTTTGCAGGGAAGAAAGAGAGACACAGAGGTAGAGAACACACGTATGGACACCAAGTGTGGGAAGCCATGGGGAGGTGGTGTTGGGATGAGTTGGGAGATTGGGATTGACCTGTATACATGTATATGCATAAAATACATAACTAATAATAACCTGCTGTATAAAAAAATAAATAAAATTAAATTTCAAAATTTTTAAAAATAAAACTTAAAAATAAAACAGAAAAAAGTTCTTCCCTTCACACAGATGTATTTATATGAATGAATTATTTCCATGCTTATATCTCTAAATACATAAAAGAGGAAGAAAATCTAACTTGAACCAAAAAAGAAAAAAGAACCTGAACCCACGAGTTAGACAGAGGAAAACCCTATCAGGGCACTTGCTCCAGAAGTAAACAATTCTGAAATTGGTCAGAGGTGGGGAATCATCTCCAATAGAGCCAGCTGCCCACTCCTACGCAAGGAGCGTCCTCATTGCAAAGCGGGGGGCCATGCCGAGGCATCTGTGAGTAACCGTGAGCTGAGCCCCAGGCCAGCTGCTGTTGAACTTTTCCCACCCTTCCCAGGTAAAACACCTGAATATGTACAAGGGCTTGAAAGCCTAGAGGAAGGGGCGTGGAGCCACACCAGCGACAGCACGCAGGCCAACTTGGTGCCTGCAGGCCAGCCAGGATGGTCCTGGCCCTGGGCGCTCTTCTGGAAGCTTTCCATTGCCCTGCCTGAGATACCCCACCTGTCCCGGCCCCCACTGCTTTTTTCCTTCCTCACATCTATCCGGAGAGAAATTCCAGCGGAAGGTATGGGTGACACATCCTCTTCTTTACAAGTGGAATCCTGGCAACTCCTGCAGAAAGTCCAGCAGAGACCCACTCACACCGGGCCACCCACAAAGCCGTGACCCCTCACTCCCTCCCACCAGCACATCCCCGAGACTGCTGACTGGGCAGAGAATATGGAGTCAGGCAGAGCTTCAGGGGCTATTGCTGCCTGCAGTGCTGTTTATATTGACCTCAACCCAGGCACACCTTGGGAGGGCCGGCCGGCAGGGTCAGGCTACCCAGGTCAGCTAATCCTCAGCCCTCAGGGAATCACATTGTTGAAAATGGACCTCGCTAAGGCAGAATAGAAGCCAAGGAATAAAAGGACACAATGCCATTTGCAGCACCATATGTGTGTCTAGAGGTATTCACGTGAATTGTAGTAAGTTCAGAAAGTGAAAGACACATATCATATCATATCTCTTATAGGTGTGACCGAAAAATGGATACCAGGGCAGATATTTCCACGGAGAAGGGCAATCTGAGATTCATTAAACAAACTTATGGTTCACCAAAGGAAAGGTGTGAGGATTGGTTTCATTATGATATTGGGGTTAACAGACATATACAAACACAGGTGACATATATAATCACTGAAGACCTACAGAATACCAAGAGAAGACTACTCAACATTCTGTCATAAGGTACATGGGAAAAGGATCCCAGGAAGAACTGGCATATGTATATGTGTAAAAGAACCACATCTTCCACACCTACAACAAGCCAAACATTGTAATCAAATTTGCTGTAATAAAAAAATAAAAAATTAAATTAAAAACACGAACAAGATGTAGTGAGACAAACTTGAGGGGCTTTCTCCTGGCACATTCCATTCTAAATTCCAATCTAGAACACGACTTCCATTGAGGCTCTGTTGCCACAGTAACCAGATTTGGTAAGGGAGAGCTGCTGCCACCTTGTGGCCGTTTCACACAACAGCAGCTTTAATCCCAGCGCTAATGGTCAGTTGATATTCAAAATCATTGCAGGCCTGTAAATGACACCTGCCCTGAAAACAAATCCTCGGTTCATATATCGACCAAAAATTTCAAAGGACGTCCATATTTCAAAACGACAGTTTCAAAAGGCATATTTTACACACATTAGTGTTCTGCTTCTTTTTCTTTCTTTTTTTGTTAAAAAAACGGAATGGCAAAAAGCATCCCTCAGAATGGGCGAAAATATTTGCAAACGAATCAATGGACAAAGGTTTAATCTCCAATATATATAAAGAGCTCATGCAGCTTAATATTAAAAAAACAAACAACCCAATACAAAAATGGGCAGAAGATCTAAAGAGACGTTTCTTCAAAGAAGACACAGAGATGGCCAAGACGCACATGAAAAGCTGCTCAACATCACTAATTATTCGAGAAATGCAAATCAAAACTACAATGAGGTATCACCTCACACCTGTTAGAATCGGCATCATCAGAAAATCTACAAACAACGAATTCTGGGGAGGGTGTGGACAAAAGGATCCCTCTTCCACTATTGGTGGAAATGTAAATTGATACAGTCACTATGGAGAACAATATGGAGTTTCCTTTAAAAAAGCTAGTAATAGAATTACCATATGATCCAGCAATCCCACTTCTGGGCATATACCCAGAGAAAACCATAAATCAAAAAGGCACATTCACCACAATGCTCATTTCAGCACTATTTACAATAGCCAGGTAATGGAAGCAACATGAATACCCACAGACAGACGAATGGATAAAGATGTGGTACATATATAAAATGGAATATTACTCAGCCATAAGAAGGAATGAAACTGGGTCATTTGTAGAGCCGTCGATGGATCTAGAGACTGTCATACAGAATGAGGTAAGTCAGAAAGAGACAAACAAATATTGTATATTAATGCATATATGTGGAACCTAGAAAAATGGAACAGATGAACTGGTTTGAAGGGAAGAAATAGAGACACAGAGGTAGAGAACACACGTATGGACACCAACTGTGGGAAGCCATGGGGAGGTGGTGTTGGGATGAGTTGGGAGATTGGGATTGACCTGTATACATGTATATGCATAAAATACATAACTAATAATAACCTGCTGTATAAAAAAATAAATAAAATTAAATTTCAAAATTTTTAAAAATAAAACTTAAAAATAAAACAGAAAAAAGTTCTTCCCTTCACACAGGTGTATTTATATGAATGAATTATTTCCATGCTTATATCTATAAATACATAAAAGAGGAATAAAATCTAACTTGAACCAAAAAAGAAAAAAAAAACCCTGAACACACGAGTTAGACAGAGGAAAACCCTAATAGGGCACTTGCTCCAGCGGTAAAGAATTCTTAAATTGGTCAGAGGTGGGGAATCATCTCCAATAGAGCCAGCTGCCCACTCCTACGCAAGGAGCGTCCTCATTGCAAAGCAGGGGGCCATGCCGAGGCATCTGTGAGTAACCGTGAGCTGAGCCCCAGGCCAGCTGCTGTTGAACTTTTCCCACCCTTCCCAGGTAAAACACCTGAATATGTACAAGGGCTTGAAAGCCTAGAGGAAGGGGCGTGGAGCCACACCAGCGACAGCACGCAGGCCAACTTGGTGCCTGCAGGCCAGCCAGGATGGTCCTGGCCCTGGGCGCTCTTCTGGAAGCTTTCCATTGCCCTGCCTGAGATACCCCACCTGTCCCGGCCCCCACTGCTTTTTTCCATGCTCACATCTGTCCGGAGAGAAATTCCAGCGGAAGGTATGGGTGACACATCCTCTTCTTTACAAGTGGAAGCCTGGCAACTCCTGCAGAAAGTTCAGCAGAGACCCACTCACACCGGGCCACCCACAAAGCCATGACCCCTCACTCCCTCCCACCACCACAGCCCCGAGACTGCTGACTGGGCAGAGAATATGGAGTCAGGCACAGCTTCAGGGGCTATTGCTGCCTGCAGTGCTGTTTATATTGACCTCAACCCAGGCACACCTGGGGAGGGCCGGCCGGCAGGGTCAGGCTACCCAGGTCAGCTAATCCTCAGCCCTCAGGGAATCACATTGTTGAAAATGGACCTCGCTAAGGCAGAATAGAAGCCAAGGAATAAAAGGACACAATGCCATTTGCAGCACCGTATGTGTGTCTAGAGGTATTCACGTGAATTGTAGTAAGTTCAGAAAGTGAAAGACACATATCATATCATATCTCTTATAGGTGTGACCGAAAAATGGATACCAGGGCAGATATTTCCACGGAGAAGGGCAATCAGAGATTCATTAAACAAACTTATGGTTCACCAAAGGAAAGGTGTGAGGATTGGTTTCATTATGATATTGGGGTTAACAGACATATACAAACACAGGTGACATATATAATCACCGAAGACCTACAGAATACCAAGAGAAGACTACTCAACATTCTGTCATAAGGTACATGGGAAAAGGATCCCAGGAAGAACTGGCATATGTATATGTGTAAAAGAACCACATCTTCCACACCTACAACAAGCCAAACATTGTAATCAAATTTGCTGTAATAAAAAAATAAAAAAATTAAATTAAAAACACGAACAAGAAGTAGTGAGACAAACATGAGGGGCTTTCTCCTGGCACATTCCATTCTAAATTCCAGTCTAGAACACGACTTCCATTGAGGCTCTGTTGCCCCAGTAACCAGATTTGGTAAGGGAGAGCTGCTGCCACCTTGTGGCCGTTTCACACAACAGCAGCTTTAATCCCAGCGCTAATGGTCAGTTGATATTCAAAATCATTGCAGGCCTGTAAATGACACCTGCCCTGAAAACAAATCCTCGGTTCATATATCGACCAAAAATTTCAAAGGACGTCCATATTTCAAAACGACAGTTTCAAAAGGCATATTTTACACACATTAGTGTTCTGCTTCTTTTTCTTTCTTTTTTTGTTAAAAAAACGGAATGGCAAAAAGCATCCCTCAGAATGGGCGAAAATATTTGCAAACGAATCAATGGACAAAGGTTTAATCTCCAATATATATAAAGAGCTCATGCAGCTTAATATTAAAAAAACAAACAACCCAATACAAAAATGGGCAGAAGATCTAAAGAGACGTTTCTTCAAAGAAGACACAGAGATGGCCAAGACGCACATGAAAAGCTGCTCAACATCACTAATTATTCGAGAAATGCAAATCAAAACTACAATGAGGTATCACCTCACACGTGTTAGAATCGGCATCATCAGAAAATCTACAAACAACGAATTCTGGGGAGGGTGTGGACAAAAGGATCCCTCTTCCACTATTGGTGGAAATGTAAATTGATACAGTCACTATGGAGAACAATATGGAGTTTCCTTTAAAAAAGCTAGTAATAGAATTACCATATGATCCAGCAATCCCACTTCTGGGCATATACCCAGAGAAAACCATAAATCAAAAAGGCACATTCACCACAATGCTCATTTCAGCACTATTTACAATAGCCAGGTAATGGAAGCAACATGAATACCCACAGACAGACGAATGGATAAAGATGTGGTACATATATAAAATGGAATATTACTCAGCCATAAGAAGGAATGAAACTGGGTCATTTGTAGAGACGTCGATGGATCTAGAGACTGTCATACAGAATGAGGTAAGTCAGAAAGAGAAAAACAAATATTGTATATTAATGCATATATGTGGACCCTAGAAAAATGGAACAGATGAACTGGTTTGAAGGGAAGAAATAGAGACACAGAGGTAGAGAACACACGTATGGACACCAAGTGTGGGAAGCCATGGGGAGGTGGTGTTGGGATGAGTTGGGAGATTGGGATTGACCTGTATACATGTATATGCATAAAATACATAACTAATAATAACCTGCTGTATAAAAAAATAAATAAAATTAAATTTCAAAATTTTAAAAAATAAAACTTAAAAATAAAACAAAAAAAAATTCTTCCCTTCACACAGATGTATTTATATGTATGAATTATTTCCATGCTTATATCTATAAATACATAAAAGAGGAATAAAATCTAACTTGAACCAAAAAAGAAAAAAAAAAAAACGTGAACCCACGAGTTAGACAGAGGAAAACCCTATCAGGGCACTTGCTCCAGCGGTAAACAATTCTGAAATTGGTCAGAGGTGGGGAATCATCTCCAATAGAGCCAGCTGCCCACTCCTACGCAAGGAGCGTCCTCATTGCAAAGCGGGGGGCCATGCCGAGGCATCTGTGAGTAACCGTGAGCTGAGCCCCAGGCCAGCTGCTGTTGAATTTTTCCCACCCTTCCCAGGTAAAACACCTGAATATGTACAAGGGCTTGAAAGCCTAGAGGAAGGGGCGTGGAGCCACACCAGCGACAGCACGCAGGCCAACTTGGTGCCTGCAGGCCAGCCAGGATGGTCCTGGCCCTGGGCGCTCTTCTGGAAGCTTTCCATTGCCCTGCCTGAGATACCCCACCTGTCCCGGCCCCCACTGCTTTTTTCCTTGCTCACATCTGTCCGGAGAGAAATTCCAGCGGAAGGTATGGGTGACACATCCTCTTCTTTACAAGTGGAAGCCTGGCAACTCCTGCAGAAAGTTCAGCAGAGACCCACTCACACCGGGCCACCCACAAAGCCGTGACCCCTCACTCCCTCCCACCACCACAGCCCCGAGACTGCTGACTGGGCAGAGAATATGGAGTCAGGCACAGCTTCAGGGGTTATTGCTGCCTGCAGTGCTGTTTATATTGACCTCAACCCAGGCACACCTGGGGAGGGCCGGCCGGCAGGGTCAGGCTACCCAGGTCAGCTAATCCTCAGCCCTCAGGGAATCACATTGTTGAAAATGGACCTCGCTAAGGCAGAATAGAAGCCAAGGAATAAAAGGACACAATGCCATTTGCAGCACCGTATGTGTGTCTAGAGGTAATCACGTGAATTGTAGTAAGTCAGAAAGTGAAAGACACATATCATATCATATCTCTTATAGGTGTGACCGAAAAATGGATACCAGGGCAGATATTTCCACGGAGTAGGGCAATCACAGATTCATTCAACAAACTTATGGTTCACCAATGGAAAGGTGTGAGGATTGGTTTCATTATGATATTGGGGTTAACAGACATATACAAACACAGGTGACATATATAATCACCGAAGACCTACAGAATACCAAGAGAAGACTACTCAACATTCTGTCATAAGGTACATGGGAAAAGGATCCCAGGAAGAACTGACATATGTATATGTGTAAAAGAACCACATCTTCCACACCTACAACTAGCCAAACATTGTAATCAAATTTGCTGTAATAAAAAATAAAAAAAATTAAATTAAAAACACGAACAATAAGTAGTGAGACAAACTCGAGGGGCTTTCTCCTGGCACATTCCATTCTAAATTACAATCTAGAACACGACTTCCATTGACGCTCTGGTGCCCCAGTAACCAGATTTGGTAAGGGAGAACTGCTGCCACCTTGTGGCCGTTTCACACAACAGCAGCTTTAATCCCAGCGCTAATGGTCAGTTGATATTCAAAATCATTGCAGGCCTGTAAATGACACCTGCCCTGAAAACAAATCCTGGGTTCATATATCGACCAAAAAATTCAAAGGACGTCCACATTTCAAAACGACAGTTTCAAAAGGCATATTTTACACACATTAGTGTTCTGCTTCTTTTTCTTTCTTTCTGTTTTTGTTAGAAAAACGGGAATGGCAAAAAGCATCCCTCAGAATGGGCGAAAATATTTGCAAACGAATCAATGGACAAAGGTTTAATCTCCAATATATATAAAGAGCTCATGCAGCTTAATATTAAAAAAACAAACAACCCAATACAAAAATGGGCAGAAGATCTACAGAGACGTTTCTTCAAAGAAGACACAGAGATGGCCAAGGCACACATGAAAAGCTGCTCAACATCACTAATTATTAGAGAAATGCAAATCAAAACTACAGTGAGGTATCACCTCACACCTGTTAGAATCGGCATCATCAGAAAATCTACAAACAACGAATTCTGGGGAGGGTGTGGACAAAAGGATCCCTCTTCCACTATTGGTAGAAATGTAAATTCATACAGTCACGATGGAGAACAGTATGGAGTTTCCTTTAAAAACCTAGAAATACAATTAACATATGATCCAGCAATCCCACTTCTGGGCATATACCCAGAGAAAACCATAAATCAAAAAGGCACATTCACCACAAGTGTCATTTCAGCACTATTTACGATAGCCAGGTAATGGAAGCAACCTAAATACCCACAGACAGACGAATGGATAAAGATGTGGTACATATATAAAATGGAATATTACTCAGCCATAAGAAGGAATGAAACTGGGTCATTTGTAGAGACGTCGATGGATCTAGAGACTGTCATACAGAATGAAGTAAGTCAGAAAGAGAAAAACAAATATTGTATATTAATGCATATATGTGGAACCTAGAAAAATGGTACAGATGAACTGGTTTGCAGGGAAGAAAGAGAGACACAGAGGTAGAGAACACACGTATGGACACCAAGTGTGGGAAGCCATGGGGAGGTGGTGTTGGGATGAGTTGGGAGATTGGGATTGACCTGTATACATGTATATGCATAAAATACATAACTAATAATAACCTGCTGTATAAAAAAATAAATAAAATTAAATTTCAAAATTTTTAAAAATAAAACTTAAAAATAAAACAGAAAAAAGTTCTTCCCTTCACACAGATGTATTTATATGAATGAATTATTTCCATGCTTATATCTCTAAATACATAAAAGAGGAAGAAAATCTAACTTGAACCAAAAAAGAAAAAAGAACCTGAACCCACGAGTTAGACAGAGGAAAACCCTATCAGGGCACTTGCTCCAGAAGTAAACAATTCTGAAATTGGTCAGAGGTGGGGAATCATCTCCAATAGAGCCAGCTGCCCACTCCTACGCAAGGAGCGTCCTCATTGCAAAGCGGGGGGCCATGCCGAGGCATCTGTGAGTAACCGTGAGCTGAGCCCCAGGCCAGCTGCTGTTGAACTTTTCCCACCCTTCCCAGGTAAAACACCTGAATATGTACAAGGGCTTGAAAGCCTAGAGGAAGGGGCGTGGAGCCACACCAGCGACAGCACGCAGGCCAACTTGGTGCCTGCAGGCCAGCCAGGATGGTCCTGGCCCTGGGCGCTCTTCTGGAAGCTTTCCATTGCCCTGCCTGAGATACCCCACCTGTCCCGGCCCCCACTGCTTTTTTCCTTCCTCACATCTGTCCGGAGAGAAATTCCAGCGGAAGGTATGGGTGACACATCCTCTTCTTTACAAGTGGAATCCTGGCAACTCCTGCAGAAAGTCCAGCAGAGACCCACTCACACCGGGCCACCCACAAAGCCGTGACCCCTCACTCCCTCCCACCAGCACAGCCCCGAGACTGCTGACTGGGCAGAGAATATGGAGTCAGGCAGAGCTTCAGGGGCTATTGCTGCCTGCAGTGCTGTTTATATTGACCTCAACCCAGGCACACCTTGGGAGGGCCGGCCGGCAGGGTCAGGCTACCCAGGTCAGCTAATCCTCAGCCCTCAGGGAATCACATTGTTGAAAATGGACCTCGCTAAGGCAGAATAGAAGCCAAGGAATAAAAGGACACAATGCCATTTGCAGCACCATATGTGTGTCTAGAGGTATTCACGTGAATTGTAGTAAGTTCAGAAAGTGAAAGACACATATCATATCATATCTCTTATAGGTGTGACCGAAAAATGGATACCAGGGCAGATATTTCCACGGAGAAGGGCAATCTGAGATTCATTAAACAAACTTATGGTTCACCAAAGGAAAGGTGTGAGGATTGGTTTCATTATGATATTGGGGTTAACAGACATATACAAACACAGGTGACATATATAATCACTGAAGACCTACAGAATACCAAGAGAAGACTACTCAACATTCTGTCATAAGGTACATGGGAAAAGGATCCCAGGAAGAACTGGCATATGTATATGTGTAAAAGAACCACATCTTCCACACCTACAACAAGCCAAACATTGTAATCAAATTTGCTGTAATAAAAAAATAAAAAATTAAATTAAAAACACGAACAAGATGTAGTGAGACAAACTTGAGGGGCTTTCTCCTGGCACATTCCATTCTAAATTCCAATCTAGAACACGACTTCCACTGAGGCTCTGTTGCCACAGTAACCAGATTTGGTAAGGGAGAGCTGCTGCCACCTTGTGGCCGTTTCACACAACAGCAGCTTTAATCCCAGCGCTAATGGTCAGTTGATATTCAAAATCATTGCAGGCCTGTAAATGACACCTGCCCTGAAAACAAATCCTCGGTTCATATATCGACCAAAAATTTCAAAGGACGTCCATATTTCAAAACGACAGTTTCAAAAGGCATATTTTACACACATTAGTGTTCTGCTTCTTTTTCTTTCTTTTTTTGTTAAAAAAACGGAATGGCAAAAAGCATCCCTCAGAATGGGCGAAAATATTTGCAAACGAATCAATGGACAAAGGTTTAATCTCCAATATATATAAAGAGCTCATGCAGCTTAATATTAAAAAAACAAACAACCCAATACAAAAATGGGCAGAAGATCTAAAGAGACGTTTCTTCAAAGAAGACACAGAGATGGCCAAGACGCACATGAAAAGCTGCTCAACATCACTAATTATTCGAGAAATGCAAATCAAAACTACAATGAGGTATCACCTCACACGTGTTAGAATCGGCATCATCAGAAAATCTACAAACAACGAATTCTGGGGAGGGTGTGGACAAAAGGATCCCTCTTCCACTATTGGTGGAAATGTAAATTGATACAGTCACTATGGAGAACAATATGGAGTTTCCTTTAAAAAAGCTAGTAATAGAATTACCATATGATCCAGCAATCCCACTTCTGGGCATATACCCAGAGAAAACCATAAATCAAAAAGGCACATTCACCACAATGCTCATTTCAGCACTATTTACAATAGCCAGGTAATGGAAGCAACATGAATACCCACAGACAGACGAATGGATAAAGATGTGGTACATATATAAAATGGAATATTACTCAGCCATAAGAAGGAATGAAACTGGGTCATTTGTAGAGCCGTCGATGGATCTAGAGACTGTCATACAGAATGAGGTAAGTCAGAAAGAGACAAACAAATATTGTATATTAATGCATATATGTGGAACCTAGAAAAATGGAACAGATGAACTGGTTTGAAGGGAAGAAATAGAGACACAGAGGTAGAGAACACACGTATGGACACCAAGTGTGGGAAGCCATGGGGAGGTGGTGTTGGGATGAGTTGGGAGATTGGGATTGACCTGTATACATGTATATGCATAAAATACATAACTAATAATAACCTGCTGTATAAAAAAATAAATAAAATTAAATTTCAAAATTTTTAAAAATAAAACTTAAAAATAAAACAGAAAAAAGTTCTTCCCTTCACACAGGTGTATTTATATGAATGAATTATTTCCATGCTTATATCTATAAATACATAAAAGAGGAATAAAATCTAACTTGAACCAAAAAAGAAAAAAAAAACCTGAACACACGAGTTAGACAGAGGAAAACCCTAATAGGGCACTTGCTCCAGCGGTAAAGAATTCTTAAATTGGTCAGAGGTGGGGAATCATCTCCAATAGAGCCAGCTGCCCACTCCTACGCAAGGAGCGTCCTCATTGCAAAGCAGGGGGCCATGCCGAGGCATCTGTGAGTAACCGTGAGCTGAGCCCCAGGCCAGCTGCTGTTAAACTTTTCCCACCCTTCCCAGGTAAAACACCTGAATATGTACAAGGGCTTGAAAGCCTAGAGGAAGGGGCGTGGAGCCACACCAGCGACAGCACGCAGGCCAACTTGGTGCCTGCAGGCCAGCCAGGATGGTCCTGGCCCTGGGCGCTCTTCTGGAAGCTTTCCATTGCCCTGCCTGAGATACCCCACCTGTCCCGGCCCCCACTGCTTTTTTCCATGCTCACATCTGTCCGGAGAGAAATTCCAGCGGAAGGTATGGGTGACACATCCACTTCTTTACAAGTGGAAGCCTGGCAACTCCTGCAGAAAGTTCAGCAGAGACCCACTCACACCGGGCCACCCACAAAGCCATTACCCCTCACTCCCTCCCACCACCACAGCCCCGAGACTGCTGACTGGGCAGAGAATATGGAGTCAGGCACAGCTTCAGGGGCTATTGCTGCCTGCAGTGCTGTTTATATTGACCTCAACCCAGGCACACCTGGGGAGGGCCGGCCGGCAGGGTCAGGCTACCCAGGTCAGCTAATCCTCAGCCCTCAGGGAATCACATTGTTGAAAATGGACCTCGCTAAGGCAGAATAGAAGCCAAGGAATAAAAGGACACAATGCCATTTGCAGCACCGTATGTGTGTCTAGAGGTAATCACGTGAATTGTAGTAAGTCAGAAAGTGAAAGACACATATCATATCATATCTCTTATAGGTGTGAGCGAAAAATGGATACCAGGGCAGATATTTCCACGGAGAAGGGCAATCACAGATTCATTAAACAAACTTATGGTTCACCAAAGGAAAGGTGTGAGGATTGGTTTCATTATGATATTGGGGTTAACAGACATATACAAACACAGGTGACATATATAATCACCGAAGACCTACAGAATACCAAGAGAAGACTACTCAACATTCTGTCATAAGGTACATGGGAAAAGGATCCCAGGAAGAACTGACATATGTATATGTGTAAAAGAACCACATCTTTCACACCTACAAGCCAAACATTGTAATCAAATTTGCTGTAATAAAAAATAAAAAATTAAATTAAAAACACGAACAAAAGTAGTGAGACAAACTTGAGGGGCTTTCTCCTGGCACATTCCATTCTAAATTCCAATCTAGAACACGACTTCCATTGAGGCTCTGTTGCCCCAGTAACCAGATTTGGTAAGGAAGAGCTGCTGCCACCTTGTGGCCGTTTCACACAACAGCAGCTTTAATCCCAGCGCTAATGGTCAGTTGATATTCAAAATCATTGCAGGCCTGTAAATGACACCGGCCCTGAAAACAAATCCTGGGTTCATGTATCGACCAAAAATTTTAAAGGACGTCCATATTTCAAAACGACAGTTTCAAAAGGCATATTTTACACACATTAGTGTTCTGCTTCTTTTTCTTTCTTTCTGTTTTTGTTAAACAAACGGGAATGGCAAAAAGCATCCCTCAGAATGGGCGAAAATATTTGCAAACGAATCAATGGACAAAGGTTTAATCTCCAATATATATAAAGAGCTCATGCAGCTTAATATTAAAAAAACAAACAACCCAATACAAAAATGGGCAGAAGATCTACAGAGACGTTTCTTCAAAGAAGACACAGAGATGGCCAAGGCACACATGAAAAGCTGCTCAACATCACTAATTATTAGAGAAATGCAAATCAAAACTACAGTGAGGTATCACCTCACACCTGTTAGAATCGGCATCATCAGAAAATCTACAAACAACGAATTCTGGGGAGGGTGTGGACAAAAGGATCCCTCTTCCACTCTTGGTAGAAATGTAAATTGATACAGTCACGATGGAGAACAGTATGGAGTTTCCTTTAAAAACCTAGAAATACAATTAACATATGATCCAGCAATCCCACTTCTGGGCATATACCCAGAGAAAACCATAAATCAAAAAGGCACATTCACCACAATGCTCATTCCAGCACTATTTACGATAGCCAGGTAATGGAAGCAACCTAAATACCCACAGACAGACGAATGGATAAAGATGTGGTACATATATAAAATGGAATATTACTCAGCCATAAGAAGGAATGAAACTGGGTCATTTGTAGAGACGTCGATGGATCTAGAGACTGTCATACAGAATGAGGTAAGTCAGAAAGAGACAAACAAATATTGTATATTAATGCATATATGTGGACCCTAGAAAAATGGAACAGATGAACTGGTTTGAAGGGAAGAAATAGAGACACAGAGGTAGAGAACACACGTATGGACACCAAGTGTGGGAAGCCATGGGGAGGTGTTGTTGGGATGAGTTGGGAGATTGGGATTGACCTGTATACATGTATATGCATAAAATACATAACTAATAATAACCTGCTGTATAAAAAAATAAATAAAATTAAATTTCAAAATTTTTAAATAAAACTTAAAAATAAAAGAGAAAGAAGTTCTTCCCTTCACACAGATGTATTTATATGAATGAATTATTTCCATGCTTATATCTATAAATACATAAAAGAGGAATAAAATCTAACTTGAACCAAAAAAGAAAAAAAAAACCTGAACCCACGAGTTAGACAGAGGAAAACCCTATCAGGGCACTTGCTCCAGCGGTAAACAATTCTGAAATTGGTCAGAGGTGGGGAATCATCTCCAATAGAGCCAGCTGCCCACTCCTACGCAAGGAGCGTCCTCATTGCAAAGCGGGGGGCCATGCCGAGACATCTGTGAGTAACCGTGAGCTGAGCCCCAGGCCAGCTGCTGTTGAACTTTTCCCACCCTTCCCAGGTAAAACACCTGAATATGTACAAGGGCTTGAAAGCCTAGAGGAAGGGGCGGGGAGCCACACCAGCGACAGCACGTAGGCTAACTTGGTGCCTGCAGGCCAGCCAGGATGGTCCTGGCCCTGGGCGCTCTTCTGGAAGCTTTCCATTGCCCTGCCTGAGATACCCCTCCTGTCCCGGCACCCACTGCTTTTTTCCTTCCTCACATCTGTCCGGAGAGAAATTCCAGCGGAAGGTATGGGTGACACATCCTCTTCTTTACAGGTGGAAGCCTGGCAACTCCTGCAGAAAGTCCAGCAGAGACCCACTCACACCGGGCCACCCACAAAGCCGTGACCCCTCACTCCCTCCCACCAGCACAGCCCCGAGACTGCTGACTGGGCAGAGAATATGGAGTCAGGCAGAGATTCAGGGGATATTGCTGCCTGCAGTGCTGTTTATATTGACCTCAACCCAGGCACACTTGGGGAGGGTCGGCCGGCAGGGTCAGGCTACCGAGGTCAGCTAATCCTCAGCCCTCATGGAATCACATTGTTGAAAATGGACCTCGCTAAGGCAGAATAGAAGCCAAGGAATAAAAGGACACAATGCCATTTGCAGCACCGTAGGTGTGTCTAGAGGTATTCACGTGAATTGTAGTAAGTCAGAAAGTGAAAGACACATATCATATCATATCTCTTATAGGTGTGACCGAAAAATGGATACCAGGACAGATATTTCCACGGAGAAGGGCAATCACAGATTCATTCAACAAACTTATGGTTCACCAATGGAAAGGTGTGAGGATTGGTTTCATTATGATATTGGGGTTAACAGACATATACAAACACAGGTGACATATATAATCACCGAAGACCTACAGAATACCAAGAGAAGACTACTCAACATTCTGTCATAAGGTACATGGGAAAAGGATCCCAGGAAGAACTGACATATGTATATGTGTAAAAGAACCACATCTTCCACACCTACAACTAGCCAAACATTGTAATCAAATTTGCTGTAATAAAAAATAAAAAAATTAAATTAAAAACACGAACAATAAGTAGTGAGACAAACTCGAGGGGCTTTCTCCTGGCACATTCCATTCTAAATTACAATCTAGAACATGACTTCCATTGACGCTCTGGTGCCCCAGTAACCAGATTTGGTAAGGGAGAACTGCTGCCACCTTGTGGCCGTTTCACACAACAGCAGCTTTAATCCCAGCGCTAATGGTCAGTTGATATTCAAAATCATTGCAGGCCTGTAAATGACACCTGCCTGAAAACAAATCCTGGGTTCATATATCGACCAAAAAATTCAAAGGACGTCCACATTTCAAAACGACAGTTTCAAAAGGCATATTTTACACACATTAGTGTTCTGCTTCTTTTTCTTTCTTTCTGTTTTTGTTAGAAAAACGGGAATGGCAAAAAGCATCCCTCAGAATGGGCGAAAATATTTGCAAACGAATCAATGGACAAAGGTTTAATCTCCAATATATATAAAGAGCTCATGCAGCTTAATATTAAAAAAACAAACAACCCAATACAAAAATGGGCAGAAGATCTACAGAGACGTTTCTTCAAAGAAGACACAGAGATGGCCAAGGCACACATGAAAAGCTGCTCAACATCACTAATTATTAGAGAAATGCAAATCAAAACTACAGTGAGGTATCACCTCACACCTGTTAGAATCGGCATCATCAGAAAATCTACAAACAACGAATTCTGGGGAGGGTGTGGACAAAAGGATCCCTCTTCCACTATTGGTAGAAATGTAAATTGATACAGTCACGATGGAGAACAGTATGGAGTTTCCTTTAAAAACCTAGAAATACAATTAACATATGATCCAGCAATCCCACTTCTGGGCATATACCCAGAGAAAACCATAAATCAAAAAGGCACATTCACCACAAGGGTCATTTCAGCACTATTTACGATAGCCAGGTAATGGAAGCAACCTAAATACCCACAGACAGACGAATGGATAAAGATGTGGTACATATATAAAATGGAATATTACTCAGCCATAAGAAGGAATGAAACTGGGTCATTTGTAGAGACGTCGATGGATCTAGAGACTGTCATACAGAATGAAGTAAGTCAGAAAGAGAAAAACAAATATTGTATATTAATGCATATATGTGGAACCTAGAAAAATGGTACAGATGAACTGGTTTGCAGGGAAGAAAGAGAGACACAGAGGTAGAGAACACACGTATGGACACCAAGTGTGGGAAGCCATGGGGAGGTGGTGTTGGGATGAGTTGGGAGATTGGGATTGACCTGTATACATGTATATGCATAAAATACATAACTAATAATAACCTGCTGTATAAAAAAATAAATAAAATTAAATTTCAAAATTTTTAAAAATAAAACTTAAAAATAAAACAGAAAAAAGTTCTTCCCTTCACACAGATGTATTTATATGAATGAATTATTTCCATGCTTATATCTCTAAATACATAAAAGAGGAAGAAAATCTAACTTGAACCAAAAAAGAAAAAAGAACCTGAACCCACGAGTTAGACAGAGGAAAACCCTATCAGGGCACTTGCTCCAGAAGTAAACAATTCTGAAATTGGTCAGAGGTGGGGAATCATCTCCAATAGAGCCAGCTGCCCACTCCTACGCAAGGAGCGTCCTCATTGCAAAGCGGGGGGCCATGCCGAGGCATCTGTGAGTAACCGTGAGCTGAGCCCCAGGCCAGCTGCTGTTGAACTTTTCCCACCCTTCCCAGGTAAAACACCTGAATATGTACAAGGGCTTGAAAGCCTAGAGGAAGGGGCGTGGAGCCACACCAGCGACAGCACGCAGGCCAACTTGGTGCCTGCAGGCCAGCCAGGATGGTCCTGGCCCTGGGCGCTCTTCTGGAAGCTTTCCATTGCCCTGCCTGAGATACCCCACCTGTCCCGGCCCCCACTGCTTTTTTCCTTCCTCACATCTGTCCGGAGAGAAATTCCAGCGGAAGGTATGGGTGACACATCCTCTTCTTTACAAGTGGAATCCTGGCAACTCCTGCAGAAAGTCCAGCAGAGACCCACTCACACCGGGCCACCCACAAAGCCGTGACCCCTCACTCCCTCCCACCAGCACATCCCCGAGACTGCTGACTGGGCAGAGAATATGGAGTCAGGCAGAGCTTCAGGGGCTATTGCTGCCTGCAGTGCTGTTTATATTGACCTCAACCCAGGCACACCTTGGGAGGGCCGGCCGGCAGGGTCAGGCTACCCAGGTCAGCTAATCCTCAGCCCTCAGGGAATCACATTGTTGAAAATGGACCTCGCTAAGGCAGAATAGAAGCCAAGGAATAAAAGGACACAATGCCATTTGCAGCACCATATGTGTGTCTAGAGGTATTCACGTGAATTGTAGTAAGTTCAGAAAGTGAAAGACACATATCATATCATATCTCTTATAGGTGTGACCGAAAAATGGATACCAGGGCAGATATTTCCACGGAGAAGGGCAATCTGAGATTCATTAAACAAACTTATGGTTCACCAAAGGAAAGGTGTGAGGATTGGTTTCATTATGATATTGGGGTTAACAGACATATACAAACACAGGTGACATATATAATCACTGAAGACCTACAGAATACCAAGAGAAGACTACTCAACATTCTGTCATAAGGTACATGGGAAAAGGATCCCAGGAAGAACTGGCATATGTATATGTGTAAAAGAACCACATCTTCCACACCTACAACAAGCCAAACATTGTAATCAAATTTGCTGTAATAAAAAAATAAAAAATTAAATTAAAAACACGAACAAGATGTAGTGAGACAAACTTGAGGGGCTTTCTCCTGGCACATTCCATTCTAAATTCCAATCTAGAACACGACTTCCATTGAGGCTCTGTTGCCACAGTAACCAGATTTGGTAAGGGAGAGCTGCTGCCACCTTGTGGCCGTTTCACACAACAGCAGCTTTAATCCCAGCGCTAATGGTCAGTTGATATTCAAAATCATTGCAGGCCTGTAAATGACACCTGCCCTGAAAACAAATCCTCGGTTCATATATCGACCAAAAATTTCAAAGGACGTCCATATTTCAAAACGACAGTTTCAAAAGGCATATTTTACACACATTAGTGTTCTGCTTCTTTTTCTTTCTTTTTTTGTTAAAAAAACGGAATGGCAAAAAGCATCCCTCAGAATGGGCGAAAATATTTGCAAACGAATCAATGGACAAAGGTTTAATCTCCAATATATATAAAGAGCTCATGCAGCTTAATATTAAAAAAACAAACAACCCAATACAAAAATGGGCAGAAGATCTAAAGAGACGTTTCTTCAAAGAAGACACAGAGATGGCCAAGACGCACATGAAAAGCTGCTCAACATCACTAATTATTCGAGAAATGCAAATCAAAACTACAATGAGGTATCACCTCACACCTGTTAGAATCGGCATCATCAGAAAATCTACAAACAACGAATTCTGGGGAGGGTGTGGACAAAAGGATCCCTCTTCCACTATTGGTGGAAATGTAAATTGATACAGTCACTATGGAGAACAATATGGAGTTTCCTTTAAAAAAGCTAGTAATAGAATTACCATATGATCCAGCAATCCCACTTCTGGGCATATACCCAGAGAAAACCATAAATCAAAAAGGCACATTCACCACAATGCTCATTTCAGCACTATTTACAATAGCCAGGTAATGGAAGCAACATGAATACCCACAGACAGACGAATGGATAAAGATGTGGTACATATATAAAATGGAATATTACTCAGCCATAAGAAGGAATGAAACTGGGTCATTTGTAGAGCCGTCGATGGATCTAGAGACTGTCATACAGAATGAGGTAAGTCAGAAAGAGACAAACAAATATTGTATATTAATGCATATATGTGGAACCTAGAAAAATGGAACAGATGAACTGGTTTGAAGGGAAGAAATAGAGACACAGAGGTAGAGAACACACGTATGGACACCAACTGTGGGAAGCCATGGGGAGGTGGTGTTGGGATGAGTTGGGAGATTGGGATTGACCTGTATACATGTATATGCATAAAATACATAACTAATAATAACCTGCTGTATAAAAAAATAAATAAAATTAAATTTCAAAATTTTTAAAAATAAAACTTAAAAATAAAACAGAAAAAAGTTCTTCCCTTCACACAGGTGTATTTATATGAATGAATTATTTCCATGCTTATATCTATAAATACATAAAAGAGGAATAAAATCTAACTTGAACCAAAAAAGAAAAAAAAAAACCTGAACCCACGAGTTAGACAGAGGAAAACCCTAATAGGGCACTTGCTCCAGCGGTAAAGAATTCTTAAATTGGTCAGAGGTGGGGAATCATCTCCAATAGAGCCAGCTGCCCACTCCTACGCAAGGAGCGTCCTCATTGCAAAGCAGGGGGCCATGCCGAGGCATCTGTGAGTAACCGTGAGCTGAGCCCCAGGCCAGCTGCTGTTAAACTTTTCCCACCCTTCCCAGGTAAAACACCTGAATATGTACAAGGGCTTGAAAGCCTAGAGGAAGGGGCGTGGAGCCACACCAGCGACAGCACGCAGGCCAACTTGGTGCCTGCAGGCCAGCCAGGATGGTCCTGGCCCTGGGCGCTCTTCTGGAAGCTTTCCATTGCCCTGCCTGAGATACCCCACCTGTCCCGGCACCCACTGCTTTTTTCCATGCTCACATCTGTCCGGAGAGAAATTCCAGCGGAAGGTATGGGTGACACATCCTCTTCTTTATAAGTGGAAGCCTGGCAACTCCTGCAGAAAGTTCAGCAGAGACCCACTCACACCGGGCCACCCACAAAGCCATGACCCCTCACTCCCTCCCACCACCACAGCCCCGAGACTGCTGACTGGGCAGAGAATATGGAGTCAGGCACAGCTTCAGGGGCTATTGCTGCCTGCAGTGCTGTTTATATTGACCTCAACCCAGGCACACCTGGGGAGGGCCGGCCGGCAGGGTCAGGCTACCCAGGTCAGCTAATCCTCAGCCCTCAGGGAATCACATTGTTGAAAATGGACCTCGCTAAGGCAGAATAGAAGCCAAGGAATAAAAGGACACAATGCCATTTGCAGCACCGTATGTGTGTCTAGAGGTAATCACGTGAATTGTAGTAAGTCAGAAAGTGAAAGACACATATCATATCATATCTCTTATAGGTGTGAGCGAAAAATGGATACCAGGGCAGATATTTCCACGGAGAAGGGCAATCACAGATTCATTAAACAAACTTATGGTTCACCAAAGGAAAGGTGTGAGGATTGGTTTCATTATGATATTGGGGTTAACAGACATATACAAACACAGGTGACATATATAATCACCGAAGACCTACAGAATACCAAGAGAAGACTACTCAACATTCTGTCATAAGGTACATGGGAAAAGGATCCCAGGAAGAACTGACATATGTATATGTGTAAAAGAACCACATCTTTCACACCTACAACAAGCCAAACATTGTAATCAAATTTGCTGTAATAAAAAATAAAAAATTAAATTAAAAACACGAACAAAAGTAGTGAGACAAACTTGAGGGGCTTTCTCCTGGCACATTCCATTCTAAATTCCAATCTAGAACACGACTTCCATTGAGGCTCTGTTGCCCCAGTAACCAGATTTGGTAAGGAAGAGCTGCTGCCACCTTGTGGCCGTTTCACACAACAGCAGCTTTAATCCCAGCGCTAATGGTCAGTTGATATTCAAAATCATTGCAGGCCTGTAAATGACACCGGCCCTGAAAACAAATCCTGGGTTCATGTATCGACCAAAAATTTTAAAGGACGTCCATATTTCAAAACGACAGTTTCAAAAGGCATATTTTACACACATTAGTGTTCTGCTTCTTTTTCTTTCTTTCTGTTTTTGTTAAACAAACGGGAATGGCAAAAAGCATCCCTCAGAATGGGCGAAAATATTTGCAAACGAATCAATGGACAAAGGTTTAATCTCCAATATATATAAAGAGCTCATGCAGCTTAATATTAAAAAAACAAACAACCCAATACAAAAATGGGCAGAAGATCTACAGAGACGTTTCTTCAAAGAAGACACAGAGATGGCCAAGACACACATGAAAAGCTGCTCAACATCACTAATTATTAGAGAAATGCAAATCAAAACTACAGTGAGGTATCACCTCACACCTGTTAGAATCGGCATCATCAGAAAATCTACAAACAACGAATTCTGGGGAGGGTGTGGACAAAAGGATCCCTCTTCCACTATTGGTAGAAATGTAAATTGATACAGTCACGATGGAGAACAGTATGGAGTTTCCTTTAAAAACCTAGAAATACAATTAACATATGATCCAGCAATCCCACTTCTGGGCATATACCCAGAGAAAACCATAAATCAAAAAGGCACATTCACCACAAGGGTCATTTCAGCACTATTTACGATAGCCAGGTAATGGAAGCAACCTAAATACCCACAGACAGACGAATGGATAAAGATGTGGTACATATATAAAATGGAATATTACTCAGCCATAAGAAGGAATGAAACTGGGTCATTTGTAGAGACGTCGATGGATCTAGAGACTGTCATACAGAATGAAGTAAGTCAGAAAGAGAAAAACAAATATTGTATATTAATGCATATATGTGGAACCTAGAAAAATGGTACAGATGAACTGGTTTGCAGGGAAGAAAGAGAGACACAGAGGTAGAGAACACACGTATGGACACCAAGTGTGGGAAGCCATGGGGAGGTGGTGTTGGGATGAGTTGGGAGATTGGGATTGACCTGTATACATGTATATGCATAAAATACATAACTAATAATAACCTGCTGTATAAAAAAATAAATAAAATTAAATTTCAAAATTTTTAAAAATAAAACTTAAAAATAAAACAGAAAAAAGTTCTTCCCTTCACACAGATGTATTTATATGAATGAATTATTTCCATGCTTATATCTCTAAATACATAAAAGAGGAAGAAAATCTAACTTGAACCAAAAAAGAAAAAAGAACCTGAACCCACGAGTTAGACAGAGGAAAACCCTATCAGGGCACTTGCTCCAGAAGTAAACAATTCTGAAATTGGTCAGAGGTGGGGAATCATCTCCAATAGAGCCAGCTGCCCACTCCTACGCAAGGAGCGTCCTCATTGCAAAGCGGGGGGCCATGCCGAGGCATCTGTGAGTAACCGTGAGCTGAGCCCCAGGCCAGCTGCTGTTGAACTTTTCCCACCCTTCCCAGGTAAAACACCTGAATATGTACAAGGGCTTGAAAGCCTAGAGGAAGGGGCGTGGAGCCACACCAGCGACAGCACGCAGGCCAACTTGGTGCCTGCAGGCCAGCCAGGATGGTCCTGGCCCTGGGCGCTCTTCTGGAAGCTTTCCATTGCCCTGCCTGAGATACCCCACCTGTCCCGGCCCCCACTGCTTTTTTCCTTCCTCACATCTGTCCGGAGAGAAATTCCAGCGGAAGGTATGGGTGACACATCCTCTTCTTTACAAGTGGAATCCTGGCAACTCCTGCAGAAAGTCCAGCAGAGACCCACTCACACCGGGCCACCCACAAAGCCGTGACCCCTCACTCCCTCCCACCAGCACATCCCCGAGACTGCTGACTGGGCAGAGAATATGGCGTCAGGCAGAGATTCAGGGGCTATTGCTGCCTGCAGTGCTGTTTATATTGACCTCAACCCAGGCACACCTTGGGAGGGCCGGCCGGCAGGGTCAGGCTACCCAGGTCAGCTAATCCTCAGCCCTCAGGGAATCACATTGTTGAAAATGGACCTCGCTAAGGCAGAATAGAAGCCAAGGAATAAAAGGACACAATGCCATTTGCAGCACCGTATGTGTGTCTAGAGGTATTCACGTGAATTGTAGTAAGTTCAGAAAGTGAAAGACACATATCATATCATATCTCTTATAGGTGTGACCGAAAAATGGATACCAGGGCAGATATTTCCACGAGAAGGGCAATCTGAGATTCATTAAACAAACTTATGGTTCACCAAAGGAAAGGTGTGAGGATTGGTTTCATTATGATATTGGGGTTAACAGACATATACAAACACAGGTGACATATATAATCACTGAAGACCTACAGAATACCAAGAGAAGACTACTCAACATTCTGTCATAAGGTACATGGGAAAAGGATCCCAGGAAGAACTGGCATATGTATATGTGTAAAAGAACCACATCTTCCACACCTACAACAAGCCAAACATTGTAATCAAATTTGCTGTAATAAAAAAATAAAAAATTAAATTAAAAACACGAACAAGATGTAGTGAGACAAACTTGAGGGGCTTTCTCCTGGCACATTCCATTCTAAATTCCAATCTAGAACACGACTTCCATTGAGGCTCTGTTGCCACAGTAACCAGATTTGGTAAGGGAGAGCTGCTGCCACCTTGTGGCCGTTTCACACAACAGCAGCTTTAATCCCAGCGCTAATGGTCAGTTGATATTCAAAATCATTGCAGGCCTGTAAATGACACCTGCCCTGAAAACAAATCCTCGGTTCATATATCGACCAAAAATTTCAAAGGACGTCCATATTTCAAAACGACAGTTTCAAAAGGCATATTTTACACACATTAGTGTTCTGCTTCTTTTTCTTTCTTTTTTTGTTAAAAAAACGGAATGGCAAAAAGCATCCCTCAGAATGGGCGAAAATATTTGCAAACGAATCAATGGACAAAGGTTTAATCTCCAATATATATAAAGAGCTCATGCAGCTTAATATTAAAAAAACAAACAACCCAATACAAAAATGGGCAGAAGATCTAAAGAGACGTTTCTTCAAAGAAGACACAGAGATGGCCAAGACGCACATGAAAAGCTGCTCAACATCACTAATTATTCGAGAAATGCAAATCAAAACTACAATGAGGTATCACCTCACACCTGTTAGAATCGGCATCATCAGAAAATCTACAAACAACGAATTCTGGGGAGGGTGTGGACAAAAGGATCCCTCTTCCACTATTGGTGGAAATGTAAATTGATACAGTCACTATGGAGAACAATATGGAGTTTCCTTTAAAAAAGCTAGTAATAGAATTACCATATGATCCAGCAATCCCACTTCTGGGCATATACCCAGAGAAAACCATAAATCAAAAAGGCACATTCACCACAATGCTCATTTCAGCACTATTTACAATAGCCAGGTAATGGAAGCAACATGAATACCCACAGACAGACGAATGGATAAAGATGTGGTACATATATAAAATGGAATATTACTCAGCCATAAGAAGGAATGAAACTGGGTCATTTGTAGAGCCGTCGATGGATCTAGAGACTGTCATACAGAATGAGGTAAGTCAGAAAGAGACAAACAAATATTGTATATTAATGCATATATGTGGAACCTAGAAAAATGGAACAGATGAACTGGTTTGAAGGGAAGAAATAGAGACACAGAGGTAGAGAACACACGTATGGACACCAACTGTGGGAAGCCATGGGGAGGTGGTGTTGGGATGAGTTGGGAGATTGGGATTGACCTGTATACATGTATATGCATAAAATACATAACTAATAATAACCTGCTGTATAAAAAAATAAATAAAATTAAATTTCAAAATTTTTAAAAATAAAACTTAAAAATAAAACAGAAAAAAGTTCTTCCCTTCACACAGGTGTATTTATATGAATGAATTATTTCCATGCTTATATCTATAAATACATAAAAGAGGAATAAAATCTAACTTGAACCAAAAAAGAAAAAAAAAAACCTGAACCCACGAGTTAGACAGAGGAAAACCCTAATAGGGCACTTGCTCCAGCGGTAAAGAATTCTTAAATTGGTCAGAGGTGGGGAATCATCTCCAATAGAGCCAGCTGCCCACTCCTACGCAAGGAGCGTCCTCATTGCAAAGCAGGGGGCCATGCCGAGGCATCTGTGAGTAACCGTGAGCTGAGCCCCAGGCCAGCTGCTGTTAAACTTTTCCCACCCTTCCCAGGTAAAACACCTGAATATGTACAAGGGCTTGAAAGCCTAGAGGAAGGGGCGTGGAGCCACACCAGCGACAGCACGCAGGCCAACTTGGTGCCTGCAGGCCAGCCAGGATGGTCCTGGCCCTGGGCGCTCTTCTGGAAGCTTTCCATTGCCCTGCCTGAGATACCCCACCTGTCCCGGCCCCCACTGCTTTTTTCCATGCTCACATCTGTCCGGAGAGAAATTCCAGCGGAAGGTATGGGTGACACATCCTCTTCTTTACAAGTGGAAGCCTGGCAACTCCTGCAGAAAGTTCAGCAGAGACCCACTCACACCGGGCCACCCACAAAGCCATGACCCCTCACTCCCTCCCACCACCACAGCCCCGAGACTGCTGACTGGGCAGAGAATATGGAGTCAGGCACAGCTTCAGGGGCTATTGCTGCCTGCAGTGCTGTTTATATTGACCTCAACCCAGGCACACCTGGGGAGGGCCGGCCGGCAGGGTCAGGCTACCCAGGTCAGCTAATCCTCAGCCCTCAGGGAATCACATTGTTGAAAATGGACCTCGCTAAGGCAGAATAGAAGCCAAGGAATAAAAGGACACAATGCCATTTGCAGCACCGTATGTGTGTCTAGAGGTAATCACGTGAATTGTAGTAAGTCAGAAAGTGAAAGACACATATCATATCATATCTCTTATAGGTGTGAGCGAAAAATGGATACCAGGGCAGATATTTCCACGGAGAAGGGCAATCACAGATTCATTAAACAAACTTATGGTTCACCAAAGGAAAGGTGTGAGGATTGGTTTCATTATGATATTGGGGTTAACAGACATATACAAACACAGGTGACATATATAATCACCGAAGACCTACAGAATACCAAGAGAAGACTACTCAACATTCTGTCATAAGGTACATGGGAAAAGGATCCCAGGAAGAACTGACATATGTATATGTGTAAAAGAACCACATCTTTCACACCTACAACAAGCCAAACATTGTAATCAAATTTGCTGTAATAAAAAATAAAAAATTAAATTAAAAACACGAACAAAAGTAGTGAGACAAACTTGAGGGGCTTTCTCCTGGCACATTCCATTCTAAATTCCAATCTAGAACACGACTTCCATTGAGGCTCTGTTGCCCCAGTAACCAGATTTGGTAAGGAAGAGCTGCTGCCACCTTGTGGCCGTTTCACACAACAGCAGCTTTAATCCCAGCGCTAATGGTCAGTTGATATTCAAAATCATTGCAGGCCTGTAAATGACACCGGCCCTGAAAACAAATCCTGGGTTCATGTATCGACCAAAAATTTTAAAGGACGTCCATATTTCAAAACGACAGTTTCAAAAGGCATATTTTACACACATTAGTGTTCTGCTTCTTTTTCTTTCTTTCTGTTTTTGTTAAACAAACGGGAATGGCAAAAAGCATCCCTCAGAATGGGCGAAAATATTTGCAAACGAATCAATGGACAAAGGTTTAATCTCCAATATATATAAAGAGCTCATGCAGCTTAATATTAAAAAAACAAACAACCCAATACAAAAATGGGCAGAAGATCTACAGAGACGTTTCTTCAAAGAAGACACAGAGATGGCCAAGGCACACATGAAAAGCTGCTCAACATCACTAATTATTAGAGAAATGCAAATCAAAACTACAGTGAGGTATCACCTCACACCTGTTAGAATCGGCATCATCAGAAAATCTACAAACAACGAATTCTGGGGAGGGTGTGGACAAAAGGATCCCTCTTCCACTCTTGGTAGAAATGTAAATTGATACAGTCACGATGGAGAACAGTATGGAGTTTCCTTTAAAAACCTAGAAATACAATTAACATATGATCCAGCAATCCCACTTCTGGGCATATACCCAGAGAAAACCATAAATCAAAAAGGCACATTCACCACAATGCTCATTTCAGCACTATTTACGATAGCCAGGTAATGGAAGCAACCTAAATACCCACAGACAGACGAATGGATAAAGATGTGGTACATATATAAAATGGAATATTACTCAGCCATAAGAAGGAATGAAACTGGGTCATTTGTAGAGACGTCGATGGATCTAGAGACTGTCATACAGAATGAGGTAAGTCAGAAAGAGACAAACAAATATTGTATATTAATGCATATATGTGGACCCTAGAAAAATGGAACAGATGAACTGGTTTGAAGGGAAGAAATAGAGACACAGAGGTAGAGAACACACGTATGGACACCAAGTGTGGGAAGCCATGGGGAGGTGGTGTTGGGATGAGTTGGGAGATTGGGATTGACCTGTATACATGTATATGCATAAAATACATAACTAATAATAACCTGCTGTATAAAAAAATAAATAAAATTAAATTTCAAAATTTTTAAAAATAAAACTTAAAAATAAAACAGAAAAAAGTTCTTCCCTTCACACAGATGTATTTATATGAATGAATTATTTCCATGCTTATATCTATAAATACATAAAAGAGGAATAAAATCTAACTTGAACCAAAAAAAAAAAAAAAACCTGAACCCACGAGTTAGACAGAGGAAAACCCTATCAGGGCACTTGCTCCAGCGGTAAACAATTCTGAAATTGGTCAGAGGTGGGGAATCATCTCCAATAGAGCCAGCTGCCCACTCCTACGCAAGGAGCGTCCTCATTGCAAAGCGGGGGGCCATGCCGAGACATCTGTGAGTAACCGTGAGCTGAGCCCCAGGCCAGCTGCTGTTGAACTTTTCCCACCCTTCCCAGGTAAAACACCTGAATATGTACAAGGGCTTGAAAGCCTAGAGGAAGGGGCGGGGAGCCACACCAGCGACAGCACGCAGGCTAACTTGGTGCCTGCAGGCCAGCCAGGATGGTCCAGGCCCTGGGCGCTCTTCTGGAAGCTTTCCATTGCCCTGCCTGAGATACCCCTCCTGTCCCGGCACCCACTGCTTTTTTCCTTCCTCACATCTGTCCGGAGAGAAATTCCAGCGGAAGGTATGGGTGACATATCCTCTTCTTTACAGGTGGAAGCCTGGCAACTCCTGCAGAAAGTCCAGCAGAGACCCACTCACACCGGGCCACCCACAAAGCCGTGACCCCTCACTCCCTCCCACCAGCACAGCCCCGAGACTGCTGACTGGGCAGAGAATATGGCGTCAGGCAGAGATTCAGGGGATATTGCTGCCTGCAGTGCTGTTTATATTGACCTCAACCCAGGCACACTTGGGGAGGGTCGGCCGGCAGGGTCAGGCTACCGAGGTCAGCTAATCCTCAGCCCTCATGGAATCACATTGTTGAAAATGGACCTCGCTAAGGCAGAATAGAAGCCAAGGAATAAAAGGACACAATGCCATTTGCAGCACCGTAGGTGTGTCTAGAGGTAATCACGTGAATTGTAGTAAGTCAGAAAGTGAAAGACACATATCATATCATATCTCTTATAGGTGTGACCGAAAAATGGATACCAGGACAGATATTTCCACGGAGAAGGGCAATCACAGATTCATTCAACAAACTTATGGTTCACCAATGGAAAGGTGTGAGGATTGGTTTCATTATGATATTGGGGTTAACAGACATATACAAACACAGGTGACATATATAATCACCGAAGACCTACAGAATACCAAGAGAAGACTACTCAACATTCTGTCATAAGGTACATGGGAAAAGGATCCCAGGAAGAACTGACATATGTATATGTGTAAAAGAACCACATCTTCCACACCTACAACTAGCCAAACATTGTAATCAAATTTGCTGTAATAAAAAATAAAAAAAATTAAATTAAAAACACGAACAATAAGTAGTGAGACAAACTTGAGGGGCTTTCTCCTGGCACATTCCATTCTAAATTACAATCTAGAACACGACTTCCATTGACGCTCTGGTGCCCCAGTAACCAGATTTGGTAAGGGAGAACTGCTGCCACCTTGTGGCCGTTTCACACAACAGCAGCTTTAATCCCAGCGCTAATGGTCAGTTGATATTCAAAATCATTGCAGGCCTGTAAATGACACCTGCCCTGAAAACAAATCCTGGGTTCATATATCGACCAAAAAATTCAAAGGACGTCCATATTTCAAAACGACAGTTTCAAAAGGCATATTTTACACACATTAGTGTTCTGCTTCTTTTTCTTTCTTTCTGTTTTTGTTAAAAAAACGGGAATGGCAAAAAGCATCCCTCAGAATGGGCGAAAATATTTGCAAACGAATCAATGGACAAAGGTTTAATCTCCAATATATATAAAGAGCTCATGCAGCTTAATATTAAAAAAACAAACAACCCAATACAAAAATGGGCAGAAGATCTACAGAGACGTTTCTTCAAAGAAGACACAGAGATGGCCAAGACACACATGAAAAGCTGCTCAACATCACTAATTATTAGAGAAATGCAAATCAAAACTACAGTGAGGTATCACCTCACACCTGTTAGAATCGGCATCATCAGAAAATCTACAAACAACGAATTCTGGGGAGGGTGTGGACAAAAGGATCCCTCTTCCACTCTTGGTAGAAATGTAAATTGATACAGTCACGATGGAGAACAGTATGGAGTTTCCTTTAAAAACCTAGAAATACAATTAACATATGATCCAGCAATCCCACTTCTGGGCATATACCCAGAGAAAACCATAAATCAAAAAGGCACATTCACCACAAGGGTCATTTCAGCACTATTTACGATAGCCAGGTAATGGAAGCAACCTAAATACCCACAGACAGACGAATGGATAAAGATGTGGTACATATATAAAATGGAATATTACTCAGCCATAAGAAGGAATGAAACTGGGTCATTTGTAGAGACGTCGATGGATCTAGAGACTGTCATACAGAATGAAGTAAGTCAGAAAGAGAAAAACAAATATTGTATATTAATGCATATATGTGGAACCTAGAAAAATGGTACAGATGAACTGGTTTGCAGGGAAGAAAGAGAGACACAGAGGTAGAGAACACACGTATGGACACCAAGTGTGGGAAGCCATGGGGAGGTGGTGTTGGGATGAGTTGGGAGATTGGGATTGACCTGTATACATGTATATGCATAAAATACATAACTAATAATAACCTGCTGTATAAAAAAATAAATAAAATTAAATTTCAAAATTTTTAAAAATAAAACTTAAAAATAAAACAGAAAAAAGTTCTTCCCTTCACACAGATGTATTTATATGAATGAATTATTTCCATGCTTATATCTCTAAATACATAAAAGAGGAAGAAAATCTAACTTGAACCAAAAAAGAAAAAAGAACCTGAACCCACGAGTTAGACAGAGGAAAACCCTATCAGGGCACTTGCTCCAGAAGTAAACAATTCTGAAATTGGTCAGAGGTGGGGAATCATCTCCAATAGAGCCAGCTGCCCACTCCTACGCAAGGAGCGTCCTCATTGCAAAGCGGGGGGCCATGCCGAGGCATCTGTGAGTAACCGTGAGCTGAGCCCCAGGCCAGCTGCTGTTGAACTTTTCCCACCCTTCCCAGGTAAAACACCTGAATATGTACAAGGGCTTGAAAGCCTAGAGGAAGGGGCGTGGAGCCACACCAGCGACAGCACGCAGGCCAACTTGGTGCCTGCAGGCCAGCCAGGATGGTCCTGGCCCTGGGCGCTCTTCTGGAAGCTTTCCATTGCCCTGCCTGAGATACCCCACCTGTCCCGGCCCCCACTGCTTTTTTCCTTCCTCACATCTGTCCGGAGAGAAATTCCAGCGGAAGGTATGGGTGACACATCCTCTTCTTTACAAGTGGAATCCTGGCAACTCCTGCAGAAAGTCCAGCAGAGACCCACTCACACCGGGCCACCCACAAAGCCGTGACCCCTCACTCCCTCCCACCAGCACATCCCCGAGACTGCTGACTGGGCAGAGAATATGGCGTCAGGCAGAGATTCAGGGGCTATTGCTGCCTGCAGTGCTGTTTATATTGACCTCAACCCAGGCACACCTTGGGAGGGCCGGCCGGCAGGGTCAGGCTACCCAGGTCAGCTAATCCTCAGCCCTCAGGGAATCACATTGTTGAAAATGGACCTCGCTAAGGCAGAATAGAAGCCAAGGAATAAAAGGACACAATGCCATTTGCAGCACCATATGTGTGTCTAGAGGTATTCACGTGAATTGTAGTAAGTTCAGAAAGTGAAAGACACATATCATATCATATCTCTTATAGGTGTGACCGAAAAATGGATACCAGGGCAGATATTTCCACGAGAAGGGCAATCTGAGATTCATTAAACAAACTTATGGTTCACCAAAGGAAAGGTGTGAGGATTGGTTTCATTATGATATTGGGGTTAACAGACATATACAAACACAGGTGACATATATAATCACTGAAGACCTACAGAATACCAAGAGAAGACTACTCAACATTCTGTCATAAGGTACATGGGAAAAGGATCCCAGGAAGAACTGGCATATGTATATGTGTAAAAGAACCACATCTTCCACACCTACAACAAGCCAAACATTGTAATCAAATTTGCTGTAATAAAAAAATAAAAAATTAAATTAAAAACACGAACAAGATGTAGTGAGACAAACTTGAGGGGCTTTCTCCTGGCACATTCCATTCTAAATTCCAATCTAGAACACGACTTCCATTGAGGCTCTGTTGCCACAGTAACCAGATTTGGTAAGGGAGAGCTGCTGCCACCTTGTGGCCGTTTCACACAACAGCAGCTTTAATCCCAGCGCTAATGGTCAGTTGATATTCAAAATCATTGCAGGCCTGTAAATGACACCTGCCCTGAAAACAAATCCTCGGTTCATATATCGACCAAAAATTTCAAAGGACGTCCATATTTCAAAACGACAGTTTCAAAAGGCATATTTTACACACATTAGTGTTCTGCTTCTTTTTCTTTCTTTTTTTGTTAAAAAAACGGAATGGCAAAAAGCATCCCTCAGAATGGGCGAAAATATTTGCAAACGAATCAATGGACAAAGGTTTAATCTCCAATATATATAAAGAGCTCATGCAGCTTAATATTAAAAAAACAAACAACCCAATACAAAAATGGGCAGAAGATCTAAAGAGACGTTTCTTCAAAGAAGACACAGAGATGGCCAAGACGCACATGAAAAGCTGCTCAACATCACTAATTATTCGAGAAATGCAAATCAAAACTACAATGAGGTATCACCTCACACCTGTTAGAATCGGCATCATCAGAAAATCTACAAACAACGAATTCTGGGGAGGGTGTGGACAAAAGGATCCCTCTTCCACTATTGGTGGAAATGTAAATTGATACAGTCACTATGGAGAACAATATGGAGTTTCCTTTAAAAAAGCTAGTAATAGAATTACCATATGATCCAGCAATCCCACTTCTGGGCATATACCCAGAGAAAACCATAAATCAAAAAGGCACATTCACCACAATGCTCATTTCAGCACTATTTACAATAGCCAGGTAATGGAAGCAACATGAATACCCACAGACAGACGAATGGATAAAGATGTGGTACATATATAAAATGGAATATTACTCAGCCATAAGAAGGAATGAAACTGGGTCATTTGTAGAGCCGTCGATGGATCTAGAGACTGTCATACAGAATGAGGTAAGTCAGAAAGAGACAAACAAATATTGTATATTAATGCATATATGTGGAAGCTAGAAAAATGGAACAGATGAACTGGTTTGAAGGGAAGAAATAGAGACACAGAGGTAGAGAACACACGTATGGACACCAACTGTGGGAAGCCATGGGGAGGTGGTGTTGGGATGAGTTGGGAGATTGGGATTGACCTGTATACATGTATATGCATAAAATACATAACTAATAATAACCTGCTGTATAAAAAAATAAATAAAATTAAATTTCAAAATTTTTAAAAATAAAACTTAAAAATAAAACAGAAAAAAGTTCTTCCCTTCACACAGGTGTATTTATATGAATGAATTATTTCCATGCTTATATCTATAAATACATAAAAGAGGAATAAAATCTAACTTGAACCAAAAAAGAAAAAAAAAACCTGAACCCACGAGTTAGACAGAGGAAAACCCTAATACGGCACTTGCTCCAGCGGTAAAGAATTCTTAAATAGGTCAGAGGTGGGGAATCATCTCCAATAGAGCCAGCTGCCCACTCCTACGCAAGGAGCGTCCTCATTGCAAAGCAGGGGGCCATGCCGAGGCATCTGTGAGTAACCGTGAGCTGAGCCCCAGGCCAGCTGCTGTTAAACTTTTCCCACCCTTCCCAGGTAAAACACCTGAATATGTACAAGGGCTTGAAAGCCTAGAGGAAGGGGCGTGGAGCCACACCAGCGACAGCACGCAGGCCAACTTGGTGCCTGCAGGCCAGCCAGGATGGTCCTGGCCCTGGGCGCTCTTCTGGAAGCTTTCCATTGCCCTGCCTGAGATACCCCACCTGTCCCGGCCCCCACTGCTTTTTTCCATGCTCACATCTGTCCGGAGAGAAATTCCAGCGGAAGGTATGGGTGACACATCCTCTTCTTTACAAGTGGAAGCCTGGCAACTCCTGCAGAAAGTTCAGCAGAGACCCACTCACACCGGGCCACCCACAAAGCCATGACCCCTCACTCCCTCCCACCACCACAGCCCCGAGACTGCTGACTGGGCAGAGAATATGGAGTCAGGCACAGCTTCAGGGGCTATTGCTGCCTGCAGTGCTGTTTATATTGACCTCAACCCAGGCACACCTGGGGAGGGCCGGCCGGCAGGGTCAGGCTACCCAGGTCAGCTAATCCTCAGCCCTCAGGGAATCACATTGTTGAAAATGGACCTCGCTAAGGCAGAATAGAAGCCAAGGAATAAAAGGACACAATGCCATCTGCAGCACCGTATGTGTGTCTAGAGGTAATCACGTGAATTGTAGTAAGTCAGAAAGTGAAAGACACATATCATATCATATCTCTTATAGGTGTGAGCGAAAAATGGATACCAGGGCAGATATTTCCACGGAGAAGGGCAATCACAGATTCATTAAACAAACTTATGGTTCACCAAAGGAAAGGTGTGAGGATTGGTTTCATTATGATATTGGGGTTAACAGACATATACAAACACAGGTGACATATATAATCACCAAAGACCTACAGAATACCAAGAGAAGACTACTCAACATTCTGTCATAAGGTACATGGGAAAAGGATCCCAGGAAGAACTGACATATGTATATGTGTAAAAGAACCACATCTTTCACACCTACAACAAGCCAAACATTGTAATCAAATTTGCTGTAATAAAAAATAAAAAATTAAATTAAAAACACGAACAAAAGTAGTGAGACAAACTTGAGGGGCTTTCTCCTGGCACATTCCATTCTAAATTCCAATCTAGAACACGACTTCCATTGAGGCTCTGTTGCCCCAGTAACCAGATTTGGTAAGGAAGAGCTGCTGCCACCTTGTGGCCGTTTCACACAACAGCAGCTTTAATCCCAGCGCTAATGGTCAGTTGATATTCAAAATCATTGCAGGCCTGTAAATGACACCGGCCCTGAAAACAAATCCTGGGTTCATGTATCGACCAAAAATTTTAAAGGACGTCCATATTTCAAAACGACAGTTTCAAAAGGCATATTTTACACACATTAGTGTTCTGCTTCTTTTTCTTTCTTTCTGTTTTTGTTAAACAAACGGGAATGGCAAAAAGCATCCCTCAGAATGGGCGAAAATATTTGCAAACGAATCAATGGACAAAGGTTTAATCTCCAATATATATAAAGAGCTCATGCAGCTTAATATTAAAAAAACAAACAACCCAATACAAAAATGGGCAGAAGATCTACAGAGACGTTTCTTCAAAGAAGACACAGAGATGGCCAAGGCACACATGAAAAGCTGCTCAACATCACTAATTATTAGAGAAATGCAAATCAAAACTACAGTGAGGTATCACCTCACACCTGTTAGAATCGGCATCATCAGAAAATCTACAAACAACGAATTCTGGGGAGGGTGTGGACAAAAGGATCCCTCTTCCACTCTTGGTAGAAATGTAAATTGATACAGTCACGATGGAGAACAGTATGGAGTTTCCTTTAAAAACCTAGAAATACAATTAACATATGATCCAGCAATCCCACTTCTGGGCATATACCCAGAGAAAACCATAAATCAAAAAGGCACATTCACCACAATGCTCATTTCAGCACTATTTACGATAGCCAGGTAATGGAAGCAACCTAAATACCCACAGACAGACGAATGGATAAAGATGTGGTACATATATAAAATGGAATATTACTCAGCCATAAGAAGGAATGAAACTGGGTCATTTGTAGAGACGTCGATGGATCTAGAGACTGTCATACAGAATGAGGTAAGTCAGAAAGAGACAAACAAATATTGTATATTAATGCATATATGTGGACCCTAGAAAAATGGAACAGATGAACTGGTTTGAAGGGAAGAAATAGAGACACAGAGGTAGAGAACACACGTATGGACACCAAGTGTGGGAAGCCATGGGGAGGTGGTGTTGGGATGAGTTGGGAGATTGGGATTGACCTGTATACATGTATATGCATAAAATACATAACTAATAATAACCTGCTGTATAAAAAAATAAATAAAATTAAATTTCAAAATTTTTAAAAATAAAACTTAAAAATAAAACAGAAAAAAGTTCTTCCCTTCACACAGATGTATTTATATGAATGAATTATTTCCATGCTTATATCTATAAATACATAAAAGAGGAATAAAATCTAACTTGAACCAAAAAAAAAAAAAAAAAACCTGAACCCACGAGTTAGACAGAGGAAAACCCTAATAGGGTACTTGCTCCAGCGGTAAAGAATTCTTAAATAGGTCAGAGGTGGGGAATCATCTCCAATAGAGCCAGCTGCCCACTCCTACGCAAGGAGCGTCCTCATTGCAAAGCAGGGGGCCATGCCGAGGCATCTGTGAGTAACCGTGAGCTGAGCCCCAGGCCAGCTGCTGTTAAACTTTTCCCACCCTTCCCAGGTAAAACACCTGAATATGTACAAGGGCTTGAAAGCCTAGAGGAAGGGGCGTGGAGCCACACCAGCGACAGCACGCAGGCCAACTTGGTGCCTGCAGGCCAGCCAGGATGGTCCTGGCCCTGGGCGCTCTTCTGGAAGCTTTCCATTGCCCTGCCTGAGATACCCCACCTGTCCCGGCCCCCACTGCTTTTTTCCATGCTCACATCTGTCCGGAGAGAAATTCCAGCGGAAGGTATGGGTGACACATCCTCTTCTTTACAAGTGGAAGCCTGGCAACTCCTGCAGAAAGTTCAGCAGAGACCCACTCACACCGGGCCACCCACAAAGCCATGACCCCTCACTCCCTCCCACCACCACAGCCCCGAGACTGCTGACTGGGCAGAGAATATGGAGTCAGGCACAGCTTCAGGGGCTATTGCTGCCTGCAGTGCTGTTTATATTGACCTCAACCCAGGCACACCTGGGGAGGGCCGGCCGGCAGGGTCAGGCTACCCAGGTCAGCTAATCCTCAGCCCTCAGGGAATCACATTGTTGAAAATGGACCTCGCTAAGGCAGAATAGAAGCCAAGGAATAAAAGGACACAATGCCATTTGCAGCACCGTATGTGTGTCTAGAGGTAATCACGTGAATTGTAGTAAGTCAGAAAGTGAAAGACACATATCATATCATATCTCTTATAGGTGTGAGCGAAAAATGGATACCAGGGCAGATATTTCCACGGAGAAGGGCAATCACAGATTCATTAAACAAACTTATGGTTCACCAAAGGAAAGGTGTGAGGATTGGTTTCATTATGATATTGGGGTTAACAGACATATACAAACACAGGTGACATATATAATCACCGAAGACCTACAGAATACCAAGAGAAGACTACTCAACATTCTGTCATAAGGTACATGGGAAAAGGATCCCAGGAAGAACTGACATATGTATATGTGTAAAAGAACCACATCTTTCACACCTACAACAAGCCAAACATTGTAATCAAATTTGCTGTAATAAAAAATAAAAAATTAAATTAAAAACACGAACAAAAGTAGTGAGACAAACTTGAGGGGCTTTCTCCTGGCACATTCCATTCTAAATTCCAATCTAGAACACGACTTCCATTGAGGCTCTGTTGCCCCAGTAACCAGATTTGGTAAGGAAGAGCTGCTGCCACCTTGTGGCCGTTTCACACAACAGCAGCTTTAATCCCAGCGCTAATGGTCAGTTGATATTCAAAATCATTGCAGGCCTGTAAATGACACCGGCCCTGAAAACAAATCCTGGGTTCATGTATCGACCAAAAATTTTAAAGGACGTCCATATTTCAAAACGACAGTTTCAAAAGGCATATTTTACACACATTAGTGTTCTGCTTCTTTTTCTTTCTTTCTGTTTTTGTTAAACAAACGGGAATGGCAAAAAGCATCCCTCAGAATGGGCGAAAATATTTGCAAACGAATCAATGGACAAAGGTTTAATCTCCAATATATATAAAGAGCTCATGCAGCTTAATATTAAAAAAACAAACAACCCAATACAAAAATGGGCAGAAGATCTACAGAGACGTTTCTTCAAAGAAGACACAGAGATGGCCAAGGCACACATGAAAAGCTGCTCAACATCACTAATTATTAGAGAAATGCAAATCAAAACTACAGTGAGGTATCACCTCACACCTGTTAGAATCGGCATCATCAGAAAATCTACAAACAACGAATTCTGGGGAGGGTGTGGACAAAAGGATCCCTCTTCCACTCTTGGTAGAAATGTAAATTGATACAGTCACGATGGAGAACAGTATGGAGTTTCCTTTAAAAACCTAGAAATACAATTAACATATGATCCAGCAATCCCACTTCTGGGCATATACCCAGAGAAAACCATAAATCAAAAAGGCACATTCACCACAATGCTCATTTCAGCACTATTTACGATAGCCAGGTAATGGAAGCAACCTAAATACCCACAGACAGACGAATGGATAAAGATGTGGTACATATATAAAATGGAATATTACTCAGCCATAAGAAGGAATGAAACTGGGTCATTTGTAGAGACGTCGATGGATCTAGAGACTGTCATACAGAATGAGGTAAGTCAGAAAGAGACAAACAAATATTGTATATTAATGCATATATGTGGACCCTAGAAAAATGGAACAGATGAACTGGTTTGAAGGGAAGAAATAGAGACACAGAGGTAGAGAACACACGTATGGACACCAAGTGTGGGAAGCCATGGGGAGGTGGTGTTGGGATGAGTTGGGAGATTGGGATTGACCTGTATACATGTATATGCATAAAATACATAACTAATAATAACCTGCTGTATAAAAAAATAAATAAAATTAAATTTCAAAATTTTTAAAAATAAAACTTAAAAATAAAACAGAAAAAAGTTCTTCCCTTCACACAGATGTATTTATATGAATGAATTATTTCCATGCTTATATCTATAAATACATAAAAGAGGAATAAAATCTAACTTGAACCAAAAAAAAAAAAAAAAACCTGAACCCACGAGTTAGACAGAGGAAAACCCTATCAGGGCACTTGCTCCAGCGGTAAACAATTCTGAAATTGGTCAGAGGTGGGGAATCATCTCCAATAGAGCCAGCTGCCCACTCCTACGCAAGGAGCGTCCTCATTGCAAAGCGGGGGGCCATGCCGAGACATCTGTGAGTAACCGTGAGCTGAGCCCCAGGCCAGCTGCTGTTGAACTTTTCCCACCCTTCCCAGGTAAAACACCTGAATATGTACAAGGGCTTGAAAGCCTAGAGGAAGGGGCGGGGAGCCACACCAGCGACAGCACGCAGGCTAACTTGGTGCCTGCAGGCCAGCCAGGATGGTCCAGGCCCTGGGCGCTCTTCTGGAAGCTTTCCATTGCCCTGCCTGAGATACCCCTCCTGTCCCGGCACCCACTGCTTTTTTCCTTCCTCACATCTGTCCGGAGAGAAATTCCAGCGGAAGGTATGGGTGACACATCCTCTTCTTTACAGGTGGAAGCCTGGCAACTCCTGCAGAAAGTCCAGCAGAGACCCACTCACACCGGGCCACCCACAAAGCCGTGACCCCTCACTCCCTCCCACCAGCACAGCCCCGAGACTGCTGACTGGGCAGAGAATATGGCATCAGGCAGAGATTCAGGGGATATTGCTGCCTGCAGTGCTGTTTATATTGACCTCAACCCAGGCACACTTGGGGAGGGTCGGCCGGCAGGGTCAGGCTACCGAGGTCAGCTAATCCTCAGCCCTCATGGAATCACATTGTTGAAAATGGACCTCGCTAAGGCAGAATAGAAGCCAAGGAATAAAAGGACACAATGCCATTTGCAGCACCGTAGGTGTGTCTAGAGGTAATCACGTGAATTGTAGTAAGTCAGAAAGTGAAAGACACATATCATATCATATCTCTTATAGGTGTGACCGAAAAATGGATACCAGGACAGATATTTCCACGGAGAAGGGCAATCACAGATTCATTCAACAAACTTATGGTTCACCAATGGAAAGGTGTGAGGATTGGTTTCATTATGATATTGGGGTTAACAGACATATACAAACACAGGTGACATATATAATCACTGAAGACCTACAGAATACCAAGAGAAGACTACTCAACATTCTGTCATAAGGTACATGGGAAAAGGATCCCAGGAAGAACTGACATATGTATATGTGTAAAAGAACCACATCTTCCACACCTACAACTAGCCAAACATTGTAATCAAATTTGCTGTAATAAAAAATAAAAAAAATTAAATTAAAAACACGAACAATAAGTAGTGAGACAAACTTGAGGGGCTTTCTCCTGGCACATTCCATTCTAAATTACAATCTAGAACACGACTTCCATTGACGCTCTGGTGCCCCAGTAACCAGATTTGGTAAGGGAGAACTGCTGCCACCTTGTGGCCGCTTCACACAACAGCAGCTTTAATCCCAGCGCTAATGGTCAGTTGATATTCAAAATCATTGCAGGCCTGTAAATGACACCTGCCCTGAAAACAAATCCTGGGTTCATATATCGACCAAAAAATTCAAAGGACGTCCACATTTCAAAACGACAGTTTCAAAAGGCATATTTTACACACATTAGTGTTCTGCTTCTTTTTCTTTCTTTCTGTTTTTGTTAAACAAACGGGAATGGCAAAAAGCATCCCTCAGAATGGGCGAAAATATTTGCAAACGAATCAATGGACAAAGGTTTAATCTCCAATATATATAAAGAGCTCATGCAGCTTAATATTAAAAAAACAAACAACCCAATACAAAAATGGGCAGAAGATCTACAGAGACGTTTCTTCAAAGAAGACACAGAGATGGCCAAGACACACATGAAAAGCTGCTCAACATCACTAATTATTAGAGAAATGCAAATCAAAACTACAGTGAGGTATCACCTCACACCTGTTAGAATCGGCATCATCAGAAAATCTACAAACAACGAATTCTGGGGAGGGTGTGGACAAAAGGATCCCTCTTCCACTCTTGGTAGAAATGTAAATTGATACAGTCACGATGGAGAACAGTATGGAGTTTCCTTTAAAAACCTAGAAATACAATTAACATATGATCCAGCAATCCCACTTCTGGGCATATACCCAGAGAAAACCATAAATCAAAAAGGCACATTCACCACAAGGGTCATTTCAGCACTATTTACGATAGCCAGGTAATGGAAGCAACCTAAATACCCACAGACAGACGAATGGATAAAGATGTGGTACATATATAAAATGGAATATTACTCAGCCATAAGAAGGAATGAAACTGGGTCATTTGTAGAGACGTCGATGGATCTAGAGACTGTCATACAGAATGAAGTAAGTCAGAAAGAGAAAAACAAATATTGTATATTAATGCATATATGTGGAACCTAGAAAAATGGTACAGATGAACTGGTTTGCAGGGAAGAAAGAGAGACACAGAGGTAGAGAACACACGTATGGACACCAAGTGTGGGAAGCCATGGGGAGGTGGTGTTGGGATGAGTTGGGAGATTGGGATTGACCTGTATACATGTATATGCATAAAATACATAACTAATAATAACCTGCTGTATAAAAAAATAAATAAAATTAAATTTCAAAATTTTTAAAAATAAAACTTAAAAATAAAACAGAAAAAAGTTCTTCCCTTCACACAGATGTATTTATATGAATGAATTATTTCCATGCTTATATCTCTAAATACATAAAAGAGGAAGAAAATCTAACTTGAACCAAAAAAGAAAAAAGAACCTGAACCCACGAGTTAGACAGAGGAAAACCCTATCAGGGCACTTGCTCCAGAAGTAAACAATTCTGAAATTGGTCAGAGGTGGGGAATCATCTCCAATAGAGCCAGCTGCCCACTCCTACGCAAGGAGCGTCCTCATTGCAAAGCGGGGGGCCATGCCGAGGCATCTGTGAGTAACCGTGAGCTGAGCCCCAGGCCAGCTGCTGTTGAACTTTTCCCACCCTTCCCAGGTAAAACACCTGAATATGTACAAGGGCTTGAAAGCCTAGAGGAAGGGGCGTGGAGCCACACCAGCGACAGCACGCAGGCCAACTTGGTGCCTGCAGGCCAGCCAGGATGGTCCTGGCCCTGGGCGCTCTTCTGGAAGCTTTCCATTGCCCTGCCTGAGATACCCCACCTGTCCCGGCCCCCACTGCTTTTTTCCTTCCTCACATCTGTCCGGAGAGAAATTCCAGCGGAAGGTATGGGTGACACATCCTCTTCTTTACAAGTGGAATCCTGGCAACTCCTGCAGAAAGTCCAGCAGAGACCCACTCACACCGGGCCACCCACAAAGCCGTGACCCCTCACTCCCTCCCACCAGCACATCCCCGAGACTGCTGACTGGGCAGAGAATATGGCGTCAGGCAGAGATTCAGGGGATATTGCTGCCTGCAGTGCTGTTTATATTGACCTCAACCCAGGCACACCTTGGGAGGGCCGGCCGGCAGGGTCAGGCTACCCAGGTCAGCTAATCCTCAGCCCTCAGGGAATCACATTGTTGAAAATGGACCTCGCTAAGGCAGAATAGAAGCCAAGGAATAAAAGGACACAATGCCATTTGCAGCACCATATGTGTGTCTAGAGGTATTCACGTGAATTGTAGTAAGTTCAGAAAGTGAAAGACACATATCATATCATATCTCTTATAGGTGTGACCGAAAAATGGATACCAGGGCAGATATTTCCACGAGAAGGGCAATCTGAGATTCATTAAACAAACTTATGGTTCACCAAAGGAAAGGTGTGAGGATTGGTTTCATTATGATATTGGGGTTAACAGACATATACAAACACAGGTGACATATATAATCACTGAAGACCTACAGAATACCAAGAGAAGACTACTCAACATTCTGTCATAAGGTACATGGGAAAAGGATCCCAGGAAGAACTGGCATATGTATATGTGTAAAAGAACCACATCTTCCACACCTACAACAAGCCAAACATTGTAATCAAATTTGCTGTAATAAAAAAATAAAAAATTAAATTAAAAACACGAACAAGATGTAGTGAGACAAACTTGAGGGGCTTTCTCCTGGCACATTCCATTCTAAATTCCAATCTAGAACACGACTTCCATTGAGGCTCTGTTGCCACAGTAACCAGATTTGGTAAGGGAGAGCTGCTGCCACCTTGTGGCCGTTTCACACAACAGCAGCTTTAATCCCAGCGCTAATGGTCAGTTGATATTCAAAATCATTGCAGGCCTGTAAATGACACCTGCCCTGAAAACAAATCCTCGGTTCATATATCGACCAAAAATTTCAAAGGACGTCCATATTTCAAAACGACAGTTTCAAAAGGCATATTTTACACACATTAGTGTTCTGCTTCTTTTTCTTTCTTTTTTTGTTAAAAAAACGGAATGGCAAAAAGCATCCCTCAGAATGGGCGAAAATATTTGCAAACGAATCAATGGACAAAGGTTTAATCTCCAATATATATAAAGAGCTCATGCAGCTTAATATTAAAAAAACAAACAACCCAATACAAAAATGGGCAGAAGATCTAAAGAGACGTTTCTTCAAAGAAGACACAGAGATGGCCAAGACGCACATGAAAAGCTGCTCAACATCACTAATTATTCGAGAAATGCAAATCAAAACTACAATGAGGTATCACCTCACACCTGTTAGAATCGGCATCATCAGAAAATCTACAAACAACGAATTCTGGGGAGGGTGTGGACAAAAGGATCCCTCTTCCACTATTGGTGGAAATGTAAATTGATACAGTCACTATGGAGAACAATATGGAGTTTCCTTTAAAAAAGCTAGTAATAGAATTACCATATGATCCAGCAATCCCACTTCTGGGCATATACCCAGAGAAAACCATAAATCAAAAAGGCACATTCACCACAATGCTCATTTCAGCACTATTTACAATAGCCAGGTAATGGAAGCAACATGAATACCCACAGACAGACGAATGGATAAAGATGTGGTACATATATAAAATGGAATATTACTCAGCCATAAGAAGGAATGAAACTGGGTCATTTGTAGAGCCGTCGATGGATCTAGAGACTGTCATACAGAATGAGGTAAGTCAGAAAGAGACAAACAAATATTGTATATTAATGCATATATGTGGAAGCTAGAAAAATGGAACAGATGAACTGGTTTGAAGGGAAGAAATAGAGACACAGAGGTAGAGAACACACGTATGGACACCAACTGTGGGAAGCCATGGGGAGGTGGTGTTGGGATGAGTTGGGAGATTGGGATTGACCTGTATACATGTATATGCATAAAATACATAACTAATAATAACCTGCTGTATAAAAAAATAAATAAAATTAAATTTCAAAATTTTTAAAAATAAAACTTAAAAATAAAACAGAAAAAAGTTCTTCCCTTCACACAGGTGTATTTATATGAATGAATTATTTCCATGCTTATATCTATAAATACATAAAAGAGGAATAAAATCTAACTTGAACCAAAAAAGAAAAAAAAAACCTGAACCCACGAGTTAGACAGAGGAAAACCCTAATACGGCACTTGCTCCAGCGGTAAAGAATTCTTAAATAGGTCAGAGGTGGGGAATCATCTCCAATAGAGCCAGCTGCCCACTCCTACGCAAGGAGCGTCCTCATTGCAAAGCAGGGGGCCATGCCGAGGCATCTGTGAGTAACCGTGAGCTGAGCCCCAGGCCAGCTGCTGTTAAACTTTTCCCACCCTTCCCAGGTAAAACACCTGAATATGTACAAGGGCTTGAAAGCCTAGAGGAAGGGGCGTGGAGCCACACCAGCGACAGCACGCAGGCCAACTTGGTGCCTGCAGGCCAGCCAGGATGGTCCTGGCCCTGGGCGCTCTTCTGGAAGCTTTCCATTGCCCTGCCTGAGATACCCCACCTGTCCCGGCCCCCACTGCTTTTTTCCATGCTCACATCTGTCCGGAGAGAAATTCCAGCGGAAGGTATGGGTGACACATCCTCTTCTTTACAAGTGGAAGCCTGGCAACTCCTGCAGAAAGTTCAGCAGAGACCCACTCACACCGGGCCACCCACAAAGCCATGACCCCTCACTCCCTCCCACCACCACAGCCCCGAGACTGCTGACTGGGCAGAGAATATGGAGTCAGGCACAGCTTCAGGGGCTATTGCTGCCTGCAGTGCTGTTTATATTGACCTCAACCCAGGCACACCTGGGGAGGGCCGGCCGGCAGGGTCAGGCTACCCAGGTCAGCTAATCCTCAGCCCTCAGGGAATCACATTGTTGAAAATGGACCTCGCTAAGGCAGAATAGAAGCCAAGGAATAAAAGGACACAATGCCATCTGCAGCACCGTATGTGTGTCTAGAGGTAATCACGTGAATTGTAGTAAGTCAGAAAGTGAAAGACACATATCATATCATATCTCTTATAGGTGTGAGCGAAAAATGGATACCAGGGCAGATATTTCCACGGAGAAGGGCAATCACAGATTCATTAAACAAACTTATGGTTCACCAAAGGAAAGGTGTGAGGATTGGTTTCATTATGATATTGGGGTTAACAGACATATACAAACACAGGTGACATATATAATCACCGAAGACCTACAGAATACCAAGAGAAGACTACTCAACATTCTGTCATAAGGTACATGGGAAAAGGATCCCAGGAAGAACTGACATATGTATATGTGTAAAAGAACCACATCTTCCACACCTACAACAAGCCAAACATTGTAATCAAATTTGCTGTAATAAAAAATAAAAAATTAAATTAAAAACACGAACAAAAGTAGTGAGACAAACTTGAGGGGCTTTCTCCTGGCACATTCCATTCTAAATTCCAATCTAGAACACGACTTCCATTGAGGCTCTGTTGCCCCAGTAACCAGATTTGGTAAGGAAGAGCTGCTGCCACCTTGTGGCCGTTTCACACAACAGCAGCTTTAATCCCAGCGCTAATGGTCAGTTGATATTCAAAATCATTGCAGGCCTGTAAATGACACCGGCCCTGAAAACAAATCCTGGGTTCATGTATCGACCAAAAATTTTAAAGGACGTCCATATTTCAAAACGACAGTTTCAAAAGGCATATTTTACACACATTAGTGTTCTGCTTCTTTTTCTTTCTTTCTGTTTTTGTTAAACAAACGGGAATGGCAAAAAGCATCCCTCAGAATGGGCGAAAATATTTGCAAACGAATCAATGGACAAAGGTTTAATCTCCAATATATATAAAGAGCTCATGCAGCTTAATATTAAAAAAACAAACAACCCAATACAAAAATGGGCAGAAGATCTACAGAGACGTTTCTTCAAAGAAGACACAGAGATGGCCAAGGCACACATGAAAAGCTGCTCAACATCACTAATTATTAGAGAAATGCAAATCAAAACTACAGTGAGGTATCACCTCACACCTGTTAGAATCGGCATCATCAGAAAATCTACAAACAACGAATTCTGGGGAGGGTGTGGACAAAAGGATCCCTCTTCCACTCTTGGTAGAAATGTAAATTGATACAGTCACGATGGAGAACAGTATGGAGTTTCCTTTAAAAACCTAGAAATACAATTAACATATGATCCAGCAATCCCACTTCTGGGCATATACCCAGAGAAAACCATAAATCAAAAAGGCACATTCACCACAATGCTCATTTCAGCACTATTTACGATAGCCAGGTAATGGAAGCAACCTAAATACCCACAGACAGACGAATGGATAAAGATGTGGTACATATATAAAATGGAATATTACTCAGCCATAAGAAGGAATGAAACTGGGTCATTTGTAGAGACGTCGATGGATCTAGAGACTGTCATACAGAATGAGGTAAGTCAGAAAGAGACAAACAAATATTGTATATTAATGCATATATGTGGACCCTAGAAAAATGGAACAGATGAACTGGTTTGAAGGGAAGAAATAGAGACACAGAGGTAGAGAACACACGTATGGACACCAAGTGTGGGAAGCCATGGGGAGGTGGTGTTGGGATGAGTTGGGAGATTGGGATTGACCTGTATACATGTATATGCATAAAATACATAACTAATAATAACCTGCTGTATAAAAAAATAAATAAAATTAAATTTCAAAATTTTTAAAAATAAAACTTAAAAATAAAACAGAAAAAAGTTCTTCCCTTCACACAGATGTATTTATATGAATGAATTATTTCCATGCTTATATCTATAAATACATAAAAGAGGAATAAAATCTAACTTGAACCAAAAAAAAAAAAAAAAACCTGAACCCACGAGTTAGACAGAGGAAAACCCTAATAGGGTACTTGCTCCAGCGGTAAAGAATTCTTAAATAGGTCAGAGGTGGGGAATCATCTCCAATAGAGCCAGCTGCCCACTCCTACGCAAGGAGCGTCCTCATTGCAAAGCAGGGGGCCATGCCGAGGCATCTGTGAGTAACCGTGAGCTGAGCCCCAGGCCAGCTGCTGTTAAACTTTTCCCACCCTTCCCAGGTAAAACACCTGAATATGTACAAGGGCTTGAAAGCCTAGAGGAAGGGGCGTGGAGCCACACCAGCGACAGCACGCAGGCCAACTTGGTGCCTGCAGGCCAGCCAGGATGGTCCTGGCCCTGGGCGCTCTTCTGGAAGCTTTCCATTGCCCTGCCTGAGATACCCCACCTGTCCCGGCCCCCACTGCTTTTTTCCATGCTCACATCTGTCCGGAGAGAAATTCCAGCGGAAGGTATGGGTGACACATCCTCTTCTTTACAAGTGGAAGCCTGGCAACTCCTGCAGAAAGTTCAGCAGAGACCCACTCACACCGGGCCACCCACAAAGCCATGACCCCTCACTCCCTCCCACCACCACAGCCCCGAGACTGCTGACTGGGCAGAGAATATGGAGTCAGGCACAGCTTCAGGGGCTATTGCTGCCTGCAGTGCTGTTTATATTGACCTCAACCCAGGCACACCTGGGGAGGGCCGGCCGGCAGGGTCAGGCTACCCAGGTCAGCTAATCCTCAGCCCTCAGGGAATCACATTGTTGAAAATGGACCTCGCTAAGGCAGAATAGAAGCCAAGGAATAAAAGGACACAATGCCATTTGCAGCACCGTATGTGTGTCTAGAGGTAATCACGTGAATTGTAGTAAGTCAGAAAGTGAAAGACACATATCATATCATATCTCTTATAGGTGTGAGCGAAAAATGGATACCAGGGCAGATATTTCCACGGAGAAGGGCAATCACAGATTCATTAAACAAACTTATGGTTCACCAAAGGAAAGGTGTGAGGATTGGTTTCATTATGATATTGGGGTTAACAGACATATACAAACACAGGTGACATATATAATCACCGAAGACCTACAGAATACCAAGAGAAGACTACTCAACATTCTGTCATAAGGTACATGGGAAAAGGATCCCAGGAAGAACTGACATATGTATATGTGTAAAAGAACCACATCTTTCACACCTACAACAAGCCAAACATTGTAATCAAATTTGCTGTAATAAAAAATAAAAAATTAAATTAAAAACACGAACAAAAGTAGTGAGACAAACTTGAGGGGCTTTCTCCTGGCACATTCCATTCTAAATTCCAATCTAGAACACGACTTCCATTGAGGCTCTGTTGCCCCAGTAACCAGATTTGGTAAGGAAGAGCTGCTGCCACCTTGTGGCCGTTTCACACAACAGCAGCTTTAATCCCAGCGCTAATGGTCAGTTGATATTCAAAATCATTGCAGGCCTGTAAATGACACCGGCCCTGAAAACAAATCCTGGGTTCATGTATCGACCAAAAATTTTAAAGGACGTCCATATTTCAAAACGACAGTTTCAAAAGGCATATTTTACACACATTAGTGTTCTGCTTCTTTTTCTTTCTTTCTGTTTTTGTTAAACAAACGGGAATGGCAAAAAGCATCCCTCAGAATGGGCGAAAATATTTGCAAACGAATCAATGGACAAAGGTTTAATCTCCAATATATATAAAGAGCTCATGCAGCTTAATATTAAAAAAACAAACAACCCAATACAAAAATGGGCAGAAGATCTACAGAGACGTTTCTTCAAAGAAGACACAGAGATGGCCAAGGCACACATGAAAAGCTGCTCAACATCACTAATTATTAGAGAAATGCAAATCAAAACTACAGTGAGGTATCACCTCACACCTGTTAGAATCGGCATCATCAGAAAATCTACAAACAACGAATTCTGGGGAGGGTGTGGACAAAAGGATCCCTCTTCCACTCTTGGTAGAAATGTAAATTGATACAGTCACGATGGAGAACAGTATGGAGTTTCCTTTAAAAACCTAGAAATACAATTAACATATGATCCAGCAATCCCACTTCTGGGCATATACCCAGAGAAAACCATAAATCAAAAAGGCACATTCACCACAATGCTCATTTCAGCACTATTTACGATAGCCAGGTAATGGAAGCAACCTAAATACCCACAGACAGACGAATGGATAAAGATGTGGTACATATATAAAATGGAATATTACTCAGCCATAAGAAGGAATGAAACTGGGTCATTTGTAGAGACGTCGATGGATCTAGAGACTGTCATACAGAATGAGGTAAGTCAGAAAGAGACAAACAAATATTGTATATTAATGCATATATGTGGACCCTAGAAAAATGGAACAGATGAACTGGTTTGAAGGGAAGAAATAGAGACACAGAGGTAGAGAACACACGTATGGACACCAAGTGTGGGAAGCCATGGGGAGGTGGTGTTGGGATGAGTTGGGAGATTGGGATTGACCTGTATACATGTATATGCATAAAATACATAACTAATAATAACCTGCTGTATAAAAAAATAAATAAAATTAAATTTCAAAATTTTTAAAAATAAAACTTAAAAATAAAACAGAAAAAAGTTCTTCCCTTCACACAGATGTATTTATATGAATGAATTATTTCCATGCTTATATCTATAAATACATAAAAGAGGAATAAAATCTAACTTGAACCAAAAAAAAAAAAAAAAACCTGAACCCACGAGTTAGACAGAGGAAAACCCTATCAGGGCACTTGCTCCAGCGGTAAACAATTCTGAAATTGGTCAGAGGTGGGGAATCATCTCCAATAGAGCCAGCTGCCCACTCCTACGCAAGGAGCGTCCTCATTGCAAAGCGGGGGGCCATGCCGAGACATCTGTGAGTAACCGTGAGCTGAGCCCCAGGCCAGCTGCTGTTGAACTTTTCCCACCCTTCCCAGGTAAAACACCTGAATATGTACAAGGGCTTGAAAGCCTAGAGGAAGGGGCGGGGAGCCACACCAGCGACAGCACGCAGGCTAACTTGGTGCCTGCAGGCCAGCCAGGATGGTCCAGGCCCTGGGCGCTCTTCTGGAAGCTTTCCATTGCCCTGCCTGAGATACCCCTCCTGTCCCGGCACCCACTGCTTTTTTCCTTCCTCACATCTGTCCGGAGAGAAATTCCAGCGGAAGGTATGGGTGACACATCCTCTTCTTTACAGGTGGAAGCCTGGCAACTCCTGCAGAAAGTCCAGCAGAGACCCACTCACACCGGGCCACCCACAAAGCCGTGACCCCTCACTCCCTCCCACCAGCACAGCCCCGAGACTGCTGACTGGGCAGAGAATATGGCATCAGGCAGAGATTCAGGGGATATTGCTGCCTGCAGTGCTGTTTATATTGACCTCAACCCAGGCACACTTGGGGAGGGTCGGCCGGCAGGGTCAGGCTACCGAGGTCAGCTAATCCTCAGCCCTCATGGAATCACATTGTTGAAAATGGACCTCGCTAAGGCAGAATAGAAGCCAAGGAATAAAAGGACACAATGCCATTTGCAGCACCGTAGGTGTGTCTAGAGGTAATCACGTGAATTGTAGTAAGTCAGAAAGTGAAAGACACATATCATATCATATCTCTTATAGGTGTGACCGAAAAATGGATACCAGGACAGATATTTCCACGGAGAAGGGCAATCACAGATTCATTCAACAAACTTATGGTTCACCAATGGAAAGGTGTGAGGATTGGTTTCATTATGATATTGGGGTTAACAGACATATACAAACACAGGTGACATATATAATCACTGAAGACCTACAGAATACCAAGAGAAGACTACTCAACATTCTGTCATAAGGTACATGGGAAAAGGATCCCAGGAAGAACTGACATATGTATATGTGTAAAAGAACCACATCTTCCACACCTACAACTAGCCAAACATTGTAATCAAATTTGCTGTAATAAAAAATAAAAAAAATTAAATTAAAAACACGAACAATAAGTAGTGAGACAAACTTGAGGGGCTTTCTCCTGGCACATTCCATTCTAAATTACAATCTAGAACACGACTTCCATTGACGCTCTGGTGCCCCAGTAACCAGATTTGGTAAGGGAGAACTGCTGCCACCTTGTGGCCGCTTCACACAACAGCAGCTTTAATCCCAGCGCTAATGGTCAGTTGATATTCAAAATCATTGCAGGCCTGTAAATGACACCTGCCCTGAAAACAAATCCTGGGTTCATATATCGACCAAAAAATTCAAAGGACGTCCACATTTCAAAACGACAGTTTCAAAAGGCATATTTTACACACATTAGTGTTCTGCTTCTTTTTCTTTCTTTCTGTTTTTGTTAAACAAACGGGAATGGCAAAAAGCATCCCTCAGAATGGGCGAAAATATTTGCAAACGAATCAATGGACAAAGGTTTAATCTCCAATATATATAAAGAGCTCATGCAGCTTAATATTAAAAAAACAAACAACCCAATACAAAAATGGGCAGAAGATCTACAGAGACGTTTCTTCAAAGAAGACACAGAGATGGCCAAGACACACATGAAAAGCTGCTCAACATCACTAATTATTAGAGAAATGCAAATCAAAACTACAGTGAGGTATCACCTCACACCTGTTAGAATCGGCATCATCAGAAAATCTACAAACAACGAATTCTGGGGAGGGTGTGGACAAAAGGATCCCTCTTCCACTCTTGGTAGAAATGTAAATTGATACAGTCACGATGGAGAACAGTATGGAGTTTCCTTTAAAAACCTAGAAATACAATTAACATATGATCCAGCAATCCCACTTCTGGGCATATACCCAGAGAAAACCATAAATCAAAAAGGCACATTCACCACAAGGGTCATTTCAGCACTATTTACGATAGCCAGGTAATGGAAGCAACCTAAATACCCACAGACAGACGAATGGATAAAGATGTGGTACATATATAAAATGGAATATTACTCAGCCATAAGAAGGAATGAAACTGGGTCATTTGTAGAGACGTCGATGGATCTAGAGACTGTCATACAGAATGAAGTAAGTCAGAAAGAGAAAAACAAATATTGTATATTAATGCATATATGTGGAACCTAGAAAAATGGTACAGATGAACTGGTTTGCAGGGAAGAAAGAGAGACACAGAGGTAGAGAACACACGTATGGACACCAAGTGTGGGAAGCCATGGGGAGGTGGTGTTGGGATGAGTTGGGAGATTGGGATTGACCTGTATACATGTATATGCATAAAATACATAACTAATAATAACCTGCTGTATAAAAAAATAAATAAAATTAAATTTCAAAATTTTTAAAAATAAAACTTAAAAATAAAACAGAAAAAAGTTCTTCCCTTCACACAGATGTATTTATATGAATGAATTATTTCCATGCTTATATCTCTAAATACATAAAAGAGGAATAAAATCTAACTTGAACCAAAAAAGAAAAAAGAACCTGAACCCACGAGTTAGACAGAGGAAAACCCTATCAGGGCACTTGCTCCAGAAGTAAACAATTCTGAAATTGGTCAGAGGTGGGGAATCATCTCCAATAGAGCCAGCTGCCCACTCCTACGCAAGGAGCGTCCTCATTGCAAAGCGGGGGGCCATGCCGAGACATCTGTGAGTAACCGTGAGCTGAGCCCCAGGCCAGCTGCTGTTGAACTTTTCCCACCCTTCCCAGGTAAAACACCTGAATATGTACAAGGGCTTGAAAGCCTAGAGGAAGGGGCGTGGAGCCACACCAGCGACAGCACGCAGGCCAACTTGGTGCCTGCAGCCCAGCCAGGATGGTCCTGGCACTGGGCGCTCTTCTGGAAGCTTTCCATTGCCCTGCCTGAGATACCCCACCTGTCCCGGCCCCCACTGCTTTTTTCCTTCCTCACATCTGTCCGGAGAGAAATTCCAGCGGAAGGTATGGGGGACACATCCTCTTCTTTACAAGTGGAATCCTGGCAACTCCTGCAGAAAGTCCAGCAGAGACCCACTCACACCGGGCCACCCACAAAGCCGTGACCCCTCACTCCCTCCCACCAGCACATCCCCGAGACTGCTGACTGGGCAGAGAATATGGCGTCAGGCAGAGATTCAGGGGCTATTGCTGCCTGCAGTGCTGTTTATATTGACCTCAACCCAGGCACACCTTGGGAGGGCCGGCCGGCAGGGTCAGGCTACCCAGGTCAGCTAATCCTCAGCCCTCAGGGAATCACATTGTTGAAAATGGACCTCGCTAAGGCAGAATAGAAGCCAAGGAATAAAAGGACACAATGCCATTTGCAGCACCATATGTGTGTCTAGAGGTATTCACGTGAATTGTAGTAAGTTCAGAAAGTGAAAGACACATATCATATCATATCTCTTATAGGTGTGACCGAAAAATGGATACCAGGGCAGATATTTCCACGGAGAAGGGCAATCTGAGATTCATTAAACAAACTTATGGTTCACCAAAGGAAAGGTGTGAGGATTGGTTTCATTATGATATTGGGGTTAACAGACATATACAAACACAGGTGACATATATAATCACTGAAGACCTACAGAATACCAAGAGAAGACTACTCAACATTCTGTCATAAGGTACATGGGAAAAGGATCCCAGGAAGAACTGGCATATGTATATGTGTAAAAGAACCACATCTTCCACACCTACAACAAGCCAAACATTGTAATCAAATTTGCTGTAATAAAAAAAATAAAAAATTAAATTAAAAACACGAACAAGATGTAGTGAGACAAACTTGAGGGGCTTTCTCCTGGCACATTCCATTCTAAATTCCAATCTAGAACACGACTTCCATTGAGGCTCTGTTGCCACAGTAACCAGATTTGGTAAGGGAGAGCTGCTGCCACCTTGTGGCCGTTTCACACAACAGCAGCTTTAATCCCAGCGCTAATGGTCAGTTGATATTCAAAATCATTGCAGGCCTGTAAATGACACCTGCCCTGAAAACAAATCCTCGGTTCATATATCGACCAAAAATTTCAAAGGACGTCCATATTTCAAAACGACAGTTTCAAAAGGCATATTTTACACACATTAGTGTTCTGCTTCTTTTTCTTTCTTTTTTTGTTAAAAAAACGGAATGGCAAAAAGCATCCCTCAGAATGGGCGAAAATATTTGCAAACGAATCAATGGACAAAGGTTTAATCTCCAATATATATAAAGAGCTCATGCAGCTTAATATTAAAAAAACAAACAACCCAATACAAAAATGGGCAGAAGATCTAAAGAGACGTTTCTTCAAAGAAGACACAGAGATGGCCAAGACGCACATGAAAAGCTGCTCAACATCACTAATTATTCGAGAAATGCAAATCAAAACTACAATGAGGTATCACCTCACACCTGTTAGAATCGGCATCATCAGAAAATCTACAAACAACGAATTCTGGGGAGGGTGTGGACAAAAGGATCCCTCTTCCACTATTGGTGGAAATGTAAATTGATACAGTCACTATGGAGAACAATATGGAGTTTCCTTTAAAAAAGCTAGTAATAGAATTACCATATGATCCAGCAATCCCACTTCTGGGCATATACCCAGAGAAAACCATAAATCAAAAAGGCACATTCACCACAATGCTCATTTCAGCACTATTTACAATAGCCAGGTAATGGAAGCAACATGAATACCCACAGACAGACGAATGGATAAAGATGTGGTACATATATAAAATGGAATATTACTCAGCCATAAGAAGGAATGAAACTGGGTCATTTGTAGAGCCGTCGATGGATCTAGAGACTGTCATACAGAATGAGGTAAGTCAGAAAGAGACAAACAAATATTGTATATTAATGCATATATGTGGAACCTAGAAAAATGGAACAGATGAACTGGTTTGAAGGGAAGAAATAGAGACACAGAGGTAGAGAACACACGTATGGACACCAACTGTGGGAAGCCATGGGGAGGTGGTGTTGGGATGAGTTGGGAGATTGGGATTGACCTGTATACATGTATATGCATAAAATACATAACTAATAATAACCTGCTGTATAAAAAAATAAATAAAATTAAATTTCAAAATTTTTAAAAATAAAACTTAAAAATAAAACAGAAAAAAGTTCTTCCCTTCACACAGGTGTATTTATATGAATGAATTATTTCCATGCTTATATCTATAAATACATAAAAGAGGAATAAAATCTAACTTGAACCAAAAAAGAAAAAAAAAAACCTGAACCCACGAGTTAGACAGAGGAAAACCCTAATAGGGCACTTGCTCCAGCGGTAAAGAATTCTTAAATTGGTCAGAGGTGGGGAATCATCTCCAATAGAGCCAGCTGCCCACTCCTACGCAAGGAGCGTCCTCATTGCAAAGCAGGGGGCCATGCCGAGGCATCTGTGAGTAACCGTGAGCTGAGCCCCAGGCCAGCTGCTGTTAAACTTTTCCCACCCTTCCCAGGTAAAACACCTGAATATGTACAAGGGCTTGAAAGCCTAGAGGAAGGGGCGTGGAGCCACACCAGCGACAGCACGCAGGCCAACTTGGTGCCTGCAGGCCAGCCAGGATGGTCCTGGCCCTGGGCGCTCTTCTGGAAGCTTTCAATTGCCCTGCCTGAGATACCCCACCTGTCCCGGCCCCCACTGCTTTTTTCCATGCTCACATCTGTCCGGAGAGAAATTCCAGCGGAAGGTATGGGTGACACATCCTCTTCTTTACAAGTGGAAGCCTGGCAACTCCTGCAGAAAGTTCAGCAGAGACCCACTCACACCGGGCCACCCACAAAGCCATGACCCCTCACTCCCTCCCACCACCACAGCCCCGAGACTGCTGACTGGGCAGAGAATATGGAGTCAGGCACAGCTTCAGGGGCTATTGCTGCCTGCAGTGCTGTTTATATTGACCTCAACCCAGGCACACCTGGGGAGGGCCGGCCGGCAGGGTCAGGCTACCCAGGTCAGCTAATCCTCAGCCCTCAGGGAATCACATTGTTGAAAATGGACCTCGCTAAGGCAGAATAGAAGCCAAGGAATAAAAGGACACAATGCCATTTGCAGCACCGTATGTGTGTCTAGAGGTAATCACGTGAATTGTAGTAAGTCAGAAAGTGAAAGACACATATCATATCATATCTCTTATAGGTGTGAGCGAAAAATGGATACCAGGGCAGATATTTCCACGGAGAAGGGCAATCACAGATTCATTAAACAAACTTATGGTTCACCAAAGGAAAGGTGTGAGGATTGGTTTCATTATGATATTGGGGTTAACAGACATATACAAACACAGGTGACATATATAATCACCGAAGACCTACAGAATACCAAGAGAAGACTACTCAACATTCTGTCATAAGGTACATGGGAAAAGGATCCCAGGAAGAACTGACATATGTATATGTGTAAAAGAACCACATCTTTCACACCTACAACAAGCCAAACATTGTAATCAAATTTGCTGTAATAAAAAATAAAAAATTAAATTAAAAACACGAACAAAAGTAGTGAGACAAACTTGAGGGGCTTTCTCCTGGCACATTCCATTCTAAATTCCAATCTAGAACACGACTTCCATTGAGGCTCTGTTGCCCCAGTAACCAGATTTGGTAAGGAAGAGCTGCTGCCACCTTGTGGCCGTTTCACACAACAGCAGCTTTAATCCCAGCGCTAATGGTCAGTTGATATTCAAAATCATTGCAGGCCTGTAAATGACACCGGCCCTGAAAACAAATCCTGGGTTCATGTATCGACCAAAAATTTTAAAGGACGTCCATATTTCAAAACGACAGTTTCAAAAGGCATATTTTACACACATTAGTGTTCTGCTTCTTTTTCTTTCTTTCTGTTTTTGTTAAACAAACGGGAATGGCAAAAAGCATCCCTCAGAATGGGCGAAAATATTTGCAAACGAATCAATGGACAAAGGTTTAATCTCCAATATATATAAAGAGCTCATGCAGCTTAATATTAAAAAAACAAACAACCCAATACAAAAATGGGCAGAAGATCTACAGAGACGTTTCTTCAAAGAAGACACAGAGATGGCCAAGGCACACATGAAAAGCTGCTCAACATCACTAATTATTAGAGAAATGCAAATCAAAACTACAGTGAGGTATCACCTCACACCTGTTAGAATCGGCATCATCAGAAAATCTACAAACAACGAATTCTGGGGAGGGTGTGGACAAAAGGATCCCTCTTCCACTCTTGGTAGAAATGTAAATTGATACAGTCACGATGGAGAACAGTATGGAGTTTCCTTTAAAAACCTAGAAATACAATTAACATATGATCCAGCAATCCCACTTCTGGGCATATACCCAGAGAAAACCATAAATCAAAAAGGCACATTCACCACAATGCTCATTTCAGCACTATTTACGATAGCCAGGTAATGGAAGCAACCTAAATACCCACAGACAGACGAATGGATAAAGATGTGGTACATATATAAAATGGAATATTACTCAGCCATAAGAAGGAATGAAACTGGGTCATTTGTAGAGACGTCGATGGATCTAGAGACTGTCATACAGAATGAGGTAAGTCAGAAAGAGACAAACAAATATTGTATATTAATGCATATATGTGGACCCTAGAAAAATGGAACAGATGAACTGGTTTGAAGGGAAGAAATAGAGACACAGAGGTAGAGAACACACGTATGGACACCAAGTGTGGGAAGCCATGGGGAGGTGGTGTTGGGATGAGTTGGGAGATTGGGATTGACCTGTATACATGTATATGCATAAAATACATAACTAATAATAACCTGCTGTATAAAAAAATAAATAAAATTAAATTTCAAAATTTTTAAAAATAAAACTTAAAAATAAAACAGAAAAAAGTTCTTCCCTTCACACAGATGTATTTATATGAATGAATTATTTCCATGCTTATATCTATAAATACATAAAAGAGGAATAAAATCTAACTTGAACCAAAAAAAAAAAAAAAAAACCTGAACCCACGAGTTAGACAGAGGAAAACCCTATCAGGGCACTTGCTCCAGCGGTAAACAATTCTGAAATTGGTCAGAGGTGGGGAATCATCTCCAATAGAGCCAGCTGCCCACTCCTACGCAAGGAGCGTCCTCATTGCAAAGCGGGGGGCCATGCCGAGACATCTGTGAGTAACCGTGAGCTGAGCCCCAGGCCAGCTGCTGTTGAACTTTTCCCACCCTTCCCAGGTAAAACACCTGAATATGTACAAGGGCTTGAAAGCCTAGAGGAAGGGGCGGGGAGCCACACCAGCGACAGCACGCAGGCTAACTTGGTGCCTGCAGGCCAGCCAGGATGGTCCTGGCCCTGGGCGCTCTTCTGGAAGCTTTCCATTGCCCTGCCTGAGATACCCCTCCTGTCCCGGCACCCACTGCTTTTTTCCTTCCTCACATCTGTCCGGAGAGAAATTCCAGCGGAAGGTATGGGTGACACATCCTCTTCTTTACAGGTGGAAGCCTGGCAACTCCTGCAGAAAGTCCAGCAGAGACCCACTCACACCGGGCCACCCACAAAGCCGTGACCCCTCACTCCCTCCCACCAGCACAGCCCCGAGACTGCTGACTGGGCAGAGAATATGGCGTCAGGCAGAGATTCAGGGGATATTGCTGCCTGCAGTGCTGTTTATATTGACCTCAACCCAGGCACACCTTGGGAGGGCCGGCCGGCAGGGTCAGGCTACCCAGGTCAGCTAATCCTCAGCCCTCAGGGAATCACATTGTTGAAAATGGACCTCGCTAAGGCAGAATAGAAGCCAAGGAATAAAAGGACACAATGCCATTTGCAGCACCATATGTGTGTCTAGAGGTATTCACGTGAATTGTAGTAAGTTCAGAAAGTGAAAGACACATATCATATCATATCTCTTATAGGTGTGACCGAAAAATGGATACCAGGGCAGATATTTCCACGGAGAAGGGCAATCTGAGATTCATTAAACAAACTTATGGTTCACCAAAGGAAAGGTGTGAGGATTGGTTTCATTATGATATTGGGGTTAACAGACATATACAAACACAGGTGACATATATAATCACTGAAGACCTACAGAATACCAAGAGAAGACTACTCAACATTCTGTCATAAGGTACATGGGAAAAGGATCCCAGGAAGAACTGGCATGTGTATATGTGTAAAAGAACCACATCTTCCACACCTACAACAAGCCAAACATTGTAATCAAATTTGCTGTAATAAAAAAATAAAAAATTAAATTAAAAACACGAACAAGATGTAGTGAGACAAACTTGAGGGGCTTTCTCCTGGCACATTCCATTCTAAATTCCAATCTAGAACACGACTTCCATTGAGGCTCTGTTGCCACAGTAACCAGATTTGGTAAGGGAAAGCTGCTGCCACCTTGTGGCCGTTTCACACAACAGCAGCTTTAATCCCAGCGCTAATGGTCAGTTGATATTCAAAATCATTGCAGGCCTGTAAATGACACCTGCCCTGAAAACAAATCCTCGGTTCATATATCGACCAAAAATTTCAAAGGACGTCCATATTTCAAAACGACAGTTTCAAAAGGCATATTTTACACACATTAGTGTTCTGCTTCTTTTTCTTTCTTTTTTTGTTAAAAAAACGGAATGGCAAAAAGCATCCCTCAGAATGGGCGAAAATATTTGCAAACGAATCAATGGACAAAGGTTTAATCTCCAATATATATAAAGAGCTCATGCAGCTTAATATTAAAAAAACAAACAACCCAATACAAAAATGGGCAGAAGATCTAAAGAGACGTTTCTTCAAAGAAGACACAGAGATGGCCAAGACGCACATGAAAAGCTGCTCAACATCACTAATTATTCGAGAAATGCAAATCAAAACTACAATGAGGTATCACCTCACACCTGTTAGAATCGGCATCATCAGAAAATCTACAAACAACGAATTCTGGGGAGGGTGTGGACAAAAGGATCCCTCTTCCACTATTGGTGGAAATGTAAATTGATACAGTCACTATGGAGAACAATATGGAGTTTCCTTTAAAAAAGCTAGTAATAGAATTACCATATGATCCAGCAATCCCACTTCTGGGCATATACCCAGAGAAAACCATAAATCAAAAAGGCACATTCACCACAATGCTCATTTCAGCACTATTTACAATAGCCAGGTAATGGAAGCAACATGAATACCCACAGACAGACGAATGGATAAAGATGTGGTACATATATAAAATGGAATATTACTCAGCCATAAGAAGGAATGAAACTGGGTCATTTGTAGAGCCGTCGATGGATCTAGAGACTGTCATACAGAATGAGGTAAGTCAGAAAGAGACAAACAAATATTGTATATTAATGCATATATGTGGAACCTAGAAAAATGGAACAGATGAACTGGTTTGAAGGGAAGAAATAGAGACACAGAGGTAGAGAACACACGTATGGACACCAACTGTGGGAATCCATGGGGAGGTGGTGTTGGGATGAGTTGGGAGATTGGGATTGACCAGTATACATGTATATGCATAAAATACATAACTAATAATAACCTGCTGTATAAAAAAATAAATAAAATTAAATTTCAAAATTTTTAAAAATAAAACTTAAAAATAAAACAGAAAAAAGTTCTTCCCTTCACACAGGTGTATTTATATGAATGAATTATTTCCATGCTTATATCTATAAATACATAAAAGAGGAATAAAATCTAACTTGAACCAAAAAAGAAAAAAAAAAACCTGAACCCACGAGTTAGACAGAGGAAAACCCTAATAGGGCACTTGCTCCAGCGGTAAAGAATTCTTAAATAGGTCAGAGGTGGGGAATCATCTCCAATAGAGCCAGCTGCCCACTCCTACGCAAGGAGCGTCCTCATTGCAAAGCAGGGGGCCATGCCGAGGCATCTGTGAGTAACCGTGAGCTGAGCCCCAGGCCAGCTGCTGTTAAACTTTTCCCACCCTTCCCAGGTAAAACACCTGAATATGTACAAGGGCTTGAAAGCCTAGAGGAAGGGGCGTGGAGCCACACCAGCGACAGCACGCAGGCCAACTTGGTGCCTGCAGGCCAGCCAGGATGGTCCTGGCCCTGGGCGCTCTTCTGGAAGCTTTCCATTGCCCTGCCTGAGATACCCCACCTGTCCCGGCCCCCACTGCTTTTTTCCATGCTCACATCTGTCCGGAGAGAAATTCCAGCGGAAGGTATGGGTGACACATCCTCTTCTTTACAAGTGGAAGCCTGGCAACTCCTGCAGAAAGTTCAGCAGAGACCCACTCACACCGGGCCACCCACAAAGCCATGACCCCTCACTCCCTCCCACCACCACAGCCCCGAGACTGCTGACTGGGCAGAGAATATGGAGTCAGGCACAGCTTCAGGGGCTATTGCTGCCTGCAGTGCTGTTTATATTGACCTCAACCCAGGCACACCTGGGGAGGGCCGGCCGGCAGGGTCAGGCTACCCAGGTCAGCTAATCCTCAGCCCTCAGGGAATCACATTGTTGAAAATGGACCTCGCTAAGGCAGAATAGAAGCCAAGGAATAAAAGGACACAATGCCATTTGCAGCACCGTATGTGTGTCTAGAGGTAATCACGTGAATTGTAGTAAGTCAGAAAGTGAAAGACACATATCATATCATATCTCTTATAGGTGTGAGCGAAAAATGGATACCAGGGCAGATATTTCCACGGAGAAGGGCAATCACAGATTCATTAAACAAACTTATGGTTCACCAAAGGAAAGGTGTGAGGATTGGTTTCATTATGATATTGGGGTTAACAGACATATACAAACACAGGTGACATATATAATCACCGAAGACCTACAGAATACCAAGAGAAGACTACTCAACATTCTGTCATAAGGTACATGGGAAAAGGATCCCAGGAAGAACTGACATATGTATATGTGTAAAAGAACCACATCTTTCACACCTACAACAAGCCAAACATTGTAATCAAATTTGCTGTAATAAAAAATAAAAAATTAAATTAAAAACACGAACAAAAGTAGTGAGACAAACTTGAGGGGCTTTCTCCTGGCACATTCCATTCTAAATTCCAATCTAGAACACGACTTCCATTGAGGCTCTGTTGCCCCAGTAACCAGATTTGGTAAGGAAGAGCTGCTGCCACCTTGTGGCCGTTTCACACAACAGCAGCTTTAATCCCAGCGCTAATGGTCAGTTGATATTCAAAATCATTGCAGGCCTGTAAATGACACCGGCCCTGAAAACAAATCCTGGGTTCATGTATCGACCAAAAATTTTAAAGGACGTCCATATTTCAAAACGACAGTTTCAAAAGGCATATTTTACACACATTAGTGTTCTGCTTCTTTTTCTTTCTTTCTGTTTTTGTTAAACAAACGGGAATGGCAAAAAGCATCCCTCAGAATGGGCGAAAATATTTGCAAACGAATCAATGGACAAAGGTTTAATCTCCAATATATATAAAGAGCTCATGCAGCTTAATATTAAAAAAACAAACAACCCAATACAAAAATGGGCAGAAGATCTACAGAGACGTTTCTTCAAAGAAGACACAGAGATGGCCAAGGCACACATGAAAAGCTGCTCAACATCACTAATTATTAGAGAAATGCAAATCAAAACTACAGTGAGGTATCACCTCACACCTGTTAGAATCGGCATCATCAGAAAATCTACAAACAACGAATTCTGGGGAGGGTGTGGACAAAAGGATCCCTCTTCCACTCTTGGTAGAAATGTAAATTGATACAGTCACGATGGAGAACAGTATGGAGTTTCCTTTAAAAACCTAGAAATACAATTAACATATGATCCAGCAATCCCACTTCTGGGCATATACCCAGAGAAAACCATAAATCAAAAAGGCACATTCACCACAATGCTCATTTCAGCACTATTTACGATAGCCAGGTAATGGAAGCAACCTAAATACCCACAGACAGACGAATGGATAAAGATGTGGTACATATATAAAATGGAATATTACTCAGCCATAAGAAGGAATGAAACTGGGTCATTTGTAGAGACGTCGATGGATCTAGAGACTGTCATACAGAATGAGGTAAGTCAGAAAGAGACAAACAAATATTGTATATTAATGCATATATGTGGACCCTAGAAAAATGGAACAGATGAACTGGTTTGAAGGGAAGAAATAGAGACACAGAGGTAGAGAACACACGTATGGACACCAAGTGTGGGAAGCCATGGGGAGGTGGTGTTGGGATGAGTTGGGAGATTGGGATTGACCTGTATACATGTATATGCATAAAATACATAACTAATAATAACCTGCTGTATAAAAAAATAAATAAAATTAAATTTCAAAATTTTTAAAAATAAAACTTAAAAATAAAACAGAAAAAAGTTCTTCCCTTCACACAGATGTATTTATATGAATGAATTATTTCCATGCTTATATCTATAAATACATAAAAGAGGAATAAAATCTAACTTGAACCAAAAAAAAAAAAAAAACCTGAACCCACGAGTTAGACAGAGGAAAACCCTAATAGGGCACTTGCTCCAGCGGTAAAGAATTCTTAAATAGGTCAGAGGTGGGGAATCATCTCCAATAGAGCCAGCTGCCCACTCCTACGCAAGGAGCGTCCTCATTGCAAAGCAGGGGGCCATGCCGAGGCATCTGTGAGTAACCGTGAGCTGAGCCCCAGGCCAGCTGCTGTTAAACTTTTCCCACCCTTCCCAGGTAAAACACCTGAATATGTACAAGGGCTTGAAAGCCTAGAGGAAGGGGCGTGGAGCCACACCAGCGACAGCACGCAGGCCAACTTGGTGCCTGCAGGCCAGCCAGGATGGTCCTGGCCCTGGGCGCTCTTCTGGAAGCTTTCCATTGCCCTGCCTGAGATACCCCACCTGTCCCGGCCCCCACTGCTTTTTTCCATGCTCACATCTGTCCAGAGAGAAATTCCAGCGGAAGGTATGGGTGACACATCCTCTTCTTTACAAGTGGAAGCCTGGCAACTCCTGCAGAAAGTTCAGCAGAGACCCACTCACACCAGGCCACCCACAAAGCCATGACCCCTCACTCCCTCCCACCACCACAGCCCCGAGACTGCTGACTGGGCAGAGAATATGGAGTCAGGCACAGCTTCAGGGGCTATTGCTGCCTGCAGTGCTGTTTATATTGACCTCAACCCAGGCACACCTGGGGAGGGCCGGCCGGGAGGGTCAGGCTACCCAGGTCAGCTAATCCTCAGCCCTCAGGGAATCACATTGTTGAAAATGGACCTCGCTAAGGCAGAATAGAAGCCAAGGAATAAAAGGACACAATGCCATTTGCAGCACCGTATGTGTGTCTAGAGGTAATCACGTGAATTGTAGTAAGTCAGAAAGTGAAAGACACATATCATATCATATCTCTTATAGGTGTGAGCGAAAAATGGATACCAGGGCAGATATTTCCACGGAGAAGGGCAATCACAGATTCATTAAACAAACTTATGGTTCACCAAAGGAAAGGTGTGAGGATTGGTTTCATTATGATATTGGGGTTAACAGACATATACAAACACAGGTGACATATATAATCACCGAAGACCTACAGAATACCAAGAGAAGACTACTCAACATTCTGTCATAAGGTACATGGGAAAAGGATCCCAGGAAGAACTGACATATGTATATGTGTAAAAGAACCACATCTTTCACACCTACAACAAGCCAAACATTGTAATCAAATTTGCTGTAATAAAAAATAAAAAATTAAATTAAAAACACGAACAAAAGTAGTGAGACAAACTTGAGGGGCTTTCTCCTGGCACATTCCATTCTAAATTCCAATCTAGAACACGACTTCCATTGAGGCTCTGTTGCCCCAGTAACCAGATTTGGTAAGGAAGAGCTGCTGCCACCTTGTGGCCGTTTCACACAACAGCAGCTTTAATCCCAGCGCTAATGGTCAGTTGATATTCAAAATCATTGCAGGCCTGTAAATGACACCGGCCCTGAAAACAAATCCTGGGTTCATGTATCGACCAAAAATTTTAAAGGACGTCCATATTTCAAAACGACAGTTTCAAAAGGCATATTTTACACACATTAGTGTTCTGCTTCTTTTTCTTTCTTTCTGTTTTTGTTAAACAAACGGGAATGGCAAAAAGCATCCCTCAGAATGGGCGAAAATATTTGCAAACGAATCAATGGACAAAGGTTTAATCTCCAATATATATAAAGAGCTCATGCAGCTTAATATTAAAAAAACAAACAACCCAATACAAAAATGGGCAGAAGATCTACAGAGACGTTTCTTCAAAGAAGACACAGAGATGGCCAAGGCACACATGAAAAGCTGCTCAACATCACTAATTATTAGAGAAATGCAAATCAAAACTACAGTGAGGTATCACCTCACACCTGTTAGAATCGGCAGCATCAGAAAATCTACAAACAACGAATTCTGGGGAGGGTGTGGACAAAAGGATCCCTCTTCCACTCTTGGTAGAAATGTAAATTGATACAGTCACGATGGAGAACAGTATGGAGTTTCCTTTAAAAACCTAGAAATACAATTAACATATGATCCAGCAATCCCACTTCTGGGCATATACCCAGAGAAAACCATAAATCAAAAAGGCACATTCACCACAATGCTCATTTCAGCACTATTTACGATAGCCAGGTAATGGAAGCAACCTAAATACCCACAGACAGACGAATGGATAAAGATGTGGTACATATATAAAATGGAATATTACTCAGCCATAAGAAGGAATGAAACTGGGTCATTTGTAGAGACGTCGATGGATCTAGAGACTGTCATACAGAATGAGGTAAGTCAGAAAGAGACAAACAAATATTGTATATTAATGCATATATGTGGACCCTAGAAAAATGGAACAGATGAACTGGTTTGAAGGGAAGAAATAGAGACACAGAGGTAGAGAACACACGTATGGACACCAAGTGTGGGAAGCCATGGGGAGGTGGTGTTGGGATGAGTTGGGAGATTGGGATTGACCTGTATACATGTATATGCATAAAATACATAACTAATAATAACCTGCTGTATAAAAAAATAAATAAAATTAAATTTCAAAATTTTTAAAAATAAAACTTAAAAATAAAACAGAAAAAAGTTCTTCCCTTCACACAGATGTATTTATATGAATGAATTATTTCCATGCTTATATCTATAAATACATAAAAGAGGAATAAAATCTAACTTGAACCAAAAAAAAAAAAAAAAAACCTGAACCCACGAGTTAGACAGAGGAAAACCCTATCAGGGCACTTGCTCCAGCGGTAAACAATTCTGAAATTGGTCAGAGGTGGGGAATCATCTCCAATAGAGCCAGCTGCCCACTCCTACGCAAGGAGCGTCCTCATTGCAAAGCGGGGGGCCATGCCGAGACATCTGTGAGTAACCGTGAGCTGAGTCCCATGCCGGCTGCTGTTGAACTTTTCCCACCCTTCCCAGGTAAAACACCTGAATATGTACAAGGGCTTGAAAGCCTAGAGGAAGGGGCGGGGAGCCACACCAGCGACAGCACGCAGGCTAACTTGGTGCCTGCAGGCCAGCCAGGATGGTCCAGGCCCTGGGCGCTCTTCTGGAAGCTTTCCATTGCCCTGCCTGAGATACCCCACCTGTCCCGGCCCCCACTGCTTTTTTCCTTCCTCACATCTGTCCGGAGAGAAATTCCAGCGGAAGGTATGGGTGACACATCCTCTTCTTTACAAGTGGAATCCTGGCAACTCCTGCAGAAAGTCCAGCAGAGACCCACTCACACCGGGCCACCCACAAAGCCGTGACCCCTCACTCCCTCCCACCACCACAGCCCCGAGACTGCTGACTGGGCAGAGAATATGGCGTCAGGCAGAGATTCAGGGGTTATTGCTGCCTGCAGTGCTGTTTATATTGACCTCAACCCAGGCACACCTTGGGAGGGCCGGCCGGCAGGGTCAGGCTACCCAGGTCAGCTAATCCTCAGCCCTCAGGGAATCACATTGTTGAAAATGGACCTCGCTAAGGCAGAATAGAAGCCAAGGAATAAAAGGACACAATGCCATTTGCAGCATCATATGTGTGTCTAGAGGTATTCACGTGAATTGTAGTAAGTTCAGAAAGTGAAAGACACATATCATATCATATCTCTTATAGGTGTGACCGAAAAATGGATACCAGGGCAGATATTTCCACGGAGAAGGGCAATCAGAGATTCATTAAACAAACTTATGGTTCACCAAAGGAAAGGTGTGAGGATTGGTTTCATTATGATATTGGGGTTAACAGACATATACAAACACAGGTGACATATATAATCACTGAAGACCTACAGAATACCAAGAGAAGACTACTCAACATTCTGTCATAAGGTACATGGGAAAAGGATCCCAGGAAGAACTGGCATATGTATATGTGTAAAAGAACCACATCTTCCACACCTACAACAAGCCAAACATTGTAATCAAATTTGCTGTAATAAAAAAATAAAAAATTAAATTAAAAACACGAACAAGATGTAGTGAGACAAACTTGAGGGGCTTTCTCCTGGCACATTCCATTCTAAATTCCAATCTAGAACACGACTTCCATTGAGGCTCTGTTGCCACAGTAACCAGATTTGGTAAGGGAGAGCTGCTGCCACCTTGTGGCCGTTTTACACAACAGCAGCTTTAATCCCAGCGCTAATGGTCAGTTGATATTCAAAATCATTGCAGGCCTGTAAATGACACCTGCCCTGAAAACATATCCTCGGTTCATATATCGACCAAAAATTTCAAAGGACGTCCATATTTCAAAACGACAGTTTCAAAAGGCATATTTTACACACATTAGTGTTCTGCTTCTTTTTCTTTCTTTTTTTGTTAAAAAAACGGAATGGCAAAAAGCATCCCTCAGAATGGGCGAAAATATTTGCAAACGAATCAATGGACAAAGGTTTAATCTCCAATATATATAAAGAGCTCATGCAGCTTAATATTAAAAAAACAAACAACCCAATACAAAAATGGGCAGAAGATCTAAAGAGACGTTTCTTCAAAGAAGACACAGAGATGGCCAAGACGCACATGAAAAGCTGCTCAACATCACTAATTATTCGAGAAATGCAAATCAAAACTACAATGAGGTATCACCTCACACCTGTTAGAATCGGCATCATCAGAAAATCTACAAACAACGAATTCTGGGGAGGGTGTGGACAAAAGGATCCCTCTTCCACTATTGGTGGAAATGTAAATTGATACAGTCACTATGGAGAACAATATGGAGTTTCCTTTAAAAAAGCTAGTAATAGAATTACCATATGATCCAGCAATCCCACTTCTGGGCATATACCCAGAGAAAACCATAAATCAAAAAGGCACATTCACCACAATGCTCATTTCAGCACTATTTACAATAGCCAGGTAATGGAAGCAACATGAATACCCACAGACAGACGAATGGATAAAGATGTGGTACATATATAAAATGGAATATTACTCAGCCATAAGAAGAAATGAAACTGGGTCATTTGTAGAGCCGTCGATGGATCTAGAGACTGTCATACAGAATGAGGTAAGTCAGAAAGAGACAAACAAATATTGTATATTAATGCATATATGTGGAACCTAGAAAAATGGAACAGATGAACTGGTTTGAAGGGAAGAAATAGAGACACAGAGGTAGAGAACACACGTATGGACACCAACTGTGGGAAGCCATGGGGAGGTGGTGTTGGGATGAGTTGGGAGATTGGGATTGACCTGTATACATGTATATGCATAAAATACATAACTAATAATAACCTGCTGTATAAAAAAATAAATAAAATTAAATTTCAAAATTTTTAAAAATAAAACTTAAAAATAAAACAGAAAAAAGTTCTTCCCTTCACACAGGTGTATTTATATGAATGAATTATTTCCATGCTTATATCTATAAATACATAAAAGAGGAATAAATTCTAACTTGAACCAAAAAAGAAAAAAAAAAACCTGAACCCACGAGTTAGACAGAGGAAAACCCTAATAGGGCACTTGCTCCAGCGGTAAAGAATTCTTAAATTGGTCAGAGGTGGGGAATCATCTCCAATAGAGCCAGCTGCCCACTCCTACGCAAGGAGCGTCCTCATTGCAAAGCAGGGGGCCATGCCGAGGCATCTGTGAGTAACCGTGAGCTGAGCCCCAGGCCAGCTGCTGTTAAACTTTTCCCACCCTTCCCAGGTAAAACACCTGAATATGTACAAGGGCTTGAAAGCCTAGAGGAAGGGGCGTGGAGCCACACCAGCGACAGCACGCAGGCCAACTTGGTGCCTGCAGGCCAGCCAGGATGGTCCTGGCCCTGGGCGCTCTTCTGGAAGCTTTCCATTGCCCTGCCTGAGATACCCCACCTGTCCCGGCCCCCACTGCTTTTTTCCATGCTCACATCTGTCCGGAGAGAAATTCCAGCGGAAGGTATGGGTGACACATCCTCTTCTTTACAAGTGGAAGCCTGGCAACTCCTGCAGAAAGTTCAGCAGAGACCCACTCACACCGGGCCACCCACAAAGCCATGACCCCTCACTCCCTCCCACCACCACAGCCCCGAGACTGCTGACTGGGCAGAGAATATGGAGTCAGGCACAGCTTCAGGGGCTATTGCTGCCTGCAGTGCTGTTTATATTGACCTCAACCCAGGCACACCTGGGGAGGGCCGGCCGGCAGGGTCAGGCTACCCAGGTCAGCTAATCCTCAGCCCTCAGGGAATCACATTGTTGAAAATGGACCTCGCTAAGGCAGAATAGAAGCCAAGGAATAAAAGGACACAATGCCATTTGCAGCACCGTATGTGTGTCTAGAGGTAATCACGTGAATTGTAGTAAGTCAGAAAGTGAAAGACACATATCATATCATATCTCTTATAGGTGTGACCGAAAAATGGATACCAGGGCAGATATTTCCACGGAGAAGGGCAATCACAGATTCATTAAACAAACTTATGGTTCACCAAAGGAAAGGTGTGAGGATTGGTTTCATTATGATATTGGGGTTAACAGACATATACAAACACAGGTGACATATATAATCACCGAAGACCTACAGAATACCAAGAGAAGACTACTCAACATTCTGTCATAAGGTACATGGGAAAAGGATCCCAGGAAGAACTGACATATGTATATGTGTAAAAGAACCACATCTTTCACCCCTACAACAAGCCAAACATTGTAATCAAATTTGCTGTAATAAAAAATAAAAAATTAAATTAAAAACACAAACAAAAGTAGTGAGACAAACTTGAGGGGCTTTCTCCTGGCACATTCCATTCTAAATTCCAATCTAGAACACGACTTCCATTGAGGCTCTGTTGCCCCAGTAACCAGATTTGGTAAGGAAGAGCTGCTGCCACCTTGTGGCCGTTTCACACAACAGCAGCTTTAATCCCAGCGCTAATGGTCAGTTGATATTCAAAATCATTGCAGGCCTGTAAATGACACCGGCCCTGAAAACAAATCCTGGGTTCATGTATCGACCAAAAATTTTAAAGGACGTCCATATTTCAAAACGACAGTTTCAAAAGGCATATTTTACACACATTAGTGTTCTGCTTCTTTTTCTTTCTTTCTGTTTTTGTTAAACAAACGGGAATGGCAAAAAGCATCCCTCAGAATGGGCGAAAATATTTGCAAACGAATCAATGGACAAAGGTTTAATCTCCAATATATATAAAGAGCTCATGCAGCTTAATATTAAAAAAACAAACAACCCAATACAAAAATGGGCAGAAGATCTACAGAGACGTTTCTTCAAAGAAGACACAGAGATGGCCAAGGCACACATGAAAAGCTGCTCAACATCACTAATTATTAGAGAAATGCAAATCAAAACTACAGTGAGGTATCACCTCACACCTGTTAGAATCGGCATCATCAGAAAATCTACAAACAACGAATTCTGGGGAGGGTGTGGACAAAAGGATCCCTCTTCCACTCTTGGTAGAAATGTAAATTGATACAGTCACGATGGAGAACAGTATGGAGTTTCCTTTAAAAACCTAGAAATACAATTAACATATGATCCAGCAATCCCACTTCTGGGCATATACCCAGAGAAAACCATAAATCAAAAAGGCACATTCACCACAATGCTCATTTCAGCACTATTTACGATAGCCAGGTAATGGAAGCAACCTAAATACCCACAGACAGACGAATGGATAAAGATGTGGTACATATATAAAATGGAATATTACTCAGCCATAAGAAGGAATGAAACTGGGTCATTTGTAGAGACGTCGATGGATCTAGAGACTGTCATACAGAATGAGGTAAGTCAGAAAGAGACAAACAAATATTGTATATTAATGCATATATGTGGACCCTAGAAAAATGGAACAGATGAACTGGTTTGAAGGGAAGAAATAGAGACACAGAGGTAGAGAACACACGTATGGACACCAAGTGTGGGAAGCCATGGGGAGGTGTTGTTGGGATGAGTTGGGAGATTGGGATTGACCTGTATACATGTATATGCATAAAATACATAACTAATAATAACCTGCTGTATAAAAAAATAAATAAAATTAAATTTCAAAATTTTTAAAAATAAAACTTAAAAATAAAAGAGAAAAAAGTTCTTCCCTTCACACAGATGTATTTATATGAATGAATTATTTCCATGCTTATATCTATAAATACATAAAAGAGGAATAAAATCTAACTTGAACCAAAAAAGAAAAAAAAAACCTGAACCCACGAGTTAGACAGAGGAAAACCCTATCAGGGCACTTGCTCCAGCGGTAAACAATTCTGAAATTGGTCAGAGGTGGGGAATCATCTCCAATAGAGCCAGCTGCCCACTCCTACGCAAGGAGCGTCCTCATTGCAAAGCGGGGGGCCATGCCGAGACATCTGTGAGTAACCGTGAGCTGAGCCCCAGGCCAGCTGCTGTTGAACTTTTCCCACCCTTCCCAGGTAAAACACCTGAATATGTACAAGGGCTTGAAAGCCTAGAGGAAGGGGCGGGGAGCCACACCAGCGACAGCACGTAGGCTAACTTGGTGCCTGCAGGCCAGCCAGGATGGTCCTGGCCCTGGGCGCTCTTCTGGAAGCTTTCCATTGCCCTGCCTGAGATACCCCTCCTGTCCCGGCACCCACTGCTTTTTTCCTTCCTCACATCTGTCCGGAGAGAAATTCCAGCGGAAGGTATGGGTGACACATCCTCTTCTTTACAGGTGGAAGCCTGGCAACTCCTGCAGAAAGTCCAGCAGAGACCCACTCACACCGGGCCACCCACAAAGCCGTGACCCCTCACTCCCTCCCACCAGCACAGCCCCGAGACTGCTGACTGGGCAGAGAATATGGAGTCAGGCAGAGATTCAGGGGATATTGCTGCCTGCAGTGCTGTTTATATTGACCTCAACCCAGGCACACTTGGGGAGGGTCGGCCGGCAGGGTCAGGCTACCGAGGTCAGCTAATCCTCAGCCCTCATGGAATCACATTGTTGAAAATGGACCTCGCTAAGGCAGAATAGAAGCCAAGGAATAAAAGGACACAATGCCATTTGCAGCACCGTAGGTGTGTCTAGAGGTATTCACGTGAATTGTAGTAAGTCAGAAAGTGAAAGACACATATCATATCATATCTCTTATAGGTGTGACCGAAAAATGGATACCAGGACAGATATTTCCACGGAGAAGGGCAATCACAGATTCATTCAACAAACTTATGGTTCACCAATGGAAAGGTGTGAGGATTGGTTTCATTATGATATTGGGGTTAACAGACATATACAAACACAGGTGACATATATAATCACCGAAGACCTACAGAATACCAAGAGAAGACTACTCAACATTCTGTCATAAGGTACATGGGAAAAGGATCCCAGGAAGAACTGACATATGTATATGTGTAAAAGAACCACATCTTCCACACCTACAACTAGCCAAACATTGTAATCAAATTTGCTGTAATAAAAAATAAAAAAATTAAATTAAAAACACGAACAATAAGTAGTGAGACAAACTCGAGGGGCTTTCTCCTGGCACATTCCATTCTAAATTACAATCTAGAACATGACTTCCATTGACGCTCTGGTGCCCCAGTAACCAGATTTGGTAAGGGAGAACTGCTGCCACCTTGTGGCCGTTTCACACAACAGCAGCTTTAATCCCAGCGCTAATGGTCAGTTGATATTCAAAATCATTGCAGGCCTGTAAATGACACCTGCCTGAAAACAAATCCTGGGTTCATATATCGACCAAAAAATTCAAAGGACGTCCACATTTCAAAACGACAGTTTCAAAAGGCATATTTTACACACATTAGTGTTCTGCTTCTTTTTCTTTCTTTCTGTTTTTGTTAGAAAAACGGGAATGGCAAAAAGCATCCCTCAGAATGGGCGAAAATATTTGCAAACGAATCAATGGACAAAGGTTTAATCTCCAATATATATAAAGAGCTCATGCAGCTTAATATTAAAAAAACAAACAACCCAATACAAAAATGGGCAGAAGATCTACAGAGACGTTTCTTCAAAGAAGACACAGAGATGGCCAAGGCACACATGAAAAGCTGCTCAACATCACTAATTATTAGAGAAATGCAAATCAAAACTACAGTGAGGTATCACCTCACACCTGTTAGAATCGGCATCATCAGAAAATCTACAAACAACGAATTCTGGGGAGGGTGTGGACAAAAGGATCCCTCTTCCCCTATTGGTAGAAATGTAAATTGATACAGTCACGATGGAGAACAGTATGGAGTTTCCTTTAAAAACCTAGAAATACAATTAACATATGATCCAGCAATCCCACTTCTGGGCATATACCCAGAGAAAACCATAAATCAAAAAGGCACATTCACCACAAGGGTCATTTCAGCACTATTTACGATAGCCAGGTAATGGAAGCAACCTAAATACCCACAGACAGACGAATGGATAAAGATGTGGTACATATATAAAATGGAATATTACTCAGCCATAAGAAGGAATGAAACTGGGTCATTTGTAGAGACGTCGATGGATCTAGAGACTGTCATACAGAATGAAGTAAGTCAGAAAGAGAAAAACAAATATTGTATATTAATGCATATATGTGGAACCTAGAAAAATGGTACAGATGAACTGGTTTGCAGGGAAGAAAGAGAGACACAGAGGTAGAGAACACACGTATGGACACCAAGTGTGGGAAGCCATGGGGAGGTGGTGTTGGGATGAGTTGGGAGATTGGGATTGACCTGTATACATGTATATGCATAAAATACATAACTAATAATAACCTGCTGTATAAAAAAATAAATAAAATTAAATTTCAAAATTTTTAAAAATAAAACTTAAAAATAAAACAGAAAAAAGTTCTTCCCTTCACACAGATGTATTTATATGAATGAATTATTTCCATGCTTATATCTCTAAATACATAAAAGAGGAAGAAAATCTAACTTGAACCAAAAAAGAAAAAAGAACCTGAACCCACGAGTTAGACAGAGGAAAACCCTATCAGGGCACTTGCTCCAGAAGTAAACAATTCTGAAATTGGTCAGAGGTGGGGAATCATCTCCAATAGAGCCAGCTGCCCACTCCTACGCAAGGAGCGTCCTCATTGCAAAGCGGGGGGCCATGCCGAGGCATCTGTGAGTAACCGTGAGCTGAGCCCCAGGCCAGCTGCTGTTGAACTTTTCCCACCCTTCCCAGGTAAAACACCTGAATATGTACAAGGGCTTGAAAGCCTAGAGGAAGGGGCGTGGAGCCACACCAGCGACAGCACGCAGGCCAACTTGGTGCCTGCAGGCCAGCCAGGATGGTCCTGGCCCTGGGCGCTCTTCTGGAAGCTTTCCATTGCCCTGCCTGAGATACCCCACCTGTCCCGGCCCCCACTGCTTTTTTCCTTCCTCACATCTGTCCGGAGAGAAATTCCAGCGGAAGGTATGGGTGACACATCCTCTTCTTTACAAGTGGAATCCTGGCAACTCCTGCAGAAAGTCCAGCAGAGACCCACTCACACCGGGCCACCCACAAAGCCGTGACCCCTCACTCCCTCCCACCAGCACATCCCCGAGACTGCTGACTGGGCAGAGAATATGGAGTCAGGCAGAGCTTCAGGGGCTATTGCTGCCTGCAGTGCTGTTTATATTGACCTCAACCCAGGCACACCTTGGGAGGGCCGGCCGGCAGGGTCAGGCTACCCAGGTCAGCTAATCCTCAGCCCTCAGGGAATCACATTGTTGAAAATGGACCTCGCTAAGGCAGAATAGAAGCCAAGGAATAAAAGGACACAATGCCATTTGCAGCACCATATGTGTGTCTAGAGGTATTCACGTGAATTGTAGTAAGTTCAGAAAGTGAAAGACACATATCATATCATATCTCTTATAGGTGTGACCGAAAAATGGATACCAGGGCAGATATTTCCACGGAGAAGGGCAATCTGAGATTCATTAAACAAACTTATGGTTCACCAAAGGAAAGGTGTGAGGATTGGTTTCATTATGATATTGGGGTTAACAGACATATACAAACACAGGTGACATATATAATCACTGAAGACCTACAGAATACCAAGAGAAGACTACTCAACATTCTGTCATAAGGTACATGGGAAAAGGATCCCAGGAAGAACTGGCATATGTGTATGTGTAAAAGAACCACATCTTCCACACCTACAACAAGCCAAACATTGTAATCAAATTTGCTGTAATAAAAAAATAAAAAATTAAATTAAAAACACGAACAAGATGTAGTGAGACAAACTTGAGGGGCTTTCTCCTGGCACATTCCATTCTAAATTCCAATCTAGAACACGACTTCCATTGAGGCTCTGTTGCCACAGTAACCAGATTTGGTAAGGGAGAGCTGCTGCCACCTTGTGGCCGTTTTACACAACAGCAGCTTTAATCCCAGCGCTAATGGTCAGTTGATATTCAAAATCATTGCAGGCCTGTAAATGACACCTGCCCTGAAAACAAATCCTCGGTTCATATATCGACCAAAAATTTCAAAGGACGTCCATATTTCAAAACGACAGTTTCAAAAGGCATATTTTACACACATTAGTGTTCTGCTTCTTTTTCTTTCTTTTTTTGTTAAAAAAACGGAATGGCAAAAAGCATCCCTCAGAATGGGCGAAAATATTTGCAAACGAATCAATGGACAAAGGTTTAATCTCCAATATATATAAAGAGCTCATGCAGCTTAATATTAAAAAAACAAACAACCCAATACAAAAATGGGCAGAAGATCTAAAGAGACGTTTCTTCAAAGAAGACACAGAGATGGCCAAGACGCACATGAAAAGCTGCTCAACATCACTAATTATTCGAGAAATGCAAATCAAAACTACAATGAGGTATCACCTCACACCTGTTAGAATCGGCATCATCAGAAAATCTACAAACAACGAATTCTGGGGAGGGTGTGGACAAAAGGATCCCTCTTCCACTATTGGTGGAAATGTAAATTGATACAGTCACTATGGAGAACAATATGGAGTTTCCTTTAAAAAAGCTAGTAATAGAATTACCATATGATCCAGCAATCCCACTTCTGGGCATATACCCAGAGAAAACCATAAATCAAAAAGGCACATTCACCACAATGCTCATTTCAGCACTATTTACAATAGCCAGGTAATGGAAGCAACATGAATACCCACAGACAGACGAATGGATAAAGATGTGGTACATATATAAAATGGAATATTACTCAGCCATAAGAAGGAATGAAACTGGGTCATTTGTAGAGCCGTCGATGGATCTAGAGACTGTCATACAGAATGAGGTAAGTCAGAAAGAGACAAACAAATATTGTATATTAATGCATATATGTGGAACCTAGAAAAATGGAACAGATGAACTGGTTTGAAGGGAAGAAATAGAGACACAGAGGTAGAGAACACACGTATGGACACCAACTGTGGGAAGCCATGGGGAGGTGGTGTTGGGATGAGTTGGGAGATTGGGATTGACCTGTATACATGTATATGCATAAAATACATAACTAATAATAACCTGCTGTATAAAAAAATAAATAAAATTAAATTTCAAAATTTTTAAAAATAAAACTTAAAAATAAAACAGAAAAAAGTTCTTCCCTTCACACAGGTGTATTTATATGAATGAATTATTTCCATGCTTATATCTATAAATACATAAAAGAGGAATAAAATCTAACTTGAACCAAAAAAGAAAAAAAAAAACCTGAACCCACGAGTTAGACAGAGGAAAACCCTAATAGGGCACTTGCTCCAGCGGTAAAGAATTCTTAAATTGGTCAGAGGTGGGGAATCATCTCCAATAGAGCCAGCTGCCCACTCCTACGCAAGGAGCGTCCTCATTGCAAAGCAGGGGGCCATGCCGAGGCATCTGTGAGTAACCGTGAGCTGAGCCCCAGGCCAGCTGCTGTTAAACTTTTCCCACCCTTCCCAGGTAAAACACCTGAATATGTACAAGGGCTTGAAAGCCTAGAGGAAGGGGCGTGGAGCCACACCAGCGACAGCACGCAGGCCAACTTGGTGCCTGCAGGCCAGCCAGGATGGTCCTGGCCCTGGGCGCTCTTCTGGAAGCTTTCCATTGCCCTGCCTGAGATACCCCACCTGTCCCGGCACCCACTGCTTTTTTCCATGCTCACATCTGTCCGGAGAGAAATTCCAGCGGAAGGTATGGGTGACACATCCTCTTCTTTACAAGTGGAAGCCTGGCAACTCCTGCAGAAAGTTCAGCAGAGACCCACTCACACCGGGCCACCCACAAAGCCATGACCCCTCACTCCCTCCCACCACCACAGCCCCGAGACTGCTGACTGGGCAGAGAATATGGAGTCAGGCACAGCTTCAGGGGCTATTGCTGCCTGCAGTGCTGTTTATATTGACCTCAACCCAGGCACACCTGGGGAGGGCCGGCCGGCAGGGTCAGGCTACCCAGGTCAGCTAATCCTCAGCCCTCAGGGAATCACATTGTTGAAAATGGACCTCGCTAAGGCAGAATAGAAGCCAAGGAATAAAAGGACACAATGCCATTTGCAGCACCGTATGTGTGTCTAGAGGTAATCACGTGAATTGTAGTAAGTCAGAAAGTGAAAGACACATATCATATCATATCTCTTATAGGTGTGAGCGAAAAATGGATACCAGGGCAGATATTTCCACGGAGAAGGGCAATCACAGATTCATTAAACAAACTTATGGTTCACCAAAGGAAAGGTGTGAGGATTGGTTTCATTATGATATTGGGGTTAACAGACATATACAAACACAGGTGACATATATAATCACCGAAGACCTACAGAATACCAAGAGAAGACTACTCAACATTCTGTCATAAGGTACATGGGAAAAGGATCCCAGGAAGAACTGACATATGTATATGTGTAAAAGAACCACATCTTTCACACCTACAACAAGCCAAACATTGTAATCAAATTTGCTGTAATAAAAAATAAAAAATTAAATTAAAAACACGAACAAAAGTAGTGAGACAAACTTGAGGGGCTTTCTCCTGGCACATTCCATTCTAAATTCCAATCTAGAACACGACTTCCATTGAGGCTCTGTTGCCCCAGTAACCAGATTTGGTAAGGAAGAGCTGCTGCCACCTTGTGGCCGTTTCACACAACAGCAGCTTTAATCCCAGCGCTAATGGTCAGTTGATATTCAAAATCATTGCAGGCCTGTAAATGACACCGGCCCTGAAAACAAATCCTGGGTTCATGTATCGACCAAAAATTTTAAAGGACGTCCATATTTCAAAACGACAGTTTCAAAAGGCATATTTTACACACATTAGTGTTCTGCTTCTTTTTCTTTCTTTCTGTTTTTGTTAAACAAACGGGAATGGCAAAAAGCATCCCTCAGAATGGGCGAAAATATTTGCAAACGAATCAATGGACAAAGGTTTAATCTCCAATATATATAAAGAGCTCATGCAGCTTAATATTAAAAAAACAAACAACCCAATACAAAAATGGGCAGAAGATCTACAGAGACGTTTCTTCAAAGAAGACACAGAGATGGCCAAGACACACATGAAAAGCTGCTCAACATCACTAATTATTAGAGAAATGCAAATCAAAACTACAGTGAGGTATCACCTCACACCTGTTAGAATCGGCATCATCAGAAAATCTACAAACAACGAATTCTGGGGAGGGTGTGGACAAAAGGATCCCTCTTCCACTCTTGGTAGAAATGTAAATTGATACAGTCACGATGGAGAACAGTATGGAGTTTCCTTTAAAAACCTAGAAATACAATTAACATATGATCCAGCAATCCCACTTCTGGGCATATACCCAGAGAAAACCATAAATCAAAAAGGCACATTCACCACAAGGGTCATTTCAGCACTATTTACGATAGCCAGGTAATGGAAGCAACCTAAATACCCACAGACAGACGAATGGATAAAGATGTGGTACATATATAAAATGGAATATTACTCAGCCATAAGAAGGAATGAAACTGGGTCATTTGTAGAGACGTCGATGGATCTAGAGACTGTCATACAGAATGAGGTAAGTCAGAAAGAGACAAACAAATATTGTATATTAATGCATATATGTGGACCCTAGAAAAATGGAACAGATGAACTGGTTTGAAGGGAAGAAATAGAGACACAGAGGTAGAGAACACACGTATGGACACCAAGTGTGGGAAGCCATGGGGAGGTGGTGTTGGGATGAGTTGGGAGATTGGGATTGACCTGTATACATGTATATGCATAAAATACATAACTAATAATAACCTGCTGTATAAAAAAATAAATAAAATTAAATTTCAAAATTTTTAAAAATAAAACTTAAAAATAAAACAGAAAAAAGTTCTTCCCTTCACACAGATGTATTTATATGAATGAATTATTTCCATGCTTATATCTATAAATACATAAAAGAGGAATAAAATCTAACTTGAACCAAAAAAAAAAAAAAAAAACCTGAACCCACGAGTTAGACAGAGGAAAACCCTATCAGGGCACTTGCTCCAGCGGTAAACAATTCTGAAATTGGTCAGAGGTGGGGAATCATCTCCAATAGAGCCAGCTGCCCACTCCTACGCAAGGAGCGTCCTCATTGCAAAGCGGGGGGCCATGCCGAGACATCTGTGAGTAACCGTGAGCTGAGCCCCAGGCCAGCTGCTGTTGAACTTTTCCCACCCTTCCCAGGTAAAACACCTGAATATGTACAAGGGCTTGAAAGCCTAGAGGAAGGGGCGGGGAGCCACACCAGCGACAGCACGCAGGCTAACTTGGTGCCTGCAGGCCAGCCAGGATGGTCCAGGCCCTGGGCGCTCTTCTGGAAGCTTTCCATTGCCCTGCCTGAGATACCCCTCCTGTCCCGGCACCCACTGCTTTTTTCCTTCCTCACATCTGTCCGGAGAGAAATTCCAGCGGAAGGTATGGGTGACATATCCTCTTCTTTACAGGTGGAAGCCTGGCAACTCCTGCAGAAAGTCCAGCAGAGACCCACTCACACCGGGCCACCCACAAAGCCGTGACCCCTCACTCCCTCCCACCAGCACAGCCCCGAGACTGCTGACTGGGCAGAGAATATGGCGTCAGGCAGAGATTCAGGGGATATTGCTGCCTGCAGTGCTGTTTATATTGACCTCAACCCAGGCACACTTGGGGAGGGTCGGCCGGCAGGGTCAGGCTACCGAGGTCAGCTAATCCTCAGCCCTCATGGAATCACATTGTTGAAAATGGACCTCGCTAAGGCAGAATAGAAGCCAAGGAATAAAAGGACACAATGCCATTTGCAGCACCGTAGGTGTGTCTAGAGGTAATCACGTGAATTGTAGTAAGTCAGAAAGTGAAAGACACATATCATATCATATCTCTTATAGGTGTGACCGAAAAATGGATACCAGGACAGATATTTCCACGGAGAAGGGCAATCACAGATTCATTCAACAAACTTATGGTTCACCAAAGGAAAGGTGTGAGGATTGGTTTCATTATGATATTGGGGTTAACAGACATATACAAACACAGGTGACATATATAATCACCGAAGACCTACAGAATACCAAGAGAAGACTACTCAACATTCTGTCATAAGGTACATGGGAAAAGGATCCCAGGAAGAACTGACATATGTATATGTGTAAAAGAACCACATCTTCCACACCTACAACTAGCCAAACATTGTAATCAAATTTGCTGTAATAAAAAATAAAAAAAATTAAATTAAAAACACGAACAATAAGTAGTGAGACAAACTTGAGGGGCTTTCTCCTGGCACATTCCATTCTAAATTACAATCTAGAACACGACTTCCATTGACGCTCTGGTGCCCCAGTAACCAGATTTGGTAAGGGAGAACTGCTGCCACCTTGTGGCCGTTTCACACAACAGCAGCTTTAATCCCAGCGCTAATGGTCAGTTGATATTCAAAATCATTGCAGGCCTGTAAATGACACCTGCCCTGAAAACAAATCCTGGGTTCATATATTGACCAAAAAATTCAAAGGACGTCCATATTTCAAAACGACAGTTTCAAAAGGCATATTTTACACACATTAGTGTTCTGCTTCTTTTTCTTTCTTTCTGTTTTTGTTAAAAAAACGGGAATGGCAAAAAGCATCCCTCAGAATGGGCGAAAATATTTGCAAACGAATCAATGGACAAAGGTTTAATCTCCAATATATATAAAGAGCTCATGCAGCTTAATATTAAAAAAACAAACAACCCAATACAAAAATGGGCAGAAGATCTACAGAGACGTTTCTTCAAAGAAGACACAGAGATGGCCAAGACACACATGAAAAGCTGCTCAACATCACTAATTATTAGAGAAATGCAAATCAAAACTACAGTGAGGTATCACCTCACACCTGTTAGAATCGGCATCATCAGAAAATCTACAAACAACGAATTCTGGGGAGGGTGTGGACAAAAGGATCCCTCTTCCACTCTTGGTAGAAATGTAAATTGATACAGTCACGATGGAGAACAGTATGGAGTTTCCTTTAAAAACCTAGAAATACAATTAACATATGATCCAGCAATCCCACTTCTGGGCATATACCCAGAGAAAACCATAAATCAAAAAGGCACATTCACCACAAGGGTCATTTCAGCACTATTTACGATAGCCAGGTAATGGAAGCAACCTAAATACCCACAGACAGACGAATGGATAAAGATGTGGTACATATATAAAATGGAATATTACTCAGCCATAAGAAGGAATGAAACTGGGTCATTTGTAGAGACGTCGATGGATCTAGAGACTGTCATACAGAATGAAGTAAGTCAGAAAGAGAAAAACAAATATTGTATATTAATGCATATATGTGGAACCTAGAAAAATGGTACAGATGAACTGGTTTGCAGGGAAGAAAGAGAGACACAGAGGTAGAGAACACACGTATGGACACCAAGTGTGGGAAGCCATGGGGAGGTGGTGTTGGGATGAGTTGGGAGATTGGGATTGACCTGTATACATGTATATGCATAAAATACATAACTAATAATAACCTGCTGTATAAAAAAATAAATAAAATTAAATTTCAAAATTTTTAAAAATAAAACTTAAAAATAAAACAGAAAAAAGTTCTTCCCTTCACACAGATGTATTTATATGAATGAATTATTTCCATGCTTATATCTCTAAATACATAAAAGAGGAAGAAAATCTAACTTGAACCAAAAAAGAAAAAAGAACCTGAACCCACGAGTTAGACAGAGGAAAACCCTATCAGGGCACTTGCTCCAGAAGTAAACAATTCTGAAATTGGTCAGAGGTGGGGAATCATCTCCAATAGAGCCAGCTGCCCACTCCTACGCAAGGAGCGTCCTCATTGCAAAGCGGGGGGCCATGCCGAGGCATCTGTGAGTAACCGTGAGCTGAGCCCCAGGCCAGCTGCTGTTGAACTTTTCCCACCCTTCCCAGGTAAAACACCTGAATATGTACAAGGGCTTGAAAGCCTAGAGGAAGGGGCGTGGAGCCACACCAGCGACAGCACGCAGGCCAACTTGGTGCCTGCAGGCCAGCCAGGATGGTCCTGGCCCTGGGCGCTCTTCTGGAAGCTTTCCATTGCCCTGCCTGAGATACCCCACCTGTCCCGGCCCCCACTGCTTTTTTCCTTCCTCACATCTGTCCGGAGAGAAATTCCAGCGGAAGGTATGGGTGACACATCCTCTTCTTTACAAGTGGAATCCTGGCAACTCCTGCAGAAAGTCCAGCAGAGACCCACTCACACCGGGCCACCCACAAAGCCGTGACCCCTCACTCCCTCCCACCAGCACATCCCCGAGACTGCTGACTGGGCAGAGAATATGGCGTCAGGCAGAGACTCAGGGGCTATTGCTGCCTGCAGTGCTGTTTATATTGACCTCAACCCAGGCACACCTTGGGAGGGCCGGCCAGCAGGGTCAGGCTACCCAGGTCAGCTAATCCTCAGCCCTCAGGGAATCACATTGTTGAAAATGGACCTCGCTAAGGCAGAATAGAAGCCAAGGAATAAAAGGACACAATGCCATTTGCAGCACCATATGTGTGTCTAGAGGTATTCACGTGAATTGTAGTAAGTTCAGAAAGTGAAAGACACATATCATATCATATCTCTTATAGGTGTGACCGAAAAATGGATACCAGGGCAGATATTTCCACGAGAAGGGCAATCTGAGATTCATTAAACAAACTTATGGTTCACCAAAGGAAAGGTGTGAGGATTGGTTTCATTATGATATTGGGGTTAACAGACATATACAAACACAGGTGACATATATAATCACTGAAGACCTACAGAATACCAAGAGAAGACTACTCAACATTCTGTCATAAGGTACATGGGAAAAGGATCCCAGGAAGAACTGGCATATGTATATGTGTAAAAGAACCACATCTTCCACACCTACAACAAGCCAAACATTGTAATCAAATTTGCTGTAATAAAAAAATAAAAAATTAAATTAAAAACACGAACAAGATGTAGTGAGACAAACTTGAGGGGCTTTCTCCTGGCACATTCCATTCTAAATTCCAATCTAGAACACGACTTCCATTGAGGCTCTGTTGCCACAGTAACCAGATTTGGTAAGGGAGAGCTGCTGCCACCTTGTGGCCGTTTCACACAACAGCAGCTTTAATCCCAGCGCTAATGGTCAGTTGATATTCAAAATCATTGCAGGCCTGTAAATGACACCTGCCCTGAAAACAAATCCTCGGTTCATATATCGACCAAAAATTTCAAAGGACGTCCATATTTCAAAACGACAGTTTCAAAAGGCATATTTTACACACATTAGTGTTCTGCTTCTTTTTCTTTCTTTTTTTGTTAAAAAAACGGAATGGCAAAAAGCATCCCTCAGAATGGGCGAAAATATTTGCAAACGAATCAATGGACAAAGGTTTAATCTCCAATATATATAAAGAGCTCATGCAGCTTAATATTAAAAAAACAAACAACCCAATACAAAAATGGGCAGAAGATCTAAAGAGACGTTTCTTCAAAGAAGACACAGAGATGGCCAAGACGCACATGAAAAGCTGCTCAACATCACTAATTATTCGAGAAATGCAAATCAAAACTACAATGAGGTATCACCTCACACCTGTTAGAATCGGCATCATCAGAAAATCTACAAACAACGAATTCTGGGGAGGCTGTGGACAAAAGGATCCCTCTTCCACTATTGGTGGAAATGTAAATTGATACAGTCACTATGGAGAACAATATGGAGTTTCCTTTAAAAAAGCTAGTAATAGAATTACCATATGATCCAGCAATCCCACTTCTGGGCATATACCCAGAGAAAACCATAAATCAAAAAGGCACATTCACCACAATGCTCATTTCAGCACTATTTACAATAGCCAGGTAATGGAAGCAACATGAATACCCACAGACAGACGAATGGATAAAGATGTGGTACATATATAAAATGGAATATTACTCAGCCATAAGAAGGAATGAAACTGGGTCATTTGTAGAGCCGTCGATGGATCTAGAGACTGTCATACAGAATGAGGTAAGTCAGAAAGAGACAAACAAATATTGTATATTAATGCATATATGTGGAAGCTAGAAAAATGGAACAGATGAACTGGTTTGAAGGGAAGAAATAGAGACACAGAGGTAGAGAACACACGTATGGACACCAACTGTGGGAAGCCATGGGGAGGTGGTGTTGGGATGAGTTGGGAGATTGGGATTGACCTGTATACATGTATATGCATAAAATACATAACTAATAATAACCTGCTGTATAAAAAAATAAATAAAATTAAATTTCAAAATTTTTAAAAATAAAACTTAAAAATAAAACAGAAAAAAGTTCTTCCCTTCACACAGGTGTATTTATATGAATGAATTATTTCCATGCTTATATCTATAAATACATAAAAGAGGAATAAAATCTAACTTGAACCAAAAAAGAAAAAAAAAACCTGAACCCACGAGTTAGACAGAGGAAAACCCTAATAGGGCACTTGCTCCAGCGGTAAAGAATTCTTAAATAGGTCAGAGGTGGGGAATCATCTCCAATAGAGCCAGCTGCCCACTCCTACGCAAGGAGCGTCCTCATTGCAAAGCAGGGGGCCATGCCGAGGCATCTGTGAGTAACCGTGAGCTGAGCCCCAGGCCAGCTGCTGTTAAACTTTTCCCACCCTTCCCAGGTAAAACACCTGAATATGTACAAGGGCTTGAAAGCCTAGAGGAAGGGGCGTGGAGCCACACCAGCGACAGCACGCAGGCCAACTTGGTGCCTGCAGGCCAGCCAGGATGGTCCTGGCCCTGGGCGCTCTTCTGGAAGCTTTCCATTGCCCTGCCTGAGATACCCCACCTGTCCCGGCCCCCACTGCTTTTTTCCATGCTCACATCTGTCCGGAGAGAAATTCCAGCGGAAGGTATGGGTGACACATCCTCTTCTTTACAAGTGGAAGCCTGGCAACTCCTGCAGAAAGTTCAGCAGAGACCCACTCACACCGGGCCACCCACAAAGCCATGACCCCTCACTCCCTCCCACCACCACAGCCCCGAGACTGCTGACTGGGCAGAGAATATGGAGTCAGGCACAGCTTCAGGGGCTATTGCTGCCTGCAGTGCTGTTTATATTGACCTCAACCCAGGCACACCTGGGGAGGGCCGGCCGGCAGGGTCAGGCTACCCAGGTCAGCTAATCCTCAGCCCTCAGGGAATCACATTGTTGAAAATGGACCTCGCTAAGGCAGAATAGAAGCCAAGGAATAAAAGGACACAATGCCATCTGCAGCACCGTATGTGTGTCTAGAGGTAATCACGTGAATTGTAGTAAGTCAGAAAGTGAAAGACACATATCATATCATATCTCTTATAGGTGTGAGCGAAAAATGGATACCAGGGCAGATATTTCCACGGAGAAGGGCAATCACAGATTCATTAAACAAACTTATGGTTCACCAAAGGAAAGGTGTGAGGATTGGTTTCATTATGATATTGGGGTTAACAGACATATACAAACACAGGTGACATATATAATCACCGAAGACCTACAGAATACCAAGAGAAGACTACTCAACATTCTGTCATAAGGTACATGGGAAAAGGATCCCAGGAAGAACTGACATATGTATATGTGTAAAAGAACCACATCTTTCACACCTACAACAAGCCAAACATTGTAATCAAATTTGCTGTAATAAAAAATAAAAAATTAAATTAAAAACACGAACAAAAGTAGTGAGACAAACTTGAGGGGCTTTCTCCTGGCACATTCCATTCTAAATTCCAATCTAGAACACGACTTCCATTGAGGCTCTGTTGCCCCAGTAACCAGATTTGGTAAGGAAGAGCTGCTGCCACCTTGTGGCCGTTTCACACAACAGCAGCTTTAATCCCAGCGCTAATGGTCAGTTGATATTCAAAATCATTGCAGGCCTGTAAATGACACCGGCCCTGAAAACAAATCCTGGGTTCATGTATCGACCAAAAATTTTAAAGGACGTCCATATTTCAAAACGACAGTTTCAAAAGGCATATTTTACACACATTAGTGTTCTGCTTCTTTTTCTTTCTTTCTGTTTTTGTTAAACAAACGGGAATGGCAAAAAGCATCCCTCAGAATGGGCGAAAATATTTGCAAACGAATCAATGGACAAAGGTTTAATCTCCAATATATATAAAGAGCTCATGCAGCTTAATATTAAAAAAACAAACAACCCAATACAAAAATGGGCAGAAGATCTACAGAGACGTTTCTTCAAAGAAGACACAGAGATGGCCAAGGCACACATGAAAAGCTGCTCAACATCACTAATTATTAGAGAAATGCAAATCAAAACTACAGTGAGGTATCACCTCACACCTGTTAGAATCGGCATCATCAGAAAATCTACAAACAACGAATTCTGGGGAGGGTGTGGACAAAAGGATCCCTCTTCCACTCTTGGTAGAAATGTAAATTGATACAGTCACGATGGAGAACAGTATGGAGTTTCCTTTAAAAACCTAGAAATACAATTAACATATGATCCAGCAATCCCACTTCTGGGCATATACCCAGAGAAAACCATAAATCAAAAAGGCACATTCACCACAAGGGTCATTTCAGCACTATTTACGATAGCCAGGTAATGGAAGCAACCTAAATACCCACAGACAGACGAATGGATAAAGATGTGGTACATATATAAAATGGAATATTACTCAGCCATAAGAAGGAATGAAACTGGGTCATTTGTAGAGACGTCGATGGATCTAGAGACTGTCATACAGAATGAGGTAAGTCAGAAAGAGACAAACAAATATTGTATATTAATGCATATATGTGGACCCTAGAAAAATGGAACAGATGAACTGGTTTGAAGGGAAGAAATAGAGACACAGAGGTAGAGAACACACGTATGGACACCAAGTGTGGGAAGCCATGGGGAGGTGGTGTTGGGATGAGTTGGGAGATTGGGATTGACCTGTATACATGTATATGCATAAAATACATAACTAATAATAACCTGCTGTATAAAAAAATAAATAAAATTAAATTTCAAAATTTTTAAAAATAAAACTTAAAAATAAAACAGAAAAAAGTTCTTCCCTTCACACAGATGTATTTATATGAATGAATTATTTCCATGCTTATATCTATAAATACATAAAAGAGGAATAAAATCTAACTTGAACCAAAAAAAAAAAAAAAACCTGAACCCACGAGTTAGACAGAGGAAAACCCTAATAGGGTACTTGCTCCAGCGGTAAAGAATTCTTAAATAGGTCAGAGGTGGGGAATCATCTCCAATAGAGCCAGCTGCCCACTCCTACGCAAGGAGCGTCCTCATTGCAAAGCAGGGGGCCATGCCGAGGCATCTGTGAGTAACCGTGAGCTGAGCCCCAGGCCAGCTGCTGTTAAACTTTTCCCACCCTTCCCAGGTAAAACACCTGAATATGTACAAGGGCTTGAAAGCCTAGAGGAAGGGGCGTGGAGCCACACCAGCGACAGCACGCAGGCCAACTTGGTGCCTGCAGGCCAGCCAGGATGGTCCTGGCCCTGGGCGCTCTTCTGGAAGCTTTCCATTGCCCTGCCTGAGATACCCCACCTGTCCCGGCCCCCACTGCTTTTTTCCATGCTCACATCTGTCCGGAGAGAAATTCCAGCGGAAGGTATGGGTGACACATCCTCTTCTTTACAAGTGGAAGCCTGGCAACTCCTGCAGAAAGTTCAGCAGAGACCCACTCACACCGGGCCACCCACAAAGCCATGACCCCTCACTCCCTCCCACCACCACAGCCCCGAGACTGCTGACTGGGCAGAGAATATGGAGTCAGGCACAGCTTCAGGGGCTATTGCTGCCTGCAGTGCTGTTTATATTGACCTCAACCCAGGCACACCTGGGGAGGGCCGGCCGGCAGGGTCAGGCTACCCAGGTCAGCTAATCCTCAGCCCTCAGGGAATCACATTGTTGAAAATGGACCTCGCTAAGGCAGAATAGAAGCCAAGGAATAAAAGGACACAATGCCATTTGCAGCACCGTATGTGTGTCTAGAGGTAATCACGTGAATTGTAGTAAGTCAGAAAGTGAAAGACACATATCATATCATATCTCTTATAGGTGTGAGCGAAAAATGGATACCAGGGCAGATATTTCCACGGAGAAGGGCAATCACAGATTCATTAAACAAACTTATGGTTCACCAAAGGAAAGGTGTGAGGATTGGTTTCATTATGATATTGGGGTTAACAGACATATACAAACACAGGTGACATATATAATCACCGAAGACCTACAGAATACCAAGAGAAGACTACTCAACATTCTGTCATAAGGTACATGGGAAAAGGATCCCAGGAAGAACTGACATATGTATATGTGTAAAAGAACCACATCTTTCACACCTACAACAAGCCAAACATTGTAATCAAATTTGCTGTAATAAAAAATAAAAAATTAAATTAAAAACACGAACAAAAGTAGTGAGACAAACTTGAGGGGCTTTCTCCTGGCACATTCCATTCTAAATTCCAATCTAGAACACGACTTCCATTGAGGCTCTGTTGCCCCAGTAACCAGATTTGGTAAGGAAGAGCTGCTGCCACCTTGTGGCCGTTTCACACAACAGCAGCTTTAATCCCAGCGCTAATGGTCAGTTGATATTCAAAATCATTGCAGGCCTGTAAATGACACCGGCCCTGAAAACAAATCCTGGGTTCATGTATCGACCAAAAATTTTAAAGGACGTCCATATTTCAAAACGACAGTTTCAAAAGGCATATTTTACACACATTAGTGTTCTGCTTCTTTTTCTTTCTTTCTGTTTTTGTTAAACAAACGGGAATGGCAAAAAGCATCCCTCAGAATGGGCGAAAATATTTGCAAACGAATCAATGGACAAAGGTTTAATCTCCAATATATATAAAGAGCTCATGCAGCTTAATATTAAAAAAACAAACAACCCAATACAAAAATGGGCAGAAGATCTACAGAGACGTTTCTTCAAAGAAGACACAGAGATGGCCAAGGCACACATGAAAAGCTGCTCAACATCACTAATTATTAGAGAAATGCAAATCAAAACTACAGTGAGGTATCACCTCACACCTGTTAGAATCGGCATCATCAGAAAATCTACAAACAACGAATTCTGGGGAGGGTGTGGACAAAAGGATCCCTCTTCCACTCTTGGTAGAAATGTAAATTGATACAGTCACGATGGAGAACAGTATGGAGTTTCCTTTAAAAACCTAGAAATACAATTAACATATGATCCAGCAATCCCACTTCTGGGCATATACCCAGAGAAAACCATAAATCAAAAAGGCACATTCACCACAATGCTCATTTCAGCACTATTTACGATAGCCAGGTAATGGAAGCAACCTAAATACCCACAGACAGACGAATGGATAAAGATGTGGTACATATATAAAATGGAATATTACTCAGCCATAAGAAGGAATGAAACTGGGTCATTTGTAGAGACGTCGATGGATCTAGAGACTGTCATACAGAATGAGGTAAGTCAGAAAGAGACAAACAAATATTGTATATTAATGCATATATGTGGACCCTAGAAAAATGGAACAGATGAACTGGTTTGAAGGGAAGAAATAGAGACACAGAGGTAGAGAACACACGTATGGACACCAAGTGTGGGAAGCCATGGGGAGGTGGTGTTGGGATGAGTTGGGAGATTGGGATTGACCTGTATACATGTATATGCATAAAATACATAACTAATAATAACCTGCTGTATAAAAAAATAAATAAAATTAAATTTCAAAATTTTTAAAAATAAAACTTAAAAATAAAACAGAAAAAAGTTCTTCCCTTCACACAGATGTATTTATATGAATGAATTATTTCCATGCTTATATCTATAAATACATAAAAGAGGAATAAAATCTAACTTGAACCAAAAAAAAAAAAAAAAACCTGAACCCACGAGTTAGACAGAGGAAAACCCTATCAGGGCACTTGCTCCAGCGGTAAACAATTCTGAAATTGGTCAGAGGTGGGGAATCATCTCCAATAGAGCCAGCTGCCCACTCCTACGCAAGGAGCGTCCTCATTGCAAAGCGGGGGGCCATGCCGAGACATCTGTGAGTAACCGTGAGCTGAGCCCCAGGCCAGCTGCTGTTGAACTTTTCCCACCCTTCCCAGGTAAAACACCTGAATATGTACAAGGGCTTGAAAGCCTAGAGGAAGGGGCGGGGAGCCACACCAGCGACAGCACGCAGGCTAACTTGGTGCCTGCAGGCCAGCCAGGATGGTCCAGGCCCTGGGCGCTCTTCTGGAAGCTTTCCATTGCCCTGCCTGAGATACCCCTCCTGTCCCGGCACCCACTGCTTTTTTCCTTCCTCACATCTGTCCGGAGAGAAATTCCAGCGGAAGGTATGGGTGAAACATCCTCTTCTTTACAGGTGGAAGCCTGGCAACTCCTGCAGAAAGTCCAGCAGAGACCCACTCACACCGGGCCACCCACAAAGCCGTGACCCCTCACTCCCTCCCACCAGCACAGCCCCGAGACTGCTGACTGGGCAGAGAATATGGCGTCAGGCAGAGATTCAGGGGATATTGCTGCCTGCAGTGCTGTTTATATTGACCTCAACCCAGGCACACTTGGGGAGGGTCGGCCGGCAGGGTCAGGCTACCGAGGTCAGCTAATCCTCAGCCCTCATGGAATCACATTGTTGAAAATGGACCTCGCTAAGGCAGAATAGAAGCCAAGGAATAAAAGGACACAATGCCATTTGCAGCACCGTAGGTGTGTCTAGAGGTAATCACGTGAATTGTAGTAAGTCAGAAAGTGAAAGACACATATCATATCATATCTCTTATAGGTGTGACCGAAAAATGGATACCAGGACAGATATTTCCACGGAGAAGGGCAATCACAGATTCATTCAACAAACTTATGGTTCACCAATGGAAAGGTGTGAGGATTGGTTTCATTATGATATTGGGGTTAACAGACATATACAAACACAGGTGACATATATAATCACTGAAGACCTACAGAATACCAAGAGAAGACTACTCAACATTCTGTCATAAGGTACATGGGAAAAGGATCCCAGGAAGAACTGACATATGTATATGTGTAAAAGAACCACATCTTCCACACCTACAACTAGCCAAACATTGTAATCAAATTTGCTGTAATAAAAAATAAAAAAAATTAAATTAAAAACACGAACAATAAGTAGTGAGACAAACTTGAGGGGCTTTCTCCTGGCACATTCCATTCTAAATTACAATCTAGAACACGACTTCCATTGACGCTCTGGTGCCCCAGTAACCAGATTTGGTAAGGGAGAACTGCTGCCACCTTGTGGCCGCTTCACACAACAGCAGCTTTAATCCCAGCGCTAATGGTCAGTTGATATTCAAAATCATTGCAGGCCTGTAAATGACACCTGCCCTGAAAACAAATCCTGGGTTCATATATCGACCAAAAAATTCAAAGGACGTCCACATTTCAAAACGACAGTTTCAAAAGGCATATTTTACACACATTAGTGTTCTGCTTCTTTTTCTTTCTTTCTGTTTTTGTTAAACAAACGGGAATGGCAAAAAGCATCCCTCAGAATGGGCGAAAATATTTGCAAACGAATCAATGGACAAAGGTTTAATCTCCAATATATATAAAGAGCTCATGCAGCTTAATATTAAAAAAACAAACAACCCAATACAAAAATGGGCAGAAGATCTACAGAGACGTTTCTTCAAAGAAGACACAGAGATGGCCAAGACACACATGAAAAGCTGCTCAACATCACTAATTATTAGAGAAATGCAAATCAAAACTACAGTGAGGTATCACCTCACACCTGTTAGAATCGGCATCATCAGAAAATCTACAAACAACGAATTCTGGGGAGGGTGTGGACAAAAGGATCCCTCTTCCACTATTGGTAGAAATGTAAATTGATACAGTCACGATGGAGAACAGTATGGAGTTTCCTTTAAAAACCTAGAAATACAATTAACATATGATCCAGCAATCCCACTTCTGGGCATATACCCAGAGAAAACCATAAATCAAAAAGGCACATTCACCACAAGGGTCATTTCAGCACTATTTACGATAGCCAGGTAATGGAAGCAACCTAAATACCCACAGACAGACGAATGGATAAAGATGTGGTACATATATAAAATGGAATATTACTCAGCCATAAGAAGGAATGAAACTGGGTCATTTGTAGAGACGTCGATGGATCTAGAGACTGTCATACAGAATGAAGTAAGTCAGAAAGAGAAAAACAAATATTGTATATTAATGCATATATGTGGAACCTAGAAAAATGGTACAGATGAACTGGTTTGCAGGGAAGAAAGAGAGACACAGAGGTAGAGAACACACGTATGGACACCAAGTGTGGGAAGCCATGGGGAGGTGGTGTTGGGATGAGTTGGGAGATTGGGATTGACCTGTATACATGTATATGCATAAAATACATAACTAATAATAACCTGCTGTATAAAAAAATAAATAAAATTAAATTTCAAAATTTTTAAAAATAAAACTTAAAAATAAAACAGAAAAAAGTTCTTCCCTTCACACAGATGTATTTATATGAATGAATTATTTCCATGCTTATATCTCTAAATACATAAAAGAGGAAGAAAATCTAACTTGAACCAAAAAAGAAAAAAGAACCTGAACCCACGAGTTAGACAGAGGAAAACCCTATCAGGGCACTTGCTCCAGAAGTAAACAATTCTGAAATTGGTCAGAGGTGGGGAATCATCTCCAATAGAGCCAGCTGCCCACTCCTACGCAAGGAGCGTCCTCATTGCAAAGCGGGGGGCCATGCCGAGACATCTGTGAGTAACCGTGAGCTGAGCCCCAGGCCAGCTGCTGTTGAACTTTTCCCACCCTTCCCAGGTAAAACACCTGAATATGTACAAGGACTTGAAAGCCTAGAGGAAGGGGCGTGGAGCCACACCAGCGACAGCACGCAGGCCAACTTGGTGCCTGCAGGCCAGCCAGGATGGTCCTGGCACTGGGCGCTCTTCTGGAAGCTTTCCATTGCCCTGCCTGAGATACCCCACCTGTCCCGGCCCCCACTGCTTTTTTCCTTCCTCACATCTGTCCGGAGAGAAATTCCAGCGGAAGGTATGGGTGACACATCCTCTTCTTTACAAGTGGAATCCTGGCAACTCCTGCAGAAAGTCCAGCAGAGACCCACTCACACCGGGCCACCCACAAAGCCGTGACCCCTCACTCCCTCCCACCAGCACATCCCCGAGACTGCTGACTGGGCAGAGAATATGGCGTCAGGCAGAGATTCAGGGGCTATTGCTGCCTGCAGTGCTGTTTATATTGACCTCAACCCAGGCGCACCTTGGGAGGGCCGGCCGGCAGGGTCAGGCTACCCAGGTCAGCTAATCCTCAGCCCTCAGGGAATCACATTGTTGAAAATGGACCTCGCTAAGGCAGAATAGAAGCCAAGGAATAAAAGGACACAATGCCATTTGCAGCACCATATGTGTGTCTAGAGGTATTCACGTGAATTGTAGTAAGTTCAGAAAGTGAAAGACACATATCATATCATATCTCTTATAGGTGTGACCGAAAAATGGATACCAGGGCAGATATTTCCACGGAGAAGGGCAATCTGAGATTCATTAAACAAACTTATGGTTCACCAAAGGAAAGGTGTGAGGATTGGTTTCATTATGATATTGGGGTTAACAGACATATACAAACACAGGTGACATATATAATCACTGAAGACCTACAGAATACCAAGAGAAGACTACTCAACATTCTGTCATAAGGTACATGGGAAAAGGATCCCAGGAAGAACTGGCATATGTATATGTGTAAAAGAACCACATCTTCCACACCTACAACAAGCCAAACATTGTAATCAAATTTGCTGTAATAAAAAAATAAAAAATTAAATTAAAAACACGAACAAGATGTAGTGAGACAAACTTGAGGGGCTTTCTCCTGGCACATTCCATTCTAAATTCCAATCTAGAACACGACTTCCATTGAGGCTCTGTTGCCACAGTAACCAGATTTGGTAAGGGAGAGCTGCTGCCACCTTGTGGCCGTTTCACACAACAGCAGCTTTAATCCCAGCGCTAATGGTCAGTTGATATTCAAAATCATTGCAGGCCTGTAAATGACACCTGCCCTGAAAACAAATCCTCGGTTCATATATCGACCAAAAATTTCAAAGGACGTCCATATTTCAAAACGACAGTTTCAAAAGGCATATTTTACACACATTAGTGTTCTGCTTCTTTTTCTTTCTTTTTTTGTTAAAAAAACGGAATGGCAAAAAGCATCCCTCAGAATGGGCGAAAATATTTGCAAACGAATCAATGGACAAAGGTTTAATCTCCAATATATATAAAGAGCTCATGCAGCTTAATATTAAAAAAACAAACAACCCAATACAAAAATGGGCAGAAGATCTAAAGAGACGTTTCTTCAAAGAAGACACAGAGATGGCCAAGACGCACATGAAAAGCTGCTCAACATCACTAATTATTCGAGAAATGCAAATCAAAACTACAATGAGGTATCACCTCACACCTGTTAGAATCGGCATCATCAGAAAATCTACAAACAACGAATTCTGGGGAGGGTGTGGACAAAAGGATCCCTCTTCCACTATTGGTGGAAATGTAAATTGATACAGTCACTATGGAGAACAATATGGAGTTTCCTTTAAAAAAGCTAGTAATAGAATTACCATATGATCCAGCAATCCCACTTCTGGGCATATACCCAGAGAAAACCATAAATCAAAAAGGCACATTCACCACAATGCTCATTTCAGCACTATTTACAATAGCCAGGTAATGGAAGCAACATGAATACCCACAGACAGACGAATGGATAAAGATGTGGTACATATATAAAATGGAATATTACTCAGCCATAAGAAGGAATGAAACTGGGTCATTTGTAGAGCCGTCGATGGATCTAGAGACTGTCATACAGAATGAGGTAAGTCAGAAAGAGACAAACAAATATTGTATATTAATGCATATATGTGGAACCTAGAAAAATGGAACAGATGAACTGGTTTGAAGGGAAGAAATAGAGACACAGAGGTAGAGAACACACGTATGGACACCAAGTGTGGGAAGCCATGGGGAGGTGGTGTTGGGATGAGTTGGGAGATTGGGATTGACCAGTATACATGTATATGCATAAAATACATAACTAATAATAACCTGCTGTATAAAAAAATAAATAAAATTAAATTTCAAAATTTTTAAAAATAAAACTTAAAAATAAAACAGAAAAAAGTTCTTCCCTTCACACAGGTGTATTTATATGAATGAATTATTTCCATGCTTATATCTATAAATACATAAAAGAGGAATAAAATCTAACTTGAACCAAAAAAGAAAAAAAAAAACCTGAACCCACGAGTTAGACAGAGGAAAACCCTAATAGGGCACTTGCTCCAGCGGTAAAGAATTCTTAAATTGGTCAGAGGTGGGGAATCATCTCCAATAGAGCCAGCTGCCCACTCCTACGCAAGGAGCGTCCTCATTGCAAAGCAGGGGGCCATGCCGAGGCATCTGTGAGTAACCGTGAGCTGAGCCCCAGGCCAGCTGCTGTTAAACTTTTCCCACCCTTCCCAGGTAAAACACCTGAATATGTACAAGGGCTTGAAAGCCTAGAGGAAGGGGCGTGGAGCCACACCAGCGACAGCACGCAGGCCAACTTGGTGTCTGCAGGCCAGCCAGGATGGTCCTGGCCCTGGGCGCTCTTCTGGAAGCTTTCAATTGCCCTGCCTGAGATACCCCACCTGTCCCGGCCCCCACTGCTTTTTTCCATGCTCACATCTGTCCGGAGAGAAATTCCAGCGGAAGGTATGGGTGACACATCCTCTTCTTTACAAGTGGAAGCCTGGCAACTCCTGCAGAAAGTTCAGCAGAGACCCACTCACACCGGGCCACCCACAAAGCCATGACCCCTCACTCCCTCCCACCACCACAGCCCCGAGACTGCTGACTGGGCAGAGAATATGGAGTCAGGCACAGCTTCAGGGGCTATTGCTGCCTGCAGTGCTGTTTATATTGACCTCAACCCAGGCACACCTGGGGAGGGCCGGCCGGCAGGGTCAGGCTACCCAGGTCAGCTAATCCTCAGCCCTCAGGGAATCACATTGTTGAAAATGGACCTCGCTAAGGCAGAATAGAAGCCAAGGAATAAAAGGACACAATGCCATTTGCAGCACCGTATGTGTGTCTAGAGGTAATCACGTGAATTGTAGTAAGTCAGAAAGTGAAAGACACATATCATATCATATCTCTTATAGGTGTGAGCGAAAAATGGATACCAGGGCAGATATTTCCACGGAGAAGGGCAATCACAGATTCATTAAACAAACTTATGGTTCACCAAAGGAAAGGTGTGAGGATTGGTTTCATTATGATATTGGGGTTAACAGACATATACAAACACAGGTGACATATATAATCACCGAAGACCTACAGAATACCAAGAGAAGACTACTCAACATTCTGTCATAAGGTACATGGGAAAAGGATCCCAGGAAGAACTGACATATGTATATGTGTAAAAGAACCACATCTTTCACACCTACAACAAGCCAAACATTGTAATCAAATTTGCTGTAATAAAAAATAAAAAATTAAATTAAAAACACGAACAAAAGTAGTGAGACAAACTTGAGGGGCTTTCTCCTGGCACATTCCATTCTAAATTCCAATCTAGAACACGACTTCCATTGAGGCTCTGTTGCCCCAGTAACCAGATTTGGTAAGGAAGAGCTGCTGCCACCTTGTGGCCGTTTCACACAACAGCAGCTTTAATCCCAGCGCTAATGGTCAGTTGATATTCAAAATCATTGCAGGCCTGTAAATGACACCGGCCCTGAAAACAAATCCTGGGTTCATGTATCGACCAAAAATTTTAAAGGACGTCCATATTTCAAAACGACAGTTTCAAAAGGCATATTTTACACACATTAGTGTTCTGCTTCTTTTTCTTTCTTTCTGTTTTTGTTAAACAAACGGGAATGGCAAAAAGCATCCCTCAGAATGGGCGAAAATATTTGCAAACGAATCAATGGACAAAGGTTTAATCTCCAATATATATAAAGAGCTCATGCAGCTTAATATTAAAAAAACAAACAACCCAATACAAAAATGGGCAGAAGATCTACAGAGACGTTTCTTCAAAGAAGACACAGAGATGGCCAAGGCACACATGAAAAGCTGCTCAACATCACTAATTATTAGAGAAATGCAAATCAAAACTACAGTGAGGTATCACCTCACACCTGTTAGAATCGGCATCATCAGAAAATCTACAAACAACGAATTCTGGGGAGGGTGTGGACAAAAGGATCCCTCTTCCACTCTTGGTAGAAATGTAAATTGATACAGTCACGATGGAGAACAGTATGGAGTTTCCTTTAAAAACCTAGAAATACAATTAACATATGATCCAGCAATCCCACTTCTGGGCATATACCCAGAGAAAACCATAAATCAAAAAGGCACATTCACCACAATGCTCATTTCAGCACTATTTACGATAGCCAGGTAATGGAAGCAACCTAAATACCCACAGACAGACGAATGGATAAAGATGTGGTACATATATAAAATGGAATATTACTCAGCCATAAGAAGGAATGAAACTGGGTCATTTGTAGAGACGTCGATGGATCTAGAGACTGTCATACAGAATGAGGTAAGTCAGAAAGAGACAAACAAATATTGTATATTAATGCATATATGTGGACCCTAGAAAAATGGAACAGATGAACTGGTTTGAAGGGAAGAAATAGAGACACAGAGGTAGAGAACACACGTATGGACACCAAGTGTGGGAAGCCATGGGGAGGTGGTGTTGGGATGAGTTGGGAGATTGGGATTGACCTGTATACATGTATATGCATAAAATACATAACTAATAATAACCTGCTGTATAAAAAAATAAATAAAATTAAATTTCAAAATTTTTAAAAATAAAACTTAAAAATAAAACAGAAAAAAGTTCTTCCCTTCACACAGATGTATTTATATGAATGAATTATTTCCATGCTTATATCTATAAATACATAAAAGAGGAATAAAATCTAACTTGAACCAAAAAAAAAAAAAAACCTGAACCCACGAGTTAGACAGAGGAAAACCCTATCAGGGCACTTGCTCCAGCGGTAAACAATTCTGAAATTGGTCAGAGGTGGGGAATCATCTCCAATAGAGCCAGCTGCCCACTCCTACGCAAGGAGCGTCCTCATTGCAAAGCGGGGGGCCATGCCGAGACATCTGTGAGTAACCGTGAGCTGAGCCCCAGGCCAGCTGCTGTTGAACTTTTCCCACCCTTCCCAGGTAAAACACCTGAATATGTACAAGGGCTTGAAAGCCTAGAGGAAGGGGCGGGGAGCCACACCAGCGACAGCACGCAGGCTAACTTGGTGCCTGCAGGCCAGCCAGGATGGTCCTGGCCCTGGGCGCTCTTCTGGAAGCTTTCCATTGCCCTGCCTGAGATACCCCTCCTGTCCCGGCACCCACTGCTTTTTTCCTTCCTCACATCTGTCCGGAGAGAAATTCCAGCGGAAGGTATGGGTGACACATCCTCTTCTTTACAGGTGGAAGCCTGGCAACTCCTGCAGAAAGTCCAGCAGAGACCCACTCACACCGGGCCACCCACAAAGCCGTGACCCCTCACTCCCTCCCACCAGCACAGCCCCGAGACTGCTGACTGGGCAGAGAATATGGCGTCAGGCAGAGATTCAGGGGATATTGCTGCCTGCAGTGCTGTTTATATTGACCTCAACCCAGGCACACCTTGGGAGGGCCGGCCGGCAGGGTCAGGCTACCCAGGTCAGCTAATCCTCAGCCCTCAGGGAATCACATTGTTGAAAATGGACCTCGCTAAGGCAGAATAGAAGCCAAGGAATAAAAGGACACAATGCCATTTGCAGCACCATATGTGTGTCTAGAGGTATTCACGTGAATTGTAGTAAGTTCAGAAAGTGAAAGACACATATCATATCATATCTCTTATAGGTGTGACCGAAAAATGGATACCAGGGCAGATATTTCCACGGAGAAGGGCAATCTGAGATTCATTAAACAAACTTATGGTTCACCAAAGGAAAGGTGTGAGGATTGGTTTCATTATGATATTGGGGTTAACAGACATATACAAACACAGGTGACATATATAATCACTGAAGACCTACAGAATACCAAGAGAAGACTACTCAACATTCTGTCATAAGGTACATGGGAAAAGGATCCCAGGAAGAACTGGCATATGTATATGTGTAAAAGAACCACATCTTCCACACCTACAACAAGCCAAACATTGTAATCAAATTTGCTGTAATAAAAAAATAAAAAATTAAATTAAAAACACGAACAAGATGTAGTGAGACAAACTTGAGGGGCTTTCTCCTGGCACATTCCATTCTAAATTCCAATCTAGAACACGACTTCCATTGAGGCTCTGTTGCCACAGTAACCAGATTTGGTAAGGGAGAGCTGCTGCCACCTTGTGGCCGTTTCACACAACAGCAGCTTTAATCCCAGCGCTAATGGTCAGTTGATATTCAAAATCATTGCAGGCCTGTAAATGACACCTGCCCTGAAAACAAATCCTCGGTTCATATATCGACCAAAAATTTCAAAGGACGTCCATATTTCAAAACGACAGTTTCAAAAGGCATATTTTACACACATTAGTGTTCTGCTTCTTTTTCTTTCTTTTTTTGTTAAAAAAACGGAATGGCAAAAAGCATCCCTCAGAATGGGCGAAAATATTTGCAAACGAATCAATGGACAAAGGTTTAATCTCCAATATATATAAAGAGCTCATGCAGCTTAATATTAAAAAAACAAACAACCCAATACAAAAATGGGCAGAAGATCTAAAGAGACGTTTCTTCAAAGAAGACACAGAGATGGCCAAGACGCACATGAAAAGCTGCTCAACATCACTAATTATTCGAGAAATGCAAATCAAAACTACAATGAGGTATCACCTCACACCTGTTAGAATCGGCATCATCAGAAAATCTACAAACAACGAATTCTGGGGAGGGTGTGGACAAAAGGATCCCTCTTCCACTATTGGTGGAAATGTAAATTGATACAGTCACTATGGAGAACAATATGGAGTTTCCTTTAAAAAAGCTAGTAATAGAATTACCATATGATCCAGCAATCCCACTTCTGGGCATATACCCAGAGAAAACCATAAATCACAAAGGCACATTCACCACAATGCTCATTTCAGCACTATTTACAATAGCCAGGTAATGGAAGCAACATGAATACCCACAGACAGACGAATGGATAAAGATGTGGTACATATATAAAATGGAATATTACTCAGCCATAAGAAGGAATGAAACTGGGTCATTTGTAGAGCCGTCGATGGATCTAGAGACTGTCATACAGAATGAGGTAAGTCAGAAAGAGACAAACAAATATTGTATATTAATGCATATATGTGGAACCTAGAAAAATGGAACAGATGAACTGGTTTGAAGGGAAGAAATAGAGACACAGAGGTAGAGAACACACGTATGGACACCAACTGTGGGAATCCATGGGGAGGTGGTGTTGGGATGAGTTGGGAGATTGGGATTGACCAGTATACATGTATATGCATAAAATACATAACTAATAATAACCTGCTGTATAAAAAAATAAATAAAATTAAATTTCAAAATTTTTAAAAATAAAACTTAAAAATAAAACAGAAAAAAGTTCTTCCCTTCACACAGGTGTATTTATATGAATGAATTATTTCCATGCTTATATCTATAAATACATAAAAGAGGAATAAAATCTAACTTGAACCAAAAAAAAAAAAAAAAACCTGAACCCACGAGTTAGACAGAGGAAAACCCTAATAGGGTACTTGCTCCAGCGGTAAAGAATTCTTAAATAGGTCAGAGGTGGGGAATCATCTCCAATAGAGCCAGCTGCCCACTCCTACGCAAGGAGCGTCCTCATTGCAAAGCAGGGGGCCATGCCGAGGCATCTGTGAGTAACCGTGAGCTGAGCCCCAGGCCAGCTGCTGTTAAACTTTTCCCACCCTTCCCAGGTAAAACACCTGAATATGTACAAGGGCTTGAAAGCCTAGAGGAAGGGGCGTGGAGCCACACCAGCGACAGCACGCAGGCCAACTTGGTGCCTGCAGGCCAGCCAGGATGGTCCTGGCCCTGGGCGCTCTTCTGGAAGCTTTCCATTGCCCTGCCTGAGATACCCCACCTGTCCCGGCCCCCACTGCTTTTTTCCATGCTCACATCTGTCCGGAGAGAAATTCCAGCGGAAGGTATGGGTGACACATCCTCTTCTTTACAAGTGGAAGCCTGGCAACTCCTGCAGAAAGTTCAGCAGAGACCCACTCACACCGGGCCACCCACAAAGCCATGACCCCTCACTCCCTCCCACCACCACAGCCCCGAGACTGCTGACTGGGCAGAGAATATGGAGTCAGGCACAGCTTCAGGGGCTATTGCTGCCTGCAGTGCTGTTTATATTGACCTCAACCCAGGCACACCTGGGGAGGGCCGGCCGGCAGGGTCAGGCTACCCAGGTCAGCTAATCCTCAGCCCTCAGGGAATCACATTGTTGAAAATGGACCTCGCTAAGGCAGAATAGAAGCCAAGGAATAAAAGGACACAATGCCATTTGCAGCACCGTATGTGTGTCTAGAGGTAATCACGTGAATTGTAGTAAGTCAGAAAGTGAAAGACACATATCATATCATATCTCTTATAGGTGTGAGCGAAAAATGGATACCAGGGCAGATATTTCCACGGAGAAGGGCAATCACAGATTCATTAAACAAACTTATGGTTCACCAAAGGAAAGGTGTGAGGATTGGTTTCATTATGATATTGGGGTTAACAGACATATACAAACACAGGTGACATATATAATCACCGAAGACCTACAGAATACCAAGAGAAGACTACTCAACATTCTGTCATAAGGTACATGGGAAAAGGATCCCAGGAAGAACTGACATATGTATATGTGTAAAAGAACCACATCTTTCACACCTACAACAAGCCAAACATTGTAATCAAATTTGCTGTAATAAAAAATAAAAAATTAAATTAAAAACACGAACAAAAGTAGTGAGACAAACTTGAGGGGCTTTCTCCTGGCACATTCCATTCTAAATTCCAATCTAGAACACGACTTCCATTGAGGCTCTGTTGCCCCAGTAACCAGATTTGGTAAGGAAGAGCTGCTGCCACCTTGTGGCCGTTTCACACAACAGCAGCTTTAATCCCAGCGCTAATGGTCAGTTGATATTCAAAATCATTGCAGGCCTGTAAATGACACCGGCCCTGAAAACAAATCCTGGGTTCATGTATCGACCAAAAATTTTAAAGGACGTCCATATTTCAAAACGACAGTTTCAAAAGGCATATTTTACACACATTAGTGTTCTGCTTCTTTTTCTTTCTTTCTGTTTTTGTTAAACAAACGGGAATGGCAAAAAGCATCCCTCAGAATGGGCGAAAATATTTGCAAACGAATCAATGGACAAAGGTTTAATCTCCAATATATATAAAGAGCTCATGCAGCTTAATATTAAAAAAACAAACAACCCAATACAAAAATGGGCAGAAGATCTACAGAGACGTTTCTTCAAAGAAGACACAGAGATGGCCAAGGCACACATGAAAAGCTGCTCAACATCACTAATTATTAGAGAAATGCAAATCAAAACTACAGTGAGGTATCACCTCACACCTGTTAGAATCGGCATCATCAGAAAATCTACAAACAACGAATTCTGGGGAGGGTGTGGACAAAAGGATCCCTCTTCCACTCTTGGTAGAAATGTAAATTGATACAGTCACGATGGAGAACAGTATGGAGTTTCCTTTAAAAACCTAGAAATACAATTAACATATGATCCAGCAATCCCACTTCTGGGCATATACCCAGAGAAAACCATAAATCAAAAAGGCACATTCACCACAATGCTCATTTCAGCACTATTTACGATAGCCAGGTAATGGAAGCAACCTAAATACCCACAGACAGACGAATGGATAAAGATGTGGTACATATATAAAATGGAATATTACTCAGCCATAAGAAGGAATGAAACTGGGTCATTTGTAGAGACGTCGATGGATCTAGAGACTGTCATACAGAATGAGGTAAGTCAGAAAGAGACAAACAAATATTGTATATTAATGCATATATGTGGACCCTAGAAAAATGGAACAGATGAACTGGTTTGAAGGGAAGAAATAGAGACACAGAGGTAGAGAACACACGTATGGACACCAAGTGTGGGAAGCCATGGGGAGGTGGTGTTGGGATGAGTTGGGAGATTGGGATTGACCTGTATACATGTATATGCATAAAATACATAACTAATAATAACCTGCTGTATAAAAAAATAAATAAAATTAAATTTCAAAATTTTTAAAAATAAAACTTAAAAATAAAACAGAAAAAAGTTCTTCCCTTCACACAGATGTATTTATATGAATGAATTATTTCCATGCTTATATCTATAAATACATAAAAGAGGAATAAAATCTAACTTGAACCAAAAAAAAAAAAAAAAACCTGAACCCACGAGTTAGACAGAGGAAAACCCTATCAGGGCACTTGCTCCAGCGGTAAACAATTCTGAAATTGGTCAGAGGTGGGGAATCATCTCCAATAGAGCCAGCTGCCCACTCCTACGCAAGGAGCGTCCTCATTGCAAAGCGGGGGGCCATGCCGAGACATCTGTGAGTAACCGTGAGCTGAGCCCCAGGCCAGCTGCTGTTGAACTTTTCCCACCCTTCCCAGGTAAAACACCTGAATATGTACAAGGGCTTGAAAGCCTAGAGGAAGGGGCGGGGAGCCACACCAGCGACAGCACGCAGGCTAACTTGGTGCCTGCAGGCCAGCCAGGATGGTCCAGGCCCTGGGCGCTCTTCTGGAAGCTTTCCATTGCCCTGCCTGAGATACCCCTCCTGTCCCGGCACCCACTGCTTTTTTCCTTCCTCACATCTGTCCGGAGAGAAATTCCAGCGGAAGGTATGGGTGAAACATCCTCTTCTTTACAGGTGGAAGCCTGGCAACTCCTGCAGAAAGTCCAGCAGAGACCCACTCACACCGGGCCACCCACAAAGCCGTGACCCCTCACTCCCTCCCACCAGCACAGCCCCGAGACTGCTGACTGGGCAGAGAATATGGCGTCAGGCAGAGATTCAGGGGATATTGCTGCCTGCAGTGCTGTTTATATTGACCTCAACCCAGGCACACTTGGGGAGGGTCGGCCGGCAGGGTCAGGCTACCGAGGTCAGCTAATCCTCAGCCCTCATGGAATCACATTGTTGAAAATGGACCTCGCTAAGGCAGAATAGAAGCCAAGGAATAAAAGGACACAATGCCATTTGCAGCACCGTAGGTGTGTCTAGAGGTAATCACGTGAATTGTAGTAAGTCAGAAAGTGAAAGACACATATCATATCATATCTCTTATAGGTGTGACCGAAAAATGGATACCAGGACAGATATTTCCACGGAGAAGGGCAATCACAGATTCATTCAACAAACTTATGGTTCACCAATGGAAAGGTGTGAGGATTGGTTTCATTATGATATTGGGGTTAACAGACATATACAAACACAGGTGACATATATAATCACTGAAGACCTACAGAATACCAAGAGAAGACTACTCAACATTCTGTCATAAGGTACATGGGAAAAGGATCCCAGGAAGAACTGACATATGTATATGTGTAAAAGAACCACATCTTCCACACCTACAACTAGCCAAACATTGTAATCAAATTTGCTGTAATAAAAAATAAAAAAAATTAAATTAAAAACACGAACAATAAGTAGTGAGACAAACTTGAGGGGCTTTCTCCTGGCACATTCCATTCTAAATTACAATCTAGAACACGACTTCCATTGACGCTCTGGTGCCCCAGTAACCAGATTTGGTAAGGGAGAACTGCTGCCACCTTGTGGCCGCTTCACACAACAGCAGCTTTAATCCCAGCGCTAATGGTGAGTTGATATTCAAAATCATTGCAGGCCTGTAAATGACACCTGCCCTGAAAACAAATCCTGGGTTCATATATCGACCAAAAAATTCAAAGGACGTCCACATTTCAAAACGACAGTTTCAAAAGGCATATTTTACACACATTAGTGTTCTGCTTCTTTTTCTTTCTTTCTGTTTTTGTTAAACAAACGGGAATGGCAAAAAGCATCCCTCAGAATGGGCGAAAATATTTGCAAACGAATCAATGGACAAAGGTTTAATCTCCAATATATATAAAGAGCTCATGCAGCTTAATATTAAAAAAACAAACAACCCAATACAAAAATGGGCAGAAGATCTACAGAGACGTTTCTTCAAAGAAGACACAGAGATGGCCAAGACACACATGAAAAGCTGCTCAACATCACTAATTATTAGAGAAATGCAAATCAAAACTACAGTGAGGTATCACCTCACACCTGTTAGAATCGGCATCATCAGAAAATCTACAAACAACGAATTCTGGGGAGGGTGTGGACAAAAGGATCCCTCTTCCACTATTGGTAGAAATGTAAATTGATACAGTCACGATGGAGAACAGTATGGAGTTTCCTTTAAAAACCTAGAAATACAATTAACATATGATCCAGCAATCCCACTTCTGGGCATATACCCAGAGAAAACCATAAATCAAAAAGGCACATTCACCACAAGGGTCATTTCAGCACTATTTACGATAGCCAGGTAATGGAAGCAACCTAAATACCCACAGACAGACGAATGGATAAAGATGTGGTACATATATAAAATGGAATATTACTCAGCCATAAGAAGGAATGAAACTGGGTCATTTGTAGAGACGTCGATGGATCTAGAGACTGTCATACAGAATGAAGTAAGTCAGAAAGAGAAAAACAAATATTGTATATTAATGCATATATGTGGAACCTAGAAAAATGGTACAGATGAACTGGTTTGCAGGGAAGAAAGAGAGACACAGAGGTAGAGAACACACGTATGGACACCAAGTGTGGGAAGCCATGGGGAGGTGGTGTTGGGATGAGTTGGGAGATTGGGATTGACCTGTATACATGTATATGCATAAAATACATAACTAATAATAACCTGCTGTATAAAAAAATAAATAAAATTAAATTTCAAAATTTTTAAAAATAAAACTTAAAAATAAAACAGAAAAAAGTTCTTCCCTTCACACAGATGTATTTATATGAATGAATTATTTCCATGCTTATATCTCTAAATACATAAAAGAGGAAGAAAATCTAACTTGAACCAAAAAAGAAAAAAGAACCTGAACCCACGAGTTAGACAGAGGAAAACCCTATCAGGGCACTTGCTCCAGAAGTAAACAATTCTGAAATTGGTCAGAGGTGGGGAATCATCTCCAATAGAGCCAGCTGCCCACTCCTACGCAAGGAGCGTCCTCATTGCAAAGCGGGGGGCCATGCCGAGACATCTGTGAGTAACCGTGAGCTGAGCCCCAGGCCAGCTGCTGTTGAACTTTTCCCACCCTTCCCAGGTAAAACACCTGAATATGTACAAGGACTTGAAAGCCTAGAGGAAGGGGCGTGGAGCCACACCAGCGACAGCACGCAGGCCAACTTGGTGCCTGCAGGCCAGCCAGGATGGTCCTGGCACTGGGCGCTCTTCTGGAAGCTTTCCATTGCCCTGCCTGAGATACCCCACCTGTCCCGGCCCCCACTGCTTTTTTCCTTCCTCACATCTGTCCGGAGAGAAATTCCAGCGGAAGGTATGGGTGACACATCCTCTTCTTTACAAGTGGAATCCTGGCAACTCCTGCAGAAAGTCCAGCAGAGACCCACTCACACCGGGCCACCCACAAAGCCGTGACCCCTCACTCCCTCCCACCAGCACATCCCCGAGACTGCTGACTGGGCAGAGAATATGGCGTCAGGCAGAGATTCAGGGGCTATTGCTGCCTGCAGTGCTGTTTATATTGACCTCAACCCAGGCGCACCTTGGGAGGGCCGGCCGGCAGGGTCAGGCTACCCAGGTCAGCTAATCCTCAGCCCTCAGGGAATCACATTGTTGAAAATGGACCTCGCTAAGGCAGAATAGAAGCCAAGGAATAAAAGGACACAATGCCATTTGCAGCACCATATGTGTGTCTAGAGGTATTCACGTGAATTGTAGTAAGTTCAGAAAGTGAAAGACACATATCATATCATATCTCTTATAGGTGTGACCGAAAAATGGATACCAGGGCAGATATTTCCACGGAGAAGGGCAATCTGAGATTCATTAAACAAACTTATGGTTCACCAAAGGAAAGGTGTGAGGATTGGTTTCATTATGATATTGGGGTTAACAGACATATACAAACACAGGTGACATATATAATCACTGAAGACCTACAGAATACCAAGAGAAGACTACTCAACATTCTGTCATAAGGTACATGGGAAAAGGATCCCAGGAAGAACTGGCATATGTATATGTGTAAAAGAACCACATCTTCCACACCTACAACAAGCCAAACATTGTAATCAAATTTGCTGTAATAAAAAAATAAAAAATTAAATTAAAAACACGAACAAGATGTAGTGAGACAAACTTGAGGGGCTTTCTCCTGGCACATTCCATTCTAAATTCCAATCTAGAACACGACTTCCATTGAGGCTCTGTTGCCACAGTAACCAGATTTGGTAAGGGAGAGCTGCTGCCACCTTGTGGCCGTTTCACACAACAGCAGCTTTAATCCCAGCGCTAATGGTCAGTTGATATTCAAAATCATTGCAGGCCTGTAAATGACACCTGCCCTGAAAACAAATCCTCGGTTCATATATCGACCAAAAATTTCAAAGGACGTCCATATTTCAAAACGACAGTTTCAAAAGGCATATTTTACACACATTAGTGTTCTGCTTCTTTTTCTTTCTTTTTTTGTTAAAAAAACGGAATGGCAAAAAGCATCCCTCAGAATGGGCGAAAATATTTGCAAACGAATCAATGGACAAAGGTTTAATCTCCAATATATATAAAGAGCTCATGCAGCTTAATATTAAAAAAACAAACAACCCAATACAAAAATGGGCAGAAGATCTAAAGAGACGTTTCTTCAAAGAAGACACAGAGATGGCCAAGACGCACATGAAAAGCTGCTCAACATCACTAATTATTCGAGAAATGCAAATCAAAACTACAATGAGGTATCACCTCACACCTGTTAGAATCGGCATCATCAGAAAATCTACAAACAACGAATTCTGGGGAGGGTGTGGACAAAAGGATCCCTCTTCCACTATTGGTGGAAATGTAAATTGATACAGTCACTATGGAGAACAATATGGAGTTTCCTTTAAAAAAGCTAGTAATAGAATTACCATATGATCCAGCAATCCCACTTCTGGGCATATACCCAGAGAAAACCATAAATCAAAAAGGCACATTCACCACAATGCTCATTTCAGCACTATTTACAATAGCCAGGTAATGGAAGCAACATGAATACCCACAGACAGACGAATGGATAAAGATGTGGTACATATATAAAATGGAATATTACTCAGCCATAAGAAGGAATGAAACTGGGTCATTTGTAGAGCCGTCGATGGATCTAGAGACTGTCATACAGAATGAGGTAAGTCAGAAAGAGACAAACAAATATTGTATATTAATGCATATATGTGGAACCTAGAAAAATGGAACAGATGAACTGGTTTGAAGGGAAGAAATAGAGACACAGAGGTAGAGAACACACGTATGGACACCAAGTGTGGGAAGCCATGGGGAGGTGGTGTTGGGATGAGTTGGGAGATTGGGATTGACCAGTATACATGTATATGCATAAAATACATAACTAATAATAACCTGCTGTATAAAAAAATAAATAAAATTAAATTTCAAAATTTTTAAAAATAAAACTTAAAAATAAAACAGAAAAAAGTTCTTCCCTTCACACAGGTGTATTTATATGAATGAATTATTTCCATGCTTATATCTATAAATACATAAAAGAGGAATAAAATCTAACTTGAACCAAAAAAGAAAAAAAAAAACCTGAACCCACGAGTTAGACAGAGGAAAACCCTAATAGGGCACTTGCTCCAGCGGTAAAGAATTCTTAAATTGGTCAGAGGTGGGGAATCATCTCCAATAGAGCCAGCTGCCCACTCCTACGCAAGGAGCGTCCTCATTGCAAAGCAGGGGGCCATGCCGAGGCATCTGTGAGTAACCGTGAGCTGAGCCCCAGGCCAGCTGCTGTTAAACTTTTCCCACCCTTCCCAGGTAAAACACCTGAATATGTACAAGGGCTTGAAAGCCTAGAGGAAGGGGCGTGGAGCCACACCAGCGACAGCACGCAGGCCAACTTGGTGTCTGCAGGCCAGCCAGGATGGTCCTGGCCCTGGGCGCTCTTCTGGAAGCTTTCAATTGCCCTGCCTGAGATACCCCACCTGTCCCGGCCCCCACTGCTTTTTTCCATGCTCACATCTGTCCGGAGAGAAATTCCAGCGGAAGGTATGGGTGACACATCCTCTTCTTTACAAGTGGAAGCCTGGCAACTCCTGCAGAAAGTTCAGCAGAGACCCACTCACACCGGGCCACCCACAAAGCCATGACCCCTCACTCCCTCCCACCACCACAGCCCCGAGACTGCTGACTGGGCAGAGAATATGGAGTCAGGCACAGCTTCAGGGGCTATTGCTGCCTGCAGTGCTGTTTATATTGACCTCAACCCAGGCACACCTGGGGAGGGCCGGCCGGCAGGGTCAGGCTACCCAGGTCAGCTAATCCTCAGCCCTCAGGGAATCACATTGTTGAAAATGGACCTCGCTAAGGCAGAATAGAAGCCAAGGAATAAAAGGACACAATGCCATTTGCAGCACCGTATGTGTGTCTAGAGGTAATCACGTGAATTGTAGTAAGTCAGAAAGTGAAAGACACATATCATATCATATCTCTTATAGGTGTGAGCGAAAAATGGATACCAGGGCAGATATTTCCACGGAGAAGGGCAATCACAGATTCATTAAACAAACTTATGGTTCACCAAAGGAAAGGTGTGAGGATTGGTTTCATTATGATATTGGGGTTAACAGACATATACAAACACAGGTGACATATATAATCACCGAAGACCTACAGAATACCAAGAGAAGACTACTCAACATTCTGTCATAAGGTACATGGGAAAAGGATCCCAGGAAGAACTGACATATGTATATGTGTAAAAGAACCACATCTTTCACACCTACAACAAGCCAAACATTGTAATCAAATTTGCTGTAATAAAAAATAAAAAATTAAATTAAAAACACGAACAAAAGTAGTGAGACAAACTTGAGGGGCTTTCTCCTGGCACATTCCATTCTAAATTCCAATCTAGAACACGACTTCCATTGAGGCTCTGTTGCCCCAGTAACCAGATTTGGTAAGGAAGAGCTGCTGCCACCTTGTGGCCGTTTCACACAACAGCAGCTTTAATCCCAGCGCTAATGGTCAGTTGATATTCAAAATCATTGCAGGCCTGTAAATGACACCGGCCCTGAAAACAAATCCTGGGTTCATGTATCGACCAAAAATTTTAAAGGACGTCCATATTTCAAAACGACAGTTTCAAAAGGCATATTTTACACACATTAGTGTTCTGCTTCTTTTTCTTTCTTTCTGTTTTTGTTAAACAAACGGGAATGGCAAAAAGCATCCCTCAGAATGGGCGAAAATATTTGCAAACGAATCAATGGACAAAGGTTTAATCTCCAATATATATAAAGAGCTCATGCAGCTTAATATTAAAAAAACAAACAACCCAATACAAAAATGGGCAGAAGATCTACAGAGACGTTTCTTCAAAGAAGACACAGAGATGGCCAAGGCACACATGAAAAGCTGCTCAACATCACTAATTATTAGAGAAATGCAAATCAAAACTACAGTGAGGTATCACCTCACACCTGTTAGAATCGGCATCATCAGAAAATCTACAAACAACGAATTCTGGGGAGGGTGTGGACAAAAGGATCCCTCTTCCACTCTTGGTAGAAATGTAAATTGATACAGTCACGATGGAGAACAGTATGGAGTTTCCTTTAAAAACCTAGAAATACAATTAACATATGATCCAGCAATCCCACTTCTGGGCATATACCCAGAGAAAACCATAAATCAAAAAGGCACATTCACCACAATGCTCATTTCAGCACTATTTACGATAGCCAGGTAATGGAAGCAACCTAAATACCCACAGACAGACGAATGGATAAAGATGTGGTACATATATAAAATGGAATATTACTCAGCCATAAGAAGGAATGAAACTGGGTCATTTGTAGAGACGTCGATGGATCTAGAGACTGTCATACAGAATGAGGTAAGTCAGAAAGAGACAAACAAATATTGTATATTAATGCATATATGTGGACCCTAGAAAAATGGAACAGATGAACTGGTTTGAAGGGAAGAAATAGAGACACAGAGGTAGAGAACACACGTATGGACACCAAGTGTGGGAAGCCATGGGGAGGTGGTGTTGGGATGAGTTGGGAGATTGGGATTGACCTGTATACATGTATATGCATAAAATACATAACTAATAATAACCTGCTGTATAAAAAAATAAATAAAATTAAATTTCAAAATTTTTAAAAATAAAACTTAAAAATAAAACAGAAAAAAGTTCTTCCCTTCACACAGATGTATTTATATGAATGAATTATTTCCATGCTTATATCTATAAATACATAAAAGAGGAATAAAATCTAACTTGAACCAAAAAAAAAAAAAAACCTGAACCCACGAGTTAGACAGAGGAAAACCCTATCAGGGCACTTGCTCCAGCGGTAAACAATTCTGAAATTGGTCAGAGGTGGGGAATCATCTCCAATAGAGCCAGCTGCCCACTCCTACGCAAGGAGCGTCCTCATTGCAAAGCGGGGGGCCATGCCGAGACATCTGTGAGTAACCGTGAGCTGAGCCCCAGGCCAGCTGCTGTTGAACTTTTCCCACCCTTCCCAGGTAAAACACCTGAATATGTACAAGGGCTTGAAAGCCTAGAGGAAGGGGCGGGGAGCCACACCAGCGACAGCACGCAGGCTAACTTGGTGCCTGCAGGCCAGCCAGGATGGTCCTGGCCCTGGGCGCTCTTCTGGAAGCTTTCCATTGCCCTGCCTGAGATACCCCTCCTGTCCCGGCACCCACTGCTTTTTTCCTTCCTCACATCTGTCCGGAGAGAAATTCCAGCGGAAGGTATGGGTGACACATCCTCTTCTTTACAGGTGGAAGCCTGGCAACTCCTGCAGAAAGTCCAGCAGAGACCCACTCACACCGGGCCACCCACAAAGCCGTGACCCCTCACTCCCTCCCACCAGCACAGCCCCGAGACTGCTGACTGGGCAGAGAATATGGCGTCAGGCAGAGATTCAGGGGATATTGCTGCCTGCAGTGCTGTTTATATTGACCTCAACCCAGGCACACCTTGGGAGGGCCGGCCGGCAGGGTCAGGCTACCCAGGTCAGCTAATCCTCAGCCCTCAGGGAATCACATTGTTGAAAATGGACCTCGCTAAGGCAGAATAGAAGCCAAGGAATAAAAGGACACAATGCCATTTGCAGCACCATATGTGTGTCTAGAGGTATTCACGTGAATTGTAGTAAGTTCAGAAAGTGAAAGACACATATCATATCATATCTCTTATAGGTGTGACCGAAAAATGGATACCAGGGCAGATATTTCCACGGAGAAGGGCAATCTGAGATTCATTAAACAAACTTATGGTTCACCAAAGGAAAGGTGTGAGGATTGGTTTCATTATGATATTGGGGTTAACAGACATATACAAACACAGGTGACATATATAATCACTGAAGACCTACAGAATACCAAGAGAAGACTACTCAACATTCTGTCATAAGGTACATGGGAAAAGGATCCCAGGAAGAACTGGCATATGTATATGTGTAAAAGAACCACATCTTCCACACCTACAACAAGCCAAACATTGTAATCAAATTTGCTGTAATAAAAAAATAAAAAATTAAATTAAAAACACGAACAAGATGTAGTGAGACAAACTTGAGGGGCTTTCTCCTGGCACATTCCATTCTAAATTCCAATCTAGAACACGACTTCCATTGAGGCTCTGTTGCCACAGTAACCAGATTTGGTAAGGGAGAGCTGCTGCCACCTTGTGGCCGTTTCACACAACAGCAGCTTTAATCCCAGCGCTAATGGTCAGTTGATATTCAAAATCATTGCAGGCCTGTAAATGACACCTGCCCTGAAAACAAATCCTCGGTTCATATATCGACCAAAAATTTCAAAGGACGTCCATATTTCAAAACGACAGTTTCAAAAGGCATATTTTACACACATTAGTGTTCTGCTTCTTTTTCTTTCTTTTTTTGTTAAAAAAACGGAATGGCAAAAAGCATCCCTCAGAATGGGCGAAAATATTTGCAAACGAATCAATGGACAAAGGTTTAATCTCCAATATATATAAAGAGCTCATGCAGCTTAATATTAAAAAAACAAACAACCCAATACAAAAATGGGCAGAAGATCTAAAGAGACGTTTCTTCAAAGAAGACACAGAGATGGCCAAGACGCACATGAAAAGCTGCTCAACATCACTAATTATTCGAGAAATGCAAATCAAAACTACAATGAGGTATCACCTCACACCTGTTAGAATCGGCATCATCAGAAAATCTACAAACAACGAATTCTGGGGAGGGTGTGGACAAAAGGATCCCTCTTCCACTATTGGTGGAAATGTAAATTGATACAGTCACTATGGAGAACAATATGGAGTTTCCTTTAAAAAAGCTAGTAATAGAATTACCATATGATCCAGCAATCCCACTTCTGGGCATATACCCAGAGAAAACCATAAATCACAAAGGCACATTCACCACAATGCTCATTTCAGCACTATTTACAATAGCCAGGTAATGGAAGCAACATGAATACCCACAGACAGACGAATGGATAAAGATGTGGTACATATATAAAATGGAATATTACTCAGCCATAAGAAGGAATGAAACTGGGTCATTTGTAGAGCCGTCGATGGATCTAGAGACTGTCATACAGAATGAGGTAAGTCAGAAAGAGACAAACAAATATTGTATATTAATGCATATATGTGGAACCTAGAAAAATGGAACAGATGAACTGGTTTGAAGGGAAGAAATAGAGACACAGAGGTAGAGAACACACGTATGGACACCAACTGTGGGAATCCATGGGGAGGTGGTGTTGGGATGAGTTGGGAGATTGGGATTGACCAGTATACATGTATATGCATAAAATACATAACTAATAATAACCTGCTGTATAAAAAAATAAATAAAATTAAATTTCAAAATTTTTAAAAATAAAACTTAAAAATAAAACAGAAAAAAGTTCTTCCCTTCACACAGGTGTATTTATATGAATGAATTATTTCCATGCTTATATCTATAAATACATAAAAGAGGAATAAAATCTAACTTGAACCAAAAAAGAAAAAAAAAAACCTGAACCCACGAGTTAGACAGAGGAAAACCCTAATAGGGCACTTGCTCCAGCGGTAAAGAATTCTTAAATAGGTCAGAGGTGGGGAATCATCTCCAATAGAGCCAGCTGCCCACTCCTACGCAAGGAGCGTCCTCATTGCAAAGCAGGGGGCCATGCCGAGGCATCTGTGAGTAACCGTGAGCTGAGCCCCAGGCCAGCTGCTGTTAAACTTTTCCCACCCTTCCCAGGTAAAACACCTGAATATGTACAAGGGCTTGAAAGCCTAGAGGAAGGGGCGTGGAGCCACACCAGCGACAGCACGCAGGCCAACTTGGTGCCTGCAGGCCAGCCAGGATGGTCCTGGCCCTGGGCGCTCTTCTGGAAGCTTTCCATTGCCCTGCCTGAGATACCCCACCTGTCCCGGCCCCCACTGCTTTTTTCCATGCTCACATCTGTCCGGAGAGAAATTCCAGCGGAAGGTATGGGTGACACATCCTCTTCTTTACAAGTGGAAGCCTGGCAACTCCTGCAGAAAGTTCAGCAGAGACCCACTCACACCGGGCCACCCACAAAGCCATGACCCCTCACTCCCTCCCACCACCACAGCCCCGAGACTGCTGACTGGGCAGAGAATATGGAGTCAGGCACAGCTTCAGGGGCTATTGCTGCCTGCAGTGCTGTTTATATTGACCTCAACCCAGGCACACCTGGGGAGGGCCGGCCGGCAGGGTCAGGCTACCCAGGTCAGCTAATCCTCAGCCCTCAGGGAATCACATTGTTGAAAATGGACCTCGCTAAGGCAGAATAGAAGCCAAGGAATAAAAGGACACAATGCCATTTGCAGCACCGTATGTGTGTCTAGAGGTAATCACGTGAATTGTAGTAAGTCAGAAAGTGAAAGACACATATCATATCATATCTCTTATAGGTGTGAGCGAAAAATGGATACCAGGGCAGATATTTCCACGGAGAAGGGCAATCACAGATTCATTAAACAAACTTATGGTTCACCAAAGGAAAGGTGTGAGGATTGGTTTCATTATGATATTGGGGTTAACAGACATATACAAACACAGGTGACATATATAATCACCGAAGACCTACAGAATACCAAGAGAAGACTACTCAACATTCTGTCATAAGGTACATGGGAAAAGGATCCCAGGAAGAACTGACATATGTATATGTGTAAAAGAACCACATCTTTCACACCTACAACAAGCCAAACATTGTAATCAAATTTGCTGTAATAAAAAATAAAAAATTAAATTAAAAACACGAACAAAAGTAGTGAGACAAACTTGAGGGGCTTTCTCCTGGCACATTCCATTCTAAATTCCAATCTAGAACACGACTTCCATTGAGGCTCTGTTGCCCCAGTAACCAGATTTGGTAAGGAAGAGCTGCTGCCACCTTGTGGCCGTTTCACACAACAGCAGCTTTAATCCCAGCGCTAATGGTCAGTTGATATTCAAAATCATTGCAGGCCTGTAAATGACACCGGCCCTGAAAACAAATCCTGGGTTCATGTATCGACCAAAAATTTTAAAGGACGTCCATATTTCAAAACGACAGTTTCAAAAGGCATATTTTACACACATTAGTGTTCTGCTTCTTTTTCTTTCTTTCTGTTTTTGTTAAACAAACGGGAATGGCAAAAAGCATCCCTCAGAATGGGCGAAAATATTTGCAAACGAATCAATGGACAAAGGTTTAATCTCCAATATATATAAAGAGCTCATGCAGCTTAATATTAAAAAAACAAACAACCCAATACAAAAATGGGCAGAAGATCTACAGAGACGTTTCTTCAAAGAAGACACAGAGATGGCCAAGGCACACATGAAAAGCTGCTCAACATCACTAATTATTAGAGAAATGCAAATCAAAACTACAGTGAGGTATCACCTCACACCTGTTAGAATCGGCATCATCAGAAAATCTACAAACAACGAATTCTGGGGAGGGTGTGGACAAAAGGATCCCTCTTCCACTCTTGGTAGAAATGTAAATTGATACAGTCACGATGGAGAACAGTATGGAGTTTCCTTTAAAAACCTAGAAATACAATTAACATATGATCCAGCAATCCCACTTCTGGGCATATACCCAGAGAAAACCATAAATCAAAAAGGCACATTCACCACAATGCTCATTTCAGCACTATTTACGATAGCCAGGTAATGGAAGCAACCTAAATACCCACAGACAGACGAATGGATAAAGATGTGGTACATATATAAAATGGAATATTACTCAGCCATAAGAAGGAATGAAACTGGGTCATTTGTAGAGACGTCGATGGATCTAGAGACTGTCATACAGAATGAGGTAAGTCAGAAAGAGACAAACAAATATTGTATATTAATGCATATATGTGGACCCTAGAAAAATGGAACAGATGAACTGGTTTGAAGGGAAGAAATAGAGACACAGAGGTAGAGAACACACGTATGGACACCAAGTGTGGGAAGCCATGGGGAGGTGGTGTTGGGATGAGTTGGGAGATTGGGATTGACCTGTATACATGTATATGCATAAAATACATAACTAATAATAACCTGCTGTATAAAAAAATAAATAAAATTAAATTTCAAAATTTTTAAAAATAAAACTTAAAAATAAAACAGAAAAAAGTTCTTCCCTTCACACAGATGTATTTATATGAATGAATTATTTCCATGCTTATATCTATAAATACATAAAAGAGGAATAAAATCTAACTTGAACCAAAAAAAAAAAAAAAACCTGAACCCACGAGTTAGACAGAGGAAAACCCTATCAGGGCACTTGCTCCAGCGGTAAACAATTCTGAAATTGGTCAGAGGTGGGGAATCATCTCCAATAGAGCCAGCTGCCCACTCCTACGCAAGGAGCGTCCTCATTGCAAAGCGGGGGGCCATGCCGAGACATCTGTGAGTAACCGTGAGCTGAGCCCCAGGCCAGCTGCTGTTGAACTTTTCCCACCCTTCCCAGGTAAAACACCTGAATATGTACAAGGGCTTGAAAGCCTAGAGGAAGGGGCGGGGAGCCACACCAGCGACAGCACGCAGGCTAACTTGGTGCCTGCAGGCCAGCCAGGATGGTCCTGGCCCTGGGCGCTCTTCTGGAAGCTTTCCATTGCCCTGCCTGAGATACCCCTCCTGTCCCGGCACCCACTGCTTTTTTCCTTCCTCACATCTGTCCGGAGAGAAATTCCAGCGGAAGGTATGGGTGACACATCCTCTTCTTTACAGGTGGAAGCCTGGCAACTACTGCAGAAAGTCCAGCAGAGACCCACTCACACCGGGCCACCCACAAAGCCGTGACCCCTCACTCCCTCCCACCAGCACAGCCCCGAGACTGCTGACTGGGCAGAGAATATGGCGTCAGGCAGAGATTCAGGGGATATTGCTGCCTGCAGTGCTGTTTATATTGACCTCAACCCAGGCACACCTTGGGAGGGCCGGCCGGCAGGGTCAGGCTACCCAGGTCAGCTAATCCTCAGCCCTCAGGGAATCACATTGTTGAAAATGGACCTCGCTAAGGCAGAATAGAAGCCAAGGAATAAAAGGACACAATGCCATTTGCAGCACCATATGTGTGTCTAGAGGTATTCACGTGAATTGTAGTAAGTTCAGAAAGTGAAAGACACATATCATATCATATCTCTTATAGGTGTGACCGAAAAATGGATACCAGGGCAGATATTTCCACGGAGAAGGGCAATCTGAGATTCATTAAACAAACTTATGGTTCACCAAAGGAAAGGTGTGAGGATTGGTTTCATTATGATATTGGGGTTAACAGACATATACAAACACAGGTGACATATATAATCACTGAAGACCTACAGAATACCAAGAGAAGACTACTCAACATTCTGTCATAAGGTACATGGGAAAAGGATCCCAGGAAGAACTGGCATATGTATATGTGTAAAAGAACCACATCTTCCACACCTACAACAAGCCAAACATTGTAATCAAATTTGCTGTAATAAAAAAATAAAAAATTAAATTAAAAACACGAACAAGATGTAGTGAGACAAACTTGAGGGGCTTTCTCCTGGCACATTCCATTCTAAATTCCAATCTAGAACACGACTTCCATTGAGGCTCTGTTGCCACAGTAACCAGATTTGGTAAGGGAGAGCTGCTGCCACCTTGTGGCCGTTTCACACAACAGCAGCTTTAATCCCAGCGCTAATGGTCAGTTGATATTCAAAATCATTGCAGGCCTGTAAATGACACCTGCCCTGAAAACAAATCCTCGGTTCATATATCGACCAAAAATTTCAAAGGACGTCCATATTTCAAAACGACAGTTTCAAAAGGCATATTTTACACACATTAGTGTTCTGCTTCTTTTTCTTTCTTTTTTTGTTAAAAAAACGGAATGGCAAAAAGCATCCCTCAGAATGGGCGAAAATATTTGCAAACGAATCAATGGACAAAGGTTTAATCTCCAATATATATAAAGAGCTCATGCAGCTTAATATTAAAAAAACAAACAACCCAATACAAAAATGGGCAGAAGATCTAAAGAGACGTTTCTTCAAAGAAGACACAGAGATGGCCAAGACGCACATGAAAAGCTGCTCAACATCACTAATTATTCGAGAAATGCAAATCAAAACTACAATGAGGTATCACCTCACACCTGTTAGAATCGGCATCATCAGAAAATCTACAAACAACGAATTCTGGGGAGGGTGTGGACAAAAGGATCCCTCTTCCACTATTGGTGGAAATGTAAATTGATACAGTCACTATGGAGAACAATATGGAGTTTCCTTTAAAAAAGCTAGTAATAGAATTACCATATGATCCAGCAATCCCACTTCTGGGCATATACCCAGAGAAAACCATAAATCACAAAGGCACATTCACCACAATGCTCATTTCAGCACTATTTACAATAGCCAGGTAATGGAAGCAACATGAATACCCACAGACAGACGAATGGATAAAGATGTGGTACATATATAAAATGGAATATTACTCAGCCATAAGAAGGAATGAAACTGGGTCATTTGTAGAGCCGTCGATGGATCTAGAGACTGTCATACAGAATGAGGTAAGTCAGAAAGAGACAAACAAATATTGTATATTAATGCATATATGTGGAACCTAGAAAAATGGAACAGATGAACTGGTTTGAAGGGAAGAAATAGAGACACAGAGGTAGAGAACACACGTATGGACACCAACTGTGGGAATCCATGGGGAGGTGGTGTTGGGATGAGTTGGGAGATTGGGATTGACCAGTATACATGTATATGCATAAAATACATAACTAATAATAACCTGCTGTATAAAAAAATAAATAAAATTAAATTTCAAAATTTTTAAAAATAAAACTTAAAAATAAAACAGAAAAAAGTTCTTCCCTTCACACAGGTGTATTTATATGAATGAATTATTTCCATGCTTATATCTATAAATACATAAAAGAGGAATAAAATCTAACTTGAACCAAAAAAGAAAAAAAAAAACCTGAACCCACGAGTTAGACAGAGGAAAACCCTAATAGGGCACTTGCTCCAGCGGTAAAGAATTCTTAAATAGGTCAGAGGTGGGGAATCATCTCCAATAGAGCCAGCTGCCCACTCCTACGCAAGGAGCGTCCTCATTGCAAAGCAGGGGGCCATGCCGAGGCATCTGTGAGTAACCGTGAGCTGAGCCCCAGGCCAGCTGCTGTTAAACTTTTCCCACCCTTCCCAGGTAAAACACCTGAATATGTACAAGGGCTTGAAAGCCTAGAGGAAGGGGCGTGGAGCCACACCAGCGACAGCACGCAGGCCAACTTGGTGCCTGCAGGCCAGCCAGGATGGTCCTGGCCCTGGGCGCTCTTCTGGAAGCTTTCCATTGCCCTGCCTGAGATACCCCACCTGTCCCGGCCCCCACTGCTTTTTTCCATGCTCACATCTGTCCGGAGAGAAATTCCAGCGGAAGGTATGGGTGACACATCCTCTTCTTTACAAGTGGAAGCCTGGCAACTCCTGCAGAAAGTTCAGCAGAGACCCACTCACACCGGGCCACCCACAAAGCCATGACCCCTCACTCCCTCCCACCACCACAGCCCCGAGACTGCTGACTGGGCAGAGAATATGGAGTCAGGCACAGCTTCAGGGGCTATTGCTGCCTGCAGTGCTGTTTATATTGACCTCAACCCAGGCACACCTGGGGAGGGCCGGCCGGCAGGGTCAGGCTACCCAGGTCAGCTAATCCTCAGCCCTCAGGGAATCACATTGTTGAAAATGGACCTCGCTAAGGCAGAATAGAAGCCAAGGAATAAAAGGACACAATGCCATTTGCAGCACCGTATGTGTGTCTAGAGGTAATCACGTGAATTGTAGTAAGTCAGAAAGTGAAAGACACATATCATATCATATCTCTTATAGGTGTGAGCGAAAAATGGATACCAGGGCAGATATTTCCACGGAGAAGGGCAATCACAGATTCATTAAACAAACTTATGGTTCACCAAGGGAAAGGTGTGAGGATTGGTTTCATTATGATATTGGGGTTAACAGACATATACAAACACAGGTGACATATATAATCACCGAAGACCTACAGAATACCAAGAGAAGACTACTCAACATTCTGTCATAAGGTACATGGGAAAAGGATCCCAGGAAGAACTGACATATGTATATGTGTAAAAGAACCACATCTTTCACACCTACAACAAGCCAAACATTGTAATCAAATTTGCTGTAATAAAAAATAAAAAATTAAATTAAAAACACGAACAAAAGTAGTGAGACAAACTTGAGGGGCTTTCTCCTGGCACATTCCATTCTAAATTCCAATCTAGAACACGACTTCCATTGAGGCTCTGTTGCCCCAGTAACCAGATTTGGTAAGGAAGAGCTGCTGCCACCTTGTGGCCGTTTCACACAACAGCAGCTTTAATCCCAGCGCTAATGGTCAGTTGATATTCAAAATCATTGCAGGCCTGTAAATGACACCGGCCCTGAAAACAAATCCTGGGTTCATGTATCGACCAAAAATTTTAAAGGACGTCCATATTTCAAAACGACAGTTTCAAAAGGCATATTTTACACACATTAGTGTTCTGCTTCTTTTTCTTTCTTTCTGTTTTTGTTAAACAAACGGGAATGGCAAAAAGCATCCCTCAGAATGGGCGAAAATATTTGCAAACGAATCAATGGACAAAGGTTTAATCTCCAATATATATAAAGAGCTCATGCAGCTTAATATTAAAAAAACAAACAACCCAATACAAAAATGGGCAGAAGATCTACAGAGACGTTTCTTCAAAGAAGACACAGAGATGGCCAAGGCACACATGAAAAGCTGCTCAACATCACTAATTATTAGAGAAATGCAAATCAAAACTACAGTGAGGTATCACCTCACACCTGTTAGAATCGGCATCATCAGAAAATCTACAAACAACGAATTCTGGGGAGGGTGTGGACAAAAGGATCCCTCTTCCACTCTTGGTAGAAATGTAAATTGATACAGTCACGATGGAGAACAGTATGGAGTTTCCTTTAAAAACCTAGAAATACAATTAACATATGATCCAGCAATCCCACTTCTGGGCATATACCCAGAGAAAACCATAAATCAAAAAGGCACATTCACCACAATGCTCATTTCAGCACTATTTACGATAGCCAGGTAATGGAAGCAACCTAAATACCCACAGACAGACGAATGGATAAAGATGTGGTACATATATAAAATGGAATATTACTCAGCCATAAGAAGGAATGAAACTGGGTCATTTGTAGAGACGTCGATGGATCTAGAGACTGTCATACAGAATGAGGTAAGTCAGAAAGAGACAAACAAATATTGTATATTAATGCATATATGTGGACCCTAGAAAAATGGAACAGATGAACTGGTTTGAAGGGAAGAAATAGAGACACAGAGGTAGAGAACACACGTATGGACACCAAGTGTGGGAAGCCATGGGGAGGTGGTGTTGGGATGAGTTGGGAGATTGGGATTGACCTGTATACATGTATATGCATAAAATACATAACTAATAATAACCTGCTGTATAAAAAAATAAATAAAATTAAATTTCAAAATTTTTAAAAATAAAACTTAAAAATAAAACAGAAAAAAGTTCTTCCCTTCACACAGATGTATTTATATGAATGAATTATTTCCATGCTTATATCTATAAATACATAAAAGAGGAATAAAATCTAACTTGAACCAAAAAAAAAAAAAAAACCTGAACCCACGAGTTAGACAGAGGAAAACCCTAATAGGGCACTTGCTCCAGCGGTAAAGAATTCTTAAATAGGTCAGAGGTGGGGAATCATCTCCAATAGAGCCAGCTGCCCACTCCTACGCAAGGAGCGTCCTCATTGCAAAGCAGGGGGCCATGCCGAGGCATCTGTGAGTAACCGTGAGCTGAGCCCCAGGCCAGCTGCTGTTAAACTTTTCCCACCCTTCCCAGGTAAAACACCTGAATATGTACAAGGGCTTGAAAGCCTAGAGGAAGGGGCGTGGAGCCACACCAGCGACAGCATGCAGGCCAACTTGGTGCCTGCAGGCCAGCCAGGATGGTCCTGGCCCTGGGCGCTCTTCTGGAAGCTTTCCATTGCCCTGCCTGAGATACCCCACCTGTCCCGGCCCCCACTGCTTTTTTCCATGCTCACATCTGTCCAGAGAGAAATTCCAGCGGAAGGTATGGGTGACACATCCTCTTCTTTACAAGTGGAAGCCTGGCAACTCCTGCAGAAAGTTCAGCAGAGACCCACTCACACCAGGCCACCCACAAAGCCATGACCCCTCACTCCCTCCCACCACCACAGCCCCGAGACTGCTGACTGGGCAGAGAATATGGAGTCAGGCACAGCTTCAGGGGCTATTGCTGCCTGCAGTGCTGTTTATATTGACCTCAACCCAGGCACACCTGGGGAGGGCCGGCCGGCAGGGTCAGGCTACCCAGGTCAGCTAATCCTCAGCCCTCAGGGAATCACATTGTTGAAAATGGACCTCGCTAAGGCAGAATAGAAGCCAAGGAATAAAAGGACACAATGCCATTTGCAGCACCGTATGTGTGTCTAGAGGTAATCACGTGAATTGTAGTAAGTCAGAAAGTGAAAGACACATATCATATCATATCTCTTATAGGTGTGAGCGAAAAATGGATACCAGGGCAGATATTTCCACGGAGAAGGGCAATCACAGATTCATTAAACAAACTTATGGTTCACCAAAGGAAAGGTGTGAGGATTGGTTTCATTATGATATTGGGGTTAACAGACATATACAAACACAGGTGACATATATAATCACCGAAGACCTACAGAATACCAAGAGAAGACTACTCAACATTCTGTCATAAGGTACATGGGAAAAGGATCCCAGGAAGAACTGACATATGTATATGTGTAAAAGAACCACATCTTTCACACCTACAACAAGCCAAACATTGTAATCAAATTTGCTGTAATAAAAAATAAAAAATTAAATTAAAAACACGAACAAAAGTAGTGAGACAAACTTGAGGGGCTTTCTCCTGGCACATTCCATTCTAAATTCCAATCTAGAACACGACTTCCATTGAGGCTCTGTTGCCCCAGTAACCAGATTTGGTAAGGAAGAGCTGCTGCCACCTTGTGGCCGTTTCACACAACAGCAGCTTTAATCCCAGCGCTAATGGTCAGTTGATATTCAAAATCATTGCAGGCCTGTAAATGACACCGGCCCTGAAAACAAATCCTGGGTTCATGTATCGACCAAAAATTTTAAAGGACGTCCATATTTCAAAACGACAGTTTCAAAAGGCATATTTTACACACATTAGTGTTCTGCTTCTTTTTCTTTCTTTCTGTTTTTGTTAAACAAACGGGAATGGCAAAAAGCATCCCTCAGAATGGGCGAAAATATTTGCAAACGAATCAATGGACAAAGGTTTAATCTCCAATATATATAAAGAGCTCATGCAGCTTAATATTAAAAAAACAAACAACCCAATACAAAAATGGGCAGAAGATCTACAGAGACGTTTCTTCAAAGAAGACACAGAGATGGCCAAGGCACACATGAAAAGCTGCTCAACATCACTAATTATTAGAGAAATGCAAATCAAAACTACAGTGAGGTATCACCTCACACCTGTTAGAATCGGCATCATCAGAAAATCTACAAACAACGAATTCTGGGGAGGGTGTGGACAAAAGGATCCCTCTTCCACTCTTGGTAGAAATGTAAATTGATACAGTCACGATGGAGAACAGTATGGAGTTTCCTTTAAAAACCTAGAAATACAATTAACATATGATCCAGCAATCCCACTTCTGGGCATATACCCAGAGAAAACCATAAATCAAAAAGGCACATTCACCACAAGGGTCATTTCAGCACTATTTACGATAGCCAGGTAATGGAAGCAACCTAAATACCCACAGACAGACGAATGGATAAAGATGTGGTACATATATAAAATGGAATATTACTCAGCCATAAGAAGGAATGAAACTGGGTCATTTGTAGAGACGTCGATGGATCTAGAGACTGTCATACAGAATGAGGTAAGTCAGAAAGAGACAAACAAATATTGTATATTAATGCATATATGTGGACCCTAGAAAAATGGAACAGATGAACTGGTTTGAAGGGAAGAAATAGAGACACAGAGGTAGAGAACACACGTATGGACACCAAGTGTGGGAAGCCATGGGGAGGTGGTGTTGGGATGAGTTGGGAGATTGGGATTGACCTGTATACATGTATATGCATAAAATACATAACTAATAATAACCTGCTGTATAAAAAAATAAATAAAATTAAATTTCAAAATTTTTAAAAATAAAACTTAAAAATAAAACAGAAAAAAGTTCTTCCCTTCACACAGATGTATTTATATGAATGAATTATTTCCATGCTTATATCTATAAATACATAAAAGAGGAATAAAATCTAACTTGAACCAAAAAAAAAAAAAAAAAAACCTGAACCCACGAGTTAGACAGAGGAAAACCCTATCAGGGCACTTGCTCCAGCGGTAAACAATTCTGAAATTGGTCAGAGGTGGGGAATCATCTCCAATAGAGCCAGCTGCCCACTCCTACGCAAGGAGCGTCCTCATTGCAAAGCGGGGGGCCATGCCGAGACATCTGTGAGTAACCGTGAGCTGAGCCCCAGGCCGGCTGCTGTTGAACTTTTCCCACCCTTCCCAGGTAAAACACCTGAATATGTACAAGGGCTTGAAAGCCTAGAGGAAGGGGCGGGGAGCCACACCAGCGACAGCACGCAGGCTAACTTGGTGCCTGCAGGCCAGCCAGGATGGTCCAGGCCCTGGGCGCTCTTCTGGAAGCTTTCCATTGCCCTGCCTGAGATACCCCTCCTGTCCCGGCACCCACTGCTTTTTTCCTTCCTCACATCTGTCCGGAGAGAAATTCCAGCGGAAGGTATGGGTGACACATCCTCTTCTTTACAGGTGGAAGCCTGGCAACTCCTGCAGAAAGTCCAGCAGAGACCCACTCACACCGGGCCACCCACAAAGCCGTGACCCCTCACTCCCTCCCACCAGCACAGCCCCGAGACTGCTGACTGGGCAGAGAATATGGCGTCAGGCAGAGATTCAGGGGATATTGCTGCCTGCAGTGCTGTTTATATTGACCTCAACCCAGGCACACTTGGGGAGGGTCGGCCGGCAGGGTCAGGCTACCGAGGTCAGCTAATCCTCAGCCCTCAGGGAATCACATTGTTGAAAATGGACCTCGCTAAGGCAGAATAGAAGCCAAGGAATAAAAGGACACAATGCCATTTGCAGCACCGTAGGTGTGTCTAGAGGTAATCACGTGAATTGTAGTAAGTCAGAAAGTGAAAGACACATATCATATCATATCTCTTATAGGTGTGACCGAAAAATGGATACCAGGACAGATATTTCCACGGAGAAGGGCAATCACAGATTCATTCAACAAACTTATGGTTCACCAATGGAAAGGTGTGAGGATTGGTTTCATTATGATATTGGGGTTAACAGACATATACAAACACAGGTGACATATATAATCACCGAAGACCTACAGAATACCAAGAGAAGACTACTCAACATTCTGTCATAAGGTACATGGGAAAAGGATCCCAGGAAGAACTGACATATGTATATGTGTAAAAGAACCACATCTTCCACACCTACAACTAGCCAAACATTGTAATCAAATTTGCTGTAATAAAAAATAAAAAAAATTAAATTAAAAACACGAACAATAAGTAGTGAGACAAACTTGAGGGGCTTTCTCCTGGCACATTCCATTCTAAATTACAATCTAGAACACGACTTCCATTGACGCTCTGGTGCCCCAGTAACCAGATTTGGTAAGGGAGAACTGCTGCCACCTTGTGGCCGTTTCACACAACAGCAGCTTTAATCCCAGCGCTAATGGTCAGTTGATATTCAAAATCATTGCAGGCCTGTAAATGACACCTGCCCTGAAAACAAATCCTGGGTTCATATATCGACCAAAAAATTCAAAGGACGTCCACATTTCAAAACGACAGTTTCAAAAGGCATATTTTACACACATTAGTGTTCTGCTTCTTTTTCTTTCTTTCTGTTTTTGTTAAAAAAACGGGAATGGCAAAAAGCATCCCTCAGAATGGGCGAAAATATTTGCAAACGAATCAATGGACAAAGGTTTAATCTCCAATATATATAAAGAGCTCATGCAGCTTAATATTAAAAAAACAAACAACCCAATACAAAAATGGGCAGAAGATCTACAGAGACGTTTCTTCAAAGAAGACACAGAGATGGCCAAGACACACATGAAAAGCTGCTCAACATCACTAATTATTAGAGAAATGCAAATCAAAACTACAGTGAGGTATCACCTCACACCTGTTAGAATCGGCATCATCAGAAAATCTACAAACAACGAATTCTGGGGAGGGTGTGGACAAAAGGATCCCTCTTCCACTATTGGTAGAAATGTAAATTGATACAGTCACGATGGAGAACAGTATGGAGTTTCCTTTAAAAACCTAGAAATACAATTAACATATGATCCAGCAATCCCACTTCTGGGCATATACCCAGAGAAAACCATAAATCAAAAAGGCACATTCACCACAATGCTCATTTCAGCACTATTTACAATAGCCAGGTAATGGAAGCAACATGAATACCCACAGACAGACGAATGGATAAAGATGTGGTACATATATAAAATGGAATATTACTCAGCCATAAGAAGGAATGAAACTGGGTCATTTGTAGAGACGTCGATGGATCTAGAGACTGTCATACAGAATGAAGTAAGTCAGAAAGAGAAAAACAAATATTGTATATTAATGCATATATGTGGAACCTAGAAAAATGGTACAGATGAACTGGTTTGCAGGGAAGAAAGAGAGACACAGAGGTAGAGAACACACGTATGGACACCAAGTGTGGGAAGCCATGGGGAGGTGGTGTTGGGATGAGTTGGGAGATTGGGATTGACCTGTATACATGTATATGCATAAAATACATAACTAATAATAACCTGCTGTATAAAAAAATAAATAAAATTAAATTTCAAAATTTTTAAAAATAAAACTTAAAAATAAAACAGAAAAAAGTTCTTCCCTTCACACAGATGTATTTATATGAATGAATTATTTCCATGCTTATATCTCTAAATACATAAAAGAGGAAGAAAATCTAACTTGAACCAAAAAAGAAAAAAGAACCTGAACCCACGAGTTAGACAGAGGAAAACCCTATCAGGGCACTTGCTCCAGAAGTAAACAATTCTGAAATTGGTCAGAGGTGGGGAATCATCTCCAATAGAGCCAGCTGCCCACTCCTACGCAAGGAGCGTCCTCATTGCAAAGCGGGGGGCCATGCCGAGGCATCTGTGAGTAACCGTGAGCTGAGCCCCAGGCCAGCTGCTGTTGAACTTTTCCCACCCTTCCCAGGTAAAACACCTGAATATGTACAAGGGCTTGAAAGCCTAGAGGAAGGGGCGTGGAGCCACACCAGCGACAGCACGCAGGCCAACTTGGTGCCTGCAGGCCAGCCAGGATGGTCCAGGCCCTGGGCGCTCTTCTGGAAGCTTTCCATTGCCCTGCCTGAGATACCCCACCTGTCCCGGCCCCCACTGCTTTTTTCCTTCCTCACATCTGTCCGGAGAGAAATTCCAGCGGAAGGTATGGGTGACACATCCTCTTCTTTACAAGTGGAATCCTGGCAACTCCTGCAGAAAGTCCAGCAGAGACCCACTCACACCGGGCCACCCACAAAGCCGTGACCCCTCACTCCCTCCCACCACCACAGCCCCGAGACTGCTGACTGGGCAGAGAATATGGCGTCAGGCAGAGATTCAGGGGTTATTGCTGCCTGCAGTGCTGTTTATATTGACCTCAACCCAGGCACACCTTGGGAGGGCCGGCCGGCAGGGTCAGGCTACCCAGGTCAGCTAATCCTCAGCCCTCAGGGAATCACATTGTTGAAAATGGACCTCGCTAAGGCAGAATAGAAGCCAAGGAATAAAAGGACACAATGCCATTTGCAGCATCATATGTGTGTCTAGAGGTATTCACGTGAATTGTAGTAAGTTCAGAAAGTGAAAGACACATATCATATCATATCTCTTATAGGTGTGACCGAAAAATGGATACCAGGGCAGATATTTCCACGGAGAAGGGCAATCAGAGATTCATTAAACAAACTTATGGTTCACCAAAGGAAAGGTGTGAGGATTGGTTTCATTATGATATTGGGGTTAACAGACATATACAAACACAGGTGACATATATAATCACTGAAGACCTACAGAATACCAAGAGAAGACTACTCAACATTCTGTCATAAGGTACATGGGAAAAGGATCCCAGGAAGAACTGGCATATGTATATGTGTAAAAGAACCACATCTTCCACACCTACAACAAGCCAAACATTGTAATCAAATTTGCTGTAATAAAAAAATAAAAAATTAAATTAAAAACACGAACAAGATGTAGTGAGACAAACTTGAGGGGCTTTCTCCTGGCACATTCCATTCTAAATTCCAATCTAGAACACGACTTCCATTGAGGCTCTGTTGCCACAGTAACCAGATTTGGTAAGGGAGAGCTGCTGCCACCTTGTGGCCGTTTCACACAACAGCAGCTTTAATCCCAGCGCTAATGGTCAGTTGATATTCAAAATCATTGCAGGCCTGTAAATGACACCTGCCCTGAAAACATATCCTCGGTTCATATATCGACCAAAAATTTCAAAGGACGTCCATATTTCAAAACGACAGTTTCAAAAGGCATATTTTACACACATTAGTGTTCTGCTTCTTTTTCTTTCTTTTTTTGTTAAAAAAACGGAATGGCAAAAAGCATCCCTCAGAATGGGCGAAAATATTTGCAAACGAATCAATGGACAAAGGTTTAATCTCCAATATATATAAAGAGCTCATGCAGCTTAATATTAAAAAAACAAACAACCCAATACAAAAATGGGCAGAAGATCTAAAGAGACGTTTCTTCAAAGAAGACACAGAGATGGCCAAGACGCACATGAAAAGCTGCTCAACATCACTAATTATTCGAGAAATGCAAATCAAAACTACAATGAGGTATCACCTCACACCTGTTAGAATCGGCATCATCAGAAAATCTACAAACAACGAATTCTGGGGAGGGTGTGGACAAAAGGATCCCTCTTCCACTATTGGTGGAAATGTAAATTGATACAGTCACTATGGAGAACAATATGGAGTTTCCTTTAAAAAAGCTAGTAATAGAATAACCATATGATCCAGCAATCCCACTTCTGGGCATATACCCAGAGAAAACCATAAATCAAAAAGGCACATTCACCACAATGCTCATTTCAGCACTATTTACAATAGCCAGGTAATGGAAGCAACATGAATACCCACAGACAGACGAATGGATAAAGATGTGGTACATATATAAAATGGAATATTACTCAGCCATAAGAAGAAATGAAACTGGGTCATTTGTAGAGCCGTCGATGGATCTAGAGACTGTCATACAGAATGAGGTAAGTCAGAAAGAGACAAACAAATATTGTATATTAATGCATATATGTGGAACCTAGAAAAATGGAACAGATGAACTGGTTTGAAGGGAAGAAATAGAGACACAGAGGTAGAGAACACACGTATGGACACCAACTGTGGGAAGCCATGGGGAGGTGGTGTTGGGATGAGTTGGGAGATTGGGATTGACCTGTATACATGTATATGCATAAAATACATAACTAATAATAACCTGCTGTATAAAAAAATAAATAAAATTAAATTTCAAAATTTTTAAAAATAAAACTTAAAAATAAAACAGAAAAAAGTTCTTCCCTTCACACAGGTGTATTTATATGAATGAATTATTTCCATGCTTATATCTATAAATACATAAAAGAGGAATAAATTCTAACTTGAACCAAAAAAGAAAAAAAAAAACCTGAACCCACGAGTTAGACAGAGGAAAACCCTAATAGGGCACTTGCTCCAGCGGTAAAGAATTCTTAAATTGGTCAGAGGTGGGGAATCATCTCCAATAGAGCCAGCTGCCCACTCCTACGCAAGGAGCGTCCTCATTGCAAAGCAGGGGGCCATGCCGAGGCATCTGTGAGTAACCGTGAGCTGAGCCCCAGGCCAGCTGCTGTTAAACTTTTCCCACCCTTCCCAGGTAAAACACCTGAATATGTACAAGGGCTTGAAAGCCTAGAGGAAGGGGCATGGAGCCACACCAGCGACAGCACGCAGGCCAACTTGGTGCCTGCAGGCCAGCCAGGATGGTCCTGGCCCTGGGCGCTCTTCTGGAAGCTTTCCATTGCCCTGCCTGAGATACCCCACCTGTCCCGGCCCCCACTGCTTTTTTCCATGCTCACATCTGTCCGGAGAGAAATTCCAGCGGAAGGTATGGGTGACACATCCTCTTCTTTACAAGTGGAAGCCTGGCAACTCCTGCAGAAAGTTCAGCAGAGACCCACTCACACCGGGCCACCCACAAAGCCATGACCCCTCACTCCATCCCACCACCACAGCCCCGAGACTGCTGACTGGGCAGAGAATATGGAGTCAGGCACAGCTTCAGGGGCTATTGCTGCCTGCAGTGCTGTTTATATTGACCTCAACACAGGCACACCTGGGGAGGGCCGGCCGGCAGGGTCAGGCTACCCAGGTCAGCTAATCCTCAGCCCTCAGGGAATCACATTGTTGAAAATGGACCTCGCTAAGGCAGAATAGAAGCCAAGGAATAAAAGGACACAATGCCATTTGCAGCACCGTATGTGTGTCTAGAGGTAATCACGTGAATTGTAGTAAGTCAGAAAGTGAAAGACACATATCATATCATATCTCTTATAGGTGTGACCGAAAAATGGATACCAGGGCAGATATTTCCACGGAGAAGGGCAATCACAGATTCATTAAACAAACTTATGGTTCACCAAAGGAAAGGTGTGAGGATTGGTTTCATTATGATATTGGGGTTAACAGACATATACAAACACAGGTGACATATATAATCACCGAAGACCTACAGAATACCAAGAGAAGACTACTCAACATTCTGTCATAAGGTACATGGGAAAAGGATCCCAGGAAGAACTGACATATGTATATGTGTAAAAGAACCACATCTTTCACACCTACAACAAGCCAAACATTGTAATCAAATTTGCTGTAATAAAAAATAAAAAATTAAATTAAAAACACGAACAAAAGTAGTGAGACAAACTTGAGGGGCTTTCTCCTGGCACATTCCATTCTAAATTCCAATCTAGAACACGACTTCCATTGAGGCTCTGTTGCCCCAGTAACCAGATTTGGTAAGGAAGAGCTGCTGCCACCTTGTGGCCGTTTCACACAACAGCAGCTTTAATCCCAGCGCTAATGGTCAGTTGATATTCAAAATCATTGCAGGCCTGTAAATGACACCGGCCCTGAAAACAAATCCTGGGTTCATGTATCGACCAAAAATTTTAAAGGACGTCCATATTTCAAAACGACAGTTTCAAAAGGCATATTTTACACACATTAGTGTTCTGCTTCTTTTTCTTTCTTTCTGTTTTTGTTAAACAAACGGGAATGGCAAAAAGCATCCCTCAGAATGGGCGAAAATATTTGCAAACGAATCAATGGACAAAGGTTTAATCTCCAATATATATAAAGAGCTCATGCAGCTTAATATTAAAAAAACAAACAACCCAATACAAAAATGGGCAGAAGATCTACAGAGACGTTTCTTCAAAGAAGACACAGAGATGGCCAAGGCACACATGAAAAGCTGCTCAACATCACTAATTATTAGAGAAATGCAAATCAAAACTACAGTGAGGTATCACCTCACACCTGTTAGAATCGGCATCATCAGAAAATCTACAAACAACGAATTCTGGGGAGGGTGTGGACAAAAGGATCCCTCTTCCACTCTTGGTAGAAATGTAAATTGATACAGTCACGATGGAGAACAGTATGGAGTTTCCTTTAAAAACCTAGAAATACAATTAACATATGATCCAGCAATCCCACTTCTGGGCATATACCCAGAGAAAACCATAAATCAAAAAGGCACATTCACCACAATGCTCATTTCAGCACTATTTACGATAGCCAGGTAATGGAAGCAACCTAAATACCCACAGACAGACGAATGGATAAAGATGTGGTACATATATAAAATGGAATATTACTCAGCCATAAGAAGGAATGAAACTGGGTCATTTGTAGAGACGTCGATGGATCTAGAGACTGTCATACAGAATGAGGTAAGTCAGAAAGAGACAAACAAATATTGTATATTAATGCATATATGTGGACCCTAGAAAAATGGAACAGATGAACTGGTTTGAAGGGAAGAAATAGAGACACAGAGGTAGAGAACACACGTATGGACACCAAGTGTGGGAAGCCATGGGGAGGTGGTGTTGGGATGAGTTGGGAGATTGGGATTGACCTGTATACATGTATATGCATAAAATACATAACTAATAATAACCTGCTGTATAAAAAAATAAATAAAATTAAATTTCAAAATTTTTAAAAATAAAACTTAAAAATAAAACAGAAAAAAGTTCTTCCCTTCACACAGATGTATTTATATGAATGAATTATTTCCATGCTTATATCTATAAATACATAAAAGAGGAATAAAATCTAACTTGAACCAAAAAAGAAAAAAAAAACCTGAACCCACGAGTTAGACAGAGGAAAACCCTATCAGGGCACTTGCTCCAGCGGTAAACAATTCTGAAATTGGTCAGAGGTGGGGAATCATCTCCAATAGAGCCAGCTGCCCACTCCTACGCAAGGAGCGTCCTCATTGCAAAGCGGGGGGCCATGCCGAGACATCTGTGAGTAACCGTGAGCTGAGCCCCAGGCCAGCTGCTGTTGAACTTTTCCCACCCTTCCCAGGTAAAACACCTGAATATGTACAAGGGCTTGAAAGCCTAGAGGAAGGGGCGGGGAGCCACACCAGCGACAGCACGCAGGCTAACTTGGTGCCTGCAGGCCAGCCAGGATGGTCCTGGCCCTGGGCGCTCTTCTGGAAGCTTTCCATTGCCCTGCCTGAGATACCCCTCCTGTCCCGGCACCCACTGCTTTTTTCCTTCCTCACATCTGTCCGGAGAGAAATTCCAGCGGAAGGTATGGGTGACACATCCTCTTCTTTACAGGTGGAAGCCTGGCAACTCCTGCAGAAAGTCCAGCAGAGACCCACTCACACCGGGCCACCCACAAAGCCGTGACCCCTCACTCCCTCCCACCAGCACAGCCCCGAGACTGCTGACTGGGCAGAGAATATGGCGTCAGGCAGAGATTCAGGGGATATTGCTGCCTGCAGTGCTGTTTATATTGACCTCAACCCAGGCACACTTGGGGAGGGTCGGCCGGCAGGGTCAGGCTACCGAGGTCAGCTAATCCTCAGCCCTCAGGGAATCACATTGTTGAAAATGGACCTCGGTAAGGCAGAATAGAAGCCAAGGAATAAAAGGACACAATGCCATTTGCAGCACCGTAGGTGTGTCTAGAGGTAATCACGTGAATTGTAGTAAGTCAGAAAGTGAAAGACACATATCATATCATATCTCTTATAGGTGTGACCGAAAAATGGATACCAGGACAGATATTTCCACGGAGAAGGGCAATCACAGATTCATTCAACAAACTTATGGTTCACCAATGGAAAGGTGTGAGGATTGGTTTCATTATGATATTGGGGTTAACAGACATATACAAACACAGGTGACATATATAATCACCGAAGACCTACAGAATACCAAGAGAAGACTACTCAACATTCTGTCATAAGGTACATGGGAAAAGGATCCCAGGAAGAACTGACATATGTATATGTGTAAAAGAACCACATCTTCCACACCTACAACTAGCCAAACATTGTAATCAAATTTGCTGTAATAAAAAATAAAAAAAAATTAAATTAAAAACACGAACAATAAGTAGTGAGACAAACTTGAGGGGCTTTCTCCTGGCACATTCCATTCTAAATTACAATCTAGAACACGACTTCCATTGACGCTCTGGTGCCCCAGTAACCAGATTTGGTAAGGGAGAACTGCTGCCACCTTGTGGCCGTTTCACACAACAGCAGCTTTAATCCCAGCGCTAATGGTCAGTTGATATTCAAAATCATTGCAGGCCTGTAAATGACACCTGCCCTGAAAACAAATCCTGGGTTCATATATCGACCAAAAAATTCAAAGGACGTCCACATTTCAAAACGACAGTTTCAAAAGGCATATTTTACACACATTAGTGTTCTGCTTCTTTTTCTTTCTTTCTGTTTTTGTTAAAAAAACGGGAATGGCAAAAAGCATCCCTCAGAATGGGCGAAAATATTTGCAAACGAATCAATGGACAAAGGTTTAATCTCCAATATATAAAATGAGCTCATGCAGCTTAATATTAAAAAAACAAACAACCCAATACAAAAATGGGCAGAAGATCTAAAGAGACGTTTCTTCAAAGAAGACACAGAGATGGCCAAGATGCACATGAAAAGCTGCTCAACATCACTAATTATTAGAGAAATGCAAATCAAAACTACAATGAGGTATCACGTCACACCTGTTAGAATCGGCATCATCAGAAAATCTACAAACAACGAATACTGGGGAGGGTGTGGACAAAAGGATCCCTCTTCCACTATTAGTGGAAATGTAAATTGATACAGTCACTATGGAGAACAATATGGAGTTTCCTTAAAAAAAGCTAGTAATAGAATTACCATATGATCCAGCAATCCCACTTCTGGGCATATACCCAGAGAAAACCATAAATCAAAAAGGCACATTCACCACAATGCTCATTTCAGCACTATTTACAATAGCCAGGTAATGGAAGCAACATGAATACCCACAGACAGACGAATGGATAAAGATGTGGTACATATATAAAATGGAATATTACTCAGCCATAAGAAGGAATGAAACTGGGTCATTTGTAGAGACGTCGATGGATCTAGAGACTGTCATACAGAATGAAGTAAGTCAGAAAGAGAAAAACAAATATTGTATATTAATGCATATATGTGGAACCTAGAAATATGGTACAGATGAACTGGTTTGCAGGGAAGAAATAGAGACACAGAGGTAGAGAACACACGTATGGACACCAAGTGTGGGAAGCCATGGGGAGGTGGTGTTGGGATGAGTTGGGAGATTGGGATTGACCTGTATACATGTATATGCATAAAATACATAACTAATAATAACCTGCTGTATAAAAAAATAAATAAAATTAAATTTCAAAATTTTTAAAAATAAAACTTAAAAATAAAACAGAAAAAAGTTCTTCCCTTCACACAGATGTTTTTATATGAATGAATTATTTCCATGCTTATGTCTATAAATACATGAAAGAGGAATAAAATCTAACATGAACCAAAAAAGAAAAAAAAAACCTGAACCCACGAGGTAGACAGAGGAAAACCCTATCAGGGCACTTGCACCAGCAGTAAACAATTCTGAAATTGGTCAGAGGTGGGGAATCATCTCCCATAGAGCCAGCAGCCCACTCCTATGCAAGGAGCGTCCTCATTGCAAATCGGGGGCAATGCCGAGGCATCTGTGAGTAACCTTGAGCTGAGCCCCAGGCCAGCTGCTGTTGAACTTTTCCCAACCTTACCAGGTAAAACACCTGAATATGTACAAGGGCTTGAAAGCCTAGAGGAAGGGGCGTGGAGCCACACCAGCGACAGCACGCAGGCCAACATGGTGCCTGCAGGCCAGCCAGGATGGTCCTGGCCCTGGGCGCTTTTCTGGAAGCTTTCCATTGCCCTGCCTGAGATACCCCTCCTGTCCCGGCCCCCACTGCTTTTTTCCTTCCTCACCTCTGTCCAGAAAGAAATTCCAGCGGAAGGTATGGGTGCCACATCCTCTTCTTTACAGGAGGAAGCCTGGCAACTACTTCAGAAAGTCCAGCAGAGACCCACTCACACCGGGCCACCCACAAAGCCGTGGCCCCTCACTTCCTCCCACCAGTACAGCCCCGAGACTGCTGACGGGGCAGAGAATATGGAGTCAGGCACAGCTTCAGGGGCTATTGCTGCCTGCAGCGCTGTTTATATTGACCTCAACCCAGGCACACCTGGGGAGGGGCGGCCGGCAGGGTCAGGCTACCCAGGTCAGCTAATCCTCAGCCCTCAGGAAATCACATTGTTGAAAATGGACCTCGCTAAGGCAGAATAGAAGCCAAGGAATAAAAGGACACCATGCCATTTGTAGCACCGTAGGTGTGTCTAGAGGTAATCACGTGACTTGTAGTAAGTCAGAAAGTGAAAGACACATATCATATCATATCTCTTATAGGTGTGACCGAAAAATGGATACCAGGGCAGATATTTCCATGGAGAAGTGCAATCACAGACTCATTCAAAAAAGTTATGGTTCACCAAAGGAAAGTTGTGATGATTGGTTTCATTATGATATTGGGGTTAACAGACATATACAAACACAGGTGACATATATAATCACCGAAGACCTACAGAATACCAAGAGAAGACTACTCAACGTTCTGTCATAAGGTACATGGGAAAAGGATCCCAGGAAGAACAGACATATGTATATGTGTAAAAGAACCACATCTTCCACACCTACAACAAGCCAAACATTGTAATCAAATTTGCTGTAATAAAAAATAAAAAAATTAAATTAAAAACACGAACAAGATGTAGTGAGACAAACTTGAGGGGCTTTCTCCTGGCACATTCCATTCTAAATTCCAATCTAGAACACGACTTCCATTGAGGCTCTGTTGCCACAGTAACCAGATTTGGTAAGGGAGAACTGCTGCCACCTTGTGGCCGTTTCACACAACAGCAGCTTTAATCCCAGCGCTAATGGTCAGTTGATATTCAAAATCATTGCAGGCCTGTAAATGACACCTGCCCTGAAAACAAATCCTCGGTTCATATATCGACCAAAAATTTCAAAGGACGTCCATATTTCAAAACGACAGTTTCAAAAGGCATATTTTACACACATTAGTGTTCTGCTTCTTTTTCTTTCTTTTTTTGTTAAAAAAACGGAATGGCAAAAAGCATCCCTCAGAATGGGCGAAAATATTTGCAAACGAATCAATGGACAAAGGTTTAATCTCCAATATATATAAAGAGCTCATGCAGCTTAATATTAAAACAACAAACAACCCAATACAAAAATGGGCAGAAGATCTAAAGAGACGTTTCTTCAAAGAAGACACAGAGATCGCCAAGACGCACATGAAAAGCTGCTCAACATCACTAATTATTAGAGAAATGCAAATCAAAACTACAATGAGGTATCACCTCACACCTGTTAGAATCAGCATCATCAGAAAATCCACAAACAACGAATTCTGGGGAGGGTGTGGACAAAAGGATCCCTCTTCCACTAGTGGTGGAAACGTAAATTGATACAGTCACGATGGAGAACAGTATGGAGTTTCCTTAAAAAAACTAGAAATAGAATTACCATATGATCCAGCAATCCCACTTCTGGGCATATACCCAGAGAAAACCATAAATCCAAAAGCACATTCACCACAATGGTCATTTCACCACTATTTACGATAGCCAGGTAATGGAAGCAACCTAAATACCCACAGACAGACGAATGGATAAAGATGTGGTACATATATAAAATGGAATATTACTCAGCCATAAGAAGGAATGAAAGTGGGTCATTTGTAGAGATGTCAATGGATCTAGAGACTGTCATACAGAATGAAGTAAGTCAGAAAGAGAAAAACAAATATTGTATATTAATGCATATACGTGGAACCTAGAAAAATGGAACAGATGAACTTGTTTGCAGGGAAGAAATAGAGACAAAGAGGTAGAGAACACACGTATGGACACCAAGTGTGGGAAGCCATGGGGAGGTGGTGTTGGGATGATTTGGGAGATTGGGATTGACCTGTGTACATGTATATGCATAAAATACATAACAAATAATAATCTGCTGTATAAAAAAATAAATAAAATTAAATTTCAAAATTTTAAAAAATAAAATTTAAAAATAAAACAGAAAAAAAGTTCTTCCCTTCACACAGATATATTTATATGAATGAATTATTTCCATGCTTATATCTATAAATACATAAAAGAGGAATAAAATCTAACTTGAACCAAAAAAGAAAAAAAAAACCTGAACCCACGAGTTAGACAGAGGAAAACCCTATCAGGGCACTTGCTCCAGCGGTAAACAATTCTGAAATTGGTCAGAGGTGGGGAATCATCACCGATAGAGCCAGCAGCCCACTCCTATGCAAGGAGCGACCTCATTGCAAAGCGGGGGGCCATGCCGAGACATCTGTGAGTAACCGTGAGCTGATCCCCAGGCCAGCTGCTGTTGAACTTTTCCCACCCTTCCCAGGTAAAACACCTGAATATGTACAAGGGCTTGAAAGCCTAGAGGAAGGGGCGTGGAGCCACACCAGCGACAGCACGCAGGCCAACTTGGTGCCTGCAGGCCAGCCAGGATGGTCCTGGCCCTGGGCGCTCTTCTGGAATCTTTACATTTCCCTGCCTGAGATACCCCTCCTTTCCCGGCCCCCAATGCTTTTTTCCTTCCTCACCTCTGTCCGGAGAGAAATTCCAGGAGAAGGTATGGGTGACACATCCTCTTCTTTACAGGTGGCAGCCTGGCAACTCCTGCAGAAAGTCCAGCAGAGAGCCACTCACACCGGGCCACCCACAAAGCCGTGGCCCCTCACTCCCTCCCACCTGCACAGCCCCGACACTGCTCACGGGGCAGAGAATATGGAGTCAGGCACAGCTTCAGGGGCTATTGCTGCCTGCAGCGCTGTTTATATTGACCTCAACCCAGGCACACCTGGGGAGGGCCGGCCGGCAGGGTCAGGCTACCCAGGTCAGCTAATCCTCAGCCCTCAGGGAATCACATTGTTGAAAATGGACCTCGCTAAGGCAGAATAGAAGCCAAGGAATAAAAGGACACAATGTCATTTGCAGCCCCGTAGGTGTGTCTAGAGGTAATCACGTGACTTGTAGTAAGTCAGAAAGTGAAAGACACATATCATATCATATCTCTTATAGGTGTGACCGAAAAATGGATACAGGGCAGATATTTCCACGGAGAAGGGCAATCACAGATTCATTCAACAAACTTATGGTTCACCAATGGAAAGGTGTGAGGATTGGTTTCATTAAGATATTGGGGTTAACAGACATATACAAACACAGGTGACATATATAATCACCGAAGACCTACAGAATACCAAGAGAAGACTACTCAACATTCTGTCACAAGGTACATGGGAAAAGGATCCCAGGAAGAACAGACATATGTATATCTGTAAAAGAACCACATCTTCCAAACCTACAACAAGCCAAACATTGTAATCAAATTTGCTGTAATAAAAAATAAAAAATTAAATTAAAAACACGAACAAGAAGTAGTGAGACAAACTTGAGGGGCTTTCTCCTGGCACATTCCATTCTAAATTCCAATCTAGAACACGACTTCCATTTAGGCTCTGTTGCCCCATTAACCAGATTTGGTAAGGGAGAACTTCTGCCACCTTGTGGCCGTTTCACACAACAGCAGCTTTAATCCCAGCGCTAATGGTCAGTTGATATTCAAAATCATTGCAGGCCTGTAAATGACACCTGCCCTGATAACAAATCCTGGGTTCATATATCGACCAAAAAATTCAAAGGACGTCCATATTTCAAAACGACAGTTTCAAAAGGCATATTTTACACACATTAGTGTTCTGCTTCTTTTTCTTTCTTTCTTTTTTTGTTAAAAAAACGGGAATGGAATAAGGCATCCCTCAGAATGGGCGAAAATATTTGCAAACGAATCAATGGACAAAGGTTTAATCTCCAATATATATAAAGAGCTCATGCAGCTTAATATTAAAACAACAAACAACCCAATACAAAAATGGGCAGAAGATCTAAAGAGACGTTTCTTCAAAGAAGACACAGAGATGGCCAAGACGCACATGAAAAGCTGCTCAACATCACTAATTATTCGAGAAATGCAAATCAAAACTACAATGAGGTATCACCTCACACCTGTTAGTATCAGCATCATCAGAAAATCTACAAACAACGAATTCTGGGGAGGGTGTGCACAAAACGATCCCTCTTCCACTAGTGGTGGAAACGTAAATTGATACAGTCACGATGGAGAACAGTATGGAGTTTCCTTAAAAAAACTAGAAATAGAATTACCATATGATCCAGCAATCCCACTTCTGGGCATATACCCAGAGAAAACCATAAATCAAAAAGGCACATTCACCACAATGCTCATTTCAGCACTATTTATGATAGCCAGGTAATGGAAGCAACCTAAATACCCACAGACAGACGAATGGATAAAGATGTGGTACATATATAAAATGGAATATTACTCAGCCATAAGAAGGAATGAAACTGGGTCATTTGTAGAGACGTCGATGGATCTAGAGACTGTCATACAGAATGAAGTAAGTCAGAAAGAGACAAACAAATATTGTATATTAATGCATATACGTGGAACCTAGAAAAATGGAACAGATGAACTGGTTTGCAGGGAAGAAATAGAGACACAGAGGTAGAGAACACACGTATGGACACCAAGTGTGGGAAGCCATGGGAAGGTGGTGTTGGGATGATTTGGGAGATTGGGATTGACCTGTATACATGTATATGCATAAAATACATAACTAATAATAACCTGCTGTATAAAAAAATAAATAAAATTAAATTTCAAAAATTTAAAAAATAAAATTTAAAAATAAAACAGAAAAAAAGTTCTTCCCTTCACACAGATGTATTTATATGAATGAATTATTTCCATGCTTATATCTATAAATACATAAAAGAGGAATAAAATCTAACTTGAACCAAAAAAGGAAAAAAAAAAAACCTGAACCCACGAGTTAGAGGAAAACCCTATCAGGGCAATTGCTCCAGCGGTAAACAATTCTGAAATTGGTCAGAGGTGGGGAATCATCTCCCATACAGCCAGCAGCCCACCCCCCAAGCAAGGAGGGTCCTCATTGCAAAGCTCGGGGACCGTTCCAAGGCATCTGTGAGTAAACGTGAGCTGAGCCCCAGTCCTGCTGCAGCTGAATTCTTCCCACCCTTTCCAGGTAAAACACCTGAATATGTACAAGAACTTGCAAGCTTAGAGGAAGGGCTGTGGAGCCAAACCAGCGACAGCACACAGGCCGACTTGGTGCCTGCAGGCCAGTCAGGATGGTCCTGGACCCAGATGCTCTTCTGGAAGCTTTCCATTTCCCTGCCTGAGATACCCCTCCTGCCACGGCCCCCACTGCTTTTTTACTTCCTCACCTCTGCCTGGGGAGAAATTCCAGCGGCAGGTATCGGTGACACATCCTCTTGTTTAGCAGGTGGCAGCCTGGCAACTCCTGCAGAAAGTCCAGCAGAGCCCCACTCACACTGGGCCACCCACAAAGCCACGGCCCCTCACTTCCTCCCACCAGCACAGCCCCGGCACTGCCTACGGGGCAGAGAATATGGCGTCAGTCACAGCTACAAGGGCTGTCGCTCACTGGAGAGCTGTTTATATTGCCCTCAACCCAGGCACACCTGTGGAGGGCTGGCAGGCAGTTTCAGGCTACCAAAATCAGCCAATCCTTACCCCTCAGGGGCTCACAGTTGCAGAAAATGAAACTTGCTAAACGGGCCAGGCCCTAGGAACAGGTGTGGGCTCTTGAGAGTCAGGATAGACAAGGGGCTGCAGCTGCGGCTTGTTTTCTTATCATTTTATCTGGTCCATGAGTGGAAAACAACTTCAAGAAGACACTATCCTAATGAGAGGAACCCAGGAGTCAGGGAGAGGAGTGATGGTGGGTGGAGACAGAGGCCTGGTGCCCTGGCTGCAGTGGAAGTGTCTGGAAGACCAGGCAGAAAGAGCCTGCAGAGAGTGATAGCCATGGCCACAGACCTGTCAGAGCTGCTGTTTGTTAGTTCAAGTCCTGCTCTGAGGTATTCTGTGTCAGCTGTGAGCGACAGGTGAGCTGTGGGTTCTCTGCAATGTGGGCTATGTGCACAGTTCCTGTGTGTCCAGCCCTGCTGGGGTACCTGCCCAGGGGAGCTCCGTATCCTGGGAAGGGCCTGAGTAGGAGAACCCCATGGGCTGCTGGGTAGCTGCAGAGGTGAGCTCCATACCCTGGGAGGGACTTGACCACGAGAGCCCCGTGGGCTGTGGGGTAGGGGTGCAGCCCAGGTGAGCTCCATATCCTGGGATTGGCCTGACCACGAGAGCCCCATGGGCTGCTGGAGACCTGGTAAAGGATATCAGGACAGTCAGTGAAGCCACCGAGGATATACATCCAGTAGCTCCTATTTCCTACTCCCTGCTGGTCATTCTACCTTCCACCAGGCCATGGCATTCTGTATTAGACTTCAATGATGCCTTCTTCTGTATTCCATTCATCTCAGAGTCACAAGAATTTTTGGCTTGTGAGTGGCAGGACACAACATGCAACAAAAGCAATAATGCTGGGCCGTCCTGCCCCAATGGTTCAAAAATCCCCACACCATCATTGGGGAAATGTCCTCTAAAGACCTAAAAGTTCAACCTCTGTAAAAGGGAACCCTCCTTCAATATGCAGATGACATTCTGATCGCCAGGCCTACTAAAGACGCCTCTGAACTACCTAGCCAAGAAAGGATAGAAGGTGTCCAAGAAAAACGCTCAAATATCCCAGGCTAAGGTGACATGCCTGGGCTTCATTCTCACAGATATTCGGAGAAACGCATCCCAGGATAGGGAAGAAGCCATTTGCAGCCTTACCTCTTCTAAAACTAGAAGACAGCTTAGGGGTTCCTGGGGAGGCCAAGGTTTTCTGCATCTGGATCCCTAACTACAGTCTAATAGCTGGGCCTCTACATGAAACACTGACACGAAAAGATGATGATCCTTTTGAATAGAATCCAGAAGCAGCCTTTCAAGAATGGAAAGAGCAGTCAATACAGACCCTTGCCCAGGAACTCCCTAATTTAGCTAAACCCTTTGACCTTTACATACCCGGTCAAAGGTTAATCGCCCTTGGAGCCTTAGTGCAAAAACTGGGACCACTTGAAATGGAGCAACACAAGAATGCCCTTCAGGTATGATAAACTATGGTCACCAAGGGCTTTGCCCACCGACTCATCAGGCCAGGATACTGGGGTATCTAAAAAGCTGGAAATCAGCAGCCCGCAAGGCCAGCTCCCTCCTAAGGGAAAAGGACCCCACGTGGTGATCCTAACCACCCATCATGCCCTGAAGTTGCAGGGGTCGCTCTGTGGACACACTGACCTCGAGTGAGGAGGCCCTCCAACTCCAACCTCCAGAGAGATAAACGGGGGCAACGGGCCCCCAAGATGACTCGTGTGACCATCACTTGACCTGGAGTTTCTCTCAGGAAACGACAAGACTGTGCCCCGAAAGAGCAGACTACTGCTTGCAGGACTTACTGCACCCAGAGGGGAGCTAATAAGCTTGGCGGGGGAAACGTATATCATGCTTTCACCATAGAAAACCCTACAGACACCGCGGTGATGGTGGCCAATATGACCGGCTGGACTGCTGGCTACTTCTAAAGGCCGTTGACTCAGTGGACGTCATGGTCCTGGATCACCACTGACCCTGGACTGTCTGGGAGTTGCGCGGGCAGGGCTCTGACACATGGTGCTGTTTGTACATTAATTCAGGGACCTAATTAAAGAAAGCACAGACTACTGGTCAGAGCATCTAGTCTGGCAAAAACTGTCAGCCTAAGGTTGCCGAACATATGTGGGTTGGGGTGAAACCTGCCACCGCAGCATCTCTGCGCCTCTCTTTCCTGGACCCTTAAAGGTCATTAGAATCTGTAACACTTCCAATGCTGGTGCTCAGGCGGACGAGAAGTGAGGCAGGAGGCCTTGGGACAATCAACCTCACCAGGAGGCTGGTGGGGAGACGTTTTGCCCCTCCCCCCATGTATCAGGGCTCCCACCACAGCATGAAGCAGTTACAAAATAGGGGTCTGCACCCTCAACACCCCAAGAATAAGGAACGGAACAAAAAGCAGAGGAGGTGTTCGTCTCCGGCAACGTTCATTAAAAATTCCTGGGAGATAAAAAGAGAATCTGGGCAATTAAATAAAGTCTAACCTATTTTTCCTTTGTGCTTTGTCTAATTTCACGTGCTCCTAGGGTTCCGCATGCAGAGGTCCCACACCCGGCACTTCAGACCCGATTTCCTAGTGCAGAATGGCTGGGTCGACACCTCAGCTAGCGGGGTCCCATGAAGACTCCGCGGCATAGAGCCTGAGCTGCAGCCAATGCAGCCCTCGAGAGCTCCATCCCCTCCCTCCCACTGACGCTGCCGGGGACCCTATACAACAACCCAGCCCACAGCCCATGGGGGAGTGCACGCTCTCACCTCTCCATTCTGTTTTCAAAATACTGTTTCCTTTGCTTCTGAACCAAACTCAGTCTTGATCTGTTGGCTCCAATGACACTGGGCACGGGGACTCCTGTTGGGGTCCACTCTGGAGGATCAGTAACAGAAATTGAGAACATTGTAACTTCAATGAACAGATGTGTGAGCCAAACTGTAGTTAACATAGAGCAGTGTATAATGCTCGGGTAAAATAAGATGTTTCTAAGACTTACATTTGATATTTCCATCACTTTCCCATAAGCAAGTTCAGTGAAGACGTCTGTCTTATTTGTCAGGTCAACATTAGAGAAATGAAGTGATTTATTTCCATGGATGTACATCGAATACTCTTGGCTGAAGCTTCAATCTTGTTTTCAATGCTTTTCCATTGAAAATGATACCTCTCTTTCAGCTCCCCCATTTCTGAGAAGTATAAAATCTTATAATTTATTATTACCAAAGGGGAAAGGTAGGAGAAGGGATAAATTAACAGTTTGGGATTAACACATACACACTGCTATGTATAAAAGAGATCATCAACAAGGAACTACTGTATAGCACAGGGAACTACACTGAATATTTTGCAATAACCTATAAGGGGAAATAATCTGAAAAAGAATAGATATTTTTATTGACATCATCTATCAATGACAGATAAAATGTAACCTAAGCAAGGCCGATGGTGAGCGCTTCTGACCCTGAAGATTTCAGTCATCTAAAGTTTGGGCTCTGCCTATTTCCCAATGCCCTTAAAGGACATACGTGTAGCCGTAGCTTAAAAATTCCCCAGTTTGGGGTTCGGGGAGGCACTGATTTGGAAAAATCCCTGGTGTTCTCCTTACATGCACGGGACCCTTCCTACAGCTAAAACATGCCTGTCACACCTAGAGGATGGTACACCGTTTGATCGGAAAGAGTTTGGAAAAGGCACCTCATCTCCTCATCGCCTGGTGCTCGGGTTCAACCCTCCAGCATCTTTCCTAACAATCTCCTCACTTGGGGATATCAGCACCATCAACATCCTGTTGCACACAGTTTGGAATTTGTCCAGAGGATGAAGCGGAAGGATGAGAAAAATTTAGAGACAAGTCTTAGGTGTTCGGACAGGCACATGCCACTCTAATTTCCAATCCAGAAGACAAATTCATCAAAGGCTAGAATTGCCCACGGAAACAGAATAGGGCTAGAGGAAATCCCGCTGTTTTGTGTCCAGTTTCCAAAAACACAAGTTGAAAAATGGAACTCAGGGGCACTAAAATTCATGAAACTGCAGAGTTGAAAATATCTATCGTCGAAAAATGTCTTGAGGTAAGTCACAGAAAAGGACTTGTAAGCAAGGGAGAGTGGCAGGAAACAGATTTGAAGAGGTAGAAAGGACTCCCCATTAAAGCACAAGAAAAGGGGCTGAACATCGCCAATGATGCAGTTGGCCAAAAAGGGTGTATGCATTTTTTCTGAATATATTCAAGTAAAGGCCATACACACTTTTTATCCAACCAAACAGGTGGGCACTGGAAATCAATATCACAAAGTGTATCACTTCACATCAGTCAGAAGGGCCATCCACATAAAGTGTAAACACCAGAAATGCAGGACAGGGCGAGGAGAAAAGGGAGCCCTGTGAGGCTGATAGTGGAAATGTAATTTGCCAACGGCCACTCTGGAGAAGTGTATTGTGTTTGCTAAAACATCTAAAAAATGAGCTACAGAGCATAGGGCACTTGCACTCATGGGCGTGTACCTTGGGAAAAACAAAAATCAACAGAAAACAGGCACCCGAACGTTTACCACCTCTCTGTTAAAAAGGGCCTCAACTTGGATATAACCTAAATGTCCCTGGAAGGATAAAATGGATAAAAGAGATGGGGTACTTATGTAGAGTGGAATATTACTCATCCAGAAATCAATGAAATAAGGCCAGTTGTAACAACTCTGGAGGAGTTACATACGATCATTCTAAGTGACATATGTCAGAAAGAAAAAGACACATATCAGAAGATGTCACTTAAAGGTGGAATCAAAAATGGCTACACATGAAATAAATTACAAAACAGAAACATAGTCAAATATGTAGAAAATAGACATAAGGCTGCTAAATGGGAAAGGTGGGGAATGGTGACGTATTATCCAGGAGGTTGAAATGAGCAAAGATACCATTCCAAGTACCAAATTGAATAACTGACAAGGCCTACACGGTACCTCAAAGAACTGCACTCAGCCCACTCAAGTCACTGGAAAATAATACATATGACTGGTAAGCATCTGAAAAAGAAGTTATTGTTGTCTCACAGTACATGAATCAAGTGGATGTACAGCAGCAAAAAACAGAGCTTTGAAAATCAGCTTTAATCAATATAAAAATAAATTTAAAACTATTTATAAAAACAGTGAGACAGACCAAAATTCTTACAACTTTTGTTGAAGGGCTACGATGTAACATGGATTGAACACATGTAGACCCACAGCAGGATGATTATATAAGGCTGGAAACTATGCACGCTAAGAGATGTTAGAGAGGCTGGGTGAGGAAATGCAGACCTTTTAAAGTAATACTGCCTGGTACCCATTCCATGGGTCCCAAATCTGCAGGTTCAAGGGAATCTTCTGACAGCGAAAACATGCCTGGGAAACCGAGATGAATGTACACCGTGTGCTCAGGAAAGGTGTCTAAAATGCACCTCATTTTTGATCTCCTGGTGCTGGGGTTCGCCATTCCAGCCACATTACTAACAATCTCCCCACTTGGAGAATCAGCACCTTTAACCTCCTGTTTCACACAGTTTGCAATTTGTGCAGAGGATAAATGGGAAGAGGGGGAACCAATGAGAGATTAGCTGTAGGACTTTTGACAGGCACATGTCACTCTAATTTCCCATTAGGAAGAAGAATTAACCAAAGGCTCAGCCTGCCTCCCCAGAACCAGAATAGGGCCAGAAGTAATCCAATGGTTTGGCGGCCAGCTCACAAAAAAAGCGAGTTGCAAAATGGAGCTCAGGAGCAGACAATTCAAAGACCTGCAAAGATATAAATGATAACCAACGTCCAAAAATATATTCAGGTAAGGCAACGAAGAGGATCTGAATGAGAGGCAGAATTGCAGGAAACAGATTTCAAAAGGTAGATTGTACTCACATTTAAAGCATATGAAAAGCAGCAGAATTTCTAAAATGATGCGGTTGGGCAAAAGGGTGTATGCGTTTTTTCGTGAATATCTTCAGGAAAAAAACACATGCAGAGTTTTTGGCCAACCAAGCAAGAGGGAAATGCAAATCCGCACAACAAAGAAGTCTCAATTTCCACTGCTCAGAAAGGCCATCCAAAAAATGTGTACAAACCAGAAATGCAGGAGAGGCCATGGAAAACAGGGAGCCTAGTCACGCTGATGGGTGGGGTATAAATATCCAAGAGCCACTCTGAAGAAGTGTATGCTGTTTTTAAAACATCTAAAATACAAAGCCCCGGAGCAAGGGGACTTCAACTCATGGACATATAACTTGGGAAGACTAAAGGTCAATAAGACACAGGCACCCCAAAGTTTAGGGCTGCTCTGCATACAAGAACCTCAACTTTGGTACACCTAAAATATCCCAGGAAAAAGAGAAATGCATAAAGAACTTGTGGTAATTTTGTACAACGGAATATCACTCAGACGTGAAATCAATGTATATAAGGCCAGTAGCAGCATAATGAGTGGATTTACGTATGATGATTTTAAGGGAAATTAGTCACACAGAAAAAGAATCTTATCATAAGATATCACTTATAGAGGGAATGTCAATATCACAACACATGAACTGAATTAGGAAAGAGAACAGAGTCTCACATTTAGCAAAAATCTCTTATGCCTGCTTCAGGGGAAAGGAGAGGTGGGGTGATGCATAAAACCAGAGTTTGATATTAGCACAGGTACCATTCCATAAACCAAATACAGAATAGACAAGACCTACACCTTCCTCAGTGAACGGGACTCAACACCCCTATGCCCCACAGAGGAATATATCTGACTACTAAGAATCTTATAACCTATGTATTGATATGTCTCCGTAAGGGAATCAATTGTGTCTAGACTGGCATAAACATGTCAGTGAAAATCAGCTCAACCCCATTATAAAAATGAATTTCAAAAAAACCCCAAAAAACAGCGAAATTCTTACACAATTCCTTCAGGGGTTCTGATGAAACCTGGAATGACCCTATCTGCAAAGACAGCTGGATGAGACATAAGGCTGGACACTTGGGACTGAGAGGACTGGTGAGATTGGGAGAGAAAATGCAGACCTTTTAAAGTAGTAATGCATGCCACCATTCCATGTGTCCCAAATCTCCAGGTAGAAGGGAATATCACTACAATTATAACATGTATGGGAAACCTAGAAAATGGACACCCTGTGATGGCGAAAGGTTTCTAAAACTCTCCTAATTTTTCCTCTCCTTGTGCTCCACTTTGGCATTCCAACTGCTTTACTATCAATCTCCCAACTTAGGAGAGTCAGCCCCTATAACCTCCTGGTTCGCACAGTTTGCTAATTGTGCAGAGGATGAAAGGGAAGAGGGAGAACCAATCAGAGAGTAAATGTAGGCATTTGGAAGGTCACATGTCACTCTAAGTTCCCGGCAGGAAGAAGAATTAACCAAAGCCTCAACCACCCACAGGGAACCAATATAGCGACCCCTGGAACCAGTATAGGTCCTGAAGCAAAATTGTGGATTTGCGGCCAGCTCACAAAGATGGGATTTGAAAATTGGAGCTCAGGGGCACAGCAATTCACAAACCTGCAGACTTATAAAGGACTACTCTCTTCCAAAAACCTGTTGAGGGAAGGCAATGATGTGGCCTTGAAAATGAGGCAGAATTGCACAAAACATATTTCAAGAGGTAAATTGGAATCGCCTTTAAAGCACAGGAAAAGCATCCCAACTTGGACAGAGATGCACTTGGCCAAAAAGGGCGTATGCCTTTTCTCCTGAATATATTCAGAAGAAAACGCATACGCCCTTTTTGGCCAATCAAGCAAGCGCGCAATACAAATCCACACTACAAAGAATTGTCACTTACCACCGGTCAAAAGGGACATCCGAATATCTGTAAAACACAGAAAGGCAAGAGAGAGATGGCAAGGGCATGAAGCAATGTGATCCCAATGGTCATGGAGGATTGTGATGACAAGCGCATGGAGAATTGTGATGACAAGATTATGTACCATTTTGTTGACAAAGGCAAGGAGCATTATGATGACAAGGTTCATGGAGCACTGTGATGACAAGCATCACGGAGCATTGTGATTACAAGGGTCATGGAGCATTGGGATGACAAGCGCATGGATCATTGTGATGACAATGGTCATGGTGCATTTTAATGACAAGTGTCCCGGATCATCGTGTTGTCAGGGTTCATGGAGCGTTGTGATGACAGTGGTCATGGAGCATTGTGATGACAGAGGTCATGGCGCATTGTGATGAGAAGGTCATGGAGCATTGGGCTGAAAATGTCCATGGAGTACTGTGATGACAGGGGTCATGGAGCATTTTGATGACAAGGTACTGGAGCACTGTGATGAGAAGGCCATGGAGCCTTGTGATGACAAGTCTCATGGAGCATTCTGATGAAAAGTGCCATGGAGCATTGTGATTACAGGGGTCTTGGAGCATTGTGATGACAAGGGCATGGAGCATTGGGATGAGAAGGCCATGGAGCGTTCTGATGACATGCATCATGGAGCTTTGTGATGACAAGGGCATGGAGCATTGTGATTACAGCGGTCTTGGAGCACTGTGATGAAAAGGGCATGGATCATTGTGATGAAAAAGGCATGGAGCCTTGTCATGACAGGGTTCAAGGAGCAAACTGACAACAAGTGTCAGGGAGCATTGTGATGACAAGGGTATTGAGTATTGTGATGACAAAGGTCATGGAGCATTGTGATGAGAAGACCATGGATAATTGTGATGACGAGCGTCATGGGGCGTTGTGATGATAAGTGTTATGGAACATATTGATCTCAAGGATTTGGAGCATTGTGATGACAGAGGTCATGGAGCATTTTGGTTTCATTGTGATGACAATAGCCTGAAGCATTATGATGATGGGCATGGTGCATTGTGATGACAGGGTTTATGGAGCATTGAGATGAAAAGGGGCATGGAGCATTGCGATTACAGGAGTCTTGGAGCATTGTGATGACAAAGGCATGGAACATCGTGAATGAGAAGGCCATGGAGCATTCTGTTGACATGCGTCATGGAGCTTTGTGATGACAAGGGCATGGAGCATTGTGATTACAGGGGTCTTGGAGCATTGTGATGACAAGGGTCATGGAGCCTTGTGATGACAAGGCTGTGGAACATTGTGATGGCAGGGGTCATGGAGCATTGTTATGACAGGGGTAATGGAGCATTGTGATGACAAGGGCATGGAGCATTGGTCTGAAAAGTTTCATGGATTATTGTGATGAGAGGGGGCAAGGAGCATTGTGATGACAAGGGCATGGAACACTGTGATACATGGGTCATGGAGGATTGTAATGAGAAGCGCATGGAGCATTGTGATAAGAATGGCATCGAGCATTGTGATGAAAAGCATCATGGAGCCTGTGATGACAAGGGCATGGAACAATGTGATGAGAGGGTTCATGGAGCATTGTGATGACAATGGCATGCAGCATTGTGATGACAAGGGTCATTGAGCTTTGTGATGACAAAGGTCATGGAGCATTTTGATGACAAGGGTGTGGTGCATTCTGTTGTGAAGGGCAGGGAGCATTGTGATGACAGGGGTTATGGAACATTGTGATGTCTGGGGAATGGAGCATTGTGATGATAAAGGCATGTAGCATTGTTGTGACAAGGGTCATGGAATATTGTGATGACAGGGGTGAGGGAGTATTGTGTTGACTAGTGATGGAACATTGTGATATCAGTGGTGAGAGAGCATTTTGATGAGAAGTGCATGGAGCAGTGTGATGACAAGGTTTATGGAGCATTGTGATGACAAAGATGTGGAGCATTGTGATGACAAGCGCATGGCACATTGTGATGCCATGGGTCATGGAGTATTGTGCTAACACAGGCATTGAGCATTGGGATGACAAGGGTCACCGAGCATTGTGATGAAATGTTCATGGAGCGCTGTGGTGACAAAGGTCACAGAGCCTTGTGATGATGAGGGCATGAACCATTGTGATGACAAAGGTCATGAAGCATTGTGATGACTGGAGTCACGGAGCATTGTGATGACAGGGGTCATAGAGCATTGTGATGAAAGGGCATGGAGCATTGTGATGACAGGGGCATGTTGCATTGGTTTGACAAGTTTCAGGGATTATTGTGATGACAGTGGGCATGGCGCATTGTGATGACAAGAGCATGGAGCATTGTGATGAGAAGGTCATGGAGTATTGTGAGGAAGGGTGTCAGGGAGCATTGTGATGACATATGTCATGGTCCATTGCGATGACAATGGAATGGAGCATTGTGATGCCAAGTGTCATGGAGGATGGTGATGACAAAGGTAATGGAGCATTTTGATGACAAGCGCTTGGAGCATTGTGATGACAAGGGTCATGGAGCATTGTGATAACAAGGGCCATTGAGAATTTTGATGACATGTTCATGAAGCATTGTGATGACAATCACATGGAGCTTGCTGTGACAGGGATCATGGAGCATTGCGATGACAAGTGCATAGAGAATTGTGATGACAAAGCATGTAACACTGTGATGAAAAGCATCATGGAGCACAGTGATGCCAAGAATGTGGAGAATTGTGATGACAGGGGACATGGAGCATTGTAATGACCAGGGCATGGAGTATTGTGATTGCAAGACCGTGGAGCATTGTGATGAGAAGACCATGGATAATTGTGATGATGAGCGTCATGGAGCACTGTAATGACAAGTGGTATGGAGCATTGTGATAACAGGGGTCATGGAGCATTGTGATGACAAGTTTCATGGAGCATTCTGATGACAAGCTTGTGGAGTATTTTGATGATAATGACATGGAGCATTTTGATGAAAATGGCATGGGGCATTGTGATGAAAAAGACATGGATCCTTTTCATGACAGTTTTCAGGGAGCATTCTGACGACAAGTGTCAGGGAGCATTGTGATGACAAAGGTCATGGAGAATTGTGACGACAAGGGCATGGAGTATTGTGATGACAAGCACATGGAGCTTGATATGACCGGGTCATGGAGCATTGCGATGACAAGTGCATAGAGAATTGTGATGACAAAGCATGTAACACTGTGATGAGAAGTGTCATGGAGCATAGTGATGCCAAGATCGTGGACAATTGTGATGACAGGGGACATGGAGCATTGTGATGACCAGGGCATGGAGCATTGCGATGGCAAGATCGTGGAGCATTGTGATGAGAAGACCATGGATAATTGTGATGACGAGGGTCATGGAGCACTCTAATGACAAGGGGTATAGAGCATTGTGATGACAGTGGTCATGGAGCATTGTGATGACCGGGGACATGGAGCATTGTGATGCCCAAGGCATGGAGCACTGTGATGGCAAGACCGTGGAGCATTGTGATGAGAAGACCATGGATAATTGTGATGAGGAGCATCATGGAACACTGTAATGACAATTGGTATGGAGCCTTGTGATGACAGGGGTCATGGAGCATTGTTATGACAGTGGTCATGGAGCATTGTGATGACAAGGGTCATGGAGCATTTTGATGACAAGGGCGTGGAGCATTGTGATGAGAAGACCATGGACAATTGTGATTACGAGTGTCATGGAGCACTGTAATGACAAGGGGTATAGAGGATTGTGATGACAGTGGTCATGGAGCACTGTGATGACCGGGGACATGGAGCATTGTGATGCCCAAGGCATGGAGCACGGTGATGGCAAGACCGTTGAGCATTGTGATGAGAAGACCATGGATAATTGTGATGAGGAGCATCATGGAACACTGTAATGACAAGTGGTATGGAGCCTTGTGATGACAGGGGTCATGGAGCATTGTTATGACAGTGGTCATGGAACATTGTGATGACAAGGGTCATGGAACATTTTGATGACAAGGGCGTGGAGCATTGTGATGAGAAGACCATGGACAATTGTGATAACGAGTGTCATGGAGCACTGTAATGACAAGTAGTATGGAGCATTGTGATGACAGTGGTCATGGAGCATTGTGATGACTGGGGACATGGAGCATTGTGATGACCAGGGCATGGAGCATTGTGATGGCAAGACCGTGGAGCACTGTGATGAGAAGACCATGGATAATTGTGATGACGAACATCATGGAGCACTGTAATGACAGGGGGCATCGAGCATTGTGATGACAGGTGTCATGGAGCATTGTGATGACAGGGGTCATGGATCATTGAGATGACAAGGGTCACGGAGCATTCTGATGAAAAGCTTGTGGAGTATTGTGATGACAATGGCATAAAGCATTGGAATGAAAAGGGCATGGATCATTGTGATGAAAAAGGCATGGAGACTTGTCATGACAGGGTTCAATGAGCATACTGATGGCAAGTGTCAGGGAGCATTGTGATGACAAGTGTATTGAGAATTGTGATGACAAAGGTCATGGAGCATTGTGATGAGAAGTCCATGGATAATTGTGATGACCAGCGTCATGGGGCGTTGTGATGACAAGTGTTATGAACATTGTGATCACAAGGGTTTGGAGCATTGTGATGGGAGAGGTCATGGAGAATTTTGATTTCATTGTGATGACAATAGCATGAAGCATTATGATGATGGGCATGGTGCATTGTGATGACAGGGTTCATGGAGCATTGAGATGCAAAGAGGCATGGATCATTGTAATAACAAGGGTCTTGGATCATTGTGATGACAAGGGCATGGAGTATTGTGATGAGAAGGCCATGGAGCATTCTGATGACATGCGTCAGGGAGCTTTGTGATGACATGGGCATGGAGCATTGTGATTACAGGGGTCTTGGAGCATTGTGATGACAAGGGCCATGGAGTCTTGTGATGACAAGGCCGTAGAACATTGTGATGGCAGGGGTCATGGAGCATTGTTATGACAGGTGTAATGGAGCATTGTGATGACAAGGGCATGGAGCATTGGTCTGAAAAGTTTCATGGATTATTGTGATGAGAGTGAGCATGGAGCATTGTGATGACAAGGGCATGGAACACAGTGATACATGTGTCATGGAGGATTGCAATGACAAGGGCATGGAGCATTGTGATGACAAGCGTCATGGAGCTTTGTGATGACAACGGCATGGAGCAATGTGATGAGAGGTTTCATGGAGCTTTGTGATGACAATGGCATGGAGCATTGTGATTCCAAGGGTCATGGAGCTTTGTGATGACATAGGCCATGGAGCATTTTGATGACAAGGGCGTGGTGCATTGTGATGAGAAGGGCAGGGAAAATTGTGATGACAGGGTCATGGAGCAATTGGATGAAAAGGGTCATGGAACATTTTGATGACAGTGTTTATGGAACATTGTGATGTTAGGGGTCATGGAGCATTGTGATGAAAAGGGTCATGGAGCATTGTGATGACAGGGGTTATGGAACATTGTGATGTCAGGGGTCATGTAGCATTGTGATGATAAGAGCATGTAGCATTGTTGTGACAAGGGTCATGGAACATTGGGATGACAGGGTGGAGGGAGTATTGTGTTGACTAGTGATGGAACATTTTGATATCAGTGGTGAGAGAGCATTTTGATGAGAGGTGCATGGAACATTGTGATGACAAGGCTGTGGAGCATTGTGATGAGAAACGCAGGGCACATTGTGATGACATGGGTCATGGAACATTGTGCTGACAAACGCATGGAGCATTGTGATGACAAGGTTTATAGAGCATTGTGATGACAACGATGTGGAGCATTGTGATGACAAGCGCATGGCACATTTGATGCCATGTGTCATGGAGTAATGTGCTGACAAAGGCATGGAGCATTGTGATGAAAAGGGTCACTGAGCATTGTGATGAAATGTTCATGGAGTGTTGTGGTCACAAAGGTCACAGAGCCTTGTGATGACGAGGTCATGGACCACTGTGATGACAAAGGTCATGAAGCATTGTGATGACTGGAGTCACGGAGCATTGTGATGACAGGGTTCATAGAGCTTTGTGATGAAAGGGCATGGAGCATTGTGATGACAGGGTCATGGAGCATTTTTCTGACAAGTTTCATGGATTATTGTGATGACAGTGGGCATGGTGCATTGTGATGACAAGGGCATGGAGCATTGTGATGAGAAGGTCATGGAGTATTGTGAAGAAGGGTGTCAGGGAGCATTGTGATGACATATGTCATGGTCTATTGCAATGACAATGGAATGTAGCATTGTGATGCCAAGTGTCATGGAGGATGGTGATGACAAAGGTAATGGAGCATTATGATGACAAGGGCTTGGAGCATTGTGATGACAAGGGTCATGGCGCATTGTGATAACAAGGGCCATTGAGAATTTTGATGACATGTTCATGAAGCATTGTGATGACAATCACATGGAGCTTGCTATGACAGGTGTCATGGAGCATTGCGATGACAAGTGCATAGAGAATTGTGATGACAAATCATGTAACACTGTGATGAGAAGTATCATGGAGCATAGTGATGCCAAGAACATGGAGAATTGTGATGACAGGGGACATGGAGCATTGTGATGACCAGGGCATAGAGCATTGTGATGGCAAGACCGTGGAGCACTGTGAGGAGAAGACCATGGATAATTGTGATGACGAGCGTCATGGAGCACTGTAATGACAAGGGGTATAGAGCATTGTGATGACAGTGGTCATGGAGCATGGTGATGACCGGGGACATGGAGCATTGTGATGACTGGGGACATGGAGCATTGTGATGACCAGGGATTGGAGCCTTGTGATGGCAAGTTCGTGGAGCACTGTGATGAGAAGATCATGGATAATTGTGATGACGAGTGTCATGGAGCACTGTAATGACAAGGGGTATAGAGCATTGTGATGACAGTGGTCATGGAGCATTGTGATGACCGGGGACATGGAGCATTGTGATGTCCAAGGCATTGAGCACTGTGATGGCAAGACCGTGGAGCATTGTGATGAGAAGACCATGGATAATTGTGATGAGGAGCGTCATGGAGCACTGTAATGACAAGTGGTATGGAGCCTTGTGATGACAGGGGTCATGGAGCATTGTTATGACAGTGGTCATGGAGCACTGTGATGACAAGGTTCATGGAGCATTTTGATGACAAGGTCGTGGAGCGTTGTGATGAGAAGACCATGGACAATTGTGATTACGAGTGTCATGGAGCACTGTAATGACAAGCGGTATGGAGCATTGTGATGACAGGGGTCATGGAGCATTGTGATGACTGGGGACATGGAGCATTTTGATGACCAGGGCATGGAGCATTGTGATGGCAAGACCGTGGAGCACTGTGATGAGAAGACCATGGATAATTGTGGTGACGAACATCATGGAGCACTGTAATGACAAGGGGTATGGAGCATTGTGATGACAGGTGTCATGGAGCATTGTGATGACAGGGGTCATGGATCATTGAGATGAAAAGTGTCACGGAGCATTCTGATGACAAGCTTGTGGAGTATTGTGATGACAATGGCATGGAGCATTGTGATGGAAAGGGCATGGATCATTGCGATGAAAAAGGCATGGAGAATTGTCATGACAGGGTTCAATGAGCATACTGATGACAAGTATCAGGGAGCATTGTGATGACAAGTGTATTGAGAATTGTGATGACAAAGGTCATGGAGCATTGTGATGAGAAGTCCATGGATAATTGTGATGACCAGCGTCATGGGGGGTTGTGATGACAAGTGTTATAGAACATTGTGATCACAAGGGTTTGGAGCATTGTGATGAGAGAGGTCATGGAGAATTTTGATTTCATTGTGATGACAATAGCATGAAGCATTATGATGATGGGCATGGTGCATTGTGATGACAGGGTTCATGGAGCATTGAGATGCAAAGAGGCATGGATCATTGTAATAACAAGGGTCTTGGAGCATTGTGATGACAAGGGTCATGGAGCATTGTGATAACAAGGGCCATTCAGAATTTTGATGACATGTTCATGAAGCATTGTGATGACAATCACATGGAGCTTGCTATGACAGGGGTCATGGAGCATTGCGATGACAAGTGCATAGAGAATTGTGATGACAAAACATGTAACACTGTGATGAGAAGTATCATGGAGCATAGTGATGCCAAGAACGTGGAGAATTGTGATGACAGGGGACATGGAGCATTGTGATGACCAGGGCATGGAGCATTGTGATGGCAAGACCGTGGAGCATTGTGATGAGAAGACCATGGATAATTGTGATGACGAGCGTCATGGAGCACTGTAATGACAAGGGGTATGGAGCATTGTGATGACAGGGGTCATGGAGCATTGTGATGACTGGGGACATGGAGCATCGTGATGACCAAGGCATGGAGCATTGTGATGGCAAGACCGTGGAGCATTGTTATGAGAAGGCCATGGATAATTGTGATGACGAGCGTCATGGAACACTGTAATGACAAGGGGTATGGAGCATTGTGATGACAGGGTTCATGGAGCATTCTGAAGACAATGATCATGGAGCATTCTGATGACAAGTTTGTGGAGTATTGTGATGACAATGACCTGGAGCGATGTGATGACAAGGGCATGGAGCATTCTGATGAAAAATGCATGGAGCCTTTTCATGACAGTGTTCAAGGAGTATTCTGACGACAAGTGTCAGGGAGCATTGTGATGACAAGTGTATTGAGAATTGTGATGACAAAGGTCATGGAGCATTGTGACGACAAGTGCATGGAGTATTGTCATGACAGTCATCATGGAGTGTTGTGATGACAAGTGTTATGGAACATTGTGATCACAAGGGGTTGGAGCATTGTGATGACAGAGGTCACGGACCATTTTGATTTCAAGGAGCATGGAGCATTGTGATGACAAGGGCATGGAGCAATGTGATCCCAAGGTTCATGGAGGATTGTGATGAAAATGGTAATGGAGTATTGTGATGACAAGCTCATGGAGCATTGTGATGACAAGGTCATGTAGGATTTTGATGACACAGGCATGGAGAATTGTGATGATAAGGGTCATGGAGCACTGTGATGATAAGCGTCACGGAGCATTGTGATTACAGGGGTCATGGAGCATTGGGATGACAAGGGCATGGATCACTGTGATGACAAGTGTCATGGAGCATTGGGCTGAAAATGTTCATGGAGCATTGTGATGACAAGGGAATGGAGCATTGTGATGACAAGAGTCCCGGATCATTGTGTTGTCAGGGGTCATGGAGAGTTGTGATGATAGTGGTCATGGAGGACTGTGATGATATGGGTCATGGAGCATTGTGATGAGAAGGTCATGAAGCATTGGGCTGAAAATGTTCATGGAGTATTGTGATGACAGGGGTCATGGAGCATTGTAATGAGAAGGGAATTGAGCACTGTGATGACAAGGTCCTGGAGCATTGTGATGGGAAGTCCATGGAGCCTTGTGATGACAATTCTCATGGAACATTCTGATGAAAAGGGGCATGGAGTATTGTGATTACAGGGGTCTTGGAGCATTGTGATGACAAGGGCATGGAGCATTGTGATGAGAAGGCCATGGAGCATTCTGATGACATGCGTCATGGAGCTTTGTGCTGACAAGGGCATGGAGCATTGTGATGAAAATGGCATGGATCATTGTTATGAAAAAGGCATGGAGCCTTGTCATGACAGGGTTCAAGGAGCATACTGACGACAAGTGTCACGGAGCATTGTGATGACAAGTGTATTGAGCATTGTGATGACAAAGTTCATGGAGCATTGTGATGAGAAGACCATGGATAATTGTGATGATGAGCGTCATGGGGTGTTGTGATGATAAGTTTTATGGAACACTGTGATCACAAGGTTTCGGAGCATTGTGATGACAGAGGTCATGGAGCATTTTGATTTCATTGTGATGACAATAGCCTGAAGCATTATGGTGATGGGCATGGTGCATTGTGATGACAGGGTTCATGGAGCATTGAGATGAAAAGGGGCATGGAGCATTGTGATTACAGGGGTCTTGGAGCATTGTGATGACAAGGGCAAGGAGCATTGTGATGAGAAGGCCATGGAGCATTCTGATGACATGCGTCATTGAGCTTTGTGATGACAAGGGCATGGAGCATTGTGATTACAGGGGTCTTGGAGCATTGTGATGACAAGGGTCATGGAGCCTTGTGATGACAATGGTGTGGAACATTGTGATGGCAGCGGTCATGGAGCATTGTTATGACAGGGGTAATGGAGCATTGTGATGAGAAGGGCATGGAGCATTGGTCTGAAAAGTTTCATGGATTATTGTGATGAGAGTGGGCATGGAGCATTGTGATGACAAGGTCACGGAACACTGTGATCCATGGGTCATGGAGGATTGTAATGACAAGTGCATGGAGCATTGTGATGAGAAGGGCATCGAACATTGTTTTGACAAGCGTCATGGAGCTTTGTGATGACAAGGGCATGGAACAATGTGATGAGAGGGTTCATGGAACACTGTGATTCCAAGGGTTATGGAGCTTTGTGATGACAAAAGTCATGGAGCATTTTGATGTCAAGGGCGTGGTGCATTGTGATGAGAAGGGCAGGGAGCATTTTGATGACAGGGTCATGCAGCAATTTGATGAAAAGTGTAATGGAACATTTTGATGACAGGGGTTATAGAACATTGTGATGTCAGGGGTCATGGAGCTTTGCGATGAAAAGGGTCATGGAGCATTTTGATGACAGGGTTATGGAACATTGTGATGTCAGGGGTCATGGAACATTGTGATGATAAGGGGATGTAGCATTGTGATGACAGGGGTCATGGAACATTGTGATTACAGGGGTGAGGGAGTATTGTGATGACTAGTGATGGAACATTGTGATATCTCTGTTGAGAGAGCATTTTGATGAGAAGTGCATGGAGCATTGTGATTACAAGGTTTATGGAGCATTACAATGACAAGGTTGTGGACCGTTGTGATGAAAATCACGTGGCACATTGTGATGACAAGGGTCATGGAGCATTGTTCTGACAAAGGCATGGAGCATTGTGATGACAAGGGTCACGGAGCATTGTGATGAAAAGTTCATGGAGTATTGTGGTTACAAAGGTCACAGAGCCTTGTGATGATGTGGGCATGGACCACTGTGATGACAAATGTTATGAAGCATTGTGATGACTGGAGTCACAGAGCGTTGTGATGACAGGGTTCATGGAGCATTGTGATGACCAGGGCATGGAGCATTGTGATGACAGGGGCATGGAGCATTGGTCTGACAAGTTTAATAGATTATTGTGATGACAGTGGGCATGGGGCATTGTGATGACAAGGGCATGGGGCATTGTGATGAGAAGGTCATGGAGTATTGTGAAGACAGGTGTCAGGGAGCATTGTGATGACATATGTCATGGTCCATTGCGATGACAATGGCATGGAGCATTGTGATGCCAAATGTAATGGAGGATTGTGATGACAAATATAATGGAGCATTGTGATGACTAGGGCTTGGAGCATTATGATGACAAGGGCCATTGAAAATTTTCATGACAAGGTCGTGAAGCATTGTGATGACAAGGTGCTGGAGCATTGTGATGAGAAAACCATGGAGCCTTGTGAGACAAGTCTCATGGAGCATACTGATGAAAAGGGGCATGGAGCGTTGTGATTAGAGTGTCTTGGAAAATTGTGATGACAAGGGCATGGAGCATTGTGATGAGAAGGCCAAGGAGCAGTCTGATGACATGGGTCATTGAGCTTTGTGATGACAAGGGCATGGAGCATTGTAATTACAGGCGTCTTGGAGCATTGTGATGAAAAAGGCATGGATCATTGTGATGAAAAAGGCATGGAGCCTTGTCATGACAGGGTTCAAGGAGCATACAGAGAACAAGTGTCTGGGAGCATTTTGATGACAAGTGTATTGAGCATTGTGATGACAAAGGTCATGGAGCATTGTGATGAGAAGACCATAGATAATTGTGATGACGAGCGTCATGGGGCATTGTGATGACAAGTGTTATGGAATATTGTGATCACAAGGGTTTGGAGCAGTGTTATGACAGAGGTCATGCAGCATTTTGATTTCATTGTGATGACAATAGCCTGAAGCATTATGATGATGGGCATGGTGCATTGTGATGACAGGGTTCATGGATCATTGAGATAAAAAGGGACATGGAGCATTGTGATTACAGGGGTCTTGGAGCATTGTGATGAGAAGGGTAATGGAGCCTTGTGATGACAAGGCCATGGAACATCTTGATGGCAGGGGTCATGGAGCATTGTGATGGCAGGGGTCATGGAGCATTGTGATGGCAAGGGCATGGAGCATTCTGATGACATGCATCATGGAGCTTTGTGATGACAAGGGCATGGAGCACTGTGATTACAGGGGTCTTGGAGCATTGTGATGACAAGGGTCATGGAGCCTTGTGATGACAAGGCCGTGGAACGTTGTGATGGCAGGGGTCATGGAGCATTGTTATGACAGGGGTAATGGAGCATTGTGATGACAAGGGCATGGAACATTAGTCTGAAAAGTTTCATGGATTATTGTGATGAGATTGGGCATGGAGCATTGTGATGACAAGGGCACGGAACACAGTGATCCATGGGTCATGGAGGATTGTAATGACAAGGGCATGGAGCATTGTGATGAGAAGGGCATAGAGCAGTGTGATGACAAGCACCATGGAGCTTTTTGATGACAATTGCATGGAACAATGTGATGAGAGGTTTCATGGAGTATTGTGATGACAATGGCATGGAGCATTGTGATGCCAAGGGTCATGGAGCTTTGTGATGACAAAGGTCATGAAGCATTTTGATGACAAGGGCGTGGTGCATTGTGATGAGAAGGGCAGGGAGCATTGTGATGACATTGTCATGGACCAATTTGATGAAAAGGGTCATGGAACATTTTGATGAGAGGCGTTATGTAACATTGTGATGTCAGGGGTCATGGAGCATTTTGATGAAAAGGGTCATGGAGCATTTTGATGACAAGGGTTATGGAACATTGTGATGTCAGGGATCATCGAACATTGTGATGATAAGTGCATGTAGCATTGTGATGACAGGAGTCATGGAACATTGTGATGACAGGGTTGAGGGAGTATTGTGATGAATAGTGATGTAACATTGTGATATCAGTGGTGAGAGAGCATTTTGATTTGAAGTGCATGGAGCATTTTGATGACAAGGTTTATGGAGCATTGTGATGACAAGATTGTGGAGCACTGTGACGACAAGCGCATGGTGCATTGTGATGACATGGGTCATGGAGCATTGTGCTGACAAGCGCATGGAGCATTGTGATGACAAGGGTCATGGAGCATTGTGCTGAGAAAGGCATAGAACATTGTGATGACAAGGGTCAAAGAGCATTGTGATGAAAAGTTGATGAAGCATTGTGGTTAAAAAGGTCACAGAGACTGTTGATGACAAGGGCATGGACCATTGTGATGACAAAGGTCATGAAGCCTTGTGATGACTGGAGTCACGGAGCATTGTGATGACAGGGGTCATGGAGCATTGTGATAACAAGGGCATGGGGCATTGTGATGACAAGGGCATGGAGCATTGGTCTAATAAGTTTCATGGCTTATTGCGATGACAGTTGGAATGGCCCATTGTGATGACAACTGCATGGAGCATTGTGATAACCAGGTCATTCATTATTGTGAAGACAGGTGTCAGGGAGCATTGTGATGACATATGTAATGGCCCATTGTGATGACAATGCCATGGAGCATTGTGATGCCAAGTGTCATGGAGGATTCTGATGACAAAGGTAATGGAGCATTGTGATGACAATGGCTTGGAGCATTGTGATGACAAGGGTCAGGGAGCATTGTGCTGACAAGTGCATGGAAAATTGTGATGACAAGGGACATGGAGCATTCTGATGACAAGCTTGTGGAGTATTTTGATGACAATGGCATGGAGCATTGTGATGAAAACGGCATGGTGCATTTTGATGAAAAATGCATGGAGCCTTTTTGTGACAGGGTTCAAGGAGCATTCTGATGACAAGTGTCAGGGAGCATTGTGATGACAAGTGTATCGAGAATTGTGATGACAAAGGTCATGGAGCATTGTGATGAAAAGGGCATGGAGTATTGTGATGACAGGCATCATGGAGCATTGTGATGACAAGTGTTATGGAACATTGTGATCACAAGGGTTTGGAGCATTGTGATGACAGAGGTCATGGATCATTTTGATTTCAAGGAGCATGGAGCATTGTGATGACAAGGGCATGGAGCAATGTGATCCCAAGGTTCATGGAGGATTGTGATGGCAATGGTAATGGAGTATTGTGATGACAAGTGCATAGAACATTGTAATGACAAGGTCATGTAGCATTTTGCTGACAAAGGCATGGAGCATTGTGATGACAGGTGTCATGGAGCACTGTGATGACAAGCGTCACGGAGCATTGTGATTACAGGGGTCATGGAGCATTGGGATGACAAGGGCATGCATCATTGTGATGACAAGTGTCATGGAGCATTGGGCTGAAAATGTTCATGGAGTATTGTGATGACAGGGGTCATGCAGCATTGTGATGACTAGAGAATGGAGCATTGTGATGACAAGAGTCCCGGATCATTGTGTTGTCAGGTGATATTGAGCGTTGTGATGACTGCGGTCATGGAGAATTGTGATGATATTGGTCATGGAGCATTGTGATGAGAAGGTCATGGAGCATTGGGCTGAAAATATTCATGGAGTATTGTGATGACAGGGGTCATGGAGCATTGTGATGATAAGGGAATGGGGCATTTTGATGACAATGTCCTGGAGCATTGTGATGAGAAGACCATGGAGCCTTGTGATGACAAGTCTCATGGAGCATTCTGATGAAAAGGGGCATGGACCATTGTGATTACAGGGTTCTTGGAGCATTGTGATGACAAGGGCATGGAGCATTGTGATGAGAAAGCCATGGAGCATTCTGATGACATGCATCATGGAGCTTTGTGATGACAAGGGCATGGAGCATTGTGATTACAGGGGTCTTGGAGCATTGTGATGAAAATGGCATGGATCATTGTGATGAAAAAGGCATGGAGCCTTGTCATGAAAGGGTTCAGGGAGCATACTGATGGCAAGAGTCAGGGAGCATTGTGATGACATGTGTATTGCGCATTGTGATGACAAATGTCATGGGGCATTGTGATGAGAAGTCCATGGATAATTGTGATGACTAGCGTCATGGGGTATTGTGATGACAAGTGTTATGGAACATTGTGATCACAAGGGTTTGGAGCATTGTGATGACAGAGGTCATAGAGCATTTTGATTTCATTGTGATGACAAGAGCATGAAGCATTATGATGATGGGCATGGTGCATTGTGATGACAGGGTTCATGGAGCATTGTGATGAAAGGTGGCATGGAGCTTTGGTCTGACAAGTTTCATGGATTATTTTGATGACAGTGGGCATGGCACATTGTGATGACAAGGGCATGGAGCATTGTGATGACAAGGTCATGGAGTATTGTGAAGACAGGTGTCAGGGAGCATTGTGATGACATATGTCATGTTCCATTGTGATGACAATAGCACGGAGCATTGTGATGCCAAGTGTCATGGAGGATTGTTGTGACAAAGGTAAAGGAGAATTGTGATGATAAGCGCATGGAGCATTGAGATGACAAGGGCCATTGATAATTTTAATGTCCATGTCGTGAAACATTGTGATGACAAGCGCATGGAGCTTCCTATGACAGGGGTCATGGAGCATTGCGATGACAAGTGCATGGAGTATTGTTATGACAAGAGCATATAACATTGTGATGAGAAGTGCCATGGAGCATTGTGATGACAAGGACGTGGAGAAGTGTGAGGACAAGGGACATTGAACTTTGAGATGACCAGGGCATGGAGCATTGTGATGGCAAAACCGTGGAGCATTGTGATGAGAAGACCTTGGGTAACTGTGATGATGAGCATCATGGAGCACTGTAATGACAAGGGGCATGAAGCATTCTGATGACAGGTGTCAGGGAGCATTGTGATGACAGGGGTCATGGAGCATTGTGATGACAAGGGCATGGAGCATTGTGATGACAAGTGTACGGAACATTGTGATGAAAAGTGCCATTGAGAATTTTGATGATAAAGTCGTGAAGCATTGTGATGACAAACACTTGGAGCTTGCTATGACAGGGGTCATGGAACATTGCAATGACAAGTGCATGGAGAATTGTGATGAAACGAGCATGTAACTTTGTGATGAGAAGTGTCATGTAGCATTGTGATGACAAGTACGTGGAAAATTGTTATGACAAGGGACATGGAGCATTGTGATAACCAGGGAATGGAACATTGTGATGACAGTGGTCATGGAGCATTATTATGACAAGGGCCATGGTGCATTCTGATATAAGATATCACTTATGAAGGGAATGTAAACCTGGCTACATATGAACTGAATTAGGAAAGAGAACAGAGTCTCAGATTTAGAAAACACTCTTATGCTTGCTTAAGGGTGAAGGAGAGGTGGCGAGACACACAAAACCAGAGTTTGATATTAACACAGGTACCGTTCCATAATGCAAATACAGAAGAGACAAGCCCGACTCCTTCCTCAGTGAATGGGACTCAACACCCCTATTCCCCACAGAGAAATATATCTGACTAGTAAGGATCTTAAAACCTATGTATTGATATGTCTCCATAAGGGAACCAAGTGTGTCTAGAATGACATAAGCAAGGCAGTGAGAATCAGCTCAAACCCACTATAAAAAGGAATTTCAAAACAAAACAAAACAAAAAAAACAGTGAAATTCTTACACAACAGCTTCAGGGGTTCTGATGAAACTTGGAATGACCCTATCTACAACAACAGCTGGACGTGGCATAAGGCTGTTCACCTGGGACTGAGAGGATTGGTGAGATTGGGTGAGAAAATGCAGATGCTTTAAAGCAATAATGCCTGCCACTGATTCCATGGTTCCCAACTCTCCAGGTAGAAGGGAATATCACTACAGTTATAACATGTATGGGAAACCTAGAGAATGGACACCCTCTGATGGTGAAAGGTTTCTAAAACTCTACTAATTTTTTTCTCTCCATGTGCTCCAGCTTGACATTCCAACTGCTTTAATATCAATCTCCCAACTTGGAGAGTCAGCCCCTATAACATCCTGGTTCGCACAGTTGGCACATTGTGCAGAGGATATAAGGGAAGAGGGAGAACCAATGAGAGAGTAGCTGTAGGCATTTGGACGGCCACATGTCACTCTAATTTCCCGTCACGAAGAAGAATTAACCAAACTCTCAGCCTGCCCCACCCCCATAACTAGTATAGGTCCTGAAGCAAAATTGTGGGTTTGCGGTCAGCTCACAAAAACACAAGTTGAAAAATGGAGCTCAGGGGCACAGCAATTCACTAACTTGCAGAGTTATACAGGACTACTCTCTTCCAAAAATCTGTTGAGGAAAAGCCATGAGGCGGACTTGAAAATGAGGGAGATTTGCACGAAACAGATTTCCAGAAGTACATTGGAATCGCCTTTAAACACAGGAAAAGCATCACAACTTCGACAATTATAGAATTGTCCATAAAGGGCGCATGCGTTTTCTCCTGAATATATTCAGGAGAAAACGCATACACCCATTTTGGCCAACCAAGCAACCACACAATGCAAATCTGCACTACAAAGAAGTATCACTTTCCACCAGTCAAAAGGGATATCCGTAAAATGTGTAAAAACCAGAAAGGCAAGAGGGGCTCTGGAGAACAGGGAGCCTTGTTATGCTGATGGGTGGGATGCAGATTGCCAACAGCCACTCTGGAGGAGTGCATTGTGTTCCCTAAAAGAATTAAACAACAGAGCTTCACAACCTAAGGCACTTCCAGTCATGGGAATATAACTTGGGGAAATTGAAAATCAATAAGACACAGCCAACCCAAAATATAGGGCAGCACTGCTTACAAGAACCTCGACTTCGGGACACCTTAAATATCCCAGGAAAGACAAAAATAGTAAAGAAATTGTGGTACATACGTACGATGGAATATCCCTCAGGCATGAAATCAATGTCATAAGGCCAGTAGCAGCATAATGAGTGGATTCATGTACGATGATTCTAACTGAAATAAGTCACACAGAAAAAGAAACTTATCATAAGATATCACTTATGAAGGTCTTGTAAACATAGCTACACATGAACTGAATTAGGAAAGAGAAGAGTCTCACATTTAGAAAACACTCTTATGCCTGCTCAAGAGGAAAGGAGAGGTGGGGTGATGCATAAAACCAGAGTTTGATATTAGCACAGGTACGGTTGCATAATCCAAATACAAAATAGACAAGACCTACTCTTTCCTCACTGAACGGGGCTCAACACCCCTATTCCCTGCAGAGTAGTATATCTGACTAGTAAGAATCTTAAAACCTATGTATTGATATGTCTCCATAAGGTAACCAAGTGTGTCTAGAATGACATAAACACGGCATAGAGAATCAGCTCAAACCCACTATAAAAATGAATTTCAAAACAAAACAAATAAACAGTGAAATTCTTACACAATATCTTCAGGGGTTCTGATGAAACTTAGAATGACCCTATCTACAACGACAGCTGGATGTGGCATAAGGCTGGTCACTTGGGACTGAGAGGATTGGTGAGATTGGGTGAGAAAATGCAGACCGTTTAAAGCAATAATACCTGGCACCCATTCCATGGGTCCCAACTCTCCAGGTAGAAGGGAATATCACTACAGTTATAACATGTATGGGCAACCTAGAGAATGGACACCATCTGATAGTGAAAGGTTTCTAAAACTCTACTAATTATTTTCTCTCCTTGTGCACCAGTTTGACATTCCAACTCCTTTAGTATCAATCTCCCAATTTGGAGAGTCAGCACCTATAACCTCCTGGTTCGCACAGTTGGCACGTTGTGCAGAGGATATAAGGGAAGAGGGAGAAACAATTAGAGAGTAGCTGTAGGCATTTGGATGGCCACATGTCACTCTAAATTCCCGTCACGAAGAAGAATTAACAAACTCTGAGCCAGCCCCCCCAATGGAACCAGTATAGGTCCTGAAGCAAAATTGTGGATTGGCAGTCAGCTCACAAAAACGCGAGTTGAAAAATGGAGCTCAGGGGCACAGCAATTCACTAACTTGCAGAGTTATAAAGGACTACTCTCTTCCAAAAATCTGTTGAGAGAAAGCCATTAGGCGGACTTGAAAATGAGGCAGAAGTGCACGGAACAGATTTCCAGAAGTACATTGGAATCGGCTTTAAACACAGGAAAAGCATCACAACTTCAACAATTATGGAATTGTCCATAAAGGGCGCATGCGTTTTCTCCTGAATATATTCAGGAGAAAACGCATATGCCCATTTTGGCCAACCAAGCAACCGCACAATGCAAATCTGCACTACAAAGAAGTATCACTTCCAACCGGTCAAAAGGGACATCCGTAAAATGTGTAAAAACAAGAAAGGCAAGACAGGATCTGGAGAACAGGGAGCCTTCTTATGCGGATGGGTGGGATGTAAATTGCCAACAGCCACTCTGGAGGAGTGCATTGTGTTCCCAAAAAGAAGTAAACAACAGTGCTTCACAACCTAAGGCACTTCCAGTCACGGGAATATACCTTGGGAAAATTGAAAATCAATAAGACACAGCCACCCCAAAGTTTATGGCAGCACTGCTTACAAGAACCTCGACTTCGGGACACCTTATAAATCCCAGGAAAGACAAAAATGGTAAAGAAATTGTGGTACTTACGTATGATGGAATATCCCTCAGCCATGAAGTCAATGTCATAAGGCCAGTAGCAGCATAATGACGGGATTCATGTACGACGATTCTAACTGAAAAAATCACACAGAAAAAGAAACTTATCATAAGATATCACTTATAAAGGGTATATAAACATGGCTACACATGGAAGGAATTAGGAAAGGGAACAGTGTCTCATATTTAGAAACACTCTTATGCATGCTTAAGGGGAAAGCAGAGGTTGGGTGATGAATAAAACCAGAGTTTGATGTTAGCACAGGTACGGTCCCATAATCCAAATACAGAATAGACAAGACCTACTACTTCCTCAGTGAAAGGGACTCAGAACCCCATATTTCCCGCAGAGGAATATATCTGACAAGTAAGAATCTTAAAACCTATGTATTGATATGTCTCTGTAAGTGAATCAAGTGTGACTAGACTGGCATAAACATGGCAGCGAGAATCAGCTCAAACCCACTATAAAAAGGAAATTCAAAAACAAAACAAAAAACAGAGAAATTCTTTACAATTCTTTCAGGGTCTCTGATGAAACCTGGAATGACCCTATCTACAACGACAACTGGATGTGGCATAAGGCTTGACACTTGGGACTGAGAGGGTTGGTGAGAGGGGGTGAGCAAATGCAGACCCTTTAAAACAATAATATGTGGCACCCATTCCATGGGTCTCAACTCTCCAAGTTGAAGGAACTATTACTACAGCTATAACATGTACGGAAAACCTAGAGAACGGACACACTGTGAATACGAAGGTTTCTAAAACTCAAAGAATAGTCCCTATCCTGGTGCTCCGGTTTGACTTTCCAACTGCTTTATTATCAGTCTCCCAACTTGAAGAGACAGCTACTTTAAACTGCTGGTTCGCACAGGTTGCCAATTTGGCAGAGGATGAAAGGGAAGAGGGAGAACCAATGAGAGAGTAGCTGTTAGGTATTTGGACGGGCACATGTCACTCTAATTTCCCGGTAGGAAGAAGAATTAACAAAAGTCTCAGCCACCCACCGGGAACCAGTATAGGTCCTGAACCAAAATTTTGGACTTGCGTTCAGCTCACAAAAAACGAGTTGAAAAATGGAGCTCAGGGGCACAGCAATTCAAATAGTGGCAGAGTAATAAAGGACAACAACCGTCCAAAAATCTGTTGAGGGAAGGAAACGAGGCGGATTTGAAAGGCAGACAGAATAGCAGGAAACAGATTTCAAGAGGTACGTTGGAATCGCCTTTAAAGCACAGGAACAGGGGCACAACTTCGACAATAATGCACTTGGCAAAAAAGGGTGTATGCGTTTTCACCTGAATATATTCAGGAGAAAACGCATACGCCCTTTTTGGCCAAGCAAGCAAGCGGGCAATGCAAATCTGCACTACAAAGAAGTATCACTTCCCACCGGTCAAAAGGGACATCCACAAAATGTGTAAAAACCAGAAAGGCAAGACAGGCCCTGGAGAACAGGGAGCCTTGTTATGCTGATGGGCGGGATGTAACTTGCCAACTGCCTCTCTGGAGGAGTGCATTGTGTTCCCTAAAACAAGTAAACAACAGAGCTACAGAGCCAAGGGCACTTCCAGTCTGGGAATATACCTTGGGAAAACTGAAAATCAATAAGACAGAGCCACCCCAAAATTTAGGGCTGCACTGCTTACAAGGACCTCAACTTGGGTACACCTTAAATATACCAGGAAATATAAAAATGGTTCAAAAAATTGTGGTACTTACGTACGATGGAATATCCCTCAGCCATGAAATCAATGTCATAAGACCAGTAGCAGCAAAATGGGTGGATTCAGGAACGATGATTCTAAGTGAAATAAGTCACACAGAAAAAGAAACTTATCATAAGATATCACTTATGAAGATCCTGTAAACATGGCTACACTTGAACTGAGTTAGGAAAGAGAACAGTGTCTCACATTTAGAAAACACTCTTATGCCTGCTTAAGGGGGAAGGAGAGGTGGGGTGATGCATAAAACCAGAGTTTGATATAAGCACAGGTACCGTTCCAAAAACCACCTATGGTATAGACAAGACCTACACCTTCCTCAGTGAAAGGGACTCAAAACCCCATATTTCCCGCAGAGGAATATATCTGACTAGTAAGAATCTTAAAACCTATGTATTGATATGTCTCCGTAAGGGAATCAAGGGTGTCTAGAATGGCATAAACATGGCAGCGAGAATCAGCTCAAACCCACTATAAAAAGGAATTTCAAAAACAAAACAAAAAAACTGGGAAATTCTTTACAATTCCTTCAGGGTCTCTGATGAAACCTGGAATGACCCTATCTACAACGACAGCTGGATGTGGCATAAGGCTGGACACTTGGGACTGAGACGATTGGTGAGATTGGGTGAGCAAATGCAGACCCTTTAAAGCAATAATGCATGGCACCCATTCCATGAGTCCCAACTCTCCAGGTTGAAGGGAATATTACTACAGTTATAATATGTACGGGAAACCTAGAGAACGGACACACTGTGAATATTAAAGGTTTCTAAAACTCAACAAATAGTCCCTCTCCTGGTGCTCCGGTTTGACTTTCCATCTGCTTTACTATCAATCTGCCAACTTGGAGAGACAGCCCCTTTAACCTTCTGGTTCGCACAGGTTTCCAATTTGGCAGAGGATGAAAGGGAAGAGGGAGAACCAATGAGAGAGTAGCTGTTAGGCATTTGGACGGGCACATATCACTCTAACTTCCCGGCAGGAAGAAGAATTAACCAAAGTCTCAGCCCCCCACCGGGAACCAGAATAGTTCCTGAACCGAAATTTTGGACTTGCGGTCAGCTCACCAAAAACGAGATGAAAAATGGAGCTCAGGGGCACAGCAATTCACAAACTGGCCGAGTAATAAAGGACAACTATCGTCCAAAAATCTGTTGAGGGAAGGCAACGAGGCGGACTTGAAAGCGAGGCAGAATAGCAGAAAACAGATTTAAAGAGGTACGTTGGAATCGCCTTTAAAGCACAGGAAGAGGGGCATGACTTCGACAATGATGCACTTGCCCAAAAAGGGTGTATGCGTCTTCTCCTGAATATATTCAGGAGAAAACGCATACGCCCTTTTTGGCCAAGCAAGCAAGCGGGCAATGCAAATCTGCACTACAAAGAAGAATCACTTCCCACCGGTCAAAAGGGACATCCACAAAATGTGTAAAAACCAGAAAGGCAAGACAGGCCCTGGAGAACAGGGAGCCTTGTTATGCTGATGGGCGGGATGTAAATTGCCAACTGCCTCTCTGGGGGAGTGCATTGTGTTCCCTAAAACAAGTAAAGAACAGAGCTACAGAGCCAAGGGCACTTCCAGTCTAGGGAATATACCTTGGGAAAACTGAAAATCAATAAGACAGAGCCACCCCAAAATTTAGGGCTGCACTGCTTACAAGGATCCCAACTTGGGTACACCTTAAATATCCCAGGAAATATAAAAATGGTTCAAAAAATTGTGGTACTGACGTACGATGGAATATCCCTCAGCCATGAAATCAATGTCATAAGACCAGTAGCAGCAAAATGGGTGGATTCAGGTACGATGATTCTAAGTGAAATAAGTCACACAGAAAAAGAAACTTATCGTAAGATATCACTTATGAAGATCCTGTATACATGGCTACAATTGAACTGATTTGGGAAAGAGAGCAGTGTCTAACATTTAGAAAACACTCTTATGCCTGCTTAAGGGGGAAGGAGAGGTGGGGTGATGCATAAAACCAGAGTTTGATATAAGCACAGGTACCGTTCCAAAAACCACCTATGGAATAGACAAGACCTACACCTTCCTCAGTGAAAGGGACTCAAAACCCCATATTTCCCACAGAGGAATATATCTGACTAGTAAGAATCTTAAAACCTATGTATTGATATGTCTCCATAAGGGAATCAAGTGTGTCTAGACTGGAATAAACATGGCAGCGAGAATCAGCTCAAACCCACTATAAAAAGGAATTTCAAAAACAAAACGAAAAAACTGGGAAATTCTTTACAATTCCTTCAGGGTCTCTGATGAAACCTGGAATGACCCTATCTACAGCGACAGCTAGATGTGGCATAAGGCTGGACACTTGGGACTGAGAGGATTGGTGAGATTTGTTGACCAAATGCAGACCCTTTAAAGCACAAATGCCTGGCACCCATTCCATGGTTCCCAACTCTCCAGGTTGAAGGGAATATTACTACAGTTATAACATGTACGGGAAACCTAGAGAATGGACACACTGTGAATACAATAGGTTTCTAAAACTCAACGAATAGTCCCTCTCCTGGTGCTCCGGTTTGACTTTCCATCTGCTTTACTATTAACATCCCAACTTGGAGAGACAGCCCCTTTAACCTCCTGGTTCGCACAGGTTGCCAATTTGGCAGAGGATGAAAGGGAAGAGGGAGAACCAATGAGAGAGTAGCTGTTAGGCATTTGGACGGGCACATATCACTGTAATTTCCCGGCAGGAAGAAGAATTAACCAAAGTCTCAGCCACCCTCCAGGAACCAGCAGAGGTCCTGAACCAAAATTTTGGACTTGCGGTCAGCTCACCAAAAACGAGTTGAAAAATGGAGCTCAGGGGCACAGCAATTCACAAACTGGCCGAGTAATAAAGGACAACTATCGTCCAAAAATCTGTTGAGGGAAGGCAACGAGGCGGACTTGAAAGTGAGGCAGAATAGCAGGAAACAGATTTCAAGAGGTACGTTGGAATCGCCTTTAAAGCACAGGAAGATGGGCACAACTTCGACAATGATGCACTTGGCCAAAAAGGGCGTATGCGTTTTCTCCTGAATATATTCAGGAGAAAACGCATACGCCCTTTTTGGCCAAGCAAGCAAGCGGGCAATGCAAATCTGCACTACAAAGAAGTATCACTTCCCACCGGTCAAAAGGGATATCCACAAAAATATGTAAAAACCAGAAAGGCAAGACAGGCCCTGGAGAACAGGGAGCCTTGTTATGCTGATGGGCGGGATGTAAATTGCCAACTGCCTCTCTGTAGGAGTACATGGTGTTCCCTAAAACAAGTAAAGAACAGAGCTACAGAGCCAAGGGCACTTTCAGTCTAGGGAATATACCTTGGGAAAACTGAAAATCAATAAGACAGAGCCACCCCAAAATTTAGGGCTGCACTGCTTACAAGGACCTCAACTTGGGTACACCTTAAATATCCCAGGAAATATAAAAATGGTTCAAAAAATTGTGGTACTTGCGTACGATGGAATATCCCTCAGCCATGAAATCAATGTCATAAGACCAGTAGCAGCAAAATGGGTGGATTCAGGTACAATGATTCTTAGTGAAATAAGTCACACAGAAAAAGAAACTTATCATAAGATATCACTTATGAAAATCCTGTAAACATGGCTACACTTGAACTGAGTTAGGAAAGAGAGCAGTGTCTCACACTTAGAAAACACTCTTATGCCTGCTTAAGGGGGAAAGAGAGGTGGGGTGATGCATAAAACCAGAGTTTTATATAAGCACAGGTACCGTTCCAAAAACCAACTATGGAATAGACAAGACCTACACCTTCCTCAGTGAAAGGGACTCAAAACCCCATATTTCCCGCAGAGGAATATATCTGACTAGTAAGAATCTTAAAACCTATGTATTGATATGTCTCCGTAAGGGAATCAAGTGTGTCTAGACTGGCATAAACATGGCAGCGAGAATCAGCTCAAACCCACTATAAAAAGGAATTTCAAAAACAAAACAAAAACCTGGGAAATTCTTTACAATTCCTTCAGGGTCTCTGTTGAAACCTGGAATGACCCTATGTACAACGACAGCTGGATGTGGCATAAGGCTGGACACTTGGGACTGAGAGGATTGGTGAGATTGGGTGAGCAAATGCAGACCCTTTAAAGCAATAATGCATAGCACCCATTCCATGGTTCCCAACTCTCCAGGTTGAAGGGAATATTACTACAGTTATAACATGTACTGGAAACCTAGAGAACGGACACACTGTGAATACGAAAGGTTTCTAAAACTCAACGAATAATCCCTCTCCTGGGGCTCAGGTTTGACTTTCCATCTGCTTTACTATCAACTTCCCAACTTGGAGAGACACACCCTTTAACCTCCTGGTTCGCACAGGTTGCCAATTTGGCAGAGGATGAAAGGGAAGAGGGAGAACCAATGAGAGAGTAGCAGTTAGGCATTTGGACGGGCACATATCACTGTAATTTCCCGGCAGGAAGAAGAATTAACCAAAGTCTCAGCCCCCCACCGGGAACCAGTATAGGTCGTGAACCTAAATTTTGGACTTGCGGTCAGCTCACCAAAAACGAGTTGAAAATGGAGCTCAGGGGCACAGCAATTCACAAACTGGCCGAGTAAAAAAGGAGAACTATCGTCCAAAAATCTGTTGAGGGAAGGCAACGAGGTGCACTTGAAAGCGAGGCAGAATAGCAGAAAACAGATTTCAAGAGGTACGTTGGAAACGCTTTTGAAGCACAGGAAGAGGGGCACAACTTCGACAATGATGCACTTGGCCGAAAAGGGCATATGCGTTTTCTCCTGAATATATTCAGGAGAAAACGCATATGCCCTTTTTGGCCAAGCAAGCAAGCAGGCAATGAAAATCTGCACTACAAAGAAGTATCACTTCCCACCGGTCAAAAGGGACATCCACAAAATGTGTGAAAACCAGAAAGGCAAGACAGGCCCTGGAGAACAGGGAGCCTTGTTATGCTGATGGGCGGGATGTAAATTGCCAACTGCCTCTCTGTAGGAGTGCATTGTGTTCCCTAAAACAAGTAAACAGCAGAGCTACAAAGCCAAGGGCACTTCCAGTCTAGGGAATATACCTTGGGAAAACTGAAAATCAATAAGACAGAGCCAACTCAAAATTTAGGGTTGCACTGCTTACAAGGACCTCAACTTGGGTACACCTTAAATATCCCAGGAAATATAAAAATGGTTCAAAAAATTGTGGTACTTACGTACGATGGAATATCCCTCAGCCATGAAATCAATGTCATAAGACCAGTAGCAGCAAAATGGGTGGATTCAGGTATGATGATTCTAAGTGAAATAAGTCACACAGAAAAAGAAACTTATCATAAGATATCACTTATGAAGATCCTGTACACATGGCTACACTTGAACTGAGTTAGGAAAGAGAACAGTGTCTCACATTTAGAAAACACTCTTATGCCTGCTTAAGGGGGAAAGAGAGGTGGGGTGATGCATAAAACCAGAGTTTGATATAAGCACAGGTACCGTTCCAAAAACCAACTATGGAATAGACAAGACCTACACCTTCCTCAGTGAAAGGGACTCAAAACCCCATATTTCCCACAGAGGAATATATCTGACTAGTAAGAATCTTAAAACCTATGTATTGATATGTCTCCGTAAGGCAATCAAGTGTGTCTAGACTGGCATAAACATGGCAGCGAGAATCAGCTCAAACCCAGTATAAAAAGGAATTTCAAAAACAAAACAAAAAAACTAGGAAATTCTTTACAATTCCTTCAGGGTCTCTGATGAATCCTGGAATGACCCTATCTACAACGACAGCTGGATGTGGCATAAGGCTGGACACTTGGGACTGAGAGGATTGGTGAGATTGGGTGAGCAAATGCAGACCCTTTAAAGCAATAATGCATGGCACCCATTCTATGGGTCCCAACTCTCCAGGTTGAAGGGAATATTACTACAGCTATAACATGTACGGGAAACCTAGAGAACGGACACACTGTGAATACGAAAGGTTTCTAAAACTCAACGAATAGTCCCTCTCCTGGTGCTCCGGTTTGACTTTACACCTGCTTTACTATCATCCTCCCAACTTGGAGAGACAGCCCCTTTAACCTCCTGGTTCGCACAGGTTTCCAATTTGGCAGAGGATGAAAGGGAAGAGGGAAAACCAATGAGAGAGTAGCTGTTAGGCATTTGAACGGGCACATATCACTGTAATTTCCCGGCAGGAAAAAGAATTAACCAAAGTCTCAGCCCCCCACCGGGCACCAGCATAGGTCCTGAACCAATATTTCGGACTTGCGGTCACCTCACCAAAAACGAGTTGAAAAATGGAGCTCAGGGGCACAGCAATTCACAAACTGGCCGAGTAATAAAGGACAACTATCGTCCAAAAATCTATTGAGGGAAGGCAACGAGGCGGACTTGAAAGCGAGGCAGAATAGCAGGAAACAGATTTCAAGAGGTACGTTGGAATCACCTTTAAAGCACAGGAAGAGGGGCACAACTTCGACAATGATGCACTTGGCCAAAAAGGGCGTATGCGTTTTCTCCTGAATATATTCAGGAGAAAACGCATACGCCCTTTTTGGCCAAGCAAGCAAGCGGGCAATGCAAATCTGCACTACAAAGAAGTATCACTTCCCACCGGTCAAAAGGGACATCCACAAAATATGTAAAAACCAGAAAGGCAAGACAGGCCCTGGAGAACAGGGAGCCTTGTTATGCTGATGGGCGGGATGTAAATTGCCAACTGCCTCTCTGGAGGAGTACATTGTGTTCCCTAAAACAAGTAAAGAACAGAGCTACAGAGCCAAGAGCACTTCCAGTCTAGGGAATATACCTTGGGAAAACTGAAAATCAATAAGACAGAGCCACCCCAAAATTTAGGGCTGCACTGCTTACAAGGACCTCAACTTGGGTACACCTTAAATATCCCAGGAAATATAAAAATGGTTCAAAAAATTGTGGTACTTACGTACGATGGAATATCCCTCAGCCATGAAATCAATCTCATAAGACCAGTAGCAGCAAAATGGGTGGATTCAGGTACGATGATTCTAAGTGAAATAAGTCACACAGAAAAAGAAACTTATCATAAGATATCACTTATGAAGATCCTGTAAACATGGCTACACTTGAACTGAGTTAGGAAAGAGAACAGTGTCTCACATTTAGAAAACACTCTTATGCCTGCTTAAGGGGGAAGGAGAGGTGGGGTGATGCATAAAACCAGAGTTTGATATAAGCACAGGTACCGTTCCAAAAACCAACTATGGAATAGACAAGACCTATACCTTCCTCAGTGAAAGGGACTCAAAACCCCATATTTCCCGCAGAGGAATATATCTGACAAGTAAGAATCTTAAAACCTATGTATTGATATGTCTCCGTAAGGGAATCAAGTGTGTCTAGACTGGCATAAACATGGCAGCGAGAATCAGCTCAAACCCACTATAAAAAGGAATTTCAAAAACAAAACGGAAAAACTGGGAAATTCTTTACAATTCCTTCAGGGTCTCTGATGAAACCTGGAATGACCCTATCTACAGCGACAGCTAGATGTGGCATAAGGCTGGACACTTGGGACTGAGAGGATTGGTGGGATTTGTTGATCATATGCAGACCCTTTAAAGCACAAATGCCTGGCACCCATTCCATGGGTCCCAACTCTCCAGGTTGAAGGGAATATTACTACAGTTATAACATGTGCGGGAAACCTAGAGAATGGACACACTGTGAATACAATAGGTTTCTAAAACTCAACGAATAGTCCCTCTCCTGGTGCTCCGGTTTGACTTTCCATCTGCTTTACTATCAACCTCCCAACTTGGAGAGACAGCCCCTTTAACCTCCTGGTTCGCACAGGTTGCCAATTTGGCAGAGGATGAAAGGGAAGAGGGAGAACCAAAGAGAGAGTAGCTGTTAGGCATTTGGACGGGCACATATCACTGTAATTTCCCGGCAGGAAGAAGAATTAACCAAAGTCTCAGCCACCCTCCAGGAACCAGTATAGGTCCTGAACCAAAATTTTGGACTTGCGGTCAGCTCACCAAAAACGAGTTGAAAAATGGAGCTCAGGGGCACAGCAATTCACAAACTGGTCGAGTAATAAAGGACAACTATCGTCCAAAAATCTGTTGAGGGAAGGCAACGAGGCGGACTTGAAAGCGAGGCAGAATAGCAGGAAACAGATTTCAAGAGGTACGTTGGAATCGCCTTTAAAGCACAGGAAGATGGGCACAACTTCGACAATGATGCACTTGGCCAAAAAGGGCGTATGCGTTTTCTCCTGAATATATTCAGGAGAAAACGCATACGCCCTTTTTGGCCAAGCAAGCAAGCGGGCAATGCAAATCTGCACTACAAAGAAGTATCACTTCCCACCGGTCAAAAGGGATATCCACAAAAATATGTAAAAACCAGAAAGGCAAGACAGGCCCTGGAGAACAGGGAGCCTTGTTATGCTGATGGGCAGGATGTAAATTGCCAACTGCCTCTCTGTAGGAGTACATGGTGTTCCCTAAAACAAGTATAGAACAGAGCTACAGAGCCAAGGGCACTTCCAGTCTAGGGAATATACCTTGGGAAAACTGAAAATCAATAAGACAGAGCCACCCCAAAATTTAGGGCTGCACTGCTTACAAGGATCTCAACTTGGGTACACCTTAAATATCCCAGGAAATATAAAAATGGTTCAAAAAATTGTGGTACTGACATACGATGGAATATCCCTCAGCCATGAAATCAATGTCATAAGACCAGTAGCAGCAAAATGGGTGGATTCAGGTACGATGATTCTAAGTGAAATAAGTCACACAGAAAAAGAAACTTATCGTAAGATATCACTTATGAAGATCCTGTATACATGGCTACAATTGAACTGATTTGGGAAAGAGAGCAGTGTCTAACATTTAGAAAACACTCTTATGCCTTCTTAAGGGGGAAGGAGAGGTGGGGTGATGCATAAAACCAGAGTTTGATATAAGCACAGGTACCGTTCCAAAAACCACCTATGGAATAGACAAGACCTACACCTTCCTCAGTGAAAGGGACTCAAAACCCCATATTTCCCGCAGAGGAATATATGTGACTAGTAAGAATCTTAAAACCTATGTATTGATATGTCTCCATAAGGGAATCAAGTGTGTCTAGACTGGAATAAACATGGCAGCGAGAATCAGCTCAAACCGACTATAAAAAGGAATTTCAAAAACAAAACGAAAAAACTGGGAAATTCTTTACAATTCCTTCAGGGTCTCTGATGAAACCTGGAATGACGCTATCTACAACGACAGCTGGATGTGGCATAAGGCTGGACACTTGGGACTGAGACGATTGGTGAGATTGGGTGAGCAAATGCAGACCCTTTTAAGCAATAATGCATGGCACCCATTCCATGGGTCCCAACTCTCCAGGTTGAAGGGAATATTACTACAGCTATAACATGTACGGGAAACATAGAGAACGGACACACTGTGAATACGAAAGGTTTCTAAAACTCAACGAATAGTCCCTCTCCTGGTGCTCTGGTTTGACTTTACACCTGCTTTACTATCATCCTCCCAACTTGGAGAGACAGCCCCTTTAACCTCCTGGTTCGCACAGGTTGCCAATTTGGCAGAGGATGAAAGGGAAGAGGGAGAACCAATGAGAGAGTAGCTGTTAGGCATTTGGACGGGCACATATCACTGTAATTTCCCGGCAGGAAGAAGAATTAACCAAAGTCTCAGCCCCCCACCGGGAACCAGCATAGGTCCTGAACCAAAATTTCGGGCTTGCGGTCACCTCACCAAAAATGAGTTGAAAAATGGAGCTCAGGGGCACAGCAATTCACAAACTGGCAGAGTAATAAAGGACAACTATCGTCCAAAAATCTGTTGAGGGAAGGCAACGAGGCGGACTTGAAAGCGAGGCAGAATAGCAGGAAACAGATTTCAAGAGGTACGTTGGAATCGCCTTTAAAGCACAGGAAGAGGGGCACAACTTCGACAATGATGCACTTGGCTAAAAAGTGCGTATGGGTTTTCTCCTGAATATATTCAGGAGAAAACGCATACGCCCTTTTTGGCCAAGCAAACAAGTGGGCAATGCAAATCTGCACTACAATGAAGTATCACTTCCCACCGGTCAAAAGGGACATCCACAAAATGTGTAAAAACCAGAAAGGCAAGACAGGCCCTGGAGAACAGGGAGCCTTGTTATGCTGATGGGCGGGATGTAAATTGCCAACTGCCTCTCTGGAGGAGTGCATTGTGTTCCCTAAAACTAGTAAACAACAGAGCTACAGAGCCAAGGGCACTTCCAGTATAGGGAATATACCTTGGGAAAACTGAAAATCAATAAGACAGAGCCACCCCAAAATTTAGGGCTGCACTGCTTACAAGGACCTCAACTTGGGTACACCTTAAATATCCCAGGAAATATAAAAATGGTTCAAAAAATTGTGGTACTTACGTACGATGGAATATCCCTCAGCCATGAAATCAATGACATAAGACCAGTAGCAGCAAAATGGGTGGATTCAGGTACGATGATTCTAAGTGAAATAAGTCACAGAGAAAAAGAAACTTATCATAAAATATCACTTATGAAGATCCTGTAAACATGGCTACACTTGAACTGAGTTAGGAAAGAGAACAGTGTCTCACATTTAGAAAACACTCTTATGCCTGCTTAAGGGGGAAGGAGAGGTTGGGTGATGAATAAAACCAGAGTTTGATATAAGCACAGGTACCGTTCCAAAAACCAACTATGGAATAGACAAGACCTACACCTTCCTCAGTGAAAGGGACTCAAAACCCCATATTTCCCGCAGAGGAATATATCTGACAAGTAAGAATCTTAAAACCTATGTATTGATATGTCTCCGTAAGGGAATCAAGTGTGTCTAGACTGGCATAAACATGGCAGCGAGAATCAGCTCAAACCCACTATAAAAAGGAATTTCAAAAACAAAACAAAAAAACTGGGAAATTCTTTACAATTCCTTCAGGGTCTCTGATGAAACCTGGAATGACCCTATCTACAACGACAGCTAGATGTGGCATAATTCTGGACACTTGGGACTGAGACGATGGGTGAGATTGGGTGAGCAAATGCAGACCCTTGAAAGCACAAATGCCTGGCACCCATTCCATGGGTCACAACTCTCCAAATTGAAGGGGATATTACTACAGCTATAACATGTACGGGAAACCTAGAGAACGGACCCACTGTGAATACGAAATGTTTCTAAAACTCAACGAATAGTCCCTCTCCTGGTGGTCCGGTTTGACTTTCCATCTGCTTTACTATCAATCTCCCAACTTGGAGAGACAACCCCTTTAACCTCCTGGTTCCCACACGTTGCCAATTTGGCAGAGGATGAAAGGGAAGAGGGAGAACCAATGAGAGAGTAGCTGTTAGGCATTTGTATGGGCACATATCACTCTAATTTCCTGGCAGGAAGAAGAATTAATCAAAGTCTCAGGACCTCAACGGGAACCAGCATAGGTCCTGAACCAAAATTTTGGACTTGCGGTCAGCTCACAAAACAAGAGTTGAAAAATGGAGCTAAGGGGCACAGCAATTCACAAACTGGCCGAGTAATAAAGGACAGCTATCGTCCAAAAATCTGTTGAGGGAAGGCAAAGAGGCGGACTTGAAAGCGAGGCAGAATAGCAGGAAACAGATTTCAAGAGGTACGTTGGAATCGCCTTTAAAGCACAGGAAGAGGGGCACAACTTCGACCATGATGCACTTGGCCAAAAAGGGCGTATGCGTTTTCTCCTGAATATATTCAGGAGAAAACGCATACGCCCTTTTTGGCCAAGCAAGCAAGCGGGCAATGTAAATCTGCACTACAAAGAAGTATCACTTCCCACCGGTCAAAAGGGACATCCACAAAATGTGTAAAAACCAGAAAGGCAAGACAGGCCCTGGAGAACCGGGAGCCTTGTTATGCTGATGGGCGGGATGTAAATTGCCAACTGCCTTTCTGGAGGAGTACATTGTGTTCCCTAAAACAAGTAAAGAATAGAGCTACAGAGCCAAGGGCACTTCCAGTCTAGGGAATATACCTTGTGAATTCTGAAAATCAATAAGACAGAACAACCCCAAAATTTAGGGCTGCACTGCTTACAAGGACCTCAACATGGGTACACCTTAAATATCCCAGGAAATATAAAAGTGGTTCAAAAAATTGTGGTACTTACGTACGATGGAATATCCCTCAGCCATGAAATCAATGTCATAAGACCAGTAGCAGCAAAATGGGTGGTTTCAGGTACGATGATTCTAAGTGATATACGTCACACAGAAAAAGAAACGTATCATAAGATATCACTTATGAAGATCCTGTAAACATGGCTACAGTTGAACTGAGTTAGGAAAGAGAAGAGTGTCTCACATTTAGAAAACACTCTTATGCCTGCTTAAGGGGGAAGGAGAGGTGGGGTGATGCATAAAACCAGAGTTTGATATAAGCACAGGTACCGTTCCAAAAACCAACTATGGAATAGACAAGACCTACACCTTCCTCAGTGAAAGGGACTCAAAACCCCATATTTCCCGCAGAGGAATATATCTGACAAGTAAGAATCTTAAAACCTATGTATTGATATGTCTCCGTAAGGGAATCAAGTGTGTCTAGAGTGGCATAAACATGGCAGCGAGAATCAGCTCAAACCCACTATAAAAAGGAATTTTAAAAACAAAACAAAAAAAACTGGGAAATTCTATACAATTCCTTCAGGGTCTCTGATGAAACCTGGAATGACCCTATCTACAACGACAGCTGGATGTGGCATATGGCTGGACACTTGGGACTGAGAGGATTGGTGAGATTGGGTGAGCAAATGCAGACCCTTTAAAGCACAAATGCCTGGCACCCATTCCGTGGGTCCCAACTCTGCAGGTTGAAGGGAATATTACTACAGCTATAAAATATACGGGAAACCTAGAGAACGGACACACTGTGAATACGAAAGGTTTCTAAAACTCAACGAATAGTCCCTCTCCTGGTGCTCCGGTATGACTTTCCATCTGCTTTACTATCAACCTCCCAACTTGTAGAGACAGCCCCTTTAACCTCCTGGTTCGCACAGGTTGCCAATTTGGCAGAGGATGAAAGGGAAGAGGGAGAACCAATGAGAGAGTAGCTGTTAGGCATTTGGACGGGAACATATCACTCTAACTTCCCGGCAGGAAGAAGAATTAACCAAAGTCTCAGCCCCCCACCGGGAACAAGCATAGGTCCTGAACCAAAATTTTGGACATGCGGTCAGCTCACCAAAAACGAGTTGAAAAATGGAGATCAGGGGCACAGCAATGCACAAATTGGCCGAGTAATAAAGGACAACTATCGTCCAAAAATCTGTTGAGGGAAGACAACGAGGCGGACTTGAAAGCGAGGCAGAATAGCAGGAAACAGATTTCAAGAGGTACGTTGGAATCGCCTTTAAAGCACAGGAAGAGGGGCACAACTTCGACAATGATGTACTTGGCCAAAAAGGGCGTATGCGTTTTCTCCTGAATATATTCAGGAGAAATCGCATACGCCCTTTTTGGCCAAGCAAGCAAGCGGGCAATGCAAATCTGAACTACATAGAAGTATCACTTCCCTCCGGTCAAAAGGGACATCCACAAAATGTGTAAAAACCAGAAAGGCAAGACAGGCCCTGGAGAACAGGGAGCCTTGTTATGCTGATGGGCGGGATGTAAATTGCCAACTGCCTCTCTGGAGGAGTATATTGTGTTCCCTAAAAAAAGTAAAGAACAGAGCTAAAGAGCCAAGGGCACTTCCAGTCTAGGGAATATACCTTGGGAATTCTGAAAATCAATAAGACAGAGCCACCCCAAAATTTAGGGCTGCATTGCTTACAAGGACCTCAACTTGGGTACACCTTAAATATCCCAGGAAATATAAAAATGGTTCAAAAATTGTGGTACTTACGTACGATGGAATATCCCTCAGCCATGAAATCAATGTCATAAACCAGTAACAGCAAAATGGGTGGATTCAGGTACGATGATTCTAAGTGAAATAAGTCACAGAGAAAAAGAAACTTATCATAAGATATCACTTATGAAGATCCTGTAAACATGGCTACACTTGAACTGAGCTAGGAAAGAGAACAGAGTCTCACATTTAGAAAACACTCTTATGCCTGCTTAAGGGGGAAGGAGAGGTGGGGTGATGCATAAAACCAGAGTTTGATATAAGCACAGGTACCGTTCCAAAAACCAACTATGGAATAGACAAGACCTACACCTTCCTCAGTGAAAGGGACTCAAAACCCCATATTTCCCGCAGAGGAATATATCTGACTAGTAAGAATCTTAAAACCTATGTATTGATATGTCTCCGTAAGGGAATCAAGTGTGTCTAGAGTGGCATAAACATGGCAGCGAGAATCAGCTCAAACCCACTATAAAAAGGAATTTTAAAAACAAAACAAAAAAAACTGGGAAATTCTATACAATTCCTTCAGGGTCTCTGATGAAACCTGGAATGACCCTATCTACAACGACAGCTGGATGTGGCATATGGCTGGACACTTGGGACTGAGAGGATTGGTGAGATTGGGTGAGCAAATGCAGACCCTTTAAAGCACAAATGCCTGGCACCCATTCCGTGGGTCCCAACTCTGCAGGTTGAAGGGAATATTACTACAGCTATAAAATATACGGGAAACCTAGAGAACGGACACACTGTGAATACGAAAGGTTTCTAAAACTCAACGAATAGTCCCTCTCCTGGTGCTCCGGTATGACTTTCCATCTGCTTTACTATCAACCTCCCAACTTGTAGAGACAGCCCCTTTAACCTCCTGGTTCGCACAGGTTGCCAATTTGGCAGAGGATGAAAGGGAAGAGGGAGAACCAATGAGAGAGTAGCTGTTAGGCATTTGGACGGGAACATATCACTCTAACTTCCCGGCAGGAAGAAGAATTAACCAAAGTCTCAGCCCCCCACCGGGAACAAGCATAGGTCCTGAACCAAAATTTTGGACATGCGGTCAGCTCACCAAAAACGAGTTGAAAAATGGAGATCAGGGGCACAGCAATGCACAAATTGGCCGAGTAATAAAGGACAACTATCGTCCAAAAATCTGTTGAGGGAAGACAACGAGGCGGACTTGAAAGCGAGGCAGAATAGCAGGAAACAGATTTCAAGAGGTACGTTGGAATCGCCTTTAAAGCACAGGAAGAGGGGCACAACTTCGACAATGATGTACTTGGCCAAAAAGGGCGTACGCGTTTTCTCCTGAATATATTCAGGAGAAATCGCATACGCCCTTTTTGGCCAAGCAAGCAAGCGGGCAATGCAAATCTGAACTACATAGAAGTATCACTTCCCTCCGGTCAAAAGGGACATCCACAAAATGTGTAAAAACCAGAAAGGCAAGACAGGCCCTGGAGAACAGGGAGCCTTGTTATGCTGATGGGCGGGATGTAAATTGCCAACTGCCTCTCTGGAGGAGTATATTGTGTTCCCTAAAAAAAGTAAAGAACAGAGCTAAAGAGCCAAGGGCACTTCCAGTCTAGGGAATATACCTTGGGAATTCTGAAAATCAATAAGACAGAGCCACCCCAAAATTTAGGGCTGCATTGCTTACAAGGACCTCAACTTGGGTACACCTTAAATATCCCAGGAAATATAAAAATGGTTCAAAAATTGTGGTACTTACGTACGATGGAATATCCCTCAGCCATGAAATCAATGTCATAAACCAGTAACAGCAAAATGGGTGGATTCAGGTACGATGATTCTAAGTGAAATAAGTCACAGAGAAAAAGAAACTTATCATAAGATATCACTTATGAAGATCCTGTAAACATGGCTACACTTGAACTGAGCTAGGAAAGAGAACAGAGTCTCACATTTAGAAAACACACTTATGCCTGCTTAAGGGGGAAGGAGAGGTGGGGTGATGCATAAAACCAGAGTTTGATATAAGCACAGGTACCGTTCCAAAAACCAACTATGGAATAGACAAGACCTACACCTTCCTCAGTGAAAGGGACTCAAAACCCCATATTTCCTGCAGAGGAATATATCTGACTAGTAAGAATCTTAAAACCTATGTATTGATATGTCTCCATAAGGGAATCAAGTGTGTCTAGACTGGCATAAACATGGCAGCGAGAATCAGCTCAAACCCCCTTAGAAAGGAATTTCAAAAACAAAACAAAAAAACTGGGAAATTCTTTACAATTCCTTCAGGGTCTCTGATGAACCCTTGAATGACCCTATCTACAATGACAGCTGGATGTGGCATAATGAGGGACACTTGGGACTGAGAGGATTGGTGAGATTGGGTGAGCAAATGCAGACCCTTTAAAGCAGAAATGCCTGGCACCCATTCCATGGGTCCCAACTCTCCAGGTTGAAGGGAATATTACTACAGCTATAACATGTACGGGAAACCTAGAGAACGGACACACTGTGAATACGAAAGGTTTCTAAAACTCAACGAATAGTCCCTCTCCTGGTGCTCCGGTTTGACTTTCCATCTGCTTTAATATCAACCTCCCAACTTGGAGAGACAGCCCTTTTTACCTCCTGGATCACACAGGTTGCCAAATTGGGAGAGGATGAAAGGGAAGAGGGAGAACCAATGAGAGAGTAGCTGTTAGGCATTTGGACGGGCACATATCACTCTAACTTCCCGGCAGGAAGAATAATTAACCAAAGTCTCAGCCCCCCACCGGGAACCAGCATAGGTCCTCAACCAAAATTTTGGACTTGCGGTCAGCTCACCAAAAACGAGTTGAAAAATGGAGCTCAGTGGCACAGCAATTCACAAACTGGCCAAGTAATAAAGGACAACTATCGTCCATAAATCTGTTGAGGGAAGGCAACGAGGCAGACTTGAAAGCGAGGCAGGATAGCAGGAAACAGATTTCAAGAGGTACGTTGGAATCGCCTTTAAAGCACAGGAAGAGGGGCACAACTTCGACAATGAGGCACTTGGCCAAAAAGGTCCTATGCGTTTTCTCCTGAATATATTCAGGAGAAAACGCATACGCCCATTTTGGCCAAGCAAGCAAGCGGGCAATGCAAATCTGCACTACATAGAAGTATCACTTCCCACCGGTCAAAAGGGACTTCCACAAAATGTGTAAAAACCAGAAAGGCAAGACAGGCCCTGGAGAACAGGGAGCCTTGTTATGCTGATGGGCGGGATGTAAATTCCCAACTGCCTCTCTGGAGGAGTGCATTGTGTTCCCTAAAACAAGTAAAGAACAGAGCTAGAGAGCCAAGTGCACTTCCAGTCTTGGGAATATACCTTGGGAAACCTGAAAATCAATAAGACAGAGCCACCCCAAAATTTAGGGCTGCACTGCTTACAAGGATCTCAACTTGGATACACCTTAAGTATCCCAGGAAATTTAAAAATGGTTCAAAAAAGTGTGGTACTTACGTACGATGGAATATCCCTCAGCCATGAAATCAATGTCATAAGACCAGTAGCAGCAAAATGGGTGGATTCAGGTATGATGATTCTAAGTGAAATAAGTCACACAGAAAAAGAAACTTATCATAAGATATCACTTATGAAGATCCTATAAACATGGCTACACTTGAACTGAGTTAGGAAAGAGAACAGTGTCTCACATTTAGAAAACACTCTTATGCCTGCTTAAGGGGGAAGGAGAGGTGGTGTGATCCATAAAACCAGAGTTTGATATAAGCACAGGTACCGTTCCAAAAACCAACTATGGAATAGCCAAGACCTACACCTTCCTCAGTGAAAGGGACTCAAAACCCCATATTTCCCGCAGAGGAATATATCAGACTAGTAAGAATCTTAAAACCTATGTATTGATATGTCTCCGTAAGGGAATCAAGTGTGTCTAGACTGGCATAAACATGGCAGCGAGAATCAGCTCAAACCCACTATAAAAAGGAATTTCAAAAACAAAACAAAAAAACTGGGAAATTCTTTACAATTCCTTCAGGGTCTCTGATGAAACCTGGAATGACCCTATCTACAACGACAGCTGGATGTGGCATAAGGAGGGACACTTGGGACTGAGAGGATTGGTGAGATTGGGTGAGCAAATCCAGACCCTTTAAAGCAATAATGCCTGGCACCCATTCCATGGGTCCCAACTCTGCAGGTTGAAGGGAATATTACTACAGTTATAACATGTACGGGAAACCTAGAGAACGGACACACTGTGAATACGAAAGGTTTCTAAAACTCAAAAAATAGTCCCTCTCCTGGTGCTCCGGTTTGACTTTCCATCTGCTTTAATATCAATCTCCAAACTTGGAGAGACAGCCCCTTTAACCTCCTGGTTCGCACAGGTTTCCAATTTGGCAGAGGATGAAAGGGAAGAGGGAGAACCAATGAGAGAGAAGCTGTTAGGCATTTGGACGGGCACATATCACTCTAACTTCCCAGCAGGAAGAAGAATTAATCAAAGCCTCAGCCCCCCACCGGGAAACAGCATAGGTCCTGAACCAAAATTTTGGACTTGCGGTCAGCTCACAAAACAAGAGTTGAAAAATGGAGCTAAGGGGCACAGCAATTCACAAACTGGCTGAGTAATAAAGGACAGCTATCGTCCAAAAATCTGTTGAGGGAAGGCAAAGAGGCGGACTTGAAAGCGAGGCAGAATAGCAGGAAACAGATTTCAAGAGGTACGTTGGAATCGCCTTTAAAGCACAGGAAGAGGGGCACAACTTCGACAATGATGCACTTGGCCAAAAAGGGCGTATGCGTTTTCTCCTGAATATATTCAGGAGAAAACGCATACGCCCTTTTTGGCCAAGCAAGCAAGCGGGCAATGCAAATCTGCACTACAAAGAAGTATCACTTCCCACCGGTCAAAAGGGACATCCACAAAATGTGTAAAAACCAGAAAGGCAAGACAGGCCCTGGAGAACCGGGAGCCTTGTTATGCTGATGGGCGGGATGTAAATTGCCAACTGCCTCTCTGGAGGAGTACATTGTGTTCCCTAAAACAAGTAAAGAATAGAGCTACAGAGCCAAGGGCACTTGCAGTCTAGGGAATATACCTTGTGAATTCTGAAAATCAATAAGACAGAACAACCCCAAAATTTAGGGCTGCACTGCTTACAAGGACCTCAACATGGGTACACCTTAAATATCCCAGGAAATATAAAAGTGGTTCAAAAAATTGTGGTACTTACGTACGATGGAATATCCCTCAGCCATGAAATCAATGTCATAAGACCAGTAGCAGCAAAATGGGTGGTTTCAGGTACGATGATTCTAAGTGATATACGTCACACAGAAAAAGAAACGTATCATAAGATATCACTTATGAAGATCCTGTAAACATGGCTACAGTTGAACTGAGTTAGGAAAGAGAAGAGTGTCTCACATTTAGAAAACACTCTTATGCCTGCTTAAGGGGGAAGGAGAGGTGGGGTGATGCATAAAACCAGAGTTTGATATAAGCACAGGTACCGTTCCAAAAACCAACTATGGAATAGACAAGACCTACACCTTCCTCAGTGAAAGGGACTCAAAACCCCATATTTCCCGCAGAGGAATATATCTGACAAGTAAGAATCTTAAAACCTATGTATTGATATGTCTCCGTAAGGGAATCAAGTGTGTCTAGAGTGGCATAAACATGGCAGCGAGAATCAGCTCAAACCCACTATAAAAAGGAATTTTAAAAACAAAACAAAAAAAACTGGGAAATTCTATACAATTCCTTCAGGGTCTCTGATGAAACCTGGAATGACCCTATCTACAACGACAGCTGGATGTGGCATATGGCTGGACACTTGGGACTGAGAGGATTGGTGAGATTGGGTGAGCAAATGCAGACCCTTTAAAGCACAAATGCCTGGCACCCATTCCGTGGGTCCCAACTCTGCAGGTTGAAGGGAATATTACTACAGCTATAAAATATACGGGAAACCTAGAGAACGGACACACTGTGAATACGAAAGGTTTCTAAAACTCAACGAATAGTCCCTCTCCTGGTGCTCCGGTATGACTTTCCATCTGCTTTACTATCAACCTCCCAACTTGTAGAGACAGCCCCTTTAACCTCCTGGTTCGCACAGGTTGCCAATTTGGCAGAGGATGAAAGGGAAGAGGGAGAACCAATGAGAGAGTAGCTGTTAGGCATTTGGACGGGAACATATCACTCTAACTTCCCGGCAGGAAGAAGAATTAACCAAAGTCTCAGCCCCCCACCGGGAACAAGCATAGGTCCTGAACCAAAATTTTGGACATGCGGTCAGCTCACCAAAAACGAGTTGAAAAATGGAGATCAGGGGCACAGCAATGCACAAATTGGCCGAGTAATAAAGGACAACTATCGTCCAAAAATCTGTTGAGGGAAGACAACGAGGCGGACTTGAAAGCGAGGCAGAATAGCAGGAAACAGATTTCAAGAGGTACGTTGGAATCGCCTTTAAAGCACAGGAAGAGGGGCACAACTTCGACAATGATGTACTTGGCCAAAAAGGGCGTATGCGTTTTCTCCTGAATATATTCAGGAGAAATCGCATACGCCCTTTTTGGCCAAGCAAGCAAGCGGGCAATGCAAATCTGAACTACATAGAAGTATCACTTCCCTCCGGTCAAAAGGGACATCCACAAAATGTGTAAAAACCAGAAAGGCAAGACAGGCCCTGGAGAACAGGGAGCCTTGTTATGCTGATGGGCGGGATGTAAATTGCCAACTGCCTCTCTGGAGGAGTATATTGTGTTCCCTAAAAAAAGTAAAGAACAGAGCTAAAGAGCCAAGGGCACTTCCAGTCTAGGGAATATACCTTGGGAATTCTGAAAATCAATAAGACAGAGCCACCCCAAAATTTAGGGCTGCATTGCTTACAAGGACCTCAACTTGGGTACACCTTAAATATCCCAGGAAATATAAAAATGGTTCAAAAATTGTGGTACTTACGTACGATGGAATATCCCTCAGCCATGAAATCAATGTCATAAACCAGTAACAGCAAAATGGGTGGATTCAGGTACGATGATTCTAAGTGAAATAAGTCACAGAGAAAAAGAAACTTATCATAAGATATCACTTATGAAGATCCTGTAAACATGGCTACACTTGAACTGAGCTAGGAAAGAGAACAGAGTCTCACATTTAGAAAACACACTTATGCCTGCTTAAGGGGGAAGGAGAGGTGGGGTGATGCATAAAACCAGAGTTTGATATAAGCACAGGTACCGTTCCAAAAACCAACTATGGAATAGACAAGACCTACACCTTCCTCAGTGAAAGGGACTCAAAACCCCATATTTCCTGCAGAGGAATATATCTGACTAGTAAGAATCTTAAAACCTATGTATTGATATGTCTCCATAAGGGAATCAAGTGTGTCTAGACTGGCATAAACATGGCAGCGAGAATCAGCTCAAACCCCCTTAAAAAGGAATTTCAAAAACAAAACAAAAAAACTGGGAAATTCTTTACAATTCCTTCAGGGTCTCTGATGAACCCTTGAATGACCCTATCTACAATGACAGCTGGATGTGGCATAATGAGGGACACTTGGGACTGAGAGGATTGGTGAGATTGGGTGAGCAAATGCAGACCCTTTAAAGCAGAAATGCCTGGCACCCATTCCATGGGTCCCAACTCTCCAGGTTGAAGGGAATATTACTACAGCTATAACATGTACGGGAAACCTAGAGAACGGACACACTGTGAATACGAAAGGTTTCTAAAACTCAACGAATAGTCCCTCTCCTGGTGCTCCGGTTTGACTTTCCATCTGCTTTAATATCAACCTCCCAACTTGGAGAGACAGCCCTTTTTACCTCCTGGATCACACAGGTTGCCAAATTGGGAGAGGATGAAAGGGAAGAGGGAGAACCAATGAGAGAGTAGCTGTTAGGCATTTGGAAGGGCACATATCACTCTAATATCCCGGGAAGAAGAAGAATTAACCAAAGTCTCAGCCACCCACTGGGAACCAGTATAGGTCCTGAACCAAAATTTTGGACTTGCGGTCAGCTCACCAAAAACGATTTGAAAAATGGAGCTCAGGGGCACAGCAATTCACAAACTGGCCAAGTAATAAAGGACAACTATCGTCCATAAATCTGTTGAGGGAAGGCAACGAGGCAGACTTGAAAGCGAGGCAGGATAGCAGGAAACAGATTTCAAGAGGTACGTTGGAATCGCCTTTAAAGCACAGGAAGAGGGGCACAACTTCGACAATGAGGCACTTGGCCAAAAAGGTCCTATGCGTTTTCTCCTGAATATATTCAGGAGAAAACGCATACGCCCTTTTTGGCCAAGCAAGCAAGCGGGCAATGCAAATCTGCACTACATAGAAGTATCACTTCCCACCGGTCAAAAGGGACATCCACAAAATGTGTAAAAACCAGAAAGGCAAGACAGGCCCTGGAGAACAGGGAGCCTTGTTATGCTGATGGGCGGGATGTAAATTCCCAACTGCCTCTCTGGAGGAGTGCATTGTGTTCCCTAAAACAAGTAAAGAACAGAGCTAGAGAGCCAAGTGCACTTCCAGTCTTGGGAATATACCTTGGGAAACCTGAAAATCAATAAGACAGAGCCACCCCAAAATTTAGGGCTGCACTGTTTACAAGGATCTCAACTTGGATACACCTTAAGTATCCCAGGAAATTTAAAAATGGTTCAAAAAAGTGTGGTACATACGTACGATGGAATATCCCTCAGCCATGAAATCAATGTCATAAGACCAGTAGCAGCAAAATGGGTGGATTCAGGTATGATGATTCTAAGTGAAATAAGTCACACAGAAAAAGAAACTTATCATAAGATATCACTTATGAAGATCCTATAAACATGGCTACACTTGAACTGAGTTAGGAAAGAGAACAGTGTCTCACATTTAGAAAACACTCTTATGCCTGCTTAAGGGGGAAGGAGAGGTGGTGTGATCCATAAAACCAGAGTTTGATAAAAGCACAGGTACCGTTCCAAAAACCAACTATGGAATAGCCAAGACCTACACCTTCCTCAGTGAAAGGGACTCAAAACCCCATATTTCCCGCAGAGGAATATATCAGACTAGTAAGAATCTTAAAACCTATGTATTGATATGTCTCCGTAAGGGAATCAAGTGTGTCTAGACTGGCATAAACATGGCAGCGAGAATCAGCTCAAACCCACTATAAAAAGGAATTTCAAAAACAAAACAAAAAAACTGGGAAATTCTTTACAATTCCTTCAGGGTCACTGATGAAACCTGGAATGACCCTATCTACAACGACAGCTGGATGTGGCATAAGGAGGGACACTTGGGACTGAGAGGATTGGTGAGATTGGGTGAGCAAATCCAGACCCTTTAAAGCAATAATGCCTGGCACCCATTCCATGTGTCCCAACTCTGCAGGTTGAAGGGAATATTACTACAGTTATAACATGTACGGGAAACATAGAGAACGGACACACTGTGAATACGAAAGGTTTCTAAAACTCAAAAAATAGTCCCTCTCCTGGTGCTCCGGTTTGACTTTCCATCTGCTTTACTATCAATCTCCAAACTTGGAGAGACAGCCCCTTTAACCTCCTGGTTTGCACAGGTTTCCAATTTGGCAGAGGATGAAAGGGAAGAGGGAGAACCAATGAGAGAGAAGCGGTTAGGCATTTGGACGGGCACATATCACTCTAACTTCCCAGCAGGAAGAAGAATTAATCAAAGCCTCAGCCCCCCACCGGGAACCAGCATAGGTCCTGAACCAAAATTTTGGACTTGCGGTCAGCTCACAAAACAAGAGTTGAAAAATGGAGCTAAGGGGCACAGCAATTCACAAACTGGCTGAGTAATAAAGGACAGCTATCGTCCAAAAATCTGTTGAGGGAAGGCAAAGAGGCGGACTTGAAAGCGAGGCAGAATAGCAGGAAACAGATTTCAAGAGGTACGTTGGAATCACCTTTAAAGCACAGGAAGAGGGGCACAACTTCGACAATGATGCACTTGGCCAAAAAGGGCGTATGCGTTTTCTCCTGAATATATTCAGGAGAAAACGCATACGCCCTTTTTGGCCAAGCAAGCAAGCGGGCAATGCAAATCTGCACTACAAAGAAGTATCACTTCCCACCGGTCAAAAGGGACATCCACAAAATGTGTAAAAACCAGAAAGGCAAGACAGGCCCTGGAGAACCGGGAGCCTTGTTATGCTGATGGGCGGGATGTAAATTGCCAACTGCCTCTCTGGAGGAGTACATTGTGTTCCCTAAAACAAGTAAAGAATAGAGCTACAGAGCCAAGGGCACTTCCAGTCTAGGGAATATACCTTGTGAATTCTGAAAATCAATAAGACAGAGCAACCCCAAAATTTAGGGCTGCACTGCTTACAAGGACCTCAACATGGGTACACCTTAAATATCCCAGGAAATATAAAAGTGGTTCAAAAAATTGTGGTACTTACTTACGATGGAATATCCCTCAGCCATGAAATCAATGTCATAAGACCAGTAGCAGCAAAATGGGTGGTTTCAGGTACGATGATTCTAAGTGATATACGTCACACAGAAAAAGAAACGTATCATAAGATATCACTTATGAAGATCCTGTAAACATGGCTACAGTTGAACTGAGTTAGGAAAGAGAAGAGTGTCTCACATTTAGAAAACACTCTTATGCCTGCTTAAGGGGGAAGGAGAGGTGGGGTGATGCATAAAACCAGAGTTTGATATAAGCACAGGTACCGTTCCAAAAACCAACTATGGAATAGACAAGACCTACACCTTCCTCAGTGAAAGGGACTCAAAACCCCATATTTCCCGCAGAGGAATATATCTGACAAGTAAGAATCTTAAAACCTATGTATTGATATGTCTCCGTAAGGGAATCAAGTGTGTCTAGACTGGCATAAACATGGCAGCGAGAATCAGCTCAAACCCACTATAAAAAGGAATTTTAAAAACAAAACAAAAAAAACTGGGAAATTCTATACAATTCCTTCAGGGTCTCTGATGAAACCTGGAATGACCCTATCTACAACGACAGCTGGATGTGGCATATGGCTGGACACTTGGGACTGAGAGGATTGGTGAGATTGGGTGAGCAAATGCAGACCCTTTAAAGCACAAATGCCTGGCACCCATTCCGTGGGTCCCAACTCTGCAGGTTGAAGGGAATATTACTACAGCTATAAAATGTACGGGAAACCTAGAGAACGGACACTCTGTGAATACGAAAGGTTTCGAAAACTCAACGAATAGTCCCTCTCCTGGTGCTCCGGGTTGACTTTCCATCTGTTTTACTATCAACCTCAGAACTTGGAGAGACAGCCCCTTTAACGTCCAGGTTCGCACAGTTAGCCAATTTGGCAGAGGATGTAAGGGAAGAGGGAGAACCAATGAGAGAGTAGCTGTTAGGCATTTGGACCGGCACATATCACTGTAATTTCCTGGCAGGAAGAAGAATTAACCAAAGTCTCAGCCCCCCCACCGGGAACCAGTATAGGTCCTGAACCAAAATTTTGGACTTGCGGTCAGGTCACCATAAACGAGTTGAAAAATGGAGCTCAGGGGAACAGCAATTCACAAACTGGCCGAGTAATAAAGGACAACTATCGTCCAAAAATCCGTTGAGGGAAGGCAACGAGGCGGACTTGAAAGCGAGGCAGAATAGCAGGAAACAGATTTCAAGAGGTACGTTGGAATCGCCTTTAAAGCACAGGAAGAGGGGCACAACTTCGACAATGATGCACTTGGCCAAAAAGGGCGTATGCGTTTTCTCCTGAATATATTCAGGAGAAAACGCATACGTCCTTTTTGGCCAAGCAAGGAAGCGGGCAATGCAAATCTGCACTACAAAGAAGTATCACTTCCCACCGGTCAAAAGGGACATCCACAAAATGTGTAAAAACCAGAAAGGCAAGACATGCCCTGGAGAACAGGGGGCCTTGTTATGCTGATGGGCGGGATGTAAATTGCCAACTGCCTCTCTGGAGGAGTGCATTGTGTTCCCTAAAACAAGTAAACAACAGAGCTACAGAGCCAAGGGCACTTTCAGTCTAGGGAATATTCCTTGGGAAAACTGAAAATCAATAAGACAGAGCCACCCCAAAATTTAGGGCTGCACTGCTTACAAGGACCTCAACTTGGGTACACCTTAAATATCCCAGGAAATATAAAAATGGTTCAAAAAATTGTGGTACTTACGTACGATGGAATATCCCTCAGCTATGAAATCAATGTCATAAGACCAGTAGCAGCAAAATGGGTTGATTCAGGTACGATGATTCTAAGTGAAATAAGTCACACAGAAAAAGAAACTTATCATAAGATATCACTTATGAAGATCCTGTAATCATGGCTACACTTGAACTGAGTTAGGAAAGAGAACAGTGTCTCACATTTAGAAAACACTCTTATGCCTGCTTAAGGGGGAAGGAGAGGTGGGGTGATGCATAAAACCTGAGTTTGATATAAGCACAGGTACCGTTCCAAAAACCAACTATGGAATAGACAAGACCTACACCTTCCTCAGTGAAATGGACTCAAAACACCATATTTCCCACAGAGGAATATATCTGACTAGTAAGAATCTTAAAACCTATGGATAGATATGTCTCTGTAAGGGAATCAAGTGTGTCTAGACTGGCATAAACATGGCAGCAAGAATCAGCTCAAACCCACTATAAAAAGGAATTTCAAAAACAAAAGAAAAAAACTGGGAAATTCTTTACAATTCCTTCAGGGTCTCTGATGAAACCAGGAATGACCCGATCTACAATGACAGCTGGATGTGGCATAAGGCTGGACACTTGGGACTGAGACGATTGGTGAGATCGGTTGAGCAAATGCAGACCCTTTAAAGCACAAATGCCTGGAACCCAATCCATGGGTCCCAACTCTCCAGTTTGAAAGGAATATTACTCCAGCTATAACATGTACGGGAATCCTAGAGAATGGACACACTGTGAATACGAAAGGTTTCTAAAACTCAACGAATAGTCTTTCTCCTGGTGCTCCGGTTTGACTTTCCATCTGCTTTACTATCAATCTCCCAACTTTGAGAGACAGCCCCATTAACCTCCTGGTTCGCACAGGTTGCCAATTTGGCAGAGGATGAAAGGGAAGAGGGAGAAACAATGAGAGAGTAGCTGTTAGGCATTTGGACGGGCACATATCACTCTAATTTCCCAGCAGGAAGAAGAATTAACCAAAGTCTCAGCCACCCACCGGGAACCAGTATAGGTCCTGAACCAAAATTTTGGACTTGCGGTCAGCTCACCAAAAACGAGTTGAAAAATGGAGCTCAGGGGCACAGCAATTCACAAACTGGCCGAGTAATAAAGGACAACTATCGTCCAAAAATCTGTTGAGGGAAAGCAACGAGGCGGACTTGAAAGCGAGGCAGAATAGCAGGAAACAGATTTCAAGAGGTAAGTTGGAATCGCCTTTAAAGCAGAGGAAGAGGGGCACAACTTCGACAATGATGCACTTGGCCAAAAAGGGCGTATGCGTTTTCTCCTGAATATATTCAGGAGAAAACGCATACGCCCTTTTTGGCCAAGCAAGCAAGCGGGCAATGCAAATCTGCACTACAAAGAAGTATCACTTCCCTCGGGTCAAAAGGGACATCCACAAAATGTGTAAAAACCAGAAAGGCAGGACAGGCACTGGAGAACAGGGAGCCTTTTTATGCTGATGGTCGGTTTGTAAATTGCCAACTGCCTCTCTGGAGGAGTACATTGTGTTTCCTAAAACAAGTAAAGAACAGAGCTACAGAGCCAAGGGCACTTCCAGTCTAGGGAATATACCTTGGGAAAACTGAAAATCAATAAGACAGAGCCACCCCAAAATTTAGGGCTGCACTGCTTACAAGGACCTCAACTTGGATACACCTTAAATATCCCAGGAAATATAAAAATGGTTCAAAAAATTGTGGTACTTACGTACGATGGAATATCCCTCAGCCATGAAATCAATGTCATAAGACCAGTAGCAGCAAAATGGGTGGATTCAGGTACGATGATTCTAAGTGAAATAAGTCACACAGAAAAAGAAACTTATCATAAGATATCACTTATGAAGATCCTGTAAACATGGCTACACTTGAACTGAGTTAGGAAAGAGAACAGTGTCTCACATTTAGAAAACACGCTTATGCCTGCTTAAGGGGGAAGGAGAGGTGGGATGATGCATAAAACCAGAGTTTGATATAAGCACAGGTACCGTTCCAAAAACCAACTATGGAATAGACAAGACCTACACCTTCCTCAGTGAAAGGGACTCAAAACCCCATATTTCCCACAGAGGAATATATCTGACTAGTAAGAATCTTAAAACTTATGTATTGATATGTCTCCATAATGGAAGCAACTGTGTGTAGACTGGCATAAACATGGCAGCGAGCATCAGCTCAAACCCACTATAAAAAGGAATTTCAAAAACAAAACAAAAAAACTGGGAAATTCTTTACAATTCCTTCAGGGTCTCTGATGAAACCTATAATGACCCTATCTACAATGACAGCTGGATGTGGCATAAGGCTGGACCCTTGGAACTGAGAGGCTTGGTGAGATTTTGTGAGCAAATGCAGACCCTTTAAAGCACAAATGTCTGGCACCCATTCCATGGGTCCCAACTCTCCAGGTTGAAGGGAATATTACTACAGCTCTAACATGTTCGGGAAACCTAGAGAACGGACACACTGTGAATACGAAAGGTTTCTAGAACTCAGCGAATAGTCCCTCTCCTGGTGCTCCTGTTTGACTTTACACCTGCTTTACTATCAACCTCCAAACTTGGAGAGACAGCCACTTTAACCTCCTGGTTCGCACAGGTTGCCAATTTGGAAGAGGATGAAAGGGAAGAGGGAGAACCAATGAGAGAGTAGCTGTTACTCATTTGGACGGGCACATATCACTCTAATTTCCCGGCAGGAAGAAGAATTAACCAAAGTCTCAGCCACCCACTGGGAACCAGCATAGGTCCTGAACCACAATTTTGGACATGCGGTCAGCTCACCATAAACGAGTTGAAAAATGGAGCTCAGGGGAACAGCAATTCACAAACTGGCCTAGTTTAAAGGACAACTATCGTCCAAAAATCTGTTGAGGGAAGGCAACGAGGCGGACTTGAAAGCGAGGCAGAATAGCAGGAAACAGATTTCAAGAGGTACGTTGGAATCGCCTTTAAAGCACAGGAAGAGGGGCACAACTTCGACAATGATGCACTTGGCCAAAAAGGGCGTATGCGTTTTCTCCTGAATATATTCAGGAGAAAACGCATACGCCCTTTTTGGCCAAGCAAGCAAGCGGCCAATGCAAATCTGCACTACAAAGAAGTATCACTTCCCACCGGTCAAAAGGGACATCCACAAAATGTGTAAAAACCAGAAAGGCAAGACAGGCCCTGGAGAACCGGGAGCCTTGTAATGCTGATGGGTGGGATGTAAATTGCCAACTGCCTCTCTGGAGGAGTGCATTGTGTTCCCTAAAACAAGCAAACAACAGAGCTACAGAGCCAAGGGCACTTCCAGTCTAGGGAATATACCTTGGGAAAACTGAAAATCAATAAGACAGAGCCACCCCAAAATTTAGGGCTGCACTGCTTTCAAGGACCTCTACTTGGGTACACCTTAGGTATCCCAGGAAATATAAATATGGTTCAAAAAATTGTGGTACTTACGTACGATGGAATATCCCTCAGCCATGAAATCAATGACATAAGACCAGTAGCAGCAAAATGGGTGGATTCAGGTACGATGATTCTAAGTGAAATAAGTCACACAGAAAAAGAAACTTATCATAAGATATCACTTATAAAGATCCTGTAAACATGGCTACACTTGAACTGAGTTAGGAAAGAGAACAGTGTCTCACATTTAGAAAACACTCTTATGCCTGCTCAAGGGTGAAGGAGAGGTGGGGTGATGTATAAAACCAGCGTTTGATATAAGCACAGGTACTGTTCCAAAAACCAACTATGGAATAGACAAGACCTACACCTTCCTCAGTGAAAGGGACTCAAAACCCCATATTTCCTGCAGAGGAATATATCTGACTAGTAAGAATCTTAAAACCTATGTATAGATATGTCTCCGTAAGGGAATCAAGTGTGTCTAGACTGGCATAAACATGGCAGCGAGAATCAGCTCAAACCCACTATAAAAAGGAATTGCAAAAACAAAACAAAAAAACTGGGAAATTCTTTACAATTCCGTCAGGGTCTCTGATGAAACCTGGTATGACCCTGTCTACAATGAATGCTGGATGTGGCATAAGTCTGGACACTTGGGACTGAGACGATTGGTGAGATTTGGTGAGCAAATGCAGACCCTTTAAAGCACAAATGCCTGGCACCCATTCCATGGGTCCCAACTCTCTAGGTTGAAGGGAATATTACTACAGCTATAACATGTACGGGAAACCTAGAGAACGGACACACTGTGAATACGAAAGGTTTCTAAAACTCAACGAATAGTCCCTCTCCTGGTGCTCCGGTTTGACTTTCCATCTGCTTTACTATCAACCTCCCAACTTGGAGAGACAGCCCCTTTAACCTCCAGGTTCGCACAGGTTGCCAATTTGGCAGAGGATGAAAGGGAAGAGGGAGAACCAATGAGAGAGTAGCTGTTAGGCATTTGGACCGGCACATATCACTCTAATTTCCCGGCAGGAAGAAGAATTAACCAAAGTCTCAGCCACCCACTGGGAACCAGTATAGGTCCTGAACCAAAATTTTGGACATGTGGTCAGCTCACAAAAAACGAGTTGAAAAATGGAGCTCAGGGGCACAGCAATTCACAAACTGGCAGAGTAATAAAGAACAACTATCTTCCAAAAATCTGTTGAGGGAAGGCAACGAGGCGGACTTGAAAGCGAGGCAGAATAGCAGGAAACAGATTTCAAGAGGTACGTTGGATCACCTTTAAAGCATAGGAAGAGGGGCACAACTTCGACAGTGATGCACTTGGCCAAAAAGGGCGTATGCGTTTTCTCCTGAATATATTCAGGAGAAAACGCATACGCCCTTTTTGGCCAAGCAAGCAAGCGGGCAATGCAAATCTGCACTACAAAGAAGTATCACTTCCCACCGGTCAAAAGGGACATCCACAAAATGTGTAAAAACCAGAAAGGCAAGACAGGCCCTCGAGAACAGGGAGCCTTGTTATGCTGATGGGCGGGATGTAAATTGCCAAGTGCCTCTATGGAGGAGTGCATTGTGTTCCCTAAAACAAGCAAACAACAGAGCTACAGAGCCAAGGGCACTTCCAGTCTAGGGAATATACCTTGGGAAAACTGAAAATCAATAAGACAGAGCCACCCCAAAATTTAGGGCTGCACTGCTTACAAGGACCTCAACTTGGGTACACCTTAAATATCCCAGGAAATATAAAAATGGTTCAAAAAATTGTGGTACTTACGTACGATGGAATATCCCTCAGCCATGAAATCAATTTCATAAGACCACTAGCAGCAAAATGGGTGGATTCAGGTACGATGATTCTAAGTGAAATAAGTCACACAGAAAAAGAAACTTATCATAAGATATCACTTATGAAGAACCTGTAAACATGGCTACACTTGAACTGCGTTAGGAAAGAGAACAGTGTCTCACATTTAGAAAAAAATCTTATGCCAGCTTAAGGGGGAAGGAGAGGTGGGGTGATGCATAAAACCAGAGTTTGATATAAGCACAGGTACCGTTCCAAAAACCAACTATGAAATAGACAAGACCTACACCTTCCTCAGTGAAAGGGACTCAAAACCCCATATTTCCCGCAGAGGAATATATCAGACTAGTAAGAATCTTAAAACCTATGTATTGATATGTCTCCGTAAGGGAATCAAGTGTGTCTAGACTGGCATAAACATGGCAGTGAGGATCAGGTCAAACCCACTATAAAAAGGAATTTCAAAAACAAAACAAAACAACTGGGAAATTCTTTACAATTCCTTCAGGGTCTCTGATGAAACCTGGAATGACCCTATCTACAACGACAGCTGGATGTGGCATAAGGCTGGACAATTGGGACTGAGAGGAATGCTGAGATTGGGTGAGCAAATGCAGACCCTTTAAAGCACAAATGCCTGGCACCCATTCCATGGGTCCCAACTCTCCAGGTTGAAGGGAATATTACTACAGCTATAACATGTACGGGAAACCTAGAGAACGGACACACTGTGAATACGAAAGGTTTCTAAAACTCAACGAATAGTCCCTCTCCTGGTGCTCCGGTTCGGCTTTCCATCTGCTTTACTATCAATCTCCCAAATTGGAGTGACAGCCCCTTTAACCTCCTGGTGCGCACAGGTTTTCAATTTGGCAGGGGATGAAATGGAAGATGGAGAACTAATGAGAGAGTAGCTGTTAGGCATTTGGACGGGCACATATCACTCTAATTTCCCGGCAGGAAGAAGAATTAACCAAAGTCTCATGCCCCCACCGGGAAACAGCATAGGTCCTGAATGAAAATTTTGGACTTGCGGTCAGCGCACCAAAAACGAGTTGAAAAATGGAGCTCAGGGGTACAGCAATTCACAAACTGGCCGAGTAATAAAGGACAACTATCGTCCAAAAATCAGTTGAGGGAAGGCAACGAGGAGGACTTGAAAGCGAGGCAGAATAGCAGGAAACAGATTTCAAGAGGTACGTTGGAATCGCCTTTAAAGAACGGGAAGAGGGGCCCAACTTCGACAATGATGCACTTGGCCAAAAAGGGCGTATGCGTTTTCTCCTGAATATATTCAGGAGAAAACGCATACGCCCTTTTTCGCCAAGGAAGCAAGCAGGCAATGGAAATCTGCACTACAAAGAAGTATCACTTCCCAACGGTCAAAAGGGACATCCACAAAATGTGTAAAAACCAGAAAGGCAAGACAGGCCCTGGAGATCAGGGAGCCTTGTTATGCTGATGGGCAGGATGTAAATTGACAACTGCCTCTCTGGAGGAGTGTATTGTGTTCCCTAAAACAAGTAAACAACAGAGCTACAGAGCCAAGGGCACTTCCAGTCTAGGGAATATACCTTCGGAAAACTGAAAATCAATAAGACACAGCCACCCCAAAATTTAGGGCTGCACTGCTTACAAGGACCTCAACTTGGATACACCTTAAATATCCCAGGAAATATAAAAATGGTTCAAAAAATTGTGGTACTTCCATACGATGGAATATCCCTCAGCCATGAAATCAATGTCATAAGACCAGTAGCAGCAAAATGGGTGGATTCAGGTACGATGATTCTAAGTGAAATAAGTCACACAGAAAAAGAAACTTATCATAAGATATCACTTATGAAGATCCTGTAAACATGGCTACACTTGAACTCAGTTAGGAAAGAGAACAGAGTCGCACATTTAGAAAACACTCTTATGGCTGCTTAAGGGGGAAGGAGAGGTGGGGTGATGCATAAAACCACAGTTTGATATAAGCACAGGTACCGTTCCAAAAACCAACTAAGGAATAGACAAGACCTACACATTCCTCAGTGAAAGGGACTCAAAACCCCATATTTCCCACAAAGGAATATATCTGTCTAGTAAGAATCTTAAAACCTATGTATTGATATGTCTCCGTAAGGGAATCAAGTGTGTCTACCCTGGCATAAACATGGCAGCGTAATCAGCTCAAACCCACTATAAAAAGGAATTACAAAAACTAAACAAAACTAAAATGGAAATTCTTTACAATTCCTTCATGGTCTCTGATGAAACCTGGAATTACCCTATCTACAATGACAGCTGGATATGGCATAAGTCTGGACACTTGGGACTGAGAGGATTGGTGAGATTGGGTGAGCAAATGCAGACCCTTTATAGCAATAATGCGTGGCACCCATTCCATGGGTCCCAATTCTCCAGGTTGAAGGGAATATTACTACAGATATAACATGTACGGGAAACCTAGAGCATGGACACACTGTGAATACGAAAGGTTTCTAAAACTCAACGAATAGTCCCTCTCCTGGTGCTCCAGTTTCACTTTCCAACTGCTTTACTATCAATCTCCCAACTTGGAGAGACAGCCCCTTTAACCTACTGGTTCGCACAGGATACCAGTTTGGCTGAGGATGAAAGTGAAGAGGGAGAACCAATGAGAGAGTAGCTGTTAGGCATTTGGACGGGCAAATGTCAATCCAATTTCCCAGCAGGAAGAAGAATTAACCAAAGTCTCAGCGCCCCATCGCAAACCAGTATAGGTCCTGAACCAAAATTTTGGACTTGCGGTCAGCTCACAAAAAACGAGTAGAATAATGGAGCTCAGGGGCACAGCAATTCACAAACTGGCAGAGTAATAAAGGACAACTATCGTCCAAAAATCTGGTGAGGGAAGGCAACGAGGCAGACATGAAAGCGAGGCAGAATACCAGGAAACAGATTTCAAGAGGTACGTTGGAATCGCGTTTGAAGCACAGAAAGAGGGGCAAAATTTCAAAAATGATGCACTTGGCCAAATACAGCGTATGTGTTTTCTCATGAATATATTCAGGAGAAAACGCATACGCCCTTTTTGGCCAAGCAAGCAGGCGGGCAATGAAAATCTGCACTACAAAGGAGTATCACTTTCCACAGGTCTAAAAGGGACATCCACAAAATGTGTAAAAACGAGAAAGGCAAAACAGGCCCTGGAGAACAGGGAGTCTTGTTATGCTGATGGGCGGGATGTAAATTGCCACCTGCCTCTCTGGATGAGTGCATTGTGTTCCCTAAAACAAGTAAACAACAGAGCTACAGAGCCAAGGGCACTTCCAGTCTAGGGAATATACCTTGGGAAACCTGAAAATCAATAAGACAGAGCCACCCCAAAATTTAGGGCTTCACTGCTTACAAAAACCTCAACTTGGGTACACCTTAAATATCCCAGGAAATATAAAAATGGTTGAAAAAATTGTGGTACTTCCGTACGATGGAATATCCCTCAGCCATGCAATCAATGGCATAAGACCAGTAGCAGCAAAATGAGGTTGATGAGGTATGATGCTTCTAAGTGAAATAAGTCACACAGAAAAAGAAACTTATATTAAGATATCACTTATGAAGATCCTGTAAACATGGCTACACTTGAACTCAGTTAGGAAAGAGAACAGAGTCTCACATTTGGAAAACACTCTTATGCCTGCTTAAGGGGGAATGAGAGGTGGGGTGATGCATAAAATCAGAGTTTGATATAAGCACAGGTACCGTTCCAAAAACAAACTATGGAATAGACAAGACCTACACCTTCCTCAGTGAAAGGGACTTGAGGCATCTGTGAGTAACCGTGAGCTGAGCCCCAGGCCAGCTGCTGTTGAACTTTTCCCACCCTTCCCAGGTAAAACACCTGAATATGTACAAGGCCTTGAAAGCCTAGAGAAGGGCCGTGGAGCCACACCAGAGACAGCATGCAGACCAACTTTGTGCCTGCAGGCCAGCCAGGATGGTCCTGGCCCTGGGCGCTCTTCTGGAAGCTTTCCATTGCCCTGCCTCAGATACCCCTCCTGTCCCGGCCCCCACTGCTTTTTTCCTTCCTCACCTCTGTCCACAGAGAAATTCCAGCGGAAGGTATGGGTGACACATCCTCTTCTTTACAGGTGGAAGCCTGGCAACTCCTGCAGAAAGTCCAACAGAGACACACTCACAACGGGGCACCCACAAAGCCGTGACCTCACAATCACTCCCACCAGCACAGCCCCGAGACTGCTGACTGGGCAGAGAATATGGCGTCAGGCAGAGCTTCAGGGGCTATTGCTGCCTGCAGTGCTGTTTATATTGACCTCAACACAGGCACACCTTTGGAGGGCCGGCCGGCAGGGTCAGGCTACCCAGGTCAGCTAATCCTCAGCCCTCAGGGAATCACATTGTTGAAAATGGACCTCGCTAAGGCAGAATAGAAGCCAAGGAATAAAAGGACACAATGCCATTTGCAGCACCGTAGGTGTGTCTAGAGGTAATCACGTGACTTGTAGTAAGTCAGAAAGTGAAAGACACTTATCATATCATATCTCTTATAGGTGTGACCGCAAAATGGATACCAGGGCAGATATTTCCACGGAGAAGGGCAATCACAGATTCATTCAACAAACTTATGGTTCACCAATGGAAAGGTGTGAGCATTGGTTTCATTATGATACTGGGGTTAACAGACATATACAAACACAGGTGACATATATAATCACCGAAGTCCTACAGAATACCAAGAGAAGAATACTCAACATTCTGTCATAAGGTACATGGGAAAAGGATCCCAGGAAGAACTGACATATGTATATGTGTAAAAGAACCACATCTTCCACACCTACAACAAGCCAAACATTGTAATCAAATTTGCTGTAATAAAAAATAAAAAAAATTAAATTAAAAACACGAACAAGAAGTAGTGAGACAAACTTGAGGGGCTTTCTCCTGGCACATTCCATTCTATATTCCAATCTAGAACACGACTTCCATTGAGGTTCTGTTGCCCCAGTAACCAGATTTGGTAAGGGAGACCTGCTGCCACCTTGTGGCCGTTTCACACAACAGCAGCTTTAATCCCAGCGCTAATGGTCAGTTGATATTCAAAATCATTGCAGGCCTGTAAATGACACCTGCCCTGAAAACAAATCCTGGGTTCATATATCGACCAAAAAATTCAAAGGACGTCCATATTTCAAAACGACAGTTTCAAAAGGCATATTTTACACACATTAGTGTTCTGCTTCTTTTTCTTTCTTTCTTTTTTTGTTAAAAAAACGGAATGGCAAAAAGCATCCCTCAGAATGGGCGAAAATATTTGCAAACGAATCAATGGACAAAGGATTAATCTCCAATATATATAAAGAGCTCATGCAGCTTAATATTAAAAAAACAAACAACCCAATACAAAAATGGGCAGAAGATCTAAAGAGACGTTACTTCAAAGAAGACACAGAGACGGCCAAGACGCACATGAAAAGCTGCTCAACATCACTAATTATTAGAGAAATGCAAATCAAAACTACAATGAGGTATCACCTCACACCTGTTAGAATCGGCATCATCAGAAAATCTACAAACAACGAATTCTGGGGAGGGTGTGGACAAAAGGATCCCTCTTCCACTAGTGGTGGAAATGTAAATTGATACAGTCACGATGGAGAACAGTATGGAGTTTCCTTAAAAAAACTAGAAATAGAATGACCATATGATCCAGCAATCCCACTTCTGGGCATATACCCAGAGAAAACCATAAATCAAAAAGGCACATTCACCACAATGCTCATTTCAGCACTATTTACGATAGCCAGGTAATGGAAGCAACCTAAATACCCACAGACAGACGAATGGATAAAGATGTGGTACATATATAAAATGGAATATTACTCAGCCATAAGAAGGAATGAAAGTGGGTCATTTATAGAGACGTCGATGGATCTAGAGACTGTCATACAGAATGAAGTAAGTCAGAAAGAGACAAACAAATATTGTATATTAATGCATATATGTGGAACCTAGGAAAATGGTACAGATGAACTGCTTTGCAGGGAAGAAATAGAGACACAGAGGTAGAGAACACACGTATGGACGCCAAGTGTGGGAAGCCATGGGTTGGTGGTGGTGGGATGAGTTGGGAGATTGGGATTGACCTGTATACATGTATATGCATAAAATACATAACTAATAATAACCTGTGTATAAAAAAATAAATAAAATAAAATTTCAAAATTTTAAAAAATAAAACTTAAAAATAAAACAGAAAAAAGTTCTTCCCTTCACACAGATGTATTTATATGAATGAATTATTTCCATGCTTATATCTATAAATACATAAAAGAGGAATAAAATCTAACTTGAACCAAAAAAGAAAAAAAAAACCTGAACCCACCAGTTATACAGAGGAAAACACTATCAGGGCACTTGCTCCAGCGGTAAACAATTCTGAAATTGGTCAGAGGTGGGGAATCATCTCCCATACAGCCAGCAGCCCACTCCTATGCAAAGAGCGTCCTCATTGCAATGGTGGGGGCCATTCCGAGGCATCTGTGAGTAACCGTGACATGAGCCACAGGCCAGATGCCTTTGAACTTTTCCCACTCTTCCGAGGTAAAACACCTGAATATGTACAAGGGCTTGAAAGCCTAGAGGAAGGGCCGTGGAGCCACACCAGCGACAGCACGCAGGCCAACTTGGTGCCTGCAGGCCAGCCAGGATGGTCCTGGCCCTGGGCGCTCTTCTGGAAGCTTTCCATTGCCCTGCCTGTGATACCCCTCCTCTCCCGGCCCCACTGATTTTTTCATTTCACCTCTGTCCGGAGAGAAATTCCAGCGGAAGTTATGGGTGCCACATCCTCTTCTTTACAGGTGGCAGCCTGGCAACTCCTGCAGAAAGTCCAGCAGAGACCCACTCACACAGGGCCACCCACAAAGCCGTGGCCCCTCACTGCCTCCCACCAGCACAGCCCCGAGACTGCTGACGGGGCAGAGAATATGGAGTCAGGCACAGCTTCAAGGGCTATTGCTGCCTGCAGCGCTCTTTATATTGACCTCAACCCAGGCACAACTGGGGAGGGCCGGCCGGCAGGGTCAGGCTACCCAGGTCAGCTAATCCGCAGCCCTCAGGGAACCACATTGTTGAAAATGGACCTCGCTAAGGCAGAATAGAAGCCAAGGAATAAAAGGACACAATGCCATTTGCAGCACCATAGGTGTGTCTAGAGGTAATCACGTGACTTGTAGTAAGTCAGAAAGTGAAAGACACATATCATATCATATCTCTTATAGGTTTGACCGAAAAATGGATACCAGGTCAGATATTTCCACGGAGAAGGGCAATCACAGATTCATTCAACAAACTTATGGTTCACCAATGGAAAGGTGTGAGGATTGGTTTCATTATGATATTGGGGTTAACAGACATATACAAACACAGGTGACATATATAATCACCAAAGACCTACAGAATACCAAGAGAAGACCACTCAACTTTCTGTCTTAAGGTACATGGGAAAAGGATCCCAGGAAGTACATACATATGTATATGTGTAAAAGAACCACATCTTCCACACCTACAACAAGCCAAACATTGTAATCAAATTTGCTGTAATAAAAAATAAAAAATTAAATTAAAAACACGAACAAGAAGTAGTGAGACAAACTTGAGGGGCTTTCTCCTGGCACATTCCATTCTAAATTCCAATCTAGAACACGACTTCCATTGAGGCTCTGTTGCCCCAGTAACCAGATTTGGTAAGGGAGAACTGCTGCCACCTTGTGGCCGTTTCACACAACAGCAGCTTTAATCCCAGCGCTAAGGGTCAGTTGATATTCAAAATCATTGCAGGCCTGTAAATGACACCTGCCCTGAAAACAAATCCTGGGTTCATACATCGACCAAAAAATTCAAAAGACGTCCATATTTCAAAACGACAGTTTCAAAAGGCATATTTTACACACATTAGTGTTCTGCTTCTTTTTCTTTCTTTCTTTTTTTCTTAAAAAAACGGGAATGGCAAAAAGCATCCCTCAGAATGGGCGAAAATATTTGCAAACGAATCAGTGGACAAAGGTTTAATCTCCAATATATATAAAGAGCTCATGCAGCTTAATATTAAAACAACAAACAACCCAATACAAAAATGGGCAGAAGATCTAAAGAGACGTTTCTTCAAAGAAGACACAGAGATGGCCAAGACGCTCATGAAAAGCTGCTCAACATCACTAATTATTAGAGAAATGCAAATCAAAACTACAATGAGGTATCACCTCACACCTGTTAGAATCGGCATCATCAGAAAATCTACAAACAACGAATTCTGTAGAGGGTGTGGACAAAAGGATCCCTCTTCCACTAGTGGTGGAAATGTAAATTGATACAGTCACGATGGAGAACAGTATGGAGTTTCCTTAAAAAAACTAGAAATAGAATGACCATATGATCCAGCAATCCCACTTCTGGGCATATACCCAGAGAAAACCATAAATCAAAAAGGCACATTCACCACAATGCTCATTTCAGCACTATTTACGATAGCCAGGTAATGGAAGCAACCTAAATACCCACAGACAGACGAATGGATAAAGATGTGGTACATATATAAAATGGAATATTACTCAGCCATAAGAAGGAATGAAACTGGGTCATTTGTAGAGACGTCGATGGATCTAGAGACTGTCATACAGAATGAAGTAAGTCAGAAAGAGACAAACAAATATTGTATATTAATGCATATATGTGAAACCTAGAAAAATCGTACAGATGAACTGGTTTGCAGGGAAGAAAGAGAGACACAGATATAGAGAACACACGTATGGACACCCACTGTGGGAAGCCATGGGGAGGTGGTGTTGGGATGAGTTCGGAGACTGGGATTGACCTGTATACATGTATATGCATAAAATACATAACTAATAATAACCTGCTGTATAAAAAATAAATAAAATTAAATTTCAAAATTTTAAAAAATAAAACTTAAAAATAAAAGAGAAAAAAGTTCTTCCCTTCACACAGATGTATTTATATGAATGAATTATTTCCATGCTTATATCTATAAATACATAAAAGAGGAATAAAATCTAACTTGAACCAAAAAAGAAAAAAAAAACCTGAACCCACGAGTTAGACAGAGGAAAACCCTATCAGGGCACTTGTTCCAGCGGTAAACAATTCTGAAATTGGTCAGAGGTGGGGAATCATCTCCCATACAGCCACCAGCCCACTCCTACGCAAGGAGCGTCCTCATTGCAAAGCGGGGGGCCATGCCGAGGCATCTGTGAGTAACCGTGAGCTGAGCCCCACGCCAGCTGCTGTTGAACTTTTCCCACCCTTCCCAGGTAAAACACCTGAATATGTACAAGGCCTTGAAAGCCTAGAGGAAGGGGCGTGGAGCCACACCAGCGACAGCACGCAGGCCAACTTGGTGCCTGCAGGCCAGCCAGGATGGTCCTGGCCCTGGGCGCTCTTCTGGGAGCTTTCCATTGCCCTGCCTGAGATACCCCTCCTGTCCCGGCCCCCACTGCTTTTTTCCTTCCTCACCTCTGTCCACAGAGAAATTCCAGCGGAAGGTATGGGTGACACATCCTCTTCTTTACAGGTGGAAGCCTGGCAACTCCTGCAGAAAGTCCAGCAGAGACCCACTCACACCGGGCCACCCACAAAGCCGTGACCCCTCACTCCCTCCCACCAGCACAGCCCCGAGACTGCTTACTGGGCAGAGAATATGGCGTCAGGAAGAGCTTCAGGGGCTATTGCTGCCTGCAGTGGTGTTTATATTGGTCTCAACACAGGCACAACTGGGGAGGGCCGGCCGGTAGGGTCAGGCTACCCAGGTCAGCTAATCCTCAGCCCTCAGGGAATCACATTGTTGAAAATGGACCTCGCTAAGGCAGAATATAAGCCAGGGAATAAAAGGACACAATGCCATTTGCAGCACCTAGGTGTGTCTAGAGGTAATCACGTGACTTGTAGTAAGTCAGAAAGTGAAAGACACATATCATATCATATCTCTTATAGGTGTGACCGCAAAATGGATACCAGGGCAGATATTTCCACGGAGAAGGGCAATCACAGATTCATTCAACAAACTTATGGTTCACCAATGGAAAGGTGTGAGGATTGGTTTCATTATGATAGTGGGGTTAACAGACATATACAAACACAGGTGACATATATAATCACCAAAGACCTACAGAATACCCAGAGAAGACTACTCAACATTCTGTCATAAGGTACATGGGAAAAGGATCCCAGGAAGAACTGACATATGTATATGTGTAAAAGAACCACATCTTCCACACCTACAACAAGCCAAACATTGTAATCAAATTTGTTGTAATAAAAAATAAAAAATTAAATTAAAAACACGAACAAGAAGTAGTGAGAAAAACTTGAGGGGCTTTCTCCTGGCACATTCCATTCTAAATTCCAATCTAGAACACGACTTCCATTGAGGCTCTGTTGCCCCAGTAACCAGATTTGGTAAGGGAGAACTGCTGCCACCTTGTGGCCGTTTCACACAACAGCAGCTTTAATCCCAGCACTAATGGTCAGTTGATATTCAAAATCATTGCAGGCCTGTAAATGACACCTGCCCTGAAAACAAATCCTGGGTTCATATATCGACCAAAAAATTCAAAGGACGTCCATATTTCAAAACGACAGTTTCAAAAGGCATATTTTACACACATTAGTGTTCTGCTTCTTTTTCTTTCTTTCTTTTTTTGTTAAAAAAACGGGAATGGCAAAAAGCATCCCTCAGAATGGGCGAAAATATTTGCAAACGAATCAATGGACAAAGGTTTAATCTCCAATATATATAAAGAGCTCATGCAGCTTAATATTAAAACAACAAACAACCCAATACAAAAATGGGCAGAAGATCTAAAGAGACGTTTCTTCAAAGAAGACACAGAGATGGCCAAGATGCAAATGAAAAGTTGCTCTACATCATAATTATTAGAGAAATGCAAATCAAAACTACAATGAGGTATCACCTCACACCTGTTAGAATCGGCATCATCAGAAAATCTACAAACAACGAATTCTGGAGAGGGTGTGGACAAAAGGATCCCTCTTCCACTAGTGGTGGAAAAGTAAATTGATACAGTCACAATGGAGAACAGTATGGAGTTTCCTTAAAAAAACTAGAAATAGAATTACCATATGATCCAGCAATCCCACTTCTGGGCATATACCCAGAGAAAACCATAAATCAAAAAGGCGCATTCACCACAATGCTCATTTCAGCACTATTTACGATAGCCAGGTAATGAAAGCAACCTAAATTCCCACAGACAGACGAATGGATAAAGATGTGGTACATATATAAAATGGAATATTACTCAGCCATAAGAAGGAATGAAACTGGGTCATTTGTAGAGACGTCGATGGATCTAGAGACTGTCATACAGAATGAAGTAAGTCAGAAAGAGACAAACAAATATTGTGTATTAATGCATATACGTGGAACCTAGAAAAATGGTACAGATGAACTGGTTTGCAGGGAAGAAATAGAGACACAGAGGTAGAGAACATACGTATGGACACCAAGTGTGGGAAGCCATGGGGAGGTGGTGTTGGGATGAGTTGGGAGATTTGGATTGACCTGTATACATGTATATGAACAAAATACATAACCAATAATAACCTGCTGTATAAAAAAATAAATAAAATTAAATTTCAAAATTTAAAAAAATAAAATTTAAAAATAAAACAGATAAAAGTTCTTCCCTTCACACAGATGTATTTATATGAATGAATTATTTCCATGCTTATATTTATAAATACATAAAACAGGAATAAAATCTAACTTGAACCAAAAAAGAAAAAAGAAAACCTGAACCCACAAGTTAGACAGAGGAAAACCCTATCAGGGCACTTGCTCCAGCGGTAAACAATTCTGAAATTGGTCAGAGGTGGGGAATCATCACCGATAGAGCCAGCAGCCCACTCCTATGCAAGGAGCGTCCTCATTTCAAAGCTGGGGGCCATGCCGAGGCATCTGTGAGTAACCGTGAGCTGAGCCCTAGGCCAGCTGCTGTTGAACTTTTCCCACCCTTCCCAGGTAAAACACCTGAATATGTACAAGAACTTGCAACCTTAGAGGAAGGGCTGTGGAGCCACACCAGCGACAGCACACAGGCCGACTTGGTGCCTGCAGGCCAGTCAGGATGGTCCTGGCCCCAGATGCTCATCTGGAAGCTTTCCATTTCCCTGCCTGAGATACCGCTCCTGACACGGCCCCCACTGCTTTTTTACTTCCTCACATCTGCCTGGGGAGAAATTCCAGCGGCAGGTATCGGTGACACATCCTCTTCTTTAGCAGGTGGCAGCCTGGCAACTCCTGCAGAAAGTCCAGCAGAGCCCCACTCACACTGGGCCACCCACAAAGCCACGGCCCCTCACTCCCTCCCACCAGCACAGCCCCGGCACTGCCTACGGGGCAGAGAATATGGCGTCAGTCACAGCTACAAGGGCTGTCGCTAACTGGAGAGCTGTTTATATTGCCCTCAACCCAGGCACACCTGTGGAGGGCTGGCAGGCAGTTTCAGGCTGCCAAAATCAGCCAATCCTCACCCCTCAGGGGCTCACAGTTGCAGAAAATGAAACTTGCTAAACGGGCCAGGCCCTAGGAACAGGTGTGGGCCCTTGAGAGTCAGGATAGACAAGGGGCTGCAGCTGCGGCTTGTTTTCTTATCATTTTATCTGGTCCATGAGTGGAAAACAACTTCAAGAAGACACTATCCTAATGAGAGGAACCCAGGAGTCAGGGAGAGGAGTGATGGTGGGTGGAGACAGAGGCCTGGTGCCCTGGCTGCAGTGGAAGTGTCTGGAAGACCAGGCAGAAAGAGCCTGCAGAGAGTGATAGCCATGGTCACAGACCTGTCAGAGCTGCTGTTTGTTAGTTCAAGTCCTGCTCTGAGGTATTCTGTGTCAGCTGTGAGCGACAGGTGAGCTGGGGGTTCTCTGCAAGGTGGGCTATGTGCACAGTTCCTGTGTGTCCAGCCCGGCTGGTGTACCTGCCCAGGGGAGCTCCGTATCCTGGGAAGGGCCTGAGTAGGAGAGCCCCATGGGCTGCTGGGTAGCTGCAGAGGTGAGCTCCATACCCTGGGAGGGACTTGACCACGAGAGCCCCGTGGGCTGTGGGGTAGGGGTGCAGCCCAGGTGAGCTCCATATCCTGGGATTGGCCTGACCACGAGAGCCCCATGGGCTGCTGGAGACCTGGTAAAGGATATCAGGACAGTCAGTGAAGCCACCGAGGATATACATCCAGTAGCTCCTATTTCCTACTCCCTGCTGGTCATTCTACCTTCCACCAGGCCATGGCATTCTGTATTAGACTTCAATGATGCCTTCTTCTGTATTCCATTCATCTCAGAGTCACAAGAATTTTTGGCTTGTGAGTGGCAGGACACAACATGCAACAAAAGCAATAATGCTGGGCCGTCCTGCCCCAATGGTTCAAAAATCCCCACACCATCATTGGGGAAATGTCCTCTAAAGACCTAAAAGTTCAACCTCTGTAAAAGGGAATCCTCCTTCAATATGCAGATGACATTCTGATCGCCAGGCCTACTAAAGACGCCTCTGAACTACCTAGCCAAGAAAGGATAGAAGGTGTCCAAGAAAAAGGCTCAAATATCCCAGGCTAAGGTGACATGCCTGGGCTTCATTCTCACAGATATTCGGAGAAACGCATCCCAGGATAGGGAAGAAGCCATTTGCAGCCTTACCTCTTCTAAAACTAGAAGATAGCTTAGGGGTTCCTGGGGAGGCCAAGGTTTTCTGCATCTGGATCCCTGACTACAGTGTAATAGCTGGGCCTCTACATGAAACACTGACACGAAAAGATGATGATCCTTTTGAATAGAATCCAGAAGCAGCCTTTCAAGAATGGAAAGAGCAGTCAATACAGACCCTTGCCCAGGAACTCCCTAATTTAGCTAAACCCTTTGACCTTTACATACCCGGTCAAAGGTTAATCGCCCTTTGAGCCTTAGTGCAAAAACTGGGACCACTTGAAATGGAGCAACACAAGAATGCCCTTCAGGTATGATAAACTATGGTCACCAAGGGCTTTGCCCACCGACTCATCAGGCCAGGATACTGGGGTATCTAAAAAGCTGGAAATCAGCAGCCCGCAAGGCCAGCTCCCTCCTAAGGGAAAAGGACCCCACGTGGTGATCCTAACCACCCATCATGCCCTGAAGTTGCAGGGGTCGCTCTGTGGACACACTGACCTCGAGTGAGGAGGCCCTCCAACTCCAACCTCCAGAGAGATAAACGGGGGCAACGGGCCCCCAAGATGACTCGTGTGACCATCACTTGACCTGGAGTTTCTCTCAGGAAACGACAAGACTGTGCCCCGAAAGAGCAGACTACTGCTTGCAGGGCTTACTGCACCCAGAGGGGAGCTAATAAGCTTGGCGGGGGAAACGTATATCACGCTTTCACCATAGAAAACCCTACAGACACCGCGGTGATGGTGGCCAATATGACCGGCTGGACTGCTGGCTACTTCTAAAGGCCATTGACTCAGTGGACGTCATGGTCCTGGATCACCACTGACCCTGGACTGTCTGGGAGTTGCGTGGGCAGGGCTCTGACACATGATGCTGTTTGTACATTAATTCAGGGACCTAATTAAAGAAAGCACAGACTACTGGTCAGAGCATCTAGTCTGGCAAAAACTGTCAGCCTAAGGTCGCCGAACATATGTGGGGTGGGGTGAAACCTGCCACCGCAGCATCTCTGCGCCTCTCTTTCCTGGACCCTTAAAGGTCATTAGAATCTGTACACTTCCAATGCTGGTGCTCAGGCGGACGAGAAGTGAGGCAGGAGGCCTTGGGACAATCAACCTCACCAGGAGGCTGGTGGGGAGACGTTTTGCCCCTCCCCCCATGTATCAGGGCTCCCACCACAGCATGAAGCAGTTACAAAAGAGGGGTCTGCACCCTCAACACCCCAAGAATAAGGAATGGAACAAAAAGCAGAGGAGGTGTTCGTCTCCGGCAACGTTCATTAAAAATTCCTGGGAGATAAAAAGAGAATCTGGGCAATAAAATAAAGTCTAACCTGTTTTTCCTTTGTGCTTTGTCTAATTTCACGTGCTCCTAGGGTTCCGCATGCAGAGGTCCCACACCCGGCACTTCAGACCCGATTTCCTAGTGCAGAATGGCTGGGTCGACACCTCAGCTAGCGGGGTCCCATGCAGACTCCGCGGCATAGAGCCTGAGCTGCAGCCAACCCAGCCCTCGAGAGCTCCATCCCCTCCCTCACACTGACGCTGCCGGGGACCCTACACAGCAGCCCAGCCCACAGCCCATGGGGGAATTCACGCTCTCACCTCTCCATTCTGTTTTCAAAATAATGTTTCCTTTGCTTCTGAACCAAACTCAGTCTTGATCTGTTGGCTCCAATGACACTGGGCACGGGGACTCCTGTTGGGGTCCACTCTGGAGGATCAGTAACAGAAATTGAGAACATTGTAACTTCAATGAACAGATGTGTGAGCCAAACTGTAGTTAACATAGAGCAGTGTATAATGCTCGGGTAAAATAAGATGTTTCTAAGACTTACATTTGATATTTCCATCACTTTCCTATAAGCAAGTTCAGTGAAGACGTCTGTCTTATTTGCCAGGTCAACATTAGAGAAATGAAGTGATTTATTTCCATAGATGTACATCGAATACTCTTGGCTGCAGCTTCAATCTTGTTTTCAATGCTTTTCCATTGAAAATGATACCTCTCTTTCAGCTCCCCCATTTCTGAGAAGTATAAAATCTTATAATTTATTATTACCAAAGGGGAAAGGTAGGAGAAGGGATAAATTAACAGTTTGGGATTAACACATACACACTGCTATGTATAAAAGAGATCATCAACAAGGAACTACTGTATAGCACAGGGAACTACACTGAATATTTTGCAATAACCTATAAGGGGAAATAATCTGAAAAAGAATAGATATTTTTATTGACATCATCTATCAATGACAGATAAAATGTAACCTAAGCAAGGCCGATGGTGAGCGCTTCTGACCCTGAAGATTTCAGTCATCTAAAGTTTGGGCTCTGCCTATTTCCCTAGGCCCTTAAAGGACATACGTGTAGCCGTAGCTTAAAAATTCCCCAGTTTGGGGTTCTGGGAGGCACTGATTTGGAAAAATCCCTGGTGTTCTCCTTACATGCACGGGACCCTTCCTACAGCTAAAACATGCCTGTCACACCTAGAGGATGGTACACCGTTTGATCGGAAAGAGTTTGGAAAAGGCACCTCATCTCCTCATTGCCTGGTGCTCGGGTTCAACCCTCCAGCATCTTTCCTAACAATCTCCTCACTTGGGGATATCAGCACCGTCAACATCCTGTTGCACACAGTTTGGAATTTGTCCAGAGGATGAAGCGGAAGGATGAGAAAAATTTAGAGACAAGTCTTAGGTGTTCGGACAGGCACATGCCACTCTAATTTCCAATCCAGAAGACAAATTCATCAAAGGCTAGAATTGCCCACGGAAACAGAATAGGGCTAGAGGAAATCCCGCTGTTTTGTGTCCAGTTTCCAAAAACACAAGTTGAAAAATGGAACTCAGGGGCACTAAAATTCATGAAACTGCAGAGTTGAAAATATCTATCGTCGAAAAATGTCTTGAGGTAAGTCACAGAAAAGGACTTGTAAGCAAGGGAGAGTGGCAGGAAACAGATTTGAAGAGGTAGAAAGGACTCCCCATTAAAGCACAAGAAAAGGGGCTGAACATCGCCAATGATGCAGTTGGCCAAAAAGGGTGTATGCATTTTTTCTGAATATATTCAAATAAAGGCCATACACACTTTTTATCCAACCAAACAGGTGGGCACTGGAAATCAATATCACAAAATGTATCACTTCACATCAGTCAGAAGGGCCATCCACATAAAGTGTAAACACCAGAAATGCAGGACAGGGCGAGGAGAAAAGGGAGCCCTGTGAGGCTTATAGTGGAAATGTAATTTGCCAACGGCCACTCTGGAGAAGTGTATTGTGTTTGCTGAAACATCTAAAAAATGAGCTACAGAGCATAGGGCACTTGCACTCATGGGCGTGTACCTTGGGAAAAACAAAAATCGACAGAAAACAGGCACACCAACGTTTACCACCTCTCTGTTAAAAAGGGCCTCAACTTGGATATAACCTAAATGTCCCTGGAAGGATAAAATGGATAAAAGAGATGGGGTACTTATGTAGAGTGGAATATTACTCATCCAGAAATCAATGAAATAAGGCCAGTTGTAACAACTCTGGAGGAGTTACATACGATCATTCTAAGTGACATATGTCAGAAAGAAAAAGACACATATCATAAGATGTCACTTAAAGGTGGAATCAAAAATGGCTACACATGAAATAAATTACAAAACAGAAACATAGTCAAATATGTAGAAAATAGACATAAGGCTGCTAAATGGGAAAGGTGGGGAATGGTGAGGTATTATCCAGGAGGTTGAAATTAGCAAAGATACCATTCCAAGTACCAAATTGGATAACTGACAAGGCCTACACGGTACCTCAAAGAACTGCACTCAGCCCACTCAAGTCACTGGAAAATAATACATATGACTGGTAAGCATCTGAAAAAGAAGTTATTGTTGTCTCTCAGTACATGAATCAAGTGGATGTACAGCAGCAAAAAACAGAGCTTTGAAAATCAGCTGTAATCAATATAAAAATAAATTTAAAACTATTTATAAAAACAGTGAGACAGACAAAAATTCTTACAACTTTTGTTGAAGGGCTACGATGTAACATGGATTGAACACATGTAGACCCACAGCAGGATGATTATATAAGGCTGGAAGCTATGCACGCTAAGAGATGTTAGAGAGGCTGGGTGAGGAAATGCAGACCTTTTAAAGTAATACTGCCTGGTACCCATTCCATGGGTCCCAAATCTGCAGGTTCAAGGGAATCTTCTGACAGCGAAAACATGCCTGGGAAACCGAGATGAATGTACACCGTGTGCTCAGGAAAGGTGTCTAAAATGCACCTCATTTTTGATCTCCTGGTGCTGGGGTTCGCCATTCCAGCCACATTACTAACAATTTCCCCAGTTGGAGGATCAGCACCTTTAACCTCCTCTTTTACACAGTTTGCAATTTGTGCAGAGGATAAATGGGAAGAGGGGGAACCAATGAGAGATTAGCTGTAGGACTTTTGACAGGCACATGTCACTCTAATTTCCCATTAGGAAGAAGAATTAACCAAAGGCTCAGCCTGCCTCCCCAGAACCAGAATAGGGCCAGAAGTAATCCAATGGTTTGGCGGCCAGCTCACAAAAAAAGCGAGTTGCAAAATGGAGCTCAGGAGCAGACAATTCAAAGACCTGCAAAGATATAAATGATAACCAACGTCCAAAAATATATTCAGGTAAGGTAACGAAGAGGATCTGAATGAGAGGCAGAATTGCAGGAAACAGATTTCAAAAGGTAGATTGTACTCACATTTAAAGCATATGAAAAGCAGCAGAATTTCTAAAATGAGGCGGTTGGGCAAAAGGGTGTATGCATTTTTTTCGTGAATATCTTCAGGAAAAAAACACATGCAGAGTTTTTGTCCAACCAAGCAAGAGGGAAATGCAAATCCGCACAACAAAGAAGTCTCAATTTCCACTGCTCAGAAAGGCCATCCAAAAAATGTGTACAAACCAGAAATGCAGGAGAGGCCATGGAAAACAGGGAGCCTAGTCACGCTGATGGGTGGGGTATAAATATCCAAGAGCCACTCTGAAGAAGTGTATGCTGTTTTTAAAACATCTAAAATACAAAGCCCCGGAGCAAGGGGACTTCAACTCATGGACATATAACTTGGGAAGACTAAATGTCAATAAGACACAGGCACCCCAAAGTTTAGGGCTGCTCTGCATACAAGAACCTCAACTTTGGTACACCTAAAATATCCCAGGAAAAAGAGAAATGCATAAAGAACTTGTGGTAATTTTGTACAACGGAATATCACTCAGACGTGAAATCAATGTATACAAGGCCAGTAGCAGCATAAAGAGTGGATTTAGGTATGATGATTTTAAGGGAAATTAGTCACACAGAAAAAGAATCTTATCATAAGATATCACTTATAGAGGGAATGTCAATATCACAACACATGAACTGAATTAGGAAAGAGAACAGAGTCTCACATTTAGCAAAAATCTCTTATGCCTGCTTCAGGGGAAAGGAGAGGTGGGGTGATGCATAAAACCAGAGTTTGATATTAGCACAGGTACCATTCCATAAACCAAATACAGAATAGACAAGACCTACACCTTCCTCAGTGAACGGGACTCAACACCCCTATGCCCCACAGAGGAATATATCTGACTACTAAGAATCTTATAACCTATGTATTGATATGTCTCCGTAAGGGAATCAATTGTGTCTAGACTGGCATAAACACGTCAGTGAAAATCAGCTCAACCCCATTATAAAAATGAATTTCAAAAAACCCCAAAAAACAGCGAAATTCTTACACAATTCCTTCAGGGTTTCTGATGAAACCTGGAATGACCCTATCTGCAAAGACAGCTGGATGAGACATAAGGCTGGACACTTGGGACTGAGAGGACTGGTGAGATTGGGAGAGAAAATGCAGACCTTTTAAAGTAGTAATGCATGCCACCATTCCATGTGTCCCAAATCTCCAGGTAGAAGGGTATATCACTACAATTATAACATGTATGGGAAACCTAGAAAATGGACACCCTGTGATGGCGAAAGGTTTCTAAAACTCTCCTAATTTTTCCTCTCCTTGTGCTCCACTTTGGCATTCCAACTGCTTTACTATCAATCTCCCAACTTAGGAGAGTCAGCCCCTATAACCTCCTGGTTCGCACAGTTTGCTAATTGTGCAGAGGATGAAAGGGAAGAGGGAGAACCAATCAGAGAGTAGATGTAGGCATTTGGAAGGTCACATGTCACTCTAAGTTCCCGGCAGGAAGAAGAATTAACCAAAGCCTCAACCACCCACAGGGAACCAATATAGCGACCCCTGGAACCAGTATAGGTCCTGAAGCAAAATTGTGGATTTGCGGCCAGCTCACAAAGATGGGATTTGAAAATTGGAGCTCAGGGGCACAGCAATTCACAAACCTGCAGACTTATAAAGGACTACTCTCTTCCAAAAATCTGTTGAGGGAAGGCAATGAAGCGGACTTGAAAATGATGCAGAATTGCACAAAACATATTTCAAGAGGTAAATTGGAATCGCCTTTAAAGCATAGGAAAAACATCCCAACTTGGACAGAGATGCACTTGGCCAAAAAGGGCGTATGCCTTTTCTCCTGAATATATTCAGAAGAAAACGCATACGCCCTTTTTGGCCAATCAAGCAAGCGCGCAATACAAATCCACACTACAAAGAATTGTCACTTACCACCGGTCAAAAGGGACATCCGAATATCTGTAAAAACCAGAAAGGCAAGAGAGAGATGGCAAGGGCATGAAGCAATGTGATCCCAGTGGTCATGGAGGATTGTGATGACAAGCGCATGGAGAATTGTGATGACAAGATTATGTACCATTTTGTTGACAAAGGCAAGGACCATTATGATGACAAGGTTCATGGAGCACTGTGATGACAAGCATCATGGAGCATTGTGATTACAGGGGTCCTGTAGCATTGGGATGACAAGCGCATGGATCATTGTGATGACAATGGTCATGGAGCATTTTAATGACAAGAGTCGCGGATCATTGTGTTGTCAGGGTTCATGGAGCGTTGTGATGACAGTGGTCATGGAGCATTGTGATGACAAGGTACTGGAGCACTGTGATGAGAAGACCATGGAGCTTTGTGATGACAAGTCTCATGGAGCATTCTGATGAAAAGTGCCATGGAGCATTGTGATTACAGGGGTCTTGGAGCATTATGATGACAAGGGCATGGAGCATTGGGATGAGAAGGCCATGGACCGTTCTGATGACATGCATCATGGAGCTTTGTGAGGACAAGGGCATGGAGCATTGTGATTACAGTGGTCTTGGAGCACTGTGATGAAAAGGGCATGGATCATTTTTATGAAAAAGACATGGAGCCTTGTCATGACAGGGTTCAAGGAGCAAACTGACAACAAGTGTCAGGGAGCATTGTGATGACAAAGGTATTGAGTATTGTGATGACAAAGGTCATGGAGCATTGTGATGAGAAGACCATGGATAATTGTGATGACGAGCGTCATGGGGCGTTGTGATGATAAGTGTTATGGAACATATTGATCTCAAGGATTTGGAGCATTGTGATGACAGAGGTCATGGAGCATTGTGGTTTCATTGTGATGACAATAGCCTGAAGCATTATGATGATGGGCATGGTGCATTGTGATGACAGGGTTCATGGAGCATTGAGATGAAAAGGGGCATGGAGCATTGCGATTACAGGAGTCTTGGAGCATTGTGATGACAAAGGCATGGAACATCGTGAATGAGAAGGCCATGGAGCATTCTGTTGACATGCGTCATGGAGCTTTGTGATGACAAGGGCATGGAGCATTGTGATTACAGGGGTCTTGGAGCATTGTGATGACAAGGGTCATGGAGCCTTGTGATGACAAGGCTGTGGAACATTGTGATGGCAGGGGTCATGGAGCATTGTTATGACAGGGGTAATGGAGCATTGTGATGACAAGGGCATGGAGCATTGGTCTGAAAAGTTTCATGGATTATTGTGATGAGAGGGGGCAAGGAGCATTGTGATGACAAGGGCATGGAACACTGTGATACATGGGTCATGGAGGATTGTAATGAGAAGCGCATGGAGCATTGTGATAAGAATGGCATCGAGCATTGTGATGAAAAGCATCATGGAGCCTGTGATGACAAGGGCATGGAACAATGTGATGAGAGGGTTCATGGAGCATTGTGATGACAATGGCATGCAGCATTGTGATGACAAGGGTCATTGAGCTTTGTGATGACAAAGGTCATGGAGCATTTTGATGACAAGGGTGTGGTGCATTCTGTTGTGAAGGGCAGGGAGCATTGTGATGACAGGGGTTATGGAACATTGTGATGTCAGGGGAATGGAGCATTGTGATGATAAAGGCATGTAGCATTGTTGTGACAAGGGTCATGGAATATTGTGATGACAGGGGTGAGGGAGTATTGTGTTGACTAGTGATGGAACATTGTGATATCAGTGGTGAGAGAGCATTTTGATGAGAAGTGCATGGAGCAGTGTGATGACAAGGTTTATGGAGCATTGTGATGACAAAGATGTGGAGCATTGTAATGACAAGTGCATGGCACATTGTGATGCCATGGGTCATGGAGTATTGTGCTAACAAAGGCATTGAGCATTGGGATGACAAGGGTCACCAAGCATTGTGATGAAATGTTCATGGAGCGCTGTGGTGACAAAGGTCACAGAGCCTTGTGATGATGAGGGCATGAACCATTGTGATGACAAAGGTCATGAAGCATTGTGATGACTGGAGTCAGGGAGCATTGTGATGACAGGGGTCATAGAGCATTGTGATGAAAGGGCATGGAGCATTGTGATGACAGGGGCATGTTGCATTGGTTTGACAAGTTTCAGGGATTATTGTGATGACAGTGGGCATGGCGCATTGTGATGACAAGGGCATGGAGCATTGTGATGAGAAGGTCATGGAGTATTGTGAAGAAGGGTGTCAGGGAGCATTGTGATGACATATGTCATGGTCCATTGCGATGACAATGGAATGGAGCATTGTGATGCCAAGTGTCATGGAGGATTGTGATGACAAAGGTAATGGAGCATTTTGATGACAAGCGCTTGGAGCATTGTGATGACAAGGGTCATGGAGCATTGTGATAACAAGGGCCATTGAGAATTTTGATGACATGTTCATGAAGCATTGTGATGACAATCACATGGAGCTTGCTGTGACAGGGATCATGGAGCATTGCGATGACAAGTGCATAGAGAATTGTGATGACAAAGCATGTAACACTGTGATGAAAAGCATCATGGAGCACAGTGATGCCAAGAACATGGAGAATTGTGATGACAGGGGACATGGAGCATTGTAATGACCAGGGCATGGAGTATTGTGATGCCAAGACCGTGGAGCATTGTGATGAGAAGACCATGGATAATTGTGATGATGAGCGTCATGGAGCACTGTAATGACAAGGGGTATGGAGCATTGTGATAACAGGGGTCATGGAGCATTGTGATGACAAGTTTCATGGAGCATTCTGATGACAAGCTTGTGGAGTATTTTGATGACAATGACATGGAGCATTTTGATGAAAATGGCATGGGGCATTGTGATGAAAAAGACATGGAGCCTTTTCATGACAGTTTTCAGGGAGCATTCTGACGACAAGTGTCAGGGTCCATTGTGATGACAAAGGTCATGGAGAATTGTGACGACAAGGGCATGGAGTATTGTGATGACAAGCACATGGAGCTTGCTATGACGGGGTCATGGAGCATTGCGATGACAAGTGCATAGAGAATTGTGATGACAAAGCATGTAACACTGTGATGAGAAGTGTCATGGAGCATAGTGATGCCAAGATCGTGGAGAATTGTGATGACAGGGGAAATGGAGCATTGTGATGACCAGGGCATGGAGCATTGCGATGGCAAGATCGTGGAGCATTGTGATGAGAAGACCATGGATAATTGTGATGACGAGGGTCATGGAGCACTGTAATGACAAGGGGTATAGAGCATTGTGATGACAGTGGTCATGGAGCATTGTGATGACCGGGGACATGGAGTATTGTGATGTCCAAGGCATGGAGCACTGTGATGGCAAGACCGTGGAGCATTGTGATGAGAAGACCATGGATAATTGTGATGAGGAGCATCATGGAACACTGTAATGACAAGGGGCATGGAGCATTGTGATGACAGGTGTCATGGAGCATTGTGATGACAGGGGTCATGGATCATTGAGATGACAAGGGTCACGGAGCATTCTGATGACAAGCTTGTGGAGTATTGTGATGACAATGGCATGAAGCATTGTGATGAAAAGGGCATGGATCATTGTGATGAAAAAGGCATGGAGACTTGTCATGACAGGGTTCAATGAGCATACTGATGACAAGTGTCAGGGAGCATTGTGATGACAAGTGTATTGAGAATTGTGATGACAAAGGTCATGGAGCATTGTGATGAGAATTCCGTGGATAATTGTGATGACCAGCGTCATGGGGCGTTGTGATGACAAGTGTTATGGAACATTGTGATCACAAGGGTTTGGAGCATTGTGATGAGAGAGGTCATGGAGAATTTTGATTTCATTGTGATGACAATAGCATGAAGCATTATGATGATGGGCATGGTGCATTGTGATGACAGGGTTCATGGAGCATTGAGATGAAAAGAGGCATGGATCATTGTAATAACAACGGTCTTGGAGCATTGTGATGACAAGGGCATGGAGTATTGTGATGAGAAGGCCATGGAGCATTCTGATGACATGCGTCAGGGAGCTTTGTGATGACATGGGCATGGAGCATTGTGATTACAGGGGTCTTGGAGCATTGTGATGACAAGGGTCATGGAGTCTTGTGATGACAAGGCCGTAGAACATTGTGATGGCAGGGGTCATGGAGCATTGTTATGACAGGTGTAATGGAGCATTGTGATGACAAGGGCATGGAGCATTGGTCTGAAAAGTTTCATGGATTATTGTGATGAGAGTGAGCATGGAGCATTGTGATGACAAGGGCACGGAACACAGTGATACATGTGTCATGGAGGATTGCAATGACAAGGGCATGGAGCATTGTGATGACAAGCGTCATGGAGCTTTGTGATGACAACGGCATGGAGCAATGTGATGAGAGGTTTCATGGAGCTTTGTGATGACAATGGCATGGAGCATTGTGATTCCAAGGGTCATGGAGCTTTGTGATGACATAGGCCATGGAGCATTTTGATGACAAGGGCGTGGTGCATTGTGATGAGAAGGGCAGGGAGCATTGTGATGACAAGGTCATGGAGCAATTGGATGAAAAGGGTCATGGAACATTTTGATGACAGTGTTTATGGATCATTGTGATGTTAGGGGTCATGGAACATTGTGATGAAAAGGGTCATGGAGCATTGTGATGACAGGGGTTATGGAACATTGAGATGTCAGGGGTCATGGAGCATTGTGATGATAAGAGCATGTAGCATTGTTGTGACAAGGGTCATGGAACATTGGGATGACAGGGTGGAGGGAGTATTGTGTTGACTAGTGATGGAACATTGTGATATCAGTGGTGAGAGAGCATTTTGATGAGAGGTGCATGGAGCATTGTGATGACAAGGCTGTGGAGCATTGTGATGAGAAACGCAGGGCACATTGTGATGACATGGGTCATGGAACATTGTGCTGACAAACGCATGGAGCATTGTGATGACAAGGTTTATGGAGCATTGTGATGACAACGATGTGGAGCATTGTGATGACAAGCGCATGGCACATTTGATGCCATGTGTCATGGAGTAATGTGCTGACAAAGGCATGGAGCATTGTGATGACAAGGGTCACCGAGCATTGTGATGAAATGTTCATGGAGTGTTGTGGTCACAAAGGTCACAGAGCCTTGTGAAGACGAGGGCTTGGACCATTGTGATGACAAAGGTCATGAAGCATTGTGATGACTGGAGTCACGGAGCATTGTGATGACAGGGGTCATAGAGCATTGTGATGAAAGGGCATGGAGCATTGTGATGACAGGGTCATGGAGCATTTTTCTGACAAGTTTCATGGATTATTGTGATGACAGTGGGCATGGCGCATTGTGATGACAAGGGCATGGAGCATTGTGATGAGAAGGTCATGGAGTATTGTGAAGAAGGGTGTCAGGGAGCATTGTGAAAACATATGTCATGGTCTATGGCAATGACAATGGAATGTAGCATTGTGATGCCAAGTGTCATGGAGGATTGTGATGACAAAGGTAATGGAGCATTTTGATGACAAGGGCTTGGAGCATTGTGATGACAAGGGTCATGGCGCATTGTGATAACAAGGGCCATTGAGAATTTTGTTGACATGTTCATGAAGCATTGTGATGACAATCACATGGAGCTTGCTATGACAGGGGTCATGGAGCATTATGATGACAAGTGCATAGAGAATTGTGATGACAAAACATGTAACACTGTGATGAGAAGTATCATGGAGCATAATGATGCCAAGAACGTGGAGAATTGTGATGACACGGGACATGGAGCATTGTGATGACCAGGGCATAGAGCATTGTGATGGCAAGACCGTGGGGCATTGTGATGAGAAGACCATGGATAATTGTGATGACGAGCGTCATGGAACACTGTAATGACAAGGGGTATGGAGCATTGTGATGACAGGGGTCATGGAGCATTCTGAAGACAATGATCATGGAGCATTCTGATGACAAGCTTGTGGAGTATTGTGATGACAATGACGTGGAGCGTTTTGATGAAAAGGGCATGGAGCATTCTGATGAAAAATGCATGGAGCCTTTTCATGACAGTGTTCAAGGAGTATTCTGATGACAAGTGTCAGGGAGCATTGTGATGACAAGTGTATTGAGAATTGTGATGACAAAGGTCATGGAGCATTGTGACGACAAGTGCATGGAGTATTGTCATGACAGTCATCATGGAGTGTTGTGATGACAAGTGTTATGGAACATTGTGATCACAAGGGGTTGGAGCATTGTGATGACAGAGGTCATGGACCATTTTGATTTCAAGGAGCATGGAGCATTGTGATGACAAGGGCATGGAGCAATGTGATCCCAAGGTTCATGGAGGATTGTGATGAAAATGGTAAAGGAGTATTGTGATGACAAGCTCATGGAGCATTGTGATGACAAGGTCATGTAGGATTTTGATGACGCAGGCATGGAGAATTGTGATGATAAGGGTCATGGAGCACTGTGATGATAAGCGTCACGGAGCATTGTGATTACAGGGGTCATGGAGCGTTGGGATGACAAGGGCATGGATCATTGTGATGACAATTGTCATGGAACATTGGGCTGAAAATGTTCATGGAGCATTGTGATGACAAGGGAATGGAGCATTGTGATGACAAGAGTCCCGGATCATTGTGTTGTCAGGGGTCATGGAGTGTTGTGATGACAGTGGTCATGGAGGAATGTGATGATATGGGTCATGGAGCATTGTGATGAGAAGGTCATGAAGCATTGGGCTGAAAATGTTCATGGAGTATTGTGATGACAGGGGTCATGGAGCATTGTAATGAGAAGGGAATTGAGCACTGTGATGACAAGGTCCTGGAGCATTGTGATGGGAAGTCCATGGAGCCTTGTGATGACAATTCTCATGGAACATTCTGATGAAAAGGGGCATGGAGCATTGTGATTACAGGGGTCTTGGAGCATTGTGATGACAAGGGCATGGAGCATTGTGATGAGAAGGCCATGGAGCATTCTGATGACATGTGTCATGGAGCTTTGTGCTGACAAGGGCATGGAGCATTGTGATGAAAATGGCATGGATCATTGTTATGAAAAATGCATGGAGCCTTGTCATGACAGGGTTCTAGGAGCATACTGACGACAAGTGTCACGGAGCATTGTGATGACAAGTGTATTGAGCATTGTGATGACAAAGTTCATGGAGCATTGTGATGAGAAGACCATGGATAATTGTGATGATGAGCGTCATGGGGTGTTGTGATGATAAGTTTTAGGGAACATTGTGATCACAAGGGTTTGGAGCATTGTGATGAGAGAGGTCATGGAGCATTTTGATTTCATTGTGATGACAATAGCCTGAAGCATTATGGTGATGGGCATGGTGCATTGTGATGACAGCGTTCATGGAGCATTGAGATGAAAAGGGGCATGGAGCATTGTGATTACAGGGGTTTTGGAGCATTGTGATGACAAGGGCAAGGAGCATTGTGATGAGAAGGCCATGGAGCATTCTGATGACATGCGTCATTGAGCTTTGTGATGACAAGGGCATGGAGCATTGTGATTACAGGGGTCTTGGAGCATTGTGATGACAAGGGTCATGGAGCCTTGTGATGACAATTGTGTGGAACATTGTGATGGCAGGTGTCATGGAGCATTGTTATGACAGGGGTAATGGAGCATTGTGATGAGAAGGGCATGGAGCATTGGTCTGAAAAGTTTCATGGATTATTGTGATGAGAGTGGGCATGGAGCATTGTGATGACAAGGTCACGGAACACTGTGACCCATGGGCCATGGAGGATTGTAATGACAAGGGCATGGAGCATTGTGATGAGAAGGGCATCGAACATTGTTTTGACAAGCGTCATGGAGCTTTGTGATGACAAGGGCATGGAACAATGTGATGAGAGGGTTCATGGAACATTGTGATTCCAAGGGTTATGGAGCTTTGTGATGACAAAAGTCATGGAGCATTTTGATGTCAAGGGCGTGGTGCATTGTGTTGAGAAGGGCAGGGAGCATTTTGATGACAGGGTCATGCAGCAATTTGATGAAAAGTGAAATGGAACATTTTTTTTTTTTTTTTTTTTTTTTTTTTTTTTTTTTTTTTTTTTTTTTTTGCGGTACACGGGCCTCTCACTGCTGTGGCCTCTCCCGTTTCAGAGCACAGGCTCCGGACGCACAGGCCCAGCGGCCATGGCTCACGGGCCCAGCCGCTCCGCGGCACGTGGGACCCTCCCGGACCGGGGCACGAACCTGTGTCCCCTGCATCGGCAGGCGGACTCTCAACCACTGCGCCACCAGGGAAGCCCGAAATGGAACATTTTGATGACAGGGGTTATAGAACATTGTGATGTCAGGGGTCATGGAGCTTTGGGATGAAAAGGGTCATGGAGCATTTTGATGACAGGGGTTATGGAACATTGTGATGTCAGGGGTCATGGAACATTGTGATGATAAGGGGATGTAGCATTGTGATGACAGGGGTCATGGAACATTGTGATTACAGGGGTGAGGGAGTATTGTGATGACTAGTGATGGAACATTGTGATATCTCTGTTGAGAGAGCATTTTGATGAGAAGTGCATGGAGCATTGTGATTACAAGGTTTATGGAGCATTACGATGACAAGGTTGTGGACCGTTGTGATGAAAATCACGTGGCACATTGTGATGACAAGGGTCATGGAGCATTGTTCTGACAAAGGCATGGAGCATTGTGATGACAAGTGTCACGGAGCATTGTGATGAAAAGTTCATGGAGTATTGTGGTTACAAAGGTCACAGAGCTTTGTGATGATGTGGGCATGGACCACTGTGATGACAAATGTTATGAAGCATTGTGATGACTGGAGTCACAGAGCATTGTGATGACAGGGGTCATGGAGCATTGTGATGACAAGGGCATGGAGCATTGTGATGACAGGGGCATGGAGCATTGGTCTGACAAGTTTAATAGATTATTGTGATGACAGTGGGCATGGGGCATTGTGATGACAAGGGCATGGGGCATTGTGATGAGAAGGTCATGGAGTATTGTGAAGACAGGTGTCAGGGAGCATTGTGATGACATATGTCATGGTCCATTGCGATGACAATGGCATGGAGCATTGTGATGCCAAATGTAATGGAGGATTGTGATGACAAATATAATGGAGCATTGTGATGACTAGGGCTTGGAACATTATGATGACAAGGGCCATTGAAAATTTTCATGACAAGGTCGTGAAGCATTGTGATGACAAGGTGCTGGAGCATTGTGATGAGAAAACCATGGAGCCTTGTGAGACAAGTCTCATGGAGCATACTGATGAAAAGGGGCATGGAGCATTGTGATTAGAGTGTCTTGGAAAATTGTGATGACAAGGTGCTGGAGCATTGTGATGAGAAGGCCAAGGAGCAGTCTGATGACATGCGTCGTTGAGCTTTGTGATGACAAGGGCATGGAGCATTGTAATTACAGGTGTCTTGGAGCATTGTGATGAAAAACGCATGGATCATTGTGATGAAAAAGGCATGAAGCCTTGTCATGACAGGGTTCAAGGAGCATACAGAGAACAAGTGTCTGGGTGCATTTTGATGACAAGTGTATTGAGCATTGTGATGACAAAGGTCATGGAGCATTGTGATGAGAAGACCATAGATAATTGTGATGACGAGCGTCATGGGGCATTGTGATGACAGGTGTTATGGAATATTGTGATCACAAGGGTTTGGAGCAGTGTTATGACAGAGGTCATGGAGCATTTTGATTTCATTGTGATGACAATAGCCTGAAGCATTATGATGATGGGCATGGTGCATTGTGATGACAGGGTTCATGGATCATTGAGATAAAAAGGGACATGGAGCATTGTGATTACAGGTGTCTTGGAGCATTGTGATGAGAAGGGTCATGGAGCCTTGTGATGACAAGGCCATGGAACATCGTGATGGCAGGGGTCATGGGGCATTGTTATCACAGGGGTAATGGAGCATTGTGATGGCAAGGGCATGGAGCATTCTGATGACATGCATCATGGAGCTTTGTGATGACAAGGGCATGTAGCACTGTGATTACAGGGGTCTTGGAGCATTGTGGTGACAAGGGTCATGGAGCCTTGTGATGACAAGGCCGTGGAACGTTGTGATGGCAGGGGTCATGGAGCATTGTTATGACAGGGGTAATGGAGCATTGTGATGACAAGGGCATGGAACATTTGTCTGAAAAGTTTCATGGATTATTGTGATGAGAGTGGGCATGGAGCATTGTGATGACAAGGGCACGGAACACAGTGATACATGGGTCATGGAGGATTGTAATGACAAGGGCATGGAGCATTGTGATGAGAAGGGCATCGAGCAGTGTGATGACAAGCACCATGGAGCTTTTTGATGACAATTGCATGGAACAATGTGATGAGAGGTTTCATGGTGTATTGTGATGACAATGGCATGGAGCATTGTGATGCCAAGTGTCATGGAGCTTTGTGATGACAAAGGTCATGGAGCATTTTGATGACAAGGGCGTGGTGCATTGTGATGAGATGGGCAGGGAGCATTGTGATGACATTGTCATGGACCAATTTGATGAAAAGTGTCATGGAACATTCTGATGAGAGGCGTTATGTAACATTGTGATGTCAGGGGTCATGGAGCATTTTGATGAAAATGGTCATGGAGCATTTTTATGACAGGGGTTATGGAACATTGTGATGTCAGGGATCATCGAACATTGTGATGATAAGTGCATGTAGCATTGTGATGACAGGAGTCATGGAACATAGTGATGACAGGGTTGAGGGAGTATTGTGATGAATAGTGATGTAACATTGTGTTATCAGTGGTGAGAGAGCATTTTGATTTGAAGTGCATGGAGCATTGTGATGACAAGGTTTATGGAGCATTGTGATGACAAGATTGTGGAGAACTGTGATGACAAGCGCATGGTGCATTGTGATGACATGGGTCATGGAGCATTGTGCTGACAAGCGCATGGAGCATTGTGATGACAAGGGTCATGGAGCATTGTGCTGAGAAAGGCATAGAGCATTGTGCTGACAAGGGTCAAAGAGCATTGTGATGAAAAGTTCATGAAGCATTGTGGTTAAAATGGTCACAGAGACTGTTGATGACAAGGGCATGGACCATTGTGATGACATAGGTCATGAAGCCTTGTGATGACTGGAGTCATGGAGCATTGTGATGACAGGGGTCATGGAGCATTGTGATAACAAGGGCATGGGGCATTGTGATGACAAGGGCATGGAGCATTGGTCTAATAAGTTTCATGGCTTATTGCGATGACAGTTGGAATGGCGCATTGTGATGACAAGGGCATGGAGCATTGTGATGACCAGGTCATTCATTATTGTGAAGACAGGTGTCAGGGAGCATTGTGATGACATATGTAATGGCCCATTGTGATGACAATGCCATGGAGCATTGTGATGCCAAGGGTCGTGGAGGATTCTGATGACAAAGGTAATGGAGCATTGTGATGACAATGGCTTGGAGCATTGTGATGACAAGGGTCAGGGAGCATTGTGCTGACAAGTGCATGGAAAATTGTGATGACAAGGGACATGGAGCATTCTGATGACAAGCTTGTGGAGTATTTTGATGACAATGGCATGAAGCATTGGGATGAAAACGGCATGGTGCATTTTGATGAAAAAGGCATGGCGCCTTTTTGTGACAGGGTTCAAGGAGCATTCTGATGACAAGTGTCAGGGAGCATTGTGATGACAAGTGTATCGAGAATTGTGATGACAAAGGTCATGGAGCATTGTGATGAAAAGGGCATGGAGTATTGTGATGACAGGCATCATGGAGCATTGTGATGACAAGTGTTATGGAACATTGTGATCACAAGGGTTTGGAGCATTGTGATGACAGAGGTCATGGATCATTTTGATTTCAAGGAGCATGGAGCATTGTGATGACAAGGGCATGGAGCAATGTGATCCCAAGGTTCATGGAGGATTTTGATGGCAATAGTAATGGAGTATTGTGATGACAAGTGCATAGAACATGGTAATGACATGGTCATGTAGCATTTTGCTGACAAAGGCATGGAGCATTGTGATGACAGGTGTCATGGAGCACTGTGATGACAAGCGTCATGGAGCATTGTGATTACAGGGGTCATGGAGCATTGGGATGACAAGTGCATGCGTCATTGTGATGACAAGTGTCATGGAGCATTGGGCTGAAAATGGCATGGATCATTGTGATGAAAAAGGCATGGAGGCTTGTCATGAAAGGGTTCAGGGAGCATACTGATGGCAAGAGTCAGGGAGCATTGTGATGACATGTGTATTGCGCATTGTGATGACAAATGTCATGGGGCATTGTGATGAGAAGTCCATGGATAATTGTGATGACTAGCGTCATGGGGTATTGTGATGACAAGTGTTATGGAACATTGTGATCACAAGGGTTTGGAGCATTGTGATGACAGAGGTCATAGAGCATTTTGATTTCGTTGTGATGACAAGAGCATGAAGCATTATGATGATGGGCATGGTGCATTGTGATGACAGGGTTCATGGAGCATTGTGATGAAAGGTGGCATGGAGCTTTGGTCTGACAAGTTTCATGGATTATTTTGATGACATTGGGCATGGCACATTGTGATGACAAGGGCATGGAGCATTGTGATGACAAGGTCATGGAGTATTGTAAAGACAGGTGTCAGGGAGCATTGTGATGACATATGTCATGTTCCATTGTGATGACAATAGCACGGAGCATTGTGATGCCAAGTGTCATGGAGGATTGTTGTGACAAAGGTAAAGGAGCATTGTGATGATAAGCACATGGAGCATTGAGATGACAAGGGCCATTGATAATTTTAATGTCCATGTCCTGAAACATTGTGATGACAAGCGCATGGAGCTTCCTATGACAGGGGTCATGGAGCATTGAGATGACAAGTGCATGGAGTATTGTTATGACAAGAGCATATAACATTGTGATGAGAAGTGCCATGGAGCATTGTGATGACAAGGACGTGGAGAATTGTGAGGACAAGGGACATTGAGCTTTGAGATGACCAGGGCATGGAGCATTGTGATGGCAAAACCGTGGAGCATTGTGATGAGAAGACCATGGGTAATTGTGATGACGAGCATCATGGAGCACTGTAATGACAAGGGGCATGAAGCATTGTGATGACAGGTGTCAGGGAGCATTGTGATGACAGGGGTCATGGAGCATTGTGATGACAAGGGCATGGAGCATTGTGATGACAAGGGTACGGAACATTGTGATGAAATGTGCCATTGAGAATTTAGATGATAAAGTCGTGAAGCATTGTGATGACAAACACTTGGAGCTTGCTATGACAGGGGTCATGGAACATTGCAATGACAAGTGCATGGGGAATTGTGATGAAACGAGCATGTAACTTTGTGATGAGAAGTGTCATGTAGCATTGTGATGACAAGTACATGGAGAATTGTTATGACAAGGGACATGGAGCATTGTGATAACCAGGGAATGGAGCATTGTGATGACAGGGGTCATGGAGCATTATTATGACAAGGGCCATGGTACATTCTGATATAAGATATCACTTATGAAGGGAATGTAAACCTGGCTACATATGAACTGAATTAGGAAAGAGAACAGAGTCTCAGATTTAGAAAACACTCTTATGCTTGCTTAAGGGGGAAGGAGAGGTGGGGAGACACACAAAACCAGAGTTTGATATTAACACAGGTACCGTTCCATAATCCAAATACAGAAGAGACAAGCCCAACTCCTTCCTCAGTGAATGGGACTCACCACCCCTATTCCCCACAGAGAAATATATCTGACTAGTAAGGATCTTAAAACCTATGTATTGATATGTCTCCATAAGGGAACCAAGTGTGTCTAGAATGACATAAACACGGCAGTGAGAATCAGCTCAAACCCACTATAAAAAGGAATTTCAAAACAAAACAAAGAAACAGTGAAATTCTTACACAACACCTTCAGGGGTTCTGATGAAACTTGGAATGACCCTATCTACAACAACAGCTGGATGTGGCATAAGGCTGTTCACCTGGGACTGAGAGGATTGGTGAGATTGGGTGATAAAATGCAGACGCTTTAAAGCAATAATGCCTGCCACTGATTCCATGGTTCCCAACTCTCCAGGTAGAAGGGAATATCACTACAGTTATAACATGTATGGGAAACCTAGAGAATGGACACCCTCTGATGGTGAAAGGTTTCTAAAACTCTACTAATTTTTTTCCCTCCATGTGCTGCAGCTTGACATTCCAACTGCTTTAATATCAATCTCCCAACTTGGAGAGTCAGCCCCTATAACCTCCTGGTTCGCACAGTTGGCACATTGTGCAGAGGATATAAGGGAAGAGGGAGAACCAATGAGAGAGTAGCTGTAGGCATTTGGACGGCCACATGTCACTCTAATTTCCCGTCACGAAGAAGAATTAACCAAATTCTCAGCCTGCCCCACCCCCATAACTAGTATAGGTCCTGAAGCAAAATTGTGGGTTTGCGGTCAGCTCACAAAAACACAAGTTGAAAAATGGAGCTCAGGGGCACAGTAATTCACTAACTTGCAGAGTTATACAGGACTACTCTCTTCCAAAAATCTGTTGAGGAAAAGCCATGAGGCGGACTTGAAAATGAGGGAGATTTGCATGAAACAGATTTCCAGAAGTACATTGGAATCACCTTTAAACACAGGAAAAGCATCACAACTTCGACAATTATGGAATTGTCCATAAAGGGTGCATGCGTTTTCTCCTGAATATATTCAGGAGAAAACGCATACACCCATTTTGGCCAACCAAGCAACCGCACAATGCAAATCTGCACTACAAAGAAGTATCACTTCCCACCAGTCAAAAGGGATATCCGTAAAATGTGTAAAAACCAGAAAGGCAAGAGGGGCTCTAGAGAACAGGGAGCCTTGTTATGCTGATGGGTGGGATGCAGATTGCCAACAGCCACTCTGGAGGAGTGCATTGTGTTCCCTAAAAGAATTAAACAACAGAGCTTCACAACCTAAAGCACTTCCAGTCATGGGAATATACCTTGGGGAAATTGAAAATCAATAAGACACAGCCAACCCAAAATATAGGGCAGCACTGCTTACAAGAACCTCGACTTCGGGACACATTAAATATCCCAGTAAAGACAAAAATAGTAAAGAAATTGTGGTACATATGTACGATGGAATATCCCTCAGCCATGAAATCAATGTCATAAGACCAGTAGCAGCATAATGAGTGAATTCATGTACGATGATTCTAACTGAAATAAGTCACACAGAAAAAGAAACTTATCATAAGATATCACTTATGAAGGTCTTGTAAAGATGGATACACATGAACTGAATTAGGAAAGAGAAGAGTCTCACATTTAGAAAACACTCTTATGCCTGCTCAAGAGGAAAGGAGAGGTGGGGTTATGCATAAAACCAGAGTTTGATATTAGAACAGGTACGGTTGCATATACCAAATACAAAATAGACAAGACCTACACTTTCCTCACTGAACGGGCCTCAACACCCCTATTCCCCGCAGAGTAGTATATCTGACTAGTAAGAATCTTAAAACCTATGTATTGATATGTCTCCATAAGGGAACCAAGTGTGTCTAGAATGACATAAACACGGCAGAGAGAATCAGCTCAAACCCACTATAAAAATGAATTTCAAAACAAAACAAATAAACAGTGAAATTCTTACACAATACCTTCAGGGGTTCTGATGAAACTTAGAATGACCCTATCTACAACGACAGCTGGATGTGGCATAAGGCTGGTCACTTGGGACTGAGAGGATTGGTGAGATTGGGTGAGAAAATGCAGACCGTTTAAAGAAATAATACCTGGCACCCATTCCATGGGTCCCAACTCTCCAGGTAGAAGGGAATATCACTACAGTTATAACATGTATGGGAAACCTAGAGAATGGACACCATCTGATGGTGAAAGGTTTCTAAAACTCTACTAATTTTTTTTCTCTCCTTGTGCACCAGTTTGACATTCCAACTGCTTTAGTATTAATCTCCCAAGTTGGAGAGTCAGCACCTATAACCTCCTGGTTCGCACAGTTGGCACGTTGTGTAGAGGATATAAGGGAAGAGGGAGAAACAATTAGAGAGTAGCTGTAGGCATTTGGATGGCCATATGTCACTCTAAATTCCCGTCACGAAGAAGAATTAACAAACTCAGAGCCAGCCCCCCCAATGGAACCAGTATAGGTCCTGAAGCAAAATTGTGGATTGGTAGTCAGCTCACAAAAACGCGAGTTGAAAAATGGAGCTCAGGGGCACAGCAATTCACTAACTTGCAGAGTTATAAAGGACTACTCTCTTCCAAAAATCTGTTGAGAGAAAGCCATGAGGCGGACTTGAAAATGAGGCAGAAGTGCACGAAACAGATTTCCAGAAGTACATTGGAATCGCCTTTAAACACAGGAAAAGCATCACAACTTCGACAATTATGGAATTGTCCATAAAGGGCGCATGCATTTTCTCCTGAATATATTCAGGAGAAAACGCATACGCCCTTTTTGGCCAACCAAGCAACCGCACAATGCAAATCTGCACTACAAAGAAGTATCACTTCCAACCGGTCAAAAGGGACATCCGTAAAATGTGTAAAAACAAGAAAGGCAAGACAGGATCTGGAGAAGAGGGAGCATTGTTATGCGGATGGGTGGGTTGTAATTTGCCAACAGCCACTCTGGAGGAGTGCATTGTGTTCCCAAAAAGCAGTAAACAACAGTGCTTCACAACCTAAGGCACTTCCAGTCATGGGAATATACCTTGGGAAAATTGAAAATCAATAAGACACAGCCACCCCAAAATTTATGGCAGCACTGCTTACAAGAACCTCGACTTCGGGACACCTTATATATCCCAGGAAAGACAAAAATGGTAAAGAAATTGTGGTAAATACGTATGATGGTATATCCCTCAGCCATGAAGTCAATGTAATAAGGCCAGTAGCAACATAATGACGGGATTCATGTACGATGACTCTAACTGAAAAAAACACACAGAAAAATAAACTTATCATAAGATATCACTTATGAAGGGTATATAAACATGGCTACACATGGAAGGAATTAGGAAAGGGAACAGAGTCTCATATTTAGAAAACACTCTTATGCATGCTAAAGGGGAAAGCAGAGGTGGGGTGATGAATAAAACCAGAGTTTGATATTAGCACAGGTACGGTTCCATAATCCAAATACAGAACAGACAAGACCTACTACTTCCTCTGTGAACGGGACTCAAAACCCCATATTTCCCACAGAGGAATATATCTGACTAGTAAGAATCTTAAAACCTATGTATTGATATGTCTCCGTAAGGGAATCAAGTGTGTCTAGACTGGCATAAACATGGCAGCGAGAATCAGCTCAAACCCACTATAAAAAGGAATTTCAAAAACAAAACAACAAAAACTGGAAAATTCTTTACAATTCCTTCAGGGTCTCTAATGAAACCTGGAATGACCCTATCTACAACGACAGCTGGATGTGGCATAAGGAGGGACACTTGGGACTGAGACGATTGGTGAGATTGGGTGAGCAAATGCAGACCCTTTTATGCACAAATGCCTGGCACCCATTCCATGGGTCCCAACTCTCCAGGTTGAAGGGAATATTACTAAAGCTATAACATGTACGGGAAACCTAGAGAACGGACACACTGTGAATACGAAAGGTTTCTAAAACTCAACGAATAGTCCCTCTCCTGGTGCTCCGGTTTGACTTTCCATCTGCTTTACTATCAACCTCCCAACTTGGAGAGACAGCCCCTTTAACCTCCTGGTTCGCACAGGTTTCCAATTTGGCAGAGGATGAAAGGGAAGAGGGAGAACCAATGAGAGAGTAGCTGTTAGGCATTTCGACGGGCACATATCACTCTAACTTCCCTGCAGGATGAAGAATTAACCAAAGTCTCAGCCACCCACCGTGAACCAGTATAGGTCCTGAACCAAAATTTTGGACTTGCGGTCAGCTCACCAAAAACGAGTTGAAAAATGGAGCTCAGTGGCACAGCAATTCACAAACAGGCCGAGTAATAAAGGACAACTATCGTCCAAAAATCTGTTGAGGGAAGGCAATGAGGCGGACTTGAAAGCGAGGCAGAAGAGCAGGAAACAGATTTCAAGAGGTACGTTGGAATCGCCTTTAAAGCACAGGAAGAGGGGCACAACTTCGACAATGAGGCACTTGGCCGAAAAGGCGGTATGCGTTTTCTCCTGAATATATTCAGGAGAAAACGCATACGCCCTATTTGGCCAAGCAAGCAAGCGGGCAATGCAAATCTGCACTACAAAGAAGTATCACTTCCCACCGGTCAAAAGGGACATCCACAAAATGTGTAAAAACCAGAAAGGCAAGACAGGCCCTGGAGAACAGGGAGCGTTGTTATGCTAATGGGTGGGATGTAAATTGCCAACTGCCTCTCTGGAGGAGTGCATTGTGTTCCCTAAAACAAGTAAAGAACAGAGCTACAGAGCCAAGGGCACTTCCAGTCTAGGGAATATACCTTGGGAAAACTGAAAATCAATAATACAGAGCCACCCCAAAATTTAGGGCTGCACTGCTTACAAGGACCTCAACTTGGGTACACCTTAAATATCCCAGGAAATATAAAAATGGTTCAAAAAATTGTGGTACTTACGTACGATGGAATATCCCTCAGCCATGAAATCAATGTCATAAGACCAGTAGCAGCAAAATGGGTGGATTCAGGTACGATGATTCTAAGTGAAATAAGTCACACAGAAAAAGAAACTTATCATATGATATCACTTATGATGATCCTATAAACATGGCTACACTTGAACTGAGTTAGGAAAGAGAACAGTGTCTCACATTTAGAAAACATTCTTATGCCTGCTTAAGCGGGAAGGAGAGGTGGGGTGATGCATAAAACCAGAGTTTGATATAAGCACAGGTACCGTTCCAAAAACCAACTATGGAATAGACAAGACCTACACCTTCCTCAGTGAAAGGGACTCAAAACACCATATTTCCCGCAGAGGAATATATCTGACTAGTAAGAATATTAAAACCTATGTATTAATATGTCTCCGTAAGGGAAACAAGTGTGTCTAGACTGGCATAAACATGGCAGCGAGAATCAGCTCAAACCCACTGTAAAACGGAATTTCAAAAACAAAACAAAAAAACTGGGAAATTCTTTACAATTCCTTCAGGGTCTCTGATGAAACCTGGAATGACCCTATCTACAACGACAGCTGGATGTGGCATAAGGCTGGACACTTGGGACTGAGAGAATTGGTGAGATTGGGTGAGCAAATGCAGACCCTTTAAAGCAATAATGCATGGCACCCATTCCATGGGTCCCAAATCTCCATGTTGAAGGGTATATTACTACAGTTATAACATGTACGGGAAACCTAGAGAACGGACACACTGTGAATACGAAAGGTTTCTAAAACTCAACGAATAGTCCCTCTCCTGGTGCTCCGGTTTGACTTTCCATCTGCTTTACTATCAACCTCCCAACTTGGAGAGACAGCCCCTTTAACCTCCTGGTTCGCACAGGTTGCCAATTTGGCAGAGGATGAAAGGGAAGAGGGAGTACCAATGAGAGAGTAGCTGTTAGGCATTTGGACGGGTACATATCACTATAATTTCCCGGCAGGAAGAAGAATTAACCAAAGTCTCAGCCACCCACCGGGAACCAGTATAGGTCCTGAACCAAAATTTTGGACTTGCGGTCAGCTCACAAAAAACGAGTTGAAAAATGGAGTTCAGGGGCACAGCAATTCACAAACTGGCCGAGTAATAAAGGACAACTATCGTCCAAAAATCTGTTGAGGGAAGGCAACGAGGCGGACTTGAAAGCGAGGCAGAATAGCAGGAAACAGATTTCAAGAGGTACGTTGGAATCGCCTTTAAAGCACAGGAAGAGGGGCACAACTTCGACAATGATGCACTTGGCCAAAAAGGGCGTATGCATTTTCTCCTGAATATATTCAGGAGAAAACGCCTACGCCCTTTTTGGCCAAGCAAGCAAGCGGGCAATGCAAATCTGCACTACAAAGAAGTATCAATTCCCATCGCTCAAAAGGGACATCCACAAAATGTGTAAAAACCAGAAAGGCAAGACAGGCCCTGGAGAACAGGGAGCATTGTTATGCTGATGGGCGGGATGTAAATTGCCAACTGCCTCTCTGGAGGAGTGCATTGTGTTCCCTAAAACAAGTAAAGAACAAAGCTACAGAGCCAAGGGCACTTCCAGTCTAGGGAATATACCTTGGGAAAACTGAAAATCAATAATACAGTGCCACCCCAAAATTTAGGGCTGCACTGCTTACAAGGACCTCAACTTGGGTACATCTTAAATATCCCAGGAAATATAAAAATGTTTCAAAAAATTGTGGTAATTATGTACGATGGAATATCCCACAGCGATGAAATCAATGTCATAAGACCAGTAGCAGCAAAATGGGTGGATTCAGGTTCGGTAATTCTAAGTGAATTAAGTCACACAGAAAACGAAACTTATCATAAGATATCACTTATGAAGATCCTGTAAACATGGCTACACTTGAACTGAGTTAGGAAAGAGAACAGTGTCTCACATTTAGAAAACACTCTTATGCCTGCTTAAGGGGGAAGGAGAGGTGGGGTGATGCATAAAACCAGAGTTTGATATAAGCACACGTACCGTTCCAAAAACCAACTATGGAATAGACAAGACCTACACCTTCCTCAGTGAAAGGGACTCAAAACACCATATTTCCCACAGAGGAATATATCTGACTATTAAGAATCTTAAAACCTATCTATTGATATGTCTGCGTAAGGGAATCAAGTGTGTCTAGACTGGCATAAACATGGCAGTCAGAATCAGCTCAAACCCACTATAAAAAGGAATTTAAAAAACAAAACAAAAAAACTGGGAAATTCTTTACAATTCCTTCAGGGTCTCTGATGAAACCTGGAATGACCCTATGTACAACGACAGCTGGATGTGGCATAAGGAGGGACACTTGGGACTGAGAGGATTGGTGAGATTGGGTGAGCAAATACAGACCCTTTAAAGCACAAATGCTTAGCACCCATTCCATGAGTCCCAACTCTCCAGGTTGAAGGGAATATTACTACAGCTATAACATGTACAGGAAACCTAGAGAACGGACACACTGTGAATACGAAAGGTTTCTAAAACTCAACGAATAGTCCCTATCCTGGTGCTCCGGTTTCACTTTCCATCTGCTTTTCTATCAACCTCCCTACTTGGAGAGACAGCCCCTTTAAACTCCTGGTTCGCACATGTTGCCAATTTGGCAGAGGATGAATGGGAAGAGGGAGAACCAATGAGAGAGTAGCTGTTAGGCATTTGGATGGGCACATATCACTGTAATTTCCCGGCAGGAAGAAGAATTAACCAAAGTCTCAGCCACCCACCGGGAACCAGTATAGGTCCTGAACCAAAATTTTGGACTTGCGGTCAGCTCATCAAAAACGAGTTGAAAAATGGAGCTCAGGGGCACAGCAATTCACAAACTGGCCGAGTAATAAAGGACAAGTATCGTCCAAAAATCTGTTAAGGGAAGGCAACGAGGCGGACGTTAAAGCGAGGCAGAATAGCAGGAAACAGATTTCAAGAGGTAGGTTGGAATCGCCTTTAAAGCACAGGAAGAGGGGCACAACTTCGACAATGATGCCCTTGGCCAAAAAGGGGGTATGCGTTTTCTCCTGAATATATTCAGGAGAAAACGCATACGCCCGTTTTGGCCAAGCAAGCAAGCGGGCAATGCAAATCTGCACTACAAAGAAGTATCACTTCCCACCGGTCAAAAGGGACATCCACAAAATGTGTAAAAACCAGAAAGGCAAGACAGGCCCTGGAGAACAGGGAGCCTTGTTATGCTGATGGGCGGGATGTAAATTGCCAACTGCCTCTCTGGAGGAGTGCATTGTGTTCACAAAAACAAGTAAACAACAGAACTATGAAGCCAAGGGCACTTCCAGTCTAGGGAATAGTCCTTGGGAAAACTGAAAATCAATAAGACAGAGCCACCCCAAAATTTAGGGCTGCACTGCTTACAAGGACCTCAACTTGGGTACACCTTAAATATCCCAGGAAATATAAAAATGGTTCAAAAAATTGTGGTACTTACGTACGATGGAATATCCCTCAGCCATGAAATCAATGTCATAAGACCAGTAGCAGCAAAACGGGTATATTCAGGTACGATGATTCTAAGTGAAATAAGTCACAGAGAAAAAGAAACTTATCATAAGATATCACTTATGAAGATCCTGTAAACATGGCTACACTTGAACTGAGTTAGGAAAGAGAACAGTGTCTCACATTTAGAAAACACTCTTATGCCTGCTTAAGGGGGAAGGAGAGGTGGGGTGATGCATAAAACCAGAGTTTGATATAAGCACAGGTACCGTTCCAAAAACCAACTATGGAATAGACAAAACCTACACCTTCCTCAGTGAAAGGGACTCAAAACCCCATATTTCCCGCAGAGGAATATATCTGACTAGTAAGAATCTTAAAACCTATGTATTGATATGTCTCCATAAGGGAATCAAGTGTGTCTAGACTGGCATAAACATGGAAGCGAGAATCAGCTCCAACCCACTATAAAAAGGAATTTCAAAAACAAAACAAAAAAACTGGGAAATTCTTTACAATTCCTTCAGGGTCTCTGATGAAAGCTGGAATGACCCTATCTACAACGACAGCTGGATGTGGCATAAGGAGGGACACTTGGGACTGAGAGGATTGGTTAGACTGGGTGAGAAAATGCAGACTCTTTAAAGCACAAATGCCTGGCACCCATTCCATGGGTCCCAACTCTCCAGGTTGAAGGGAATATTACTAAAGCTATAACATGTACGGGAAACCTAGAGAACGGACACACTGTGAATACGAAAGGTTTCTAAAACTCAACGAATAATCCCTCTCCTGGTGCTCCAGTTTTACTTTCCATCTGCTTTACTATCAACCTCCCAACTTGGAGAGACAGCCCCTTTAACCTCCTGGTTCGCCCAGGTTGCCAATTTGGCAGAGGATGAAAGGGAAGAGGGAGAACCAATGAGAGAGTAGCTGTTAGGCATTTGGACGGGCACATATTACTCTAACTTCCCAGCAGGAAGAAGAATTAACCAAGGTCTCAGCCCCCCTTCGGGAACCAGCATAGGTCCTGAACCAAAATTTTGGAGTTGCGATCAGCTCACCAAAAACGAGTTGAAAAATGGAGCTCAGGGGCACAGCAATTCACAAACTGGCCGAGTAATAAAGGACAACTATCGTCCAAAAATCTGTTGAGGGAAGTCAACGAGGCGGACTTGAATGCGAGGCAGAATAGCAGGAAACAGATTTCAAGAGGTACGTTGGAATCGCCTTTAAAGCACAGGAAGAGGAGCCCAACTTCGACAATGATGCACTTGGCCAAGAAGGGCGTATGCGTTTTCTCCTGAATATATTCAGGAGAAAACGCATACGCCCTTTTTGGCCAAGCAAGCAAGCGGGCAATGCAAATCTGCACTACAAAGAAGTATCACTTCCCACCGGTCAAAAGGGACATCCACAAAATGTGTAAAAACCAGAAAGGCAAGACAGGCCCTGGAGAACAGGGAGCCTTGTTATGCTGATGGGCAGGATAGAAATTGCCAACTGCCTCTCTGGAGGAGTGCATTCTGTTCCCTAAAACAAGTAAAGAACAGAGCTACAGAGCCAAGGGCACTGACAGTCTAGGGAATATACCTTGGGAAAACTGAAAATCAATAAGACAGAGCCACCCCAAAATTTAGGGCTGCACTGCTTACAAGGACCTCAACTTGGGTACACCTTAAATATCCCAGGAAATATAAAAATGGTTCAAAAAATTGTGGTACTTACATACGATGGAATATCCCTCAGCCATGAAATCAATGTCATAAGACCAGTAGCAGCAAAATGGGTGGATTCAGGTACGATGATTCTAAGTGAAATAAGTCACACAGAAAAAGAAACTTATCATAAGATATCACTTATGAAGATCCTGTAAACATGGTTACACTTGAACTGAGTTAGGAAAGAGAACAGTGTCTCACATTTAGAAAACACTCTTATGCCTGCTTAAGGGGGAAGGAGAGGTGGGGTGATGCATAAAACCAGAGCTTGATACAAGCACAGGTACCGTTCCAAAAACCAACTATGGAATAGACAAAACCTACACCTTCCTAAGTGAAAGGGACTCAAAACCCCATATTTCCCGCAGAGGGATATATCTGACTAGTAAGAATCCTAAAACCTATGTATTGATATGTCTCCGTAAGGGAATCAAGTGTGTCTAGACTGGCATAAACATGGCAGCGAGAATCAGCTCAAACCCACTATAAAAAGGAATTTCAAAAACAAAACAAAAAAACTGGGAAATTCTTTACAATTCCTTCAGGGTCTCTGATGAAACCTGGAATGACCCTATCTACAATGACAGCTGGATGTGGCATAAGGAGGGACACTTGGGACTGAGAGGATTGGTGAGATTGGGTGAGCAAATGCAGACCCTTTAAAGCAATAATGCATGGCACCCATTCCATGGGTCCCAACTCTCCAGGTTGAAGGGAATATTACTACAGTTATAACATGTACGGGAAACCTAGAGAACGGAAACACTGTGAATACGAAAGGTTTCTAAAACTCAACGAATAGTCCCTCTCCTGGTGCTCCGGTTTGACTTTCCATCTGCTTTACTATCAATCTCCCAACTTGGAGAGACAGCCCCTTTAACCTCCTGGTTCACACAGGTTTCCAATTTGGCAGAGGATGAATGGGAAGAGGGAGAACCAATGAGAGAGTATCTGTTAGGCATTGGGAGGGGCACATATCACTCTAACTTCCCGGCAGGAAGAAGAATTAACCAAAGTCTCAGCCACCCACCGGGAACCAGCATAGGTCCTGAACCAAAATTTTAGACTTGCGGTCAGCTCATAAAAAACGAGTTGAAAAATGGAGCTCAGGGTCACAGCAATTCACAAACTGGCCGAGTAATAAAGGAAAACTATCGTCCAAAAATCTGTTGAGGGAAGCCAACGAGGTGGACTTGAAAGCGAGGCAGAATAGCAGGAAACAGATTTCAAGAGGTACGTTGCAATTGCCTTTAAAGCACAGGAAGAGGGGCACAACTTCGACAATGATGCACTTGGCCAAAAAGGGCGTATGCGTTTTCTCCTGAATATATTCAGGAGAAAACGAATACGACCTTTTTGGCCAAGCAAGCAAGCGGGCAATGCAAATCTGCACTACAAAGAAGTGTCACTTCCCACCGGTCCAAAGGGACATCAACAAAATGTGTAAAAACCAGAAAGGCAAGTCAGGCCCTGGAGAACAGGAAGCCTTGTTATGCTGATGGGAGGGATGTAAATTGCCAACTGCCTCTCTGGAGGAGTGCATTGTGTTCCCTAAAACAAGTAATCAACAGAGCTACAGAGCCAAGGGCACTGACAGTCTAGGGAATATACCTTGGGAAAATTGAATATCAATAAGACAGTGCCACCCCAAAATTTAGGGCTGCACTGCTTACAAGGACCTCAACTTGGGTACACCTTAAATATCCCAGGAAATATAAAAATGGTTCAAAAAATTGTGGTACTTACGTACGATGGAATATCCCTCAGCCATGAAATCAATGTCATAAGACCAGTAGCAGCAAAATGGGTGGATTCAGATACGATGATTCTAAGGGAAATAAGTCACAGAGAAAAAGAAACTTATCATAAGATATCACTTATGAAGATCCTGTAAACATGGCTACACTTGAACTGAGTTAGGAAAGAGAACAGTGTCTCACATTTAGAAAACACTCTTATGCCTGCTTAAGGGGGAAGGAGAGGTGGGGTGATGCATAAAACCAGAGGTTGATATAAGCACAGGTACCGTTCCAAAAACCAACTATGGAATAGACAAGACCTACACCTTCCTCAGTGAAAGGGACTCAAAACCCCATATTTCCTGCAGAGGAATATATCTGACTAGTAAGAATCTTAAAACCTATGTATTGATATGTCTCCATAAGGGAATCAAGTGTGTCTAGACTGGCATAAACATGGCAGCGAGAATCAGCTCAAACCCACTATAAAAAGGAATTTCAAAAACAAAACAAAAAAACTGGGAAATTCTTTTCAATTCCTTCAGGTTCTCTGATGAAACCTGGAATGACCCTATCTACAACGACAGCTGGATGTGGCATAATGCTGGACGCTTGGGACTGAGAGGATTGGTGAGATTGGGTGAGCAAATGCAGACCCTTTAAAGCAATAATGCATGGCACCCATTCCATGGGTCCCAACTCTCCAGGTTGAAGGGAATATTACTACGGTTATAACATGCACGGGAAACCTAGAGAACGGACACACTGTGAATGCGAATGGTTTCTAAAACTCAACGAAGAGTCCCTCTCCTGGTGCTCCGATTTGACTTTCCATCTGCTTTACTATCAACCTCCCAACCTGGAGAGACAGCCCCTTTAACCTCCTGGTTCGCACAGGTTGCCAATTTGGCAGAGGATGAAAGGGAAGAGGGTGAACCAATGAGAGAATAGCAGTTAGTTATTTGGACGGGCACATATCACTGTAATTTCCCAGCAGGAAGAAGAATTAACCAAAGTCTCAGCCCCACAACGGGAACCAGTATAGGTCCTGAACCTAAATTTTGTACTTGAGGTCAGCTCACCAAAAAACGAGTTGAAACATGCAGCTCAGGGGCACAGCAATTCACAAACTGGCCGAGTAAAAAAGGACAACTATCGTCCAAAATTCTGTTGAGGGAAGGCAACGAGGCGGACTTGAAAGCGAGGCAGAATAGCGGGAAACAGATTCCAAGAGGTACGTTGGAATCGCCTTTAAAGCACAGGAAGAGGGGCACAACTTCGACAATGATGCACTTGGCCAAAAAGGGCGTATGCTGTTTCCCTTGAATATATTCAGGAGAAAAGGCATACGCCCTTTTTGGGCAAGCAAGCAAGCGGGCAATGCAAATCTGCACTACAAAGAAGTATCACTTCCCACCGGTCAAAAGGGACATCCACAAAATGTGTAAAAACCTGAAAGGCAAGACAGGCCCTGGAGAACAGGGAGCCTTGTTATGCTGATGGGCGGGATGTAAATTGCCAACTGCCTCTCTGGAGGAGTGCATTGTGTAACCTAAAACAAGTAAAGAACAGAGCTACAGAGCCAAGGGCACTTCCAGTCTAGGGAATATACCTTGGGAAAACTGAAAATCAATAAGACAGAGCCACCCCAAAATTTAGGGCTGCACTGCTTACAAGGACCTCAACTTGGGTACACCTTAAATATCCCAGGAAATATAAAATTGGTTCAAAAAATTGTGGTACTAACGTACGATGGAATATCCCTCAGCCATGAAATCAATGTCATAAGACCAGTAGCAGCAAAATGGGTGGATTCAGGTACGATGATTCTAAGTGAAATAAGTCACACAGAAAAAGAAACTTATCATAAGATATCACTTATGAAGATCCTGTAACATGGCTACACTTGAACTGAGTTAGGAAAGAGAACAGTGTCTCACATTTAGAAAACACTCTTATGCCTGCTTAAGGGGGAAGGAGAGGTGGGGTGATGCATAAAAGCAGAGTTTGATATAATTACAGGTACCGTTCCAAAAACCAACTATGGAATAGACAAAACCTACACCTTCCTCAGTGAAAGGGACTCAAAACCCCATATTTCCCGCAGAGGAATATATCTGACTAGTAAGAATCTTAAAACCTATGTATTGATATGTCTGCGTAAGGGAATCAAGTGTGTCTAGACTGGCATAAACATGGCAGCGAGAATCAGCTCAAATCACCTATAAAAAGGAATTTCAAAAACAAAACAAAAAAACTGGGAAATTCTTTACAATTCCTTCAGGGTCTCTGATGAAACCTGGAATAACCATATCTACAACGACAGCTGGATGTGGCATTAGGTTGGACACTTGGGACTGAGAGGATTGGTGAGATTGGGTGAGCAAATGCAGACCCTTTAAAGCAATAATGCATGGCACCCATTCCATGGGTCCCAACTCTCCAGGTTGAAGGGAATATTACTACAGCTATAACATGTACGGGAAACCTAGAGAACGGACACACTGTGAATACGAAAGTTTTCTAAAACTCAACGAATAGTCCGTCTCCTGGTGCTCCGGTTTGACTTTACACCTGCTTTACTATCATCCTCCCAACTTGGTGAGACAGCCCCTTTAACCTCCTGGTTCACACAGGTTGCCAATTTGGCAGAGGATGAAAGGGAAGAGGGAGATCCAATGAGAGAGTAGCTGTTAGGCATTTGAACGGGCACATATCACTGTAATTTCCAGGCAGGAAGAAGATTTAACCAAAGTCAAAGCCCTCCAACGGGAACCAGCATAGGTCCTGAACCAAAATTTCGGACTTGCGGTCAGCTCACCAAAAACGAGTTGAAAATTGAAGCTCAGGGGCACAGCAATTCACAAACTGGCCGAGTAATAAAGGACAAATATTGTCCAAAAATCTGTTGAGGGAAGGCAACGAGGCGGACTTGAAAGCGAGGCCGAATCGCAGGAAACAGATTTCAAGAGGTACGTTGGAATCACCTTTAAAGCACAGGAAGATGGGCACAACTTCGACAATGATGCACTTGGCCAAAAAGGGCGTATGTGTTTCCTCCTGAATATATTCAGGAGAAAACGCATACGCCCTTTTTGCCGAAGCAAGCAAGAGGGCAATGCAAATCTGTACTACAAAGAAGTATCACTTCCCAACGGTCAAAAGGGACATCCACAAAATGTGTAAAAACCAGAAAGGGAAGACAGGCCCCGGAGAACAGGGAGCCTTGTTATGCTGTTGGGCGGGATGTAAATTGCCAACTGCCTCTCTGGAGGAGTGCATTGTGTTCCCTAAAACAAGTAAAGAACAGAGTTACAGAGCCAAGGGCACTTCCAGTCTAGGGAATATACCTTGGGAAAACTGAAAATAAATAAGGCAGAGCCACCCCAAAATTTAGGGCTGCACTGCTTACAAGGACCTCAACTTGGGTACACCTTAAATATCCCAGGAAATATAAAAATGGTTCAAAAAATTGTGGTACTTACGTACGATGGAATATCCCTCAGCCATGAAGTCAATGTCATAAGACCAGAAGCAGCAAAATGGGTGGATTCAGGTACGATGATTCTAAGTGAAATAAGTCACACAGAAAAAGAAACTTAGCATAAGATATCACTTATGAAGATCCTGTAAACATGGCTACACTTGAACTGAGTTAGGAAAGAGAACAGTGTCTCACATTTAGAAAACACTCTTATGCCTGCTTAAGGGGGAAGGAGAGGTGGGGTGATGCATAAAACCAGAGTTTGATATAAGCACAGGTACCGTTCCAAAAACCAACTATGGAATAGACAAGACCTACACCTTCCTCAGTGAAAGGGACTCAAAACCACATATTTCCCGCAGAGGAATATATCTGACTAGTAAGAATCTTAAAACCTATGTATTGATATGTCTCCGTAAGGGAATCAAGTGTGTCTAGACTGGCATAAACATGGCAGAGAGAATCAGCTCAAACCCACTATAAAAAGGAATTTCAAAAACAAAACAAAAAAACTGGGAAATTCTTTACAATTCCTTCAGGGTCTCTGATGAAACCTGGAATGACCCTATCTACAACGACAGCTGGATGTGGCATAAGGAGGGACACTTGGGACTGAGAGGATTGGTGAGATTGGGTGAGCAAATGCAGACCCTTTAAAGCAATAATGCATGGCACACATTCCATGGGTCCCAACTCTCCAGGTTGAAGGGAATATTACTACAGTTATAACATGTACGGGAAACCTAGAGAGCGGACACACTGTGAATACGAAAGGTTTCTAAAACTCAACGAATAGTCCCTCTCCTGGTGCTCCGGTTTGACTTTCCATCTGCTTTACTATCAACCTCCCAACTTGGAGAGACAGCCCCTTTAACCTCCTGGTTCTCACAGGTTGCCAATTTGGCAGAGGATGAAAGGGAAGAGGGAGAACCAATGAGAGATTAGCTGGTAGGCATTTGGACGGGCACATATCACTGTAATTTCACGGCAGGAAGAAGAATTAACCAATGTCTCAGCCACCCACGGGAACCAGTATAGTTCCTGAACCAAAATTTTGGACTTGCGGTCAGCTCACCCAAAACGAGTTGAAAAATGGAGCTCAGGGGCACAGCAATTCACAAACTGGCCGAGTAATAAAGGACAACTATCGTCCAAAAATCTGTTGAGGGAAGGCAATGAGGCGGACTTGAAAGCGAGGCAGAATAGCAGGAAACAGATTTCAAGAGGTACGTTGGAATCGCCTTTAAAGCACAGGAAGAGGGGCCCAACTTCGACAATGATGCACTTGGCCAAAAAGGGCGTATGCGTTATCTCCTGAATATATTCAGGAGAAAACGCATACGCCCTTTTTGGCCAAGCAAGCAAGCGGGCAATGCAAATCTGGACTACAAAGAAGTATCACTTCCCACCGGTCAAAAGCGACATCCACAAAATGTGTAAAAACCAGAAAGGCAAGACAGGCCCTGGAGAACAGGGAGCCTTGTTATGCTGATGGGCGGGATGTAAATTGCCAACGGCCTCTCTGGAGGAGTGCGTTGTGTTCCCTAAAACAAGTAAACAACAGAGCTACAGAGCCAAGGGCACTTCCAGTCTAGGGAATATACCTTGGGAAAACTGAAAATCAATAAGACAGAGCCACCCCAAAATTTAGGGCTGTACTGCTTACAAGGACCTCAACTTGGGTACACCTTAAATATCACAGGAAATATAAAAATGGTTCAGAAAATTGCGGTACTTAAGTATGAAGGAATATCCCTCAGCCATGAAATCAATGTCATAAGACCAGTAGCAGCAAAATGGGTGGATTCAGGTACGATGATTCTAAGTGAAATAAGTCACACAGAAAAAGAAATTTATCATAAGATATCACTTATGAAGATCCTGTAAACATGGCTACACTTGAACTGAGTTAGGAAAGATAACAGTGTCTCACATTTAGAAAACACTCTTATGCCTGCTTAAGGGGGAAGGAGAGATGGGGTGATGCATAAAACCAGAGTTTGATATAAGCACAGGTACCGTTCCAAAAACCAACTATGGAATAGGCAAGACCTACACCTTCCTCAGTGAAAGGGACTCAAAACCCCATATTTCCCTCAGAGGAATATATCTGACTAGTAAGAATCTTAAAACCTATGTATTGATATGTCTCCGTAAGGGAATCAAGGGTGTCTAGACTGGCATAAACATGGCAGCGAGAATCAGCTGAAACCCACTATAAAAAGGAATTTCAAAAACAAAACAAGAAAACTAGGAAATTCTTTACAATTCCTTCAGCGTCTCTGATGAAACCTGGAATGACCTTATCTACAATGACAGCTGGATGTGGCATAAGGAGGGACACTTGGGACTGAGAGGATAGGTGAGATTGGGTGAGCAAATGCAGACCCTTTAAAGCACAAATGCCTGGCACCCATTCCATGGGTCCCAACTCTCCAGGTTGAGGGGAATATTACTACAGCTATAACATGTACGGGAAACCTAGAGTACGGACACACAGTGAATACGAAAGGTTTCTAAAACTCAACGAACAGTCCCTCTCCTGGTGCTCCGGTTTGACATTCCATCTGCTTTACTATCAACCTCCCAGCTTGGAGAGACAGCCCCTTTAACATCCTGTTTCGCACAGGTTGCCAATTTGTCAGAGGATGAAAGGGAAGAGGGAGAACCAATGAGAGATTAGCTGTTAGGCATTTGGACGGGCACATATCACTGTAATTTCCCGGCAGGAAGAAGAATTAACCAAAGTCTCAGCCACCCACCGGGAACCAGTATAGGTCCTGAACCAAAGTTTTGGACTTGCGGTCAGCTCACCAAAAAAGAGTTGAAAAATGGAGCTCAGGGGCACAGCAATTCACAAACTGGCCGAGTAATAAAAGACAACTATCGTCCAAAAATCTGTTGAGGGAAGGCAACGAGGCGGACTTGAATGCGAGGAAGAATAGCAGGAAACAGATTTCAAGAGGTACGTTGGAATCACCTTTAAAGCACAGGAAGAGGGGCACAATTTCGACAATGATGCACTTGGCCAAAAAGGGCGTATGCGTTTTCTCCTGAATATATTCAGGAGAAAACGCATACGCCCTTTTTGGCCAAGCAAACAAGCGGGCAATGCAAATCTGGACTACAAAGAAGTATCACTTCCCACCGGTCAAAAGGGACATCCACAAAATGTGTAAAAACCTGAAAGGCAAGACAGGCCCTGGAGAACAGGGAGCCTTGTTATGCTGATGGGCGGGATGTAAATTGCCAACTGCCTCTCTGGAGGAGTGCATTGTGTAACCTAAAACAAGTAAAGAACAGAGCTACAGAGCCAAGGGCACTTCCAGTCTAGGGAATATACCTTGGGAAAACTGAAAATCAATAAGACAGAGCCACCCCAAAATTTAGGGCTGCACTGCTTACAAGGACCTCAACTTGGGTACACCTTAAATATCCCAGGAAATATAAAAATGGTTCAGAAAATTGTGGTACTTACGTACGATGGAATATCCCTCAGCCATGAAATCAATGTCTTAAGACCAGTAGCAGCAAAATGGGTGGATTCCGGTACGATGATCCTAAGTGAAATAAGTCACACAGAAAAAGAAACTTATCATAAGATATCACTTATGAAGATCCTGTAAACATGGCTACACTTGAACTGAGTTAGGAAAGAGAACAGGGTCTCACATTTAGAAAACACACTTATGCCTGCTTCAGGGGGAAGGGGAGGTGGGGTGCTGCATAAAACCAGAGTTTAATATAAGCACAGGTACTGTTCCAAAAACCAACTATGGAATAGACAAGACCTACACCTTCCTCAGTGAAAGAGACTCAAAACCCCATATTTCCCACAGAGGAATATATCTGACTAGTAAGAATCTTAAAACCTATGTATTGATATGTTTCCGTAAGGGAATCAAGTGTGTCTAGACTGGCATAAACATGGCAGCGAGAATCAGCTCAAACCCACTATAAAAAGGAGATTCAAAAACAAAACAAAAAACTGGGAAATTCTTTACAATTCCTTCAGGGTCTCTGATGAAACCTGGAATGACCCTATCTACAATGACAGCTGGATGTGGCATAACGAGGGACACTTGGGACTGAGACGATTGGTGAGATTGGGTGAGCAAATGCAGGCCCTTTAAAGCACAAATGCCTGGCCCCCATTCCATGTGTCCCAACTCTCCAGGTTGAAGGGAATATTACTACTGCTATAACATGTACGGGAAACCTAGAGAACGGACACACTGTGAATACGAAAGGTTTCTAAAACTCAACGAATATTCCCTCTCCTGGTGCTCCGGTTTGACTTTCCATCTGCTTTACTATCAACCTCACAACTTGGAGTGACAGCCCATTTAACCTCCTGGTTCGCACAGGTTGCCAATTTGGCAGAGGATGAAAGGGAAGAGGGAGAACCAATGAGAGAGTAGCTGTTAGTCATTTGGAAGGGCACATATCACTGTAATTTCCTGGCACGAAGAAGAATTAACCAAAGTCTCAGCCCCCCACTGGGAACCAGTATAGGTCCTGAACCAAAATTTTGGACTTGCGGTCTGCTCACAAAAAACGAGTTGAAAAATGGAGCTCAGGGGCACAGCAATTCCCAAACTGGCCGAGTAATAAAGGACAACTATCGTCCAAAAATCTGTTGAGGGAAGGCAACGAGGTGGACTTGAAAGCGAGGCAGAATAGCAGGAAACAGATTTCAAGAGGTACGTTGGAATCGCCTTTAAAGCACAGGAAGAGGGGCACAACTTCGACAATGATGCACTTGGCCAAAAAGGGCGTATGCGTTTTCTCCTGAATATATTCAGGAGAAAACGCATACGCCCTTTTTGGCCAAGCAAGCAAGCGGGCAATGCAAATCTGCACTACAAAGAAGTATCACTTCCCACCGGTCAAAAGGGACATCCACAAAATGTGTAAAAACCAGAAAGGCAAGACAGGCCCTGGAGAACAGGGAACCTTGTTATGCTGATGGGCGGGATGTAAATTGCCAACTGCCTCTCTGGAGGTGTGCATTGTGTTACCTAAAACAAGTAAACAACGGAGCTACAGAGCCAAGGGCACTTCCAGTCTAGGGAATATACCTTGGGAAAACTGAAAATCAATAAGACAGAGCCACCCCAAAATTTAGGGCTGCACTGCTTACAAGGACCTCAACTTGGGTACACCTTAAATATCCCAGGAAATGTAAAAATGGTTCAGAAAATTGTGGTACTTACGTACGATGGAATATCCCTCAGCCATGAAATCAATGTCTTAAGACCAGTAGCAGCAAAATGGGTGGATTCAGGTACGATGATCCTAAGTGAAATAAGTCACACAGAAAAAGAAACTTATCATAAGATATCACTTATGAAGATCCTGTAAACATGGCTATACTTGAACTGAGTTAGGAAAGCGAACAGTGTCTCACATTTAGGAAACAATCTTATGCCTGCTAAAGGGGGAAGCAGAGGTGGGGTGATGCATAAAACCAGAGTTTGATATAAGCACAGGTACCGTTCCAAAAACCAACTATGGAATAGACAAGACCTACACCTTCCTCAGTGAAAGGGACTCAAAACCCCATATTTCCCGCAGAGGAATATATCTGACTAGTAATAATCTTAAAACCTATATATTGATATGTTTCCGTAAGGGAATCAAGTGTGTCTAGACTGGCATAAACATGGCAGCGAGAATCAGCTCAAACCCACTATAAAAAGGAGTTTCAAAAACAAAACAAAAAACTGGGAAATTCTTTACAATTCCTTCAGGGTCTCTGATGAAACCTGGAATGACCCTATCTACAATGACAGCTGGATGTGGCATAGCGAGGGACACTTGGGACTGAGACGATTGGTGAGATTGGGTGAGCAAATGCAGACCCTTTAAAGCACAAATGCCTGGCACCCATTCCATGGGTCCCAACTCTCCAGGTTGAAGGGAATATTACTACAGCTATAACATGTACGGGAAACCTAGAGAACAGACACACTGTGAATATGAAAGGTTTCTAAAACTCAACGAATAGTCCCTGTCCTGGTGCTCAGTTTTGACTTTCCATCTGCTTTACTATCAACCTCCCAACTTGGAGAGACAGCCCCTTTAACCTCCTGGTTCACACAGGTTGCCAATTTGGCAGAGGATGAAAGGGAAGAGGGAGAACCAATGAGAGATTAGCTGTTAGGCATTTGGACGGGCACATATCACTGGAATTTCCCGGCAGGAAGAAGAATTAAGCAAAGTCTCAGCCACCCACCGGGAACCAGTATAGGTCCTGAACCAAAATTTTGGACTTGCGGTCAGCTCACCAAAAACGAGTTGAAAAATGGAGCTCAGGGGCACAGCAATTCACAAACTGGCCGAGTAATAAAGGACAACTATCGTCCAAAAATCTGTTGAGGGAAGGCAACGAGGCGGACTTGAAAGCGAGGCAGAATAGCAGGAAACAGATTTCAAGAGGTACGTTGGAATCGCCTTTAAAGCACAGGAAGAGGGGCACAACTTCGACAATGATGCACTTGGCCAAAAAGGGCGTATGCATTTTCTCCTGAATATATTAAGGAGAAAACGCATACGCCCTTTTTGGCCAAGCAAGCAAGCGGGCAATGCAAATCTGCACTACAAAGAAGTATCACTTCCCACCGGTCAAAAGGGACATCCACAAAATGTTTAAAAACCAGAAAGGCAAGACAGGCCCTGGAGAACAGGGAGCCTTGTTATGCTGATGGGCGGGATGTAAATTGCCAACTGCCTCTCTGGAGGAGTGCACTGGGTACCCTAAAACAAGTAAACAACAGAGCTACAGAGCCAAGGGCACTTCCAGTCTAGGGAATATTCCTTGGGAAAACTGAAAATCAATAAGACAGAGCCACCCCAAAATTTAGGGCTGCACTGCTTACAAGGACCTCAACTTGGGTACAACTTAAATATCCCAGGAAATATAAAAATGGTTCAAAAAATTGTGGTACGTACGTACGATGGAATATCCCTCAGCCATGAAATCAATGTCATAAGACCAGTAGGAGCAAAATGGGTGGATTCAGGTACGATGATTCTAAGTGAAATAAGTCACACAGAAAAAGAAACTTATCATAAGATATCACTTATGAAGATCCTGTAAACATGGCTATACTTGAACTGAGTTAGGAAAGCGAACAGTGTCTCACATTTAGAAAACACTCTTATGCCTGCTAAAGGGGGAAGCAGAGGTGGGGTGATGCATAAAACCAGAGTTTGATATAAGCACAGGTACCGTTCCAAAAACCAACTATGGAATAGACAAGACCTACACCTTCCTCAGTGAAAGGGACTCAAAACCCCATATTCCCCGCAGAGGAATATATCTGACTAGTAAGAATCTTAAAACCTATGTATTGATATGTCTCCGTAAGGGAATCAAGTGTGTCTAGACTGGCATAAACATGGCAGCAAGAATCAGCTCAAACCCACCATAAAAAGGAATTTCAAAAACAAAACAAAAAAACTGGGAAATTCTTTACAATTCCTTCAGGGTCTCTGATGAAACCTGGAATGACCCTATCTACAACGACAGCTGGATGTGGCATAAGGAGGGACACTTGGGACTGAGACGATTGGAGAGACTGTGTGAGCAAATGCAGACCCTTTAAAGCACAAATGCCTGGCACCCATTCCATGGGTCCCAACTCTCCAGGTTTAAAGGAATATTACTACAGCTATAACATGTACCGGAAACCTAGAGAACGGACACACTGTGATAACGAAAGGTTTACAAAACTCAACGAATAGTCCCTCTCCTGGTGCTCCGGTTTGATTTTCCATCTGCTTTACTATCAACCTCCCAACTTGGAGAGACAGCCCCTTTAACCTCCTGGTTTGCACAGGTTTCCAATTTGGCAGAGGATGAAAGGAAATAGGGAGAACCAATGAGAGAGTAGCTGTTAGGCATTTGGACGGGCACATATCACCCTAACTTCGCGGCAGGAAGAAGAATTAACCAAAGTCTCAGCACCCCACCGGGAATAGCATAGTTCCTGAACCAAAATGTTGGACTTGCGGTCAGCTCACCAAAAACGAGTTGAAAAATGGAGCTCAGGGGCACAGCAATTCACAAACTGGCCGAGTAATTAAGGACAACTATCATACAAAAATCTGTTGAGGGAAGTCAACGAGGGGGACTTGAAAGCGAGGCAGAATAGCAGGAAACAGATTTCAAGAGGTACGTTGGAATCGCCTTACAAGCACAGGAAGAGGGGCACAACTTCGACAATGATGCACTTGGCCAAAAAGGGCGTATGCGTTTTCTCCTGAATATATTCAGGAGAAAACGCATACGCCCTTTTTGGCCAAGCAAGCAAGCGGGCAATGCAAATCTGCACTACAAAGGAGTAACACTTTCCACCTGCCAAAAGGGACATCCACAAAATGTGTAAAAACCAGAAACGCAAGACAGGCCCTGGAGAACAGGGAGCCTTGTTATGCTGATGGGCGGGATGTAAATTGCCAACTGCCTCTCTGGGGGAGGGCATTGTGTTCCCTAAAACAAGTAAAGAACAGAGCTACAGAGCCAAGGGCACTTCCTGTCTAGGGAATATTCCTTGGGAAAACTGAAAATCAATAAGACAGAGCCACCCCAAAATTCAAGGCTGCAATGCTTACAAAGACCTCAACTTGGGTACACCTTAAATATCCCAGGAAATATAAAAATGGTTCAAAAAATTTTGGTACTTACGTATGATGGAATATCCCTCAGCCATGAAATCAATGTCATAAGACCAGTAGCAGCAAAATGGGTGGATTCAGGTACGATGATTCTAAGTGAAATAAGTCACACAGAAAAAGAAACTTATCATAAGATATCACTTATGAAGATCCTGTAAACATGGCTACACTTGAACTGAGTTAGGAAAGAGAACAGTGTCTCATATTTAGAAAACACTCTTATGCCTGCTTAAGGGGGAAAGAGAGGTGGGGTGATGCATAAAACCAGAGTTTGATATAAGCACAGGTACCGTTCCAAAAACCAACTATGGAATAGACAAGACCTACACCTTCCTCAGTGAAAGGGACTCAAAACCCCATATTCCCCTTTGAGGAATATATCTGACTAGTAAGAATCTTAAAACCTATGTATTGATATGTCTCCGTAAGGGAATCAAGTGTGTCTAGACTGGCATAAACATGGCAGCGAGAATCAGCTCAAACCCAGTATAAAAAGGAATTTCAAAAACAAAACAAAAAAACTAGGAAATTCTTTACAATTCCTTCAGGGTCTCTGATGAATCCTGGAATGACGCTATCTACAACGACAGCTGGTTGTGGCATAAGGCTGGACACTTGGGACTGAGAGGATTGGTGAGATTGGGTGAGCAAATGCAGACCCTTTAAAGCAATAATGCATGGCACCCATTCCATGGGTCCCAACTCTCCAGGTTGAAGGGAATATTACTACAGTTATAACATGTACGGGAAACCTAGAGAACGGACACACTGTGAATACGAAAGGTTTCTAAAACTCAACGAATAGTCCCTCTCCTGGTGCTCCGGTTTGACTTTCCATCTGCTTTACTATCAACCTCCCAACTTGGAGAGACAGCCCCTTTAACCTCCTGGTTCGCACAGGTTGCCAATTTGGCAGAGGATGAAAGGGAAGTGGGAGAACCAATGAGAGAGTAGCTGTTAGGCATTTGGACGGGCACATATCACTGTAATTTCCCGGCAGGAAGAAGAATTAACCAAAGTCTCAGCCACCCACCGGGAACCAGTATAGGTCCTGAACCAAAATTTTGGACTTGCGGTCAGCTCACCAAAAAACGAGTTGAATAATGGAGCTCAGGGGCACAGCAATTCACAAACTGGCCGAGTAATAAAGGACAACTATCATCCAAAAATCTGTTGAGGGAAGGCAATGAGGCGGACCTGAAAGCGAGGCAGAAGAGCAGGAAACAGATTTCAAGAGGTACGTTGGAATCGCCTTTAAAGCACAGGAAGAGGGGCACAACTTCGACAATGATGCACTTGGCCAAAAAGGGCGTATGCGTTTTCTCCTGAATATATTCAGGAGAAAACGCATACGCCCTTTTTGGCCAAGCAAGCAAGAGGGCAATGCAAATCTGCACTACAAAGAAGTATCACTTCCCACCGGTCAAAAGGGACATCCACAAAATATGTAAAAACCAGAAAGGCAAGACAGGCCCTGGAGAACAGGGAGCCTTGTTATGCTGATGGGTGGGATGTAAATTGCCAGCTCCCTCTCTGGAGGAGTGCATTGTGTTCCCTAAAATAAGTAAAGAACAGAGCTACAGAGCCAAGGGCACTTCCAGTCTATGGAATATACCTTGGGAAAACTGAAAATCAATAAGACAGAGCCACCCCAAAATTTAGGGCTGCACTGCTTACAAGGACCTCAACTTGGGTACACTTTAAATATCCCAGGAAATATAAAAATGGTTCAAAAAATTGTGGTACTCACGTACGATGGAATATGCCTCAGCCATGACGTCAATGTCATAAGACCATTAGCAGCAAAATGGGTGGATTCAGGTACGATGATTCTAAGTGAAATAAGTCACACAGAAAAAGAAACTTATCATAAGATATCACTTATGAAGATCCTGTAAACATGGCTACACTTGAACTGAGTTAGGAAAGAGAACAGTGTCTCACATTTAGAAAACACTCCTATGCCTGCTTAAGGGGGAAGGAGAGGTGGGGTGATGCATAAAACCAGAGTTTGATATAAGCACAGGTACCGTTCCAAAAACCAACAATGGAATAGACAAGACATATAGCTTCCTCAGTGAAAGGGACTCAAAACCCCATATTTCCAGGAGAGGAATATATCTGACTAGTAAGAATCTTAAAACCTATGTATTGATATGTCTCCGTAAGGGAATCAAGTGTATCTAGGCTGGCATAAACATGGCAGCGAGAATCAGCTCAAACCCTCTATAAAAAGGAATTTCAAAAACAAAACAAAAAAACTGGGAAATTCTTTACAATTCCTTCAGGGTCTCTGATGAAACCTGGAATGACCCTATCTACAACGACAGCTGGATGTGGCATAAGGCTGGACACTTGTGACTGAGAGGTTTGGTGAGATTGGTTGAGCAAATTCAGACCCTTTAAAGCAATAATGCATGGCACCCATTCCATGGGTCCCAACTCTCCAGGTTGAAGGGAATATTACTACACCTATAACATGTATGGGAAACCTAGAGAACGGACACACTGTGAAATCGAAAGGTTTCTAAAACTCAACGAATAGTCCCTCTCCTGGTGCTCCGGTTTGACTTTCCATCTGCTTTACTATCAACCTCCCAACTTGGAGAGACAGCCCCTTTAACCTCCTGGTTCGCACAGGTTGCCAATTTGGCAGAGGATGAAAGGGAAGTGGGATAACCAATGAGAGAGTAGCTGTTAGGCCTTTGGACGGGCACATAACAGTGTAATTTCCCGGCAGGAAGAAGAATTAACCAAAGTCTCAGCCACCCACCGGGAACCAGTATAGGTCCTGAACCAAAATTTTGGACTTGCGGTCAGCTCACCAAAAATGAGTTGAATAATGGAGCTCAGGGGCACATCAATTCACAAACTGGCCGAGTAATAAAGGACAACTATCATCCAAAAATCTGTTGAGGGAAGGCAATGAGGCGGACCTGAAAGTGAGGCAGAAGAGCAGGAAACAGATTTCAAGAGGTACGTTGGAATCGCCTTTAAAGCACAGGAAGAGGGGCACAACTTCGACAATGATGCACTTGGCCAAAATGGGCGTATGCGTTTTCTCCTGAATATATTCAGGAGAAAACGCATACGCCCTTTTTGGCCAAGCAAGCAAGCGGGCAATGCAAATCTGCACTACAAAGAAGTATCACTTCCCACCGGTCAAAAGGGACATCCACAAAATGTGTAAAAACCAGAAAGGCAAGACAGGCCCTGGGGAACAGGGAGCCTTGTTATGCTGATGGGCGGGATGTAAACTGCCAACTCCCTCTCTGGAGGAGTGCATTGTGTTCCCTAAAACAAGAAAAGAACAGAGCTACAGAGGCAAGGGCACTTCCAGTCTAGGGAATATACCTTGGGAAAACTGAAAATCAATAAGACACAGCCACCACAAAATTAGGGCTGCACTGCTTACAAGGACCTCAACTTTGGTTCACCTTAAATATCCCAGGAAATATAAAAATGGTTCAAAAAATTGTCATACTTACGTACGATGGAATATCCCTCAGCCATGAAATCAATGTCATAAGACCAGTAGCAGCAAAATGGGTGGATTCAGGTACGATGATTCTAAGTGAAATAAGTCACACAGAAAAAGAAACTTATCATAAGATATCACTTATGAAGATCCTGTAAACATGGCTACACTTGAACTGAGTTAGGAAAGAGAACTGTGTCTCACATTTAGAAAACACTCTTATGCCTGCTTAAGGGGGAAGGAGAGGTGGGGTGATGCATAAAACCAGAGTTTGATATAAGCACATGTACCGTTCCAAAAACCAACTATGGAATAGACAAGACCTACACCTTCCTCAGTGAAAGGGACTCAAAACCCCATATTCCCCGCAGAGGAATATATCTGACTAGTAAGAATCTTAAAACCTATGTTTTGATATGTCTCCGTAAGGGAATCAAGTGTGTCTAGACTGGCATAAACATGGCAGCGAGAATCAGCTCAAACCACCTATAAAAAGGAATTTCAAAAACAAAACAAAAAAACTAGGAAATTCTTTACAATTCCTTCAGGGTCTCTGATGAATCCTGGAATGACCCTATCTACAACGACAGCTGGATGTGGCATAAGGCTGGACACTTGGGACTGAGAGGATTGGTGAGATTGGGTGAGCAAATGCAGACCCTTTAAAGCAATAATGCATGGCACCCATTCCATGGGTCCCAACTCTCCAGGTTGAAGGGAATATTACTATAGTTATAACATGTACGGGAAACCTAGAGAAAGGACACACTGTGAATACGAAAGGTTTCTAAAACTCAACGAATAGTCCCTCTCCTGGTGCTCCGGTTTGACTTTCCATCTGCTTTACTATCAACCCCCCAACTTGGAGAGACAGCCCCTTTAACCTCCTGGTTCGCACAGGTTGCCATTTTGGCAGAGGATGAAAGGGAAGTGGGAGAACCAATGAGAGAGTAGCTGTTAGGCATTTGGACGGGCACATATCACTGTAATTTCCCGGCAGGAAGAAGAATTAACCAAAGTCTCAGCCACCCACCGGGAACCAGTATAGGTCCTGAACCAAAATTTTGGACTTGCGGTCAGCTCACCAAAAACGAGTTGAATAATGGAGCTCAGGGGCACAGCAATTCACAAACTGGCCGAGTAATAAAGGACAACTATCATCCAAAAATCTGTTGAGGGAAGGCAATGAGGCGGACCTGAAAGCGAGGCAGAAGAGCAGGAAACAGATTTCAAGAGGTACGTTGGAATCGCCTTTAAAGCACAGGAAGAGGGGCACAACTTCGACAATGATGCACTTGGCCAAAATGGGCGTATGCGTTTTCTCCTGAATATATTCAGGAGAAAACGCATACCCCCTTTTTGGCCAAGCAAGCAAGCGGGCAATGCAAATCTGCACTACAAAGAAGTATCACTTCCCACCGGTCAAAAGGGACATCCACAAAATGTGTAAAAACCCGAAAGGCAAGACAGGCCCTGGAGAACAGGGAGCCTTGTTATGCTGATGGGCGGGATGTAAACTGCCAACTCCCTCTCTGGAGGAGTGCATTGTGTTCCCTAAAACAAGAAAAGAACAGAGCTACAGAGCCAAGGGCACTTCCAGTCTAGGGAATATACCTTGGGACAACTGAAAATCAATAAGACAGAGCCACCCCAAAATTAGGGCTGCACTGCTTACAAGGACCTCAACTTTGGTTCACCTTAAATATCCCAGGAAATATAAAAATGGTTCAAAAAATTGTGGTACTTAGGTACGATGGAATATCCCTCAGCCATGAAATCAATGTCATAAGACCAGTAGCAGCAAAATGGGTGGATTCAGGTACGATGATTCTAAGTGAAATAAGTCACAGAGAAAAAGAAACTTATCATAAGATATCACTTATGAAGATCCTGTAAACATGGCTACACTTGAACTGAGTTAGGAAAGAGAACAGTGTCTCACATTTAGAAAACACTCTTATGCCTCCTTAAGGGGGAAGGAGAGGTGGGGTGATGCATAAAACCAGAGTTTGATATAAGCACAGGTACCGTTCCAAAAACCAACTATGGAATAGACAAGACCTACACCTTCCTCAGTGAAAGGGACTCAAAACCCCATATTTCCCACAGAGGAATATATCTGACTAGTAAGAATCTTAAAACCTATGTATTGATATGTCTCCATAAGGGAAACAAGTGTGTCTAGACTGGCATAAACATGGCAGCGAGAATCAGCTCAAACCCACTATAAAAAGGAATTTCAAAAACAAAACAAAAAAACTGGGAAATTCTTTACAATTCCTTCAGCGTCTCTGATGAAACCTGGAATGACCCTATCTACAACGTCAGCTGGATGTGGCATAAGGCTGGACACTTGTGACTGAGAGGTTTGGTGAGATTGGTTGAGCAAATGCAGATCCTTTAAAGCAATAATGCATGGCACCCATTCCATGGGTCCCAACTCTCCAGGTTGAAGGGAATATTACTACAGCTATAACATGTATGGGAAACCTAGAGAACGGACACACTGTGAAATCAAAAGGTTTCTAAAACTCAACGAATAGTCCCTCTCCTGGTGCTCCGGTTTGACTTTCCGTCTGCTTTACTATCAGCCTCCCACCTTGGAGAGACAGCCCCTTTAAACTCCTGGTTCGCATAAGTTGCCAATTTGGCAGAGGTTGAAAGGGAAGAGGGACAACCAATGAGAGAGAAGCTGTTAGGCATTTGGACGGGCACATATCACTTTAATTTCCCGGCAGGAAGAAGAACTAACCAAAGTCTCTGCCACCCACTGGGAACCAGTATAGGTCCTGAACCAAAATTTTGGACTTGCGGTCAGCTCACCAAAAACGAGTTGAAAAATGGAGCTCAGGGGCACAGCAATTCACAAACTGGCCGAGTAATAAAGGACAACTATCATCCAAAAACCTGTTGATGGAAGGCAATGAGGCGGACTTGAAAGCGAGGCAGAAGAGCAGGAAACAGATTTCAAGACGTACGTTGGAATCGCCTTTAAAGCACAGGAAGAGGGGCACAACTTTGACAATGATGCACTTGGCCAAAAAGGGCGTATGCGTTTTCTCCTGAATATATTCAGGAGAAAACGCATACGCCCTTTTTGGCCAAGCAAGCAAGCGGGCAATGCAAATCTGCACTACAAAGAAGTATCACTTCCCACCAGTCAAAAGGGACATCCACAAAATGTGTAAAAACCAGAAAGGCAAGACAGGCTCTGGAGAAAATGGAGCCTTGTTATGCTGATGGGCGGGATGTAAATTGCCAACTGCCTCTCTGGAGGAGTGCATTGTGTTCCCTAAAACAAGTAAACAACAGAGCTACAAAGCCAAGGGCACTTCAAGTCTAGGGAATATTCCTTGGGAAAACTGCAAATCAATAAGACAGAGCCACCCCAAAATTTAGGGCTGCACAGCTTACAAGGACCTCAACTTGGGTACACCTTAAATATCCCAGGAAATATAAAAATGGTTCAAAAAATTGTTGTACTTACGTACGATGGAATATCCCTCAGCCATGAAATCAATGTCATAAGACCAGTAGCAGCAAAATGGGTGGATTCAGGTACGATGATTCCTAGTGAAATAAGTCACACAGAAAAAGAAACTTATCATAAGATATCACTTATGAAGATCCTGGAAACATGGCTACACTTGAACTGAGTTAGGAAAGAGAACAGTGTCTCACATTTAGAAAACACTCTTATGCCTGCTTAAGGGGGAAGGAGAGGTGGGGTGATGCATAAAACCAGAGTTTGATATAAGCACAGGTACCCTTCCAAAAACCAACAATGGAATAGACAAGACCTACACCTTCCTCAGTGAAAGGGACTCAAAACCCCATATTTCCAGGAGAGGAATATATCTGACTAGTAAGAATCTTAAAACCTATGTATTGATATGTCTCCGTAAGGGAATCAAGTGTGTCTAGACTGGCATAAACATGGCAGCGAGAATGAGGTCAAACCCACTATAAAAAGGAATTTCAAAAACAAAACAAAAAAACTGGGAAATTCTTTACAATTCCTTCAGGGTCTCTGATGAAACCTGGAATGACCATATCTACAACGACAGCTGGATGTGGCATAATGCTGGACATTTGGGACTGAGACGATTGGTGAGATTGGTTGAGCAAATGCAGACCCTTTAAAGCAATAATGCATGGCACCCATTCCATGGGTCCCAACTCTCCAGGTTGAAGGGAATATTACTACAGTTATAACATATACGGGAAACCTAGAGAACGGACACACTGTGAATACGAAAGGTTTCTAAAACTCAACGAATAGTCCCTCTCCTGGTGCTCGGATTTGACTTTCCATCTGCTTTACTATCAACCTCCCAACTTGGAGAGACAGCCCCTTTAACCTCCTGGTTCGCACAGGTTGCCAACTTGGCAGAGGATGAAAAGGAAGAGGGAGAACTAATGAGAGAGTAGCTGGTAGGCATTCGGACGGGCATATATCACTGTAATTTCCTGGCAGGAAGAAGAATTAACCAAAGTCTCAGCCACCCACCGGGAACCAGTATAGGCCCTGAACCAAAATTTTGGACTTGCGGTCAGCTCACCAAAAACGAGTTGAAAAATGGAGCTCAGGGGCACATCAATTCACAAACTGGCAGATTAATAAAGGACAACTATCGTCCAAAAATCTGTTGAGGGAAGGCAACGCGGCGGACTTGAAATCGAGGCAGAATAGCAGGAAACAGATTTCAAGAGGTACGTTGGAATCGCCTTTAAAGCACAGGAAGAGGGGCACAACTTCGACAATGATGCACTTGGCCAAAAAGGGCGTATGCGTTTTCTCCTGAATATATTCAGGAGAAAATGCATACGCCCTTTTTGGCCAAGCAAGCAAGCGGGCAATGCAAATCTGCACTACAAAGAAGTATCACTTCCCACCGGTCAAAAGGGACATCCACAAAATGTGTAAAAACCAGAAAGGCAAGACAGGCCCTGGAGAACAGGGAGCCTTGTTATGCTGATGGGCGGGATGTAAATTGCCAACTGCTTCTCTGGAGGAGTGCACTGTGTTCCCTAAAACAACTAAACAACAGAGCTACAGAGCCAAGGGCACTTCCAGTCTAGGGAATATACCTTGGGAAAACAGAAAATCAATAAGACAGAGCCACCCCAAAATTTAGGGCTGCACTGCTTACAAGGACCTCAACTTGGGTCCACCTTAAATATCCCAGGAAATATAAAAATGGTTCAAAAAATTGTGGTACTTACGTATGATGGAATATCCCTCAGCCATGAAATCAATGTCATAAGACCAGTAGCAGCAAAATGGGTGGATTCAGGTACGATGATTCTAAGTGAAATAAGTCACACAGAAAAAGAAACTTATCATAAGATATCACTTATGAAGACCCTGTAAACACGGCTACACTTGAACTGAGTTAAGAAAGAGAACAGTGTCTCCCATTTAGAAAACACTCTTATGCCTGCTTAAGGGGTAAGGAGAGGTGGGGTGATGCATAAAAACAGAGTTTGATATAAGCACAGGTACCGTTCCAAAAACCAACTATGGAATAGACAAGACCTACACCTTCCTCAGTGAAAGGGACTCAAAACCCCATATTTCCCGCAGAGGAATATATCTGACTAGTAAGAATCTTAAAACCTATGTATTGATATGTCTCCGTAAGGGAATCAAGTGTGTCTAGACTGGCATAAACATGGCAGCGAGAATCAGCTCAAACCCACTATAAAAAGGAATTTCAAAAACAAAACAAAAAAACTGGGAAATTCTTTACAATTCCTTCAGGGTCTCTGATGAAACCTGGAATGACCCTATCTACAACGACAGCTGGATGTGGCATAAGGCTGGACACTTGGGACAGAGAGGATTGGTGAGATTGGGTGAGCAAATGCAGACCCTTTAAAGCAATAATGCATGGCACCCATTCCATGGGTCCCAACTCTCCAGGTTGAAGGGAATATTACTACACTTATAAAATGTACAGGAAACCTAGAGAACGGACACACTGTGAATACGAAAGGTTTCTAAAACTCAACGAATAGTCCCTCTCCTGGTGCTCCGGTTTGACTTTCCATCTGCTTTACTATCAATCTCCCAACTTGGAGAGACAGCCCCTTTAACCTCCTGGTTCGCACAGGTTTCCAATTTGGAAGAGGATGAAAGGGAAGAGGGAGAACCAATGATAGAGTAGCTGTTAGGCCTTTGGACGGGCACATAACAGTGTAATTTCCCGGCAGGAAGAAGAATTAACCAAAGTCTCAGCCCCACACAGGGAACCAGAATAAGTCCTGAACCAAAATTTTGGACATGCGGTCAGCTCACAAAAAACGAGTTGAAAAATGGAGCTCAGGGGCACAGCAATTCACAAACTGTCCGAGTAATAAAGGTCAACTGTCGTCCAAAAATCTGTTGAGGCAAGGCACCGAGGCGGACTTGAATGCGAGGCAGAATAGCAGGAAACAGATTTCAAGAGGTACGTTGGAATCACCTTTAAAGCACAGGAAGAGGGGCACAACTTCGACAATGATGCACTTGGCCAAAATGGGCGTATGCGTTTTCTCATGAATATATTCAGGAGAAAACGCATACGCCCTTTTTGGCCAAGCAAGCAAGCGGGCAATGCAAATCTGCACTGCAAAGAAGTATCACTTCCCACTGGTCTAAAGGGACATCCACAAAATGTGTAAAAACCAGAAAGGCAAGACAGGCCCTGGAGAACAGGGAGCCTTGTTATGCTGATGGGCAGGATGTAAATTGTCAACTGCCTCTCTGGAGGAGTGCATTGTGTTCCCTCAAACAAGTAAAGAACAGAGCTGCAGAGCCAAGGGCACTTCCAGTCTAGGGAATATAACTTGGGAAAACTGAAAATCAATAAGACAGAGCCACCCCAAAATATAGGGCTGCACTGCTTACAAGGACCTCAACTTGGGTACACCTTAAATATCCCAGGAAATATAAAAACGGTTCAAAAAATTGTGGTACTTACGTACGATGGAATATCCCTCAGCCATGAAATCAATGTCATAAGACCAGTAGCAGCAAAATGGTTGGATTCAGGTACGATGATTCTAAGTGAAATAAGTCACACAGAAAAAGAAACTTATCATAAGATATCACTTATGAAGATCCTGTAAACATGGCTACACATGAACTGAGTTAGGAAAGAGAACAGTGTCTCACATTTAGAAAACACTCTTATGCCTGCTTAAGGGGGAAGGAGAGGTGGGGTGATGCATAAAACCAGAGTTTGATATAAGAACAGGTACCATTCCAAAAACCAACTATGGAATAGACAAGACCTACAACTTCCCCTGTGAAAGGGACTCAGGACCCCATATTTCCTGCAGAGGAATATATCTGACTAGTAAGAATCTTAAAACCTATGTATTGATATGTCTCCGTAAGGGAATCAAGTGTGTCTAGACTGGCATAAACATGGCAGCGAGAATCAGCTCAAACCCACTATAAAAAGGAATTTCAAAAACAAAACAAAAAAACTGGGAAATTCTTTACAATTCCTTCAGGGTCTCTGATGAAACCTGGAATGACCCTATCTACAACGTGAGCTGGATGTGGCATAAGGAGGGACACTTGGGACTGAGACGATTGGTGAGATTGGGTGAGCAAATGCAGACCCTTTAAAGCAATAATGCATGGCACCCATTCCATGGGTCCGAACTCTCCAGGTTGAAGGGAATATTACTACAGCTATAACATGTACGGGAAACCTATAGAACGGACACACTGTGAATACGAAAGGTTTCTAAAACTCAACGAATAGTCCCTCTCCTGGTGCTCCGGTTTGACTTTCCATCTGCTTTACTATCAACCTCCCAACTTGCAGAAACAGACCCTTTAACCTCCTGGTTCGCACAGGTTGCCAATTTGGCAGAGGATGAAAGGGAAGAGGGAGAACCAATGAGAGAGTAGCTGTTAGACATTTGGACGGGCACATATCACTCTAACTTCCCGGCAGGAAGACGAATTAACCAAAGTCTCAGCCCCCAACCGAGAACCAGCATAGGTCCTGAACCAAAATTTTGGATTTGTGGTCAGCTAACAAAAAACGAGTTGAAAAATGGAGCTCAGGGGCACAGCATTTCACAAACTGGCCAATTAATAAAGGACAAGTATGGTCCAAAAATCTGTTGAGGGAAGGCAACGAGGCAGACTTGAAAGCGAGGCAGAATAGCAGGAAACAGATTTCAAGAGGTACGTTGGAATCGCCTTTAAAGCACAGGAAGAGGGGCACAACTTCGACAATGATGCACTTGGCCAAAAAGGGCGTATGCGTTTTCTCCTGAATATATTCAGGAGAAAACGCATACGCCCTTTTTGGCCAAGCAAGCAAGCGGGCAATGCAAATCTGCACTACAATGAAGTATCACTTCCCACCGGTCAAAAGTGACATCCACAAAATGTGTAAAAACCAGAAAGGCAAGACAGGCCCTGGAGAACAGGGAGCCTTGTTATGCTGATGGGCGGGATGTAAATTGCCAACTGCCTCTCTGGAGGAGTGCATTGTGTTCCCTCAAACAAGTAAAGAACACAGCTGCAGAGCCAAGGGCACTTCCAGTCTAGGGAATATAACTTGGGAAAACTGAAAATCAATAAGACAGAGCCACCCCAAAATTTAGGGCTGCACTGCTTACAAGGACCTCAACTTGGGTACACCTTAAATATCCCAGGAAATATAAAAATGGTTCAAAAAATTGTGGTACTTACGTACGATGGAATATCCCTCAGCCATTATATCAATGTCATAAGACCAGTAGCAGCAAAATGGGTGGAACCAGGTACGATGATTCTAAGTGAAATAAGTCACACAGAAAAAGAAACTTATCATAAGATATCACTCATGAAGATCCTGTAAACATGGCCACACTTGAACTGAGTTAGGAAAGAGAACAGTGTCTCACATTTAGAAAACACTCTTATGCCTGCTTAAGGGGGAAGGAGAGGTGGGGTGATGCATAAAACCAGAGTTTGATATAAGCACAGGTACCGTTCCAAAAACCAACTATGGAATAGACAAGACCTACACCTTCCTCAGTGAAAGGGACTCAAAACCCCATATTTCCCGCAGAGGAATATATCTGACTAGTAAGAATTTTAAAACCTATATATTGATATGTCTCCGTAAGGGAATCAAGTGTGTCTAGACTGGCATAAACATGGCAGCGAGAAACAGGTCAAACCCACTATAAAAAGGAATTTCAAAAACAAAACAAAAATCTGGGAAATTCTTTACAATTCCTTCAGGGTCTCTGATGAAAGCTGGAATGACCCTATCTACAACGACAGCTGGATGTGGCATAAGGAGGGACACTTGGGACTGAGACGATTGGTGAGATTGGGTGAGCAAATGCAGACCCTTTAAAGCAATAATGCATGGCACCCATTCCATGGGTCCGAACTCTCCAGGTTGAAGGGAATATTACTACAGCTATAACATGTACGGGAAACCTAGAGAACGGACACACTGTGAATACAAAAGGTTTCTAAAACTCAAATAATAGTCCCTCTCCTGGTGCTCCGGTTTGATTTTCCACTGCTTTAGTGTCAATCTCTCAACTTGGAGAGACAGCCCCTTTAACCTCCTGGTTCGCACAGGTTGCCAATTTGGCAGAGGATGAAAGGGAAGAGGGAGAACCAATGAGAGAGTAGCTCTTAGGCATTTGGACGGGCACATGACACTCTAATTTCCCGGCAGGAAGAAGAATTAACCAAAGCCTCGGCCACCCACCGGGAACCAGTATAGGTCCTGAACCAAACATTTGGACTTTCGGTCAGCTCACAAAAAACGAGTTGAATAATGCAGCTCAGGGGCACAGCAATTCACAAACCGGCAGAGTAATAAAAGACAACTATCATCCAAAAATCTGTTGAGGGAAGGCAATGTGGCGGACTTGAAAGCCAGGCAAAATACCAGGAAACAGATTTCGAGAAGTACGTTGGAATCGCCTTTAAAGCACAGGAAGAGGGGCACAACTTCCACAATGATGCACTTGGCCAAAAAGGGCGTATGCGTTTTCTCCTGAATATATTCAGGAGAAAACGCATACACCCTTATTGGCCAAGCAAGCAAGCGGGCAATGCAAATCTGCACTACAAAGAAGTATCACTTCCCACCGGTCTAAAAGGGACATCCACGAAATGTGTAAAAACCAGAAATGCAAGACAGGCCCTGGAGAACAGGGAGTCTTGTTATGCTGATGGGCGGGATGTATATTGCCACCTGCATCTCTGGAGGAGTGCATTGTGTTCCCAAAAACAAGTAAACAACAGAACTACGAAGCCAAGGGTACTTCCAGTCTAGGGAATATTCCTTGGGAAAACTGAAAATCAATAAGACAGAGCCACCCCAAAATTTAGAGCTGCATTGATTACAAGAACCTCAACTTGGGTACACCTTAAATATTCCAGGAAATATGAAAATGGTTCACAAAATTGTGGTACTTATGTACGATGGAATATCCCTCAGCCATGAAGTCAATATCATAAGACCAGTAGCAGCAAAATGAGTAGATACAAGTACGATGATTCTAAGTGAAATAAGTCACACAGAAAAAGAAACTTATCATAAGATATCACTTATGAAGATCCTGTAAACATGGCTACACTTGAACTGAGTTAGGAAAGAGAACAGAGTCTCACATTTAGAAAGCACTCTTATGCCTGCTTAAGGGGGAAGGAGAGGTGGGGTGACGCATAAAACCGGAGTTTGATATAAGCACAGGTACTGTTCCAAAAACTAACTATGGAATATTCAAGAACTACACCTTCCTCAGTGAAAGGGACTCAAAACCCCATATTTCACGCAGAGGAATATATTTGACTAGTAAGAATCTTAAAACCTATTTATTGATATGTCTGCGTAAGGGAATCAAGTGTGTCTAGACTGGCATAAACATGGCAGCGAGAACCAGCTCAAACCCAGTATAAAAAGAATTTCAAAAACAAAACAAAAAAAAATGGAAATTCTTCACAATTCCTTCACGGTCTCTGATGAAACCTGGACTGACCCAATCTACAACGACAGCTGGATGTGGCATAAGGCTGGACACTTGGGATTGAGAAGATTGGTGAGATTCGCTGAGCAAATGCAGACCCTTTAAAGCAATAATGAATGGCACGCATTCCATTGTTCCCAACTCTCCAGCTTGAAGGGACTATTACTACAGATATAACATGTAAGGGAAAAATAGAGAATGGACACACTGTGAATATGAAAGGTTTCTAAAACTCAACGAATAGTCCCTCTCCTGGTGCTCCGGTTTCATTTTCCAACTGCTTTTCTATCAATCTCCCAAATTGGAGAAACAGCCCCTTTAACCTCCTGGTTCGCACACGTTGCCAATTTGGCAGAGGATGAAAGGGAAGAGGGAGAACCAATGAGAGAGTAGCTCTAAGGCATTTGGACGGGCACATGTCACTCTAATTTCCCAGCAGGAAGAATAATTAACCAAAGTCTCAGCCCCCCACCGGGAACCAGTATAGGTCATGAACCACAATTTTGGACTTTCGGTCAGCTCACAAAAAACAAGTTGAAAAATGGAGCTCAGGGGCACAGCAATTCACAAACTGGCAGAGTAATAAAGGCAAATATTGTCCAAATATCTGTTGAGGGAAGGCAATGAGGTGGACTTGAAAGCTAGGCAGAATAGCAGGAAACAGAGTTCAAGTGGTACGTTGGAATTGACTTTAAAGCACAGGATGAGGGGCACAACTTCAAAAATGTTGCAATTGAGCAAAAAGGGCGTATGCGTTTTCTCCTGAATATATTCAGGAGAAAACGCATACGCCCTTTTTGGCCAAGCAAGCAAGCGGGCAATTCAAATCTTCACTACAAAGAAGTATCACTTCCCAGTGTTCAAAAGGGACATCCACAAAATGTGTAAAAACCAGAAAGGCAAGAGAGGCCCCGGAAAACAGGGAGGCTTGTTTTGCTGATGGGCGGGATGTAAACTGCCAACTGCATCTCTGGAGGAGTGCATTGTGTTCCCTAAAACAAGTAAACAACTGAGCTACAGAGCCAAGGACACTTCCAGTCTAGGGAATATACCTTGGGAAACCTGAAAATCAATAAGACAGCGCCACCCCCAAAATTTAGGGCTGCACTGCTTACAAGAACCTCAACTTGGGTACACCTTAAATATCCCAGGAAATATAAAAATGGTTCAAAAATTGTGGTACTTCCGAACGATGGAATATCCCTTACCCATGCAATCAATGGCATAAGACCAGTAGCAGCAAAATGAGTGGATTTAGGTATGAAGCTTCTAAGTGAAATAAGTCACACAGAAAAAGAAACTTATATTAAGATATCACTTATGATGATCCTGTAAACATGGCTACACTTGAACTCAGTTAAGAAAGAGAACAGAGTCTCACCTTTGGAAAACACTCTGATGCCTGCTTTAGGGGGAATGAGAGGTGGGGTGATGCATAAAACCAGAGTTTGATATAAGCACAGGTACCGTTCCAAACACAAACTATGGAATAGACAAGACCTACACCTTCGTCAGTGAAAGGGACCCGAGGCATCTGTGAGTAACCGTGAGCTGAGCCCCAGGCCAGCTCCTGCTGAACTTTTCCCACCCTTCGCAGGTAAAACACCTGAATATGTACAAGAGCTTGAAAGCTTAGAGGAAGGGCGGTGGAGCCACACCAGCGACAGCACGCAGGCCAACTTGGTGCCTACAGGCCAGCCAGGATGGTCCAGGCCCTGGGCGCTCTTCTGGAAGCTTTCCATTGCCCTGCCTGAGATACCCCTCCTGTCCCTGCCCCCACTGCTTTTTTCCTTCCTCACCTCTGTCCGGAGAGAAATTCCAACGGAAGTTGTTGGTGATACACCCTCTTGTTTACACGTGGCATCCTGGCAACTCCTGCAGAAAGTCCAGCAGAATCCCACTCACACCGGGCCACCCACAAAGCCGTGGCCCCTCACTCTCTCCGACCAGCACAGCCCCGACACAGCTGACGGGGCAGAGATCATGGAGTCAGGCACAGATTCAGGGGGTATTTATGCCTGGAGCGCGTTTATATTGACCTCATCCCAGGCACACCTGGGGAGGGCCGGCCAGCAGGGTCAGGCTACCCAGGTCAGCTAATCCTCAGCCCTCAGGGAATCACATTGTTGAAAATGGACCTCGCTAAGGCAGAATAGAAGCCAAGGAATAAAAGGACAGAAGGCCATTTGCAGCACCGTAGGTGTGTCTAGAGGTAATCACGTGACTTGAAGTAAGTCAGAAAGTGAAAGACACATATGATATCTTATCTCTTATAGGTGTGACCGAAAAATGGATACCAGGACAGATATTTCCACGGAGAAGGGCAATCACAGATTCATTAAACAAACTTATGGTTCACCAATGGAAACGTGTGAGCGGTGGTTTCATTATGATATTGGGATTAACAGACATATACAAACACAGTGACATATATAATCACCAAAGACCTACAGAATACCAAGAGAAGACTACTCAACATTCTGTCATAAGGTACATGGGAAAAGGATCCCAGGAAGAACAGACATATGTATATGTGTAAAAGAACCACATCTTCCACACCTACCACAAGCCAAACATTGTAATCAAATTTGCTGTAATAAAAAATAAAAAATTAAATTAAAAACACGAACAAGAAGTAGTGAGACAAACTTGAGGGGCTTTCTCCTGGCACATTCCATTCTAAATTCCAATCTAGAACACAACTTCCATTGAGGCTCTGTTGCCCCAGTAACCAGATTTGGTAAGGGAGAACTGCTGCCACCTTGTGGCCGTTTCACACAACAGCAGCTTTAATCCCAGCGCTAATGGTCAGTTGATATTCAAAATCATTGCAGGCCTGTAAATGACACCTGCCCTGAAAACAAATCCTGGGTTCATATATCGACCAAAAAATTCAAAGGACGTCCATATTTCAAAACGACAGTTTCAAAAGGCATATTTTACACACATTAGTGTTCTGCTTCTTTTTCTTTCTTTCTTTTTTTGTTAAAAAAACGGGAATGGCAAAAAGCATCCCTCAGAATGGGCGAAAATATTTGCAAACGAATCAATGGACAAAGGTTTAATCTCCAATATATATAAAGAGCTCATGCAGCTTAATATTAAAAAAACAAACAACCCAATACAAAAATGGGCAGAAGATCTAAAGAGACGTTTCTTCAAAGAAGACACAGAGATGGCCAAGACGCACATGAAAAGCTGCTCAACATCACTAGTTATTTGAGAAATGCCAATCAAAACTACAATGAGGTATCACCTCACACCTGTTACAATTGGCATCATCAGAAAATCTACAAACAACGAATTCTGGGGATGGTGTGGACAAAAGGATCCCTCTTCCACTAGTGGTGGAAATGTAAATTGATACAGTCACGATGGAGAACAGTATGGAGTTTCCTTAAAAAAACTAGAAATAGAATTACCATATGATCCAGCAATCCCACTTCTGGGCATATACCCAGAGAAAACCATAAATCAAAAAGGCACATTCACCACAATGCTCATTTCAGCACTATTTACGATAGCCAGGTAATGGAAGCAACCTAAATACCCACAGACAGACGAATGGATAAAGATGTGGTACATATATAAAATGGAATATTACTCAGCCATAAGAAGGAATGAAACTGGGTCATTTGTAGAGACGTCGATGGATCTAGAGACAGTCATACAGAATGAAGTAAGTCAGAAAGAGAAAAACAAATATTGTATATTAATGCATATATGTGGAACCTAGAAAAATGGTACAGATGAACTGGTTTGCAGGGAAGAAATAGAGACACAGAGGTAGAGAACACACGTATGGACACCAAGGGTGGGAAGCCATGGGGAGGTGGTGTTGGGATGAGTTGGGAGATTGGGATTGACCTGTATACATGTATATGCATAAAATACATAACTAATAATAACCTGCTGTATAAAAAAATAAATAAAATTAAATTTCAAAATTTAAAAAAATAAAATTTAAACATAAAACAGAAAAAAGTTCTTCCCTTCACACAGATGTCTTTATATGAATGAATTATTTCCATGCTTATATCTATAAATACATAAAAGAGGAATAAAATTTAAATTGAACCAAAAAAAAAACCTGAACCCACGAGTTAGACAGAGGAAAACACAATCAGGGCACTTGCTCCATCGGTAAACAATTCTGAAATTGGTCAGAGGTGGGGAATCATCTCCCATAGAGCCAGCAGCCCACTCCTACGCAAGGAGCGTCCTCATTGCAAAGCGGGGGGCCATGCCGAGGCATCTGTGAGTAACCGTGAGCTGAGCCCCAGGCCAGCTGCTGTTGAACTTTTCCCACCCTTCCCAGGTAAAACACCTGAATATGTACAAGGGCTTGAAAGCCTAGAGGAAGGGCCGTGGAGCCACACCAGCGACCGCACGCAGGCCAACTTGGTGCCTGCAGGCCAGTCAGGATGGTCCTGAACCTGGGCGCTCTTCTGGAAGCTTTCCATTGCCCTGCCTGAGATACCCCTCCTGTCCCGGTCCCCACTGCTTTTTTGCTTCTTCACCTCTGTCCGGAGAGAAATTCCAGCGGAAGGTATGCGTGACACATCCTCTTCATTACAGGTGGAAGCCTGGCAACTCCTGCAGAAAGTCCAGCAGAGACCCACTCACATCGGGCCACCCACAAAGAAGTGGCCCATCACTCCCTCCCTCCAGCACAGCCCCGACACTGCTGACGGGGCAGAGAATATGGAGTCAGGCACAGCTTCAAGGGCTATTGCTGCCTGCAGCGCTGTTTATATTGACCTCAACCCAGGCACACCTGGGGAGGGCCGGCCGGCAGGGTCAGGCTACCCAGGTCAGCTAATCCTCAGCCCTCAGGGAATCACATTGTTGAAAATGGACCTCGCTAAGGCAGAATAGAAGCCAAGGAATAAAAGGACACAATGCCATTTGTAGCACCGTAGGTGTGTCTAGAGGTAATCACGTGAGTTGTTGTAAGTCAGAAAGTGAAAGACACATATCATATCATATCTCTTATAGGTGTGACCGAAAAATGGATACCAGGGCAGATATTTCCACGGAGAAGGGCAATCAGAGATTCATTCAACAAACTTATGGTTCACCAAAGGAAAGGTGTGAGGATTGGTTTCATTATGATATTGGGGTTAACAGACATATACAAACACAGGTGACATATATAATCACCAAAGACCTACAGAATACCAAGAGAAGACTACTCATAATTCTGTCATAAGGTACATGGGAAAAGGATCCCAGGAAAAACAGACATATGTGTATGTGTAAAAGAACCACATCTTCCACACCTACAACAAGCCAAACATTGTAATCAAATTTGCTGTAATAAAAAATAAAAAATTAAATTAAAAACACGAACAAGAAGTAGTGAGACAAACTTGAGGGGCTTTCTCCTGGCACATTCCATTCTAAATTCCAATCTAGAACACGACTTCCATTGAGGCTCTGTTGCCCCAGTAACCAGATTTGGTAAGGGAGAACTGCTGCCACCTTGTGGCCGTTTCACACAACAGCAGCTTTAATCCCAGCGGTAATGGTCAGTTGATATTCAAAATCATTGCAGGCCTGTAAATGACACCTGCCCTGAAAACAAATCCTGGGTTCATATATCGACCAAAAAATTCAAAGGACGTCCATATTTCAAAACGACAGTTTCAAAAGGCATATTTTACACACATTAGTGTTCTGCTTCTTTTTCTTTCTCTCTTTTTTTGTTAAAAAAACGGGAATGGCAAAAAGCATCCCTCAGAATGGGCGAAAATATTTGCAAACGAATCAATGGACAAAGGTTTAATCTCCAATATATATAAAGAGCTCATGCAGCTTAATATTAAAAAAACAAACAACCCAATACAAAAATGGGCAGAAGATCTAAAGAGACGTTTCTTCAAAGAAGACACAGAGATGGCCAAGACGCACATGAAAAGCTGCTCAACATCACTAATTATTAGAGAAATGCCAATCAAAACTACAATGAGGTATCACCTCACACCTGTTACAATGGGCATCATCAGAAAATCTACAAACAACGAATTCTGGGGAGGGTGTGGACAAAAGGATCCCTCTACCACTAGTGGTGGAAATGTAAATTGATACAGTCACGGTGGAGAACAGTATGGAGTTTCCTTAAAAAAACTAGAAATAGAATTACCATATGATCCAGCAATCCCACTTCTGGGCATATACCCAGAGAAAACCATAAATCAAAAAGGCACATTCACCACAATGCTCATTTCAGCACTATTTACGATAGCCAGGTAATGGAAGCAACCTAAATACCCACAGACAGACGAATGGATAAAGATGTGGTACATATATAAAATGGAATATTACTCAGCCATAAGAAGGCATGAAACTGGGTCATTTGTAGAGACGTCGATGGATCTAGAGACAGTCATACAGAATGAAGTAAGTCAGAAAGAGAAAAACAAATATTGTATATTAATGCATATATGTGGAACCTAGAAAAATGGTACAGATGAACTGGTTTGCAGGGAAGAAATAGAGACAGAGGTAGAGAACAGACGTATGGACACCAAGTGTGGGAAGCCATGTGGTGGTGGTGGTGGGATGAGTTGGGAGATTGGGACTGACCTGTATACATGTATATGCATAAAATACATAACTAATAATAACCTGCTGTATAAAAAAATAAATAAAATTAAATTTCAAAATTTTAAAAAATAAAATTTAAAAATAAAAGAGGAAAAAGTTCTTCCCTTCTCACAGATGTATTTATATGAATGAATTATTTCCATGCTTATATCTATAAATACATAAAAGAGGAATAAAATCTAACTTGAACCAAAAAAGAAACAAAAAACTGAACCCACCACATAGACAGAGGAAAACCCTATCAGGGCACTTGTTCCAGCGGTAAACTATTCTGAAATTGGTCAGAGGTGGGGATTCATCTCCATAGAGCCAGCAGCCCACTCCTACGCAAGGGGCGTCCTCATTGCAAAGCTGGGGGCAATGCCGAGACATCTGTGAGTAACCGTGAGCTGAGCCCCAGGCCAGCTGCTGTTGAACTTTTCCCACCCTTCCCAGGTAAAACACCTGAATATGTACAAGGGCTTGAAAGCCTAAAGGAAGGGGCGTGGAGCCACACCAGCGACAGCACGCAGGCCAACTTGGTGCCTGCAGGCCAGCCAGGATGGACCTGGCCCTGGGCGCTCTTCTGGAAACTTTCCATTGCCCTGCCTGAGATACCCCTCCTGTCCCGGCCCCCACTGCTTTTTTCCTTCCTCACCTCTGTCCGGAGAGAAATTCCAGTGGATGGTATAGGTGACACATCCTCTTCTTTACAGGTGGAAGCCTGGCAACTCTTGGAGAAAGTCCAGCAGAGACCCACTCACAACGGGCCACCCACAAAGCCGTGGCCCCTCACTCCCTCCCACCAGCACAGCCCCGGGACTGCTGACGGGGCAGAGAATATGGAGTCAGGCACAGCTTCAGGGGCTATTGCTGCCTGCAGCGCTGTTTATATTGACCTCAACCCAGGCACACCTGGGGAGGGCCGCCCGGCAGTGTCAGGCTACCCAGGTCAGCTAATCCTCAGCCCTCAGGGAATCACATTGTTGAAAATGGACCTCGCTAAGGCAGAATAGAAGCCAAGGAATAAAAGGACACAATGCCATTTGCAGCACCGTAGGTGTGTCTAGATGTAATCACGTAACTTGTAGTAAGTCAGAAAGTGAAGACACATATCATATCATATTTCTTATAGGTGTGACCAAAAAATGGATACCAGGGCAGATATTTCCACGGAGAAGGGCAATCACAGATTCATTCAACAAACTTATGGTTCACCAATGGAAAGGTGTGAGGATTTGTTTCATTATTATATTGGGGTTAACAGACATATACAAACACAGGTGACATATATAATCACCAAAGACCTACAGAATACCAAGAGAAGACTACTCAACATTCTGTCATAAGGTACATGGGAAAACGATCCCAGGAAGAACAGACATATGTGTATGTGTAAAAGAACCACATCTTCCACACCTACAACAAGCCAAACATTGTAATCAAATTTGCTGTAATAAAAAATAAAAAATTAAATTAAAAACACGAACAAGAAGTAGTGAGACAAACTTGAGGGGCTTTCTCCTGGCACATTCCATTCTAAATTCCAATATAGAACACAACTTCCATTGAGGCTCTGTTACCCCAGTAACCAGATTTGGTAAGGGAGACCTGCTGCCACCTTGTGGCCGTTTCACACAACAGCAGCTTTAATCCCAGCGCTAATGGTCAGTTGATATTCAAAATCATTGCAGGCCTGTAAATGACACCTGCCCTGAAAACAAATCCTGGGTTCATATATCGACCAAAAAATTCAAAGGACGTCCATATTTCAAAACGACAGTTTCAAAAGGCATATTTTACACACATTAGTGTTCTGCTTCTTTTTCTTTCTTTCTTTTTTTGTTAAAAAAACGGGAATGGCAAAAAGCATCCCTCAGAATGGGCGAAAATATTTGCAAACGAATCAATGGACAAAAGTTTAGTCTCCAATATATATAAAGAGCTCATGCAGCTTAATATTAAAAAAACAAACAACACAATACAAAAATGGGCAGAAGATCTAAAGAGACGTTTCTTCAAAGAAGACACAGAGATGGCCAAGACGCACATGAAAAGCTGCTCAACATCACTAATTATTAGAGAAATGCAAATCAAAACTACAATGAGGTATCACCTCACACCTGTTACAATTGGCATCATCAGAAAATCTACAAACAACGAATTCTGGGGAGGGTGTGGACAAAAGGATCCCTCTTCCACTAGTGGTGGAAATGTAAATTGATACAGTCACGATGGAGAACACTATGGAGTTTCCTTAAAAAAACTAGAAATAGAATTACCATATGATCCAGCAATCCCACTTCTGGGCATATACCCAGATAAAACCATAAATCAAAAAGGCACATTCACCACAATGCTCATTTCAGCACTATTTACGATAGCCAGGTAATGGAAGCAACCTAAATACCCCCAGACAGATGAATGGATAAAGATGTGGTACATATATAAAATGGAATATTACTCAGCCATAAGAAGGAATGAAACTGGGTCATTTGTAGAGACGTCGATGGATCTAGAGACAGTCATACAGAATGAAGTAAGTCAGAAAGAGAAAAACAAATATTGTATATTAATGCATATATGTGGAACCTAGAAAAATGGTACAGATGAACTGGTTTGCAGGGAAGAAATAGAGACAGAGGTAGAGAACAGACGTATGGACACCAAGTGTGGGAAGCCATGGGGTGGTGGTGGTGGGATGAGTTGGGAGATTGGGATTGACCTGTATACATGTATATGCATAAAATACATAACTAATAATAACCTGCTGTATAAAAAAATAAATAAAATTAAATTTCAATATTTTAAAAAATAAAATTTTAAAATAAAAGAGGAAAAAGTTCTTCCCTTCACACAGATGTATTTATATGAATGAATTATTGCCATGCTTATATCTATAAATACATAAAAGAGGAATAAAATCTAACTTGAACCAAAAAAGAAAAAAAAAAACTGAAGCCTCCAGATAGACAGAGGAAAACCCTATCAGGGCACTTGTTCCAGCTGTAAACAATTCTGAAATTGGTCAGAGGTGGGGAATCATCTCCCATAGAGCCAGCAGCCCACTCCTACGCAAGGGGCTTCCTCATTGCAAAGCTGGGGGCCATGCCGAGACATCTGTGAGTAACCGTGAGCTGAGCCCCAGGCCAGCTGCTCTTGAACTTTTCCCACCCTTCCCAGGTAAAACACCTGAATATGTACAAGGGCTTGAAAGCCTAAAGGAAGGGGCGTGGAGCCACACCAGCGACAGCACGCAGGCCAACTTGGTGCCTGCAGGCCAGCCAGGATGGTCCTGGCCCTGGGTGGTCTTCTGGAAGCTTTCCATTGCCCTGCCTGAGATACCCCTCCTGTCCCGGCCCCCACTGCGTTTTCCTTCCTCACCTCTGTCCGGAGAGAAATTCCAGTGGATGGTATAGGTGACACATCCTCTTCTTTACAGGTGGAAGCCTGGCAACTCTTGCAGAAAGTCCAGCAGAGACCCACTCACACTGGGCCACCCACAAAGCCGTGGCCCCTCACTCACTCCCACCAGAACAGCCCCGAGACTGCTGACGGGTCAGAGAACATGGAGTCAGGCACAGCTTCAGGGGCTATTGCTGCCTGCAGCTCTGTTTATATTGACCTCAACACAGGCACACCTGGGGAGGGCCGGCCGGCAGGGTCAGGCTACCCAGGTCAGCTAATCCTCAGCCCTCAGGGAATCACATTGTTGAAAATGGACCTCGCTAAGGCAGAATAGAAGCCAAGGAATAAAAGGAAACAATGCCATTTGCAGCCCCGTAGGTGTGTCTAGATGTAATCACGTGACTTGTAGTAAGTCAGAAAGTGAAAGACACATATCATATCATATCTCTTATAGGTGTGACCGAAAAATGGATACCAGGGCAGATATTTCCACGGAGAAGAGCAATCAGAGATTCATTCAACAAACTTATGGTTCACCAATGGAAAGGTGTGAGGATTGGTTTCATTATGATATTGGGGTTAACGGACATATACAAACACAGGTGACATATATAATCAGCAAAGACCTACAGAATACCAAGAGAAGACTACTCAACATTCTGTCATAAGGTACATGGGAAAAGGATCCCAGGAAGAACACACATATGTATATGTGTAAAAGAACCACATCTTCCACACCTACAACAAGCCAAACATTGTAATCAAATTTGCTGTAATAAAAAATAAAAAATTAAATTAAAAACACGAACAAGAAGTAGTGAGACAAACTTGAGGGGATTTGTCCTGGCACATTCCATTCTAAATTCCAATCTAGAACAGGACTTCCATTGAGGCTCTGTTGCCCCAGTAACCAGATTTGGTAAGGGAGACCTGCTGCCACCTTGTGGCCATTTCACACAACAGCAGCTTTAATCCCAGCGCTAATGGTCAGTTGATATTCAAAATCATTGCAGGCCTGTAAATGACACCTGCCCTGAAAACAAATCCTGGGTTCATATATCGACCAAAAAATTCAAAGGACCTCCATATTTCAAAACGACAGTTTCAAAAGGCATATTTTACACACATTAGTGTTCTGCTTCTTTTTCTTTCTTTCTTTTTTTTGTTAAAAAAACGGGAATGGCAAAAAGCATCCCTCAGAATGGGCGAAAATGTTTGCAAACGAATCAATGGACAAAAGTTTAATCTCCAATATATATAAAGAGCTCATGCAGCTTAATATTAAAAAAACAAACAACCCAATTCAAAAATGGGCAGAAGATCTAAAGAGACGTTTCTTCAAAGAAGACACAGAGATGGCCAAGACGCACATGAAAAGCTGCTCAGCATCACTAATTATTAGAGAAATGCAAATCAAAACTACAATGAGGTATCACCTCACACCTGTTACAATTGGCATCATCAGAAAATCTACAAACAACGAATTCTGGGGAGGGTGTGGACAAAAGGATCCCTCTTCCACTAGTGGTGGAAATGTAAATTGATACAGTCACGATGGAGAACACTATGGAGTTTCCTTAAAAAAACTAGAAATAGAATTACCATATGATCCAGCAATCCCACTTCTGGGCATATACCCAGAGAAAACCATAAATCAAAAAGCCACATTCACCACAATGCTCATTTCAGCACTATTTACGATAGCCAGGTAATGGAAGCAACCTAAATACCCACAGACAGACGAATGGATAAAGATGTGGTACATATATAAAATGGAATATTACTCAGCCATAAGAAGGAATGAAACTGGGTCATTTGTAGAGACGTCGATGGATCTAGAGACTGTCATACAGAATGAAGTAAGTCAGAAAGAGAGAAACAAATATTGTATATTAATGCATATATGTGGAACCTAGAAAAATGGTACAGATGAACTGGTTTGCAGGGAAGAAATAGAGACACAGAGGTAGAGAACACAAGTATGGACACCAAGTGTGGGAAGCCATGGGGTGGTGGTGGTGGGATGAGTTGGGAGATTGGGATTGACCTGTATACATGTATATGCATAAAATACATAACTAATAATAACCTGCTGTATAAAAAAATAAATAAAATTAAATTTCAAAATTTTAAAAAATAAAATTTAAAAATAAAACAGAAAAAAGTCCTTCCCTTCACACAGATGTATTTATATGAATGAATTATTGCCATGCTTATATCTATAAATACATAAAAGAGGAATAATATCTAACTTGAACCAAAAAAGAAAAAAAAAACCCTGAACCCACCAGTTATACACAGGAAAACCCTATCAGGGCACTTGCTCCAGCGGTAAACAATTCTGAAATTGGTCAGAGGTGGGGAATCATCTCCCATAGAGCCAGCAGCCCACTCCTACGCAAGGGGCTTCCTCATTGCAAAGCTGGGGGCCATGCCGAGACATCTGTGAGTAACCGTGAGCTGAGCCCCAGGCCAGCTGCTGTTGAACTTTTCCCACCCTTCCCAGGTAAAACACCTGAATATGTACAAGGGCTTGAAAGCCTAGAGGAAGGGCCGTGGAGCCACACCAGCGACAGCACGCAGGCCAACTTGGTGCCTGCAGGCCAGCCATGATGGTCCTGGCCCTGGGCGCTCTTCTGAAAGCTTTCCATTGCCTGCCTGAGATACCCCTCCTGTCCCGGCCCCCACTGCTTTTTTCCTTCCTCACCATTGTCCAGAGAGATATTCCAGGGGATGGTATAGGTGACACATCCTCTTCTTTACAGGTGGAAGCCTGGCAACTCTTGAAGAAAGTCCAGCAGAGACCCACTCACACCGGGCCACCCACAAAGCCGTGGCCCCTCACTCCCTCCCCCCAGCACAGCCCCGAGACTGCTGACGGGTCAGAGAACATGGAGTCAGGCACAGCTTCAGGGGCTATTGCTGCCTGCAGCGCTGTTTATATTGACCTCAACCCAGGCACACCTGGGGAGGGCCGGCCGGCAGGGTCAGGCTACCCAGGTCAGCTAATCCTCAGCCCTCAGGGAATCACATTGTTGAAAATGGACCTCGCTAAGGCAGAATAGAAGCCAAGGAATAAAAGGACACAATGCCATTTGCAGCACCGTAGGTGTGTCTAGATGTAATCACGTGACTTGTAGTAAGTCAGAAAGTGAAGACACATATCATATCATATTTCTTATAGGTGTGACCAAAAAATGGATACCAGGGCAGATATTTCCACGGAGAAGGGCAATCACAGATTCATTCAACAAACTTATGGTTCACCAATGGAAAGCTGTGAGGATATTTTTCATTATTATATTGGGGTTAACAGACATATACAAACACAGGTGACATATATAATGACCAAAGACCTACAGAATACCAAGAGAAGACTACTCAACATTCTGTCATAAGGTACATGGGAAAAGGATCCCAGGAAGAACAGACATACGTGTATGTGTAAAAGAACCACATCTTCCACACCTACAACAAGCCAAACATTGTAATCAAATTTGCTGTAATAAAAAATAAAAAATTAAATTAAAAACATGAACAAGAAGTAGTGAGACAAACTTGAGGGGCTTTCTCCTGGCACATTCCATTCTAAATTCCAATCTAGAACACAACTTCCATTGAGGCTCTGTTGCCCCAGTAACCAGATTTGGTAAGGGAGACCTGCTGCCACCTTGTGGCCATTTCACACAACAGCAGCTTTAATCCCAGCGCTAATGGTCAGTTGATATTCAAAATCATTGCAGGCCTGTAAATGACACCTGCCCTGAAAACAAATCCTGGGTTCATATATTGACCAAAAAATTCAAAGGACGTCCATATTTCAAAACGACAGTTTCAAAAGGCATATTTTACACACATTAATGTTCTGCTTTTTTTCTTTCTTTCTTTTTTTGTTAAAAAAACGGGAATGGCAAAAAGCATCCCTCAGAATGGGCGAAAATATTTGCAAACGAATCAATGGACAAAAGTTTAATCTCCAATATATGTAAAGAGCTCATGCAGCTTAATATTAAAAAAACAAACAACCCAATACAAAAATGGGCAGAAGATCTAAAGAGACGTTTCTTCAAAGAAGACACAGAGATGGCCAAGACGCACATGAAAAGCTGCTCAACATCACTAATTATTTGAGAAATGCCAATCAAAACTACAATGAGGTATCACCTCACACCTGTTACAATGGGCATCATCAGAAAATCTACAAACAACGAATTCTGGGGAGGGTGTGGACAAAAGGATCCCTCTTCCACTAGTGGTGGAAATGTAAATGGATACAGTCATGATGGAGAACAGTATGGAGTTTCCTTAAAAAAAACAGAAATAGAATTACCATATGATCCAGCAATCCCACTTCTGGGCATATACCCAGAGAAAACCATAAATCAAAAAGGCACATTCACCACAATGCTCATTTCAGCACTATTTACGATAGCCAGGTAATGGAAGCAACCTAAATACCCACAGACAGATGAATGGATAAAGATGTGGTACATATATAAAATGGAATATTACTCAGCCATAAGAAGGAATGAAACTGGGTCATTTGTAGAGACGTCGATGGATCTAGAGACTGTCATACAGAATGAAGTAAGTCAGAAAGAGACAAACAAATATTGTATATTAATGCATATATGTGGAACCTAGAAAAATGGTACAGATGAACTGGTTTGCAGGGAAGAAATAGAGACACAGAGGTAGAGAACACACGTATGGACACCAAGTGTGGGAAGCCATGGGGAGGTGGTGTTGGGGTGAGTTGGGAGATTGGGATTGACCTGTATACATGTATATGCATAAAATACATAACTAATAATAACCTGCTGTATAAAAAATAAATAAAATTAAATTTCAAAATTTAAAAAAATAAAATTTAAAAATAAAACAGAAAAAAGTTCTTCCCTTCACACAGATGTATTTATATGAATGAATTATTCCCATGCTTATATCTATAAATACATAAAAGAGGAATAAAATCTAACTTGAACCAAAAAAGAAAAAAAAAAACCTGAACCCACGAGTTAGACAGAGGAAAACACAATCAGGGCACTTGCTCCATCGGTAAACACTTCTGAAATTGGTCAGAGGTGGGGAATCATCTCCCATAGAGCCAGCAGCCCACTCCTACGCAAGGAGCGTCCTCATTGCAAAGCGGGGGGCCATGCCGAGGCATCTGTGAGTAACCGTGAGCTGAGCCCAAGGCCAGCTGCTGTTGAACTTTTCCCACCCTTCCCAGGTAAAACACCTGAATATGTACAAGGGCTTGAAAGCCTAGAGGAAGGGCCGTGGAGCCACACAAGCGACAGCACGCAGGCCAACTTGGTGCCTGCAGGCCAGTCAGGATGCTCCTGGCCCTGGGCGCTCTTCTGGAAGCTTTCCATTGCCCTGCCTGAGATACCCCTCCTGTCCCGGCCCCCACTGCTTTTTTCCTTCCTCACCTCTGTCCGGAGAGAAATTCCAGCGGAAGGTATGGGTGACACATCCTCTTCATTACAGGTGGAAGACTGGCAACTCCTGCAGAAAGTCCAGCAGAGACCCACTCACACCGGGCCACCCACAAAGCCGTGGCCCCTCACTCCCTCCCACCAGAACAGCCCCGACACTGCTGACGGGGCAGAGAATATGGAGTCAGGCACAGCTTCAGGGGCTATTGCTGCCTGCAGCGCTGTTTATATTGACCTCAACCCAGGCACACCTGGGGAGGGCCGGCCGGTAGGGTCAGGCTACCCAGGTCAGCTAATCCTCAGCCCTCAGGGAATCACATTGTTGAAAATGGACCTCGCTAAGGCAGAATAGAAGCCAAGGAATAAAAGGACACAATGCCATTTGTAGCACCGTAGGTGTGTCTAGAGGTAAGCACGTGAGTTGTTGTAAGTCAGAAAGTGAAAGACACATATCATATCATATCTCTTATAGGTGTGACCGAAAAATGGATACCAGGGCAGATATTTCCACGGAGAAGGGCAATCACAGATTCATTCAACAAACTTATGGTTCACCAATGGAAAGGTGTGAGGATTGGTTTCATTATGATATTGGGGTTAACAGACATATACAAACACAGGTGACATATATAATCACCAAAGACCTACAGAATACCAAGAGAAGACTACTCAACATTCTGTCATAAGGTACATGGGAAAAGGATCCCAGGAAGTGTAGACATATGTGTATGTGTAAAAGAACCACATCTTCCACACCTACAACAAGCCAAACATTGTAATCAAATTTGCTGTAATAAAAAATAAAAAAATTAAATTAAAAACACGAACAAGAAGTAGTGAGGCAAACTTGAGGGGCTTTCTCCTGGCACATTCCATTCTAAATTCCAATCTAGAACACGACTTCCATTGAGGCTCTGTTGCCCCAGTAACCAGATTTGGTAAGGGAGACCTGCTGCCACCTTGTGGCCGTTTCACACAACAGCAGCTTTAATCCCAGCGCTAATGGTCAGTTGATATTCAAAATCATTGCAGGCCTGTAAATGACACCTGCCCTGAAAACAAATCCTGGGTTCATATATCGACCAAAAAATTCAAAGGACGTCCATATTTCAAAACGACAGTTTCAAAAGGCATATTTTACACACATTAGTGTTCTGCTTCTTTTTCTTTCTTTCTTTTTTTGTTAAATAAACGGGAATGGCAAAAAGCATCCCTCAGAATGGGCGAAAATATCTGCAAACGAATCAATGGACAAAGGTTTAATCTCCAATATATATAAAGAGCTCATGCAGCTTAATATTAAAAAAACAAACAATCCAATACAAAAATGGGCAGAAGATCTAAAGAGACGTTTCTTCAAAGAAGACACAGAGATGGCCAAGACGCACATGAAAAGCTGCTCAACATCACTAATTATTAGAGAAATGCAAATCAAAACTACAATGAGGTATCACCTCACACCTGTTACAATTGGCATCATCAGAAAATCTACAAACAACGAATTCTGGGGAGGGTGTGGACAAAAGGATCCCTCTTCCACTAGTGGTGGAAATGTAAATTGATACAGTCACGATGGAGAACAGTATGGAGTTTCCTTAAAAAAAACTAGAAATAGAATTACCATATGATCCAGCAATCCCACTTCTGGGCATATACCCAGAGAAAACCATAAATCAAAAAGGCACATTCACCACAATGCTCATTTCAGCACTATTTACGATAGCCAGGTAATGGAAGCAACCTAAATACCCACAGACAGACGAATGGATAAAGATGTGGTACATAAATAAAATGGAATATTACTCAGCCATAAGAAGGAATGAAACTGGGTCATTTGTAGAGACGTCGATGGATCTAGAGACTGTCATACAGAATGAAGTAAGTCAGAAAGAGACAAACAAATATTGTATATTAATGCATATATGTGGAACCTAGAAAAATGGTACAGATGAACTGGTTTGCAGGGAAGAAATAGAGACACAGAGGTAGAGAACCCACGTATGGACACCAAGTGTGGGAAGCCACGGGGAAGTGGTGTTGGGGTGAGTTGGGAGATTGGGATTGACCTGTATACATGTATATGCATAAAATACATAACTAATAATAACCTGCTGTATAAAAAATAAATAAAATTAAATTTCAAAATTTAAAAAAATAAAATTTAAAAATAAAACAGAAAAAAGTTCTTCCCTTCACACAGATGTATTTATATGAATGAATTATTTCCATGCTTATATCTATAAATACATAAAAGAGGAATAAAATCTAACTTGAACCAAAAAAGAAAAAAAAAAACCTGAACCCACGAGTTAGACAGAGGAAAACACAATCAGGGCACTTGCTCCATCGGTAAACAATTCTGAAATTGGTCAGAGGTGGGGAATCATCTCCCATAGAGCCAGCAGCCCACTCCTACGCAAGGAGCGTCCTCATTGCAAAGCGGGGGGACATGCCGAGGCATCTGTGAGTAACCGTGAGCTGAGCCCCAGGCCAGCTGCTGTTGAACTTTTCCCACCCTTCCCAGGTAAAACACCTGAATATGTACAAGGGCTTGAAAGCCTAGAGGAAGGGCCGTGGAGCCACACCAGCGACAGCACGCAGGCCAACTTGGTGCCTGCAGGCCAGTCAGGATGGTCCTGGCCCTTGGCGCTCTTCTGGAAGCTTTCCATTGCCCTGCCTGAGATACCCCTCCTGTCCCGGCCCCCACTGCTTTTTTCCTTCCTCACCTCTGTCCGGAGAGAAATTCCAGCGGAAGGTATGGGTGACACATCCTCTTCATTACAGGTGGAAGCCTGGCAACTCCTGCAGAAAGTCCAGCAGAGACCCACTCACACCGGGCCACCCACAAAGCCGTGGCCCCTCACTCCCTCCCACCAGCACAGCCCCGACACTGCTGACGGGGCAGAGAATATGGAGTCAGGCACAGCTTCAGGGGCTATTGCTGCCTGCAGCGCTGTTTATATTGACCTCAACCCAGGCACACCTGGGGAGGGCCGGCCGGCAGGGTCAGGCTACCCAGGTCAGCTAATCCTCAGCACTCAGGGAATCACATTGTTGAAAATGGACCTCGCTAAGGCAGAATAGAAGCCAAGGAATAAAAGGACACAATGCCATTTGCAGCACCGTAGGTGTGTCTAGAGGTAATCACGTGACTTTTAGTAAGTCAGAAAGTGAAAGACACATATCATATCATATCTCTTATAGGTGTGACCGAAAAATGGATACCAGGGCAGATATTTCCACGGAGAAGGGCAATCACAGATTCATTCAACAAACTTATGGTTCACCAATGGAAAGGTGTGAGGATTGGTTTCATTATGATATTGGGGTTAACAGACATATACAAACACAGGTGACATATATAATCACCAAAGACCTACAGAATACCAAGAGAAGACTACTCAACATTCTGTCATAAGGTACATGGGAAAAGGATCCCAGGAAGAGCAGACATATGTGTATGTGTAAAAGAACCACATCTTCCACACCTACAACAAGCCAAACATTGTAATCAAATTTGCTGTAATAAAAAATAAAAAATTAAATTAAAAACACGAACAAGAAGTAGTGAGGCAAACTTGAGGGGCTTTCTCCTGGCACATTCCATTCTAAATTCCAATCTAGAACACGACTTCCATTGAGGCTCTGTTGCCCCAGTAACCAGATTTGGTAAGGGAGACCTGCTGCCACCTTGTGGCCGTTTCACACAACAGCAGCTTTAATCCCAGCGCTAATGGTCAGTTGATATTCAAAATCATTGCAGGCCTGTAAATGACACCTGCCCTGAAAACAAATCCTGGGTTCATATATCGACCAAAAAATTCAAAGGACGTCCATATTTCAAAACGACAGTTTCAAAAGGCATATTTTACACACATTAGTGTTCTGCTTCTTTTCCTTTCTTTCTTTTTTTGTTAAAAAAACGGGAATGGCAAAAAGCATCCCTCAGAATGGGCGAAAATATTTGCAAACGAATCAATGGACAAAAGTTTAATCTCCAATATATATAAAGAGCTCATGCAGCTTAATATTAAAAAAACAAACAACCCAATACAAAAATGGGCAGAAGATCTAAAGAGACGTTTCTTCAAAGAAGACACAGAGATGGCCAAGACGCACATGAAAAGCTGCTCAACATCACTAATTATTAGAGAAATGCAAATCAAAACTACAATGAGGTATCACCTCACACCTGTTAGAATCGGCATCATCAGAAAATCTACAAACAACGAATTCTGGGGATGGTGTGGACAAAAGGATCCCTCTTCCACTAGTGGTGGAAATGTACATTGATACAGTCACGATGGAGAACAGTATGGAGTTTCCTTAAAAAAACTAGAAATAGAATTACCATATGATTCAGCAATCCCACTTCTGGGCATATACCCAGAGAAAACCATAAATCAAAAAGGCACATTCACCACAATGCTCATTTCAGCACTATTTACGATAGCCAGGTAATGGAAGCAACCTAAATACCCACAGACAGACGAATGGATAAAGATGTGGTACATATATAAAATGGAATATTACTCAGCCATAAGAAGGAATGAAACTGGGTCATTTGTAGAGACGTCGATGGATCTAGAGACTGTCATACAGAATGAAGTAAGTCAGAAAGAGACAAACAAATATTGTATATTAATGCATATATGTGGAACCTAGAAAAATGGTACAGATGAACTGGTTTGCAGGGAAGAAATAGAGACACAGAGGTAGAGAACACACGTATGGACACCAAGTGTGGGAAGCCATGGGGAGGTGGTGTTGGGGTGAGTTGGGAGATTGGGATTGACCTGTATACATGTATATGCATAAAATACATAACTAATAATAACCTGCTGTATAAAAAATAAATAAAATTAAATTTTAAAAAATAAAATTTAAAAATAAAACAGAAAAAAGTTCTTCCCTTCACACAGATGTATTTATATGAATGAATTATTTCCATGCTTATATCTATAAATACATAAAAGAGGAATAAAATCTAACTTGAACCAAAAAAGAAAAAAAAAAAACCTGAACCCACGAGTTAGACAGAGGAAAACACAATCAGGGCACTTGCTCCATCGGTAAACAATTCTGAAATTGGTCAGAGGTGGGGAATCATCTCCCATAGAGCCAGCAGCCCACTCCTACGCAAGGATCGTCCTATTGCAAAGCGGGGGGCCATGCCGAGGCATCTGTGAGTAACCGTGAGCTGAGCCCCAGGCCAGCTGCTGTTGAACTTTTCCCACCCTTCCCAGGTAAAACACCTGAATATGTACAAGGGCTTGAAAGCCTAGAGGAAGGGCCGTGGAGCCACACCAGTGACAGCACGCAGACCAACTTGGTGCCTGCAGGCCAGTCAGGATGGTCCTGGCCCTGGGCGCTCTTCTGGAAGCTTTCCATTGTCCTGCCTGAGATACCCCTCCTGTCCCGGCCCCCACTGCTTTTTTCCTTCCTCACCTCTGTCCGGAGAGAAATTCCAGCGGAAGGTATGGGTGACACATCCTCTTCATTACAGGTGGAAGCCTGGCAACTCCTGCAGAAAGTCCAGCAGAGACCCACTCACACCGGGCAACCCACAAAGCCGTGGCCCCTCACTACCTCCCACCAGCACAGCCCCGACACTGCTGACGGGGCAGAGAATATGGAGTCAGGCACAGCTTCAGGGGCTATTGCTGCCTGCAGCACTGTTTATATTGACCTCAACCCAGGCACACCTAGGGAGGGCCGGCCGGCAGGGTCAGGCTACCCAGGTCAGCTAATCCTCAGCCCTCAGGGAATCACATTGTTGAAAATGGACCTCGCTAAGGCAGAATAGAAGCCAAGGAATAAAAGGACACAATGCCATTTGTAGCACCGTAGGTGTGTCTAGAGGTAAGCACGTGAGTTGTTGTAAGTCAGAAAGTGAAAGACACATATCATATCATATCTCTTATAGGTGTGACCGAAAAATGGATACCAGGGCAGATATTTCCACGGAGAAGGGCAATCAGAGATTCATTCAACAAACTTATGGTTCACCAATGGAAAGGTGTGAGGATTGGTTTCATTATGATATTGGGGTTAACAGACATATACAAACACAGGTGACATATATAATCACCAAAGACCTACAGAATACCAAGAGAAGACTACTCAACATTCTGTCATAAGGTACATGGGAAAAGGATCCCAGGAAGAGTAGACATATGTGTATGTGTAAAAGAACCACATCTTCCACACCTACAACAAGCCAAACATTGTAATCAAATTTGCTGTAATAAAAAATAAAAAATTAAATTAAAAACACGAACAAGAAGTAGTGAGGCAAACTTGAGGGGCTTTCTCCTGGCACATTCCATTCTAAATTCCAATCTAGAACACGACTTCCATTGAGGCTCTGTTGCCCCAGTAACCAGATTTGGTAAGGGAGACCTGCTGCCACCTTGTGGCCGTTTCACACAACAGCAGCTTTAATCCCAGCGCTAATGGTCAGTTGATATTCAAAATCATTGCAGGCCTGTAAATGACACCTGTCCTGAAAACAAATCCTGGGTTCATATATCGACCAAAAAATTCAAAGGACGTCCATATTTCAAAACGACAGTTTCAAAAGGCATATTTTACACACATTAGTGTTCTGCTTCTTTTCCTTTCTTTCTTTTTTTGTTAAATAAACGGGAATGGCAAAAAGCATCCCTCAGAATGGGCGAAAATATTTGCAAACGAATCAATGGACAAAAGTTTAATCTCCAATATATATAAAGAGCTCATGCAGCTTAATATTAAAAAAACAAACAACCCAATACAAAAATGGGCAGAAGATCTAAAGAGACGTTTCTTCAAAGAAGACACAGAGATGGCCAAGACGCACATGAAAAGCTGCTCAACATCACTAATTATTAGAGAAATGCAAATCAAAACTACAATGAGGTATCACCTCACACCTGTTAGAATCGGCATCATCAGAAAATCTACAAACAACGAATTCTGGGGAGGGTGTGGACAAAAGGATCCCTCTTCCACTAGTGGTGGAAATGTACATTGATACAGTCACGATGGAGAACAGTATGGAGTTTCCTTAAAAAAACTAGAAATAGAATTACCATATGATTCAGCAATCCCACTTCTGGGCATATACCCAGAGAAAACCATAAATCAAAAAGGCACATTCACCACAATGCTCATTTCAGCACTATTTACGATAGCCAGGTAATGGAAGCAACCTAAATACCCACAGACAGACGAATGGATAAAGATGTGGTACATATATAAAATGGAATATTACTCAGCCATAAGAAGGAATGAAACTGGGTCATTTGTAGAGACGTCGATGGATCTAGAGACTGTCATACAGAATGAAGTAAGTCAGAAAGAGACAAACAAATATTGTATATTAATGCATATATGTGGAACCTAGAAAAATGGTACAGATGAACTGGTTTGCAGGGAAGAAATAGAGACACAGAGGTAGAGAACACACGTATGGACACCAAGTGTGGGAAGCCATGGGGAGGTGGTGTTGGGGTGAGTTGGGAGATTGGGATTGACCTGTATACATGTATATGCATAAAATACATAACTAATAATAACCTGCTGTATAAAAAATAAATAAAATTAAATTTTAAAAAATAAAATTTAAAAATAAAACAGAAAAAAGTTCTTCCCTTCACACAGATGTATTTATATGAATGAATTATTTCCATGCTTATATCTATAAATACATAAAAGAGGAATAAAATCTAACTTGAACCAGAAAAGAAAAAAAAAAAAAACCTGAACACACGAGTTAGACAGTGGAAAACACAATCAGGGCACTTGCTCCATCGGTAAACAATTCTGAAATTGGTCAGAGGTGGGGAATCATCTCCCATAGAGCCAGCAGCCCACTCCTACGCAAGGATCGTCCTCATTGCAAAGCGGGGGGCCATGCCGAGGCATCTGTGAGTAACCGTGAGCTGAGCCCCAGGCCAGCTGCTGTTGAACTTTTCCCACCCTTCCCAGGTAAAACACCTGAATATGTACAAGGGCTTGAAAGCCTAGAGGAAGGGCCGTGGAGCCACACCAGTGACAGCACGCAGACCAACTTGGTGCCTGCAGGCCAGTCAGGATGGTCCTGGCCCTGGGCACTCTTCTGGAAGCTTTCCATTGTCCTGCCTGAGATACCCCTCCTGTCCCGGCCCCCACTGCTTTTTTCCTTCCTCACCTCTGTCCGGAGAGAAATTCCAGCGGAAGGTATGGGTGACACATCCTCTTCATTACAGGTGGAAGCCTGGCAACTCCTGCAGAAAGTCCAGCAGAGACCCACTCACACCGGGCCACCCACAAAGCCGTGGCCCCTCACTCCCTCCCACCAGCACAGCCCCGACACTGCTGACGGGGCAGAGAATATGGAGTCAGGCACAGCTTCAGGGGCTATTGCTGCCTGCAGCGCTGTTTATATTGACCTCAACCCAGGCACACCTAGGGAGGGCCGGCCGGCAGGGTCAGGCTACCCAGGTCAGCTAATCCTCAGCCCTCAGGGAATCACATTGTTGAAAATGGACCTCGCTAAGGCAGAATAGAAGCCAAGGAATAAAAGGACACAATGCCATTTGTAGCACCGTAGGTGTGTCTAGAGGTAAGCACGTGAGTTGTTGTAAGTCAGAAAGTGAAAGACACATATCATATCATATCTCTTATAGGTGTGACCGAAAAATGGATACCAGGGCAGATATTTCCACGGAGAAGGGCAATCAGAGATTCATTCAACAAACTTATGGTTCACCAATGGAAAGGTGTGAGGATTGGTTTCATTATGATATTGGGGTTAACAGACATATACAAACACAGGTGACATATATAATCACCAAAGACCTACAGAATACCAAGAGAAGACTACTCAACATTCTGTCATAAGGTACATGGGAAAAGGATCCCAGGAAGAGTAGACATATGTGTATGTGTAAAAGAACCACATCTTCCACACCTACAACAAGCCAAACATTGTAATCAAATTTGCTGTAATAAAAAATAAAAAATTAAATTAAAAACACGAACAAGAAGTAGTGAGGCAAACTTGAGGGGCTTTCTCCTGGCACATTCCATTCTAAATTCCAATGTAGAACACGACTTCCATTGAGGCTCTGTTGCCCCAGTAACCAGATTTGGTAAGGGAGACCTGCTGCCACCTTGTGGCCGTTTCACACAACAGCAGCTTTAATCCCAGCGCTAATGGTCAGTTGATATTCAAAATCATTGCAGGCCTGTAAATGACACCTGCCCTGAAAACAAATCCTGGGTTCATATATCGACCAAAAAATTCAAAGGACGTCCATATTTCAAAACGACAGTTTCAAAAGGCATATTTTACACACATTAGTGTTCTGCTTCTTTTCCTTTCTTTCTTTTTTTGTTAAAAAAACGGGAATGGCAAAAAGCATCCCTCAGAATGGGCGAAAATATTTGCAAACGAATCAATGGACAAAAGTTTAATCTCCAATATATATAAAGAGCTCATGCAGCTTAATATTAAAAAAACAAACAACCCAATACAAAAATGGGCAGAAGATCTAAAGAGACGTTTCTTCAAAGAAGACACAGAGATGGCCAAGACGCACATGAAAAGCTGCTCAACATCACTAATTATTAGAGAAATGCAAATCAAAACTACAATGAGGTATCACCTCACACCTGTTAGAATCGGCATCATCAGAAAATCTACAAACAACGAATTCTGTGGAGGGTGTGGACAAAAGGATCCCTCTTCCACTAGTGGTGGAAATGTACATTGATACAGTCACGATGGAGAACAGTATGGAGTTTCCTTAAAAAAACTAGAAATAGAATTACCATATGATTCAGCAATCCCACTTCTGGGCATATACCCAGAGAAAACCATAAATCAAAAAGGCACATTCACCACAATGCTCATTTCAGCACTATTTACGATAGCCAGGTAATGGAAGCAACCTAAATACCCACAGACAGACGAATGGATAAAGATGTGGTACATATATAAAATGGAATATTACTCAGCCATAAGAAGGAATGAAACTGGGTCATTTGTAGAGACGTCGATGGATCTAGAGACTGTCATACAGAATGAAGTAAGTCAGAAAGAGACAAACAAATATTGTATATTAATGCATATATGTGGAACCTAGAAAAATGGTACAGATGAACTGGTTTGCAGGGAAGAAATAGAGACACAGAGGTAGAGAACACACGTATGGACACCAAGTGTGGGAAGCCATGGGGAGGTGGTGTTGGGGTGAGTTGGGAGATTGGGATTGACCTGTATACATGTATATGCATAAAATACATAACTAATAATAACCTGCTGTATAAAAAATAAATAAAATTAAATTTTAAAAAATAAAATTTAAAAATAAAACAGAAAAAAGTTCTTCCCTTCACACAGATGTATTTATATGAATGAATTATTTCCATGCTTATATCTATAAATACATAAAAGAGGAATAAAATCTAACTTGAACCAGAAAAGAAAAAAAAAAAAAACCTGAACACACGAGTTAGACAGTGGAAAACACAATCAGGGCACTTGCTCCATCGGTAAACAATTCTGAAATTGGTCAGAGGTGGGGAATCATCTCCCATAGAGCCAGCAGCCCACTCCTACGCAAGGATCGTCCTCATTGCAAAGCGGGGGGCCATGCCGAGGCATCTGTGAGTAACCGTGAGCTGAGCCCCAGGCCAGCTGCTGTTGAACTTTTCCCACCCTTCCCAGGTAAAACACCTGAATATGTACAAGGGCTTGAAAGCCTAGAGGAAGGGCCGTGGAGCCACACCAGTGACAGCACGCAGACCAACTTGGTGCCTGCAGGCCAGTCAGGATGGTCCTGGCCCTGGGCACTCTTCTGGAAGCTTTCCATTGTCCTGCCTGAGATACCCCTCCTGTCCCGGCCCCCACTGCTTTTTTCCTTCCTCACCTCTGTCCGGAGAGAAATTCCAGCGGAAGGTATGGGTGACACATCCTCTTCATTACAGGTGGAAGCCTGGCAACTCCTGCAGAAAGTCCAGCAGAGACCCACTCACACCGGGCCACCCACAAAGCCGTGGCCCCTCACTCCCTCCCACCAGCACAGCCCCGACACTGCTGACGGGGCAGAGAATATGGAGTCAGGCACAGCTTCAGGGGCTATTGCTGCCTGCAGCGCTGTTTATATTGACCTCAACCCAGGCACACCTAGGGAGGGCCGGCCGGCAGGGTCAGGCTACCCAGGTCAGCTAATCCTCAGCCCTCAGGGAATCACATTGTTGAAAATGGACCTCGCTAAGGCAGAATAGAAGCCAAGGAATAAAAGGACACAATGCCATTTGTAGCACCGTAGGTGTGTCTAGAGGTAAGCACGTGAGTTGTTGTAAGTCAGAAAGTGAAAGACACATATCATATCATATCTCTTATAGGTGTGACCGAAAAATGGATACCAGGGCAGATATTTCCACGGAGAAGGGCAATCAGAGATTCATTCAACAAACTTATGGTTCACCAATGGAAAGGTGTGAGGATTGGTTTCATTATGATATTGGGGTTAACAGACATATACAAACACAGGTGACATATATAATCACCAAAGACCTACAGAATACCAAGAGAAGACTACTCAACATTCTGTCATAAGGTACATGGGAAAAGGATCCCAGGAAGAGTAGACATATGTGTATGTGTAAAAGAACCACATCTTCCACACCTACAACAAGCCAAACATTGTAATCAAATTTGCTGTAATAAAAAATAAAAAATTAAATTAAAAACACGAACAAGAAGTAGTGAGGCAAACTTGAGGGGCTTTCTCCTGGCACATTCCATTCTAAATTCCAATGTAGAACACGACTTCCATTGAGGCTCTGTTGCCCCAGTAACCAGATTTGGTAAGGGAGACCTGCTGCCACCTTGTGGCCGTTTCACACAACAGCAGCTTTAATCCCAGCGCTAATGGTCAGTTGATATTCAAAATCATTGCAGGCCTGTAAATGACACCTGCCCTGAAAACAAATCCTGGGTTCATATATCGACCAAAAAATTCAAAGGACGTCCATATTTCAAAACGACAGTTTCAAAAGGCATATTTTACACACATTAGTGTTCTGCTTCTTTTCCTTTCTTTCTTTTTTTGTTAAAAAAACGGGAATGGCAAAAAGCATCCCTCAGAATGGGCGAAAATATTTGCAAACGAATCAATGGACAAAAGTTTAATCTCCAATATATATAAAGAGCTCATGCAGCTTAATATTAAAAAAACAAACAACCCAATACAAAAATGGGCAGAAGATCTAAAGAGACGTTTCTTCAAAGAAGACACAGAGATGGCCAAGACGCACATGAAAAGCTGCTCAACATCACTAATTATTAGAGAAATGCAAATCAAAACTACAATGAGGTATCACCTCACACCTGTTAGAATCGGCATCATCAGAAAATCTACAAACAACGAATTCTGTGGAGGGTGTGGACAAAAGGATCCCTCTTCCACTAGTGGTGGAAATGTACATTGATACAGTCACGATGGAGAACAGTATGGAGTTTCCTTAAAAAAACTAGAAATAGAATTACCATATGATTCAGCAATCCCACTTCTGGGCATATACCCAGAGAAAACCATAAATCAAAAAGGCACATTCACCACAATGCTCATTTCAGCACTATTTACGATAGCCAGGTAATGGAAGCAACCTAAATACCCACAGACAGACGAATGGATAAAGATGTGGTACATATATAAAATGGAATATTACTCAGCCATAAGAAGGAATGAAACTGGGTCATTTGTAGAGACGTCGATGGATGTAGAGACTGTCATACAGAATGAAGTAAGTCACAAAGAGACAAACAAATATTGTATATTAATGCATATATGTGGAACCTAGAAAAATGGTACAGATGAACTGGTTTGCAGGGAAGAAATAGAGACACAGAGGTAGAGAACACACGTATGGACACCAAGTGTGGGAAGCCATGGGGAGGTGGTGTTGGGGTGAGTTGGGAGATTGGGATTGACCTGTATACATGTATATGCATAAAATACATAACTAATAATAACCTGCTGTATAAAAAATAAATAAAATTAAATTTTAAACAATAAAATTTAAAAATAAAACAGAAAAAAGTTCTTCCCTTCACACAGATGTATTTATATGAATGAATTATTTCCATGCTTATATCTATAAATACATAAAAGAGGAATAAAATCTAACTTGAACCAGAAAAGAAAAAAAAAAAACCTGAACACACGAGTTAGACAGAGGAAAACACAATCAGGGCACTTGCTCCATCGGTAAACAATTCTGAAATTGGTCAGAGGTGGGGAATCATCTCCCATAGAGCCAGCAGCCCACTCCTACGCAAGGATCGTCCTCATTGCAAAGCGGGGGGCCATGCCGAGGCATCTGTGAGTAACCGTGAGCTGAGCCCCAGGCCAGCTGCTGTTGAACTTTTCCCACCCTTCCCAGGTAAAATACCTGAATATGTACAAGGGCTTGAAAGCCTAGAGGAAGGGCCGTGGAGCCACACCAGCGACAGCACGCAGGCCAACTTGGTGCCTGCAGGCCAGTCAGGATGGTCCTGGCCCTGGGCACTCTTCTGGAAGCTTTCCATTGCCCTGCCTGAGATACCCCTCCTGTCCCGGCCCCCTCTGCTTTTTTCCTTCCTCACCTCTGTCCGGAGAGAAATTCCAGCGGAAGGTATGGGTGCCACATCCTCTTCTTTACAGGTGGAAGCCTGGCAACTCCTGCAGAAAGTCCAGCAGAGACCCACTCACACCGGGCAACCCACAAAGCCGTGGCCCCTCACTCCCTCCCACCAGCACAGCCCCGACACTGCTGACGGGGCAGAGAATATGGAGTCAGGCACAGCTTCAGGGGCTATTGCTGCCTGCAGCGCTGTTTATATTGACCTCAACCCAGGCACACCTGGGGAGGGCCGGCCGGCAGGGTCAGGCTACCCAGGTCAGCTAATCCTCAGCCCTCAGGGAATCACATTGTTGAAAATGGACCTCGCTAAGGCAGAATAGAAGCCAAGGAATAAAAGGACACAATGCCATTTGCAGCACCGTAGGTGTGTCTAGAGGTAAGCACGTGACTTTTAGTAAGTCAGAAAGTGAAAGACACATATCATATCATATCTCTTATAGGTGTGACCGAAAAATGGATACCAGGGCAGATATTACCACGGAGAAGGGCAATCAGAGATTCATTCAACAAACTTATGGTTCACCAATGGAAAGGTGTGAGGATTGGTTTCATTATGATATGGGGGTTAACAGACATATACAAACACAGGTGACATATATAATCACCAAAGACCTACAGAATACTAAAAGAAGACTACTCAACATTCTGTCATAAGGTACATGGGAAAAGGATTTCAGGAATAAGAGACATATGTATATTTGTAAAAGAGCCACATCTTCCACACCTACAACAAGCCAAACACTGTAATTAAATTACCTGTAATAAAAAATAAAAAATTAAATTAAAAACACGAACAAGAAGTAGTGAGACAAACTTGAGGGGCTTTCTCTTGGCACATTCCATTCTAAATTCCAATCTAGAACACGACATCCATTGAGGCTCTGTTGCCCCAGTAACCAGATTTGGTAAGGGAGAACTGCTGCCAGCTTGTGGCCGTTTCACACAACAGCAGCTTTAATCCCAGCGCTAATGGTCAGTTGATATTCAAAATCATTGCAGGCCTGTAAATGACACCTGCCCTGAAAAAAATCCTGGATTCATATATCGACCAAAAAATTCAAAGGATGTCCATATTTCAAAACGACAGTTTCAAAAGGCATATTTTACACACATTAGTGTTCTGCTTCTTTTTCTTTCTTTCTTTTTTTGTTAAAAAAACGGGAATGGCAAAAAGCATCCCTCAGAATGGGCGAAAATATTTGCAAACGAATCAATGGACAAAGGTTTAATCTCCAATATATATAAAGAGCTCATGCAGCTTAATATTAAAAAAACAAACAACCCAATACAAAAATGGGCAGAAGATCTAAAGAGACGTTTCTTCAAAGAAGACACAGAGATGGCCAAGACGCACATGAAAAGCTGCTCAACATCACTAATTATTAGAGAAATGCAAATCAAAACTACAATGAGGTATCACCTCACACCTGTTAGAATCGGCATCAACAGAAAATCTACAAACAACGAATTCTGGGGAGGGTGTAGTCAAAAGGATCCCTCTTCCACTAGTGGTGGAAATGTAAATTGATACAGTCACGATGGAGAACAGTATGGAGTTTCCTTAAAAAAACTAGAAATAGAATTACCATATGATCCAGCAATCCCACTTCTGGGCATATACCCAGAGAAAACCATAAATCAAAAAGCCACATTCACCACAATGCTCATTTCAGCACTATTTACGATAGTCAGGTAATGGAAGCAACCTAAATACCCACAGACAGACGAATGGATAAAGATGTGGTACATATATAAAATGGAATATTACTCAGCCATAAGAAGGAATGAAACTGGTTCATTTGTAGAGACGTCGATGGATCTAGAGACTGTCATACAGAATGAAGTAAGTCAGAAAGAGAAAAACAAATATTGTATATTAATGCATATATGCGGAACCTAGAAAAATGGTACAGTTGAACTGCTTTGCAGGGAATAAATAGAGACACAGAGGTAGAGAACACACGTATGGACACCAATTGTGGGAAGCCATGGGGAGGTGGTGTTGGGGTGAGTTGTGAGACTGGGATTGACCTGTATACATGTATATGCATAAAATACATAACTAATAATAACCTGCTGTATAAAAAAATAAATAAAATTAAATTTCAAAATTTTTAAAAATAAAATTTAAAAATAAAACAGAAAAAAGTTCTTCCCTTCACACAGATGTATTTATATGAATGAATTATTTCCATGCTTATATCTATAAATACATAAAAGAGGAATAAAATCTAACTTGAACCAAAAAAGAAAAAAAAAAACCTGAACCCACGAGTTAGACAGAGGAAAACACAATCAGGGCACTTGCTCCAGCGGTAAACAATTCTGAAATTGGTCAGAGGTGGGGAATCATCCCCCATAGAGCCAGCAGCCCACTCCTATGCAAGGAGCGTCCTCACTGCAAAGGGGGGTCCATGCCGAGGCATCTGTGAGTAACCGTGAGCTGAGCCCCAGGCCAGCTGCTCTTGAACTTTTCCCACCCTTCCCAGGTAAGACACCTGAATATGTACAAAGGCTTGAAAGCCTAGAGGAAGGGGCGTGGATCCACACCAGCGACAGCACACAGGCCAACTTGGTGCCAGCAGGCCAGCCAGGATGATCCTGGCCCTGGGCGCTCTTCTGGAAGCTTTCCATTGCCCTGCCTGAGATACCCCTCCTGTCCCGGCCCCCACTGCTTTTTTCCTTCCTCACCTCTGTCCGGAGAGAAATTCCAGCGGAAGGTATGGGTGACACATCCTCTTCTTTATAGGTGGCAGCCTGGCAACTCCTGCAGAAAGTCCAGCAGAGACCCACTCACACCGGGCCACCCACAAAGCCGTGGCCCCTCACTCCCTCCCACCAGCAGAGCCCCGAGACTGCTGATGGGGCAGAGAATATGGAGTCAGGCACAGCTTCAGGGGCTATTGCTGCCTGCAGCGCTGTTTATATTGACCTCAACCCAGGCACACCTGGGGAGGGCCGGCCGGCAGGGTCAGGCTACCCAGGTCAGCTAATCCTCAGCCCTCAGGAAATCACATTGTTGAAAATGGACCTCGCTAAGGCAGAATAGAAGCCAAGAAATAAAAGGACACAATGCCATTTGCAGCACCGTAGGTGTGTCTAGAGGTAAGCACGTGACTTTTAGTAAGTCAGAAAGTGAAAGACACATATCATATCATATCTCTTATAGGTGTGACCGAAAAATGGATACCAGGGCAGATATTTCCATGGAGAAGGGCAATCAGAGATTCATTCAACAAACTTATGGTTCACCAATGGAAAGGTGTGAGGATTGGTTTCATTATGATATTGGGGTTAACAGACATATACAAACACAGGTGACATATAGAATCACCAAAGACCTACAGAATACCAAAAGAAGACTACTCAACATTCTGTCATAAGGTACATGGGAAAAGGATCCCAGGAAGAACAGACATATGTATATGTGTAAAAGAACCACATCTTCCACACCTACAACAAGCCAAACATTGTAATCAAATTTGCTGTAATAAAAAATAAAAAAATAATTTAAAAACATGAACAAGAAGTAGTGAGACAAACTTGAGGGGCTTTCTCCTGGCACATTCCATTCTAAATTCCAATCTAGAACACGACTTCCATTGAGGCTCTGTTGCCCCAGTAACCAGATTTGGTAAGGGAGACCTGCTGCCACCTTGTGGCCGTTTCACACAACAGCAGCTTTAATCCCAGCGCTAATGGTCAGTTGATATTCAAAATCATTGCAGGACTGTAAATGACACCTGCCCTGAAAACAAATCCTGGGTTCATATATCGACCAAAAAATTCAAAGGACGTCCATATTTCAAAACGACAGTTTCAAAAGGCTTATTTTACACACATTAGTGTTCTGCTTCTTTTTCTTTCTTTCTTTTTTTGTTAAAAAAAACGGGAATGGCAAAAAGCATCCCTCAGAATGGGCGAAAATATTTGCAAACGAATCAATGGACAAAGGTTTAATCTCCAATATATATAAAGAGCTAATGCAGCTTAATATTAAAAAAAACAAACAACCCAATACAAAAATGGGCAGAAGATCTAAAGAGACGTTTCTTCAAAGAAGACACAGAGATGGCCAAGACGGACATGAAAAGCTGCTCAACATCACTAATTATTAGAGAAATGCAAATCAAAACTCCACTGAGGTATCACCTCACACCTGTTACAATTGGCATCATCAGAAAATGTACAAACAACGAATTCTGGGGAGAGTGTTGACAAAAGGATCTCTCTTCCACTAGTGGTCGAAATGTAAATTGATACAGTCACGGTGGAGAACAGTATGGAGTTTCCTTAAAAAAACTAGAAATAGAATTATCATATGATCCAGCAATCCCACTTCTGGGCATATACCCAGATAAAACCATAAATCAAAAAGGCACATTCACCACAATGCTCATTTCAGCACTATTTGCGATAGCCAGGTAATAGAAGCAACCTAAATACCCACAGACAGACGAATGGATAAAGATGTGGTACATATATAAAATGGAATATTACTCAGCCATAAGAAGGAATGAAACTGGGTCATTTGTAGAGACGTCGATGGATATAGAGACTGTCATACAGAATGAAGTAAGTCAGAAAGAGAAAAACAAATATTGTATATTAATGCATATATGTGGAACCTAGAAAAATGGTACAGATGAACTAGTTTGCAGGGAAGAAATAGAGACACAGAGGTAGAGAACACACGTATGGACACCAAGTGTGGGAAGCCATGGGGAGGTGGTGTTGGGATGTGTTGGGAGATTGGGATTGACCTGCATACATGTATATGCATAAAATACATAACTAATAATAACCTGCTGTATAAAAAAATAAATAAAATTAAATTTCAAAATTTTAAAAAATAAAATTTAAAAATAAAACAGAAAAAAGTCCTTCCCTTCACACAGATGTATTTATATGAATGAATTATTTCCATGCTTATATCTATAAATACATAAAAGAGGAATAAAATCTAACTTGAACCAAAAAAGAAAAAAAAAAAACCTGAACCCTCCAGTTATACAGAGGAAAACCCTATCAGGGCACTTGCTCCAGCGGTAAACAATTCTGAAACTGGTCAGAGGTGGGGAGTCATCTCCCATACAGCCAGCAGCCCACTCCTATGCAAAGAGCGTCCTCATTGCAATGGAGGGGGCCATTCCGAGGCATCTGTGAGTAACCGTGACCTGAGACACAGGCCAGATGCCTTTGAACTTTTCCCACCCTTCCGAGGTAAAACACCTGAATATGTACAAGGGCTTGAAAGCCTAGAGGAAGGGCCGTGGAGCCACACCAGCGACAGCACACAGGCCAACTTGGTGCCAGCAGGCCAGCCAGGATGGTTCTGGCCCTGGGCGCTCTTCTGGAAACTTTCCATTGCCCTGCCTGAGATACCCCTCCTGTCCCGGCACCCACTGTTTTTTTCCTTCCTCACCTCTGTCCGGAGAGAAATTCCAGCGGAAGGTATGTGTGCCACATCCTCTTCTTTACAGGTGGAAGCCTGGCAACTCCTGCAGAAAGTCCAGCAGAGACCCACTCACACCGGGCCACCCACAAAGCTGTGGCCCCTCACTCCCTCCCACCAGCACAGCCCCGAGACTGCTGACGGGGCAGAGAATATGGAGTCAGGCACAGCTTCAGGGGCTATTGCTGCCTGCAGCGCTGTTTATATTGACCTCAACCCAGGCACACCTGGGGAGCGCGGGCCGGCAGGGTCAGGCTACCCAGGTCAGCTAATCCTCAGCCCTCAGGAAATCACATTGTTGAAAGTGGACCTCGCTAAGGCAGAATAGAAGCCAAGGAATAAAAGGACACAATGCCATTTGCAGCACCGTAGGTGTGTCTAGACGTAATCACGTGACTTTTAGTAAGTCAGAAAGTGAAAGAGACATATCATATCATATCTCTTATAGGTGTGACCGAAAAATGGATACCAGGGCAGATATTTCCACGGAGAAGGGCAATCAGAGATTCATTCAACAAACTTATGGTTCACCAATGGAAAGATGTGAGGATTGGTTTAATTATGATATTGGGGTTAACAGACATATACAAACACAGGTGACATATATAATCACCAAAGACCTACAGAATACCAAGAGAAGACTACTCAACATTCTGTCATAAGGTACATGGGAAAAGGATCCCAGGAAGAACAGACATATGTGTATGTGTAAAAGAACCACATCTTCCACACCTACAACAAGCCAAACATTGTAATCAAATTTGCTGTAATAAAAAATAAAAAAATAAATTAAAAACACGAACAAGAAGTAGTGAGACAAACTTGAGGGGCTTTCTCCTGGCACATTCCATTCGAAATTCCAATCTAGAACACGACTTCCATTGAGGCTCTGTTGCCCCAGTAACCAGATTTGGTAAGGGAGACCTGCTGCCACCTTGTGGCCGTTTCACACAACAGCAGCTTTAATCCCAGCGCTAATGGTCAGTTGATATTCAAAATCATTGCAGGCCTGTAAATGACACCTGCCCTGAAAACAAATCCTGGGTTCATATATCGACCAAAAAATTCAAAGGACGTCCATATTTCAAAACGACAGTTTCAAAAGGCATATTTTACACACATTAGTGTTCTGCTTCTTTTTCTTTCTTTCTTTTTTTGTTAAAAAAACGGGAATGGCAAAAAGCATCCCTCAGAATGGGCGAAAATATTTGCAAACGAATCAATGGACAAAGGTTTAATATCCAATATATATAAAGAGCTCATACAGCTTAATATTAAAAAAACAAACAACGCAATACAAAAATGGGCAGAAGATCTAAAGAGACGTTTCTTCAAAGAAGACACAGAGATGGCCAAGACGCACATGAAAAGCTGCTCAACATCACTAATTATTAGAGAAATGCAAATCAAAACTACAATGAGGTATCACCTCACACCTGTTACAATTGACATCATCAGAATATCTTCAAACAACGAATTCTGGGGAGGGTGTGGACAAAAGGATCCCTCTTCCACTAGTGGTGGAAATGTAAATTGATACAGTCACGATGGAGAACAGTATGGAGTTTCCTTAGAAAAACTAGAAATAGAATTACCATATGATCCAGCAATCCCACTTCTGGGCATATACCCAGAGAAAACCATAAATCAAAAAGGCACATTCACCACAATGCTCATTTCAGCACTATTTACGATAGCCAGGTAATGGAAGCAACCTAAATACCCACAGACAGACGAATGGATAAAGATGTGGTACATATATAAAATGGAATATTACTCAGCCATAAGAAGGAATGAAACTGGGTCATTTGTAGAGACGTCGATGGATCTAGAGACTGTCATACAGAATGAAGTAAGTCAGAAAGAGAAAAACAAATATTGTATATTAATGCATATATGTGGAACCTAGAAAAATGGTATAGATGAACTGGTTTGCAGGGAAGAAATAGAGACACAGAGGTAGAGAACACACGTATGGACACCAAGTGTGGGAAGCCATGGGGTGGTGTTGGTGGCATATGTTGGGAGATTGGGATTGACCTGTATACATGTATATGCATAAAATAAATAACTAATAATAACCTGCTGTATAAAAACATAAATAAAATTAAATTTTAAAATTTTAAAAAATAAAATTTAAAATAAAACTGAAAAAAGTTCTTCCCTTCACACAGATGTATTTATATGAATGAATTATTTCCATGCTTATATCAATAAATACATAAAAGAGGAATAAAATCTAACTTGAACCAAAAAAGGAAAAAAAAACCTGAACCCACCAGTTATACAGAAGAAAACCCTACCAGGGCACTTGTTCCAGCGGTAAACAATTCTGAAATTGGTCAGAGGTGGGGAATCATCTCCCATACAGCCAGCAGCCCACGCCCCAAGCAAGGAGGGTCCTCATTGCAAAGCTGGGGTACCAAGCCAAGGCATCTGTGAGTAAACGTGAGCTAAGCCCCAGTCCTGCTGCAGCTGAACTCTTCCCACCCTTTCCAGTTAAAACACCTGAATATGTACAAGAACTTGCAAGCTTAGAGGAAGGGCTGTGGAGCCACACCAGCGACAGCACACAGGCCGACTTGGTGCCTGCAGGCCAGTCAGGATGGTCCTGGCCCCAGATGCTCTTCTGGAAGCTTTCCATTTCCCTGCCTGAGATACCCCTCCTGCCACGGCCCCCACTGCTTTTTTACTTCCTCACCTCTGTCTGGGGAGAAATTCCAGCGGCAGGTATCGGTGACACATCCTCTTCTTTAGCAGGTGGCAGACTGGCAACTCCTGCAGAAAATCCAGCAGAGCCCCACTCACACTGGGCCACCCACAAAACCACGGCCCCTCACTCCCTCCCACCAGCACAGCCCCGGCACTGCCTACGGGGCAGAGAATATGGTGTCAGTCACAGCTACAAGGGCTGTCGCTCACTGGAGAGCTGTTTATATTGCCCTCAACTCAGGCACACCTGTGGAGGGCTGGCAGGCAGTTTCAGGCTGCAAAAATCAGCCAATCCTCACCCCTCAGGGGCTCACAGTTGCAGAAAATGAAACTTGCTAAACGGGCCAGGCCCTAGGAACAGGTGTGGGCTCTTGAGAGTCAGGATAGACAAGGGGCTGCAGCTGCGGCTTGTTTTCTTATCATTTTATCTGGTCCATGAGTGGATAACAACTTCAAGAAGACCCTATCATAATGAGAGGAACCCAGGAGTCAGGGAGAGGAGTGATGGTGGGTGGAGACAGAGGCCTGGTGCCCTGGCTGCAGTGGAAGTGTCTGGAAGACCAGGCAGAAAGAGCCTGCAGAGAGTGATAGCCATGGTCACAGACCTGTCAGAACTGCTGTTTGTTAGTTCAAGTCCTGCTCTGAGGTATTCTGTGTCAGCTGTGAGCAACAGGTGAGCAGGGGGTTCTCTGCAATGTGGGCTATGTGCACAGTTCCTGTGTGTCCAGCCCTGCTGGGGTACCTGCCCAGGGGAGCTCTGTATCCTGGGAAGGGCCTGAGTAGGAGAGCCCAATGGGCTGCTGGGTAGCTGCAGAGGTGAGCTCCATACCCTGGGAGGGACTTGACCACGAGAGCCCCGTGGGCTGTGGGGTAGGGGTGCAGCCCAGGTGAGCTCCATATCCTGAGATTGGCCTGACCACGAGAGCCCCATGGGCTGCTGGAGACCTGATAAAGTATATCAGGACAGTCAGTGAAGCCACCGAGGATATGCATCCAGTAGCTCCTATTTCCTACTCCCTGCTGGTCATTCTACCTTCCACCAGGCCATGGCATTCTGTATTAGACTTCAATGATGCCTTCTTCTGTATTCCATTCATCTCAGAGTCACAAGAATTTTTGGCTTGTGAGTGGCAGGACACAACATGCAACAAAAGCAATAATGCTGGGCCGTCCTGCCCCAATGGTTCAAAAATCCCCACACCATCATTGGGGAAATGTCCTCTAAAGACCTAAAAGTTCAACCTCTGTAAAAGGGAACCCTCCTTCAATATGCAGATGACATTCTGATCGCCAGGCCTACTAAAGACGCCTCTGAACTACCTAGCCAAGAAAGGATAGAAGGTGTCCAAGAAAAACGCTCAAATATCCCAGGCTAAGGTGACATGCCTGGGCTTCATTCTCACAGATATTCGGAGAAACGCATCCCAGGATAGGGAAGAAGCCATTTGCAGCCTTACGTCTTCTAAAACTAGAAGACAGCTTAGGGGTTCCTGGGGAGGCCAAGGTTTTCTGCATCTGGATCCCTAACTACAGTGTCATAGCTGGGCCTCTACATGAAACACTGACACGAAAAGATGATGATCCTTTTGAATAGAATCCAGAAGCAGCTTTTCAAGAATGGAAAGAGCAGTCAATACAGACCCTTGCCCAGGAACTCCCTAATTTAGCTAAACCCTTTGACCTTTACATACCCGGTCAAAGGTTAATCGCCCTTGGAGCCTTAGTGCAAAAACTGGGACCACTTGAAATGGAGCAACACAAGAATGCCCTTCAGGTATGATAAACTATGGTCACCAAGGGCTTTGCCCACCGACTCATCAGGCCAGGATACTGGGGTATCTAAAAAGCTGGAAATCAGCAGCCCGCAAGGCCAGCTCCCTCCTAAGGGAAAAGGACCCCACGTGGTGATCCTAACCACCCATCATGCCCTGAAGTTGCAGGGGTCGCTCTGTGGACACACTGACCTCGAGTGAGGAGGCCCTCCAACTCCAACCTCCAGAGAGATAAACGGGGGCAACGGGCCCCCAAGATGACTCGTGTGACCATCACTTGACCTGGAGTTTCTCTCAGAAAACGACAAGACTGTGCCCCGAAAGAGCAGACTACTGCTTGCAGGACTTACTGCACCCAGAGGGGAGCTAATAAGCTTGGCGGGGGAAACGTATATCACGCTTTCACCATAGAAAACCCTACAGACACCGCGGTGATGGTGGCCAATATGACCGGCTGGACTGCTGGATACTTCTAAAGGCCGTTGACTCAGTGGACGTCATGGTCCTGGATCACCACTGACCCTGGACTGTCTGGGAGTTGCGCGGGCAGGGCTCTGACACATGGTGCTGTTTGTACATTAATTCAGGGACCTAATTAAAGAAAGCACAGACTACTGGTCAGAGCATCTAGTCTGGCAAAAACTGTCAGCCTAAGGTCGCCGAACATATGTGGGGTGGGGTGAAACCTGCCACCGCAGCATCTCTGCGCCTCTCTTTCCTGGACCCTTAAAGGTCATTAGAATCTGTAACACTTCCAATGCTGGTGCACAGGCGGACGAGAAGTGAGGCAGGAGGCCTTGGGACAATCAACCTCACCAGGAGGCTGGTGGGGAGACGTTCTGCCCCTCCCCCCATGTATCAGGGCTCCCACCACAGCATGAAGCAGTTACAAAAGAGGGGTCTTCACCCTCAACACCCCAAGAATAAGGAACGGGACAAAAAGCAGAGGAGGTGTTCGTCTCCGGCAACGTTCATTAAAAATTCCTGGGAGATAAAAAGAGAATCTGGGCAATAAAATAAAGTCTAACCTGTTTTTCCTTTGTGCTTTGTCTAATTTCACGTGCTCCTAGGGTTCCGCATGCAGAGGTCCCACACCCGGCACTTCAGACCCGATTTCCTAGTGCAGAATGGCTGGGTCGACACCTCAGCTAGCGGGGTCCCATGCAGACTCCGCGGCATAGAGCCTGAGCTGCAGCCAACGCAGCCCTCGAGAGCTCCATCCCCTCCCTCCCACTGACGCTGCCGGGGACCCTACACAGCAGCCCAGCCCACAGCCCATGGGGGAGTGCACGATCTCACCTCTCCATTCTGTTTTCAAAATAATGTTTCCTTTGCTTCTGAACCAAACTCAGTCTTGATCTGTTGGCTCCAATGACACTGGGCATGGGGACTCCTGTTGGGGTCCACTCTGGAGGATCAGTAACAGAAATTGAGAACATTGTAACTTCAATGAACAGATGTGTGAGCCAAACTGTAGTTAACATAGAGCAGTGTATAATGCTCGGGTAAAATAAGATGTTTCTAAGACTTACATTTGATATTTCCATCACTTTCCTATAAGCAAGTTCAGTGAAGACGTCTGTCTTATTTGTCAGGTCAACATTAGAGAAATGAAGTGATTTATTTCCATGGATGTACATCGAATACTCTTGGCTGAAGCTTCAATCTTGTTTTGAATGCTTTTCCACTGTAAATGATACCTCTCTTTCAGCTCCCCCATTTCTGAGAAGTATAAAATCTTATAATTTATTATTACCAAAGGGGAAAGGTAGGAGAAGGGATAAATTAACAGTTTGGGATTAACACATACACACTGCTATGTATAAAATAGATCATCAACAAGGAACTACTGTATAGCACAGGGAACTACACTGAATATTTTGCAATAACCTACAAGGGGAAATAATCTGAAAAAGAATAGATATTTTTATTGACATCATCTATCAATGACAGATAAAATGTAACCTAAGCAAGGCCGATGGTGGGCGCTTCTGACCCTGAAGATTTCAGTCATCTAAAGTTTGGGCTCTGCCTATTGCCCAAGGCCCTTAAAGGACATACGTGTAGCCGTAGCTTAAAAATTCCCCAGTTTGGGGTTCGGGGAGGCACTGATTTGGAAAAATCCCTGGTGTTCTCCTTACATGCACGGGACCCTTCCTACAGCTAAAACATGCCTGTCACACCTAGAGGATGGTACACCGTTTGATCGGAAAGAGTTTGGAAAAGGCACCTCATCTCCTCATCGCCTGGTGCTCGGGTTCAACCCTCCAGCATCTTTCCTAACAATCTCCTCACTTGGGGATATCAGCACCGTCAACATCCTGTTGCACACAGTTTGGAATTTGTCCAGAGGATGAAGCGGAAGGATGAGAAAAATTTAGAGACAAGTCTTAGGTGTTCGGACAGGCACATGTCACTCTAATTTCCAATCCAGAAGACAAATTCATCAAAGGCTAGAATTGCCCACGGAAACAGAATAGGGCTAGAGGAAATCCCGCTGTTTTGTGTCCAGTTTCCAAAAACACAAGTTGAAAAATGGAACTCAGGGGCACTAAAATTCATGAAACTGCAGAGTTGAAAATATCTATCGTCGAAAAATGCCTTGAGGTAAGTCACAGAAAAGGACTTGTAAGCAAGGGAGAGTGGCAGGAAACAGATTTGAAGAGGTAGAAAGGACTCCCCATTAAAGCACAAGAAAAGGGGCTGAACATCGCCAATGATGCAGTTGGCCAAAAAGGGTGTATGCATTTTTTCTGAATATATTCAAGTAAAGGCCATACACACTTTTTATCCAACCCAACAGGTGGGCACTGGAAATCAATATCACAAAATATATCACTTCACATCAGTCAGAAGGGCCATCCACATAAAGTGTAAACACCAGAAATGCAGGACAGGGCGAGGAGAAAAGGAAGCCCTGTGAGGCTGATAGTGGAAATGTAATTTGCCAACGGCCACTCTGGAGAAGTGTATTGTGTTTGCTAAAACATCTAAAAAATGAGCTACAGAGCATAGGGCACTTGCACTCATGGGCGTGTACCTTGGGAAAAACAAAAATCGACAGAAAACAGGCACCCGAACGTTTACCCCCTCTCTGTTAAAAAGGGCCTCAACTTGGATATAACCTAAATGTTCCTGGAAGGATAAAATGGATAAAAGAGATGGGGTACTTATGTAGAGTGGAATATTACTCATCCAGAAATCAATGAAATAAGGCCAGTTGTAACAACTCTGGAGGAGTTACATACGATCATTCTAAGTGACATATGTCAGAAAGAAAAAGACACATATCATAAGATGTCACTTAAAGGTGGAATCAAAAATGGCTACACATGAAATAAATTACAAAACAGAAACATAGTCAAATATGTAGAAAATAGACATAAGGCTGCTAAATGGGAAAGGTGGGGAATGGTGAGGTATTATCCAGGAGATTGAAATTAGCAAAGATACCATTCCAAGTACCAAATTGAATAACTGACAAGGCCTACACGGTACCTCAAAGAACTGCACTCAGCCCACTCAAGTCACTGGAAAATAATACATATGACTGGTAAGCATCTGAAAAAGAAGTTATTGTTGTCTCACAGTACATGAATCAAGTGGATGTACAGCAGCAAAAAACAGAGCTTTGAAAATCAGCTGTAACCAATATAAAAATAAATTTAAAACTATTTATAAAAACAGTGAGACAGGCAAAAATTCTTACAACTTTTGTTGAAGGGCTATGATGTAACATGGATTGAACACATGTAGACCCACAGCAGGATGATTATATAAGGCTGGAAGCTATGCACGCTAAGAGATGTTAGAGAGGCTGGGTGAGGAAATGCAGACCTTTTAAAGTAATACTGCCTGGTACCCATTCCATGGGTCCCAAATCTGCAGGTTCAAGGGAATCTTCTGACAGCGAAATCATGCCTGGGAAACCGAGATGAATGTACACCGTGTGCTCAGGAAAGGTGTCTAAAATGCACCTCATTTTTGATCTCCTGGTGCTGGGGTTCGCCATTCCAGCCACATTACTAACAATCTCCCCACTTGGAGAATCAGCACCTTTAACCTCCTGCTTCACACAGTTTGCAATTTGTGCAGAGGATAAATGGGAAGAGGGGGAACCAATGAGAGATTAGCTGTAGGACTTTTGACAGGCACATGTCACTCTAATTTCCCATTAGGAAGAAGAATTAACCAAAGGCTCAGCCTGCCTCCCCAGAACCAGAATAGGGCCAGAAGTAATCCAATGGTTTGGCGGCCAGCTCACAAAAAAAGCGAGTTGCAAAATGGAGCTCAGGAGCAGACAATTCAAAGACCTGCAAAGATATAAATGATAACCAACGTCCAAAAATATATTCAGGTAAGGTAACGAAGAGGATCTGAATGAGAGGCAGAATTGCAGGAAACAGATTTCAAAAGGTAGATTGTACTCACATTTAAAGCATATGAAAAGCAGCAGAATTTCTAAAATGATGCGGTTGGGCAAAAGGGTGTATGCGTTTTTTTTCGTGAATATCTTCAGGAAAAAAACACATGCAGAGTTTTTGGCCAACCAAGCAAGAGGGAAATGCAAATCCACACAACAAAGAAGTCTCAATTTCCACTGCTCAGAAAGGCCATCCAAAAAATGTGTACAAACCAGAAATGCAGGAGAGGCCATGGAAAACAGGGAGCCTAGTCACGCTGATGGGTGGGGTATAAATATCCAAGAGCCACTCTGAAGAAGTGTATGCTGTTTTTAAAACATCTAAAATACAAAGCCCCAGAGCAAGGGGATTTCAACTCATGGACATATAACTTGGGAAGACTAAATGTCAATAAGACACAGGCACCCCAAAGTTTAGGGCTGCTCTGCATACAAGAACCTCAACTTTGGTACACCTAAAATATCCCAGGAAAAAGAGAAATGCATAAAGAACTTGTGGTAATTTTGCACAACGGAATATCACTCAGACGTGAAATCAGTGTATATAAGGCCAGTAGCAGCATAATGAGTGGATTTACGTATGATGATTTTAAGGGAAATTAGTCACACAGAAAAAGAATCTTATCATAAGATATCACTTATAGAGGGAATGTCAATATCACAACACATGAACTGAATTAGGAAAGAGAACAGAGTCTCACATTTAGCAAAAATCTCTTATGCCTGCTTCAGGGGAAAGGAGAGGTGGGGTGATGCATAAAACCAGAGTTTGATATTAGCACAGGTACCATTCCATAAACCAAATACAGAATAGACAAGACCTACACCTTCCTCAGTGAACGGGACTCAACACCCCTATGCCCCACAGAGGAATATATCTGACTACTAAGAATCTTATAACGTATGTATTGATATGTCTCCGTAATGGAATCAATTGTGTCTAGACTGGCATAAACACGTCAGTGAAAATCAGCTCAACCCCATTATAAAAATGAATTTCAAAAAAACCCCCCAAAAACAGCGAAATTCTTACACAATTCCTTCAGGGGTTCTGATGAAACCTGGAATGACCCTATCTGCAAAGACAGCTGGATGAGACATAAGGCTGGACACTTGGGACTGAGAGGACTGGTGAGATTGGGAGAGAAAATGCAGACCTTTTAAAGTAGTAATGCATGCCACCATTCCATGTGTCCCAAATCTCCAGGTAGAAGGGAATATCACTACAATTATAACATGTATGGGAAACCTAGAAAATGGACACCCTGTGATGGCGAAAGGTTTCTAAAACTCTCCTAATTTTTCCTCTCCTTGTGCTCCACTTTGGCATTCCAAATGCTTTACTATCAATCTCCCAACTTAGGAGAGTCAGCCTCTATAACCTCCTGGTTCGCACAGTTTGCTAATTGTGCAGAGGATGAAAGGGAAGAGGGAGAACCAATCAGAGAGTAGATGTAGGCATTTGGACGGGCACATGTCACTCTAATTTCCCGGCAGGAAGAAGAATTAACCAAAGCCTCAGCCACCCACAGGGAACCAATATAGCCACCCCTGGAACCAGTATAGGTCCTGAAGCAAAATTGTGGATTTGCGGCCAGCTCACAAAGATGGGATTTGAAAATTGGAGCTCAGGGGCACAGCAATTCACAAACCTGCAGACTTATAAAGTACTACTCTCTTCCAAAAATCTGTTGAGGGAAGGCAATGAAGCGGCCTTGAAAATGAGGCAGAATTGCACAAAATATATTTCAAGAGGTAAATTGGAATCGCCTTTAAAGCACAGGAAAAGCATCCCAACTTGGACAGAGATGCACTTGGCCAAAAAGGGCGTATGCCTTTTCTCCTGAATATATTCAGAAGAAAACGCATACACCCTTTTTGGCCAATCAAGCAAGCGCGCAATACAAATCCACGCTACAAAGAATTGTCACTTACCACCGGTCAAAAGGGACATCCGAATATCTGTAAAAACCAGAAAGGTTGGGCTTCCCTGGTGGCGCAGTGGTTGCGAGTCTGCCTGCCGATGCAGGGACACGGGTTCGTGCCCCGGTCTGGGAGGAGCCCACGTGCCGCGGAGCGGCTGGTCCCGTGAGCCATGGCAACTGGGCCTGCGCGTCCGGAGCCTGTGCCCCGCAATGGGAGAGGCCACAGCAGTGAGAGGCCCGCATACAGCAAAAAAAAAAAAAAAAAAAAAAAAAACAGAAAGGCAAGAGAGAGATGGCAAGGGCATGAAGCAATGTGATCCCAATGGTCATGGAGGATTGTGATGACAATCGCATGGAGAATTGTGATGACAAGATTATGTACCATTTTGTTGACAAAGGCAAGGAGCATTATGATGACAAGGTTCATGGAGCACTGTGATGACAAGCATCACGGAGCATAGTGATTACAGGGGTCATGGAGCATTGGGATGACAAGCGCATGGATCATTGTGATGACAATGGTCATGGAGCATTTTAATGACAAGAGTCCCGGATCAATGTGTTGTCAGGGTTCATGCAGCGTTGTGATGACAGTGGTCATGGAGCATTGTGATGACAGGGGTCATGGCGCATTGTGATGAGAAGGTCATGGAGCATTGGGCTGAAAATGTCCATGGAGTACCGTGATGACAGGGGTCATGGAGCATTGTGATGACAAGGTACTGGAGCACTGTGATGAGAAGACCATGGAGCCTTGTGATGACAAGTCTCATGGAGCATTCTGATGAAAAGTGCCATGGAGCATTGTGATTACAGGGGTCTTGGAGCATTGTGATGACAAGGGCATGGAGCATTGGGATGAGAAGGCCATGGAGCGTTCTGATGACATGCATCATGGAGCTTTGTGATGACAAGGGCATGGAGCATTGTGATTACAGCGGTCTTGGAGCACTGTGATGAAAAGGGCATGGATCATTGTGATGAAAAAGGCATGGAGCCTTGTCATGACAGGGTTCAAGGAGCAAACTGACAACAAGTGTCAGGGAGCATTGTGATGACAAGGGTATTGAGTATTGTGATGACAAAGGTCATGGAGCACTGTGATGAGAAGACCATGGATAATTGTGATGACGAGCGTCATGGGGCGTTGTGATGATAAGTGTTATGGAACATATTGATCACAAGGATTTGGAGCATTTTGATGACAGAGGTCATGGAGCATTTTGGTTTCATTGTGATGACAATAGCGTGAAGCATTATGATGATGGGCATGGTGCATTGTGATGACAGGGTTCATGGAGCATTGAGATGAAAAGGGGCATGGAGCATTGCGATTACAGGAGTCTTGGAGCATTGTGATGACAAAGGCATGGAACATCGTGAATGAGAAGGCCATGGAGCATTCTGTTGACATGCGTCATGGAGCTTTGTGATGACAAGGGCATGGAGCATTGTGATTACAGGGGTCTTGGAGCATTGTGATGACAAGGGTCATGGAGCCTTGTGATGACAAGGCTGTGGAACATTGTGATGGCAGGGGTCATGGAGCATTGTTATGACAGGGCTAATGGAGCATTGTGATGACAAGGGCATGGAGCATTGGTCTGAAAAGTTTCATGGATTATTGTGATGAGAGGGGGCAAGGAGCATTGTGATGACAAGGGCATGGAACACTGTGATACATGGGTCATGGAGGATTGTAATGACAAGCGCATGGAGCATTGTGATAAGAATGGCATCGAGCATTGTGATGAAAAGCATCATGGAGCCTGTGATGACAAGGGCATGGAACAATGTGATGAGAGGGTTCATGGAGCATTGTGATGACAATGGCATGCAGCATTGTGATGACAAGGGTCATTGAGCTTTGTGATGACAAAGGTCATGGAGCATTTTGATGACAAGGGTGTGGTGCATTCTGTTGTGAAGGGCAGGGAGCATTGTGATGACAGGGGTTATGGAACATTGTGATGTCAGGGGAATGGAGCATTGTGATGATAAAGGCATGTAGCATTGTTGTGACAAGGGTCATGGAATATTGTGATGACAGGGGTGAGGGAGTATTGTGTTGACTAGTGATGGAACATTGTGATATCAGTGGTGAGAGAGCATTTTGATGAGAAGTGCATGGAGCAGTGTGATGACAAGGTTTATGGAGCATTGTGATGACAAAGATGTGGAGCATTGTGATGACAAGTGCATGGCACATTGTGATGCCATGGGTCATGGAGTATTGTGCTAACAAAGGCATTGATCATTGGGAGGACAAGGGTCACCAAGCATTGTGATGAAATGTTCATGGAGCTCTGTGGTGACAAAGGTCACAGAGCATTGTGATGACGAGGGCATGGACCATTGTAATGACAAAGGTCATGAAGCATATTGATGACTGGAGTCATGGAGCATTGTGATGACAGGGGTCATAGAGCATTGTGATGAAAGGGCATGGAGCATTGTGATGACAGGGGCATGTTGCATTGGTTTGACAAGTTTCAGGGATTATTGTGATGACAGTGGGCATGGCGCATTGTGATGACAAGGGCATGGAGCATTGTGATGAGAAGGTCATGGAGTATTGTGAAGAAGGGTGTCTGGGAGCATTGTGATGACATATGTCGTGGTCCATTGTGATGACAATGGAATGGAGCATTGTGATGCCAAGTGTCATGGAGGATTGTGATGACAAAGGTAATGGAGCATTTTGATGACAAGCGCTTGGGGCATTGTGATGACAAGGGTCATGGAGCATTGTGATAACAAGGGCCATTGAGAATTTTGATGACATGTTCATGAAGCATTGTGATGACAATCACATGGAGCTTGCTGTGACAGGGATCATGGAGCAGTGTGATGAAAAGTGCATAGAGAATTGTGATGACAAAGCATGTAACACTGTGATGAAAAGCATCATGGAGCACAGTGATGCCAAGAACGTGGAGAATTGTTATGACAGGGGACATGGAGCATTGTGATGACCAGGGCATGGAGTATTGTGATGGCAAGACCGTGGAGCATTGTGATGAGAAGACCATGGATAATTGTGATGATGAGCGTCATGGAGCACTGTAATGACAAGGGGTATGGAGCATTGTGATGACAGGGGTCATGGAGCATTGTGATGACAAGGTTCATGGAGCATTCTGATGACAAGCTTGTGGAGTATTTTGATGAGAATGACATGGAGCATTTTGATGAAAATGGCATCGGGCATTGTGATGAAAAAGACATGGAGCCTTTTCATGACAGTTTTCAGGGAGCATTCTGACGACAAGTGTCAGGGAGCATTGTGATGACAAAGGTCATGGAGAATTGTGACGACAAGGGCATGGAGTATTGTGATGACAAGCACATGGAGCTTGCTATGACGGGGTCATGGAGCATTGTGATGACAAGTGCATAGAGAATTGTGATGACAAAGCATGTAACACTGTGATGAGAAGTGTCATGGAGCATAGTGATGCCAAGATCGTGGAGAATTGTGATGACAGGGGACATGGAGCATTGTGATGACCAGGGCATGGAGCATTGCGATGGCAAGATCGTGGAGCACTGTGATGAGAAGACCATGGATAATTGTAATGACGAGGGTCATGGAGCACTGTAATGACAAGGGGTATAGAGCATTGTGATGACAGTGGTCATGGAGCATTGTGATGACCGGGGACATGGAGCATTGTGATGCCCAAGGCATGGAGCACTGTGATGGCAAGACCGTGGAGCATTGTGATGAGAAGACCATGGACAATTCTGATTACGAGTGTCATGCAGCACTGTAATGACAAGCAGTATGGAGCATTGTGATGACAGGGGTCATGGAGCATTGTGATGACTGGGGACATGGAGCATTGTGATGACCAGGGCATGGAGCATTGTGATGGCAAGACCGTGGAGCACTGTGATGAGAAAACCATGGATAATTGTGATGACGAACATCATGGAGCACTGTAATGACAAGGGGCATGGAGCATTGTGATGACAGGTGTCATGGGGCATTGTGATGACAGGGGTCATGGATCATTGAGATGACAAAGGTCACGGAGCATTCTGATGACAAGCTTGTGGAGTATTGTGATGACAATGGCATGAAGCATTGTGATGAAAAGGGCATGGATCATTGTGATGAAAAAGGCATGGAGACTTGTCATGACAGGGTTCAATGAGCATACTGATGACAAGTGTCAGGGAGCATTGTGATGACAAGTGTATTGAGAATTGTGATGACAAAGGTCATGGAGCATTGTGATGAGAAGTCCATGGATAATTGTGATGACCAGCGTCATGGGGCGTTGTGATGACAAGTGTTATGGAACATTGTGATCACAAGGGTTTGGAGCATTGTGATGAGAGAGGTCATGGAGAATTTTGATTTCATTGTGATGACAATAGCATGAAGCATTATGATGATGGGCATGGTGCATTGTGATGACAGGGTTCATGGAGCATTGAGATGAAAAGAGTCATGGATCATTGTAATAACAAGGGTCTTGGAGTATTGTGATGACAATGGCATGGAGTATTGTGATGAGAAGGCCATGGAGCATTCTGATGACATGCGTCAGGGAGCTTTGTGATGACATGGGCATGGAACATTGTGATTACAGGGGTCTTGGAGCATTGTGATGACAAGGGCCATGGAGTCTTGTGATGACAAGGCCGTAGAACATTGTGATGGCAGGGGTCATGCAGCATTGTTATGACAGGTGTAAGGGAGCATTGTGATGACAAGGGCATGGAGCATTGGTCTGAAAAGTTTCATGGATTATTGTGATGAGAGTGAGCATGGAGCATTGTGATGACAAGGGCACGGAACACAGTGATACATGTGTCATGGAGGATTGCAATGACAAGGGCATGGAGCATTGTGATGACAAGCGTCATGGAGCTTTGTGATGACAACAGCATGGAGCAATGTGATGAGAGGTTTCATGGAGCTTTGTGATGACAATGGCATGGAGCATTGTGATTCCAAGGGTCATGCAGCTTTGTGATGACATAGGCCATGGAGCATTTTGATGACAAGGGCGTGGTGCATTGTGATGAGAAGGGCAGGGAGCATTGTGATGACAGGGTCATGGAGCAATTGGATGAAAAGGGTCATGGAACATTTTGATGACAGTGTTTATGGAACATTGTGATGTTAGGGGTCATGGAGCATTGTGATGTAAAGGGTCATGGAGCATTGTGATGTCAGGGGTCATGGAGCATTGTGATGATAAGAGCATGTAGCATTGTTGTGACAAGGGTCATGGAACATTGGGATGACAGGGTGGAGGGAGTATTGTGTTGACTAGTTATGGAACATTGTGATATCAGTGGTGAGAGAGCATTTTGATGAGAGGTGCATGGAGCATTGTGATGACAAGGCTGTGGAGCATTGTGATTAGAAACGCAGGGCACATTGTGATGACATGGGTCATGGAACATTGTGCTGACAAACGCATGGAGCATTGTGATGACAAGGTTTATGGAGCATTGTGATGACAAAGATGTGGAGCATTGTGATGACAAGTGCATGGCACATTTGATGCCATGTGTCATGGAGTAATGTGCTGACAAAGGCATGGAGCATTGTGATGACAAGGGTCACCGAGCATTGTGATGAAATGTTCATGGAGTGTTGTGGTCACAAAGGTTACAGAGCCTTGTGATGACGAGGGCATGGACCATTGTGATGACAAAGGTCATGAAGCATTGTGATGTTTGGAGTCACGGAGCATTGTGATGACAGGGGTCATAGAGCACTGTGATGAAAGGGCATGGAGCATTGTGATGACAGGGGCATGTTGCATTGGTTTGACAATTTTCAGGGATTATTGTGATGACAGTGGGCATGGCGCATTGTGATGACAAGGGCATGGAGCATTGTGATGAGAAGGTCATGGAGTATTGTGAAGAAGGGTGTCAGGGAGCATTGTGATGACATATTTCATGGTCTATTGCAATGACAATGGAATGTAGCATTGTGATGCCAATTGTCATGGAGGATTGTGATGACAAAGGTAATGGAGCATTTTGATGACAAGGGCTTGGAGCATTGTGATGACAAGGGTCATGGAGCATTGTGATAACAAGGGCCATTGAGAATTTTGATTACATGTTCATGAAGCATTGTGATGACAATCACATGGAGCTTGCTATGACAGGGGTCATGGAGCATTGCGATGACAAGTGCATAGAGAATTGTGATGACAAAACATGTAACACTGTGAGGATAAGTATCATGGAGCATAGTGATGCCAAGAACGTGGAGAATAGTGATGACAGGGGACATGGAGCATTGTGATGACCAGGGCATGGAGCATTGTGATGGCAAGACCGTGGAGCACTGTGATGAGAAGACCATGGATAATTGTGATGACGAGCGTCATGGAGCACTGTAATGACAAGGGGTATGGAGCATTGTGATGACAGGGGTCATGGAGCATTGTGATGACTGGGGACATGGAGCATTGTGATGACCAGGGCATGGAGCCTTGTGATGTCAAGATCGTGGAGCACTGTGATGAGAAGATCATGGATAATTGTGATGACGAGTGTCATGGAGCACTGTAATGAAAAGGGGTATAGAGCATTGTGATGACAGTGGTCATGGAGCATTGTGATGACCGGGGACATGGAGCATTGTGATGCCCAAGGCATGGAGCACTGTGATGGCAAGATCGTGGAGCATTGTGATGAGAAGACCATGGATAATTGTGATGAGGAGCGTCATGGAGCACTGTAATGACAAGTGGTATGGAGCTTTGTGATGACAGGGGTCATGGAGCACTGTTATGACAGTGGTCATGGAGCATTGTGATGACAAGGGTCATGGAGCATTTTGATGACAAGGGCGTGGAGCATTGTGATGAGAAGATCATGGACAATTGTGATTACGAGTGTCATGGAGCACTGTAATGACAAGCGGTATGGAGCATTGTGATGACAGGGTCATGGAGCATTGTGATGACTCGGGACATGGAGCATTGTGATGACCAGGGCATGGAGCATTGTGATGGCAAGACCGTGGAGCACTGTGATGAGAAGACCATGGATAATTGTGATGACGAACATCATGGAGCACTGTAATGACAAGGGGCATGGAGCATTGTGATGACAGGTGTCATGGAGCATTGTGATGACAGGGGTCATGGATCATTGAGATGAAAAGTGTCACGGAGCATTCTGATGACAAGCTTGTGGAGTATTGTGATGACAATGGCATGGAGCCCTGTGATGAAAAGGGCATGGATCATTGTGATGAAAAAGGCATGGAGACTTGTCACGACAGGTTTCAATGAGCAAACTGATGACAAGTATCAGGGAGCATTGTGATGACAAGTGTATTGAGAATTGTGATTACAAAGGTCATGGAGCATTGTGATAAGAAGTCCATGGATAATTGTGATGACGAGCGTCATGGAACACTGTAATGACAAGGGGTATGGAGCATTGTGATGACAGGGGTCATGGAGCATTCTGAAGACAATGATCAGGGAGCATTCTGATGACAAGCTTGTGGAGTATTGTGATGACAATGACATGGAGCGTTGTGATGAAAAGGGCATGGAGCATTCTTATGAAAAAGGCATGGAGCCTTTTCATGACAGTGTTCAAGGAGTATTCTGACGACAAGTGTCAGGGAGCATTGTGATGACAAGTGTATTGAGAATTGTGATGACAAAGGTCATGGAGCATTGTGACGACAAGTGCATGGAGTATTGTCATGACAGTCATCATGGAGTGTTGTGATTTCAAGTGTTATGGAACATTGTGATCACAAGGGGTTGGAGCATTGTGATGACAGAGGTCATGGACCATTTTGATTTCAAGGAGCATGGAGCATTGTGATGACAAGGGCATGGAGCAATGTGATCCCAAGGTTCATGGAGGATTGTGATGAAAATGGTAATGGAGTATTGTGATGACAAGCTCATGGAGCATTGTGATGACAAGGTCATGTAGGATTTTGATGACACAGGCATGGAGAATTGTGATGATAAGGGTCATGGAGCACTGTGATGATAAGCGTCACGGAGCATTGTGATTACAGGGGTCATGGAGCATTGGGATGACAAGGGCATGGATCATTGTGATGACAAGTGTCATGGAGCATTGGGCTGAAAATGTTCATGGAGCATTGTGATGACAAGGGAATGGAGCATTGTGATGACAAGAGTCCCAGAACATTGTGTTGTCAGGGGTCATGGAGTGTTGTGATGACAGTGGTCATGGAGGATTGTGATGATATGGGTCATGGAGCATTGTGATGAGAAGGTCATGAAGCATTGGGCTGAAAATGTTCATGGAGTATTGTGATGACACGGGTCATGGAGCATTGTGATGAGAAGGGAATTGAGCACTGTGATGACAAGGTCCTGGAGCATTGTGACGGGAAGTCCATGGAGCCTTGTGATGACAATTCTCATGGAACATTCTGATGAAAAGGGGCATGGAGCATTGTGATTACAGGGGTCTTGGAGCATTGTGATGACAAGGGCATGGAGTATTGTGATGAGAAGGCCATGGAGCATTCTGATGACATGCGTCATGGAGCTTTGTGCTGACAAGGGCATGGAGTATTGTGATGAAAATGGCATGGATCATTGTTATGAAAAAGGCATGGAGCCTTGTCATGACAGGGTTCTAGGAGCATACTGACGACAAGTGTCACGGAGCATTCTGATGACAAGTGTAATGAGCATTGTGATGACAAAGTTCATGGAGCATTGTGATGAGAAGACCATGGATAATTTTGATGATGAGCGTCATGGGGTGTTGTGATGATAAGTTTTATGGAACATTGTGATCACAAGGGTTTGGAGCATTGTGATGACAGAGGTCATGGAGCATTTTGATTTCATTGTAATGACAATAGTCTGAAGCATTATGGTGATGGGCATGGTGCATTGTGATGACAGCGTTCATGGAGCATTGAGATGAAAAGGGGCATGGAGCATTGTGATTACAGGGGTCTTGGAGCATTGTGATGACAAGGGCAAGGAGCATTGTGATGAGAAGGCCATGGAGCATTCTGATGACATGCGTCATTGAGCTTTGTGATGACAAGGGCATGGAGCATTGTGATTACAGGGGTCTTGGAGCATTGTGATGACAAGGGTCATGGAGCCTTGTGATGACAATGGTGTGGAACATTGTGATGGCAGGGGTCATGGAGCATTGTTATGACAGGGGTAATGGAGCATTGTGATGAGAAGGGCATGGAGCATTGGTCTGAAAAGTTTCATGGATTATTGTGATGAGAGTGGGCATGGATCATTGTGATGACAAGGTCACGGAACACTGTGATCCATGGGTCATGGAGGATTTTAATGACAAGGGCATGGAGCATTGTGATGAGAAGGGCATCAAACATTGTTTTGACAAGCGTCATGGAGCCTTGTGATGACAAGGGCATGGAACAATGTGATGAGACGGTTCATGGAACATTGTGATTCCAAGGGTTAAGGAGCTTTGTGATGACAAAAGTCATGGAGCCTTTTGATGTCAACGGCGTGGTGCATTGTGATGAGAAGGGCAGGGAGCATTTTGATGACAGGGTCATGCAGCAATTTGATGAAAAGTGTAATGGAACATTTTGATGACGGGGGTTATAGAACATTGTGATGTCAGGGTTCATGGAGCTTTGGGATGAAAAGGGTCATGGAGCATTTTGATGACAGGGGTTATGGAACATTGTGATGTCAGGGGTCATGGAACATTGTGATGATAAGGGGATGTAGCATTGTGATGACAGGGGTCATGCAACATTGTGATTACAGGGGTGAGGGAGTATTGTGATGACTAGTGATGGAACATTGTGATATCTCTGTTGAGAGAGCATTTTGATGAGAAGTGCATGGAGCATTGTGATTACAAGGTTTATGGAGCATTACGATGACAAGGTTGTGGACCGTTGTGATTAAAATTACGTGGCACACTGTGATGACAAGGGTCATGGAGCATTGTTCTGACAAAGGCATGGAGCATTGTGATGACAAGGGTCACGGAGCATTGTGATGAAACGTTCATGGAGTATTGTTGTTACAAAGGTCACAGAGCCTTGTGATGATGTGGGCATGGACCACTGTGATGACAAATGTTATGAAGCATTGTGATGACTGGAGTCACAGAGCATTGTGATGACAGGGGTCATGGAGCATTGTGATGACAAGGGCATGGAGCATTGTGATGACAGGGGCATGGAGCATTGGTCTGACAAGTTTAATAGATTATTGTGATGACAGTGGGCATGGGGCATTGTGATGACAAGGGCATGGGGCATTGTGATGAGAAGGTCATGGAGTATTGTGAAGGCAGGTGTCAGGGAGCATTGTGATGACATATGTCATGGTCCATTGCGATGACAATGGCATGGAGCATTGTGATGCCAAATGTAATGGAGGATTGTGATGACAAATATAATGGAGCATTGTGATGACTAGGGCTTGGAGCATTATGATGACAAGGGACATTGAAAATTTTCATGACAAGGTCGTGAAGCATTGTGATGACAAGGTGCTGGAGCATTGTGATGAGAAAACCATGGAGCCTTGTGAGACAAGTCTCATGGAGCATACTGATGAAAAGGGGCATGGAGCATTTTGAGTAGAGTGTCTTGGAAAATTGTGATGACAAGGGCATGGAGCATTGTGATGAGAAGGCCAAGGAGCAGTCTGATGACATGCGTCATTGAGCTTTGTGATGACAAGGGCATGGAGCATTGTAATTACAGGCGTCTTGGAGCATTGTGATGAAAAAGGCATGGATCATTGTGATGAAAAAGGCATGGAGCCTTGTCATGACAGGGTTCAAGGAGCATACAGAGAACAAGTGTCAGGGAGCATTTTGATGACAAGTGTGTTGAGCATTGTGATGACAAAGGTCATGGAGCATTGTGAAGAGAAGACCATAGATAATTGTGATGACGAGCGTCATGGGGCATTGTGATGACAAGTGTTATGGAATATGGTGATCACAAGGGTTTGGAGCAGTGTTATGACAGAGGTCATGGAGCATTTTGATTTCATTGTGATGACAATAGCCTGAAGCATTATGATGATGGGCATGGTGCATTGTGATGACAGGGTTCATGGATCATTGAGATAAAAAGGGACATGGAGCATTGTGATTACAGGGGTCTTGGAGCATTGTGATGAGAAGGGTCATGGAGCCTTGTGATGACAAGGCCATGGAACATCGTGATGGCAGGGATCATGGAGCATTGTTATCACAGGGGTAATGGAGCATTGTGATGGCAAGGGCATGTAGCATTCTGATGACATGCATCATGGAGCTCTGTGATGACAAGGGCATGTAGCACTGTGATTACAGGTGTCTTGGAACATTGTGATGACAAGGGTCATGGAGCCTTGTGATGACAAGCCCGTGGAACGTTGTGATGGCAGTGTTCATGGAGCATTGTTATGACAGGGGTAATGGAGCATTGTGATGACAAGGGCATGGAACATTTGTCTGAAAAGTTTCATGGATTATTGTGATGAGAGTGGGCATGGAGCATTGTGATGACAAGGGCACGGAACACAGTGATCCATGGGTCATTGAGGATTGTAATGACAAGGGCATGGAGCATTGTGATGAGAAGGGCATCGAGCAGTGTGATGACAAGCACCATGGAGCTTTTTGATGACAATTGCATGGAACAATGTGATGAGAGGTTTCATGGAGTATTGTGATGACAATGGCATGGAGCATTGTGATGCCAAGGGTCATGGAGCTTTGTGATGACAAAGGTCATGGAGCATTTTGATGACAAGGGCGTGGTGCATTGTGATGAGAAGGGCAGGGAGCATTGTGATGACATTGTCATGGACCAATTTGATGAAAAGGGTCATGGAACATTTTGATGAGAGGCGTTATGTAACATTGTGATGTCAGGGGTCATGGAGCATTTTGATGAAAAGGGTCATGGAGCATTTTGATGACAGGGGTTATGGAACATTGTGATGTCAGGGATCATCGAACATTGTGATGATAAGTGCATGTAGCATTGTGATGACAGGAGTCATGGAACATTGTGATGACAGGGTTGAGGGAGTATTGTGATGAATAGTGATGTAACATTGTGATATCAGTGGTGAGAGAGCATTTTGATTTGAAGTGCATGGAGCATTGTGATGACAAGTTTTATGGAGCATTGTGATGACAAGATTGTGGAGCACTGTGACGGCAAGCGCATGGTGCATTGTGATGACATGGGTCATGGAGCATTGTGCTGACAAGCGCATGGAGCATTGTGATGACAAAGGTCATGGAGCATTGTGCTGAGAAAGGCATAGAGCATTGTGATGACAAGGGTCAAAGAGCATTGTGATGAAAAGTTCATGAAGCATTGTGGTTAAAAAGGTCACAGAGACTGTTGATGACAAGGGCATGGACCACTGTGATGACAAAGGTCATGAAGCCTTGTGATGACTGGAGTCACGGAGCATTGTCATGACAGGGGTCATGGAGCATTGTGATAACAAGGGCTTGGGGCATTGTGATGACAAGGGCATAGAGCATTGGTCTAATAAGTTTCATGGCTTATTGCGATGACAGTTGGAATGGCGCATTGTGATGACAAGGGCATGGAGCATTGTGATGACCAGGTCATTCAGTATTGTGAAGACAGGTGTCAGGGAGCATTGTGATGACATATGTAATGGCCCATTGTGATGACAATGCCATGGAGCATTGTGATGCCAAGTGTCATGGAGGATTCTGATGACAAAGGTAATGGAGCATTGTGATGACAATGGCTTGGAGCATTGTGATGACAAGGGTCAGGGAGCATTGTGCTGACAAGTGCATGGAAAATTGTGATGACAAGGGACATGGAGCATTCTGATGACAAGCTTGTGGAGTATTTTGATGACAATGGCATGGAGCATTGGGATGAAAACGGCATGGTGCATTTTGATGAAAAAGGCATGGAGCCTTTTTGTGACAGGGTTCAAGGAGCATTCTGACGACAAGTGTCAGGGAGCATTGTGATGACAAGTGTATCGAGAATTGTGATGACAAAGGTCATGGAGCATTGTGATGAAAAGGGCATGGAGTATTGTGATGACAGGCATCATGGAGCATTGTGATGACAAGTGTTATGGAACATTGTGATCACAAGGGTTTGGAGCATTGTGATGACAGAGGTCATGGATCATTTTGATTTCAAGGAGCATGGAGCATTGTGATGACAAGGGCATGGAGCAATGTGATCCCAAGGTTCATGGAGGATTGTGATGGCAATGGTAATGGAGTATTGAGATGACAAGTGCATAGAACATTGTAATGACAAGGTCATGTAGCATTTTGCTGACAAAGGCATGGAGCATTGTGATGACAGGTGTCATGGAGCACTGTGATGACAAGCGTCATGGAGCATTGTGATTACAGGGGTCATGGAGCTTTGGGATGACACGGGCATGCATCATTGTGATGACAAGTGTCATGGAGCATTGGGCTGAAAATGTTCATGGAGTATTGTGATGACAGGGGTCATGGAGCATTGTGATGACTAGGGAATGGAGCATTGTGATGACAAGAGTCCCGGATCATTGTGTTGTCAGGTGATATTGAGCGTTGTGATGACTGTGGTCATGGAGAATTGTGATGATATTGGTCATGGAGCATTGTGATGAGAAGGTCATGGAACATTGGGCTGAAAATGTTCATGGAGTATTGTGATGACAGGGGTCATGGAGCATTGTGATGATAAGGGAATGGGGCATATTGATGACAATGTCCTGAAGCATTGTGATGAGAAGACCATGGAGCCTTGTGATGACAAGTCTCATGGGGCATTCTGATGAAAAGGGGCATGGACCATTGTGATTACAGGGGTCTTGGAGCATTGTGATGACAAGGGCATGGAGCATTGTGATGAGAAGGCCATGGAGCATTCTGATGACATGCATCATGGAACTTTATGATGACAAGGGCATGGAGTATTGTGATTACAGGGGTCTTGGAGCATTGTGATGAAAATGGCATGGATCATTGTGATGAAAAAGGCATGGAGCCTTGTCATGAAAGGGTTCAGGGAGCATACTGATGGCAAGAGTCAGGGAGCATTGTGATGACATGTGTATTGCGCATTGTGATGACAAATGTCATGGGGCATTGTGATGAGAAGTCCATGGATAATTGTGATGACTAGCGTCATGGGGTATTGTGATGACAAGTGTTATGGAACATTGTGATCACAAGGGTTTGGAGCATTGTGATGACAGAGGTCATGGAACATTTTGATTTCATTGTGATGACAAGAGCATGAAGCATTATGATGATGGGCATGGTGCACTGTGATGACAGGGTTCATGGAGCATTGTGATGAAAGGTGGCATGGAGCTTTGGTCTGACATGTTTCATGGATTATTTTGATGACAGTGGGCATGGCACATTGTGATGACAAGGGCATGGAGCATTGTGATGACAAGGTCATGGAGTATTGTGAAGACAGGTGTCAGGGAGCATTGTGATGACATATGTCATGTTCCATTGTGATGACAATAGCACGGAGCATTGTGATGCCAAGTGTCATGGAGGATTGTTGTGACAAAGGTAAAGGAGCATTGTGATGATAAGCGCATGGAGCATTGAGATGACAAGGGCCATTGATAATTTTAATGTCCATGTCGTGAAACATTGTGATGACAAGCGCATGGAGCTTCCTATGACAGGGGTCATGGAGCATTGCGATGACAAGTGCATGGAGTATTGTTATGACAAGAGCATATAACATTGTGATGAGAAGTGCCATGGAGCATTGTGATGACAAGGACGTGGAGAATTGTGAGGACAAGGGAAATTGAGCTTTGAGATGACCAGGGCATGGAGCATTGTGATGGCAAAACCGTGGAGCATTGTGATAAGAAGACCTTGGGTAATTGTGATGATGAGCATCATGGAGCACTGTAATGACAAGGGGCATGAAGCATTGTGATGACAGGTGTCAGGGAGCATTGTGATGACAGGGGTCATGGAGCATTGTGATGACAAGGGAATGGAACATTGTGATGACAAGGGTACGGAACATTGTGATGAAAAGTGCCATTGAGAATTTTGATGATAAAGTCGTGAAGCATTGTGATGACAAACACTTGGAGCTTGCTATGACAGGGGTCATGGAACATTGCAATGACAAGTGCATGGAGAATTGTGATGAAACGAGCATGTAACTTTGTGATGAGAAGTGTCATGTAGCATTGTGATGACAAGTACGTGGAGAATTGTTATGACAAGGGACATGGAGCATTGTGATAACCAGGGAATGGAGCATTGTGATGACAGGGGTCATGGAGCATTATTATGACAAGGGCCATGGTGCATTCTGATATAAGATATCACTTATGAAGGGACTGTAAACCTGGCTACATATGAACTGAATTAGGAAAGAGAACAGAGTCTCAGATTTAGAAAACACTCTTATGCTTGCTTAAGGGGGAAGGAGAGGTGGGGAGACACACAAAACCAGAGTTTGATATTAACACAGGTACCGTTCCATAATCCAAATACAGAAGAGACAAGCCCGACTCCTTCCTCAGTGAATGGGACTCAACACCCCTATTCCCCACAGAGAAATATATCTGACTAGTAAGGATCTTAAAACCTATGTATTGATATGTCTCCATAAGGGAACCAAGTGTGTCTAGAATGACATAAACACGGCAGTGAGAATAAGCTCAAACCCACTATAAAAAGGAATTTCAAAACAAAACAAAGAAACAGTGAAATTCATACACAATACCTTCAGGGGTTCTGATGAAACTTGGAATGACCCTATCTACAACAACAGCTGGATGTGGCATAAGGCTGTTCACTTGGGACTGAGAGGATTGGTGAGATTGGGTGTGAAAATGCAGACGCTTTAAATCAATAATGCCTGCCACTGATTCCATGGTTCCCAACTCTCCAGGTAGAAGGGAATATCACTACAGTTATAACATGTATGGGAAACCTAGAGAATGGACACCCTCTGATGGTGAAAGGTTTCTAAAACTCTACTAATTTTTTTCTCTCCATGTGCTCCAGCTTGACATTCCAACTGCTTTAATATCAATCTCCCAACTTGGAGAGTCAGCCCCTATAACCTCCTGGTTCGCACAGTTGGCACATTGTGCAGAGGATATAAGGGAAGAGGGAGAACCAATGAGAGAGTAGCTGTAGGCATTTGGACGGCCACATGTCAGTCTAATTGCCCGTCATGAAGAAGAATTAACCAAACTCTCAGCCTGCCCCACACCCATAACTAGTATAGGTCCTGAAGCAAAATTGTGGGTTTGCGGTCAGCTCACAAAAACACAAGTTGAAAAATGGAGCTCAGGGGCACAGCAATTCACTAACTTGCAGAGTTATAGAGGACTACTCTCTTCCAAAAATCTGTTGAGGAGAAGCCATGAGGCGGACATGAAAATGAGGGAGATTTGCACGAAACAGATTTCCAGAAGTACATTGGAATCGCCTTTAAACACAGGAAAAGCATCACAACTTCGACAATTATGGAATTGTCCATAAAGGGCGCATGCGTTTTCTCCTGAATATATTCAGGAGAAAACGCATACACCCATTTTGGCCAACCAAGCAACCGCACAATGCAAATCTGCACTACAAAGAAGTATCACTTCCCACCAGTCAAAAGGGATATCCGTAAAATGTGTAAAAACCAGAAAGGCAAGAGGGGCTCTGGAGAACAGGGAGCCTTGTTATGCTGATGGGTGGGATGTAGATTGCCAACAGTCACTCTGGAGGAGTGCATTGTGTTCCCTAAAAGAATTACTCAACAGAGCTTCACAACCTAAGGCACTTCCAGTCATGGGAATATACCTTGGGAAAATTGAAAATCAATAAGACACAGCCAACCCAAAATATAGGGCAGCACTGCTTACAAGAACCTCGACTTCGGGACACCTTAAATAACCCAGGAAAGACAAAAATGGTAAAGAAATTGTGGTACATACGTATGATGGAATATCCCTCAGCCATGAAGTCAATGTCATAAGGCCAGTAGCAGCATAATGATGGGATTCATGTACCATGATTCTAACTGAAAAAATCACACAGAAAAAGAAACTTATCATAAGATATCACTTATGAAGGGTGTATAAACATGGCTACACATGGAATGAATTAGGAAAGGGAACAGAGTCTCATATATAGAAAACACTCTTATGCATGCTTAAGGGGAAAGCAGAGGTGGGGTCATGAATAAAACCAGAGTTTGATATTAGCACAGGTACGGTTCCATAATCCAAATACAGAATAGACAAGACCTACTACTTCCTCTGTGAACGGGACACAAAACCCCATATTTCCTGCAGAGGAATATATCTTACTAGTAAGAATCTTAAAACTTATGTATTGATATGTCTCCGTAAGGGAATCAAGTGTGTCTAGACTGGCATAAACATGGCAGCGAGAATCAGCTCAAACCCACTATAAAAAGGAATTTCAAAAACAAAACAAAAAAACTGGGAAATTCATTACAATTCCTTCAGGGTCTGTGATGAAACATGGAATGACCCTATCTACAATGACAGTTGGATGTGGCATAAGGAGGGACACTAGGGACTGAGAGGATTGATGAGATTGGGTGAGCAAATGCAGACCCTTTAAAGCAATAATGCATGGCACCCATTTCATGGGTTTCATCTCTCCAGGTTGAAGGGAATATTACTATAGTTATAACATGTACGGGGAACGTAGAGAACGGACACACTGTGAATATGAAAGGTTTCTAAAACTCAACGAATAGCCCCTCTCCTGGTGCTCCGGTTTGACTTTCCATCTGCTTTACTATCAATCTCCCAACTTGGAGAGACAGCCCCTTTAACCTCCTGGTTCGCACAGGTTGCCAATTTGGCAGAGGATGAAAGGGAAGAGGGAGAACCAATGAGAGAGTAGCTGTTAGGCATTTGGACGGGCACATATCACTCTAACTTCCCGACACGAAGAAGAATTAACCAAAGTCTCAGCCACCCACCGGGAACCAGTATAGGTCCTGAACCAAAATTGTGGACTTGCGGGCAGCTCACCAAAATCGAGTTGAAAAATGGAGCTCAGGGGCACAGCAATTCACAAACTGGCCGAGTAATAATGGACAGCTATCATCCAAAAATCTGTTGAGGGAAGGCAGCGAGGTGGATTTGAAAGCGAGGTAGAATAGCAGGAAACAGATTTCAAGAGGTATGTTGGAATCACCTTTAAAGCACAGGAAGAGGGGCACAACTTCGACAATGATGCACTTGGCCAAAAAGGGCGTAGGCGTTTTCTCCTGAATATATTCAGGAGAAAACGCATACGCCCTTTCTGGCCAAGCAAGCAAGCGGGCATGCAAATCTGCACTACAAAGAAGTATCACTTCCCACCGGTCAAAAGGGACATCCACAAAATGTGTAAAAACCAGAAAGGAAAGACAGGTCCTGGAGAACAGGGAGCCTTGTTATGCTGATGGGCGGGATGTAAATTGCCAACTGCCTCTCTGGAGGAGTGCATTGTGTTCCCTATAACAAGTAAAGAACAGAGCTACAGAGCCAAGGGCACTTCCAATCTTGGGAATATACCTTGGGAAATCTGAAAATCAATAAGACAGAGCCACCCCAAAATTTAGGGCTGCACTGGTTACAAGGACCTCAACTTGGGTACACCTTAAATATCCCAGGAAATATAAAAATGGTTCAAAAAATTGTGGTACTTACGTATGATGGAATATCCCTCAGCCAAGAAATCAATGTCATAATACCATTAGCAGCAAAATGGGTGGATTCAGGTACGATGATTCTAAGTGAAATAAGTCACACAGAAAAAGAAACTTATCATAAGATATCACTTATGAAGATCCTGTAAACATGGCTACACTTGAACTGAGTTAGGAAAGAGAACAGTGTCTCACATTTAGAAAACACTCTTATTCCTGCTTAAGGGGGAAGGAGAGGTGGGGTGATGCATAAAACCAGAGTTTGATATAAGCACAGGTACCGTTCCAAAAACCAACTATGGAATAGACAAGACCTACACCTTCCTCAGTGAAAGGGACTCAAAACCCCATATTTCCCGCAGAGGAATATATCTGACTAGTAAGAAACTTAAAACCTATGTATTGATATGTCTCTGTAAGGGAATCAAGTGTGCCTAGGCTGGCATAAACATGGAAGGGTGAATCAGCTCAAACCCACTATAAAAAGGAATTTCAAAAACAAAACAAAAAAACTGGGAAATTCTTTACAATTCCTTCAGTGACTCTGATGAAACCGGGAATGACCCTATCTACAACGACAGCTGGATGTGGCATAAGGGTGGACACTTGGGACTGAGAGGATTGGTGAGATTGGGCGAGCAAATGCAGACCGTTTAAAGCAGTAATGCATGGCACCCATTCCATGGGTCCCAACTCTCCAGGTTGAAGGGAATATTACTAAAGCTATAACATGTACGGGAAACCTAGAGAACGGACACACTGTGAATACGAAAGGTTTCTAAAACTCAACGAATAGTCCCTCTCCTGGTGCTCTGGTTTGACTTTCCATCTGCGTTACTATCAACCTCCCAACTTGGAGAGACAGCCCCTTTAACCTCCTGGTTAGCACAGGTTGCCAATTTGGCAGAGGATGAAAGGGAAGAGGGAGAACCAATGAGAGAGTAGCTGTTAGGCATTTGGACGGGCACATATCACTGTAATTTCCTGGCAGGAAGAAGAATTAACCAAAGTCTCAGCCCCCCACCGGGAACCAGCATAGGTCCTGAACCAAAATTTCGGACTTGCGGTCAGCTCACCAAAAACGAGTTGAAAAATGGAGCTCAGGGGCACAGCAATTCCCAAACTGGCCGAGTAATAAAGGACAATTATCGTCCAAAAATCTGTTGAGGGAAGGCAACGAGGCGGACTTGAAAGCGAGGCAGAATAACAGGAAACAGATTTCAAGAGGTACGTTGGAATCGTCTTTAAAGCACTGGAAGAAGGGCACAACTTCGACAATGATGCACTTGGCCAAAAAGGGCGTATGCGTTTTCTCCTGAATATATTCAGGAGAAAACGCATACGCCCTTTTTGGCCAAGCAAGCAAGCGGGCAATGCAAATCTGCACTACAAAGAAGTATCACTTCCCACCGGTCAAAAGGGACATCCACAAAATGTGTAAGAACAAGAAAGGCAAGACAGGCCCTGGAGAACAGGGAGCCTTGTTATGCTGATGGGCGGGATGTAAATTGCCAACTGCCTCTCTGGAGGAGTGCATTCTGTTCCCTAAAACAAGTAAACAACAGAGCTACAGAGCCAAGGGCACTTCCAGTCTAGGGAATATACCTTGGGAAAACTAAAAATCAATAAGCACAGCCACCCCAAAATTTAGGGCTGCACTGCTTACAAGGACCTCAACTTGGGTACACCTTAAATATCCCAGGAAATATAAAAATGGTTCAAAAAATTGTGGTACTTACGTACGATGGAATATCCCTCAACCATGAAATCAATGTCATAAGACCAGTAGCAGCAAAATGGGTGGATTCAGGTACGATGATTCTAAGTGAAATAAGTCACACAGAAAAAGAAACTTATCATAAGATATCACTTATGAAGTTCCTGTAAACATCACTACTCTTGAACTGAGTTAGGAAAGAGAACAGTGTCTCACATTTAGAAAACACTCTTATGCCTGCTTAAGGGGGAAGGAGAGGTGGAGTGATGCATAAAACCAGAGTTTGATATAAGCACAGGTACCGTTCCAAAACCCAACTATGGAATAGACAAGACCTACACCTTCCTCAGTAAAAGGGACTCAAAAGCCCATATTTCCCGCAGAGGAATATATCTGACTAGTAAGAATCTTAAAACCTATGTACTGATGTGTCTCCGTAAGGGAATCAAGTGTGTCTAGACTGGCATAAACATGGCAGCGAGAATCAGCTCAAACCCACTATAAAAAGGAATTTAAAAAACAAAACAAAAAAAACTTGGAAATTCTTTACAATTCCTTCAGGGTCTCTGATAAAACGTGTAATGACCCATATCTACAACGACAGTGGATGTGGCATAAGGCTGGACACTTGGGACTGAGATGATTGGTGAGATTGGGTGAGCAAATGCAGACCCTTTAAAGCAATAATGCATGGAACCCATTCCATGGGTCCCAACTCTCAAGGTTGAAGGGAATATTACTACAGATATAACATGTACGGGAAACCTAGGGAATGGACACACTGTGAATATGAAAGGTTTCTAAACGTCAAAGAATAGTCCCTCTCCTGGTGCTCCGGTTTGACTTTCCATCTGCTTTACTATCAATCTCCCAAATTGGAGAGACAGCCCCTTTAACCTCCTGGTTCGCACAGGTTGCCAATTTGGCAGAGGATGAAAGGGAAGAGGGAGAACCAATGAGAGAGTAGCTGTTAGGCATTTGGACGGGCACATATCACTCTAACTTCCCGGCAGTATGAAGAATTAACCAAAGTCTCAGCCCCCCACCGGGAACCAGCATAGGTTCTGAAGCAAAATTTTGGACTTGCGGTCAACTCACCAAAAACGAGTTGAAAAATGGAGCTCAGGGCCACAGCAATTCAGAAACTGGCCGAGTAATAAAGGACAACTATCGTCCAAAAATCTGTTGAGGGAAGGCAACGAGGCGGACTTGAAAGCGAGGCAGAATAGCAGGAAACAGATTTCAAGAGGTACGTTGGAATCGCCTTTAAAGCACAGGAAGAGGGGCACAACTGCGACAATGATGCACTTGGCCCAAAAGTGCGTATGCGTTTTCTACTGAATATATTCAGGAGAAAACGCATACGCCCTTTTTGGCCAAGCAAGCACGCGGGCAATGCAAATCTGCACTACAGAGAAGTATCACTTCCCAACGGTCAAAAGGGACATCCACAAAATGTGTAAAAAGCAGAAAGGCAAGACAGGCCCTGGAGAACAGGGAACCTTGTTATGCTGATGGGCGGGATGTAAATTGCCAACTGCCTCTCTGGAGGAGTGCATTATGTTCCCTAAAACAAGTAAACAACAGATCTACAGAGCCAAGGGCACTTCAAGTCTAGGGAATATACCTTGGGAAAACTGAAACTCAATAAGACAGAGCCAGCCCAAAATTTAGTGGTGCACTGCTTAAAAGAACCTCAACTTGGGTACACCTTAAATATCCCAGGAAATATAAAAATGGTTCAAATAATTGTGGTCCTTATGTACGATGGAGTATCCCTCAGCCATTAAATAAATGTCATAAGAACAGTAGCAGCAAAATGAGTGGATTCAGGTACGATGATTCTAAGTGAAATAAGTCACACAGAAAAAGACACTTATCATAAGATATCACTCATGAAGATCCTGTAAACATGGCTACACTTGAACTGAGTTAGGAAAGAGAACTGAGTCTCACATTTAGAAAACACTCTTATGCCTGCTTAAGGGGGAAGGAGAGGTGGGGTGATGCATAAAACCAGAGTTTGATATAGGCAAAGGTACCGTTCCAAAAACCAACAATGGAATAGACAAGACCTACACCTTCCTCAATGAAAGGGACTCAAAATCCCATATTTCCCGCAGAGGAATATATCTGACTAGTAAGAATCTTAAAACCTATGTATTGATATGTCTCCGTAAGGGAATCAAGTGTGTCTAGACTGGCATAAACATGGCAGCGAGAATCAGCTCAAAACCAGTATAAAAATGAATTTCAAAAACAAAACAAAAAAAACTGGGAAATTCTTTACAATTCCTTCAGGGTCTCTGATGAAACCTGGAATGACCCTATGTACAATGACAGCTGGATGTGGCCTAAGGCTGGACACTTTGGACTGAGACGATTGGTGAGATTGGGTGAGCAAATGCAGACCCTTTAAAGCAATAATGCATGGCACCCATTCCATGGGTCCCAACTCTCCAGGTTGAAGGGAATATTTCTACAGCTATGACATGTACGGGAAACCTAGAGAACGGACACACTGTGAATACGAAAAGTTTCTAAAACTCAACGAATAGTCCCTCTCCTGTTGCTTCGGTTTGACTTTCCATATGCTTTACTATTAATCTCCCAACTTGGAGAGACAGCCCATTTAACCTCCTGGTTCGCACAGGTTTGCAATTTGGCAGAGGATGAAAGGGAAGAGGGAGAACCAATGAGAGAGTAGCTGTTAGGCATTTGGACGGGCACATGTCACTCTAATTTCCAGGCAGGAAGAAGAATTAACCAAAGTTCAGCCACCCACCAGGAACCAGTATAGGTTCTGAGCCAAAATTTTGGACTTCCAGTCAGCTAACAAAAAACGAGTTGAAAAATGGAGCTCAGGGACACAGCAATTCACAAACTGGCCGAGTAATAAAGGACAACTATCGTTCAAAAATCTTTTGAGGGAGGACAAAGAACCGGACTTGAAAGCGAGGCAGAATAAGAAAAAACAGATTTCAAGAGGTACGTTGGCATCGGTTTTAAAGCACAGGAAGAGGCGCACAACATCGACAATGATGCACTTAGCCAAAAAGGGCGTATGCATTTTCTCCTGAACATATTCAGGAGAAAATGCATACGCCTTTTTTGGCCAAGCAAGCAAGCGGGCAATGCAAATCTGCACTACAAAGAAGTATCACTTCCCAGCCGTCAAAAGGGACATCCACAAAATGTGTAAAAACCAGAAAGACAAGACAGGCCCTGGAGAACAGGGAGCCTTGTTATGCTGATGGGCGGGATGTAAATTGCCAACTGCCTCTCTGGAGGAGTACATTGTGTTCCCTAAAACAAGTAAAGAACAGAGATACAGAGCCAAGGGCACTTCCAGTCTAGGGAATATACCATGGGTAAACCGAAAATCAATAAGACAGAGCCACCCCAAAATTTAGGGCTGCACTGCTTACAAGGACCTCAACTTGGGTACAACTTAAATATCCCAGGAAATATAAATATGGTTCAAAAAATTGTGGAACTTACGTACGATGGAATATCCCTCAGCCATGAAATCAATGTCATAAGACCAGTAGCAGCAAAATGGGTGGATTCAGGTACGATGATTCTAAGTGAAATAAGTCACACAGAAAAAGAAACTTATCATAAGATATCACTTATGAAGATCCTGTAAACATGGCTCCACTTGAACTGAGTTAGGAAAGAGAACAGTGTCTCACATTTAGAAAACACTCTTATACCTGCTTAAGGGGGAAGGAGAGGTGGGGTGATGCATAAAACCAGAGTTTGATATAAGCACAGGTACCGTTCCAAAAACCAACTATGGAATAGACAAGACCTACACCTTCCTCAGTGAAAGGGACTCAAAACCCCATATTTCCCGCAGAGGAATATATCTGACTAGTAAGAATCTTAAAACCTATGTATTCATATGTCTCCGTAAGGGAATCAAGTGTGTCTAGACTGGCATAAACATGGCAGCGGGAATCAGCTCAAACCCACTATAAAAAGGAATTTCAAAAACAAAACAAAAAAACTGGGAAATTCTGTACAATTACTTCAGGGTCTCTGATGAAACCTGGAATGACCCCATCTACAATGACAGCTGGATGTGGCATAAGGAGGGACACTTGGGACTGAGAGGATTGGTGAGATTGGGTGAGCAAATGCAGACCCTTTAAAGCACAAATGCCTGGCACCCATTCCATGAGTCCCAACTCTCCAGGTTGAAGGGAATATTACTACAGCTATAACATGTACGGGAAACCTAGAGAACGGACACACTGTGAATACGAAAGGTTTCTAAAACTCAACGAATAGTCCCTCTCCTGGTGCTCCGGTTTGACTTTCCATCTGCTTTACTATCAACCTCCCAACTTGGAGAGACAGCCCCTTTAACCTCCTGGTTCGCACAGGTTGCCAATTTGGCAGAGGATGAAATGGAAGAGGGAGAACCAATGAGAGAGTAGCTGTTAGGCATTTGGACGGGCACATATCACTCTAACTTCCCGGCAGGAAGACGAATTAACCAAAGTCTAAGCCCCCCACCGGGAACCAGCATAGGTCCTGAACCAAAATGTTGGACTTGCGGTCAGCTCACCAATAACGAGTTGAAAAATGGAGCACAGGGGCACAGCAATTCACAAACTGGCCGAGTAATAAAGGACAACTATCGTCCAAAAATCTATTGAGGGAAGGCAACGAGGCGGACTTGAAAGCGAGGCAGAATAGCAGGAAACAGATTTCAAGAGGTACGTTGGAATCGCCTTTAAAGCACAGGAAGAGGGGCACAACTTCGACAATGATGCACTTTTCCAAAAAGGGCGTAAGCGTTTTCTCCTGAATATATTCAGGAGAAAAATCATATGCCATTTTTGACAAAGCAAGCAAGCGGGCAATGCAAATCTGCACTACAAAGAAGTATCACTTCCCACTGGGCAAAAGGGACATCCACAAAATGTGTAAAAACCAGAAAGGCAAGACAGGCCCGGGAGAACAGGGAGCCTTGTTATGCTGATGGGCGGGATGTAATTTGCCAACTGCCTCTCTGGAGGAGTACATTGTGTTCCCTAAAACAAGTAAAGAACAGAGCTACAGAGCCAAGGGCACTTCCAGTCTAGGGAATATACTTTGGGAAAACTGAAAATCAATAAGACAGAGCCACCCCAAAATTTAGGGCTGCACTGCTTACAAGAACCTCAACTTGGGTACACCTTAAATATCCCAGGAAATATAAAAATGGTTCAAAAAATTTTGGTATTTACGTACGACCGAATATCCCTCAGCCATGAAATCAATGTCATAAGACCAGTAGCAGCAAAATGGGTGGATTCAGGTACGATGATTCTAAGTGAAATAAGTCACACAGAAAAAGAAACTTATCATAAGATATCACTTATGAAGATCCTGTAAACATGGCTACACTTGAACTGAGTTAGGAAAGAGAACAGTGTCTCACATTTAGAAAACACTCTTATGCCTGCTTAAGGGGGAAGGAGAGGTGGGGTGATGCATAAAACCAGAGTTTGATATAAGCACAGGTACCGTTCCAAAAACCAACTATGGAATAGACAAGACCTACACCTTCCTCAGTGAAAGGGACTCAAAACCCCATATTTCCCGCAGAGGAATATATCTGACTAGTAAGAATCTTAAAACCTCTGTATTGATATGTCTCCGTAAGGGAATCAAGTGTGTCTATACTGGCATAAACATGGCAGCGAGAATCAGCTCAAACCCACTATAAAAAGGAATTTCAAAAACAAAACAAAAAAAACTGGGAAATTCTTTACAATTCCTTCAGGGTCTCTGATGAAACCTGGAATGACCCTATCTACAATGACAGCTGGATGTGGCATAAGGAGGGACACTTGGGACTGAGACGATTGGTGAGATTGGGTGAGCAAATGCAGACCCTTTAAAGAACAAATGCCTGGCACCCATTCCATGAGTCCCAACTCTCCAGGTTGAAGGCAATATTACTACAGCTATAACATGTACGGGAAACCTAGAGAACGGACACACTGTGAATACGAAAGGTTTCTAAAACTCAACGAATAGTCCCTCTCCTGGTGCTCCGGTTTGTCTTTCCATCTGTTTTACTATCAACGTCCCAACTTGGAGAGACAGCCCCTTTAACCTCCTGGTTCGCACAGGTATCAAATTTGGCAGAGGATGAAAGGGAAGAGGGAGAACCAATGAGAGAGTAGCTGTTAGGCATTTGGACGGGCACATATCACTGTAATTTACCGGCAGGAAGAAGAATTAACCAAAGTCTCAGCCCCCCACCGGGAACCAGCAAAGGTCCTGAACCAAAATGTTGGACTTGCGGTCAGCTCACCAAAAACGAGTTGAAAAATGGAGCTCAGGGGCACAGCAATTCACAAACTGGCCGAGTAATAAAGGACAACTATCGGCCAAAAATCTGTTGAGGGAAGGCAACAAGGCGGACTTGAAAGCGAGGCAGAATAGCAGGAAACAGATTTCAAGAGGTACGTTGGAATCACCTTTAAAGCACAGGAAGAGTGGCACAACTTCGACAATGATGCACTTGGCCAAAAAGGGCGTATGCGTTTTCTCCTGAATATATTCAGGAGAAAACGCATATGCCATTTTTGACAAAGCAAGCAAGCGGGCAATGCAAATCTGCACTACAAAGAAGTATCACTTCCCACTGGTCAAAAGGGACATCCACAAAATGTGTAAAAACCAGAAAGGCAAGACAGGCCCGGGAGAACAGGGAGCCTTGTTATGCTGATGGGCGGGATGTAATTTGCCAACTGCCTCTCTGGAGGAGTACATTGTGTTCCCTAAAACAAGTAAAGAACAGAGCTACAGAGCCAAGGGCACTTCCAGTCTAGGGAATATACTTTGGGAAAACTGAAAATCAATAAGACAGAGCCACCCCAAAATTTAGGGCTGCACTGCTTACAAGAACCTCAACTTGGGTACACCTTAAATATCCCAGGAAATATAAAAATGGTTCAAAAAATTTTGGTATTTACGTACGACCGAATATCCCTCAGCCATGAAATCAATGTCATAAGACCAGTAGCAGCAAAATGGGTGGATTCAGGTACGATGATTCTAAGTGAAATAAGTCACACAGAAAAAGAAACTTATCATAAGATATCACTTATGAAGATCCTGTAAACATGGCTACACTTGAACTGAGTTAGGAAAGAGAACAGTGTCTCACATTTAGAAAACACTCTTATGCCTGCTTAAGGGGGAAGGAGAGGTGGGGTGATGCATAAAACCAGAGTTTGATATAAGCACAGGTACCGTTCCAAAAACGAACTATGGAATAGACAAGACCTACACCTTCCTCAGTGAAAGGGACTCAAAACCCCATATTTCCCGCAGAGGAATATATCTGACTAGTAAGAATCTTAAAACCTATGTATTGATATGTCTCCATAAGGGAATCAAGTGTGTCTAGACTGGGATAAATATGACAGTGAGAATCAGCTCAAACCCACTTTAAAAAGGAATTTCAAAAATAAAACAAAAAAACTGGGAAATTCTTTACAATTCCTTCAGGGTCTCTGATGAAACCTGAAATGACCCTATCTACAATGACAGCTGGATGTGGCATAAGGCTGGACACTTGGGACTGAGAGGATTGGTGAGATTCGGTGAGCAAATGCAGACCCTTTAAAGCAATAATGCATGGCACCCATTCCATGGGTCCCAACTCTCCAGGTTGAAGGGAATATTACTACAGATATAACATGTACGGGAATCCTAGAGAACGGACACACTGTGAATACGAAAGGTTTCTAAAACTCAACGAATAGTCCCTCTCCTGGTGCTCCGGTTTGACTTTCCATCTGCTTTATTATCAACCTCCCAACTTGGAGAGACAGCCCCTTTAACCTCCTGGTTCGCACAGGTTGCCAATTTGGCAGAGGATGAAAGGGAAGAGGGAGAACCAATGAGAGAGTAGCTGTTAGGCATTTGGACGGGCACATATCACTGTAATTTCCCGGCAGGAAGAAGAATTAACCAAAGTCTCAGCCACCCACCGGGAATCAGTATAGATCCTGAACCAAAATTTTGGACTTGCGGTCAGCTCACCAAAAACGAGTTGAAAAATGGAGCTCAGGGGCACAGCAATTCACAAACTGGCCGAGTAATAAAGGACAACTATCGTCCAAAAATCTGTTGAGGGAAGGCAACGAGGCGGACTTGAAAGCGAGGCAGAATAGCAGGAAACAGATTTCCAGAGGTACGTTGGAATCGCCTTTAAAGCACAGGAAGAGGGGCACAACTTCGACAATGATGCACTTGGCCAAAAAGGGCGTATGCGTTTTCTCCTGAATATATTCAGGAGAAAACGCATACGCCCTTTTTGGCCAAGCAAGCAAGCGGGCAATGCAAATCTGCACTACAAAGAAGTATCACTTCCCACCGGTCAAAAGGGACATCCACAAAATGTGTAAAAAGCAGAAAGGCAAGACAGGCCCTGGAGAACAGGGAGCCTTGTTATGCTGATGGGCGGGATGTAAATTGACAACTGCCTCTCTGGAGGAGTGCATTGTGTTCCCTAAAACAAGTAAAGAACAGAGCTACAGAGCCAAGGGCACTTCCAGTCTAGGGAATATACCTTGGGAAAACTGAAAATCAAAAAGACAGAGCCACCCCAAAATTTAGGGCTGCACTGCTTACAAGGACCTCAACTTGGGTACACCTTAAATATCCCAGGAAATATAAAAATGGTTCAAAAAATTGTGGTACTTACGTACGATGGAATATCCCTCAGCCATGAAATCAATGTCATAAGACCAGTAGCAGCAAAATGGGTGGATTCAGGTACGATGATTCTAAGTGAAATAAGTCACAGAGAAAAAGAAACTTATCATAAGTTATCACTTATGAAGATCCTGTAAACATGGCTACACTTGAACTGAGTTAGGAAAGAGAACAGTGTCTCACATTTAGAAAACACACTTATGCCTGCTTAAGGGGAAAGGAGAGGTGGGGTGATGCATAAAACCAGAGTTTGATATAAGCACAGGTACCGTTCCAAAAACCAACTATGGAATAGACAAGACCTACACCTTCCTCAGTGAAAGGGACTCAAAACGGCATATTTCCCGCAGAGGAATACATCTGACTAGTAAGAATCTTAAAACCTATGTATTGATATGTCTCCGTAAGGGAATCAAGTGTGTCTATACTGGCATAAACATGGCAGCGAGAATCAGCTCAAACCCACTATAAAAAGGAATTTCAAAAACAAAACAAAAAAAACTGGGAAATTCTTTACAATTCCTTCAGGGTCTCTGATGAAACCTGAAATGACCCTATTTCAATGACAGCTGGATGTGGCATAAGGCTGGAGACTTGGGACTGAGAGGATTGGTGAGATTGGGTGAGCAAATGCAGACCCTTTAAAGCAATAATGCATGGCACACATTCCATGGGTCCCAACTCTCCAGGTTGAAGGGAATATTACTACAGATATAACATGTACGGGAATCCTAGAGAACGGACACACTGTGAATACGAAAGGTTTCTAAAACTCAACGAATAGTCCCTCTCCTGGTGCTCCGGTTTGACTTTCCATCTGCTTTATTATCAACCTCCCAACTTGGAGAGACAGCCCCTTTAACCTCCTGGTTCGCACAGGTTGCCAATTTGGCAGAGGATGAAAGGGAAGAGGGAGAACCAATGAGAGAGTAGCTGTTAGGCATTTGGACGGGCACATATCACTGTAATTTCCCGGCAGGAAGAAGAATTAACCAAAGTCTCAGCCACCCACCGGGAATCAGTATAGATCCTGAACCAAAATTTTGGACTTGCGGTCAGCTCACCAAAAACGAGTTGAAAAATGGAGCTCAGGGGCACAGCAATTCACAAACTGGCCGAGTAATAAAGGACAACTATCGTCCAAAAATCTGTTGAGGGAAGGCAATGAGGCGGACTTGAAAGCGAGGCAGAATACCAGGAAACAGATTTCAAGAGGTATGTTGGAATCGCCTTTAAAGCACAGGAAGAGGGGCACAACTTCGACAATGATGCACTTGGCCAAAAAGGGCGTATGCGTTTTCTCCTGAATATATTCAGGAGAAAACGCATACGCCCTTTTTGGCCATGCAAGCAAGCGGGCAATGCAAATCTGCACTACAAAGAAGTATCACTTCCCACCGGTCAAAAGGGACAACCACAAAATGTGTAAAAACCAGAAAGGCAAGACAGGCCCTGGAGAACAGGGAGCCTTGTTATGCTGATGGGCGGGATGTAAATTGCCAACTGCCTCTCCGGAGGAGTGCATTGTGTTCCCTAAAACAAGTAAACAACAGAGCTACAGAGCCAAGGGCACTTCCAGTCTAGGGAATATACCTGGGAAAAACTGAAAATCAATAAGAGAGAGCCACCCCAAAATTTAGGGCTGCACTGCTTACAAGGACCTCAACTTGGGTACACATTAAATATCCCAGGAAATATAAAAATGGTTCAAAAAATTGTGGTACTTACGTACGATGGAATATCCCTCAGCCATGAAATCAATGTCATAAGACCAGTATCAGCAAAATGGGTGGATTCAGGTACGATGATTCTAAGTGAAATAAGTCACAGAGTAAAAGAAACTTATCATAAGTTATCACTTATGAAGATCCTGTAAACATGGCTACACTTGAACTGAGTTAGGAAAGAGAACAGTGTCTCACATTTAGAAAACACTCTTATGCCTGCTTAAGGGGGAAGGAGAGGTGAGGTGATGCATAAAACCAGAGTTTGATATAAGCACAGGTACCGTTCCAAAAACCAACTATGGAATAGACAAGACCTACACCTTCCTCAGTGAAAGGGACTCAAAACACCATATTTCCTGCAGAGGAATATATCTGACTAGTAAGAATCTTAAAACCTCTCTATTGATATGTCACCATAAGGGAATCAAGTGTGTCTAGACTGGCATAAACATGGCAGCGAGAATCAGCTCAAACCCACTATAAAAAGGAATTTCAAAAACAAAACAAAAAAACTGGGAAATTCTTTACAATTCCTTCAGGGTCTCTGATGAAACCTGGAATGACCCTATCTACAATGACAGCTGGATGTGGCATAAGGAGGGACACTTGGGACTGAGACGATTGGTGAGATTGGGTGAGCAAATGCAGACCCTTTAAAGCACAAATGCCTGGCACCCATTCCATGGTTCCCAACTCTCCAGGTTGAAGGGAATGTTACTACAGCTATAACATGTACGGGAAACCTAGAGAACGGACACACTGTGAATATGAAAGTTTTCTAAAACTCAACGAATAGTCCCTCTCCTGGTGCTCCGCTTTGACTTTACATCTGCTTTACTATCAACCTCCCAACTTGGAGAGACAGTCCCTTTAACCTCCTCGTTCGCACAGGTCTCCAATTTGGCAGAGGATGAAAGGGAAGAGTGAGAACCAATGAGAGGGTAGCTGTTAGGCATTTGGACGGGCACATATCACTCTAACTTCCCGGCAGGAAGAAGAATTAACCAAAGACTCAGCCCCCCACCGGGAACCAGCATAGGTCCTGAACCAAAATGTTGGACTTGCGGTCAGCTCACCAAAAACGAGTTGAAAAATGGAGCTCAGGGGCACAGCAATTCACAAACTGGCCGAGTAATAAAGGACAACTATCGCCCAAAAATCTGTTGAGGGAAGGCAACGAGGCGGACTTGAAAGCGAGGCAGAATAGCAGGAAACAGATTTCCAGAGGTACGTTGGAATCGCCTTTAAAGCACAGGAAGAGGGGCACAACTTCGACAATGATGCACTTGGCCAAAAAGGGCGTATGCGTTTTCTCCTGAATATATTCAGGAGAAAACGCATACGCCCTTTTTGGCCAAGCAAGCAAGCGGGCAATGCAAATCTGCACTACAAAGAAGTATCACTTCCCACGGGTTGAAAGGGACATCCACAAAATGTGTAAAAACCAGAAAGGCAAGACAGGCCCTGGAGAACAGGGAGCCTTGTTATGCTGATGGGCGGGATGTAAATTGCCAACTGCCTCTCTGGAGGAGTGCACTGTGTTCCCTAAATCAAGTAAACAACAGAGCTACAGAGCCAAGAGCACTTCCAGTCTAGGGAATATACCTTGGGAAAACTGAAAATCAATAAGACAGAGCCACCCCAAAATTTAGGGCTGCACTGCTTACAAGGACCTCAACTTGGGTCCACCTTAAATATCCCAGGAAATATAAAAATGGTTCAAAAAATTGTGGTACTTACGTATGATGGAATATCCCTCAGCCATGAAATCAATGTCATAAGACCAGTAGCAGCAAAATGGGTGGATTCAGGTACGATGATTCTAAGTGAAATGAGTCACACAGAAAAAGAAACTTATCATAAGATATCACTTATGAAGATCCTGTAAACATGGCTACACTTGAACTGAGTTAGGAAAGAGAACAGTGTCTCACATTTAGAAAACACTCTTATGCCTGCTTAAGGGGGAAGGAGAGGTGGGGTGATGCATAAAACCAGAGTTTGATATAAGCACAGGTACCGTTCCAAAAACCAACTATGGAATAGACAAGACCTACACCTTCCTCAGTGAAAGGGACTCAAAACCCCATATTTCCCGCAGAGGAATATATCTGACTAGTAAGAATCTTAAAACCTATGTATTGATATGTCTCCATAAGGGAATAAAGTGTGTCTAGACTGGCATAAACATGGCAGCGAGAATCAGCTCAAACCCACTATAAAAAGGAATTTCAAAAATAAAACAATGAAACTGGGAAATTCTTAACAATTCCTTCAGGGTCTCTGATGAAACCTGGAATGACCCTATCTACAATGACAGCTGGATGTGGCATAATGTGGAACACTTGGGACTGAGACGATTGGTAAGGTTGGGTGAGCAAATGCAGACCCTTTAAAGCACAAATGCCTGGCACCCATTCCATGTGTCCCAAATCTCCAGGTTGAAGGGAATATTACTACAGCTATAACATGTACGGGAAACCAAGAGAACGGACACACTGAGAATACGAAAGGTTTCTAAACCTGAACGAATAATCCCTCTCCTGGTGCTCCGGTTTGACTTTCCATCTGCTTTACTATCAATCTCCCAAGTTGGCGAGACAGCCCCTTTAACCTCCTGGTTCTCACAGTTTTCCAATTTGGTAGAGGATGAAAGGGAAGAGGGAGAACCAATGAGAGAGTAGCTGTTAGGCATTTGGACGGGCACATATCACTCTAACTTCCCGGCAGGAAGAAGAAGTAACCAAAGTCTCAGCCCCCCACCGGGAACCAGCATAGGTCCTGAACCAAAATTTGGGACTTGCGGTCAGCTCACAAAAACGAGTTGAAAAATGGAGCTCAGGGGCACAGCAATTCACAAACTGGCCGAGTAATAAAGGACAACTATCGTCCAAAAATCTGTTGAGGGAAGGCAACGAGGCCGACCTGAAAGCGAGGCAGAATAGCAGGAAACAGATTTCAAGAGGTACGTTGGAATCACCTTTAAAGCACAGGAAGAGGGGCACAACTTCGACAATGATGCACTTGGCCAAAAAGGGCGTATGCGTTTTCCCCTGAATATATTCAGGAGAAAACGCATACGCCCTTATGGGCCAAGCAAGCAAGCGGGCAATGCAAATCTGCACTACAAAGAAGTATCACTTCCCACCGGTCAAAAGGGACATCCACAAAATATGTAAAAACCAGAAAGGCAAGACAGGCCCTGGAGAACTGGGAGCCTTGTTATGCTGATGGGCGGGATGTAAATTGCCAACTGCCTCTCTGGAGGAGTGCATTGTGTTCCCTAAAAGAAGTAAAGAACAGAGCTACAGAGCCAAGGGCACTTCCAGTCTACGGAATATACCTTGGGAAAACTGAAAATCAATAAGACAGAGCCACCCCAAAATTTAGGGCTGCACTGCTTACAAGGACCTCAACTTGGATACACCTTAAGTATCCCAGGAAATATAAAAATGGTTCAAAAAATAGTGGTACTTACGTACGATGGAATATCCCTCAGCCATGAAATCAATGTCATAAGACCAGTAGCAGCAAAATGGGTGGATTCAGGTACGATGATTCTAAGTGAAATAAGTCACACAGAAAAAGAAACTTATCATAAGATATCACTTATGAAGATCCTATAAACATGGCTACACTTGAACTGAGTTAGTAAAGAGAACAGTGTCTCACATTTAGAAAACACTCTTATGCCAGCTTAAGGGGGAAGGAGAGGTGGGGTGATGCATAAAACCAGAGTTTGATATAAGCACAGGTACCGTTCCAAAAACCAACTATGGAATAGACAAGACCTACACCTTCCTCAGTGAAAGGGACTCAAAACACCATATTTCCCACAGCGGAATATATCTGACTACTAATAATCTTAAAACCTATATATTGATATGTCTCCGTAAGGGAATCAAGTGTGTCTAGACTGGCACAAACATGGCAGCGGGAATCAGCTCAAACCCACTATAAAAAGGAATTTCAAAAACAAAACAAAAAAACTGGGAAATTCTTTACAATTCCTTCAGGGTCTCTGATGAAACGTGGAATGACCCTATCTACAACGACAGCTGGATGTGGCATAAGGAGGGACACTTGGGACTGAGACGATTGGTGAGATTAGGTGAGCAAATGCAGACCCTTTAAAGCACAAATTCCTGGCACCAATTCCATGGGTCCCAACTCTCCAGGTTGAAGGGAATATTACTACAGCTATAACATGTACGGGAAACCTAGAGAACGGACACACTGTGAATACGAAAGGTTTCTAAAACTCAACGAATAGTCCCTCTCCTGGTGCTCCGGTTTGACTTTACATCTGCTTTACTATCAACCTCCCAACTTGGAGAGACAGCCCGTTTAACCTCCTGGTTCGCACAGGTTGCCAATTTGGCAGAGGATGAAAGGGAAGAGGGAGAACCAATGAGAGAGTAGCTGTTAGGCATTTGGACGGGCACATATCACTGTAATTTCCCGGCAGGAAGAAGAATTAACCAAAGTCTCAGCCACCCACCGGGAACCAGTATAGGTCCTGAACCAAAATTTTGGACTTGCGGTCAGCTCACCAAAAACGAGTTGAAAAATGGAGCTCAGGGGCACAGCAATTCACAAACTGGCCGAGTAATAAAGGACAACTATCGTCCAAAAATCTGTTGAGGAAATGCAACGAGGCGGACTTGAAAGCGAGGCAGAATAGCAGGAAACAGATTTCAAGAGGTACGTTGGAATCGCCTTTAAAGCACAGGAAGAGGGGCACAACTTCGACAATGATGCACTTGGCCAAAAACGGTGTATGCGTTTTCTCCTGAATATATTCAGGAGAAAACGCATACGCCCTTTTTGGCCAAGCAAGCAAGCGGGCAATGCAAATCTGCTCTACAAAGAAGTATCACTTCCCATCGGTCAAAAGGGACATCCACAAAATATGTAAAAACCAGAAAGGCAAGACAGGCCCTGGAGAACAGGGAGCCTTGTTATGCTGATGGGCGGGATGTAAATTGCCATCTGCCTCTCTGGACAGTGCATTGTGTTCCCTAAAACAAGTAAAGAAGAGAGCTACAGAGCCAAGGGCACTACCAGTCTAGGGAATATACCTTGGGAAAACTGAAAATCAATGAGACAGAGCCACCCCAAAATTTAGGGCTGCACTGCTTACAAGGACCTCAACTTGGATACACCTTAAGTATCCCAGGAAATATAAAAATGGTTCAAAAAATTGTGGTACTTACGTACGATGGAATATCCCTCAGCCATGAAATCAATGTCATAAGACCAGTAGCAGCAAAATGGGTGGATTCAGGTACGATGATTCTAAGTGAAATAAGTCACACAGAAAAAGAAACTTATCATAAGATATCACTTATAAAGATCCTATAAACATGGCTACACTTGAACTGAGTTAGGAAAGAGAACAGTGTCTCATATTTAGAAAACACTCTTATGCCTGCTTAAGGGGGAAGGAGAGGTTGGGTGATGCATAAAACCAGAGTTTGATATAAGCAGAGGTACCGTACCAAAAACCAACTATGGAATAGACAAGACCTACACCTTCCTCAGTGAAAGGGACTGAAAACACCATATTTCAGGCAGAGGAATATATCTGACTAGTAAGAATCTTAAAACCTATGTATTGATATGTCTCCGTAAGGGAATCATGTGTGTCTAGACTGGCATAAACATGGCAGCGAGAATCAGCTCAAACCCACTATAAAAAGGAATTTCAAAAACAAAACAAAAATCTGGGAAATTCTTTACAATTCCTTCAGGGTCTCTGATGAAACCTGGAATGACCCTATCTACAACGACAGCTGGATGTGGCATAAGGAGGGACACTTGGGACTGAGACGATTGGTGAGATTGGGTGAGCAAATGCAGACCCTTTAAAGCACAAATGCTTGGCACCCATTCCATGAGTCCCACCTCTCCAGGTTGAAGGGAATATTACTACAGCTATAACATGTACGGGAAACCTAGAGAACGGACACACTGTGAATACGAAAGGTTTCTAAAACTCAACGAATAGCCCCTATCCTGGTGTTCCGGTTTGACTTTCCATCTGCTTTACTATCAACCTCCCAACTTGGAGAGACAGCCCCTTTAACCTCCTGGTTCGCACAGGTTGCCAATTTGGCAGAGGATGAAAGGGAAGAGGGAGAACCAATGAGAGAGTAGCTGTTAGGCATTTGGACGGGCACATATCACTGTAATTTCCAGGCAGGAAGAAGAATTAACCAAAGTCTCAGCCACCCACCGGGAACCATTATAGTTCCTGAACCAAAATTTTGGACTTGCGGTCAGCTCATCAAAAACGAGTTGAAAAATGGAGCTCAGGGGCACAGCAAGTCACAAACTGGCCGAGTAATAAAGGACAACTATCGTCCAAAAATCTGTTGAGGGAAGGCAACGAGGTGGACGTGAAAGCGAGTCAGAATAGCAGGAAACAGATTTCAAGAAGTACGTTGGAATCTCCTTTAAAGCACAGGAAGAGGGGCACAACTTCGACAATGATGCACTTGCCCAAAAAGGGCGTATGCGTTTTCTCCTGAATATATTCAGGAGAAAACGCATACGCCCTTTTTGGCCAAGCAAGCAAGCGGGCAATGCAAATCTGCACTACAAAGAAGTATCACTTCCCACCGGTCAAAAGGGACATCCACAAAATGTGTAAAAACCAGAAAGGCAAGACAGGCCCTGGAGAACAGGGTCCTTGTTATGCTGATGGGCGGGATGTAAATTGCCAACTGCCTCTCTGGACGAGTGCATTGTGTTCCCTAAAACAAGTAAACAACAGAGCTACAGAGCCAAGGGCACTTCCAGTCTAGGGAATATACCTTGGGAAAACTGAAAATCAATAAGACAGAGCCACCCCAAAATTTAGGGCTGCACTGCTTACAAGGACCTCGCTTGGATACACCTTAAGTATCCCAGGAAATATAAAAATGGATTAAAAAATTGTGGTACTTACGTACGATGGAATATCCCTCAGCCATGAAATCAATGTCATAAGACCAGTAGCAGCAAAATGGGTGGATTCAGGTACGATGATTCTAAGTGAAATAAGTCACAGAGAAAAAGAAACTTATCATAAGTTATCACTTATGAAGATCCTGTAAACATGGCTACACTTGAACTGAGTTAGGAAAGAGAACAGTGTCTCACATTTAGAAAACACTCTTATGCCTGCTTAAGGGGGAAGGAGAGGTGGGGTGATGCATAAAACCAGAGTTTGATATAAGCACAGGTACCGTTCCAAAAACCAACTATGGAATAGACAAGACCTACACCTTCCTCAGTGAAAGGGACTCAAAACACCATATTTCCCCTCAGAGGAATATATCTGACTAGTAAGAATCTTAAAACCTATGTATTGATATGTCTCCGTAAGGGAATCAAGTGTGTCTAGACTGGCATAAACATGGCAGCGAGAATCAGCTCAAACCCACTATAAAAAGGAATTTCAAAATCAAAACAAAAAAACTGGGAAATTCTTTACAATTCCTTCAGGGTCTCTGATGAAACCTGGAATGACCCTATCTACAACGACAGCTGGATGTGGCATAAGGAGGGACACTTGGGACTGAGACGATTGGTGAGATTGGGTGAGCAAATGCAGACCCTTTAAAGCACAAATGCTTGGCACCCATTCCATGAGTCCCACCTCTCCAGGTTGAAGGGAATATTACTACAGCTATAACAACTATGGGAAACCTAGAGAACGGACACACTGTGAATATGAAAGGTTTCTAAAACTCAACGAATAGCCCCTATCCTGGTGTTCCGGTTTGACTTTCCATCTGCTTTACTATCAACCTCCCAAATTGGAGAGACAGCCCCTTTAACCTCCTGGTTCGCACAGGTTTCCAATTTGGCAGAGGATGAAAGGGAAGAGGGAGAACCAATGAGAGAGTAGCTGTTAGGCATTTGGACGGGCACATATCACTGTAATTTCCCGGCAGGAAGAAGAATTAACCAAAGTCTCAGCCACCCACCGGGAACCATTATAGGTCCTGAACCAAAATTTTGGACTTGCGGTCAGCTCACCAAAAACGAGTTGAAAAATGGAGCTCAGGGGCACAGCAATTCACAAACTGGCCGAGTAATAAAGGACAACTATCGTCCAAAAATCTGTTGAGGAAAGGCAAGGAGGCAGACTTGAAATCGAGGCAGAATAGCAGGAAACAGATTTCAAGAGGTACATTGGAATCGCCTTTAAAGCACAGGAAGAGGGGCACAACTTCGACAATGATGCACTTGGCCAAAAAGGGCGTATGCGTTTTCTCCTGAATATATTCAGGAGAAAACGCATACGCCCTTTTTGGCCAAGCAAGCAAGCGGGCAATGCAAATCTGCACTACAAAGAAGTATCACTTCCCACCGGTCAAAAGGGACATCCACAAAATGTGTAAAAACAAGAAAGGCAAGACAGGCCCTGGAGAACAGGGAGCCTTGTTATGCTGATGGGCGGGATGTAAATTGCCAACTGCCTCTCTGGAGGAGTGCATTGTGTTCCCTAAAACAAGTAAACAACAGAGCTACAGAGCCAAGGGCACTTCCAGTCTAGGGAATATACCTTGGGAAAACTGAAAATCAATAAGACAGAGCCACCCCAAAATTTAGGGCTGCACTGCTTACAAGGACCTCAACTTTGATACACCTTAAGTATCCCAGGAAATATAAAAATGGATCAAAAAATTGTGGTACTTACGTACGATGGAATATCCCTCAGCCATGAAATCAATGTCATAAGACCAGTAGCAGCAAAATGGGTGGATTCAGGTACGATGATTCTAAGTGAAATAAGTCACAGAGAAAAAGAAACTTATCATAAGATATCACTTATGAAGATCCTATAAACATGGCTACACTTGAACTGAATTAGGAAAGAGAACAGTGTCTCACATTTAGAAAACACTCTTATGCCTGCTTAAGGGGGAAGGAGAGGTGGGGTGATGCATAAAACCAGAGTTTGATATAAGCACAGGTACCGTTCCAAAAACCTACTATGGAATACACAAGACCTACACCTTCCTCAGTCAAAGGGACTCAAAACCCCATATTTCCCGCAGAGGAATATATCTGACTAGTAAGAATCTTAAAACCTATGTATTGATATGTCTCCGTAAGGGAATCAAGTGTGTCTAGACTGGCATAAACATGGCAGCGAGAATCAGCTCAAACCCACTATAAAAAGGAATTTCAAAATCAAAACAAAAAAACTGGGAAATTCTTTACAATTCCTTCAGGGTCTCTGATGAAACCTGGAATGACCCTATCTACAACGACAGCTGGATGTGGCATAAGGAGGGACACTTGGGACTGAGACGATTGGTGAGATTGGGTGAGCAAATGCAGACCCTTTAAAGCACAAATGCTTGGCACCCATTCCATGAGTCCCACCTCTCCAGGTTGAAGGGAATATTACTACAGCTATAACAAGTACGGGAAACCTAGAGAACGGACACACTGTGAATATGAAAGGTTTCTAAAACTCAACGAATAGCCCCTATCCTGGTGTTCCGGTTTGACTTTCCATCTGCTTTACTATCAACCTCCCAAATTGGAGAGACAGCCCCTTTAACCTCCTGGTTCGCACAGGTTTCCAATTTGGCAGAGGATGAAAGGGAAGAGGGAGAACCAATGAGAGAGTAGCTGTTAGGCATTTGGACGGGCACATATCACTGTAATTTCCCGGCAGGAAGAAGAATTAACCAAAGTCTCAGCCACCCACCGGGAACCATTATAGGTCCTGAACCAAAATTTTGGACTTGCGGTCAGCTCACCAAAAACGAGTTGAAAAATGGAGCTCAGGGGCACAGCAATTCACAAACTGGCCGAGTAATAAAGGACAACTATCGTCCAAAAATCTGTTGAGGAAAGGCAAGGAGGCAGACTTGAAATCGAGGCAGAATAGCAGGAAACAGATTTCATGAGGTACATTGGAATCGCCTTTAAAGCACAGGAAGAGGGGCACAACTTCGACAATGATGCACTTGGCCAAAAAGGGCGTATGCGTTTTCTCCTGAATATATTCAGGAGAAAACGCATACGCCCTTTTTGGCCAAGCAAGCAAGCGGGCAATGTAAATCTGCACTACAAAGTAGTATCACTACCCACCGGTCAAAAGGAACATCCACAAAATGTGTAAAAACCAGAAAGTCAAGACAGGCCCTGGAGAACAGGGAGCCTTGTTATGCTGATAGGCGGGATGTAAATTGCCAACTGCCTCTCTGGAGGAGTGCATTGTGTTCCCTAAAACAAGTAAAGAACAGAGCTACAGAGCCAAGGGCACTTCCAGTCTAGGGAATATACCTTGGGAAAACTGAAAATCAATAAGACAGAGCCACCCCAAAATTTAGGGTTGCACTGCTTACAAGGACCTCAACTTGGGTACACCTTAAATATCCCAGGAAATATAAAAATGGTTCAAAAAATTGTGGTACTTACATACGATGGAATATCCCTCAGCCATGAAATCAATGTCATAAGACCAGTAGCAGCAAAATGGGTGGATTCAGGTATGATGATTCTAAGTGATATAAGTCACACAGAAAAATAATCTTATCATAAGATATCACTTATGAAGATCCTGTAAACATGGCTACACTTGAACTGAGTTAGGAAAGAGAACAGTGTCTCACATTTAGAAAACACTCTTATGCCTGCTTAAGGGGGAAGGAGAGGTGGGGTGATGCATAAAACCAGAGTTTGATATAAGCACAGGTACCGTTCCAAAAACCAACTATGGAATAGACAAGACCTACACCTTCCTCAGTGAAAGGGACCCGAGGCATCTGTGAGTAACCGTGAGCTGAGCCCCAGGCCAGCTGCTGTTGTACTTTTCCCACCCTTCCCAGGTAAAACACCTGAATATGTACAAGGGCTTGAAAGCCTAGAGGAAGGGGTGTGGAGCCACACCAGCGACAGCACGCAGGCCAACTTGGGGCCTGCAGGCCAGCCAGTATGGTCCTGGCCCTGGGCGCTCTTCTAGAAGCTTTCCATTGCCCTGCCTGAGATACCCCTCCTGTCCCGGCACCCACTGTTTTTTCCTTCCTCACCTCTGTCCGGAGAGAAATTCCAGTGGAATTTATGGGTGACACATCCTCTTCTTTACAGGTGGAAACCTGGCAACTACTGCAGAAAGTCCAGCAGAGACCCACTCACACCGGGCCACCCACAAAGCCGTGGCCCCTCACTCCCTCCCTCCAGAACAGCCCCGAGACTCCTGACGGGGCAGAGAATATGGAGTCAGGCACAGCTTCAGGGGCTATTGCTGCCTGCAGCGCTGTTTATATTGAACTCAACCCCGGCACACCTGGGGAGTGCCGGCCGGCAGGGTCAGGCTACCCAAGTCAGCTAATCCTCAGCCCTCAGGGAATCACATTGTTGAAAATGGACCTCGCTAAGGCAGAATAGAAGCCAAGGAATAAAAGGACACAATGCCATTTGCAGCACTGTAGGTGTGTCTAGAGGTAATCACGTGACTTGTAGTAAGTCAGAAAGTGAAAGACACATATCGTATCATATCTCTTATAGGTGTGACCGAAAAATGGATACCAGGGCAGATATTTCCACGGAGAAGGGCAATCACAGATTCATTCAACAAACTTATGGTTCACCAATGGAAAGGTGTGAGGATTGGTTTCATTATGATATTGGGGTTAACAGACATATACAAACACAGGTGACATATATAATCACCAAAGACCTACAGAATACCAAGAGAAGACTACTCAACATTCTGTCATAAGGTACATGGGAAAAGGATCCCAGGAAGAACAGACATATGTGTATGTGTAAAAGAACCACATCTTCCACACCTACAACAAGCCAAACATTGTAATCATATTTGCTGTAATAAAAAATAAAAAATTACATTAAAAACTCGAACAAGAAGCAGTGAGACAAACTTGAGGGGCTTTCTCCTGGCACATTCCATTCTAAATTCCAATCTAGAACATGACTTCCATTGAGGCTCTGTTGCTCTAGTAAGCAGATATGGTAAGGGAGAACTGCTGCCACCTTGTGGCCGTTTCACAAAACAGCAGCTTTAATCCCAGCGCTAATGGTCAGTTGATATTCAAAATCATTGCAGGCCTGTAAAGGACACCTGCCCTGAAAACAAATACCGGTTCATATATCGACCAAAAAATTCAAAGTATGTCCATATTTCAAAACGACAGTTTCAAAAGGCATATTTTACACACATTAGTGTTCTGCTTCTTTTTCTTTCTTTCTTTTTTTGTTAAAAAAACGGGAATGGCAAAAAGCATCCCTCAGAATGGGCGAAAATATTTGCAAACGAATCAATGGACAAAGGTTTAATCTCCAATATATATAAAGAGCTCATGCAGCTTAATATTAAAAAAACCAACAACCCAATACAAAAATGGGCAGAAGATCTAAAGAGACGTTTCTTCAAAGAAGACACAGAGATGGCCAAGACGCACATGAAAAGCTGCTCAACATCACTAATTATTAGAGAAATGCAAATCAAAACTACAATGAGGTATCACCTCACACCTGTTAGAATCGGCATCATCAGAAAATCTACAAACAACAAATTCTGGGGAGGGTGTGGACAAAAGGATCCCTCTTCCACTAGTGGTGGAAATGTAAATTGATACAGTCACGATGGAGAACAGTATGGAGTTTCCTTAAAAAACCTAGATATAGAATTACCATATGATCCAGCAATCCCGCTTCTGGGCATATACCCAGAGAAAACCATAAATCAAAAAGGCACATTCACCACAATGCTCATTTCAGCACTATTTACAATAGCCAGGTAATGGAAGCAACCTAAATACCCACAGAAAGACGAATGGATAAAGATGTGGTACATATATAAAATGGAATATTACTCAGCCATAAGAAGGAATGAAACTGGGTCATTTGTAGAGACGTCGATGGATCTAGAGACTGTCATACAGAATGAAGTAAGTCAGAAAGAGACAAACAAATATTGTATATTAATGCATATATGTGGAACCTAGAAAAATGGTACAGATGAACTGGTTTGCAGGGAAGAAATAGAGACACAGAGGTAGAGAACACACGTGTGGACACCAAGTGTGGGAAGCCATGGGGTGGTGGTGGTGGCATATGTTGGGAGATTGGGATTGACCTGTACACATGTATATGCATAAAATACATAACTAATAATAACCTGCTGTATAAAAAATAAATAAAATTAAATTTCAAAATTTAAAAAATAAAATTTAAAAATAAAACAGAAAAAAGTTCTTCCCTTCACACAGATGTATTTATATGAATGAATGATTTCCATGCTTATATCTATAAATACATAAAAGAGGAATAAAATCTAACTTGAACAAAAAAAGAAAAAAAATAACCTGAACCCACCTGTTAGACAGAGGAAAACACTATCAGGGCACTTGCTCCAGCGGTAAACAATTCTGAAATTGGTCAGAGGTGGGGAATCATCTCCCATAGAGCCAGCAGCCCACTCCTACGCAAGGAGCATCCTCATTGCAAAGAGGGGGCCATGCCGAGGCATCTGTGAGTAACCGTGAGCTGAGCCCCAGGCCAGCTGCTGTTGAACTTTTGCCACCCTTCCCAGGTAAAACACCTGAATATGTACAAGGGCTTGAAAGCCTAGAGAAAGGGCTGTGGAGCCACAACAGCGACAGCACGCAGGCCGACTTGGTGCCTGCAGGCCAGTCAGGATGGTCCTGTCCCCAGATGCTCTTCTGGAAGCTTTCCATTTCCCTGCCTGAGATACCCCTCCTGCCACGGCCCCCACTGCTTTTTTACTTCCTCACCTCTGCCTGGGGAGAAATTCCAGTGGCAGGTATCGGTGACACATCCTCTTCTTTAGCAGGTGGCAGCCTGGCAACTCATGCAGAAAGTCCAGCAGAGCCCCACTCACACTGGGCCACCCACAAAGCCACGGACCCTCACTCCCTCCCACCAGCACAGCTCCGGAACTGCCTATGGGGCAGAGAATATGCCGTCAGTCACAGCTACAAGGGCTGTCGCTCACTGGAGTGCTGTTTATATTGCCCTCAACCCAGGGACACCTGTGGCGGGCCGGCAGGCAGTTTCAGGCTGCCAAAAGCAGCCAATCCTCACCCCTCAGGGTTCACAGTTGCAGAAAATGAAACTTGCTAAACGGGCCAGGCCCTAGGAACAGGTGTGGGCTCTTGAGAGTCAGGATAGACAAGGGGCTGCAGCTGCGGCTTGTTTTCTTATAATTTTATCTGGTCCATGAGTGGAAAACAACTTCAAGAAGACCCTATCCTAATGAGAGGAACCCAGGAGTCAGGGAGAGGAGTGATGGTTGGTGGAGACAGAGGCCTGGTGCCCTGGCTGCAGTGGAAGTGTCTGGAAGACCAGGCAGAAAGAGCCTGCAGAGAGTGATAGCCATGGTCACAGACCTGTCAGAGCTGCTGTTTGTTAGTTCAAGTCCTGCTCTGAGGTGTTCTGTGTCAGCTGTGAGCGACAGGTGAGCTGGGGGTTCTCTGCAAGGTGGGCTATGTGCACAGTTCCTGTGTGTCCAGCCCTTCTGGGGTACCTGCCCAGGGGAGCTCTGTTTCCTGGGAAGGGCCTGAGTAGGAGAGCCCCATGGGCTGCTGGGTAGCTGCAGAGGTGAGCTCCATACCCTGGGAGGGACTTGACCACGAGAGCCCCGTGGGCTGTGGGGTAGGGGTGCCGCCCAGGTGAGCTCCATATCCTGGGATTGGCCTGACCACGAGAGCCCCATGGGCTGCTGGAGACCTGGTAAAGTATATCAGGACAGTCAGTGAAGCCACCGAGGATATACATCCAGTAGCTCCTATTTCCTACTCCCTGCTCGTCATTCTACTTTCCACCAGGCCATGGCATTCTGTATTAGACTTCAATGATGCCTTCTTCTGTATTCCATTCATCTCAGAGTCACAAGAATTTTTGGCTTGTGAGTGGCAGGACACAACATGCAACAAAAGCAATAATGCTGGGCCGTCCTGCCCCAATGGTTCAAAAATCCCCACACCATCATTGGGGAAATGTCCTCTAAAGACCTAAAAGTTCAACCTCTGTAAAAGGGAACCCTCCTTCAATATGCAGATGACATTCTGATCGCCAGGCCTACTAAAGACGCCTCTGAACTACCTAGCCAAGAAAGGATAGAAGGTGTCCAAGAAAAACGCTCAAATATCCCAGGCTAAGGTGACATGCCTGGGCTTCATTCTCACAGATATTCGGAGAAACGCATCCCAGGATAGGGAAGAAGCCATTTGCAGCCTTACGTCTTCTAAAACTAGAAGACAGCTTAGGGGTTCCTGGGGAGGCCAAGGTTTTCTGCATCTGGATCCCTAACTACAGTGTAATAGCTGGGCCTCTACATGAAACACTGACACGAAAAGATGATGATCCTTTTGAATAGAATCCAGAATCAGCCTTTCAAGAATGGAAAGAGCAGTCAATACAGACCCTTGCCCAGGAACTCCCTAATTTAGCTAAACCCTTTGACCTTTACATACCTGGTCAAAGGTTAATCGCCCTTGGAGCCTTAGTGCAAAAACTGGGACCACTTGAAATGGAGCAACACAAGAATGCCCTTCAGGTATGATAAACTATGGTCACCAAGGGCTTTGCCCACCGACTCATCAGGCCAGGATACTGGGGTATCTAAAAAGCTGGAAATCAGCAGCCCGCAAGGCCAGCTCCCTCCTAAGGGAAAAGGACCCCACGTGGTGATCCTAACCACCCATCATGCCCTGAAGTTGCAGGGGTCGCTCTGTGGACACACTGACCTCGAGTGAGGAGGCCCTCCAACTCCAACCTCCAGAGAGATAAACGGGGGCAACGGGCCCCCAAGATGACTCATGTGACCATCACTTGACCTGGAGTTTCTCTCAGAAAACGACAAGACTGTGCCCCGAAAGAGCAGACTACTGCTTGCAGGACTTACTGCACCCAGAGGGGAGCTAATAAGCTTGGCGGGGGAAACGTATATCACGCTTTCACCATAGAAAACCCTACAGACACCGCGGTGATGGTGGCCAATATGACCGGCTGGACTGCTGGCTACTTCTAAAGGCCGTTGACTCAGTGGACGTCATGGTCCTGGATCACCACTGACCCTGGACTGTCTGGGAGTTGTGCGGGCAGGGCTCTGACACATGGTGCTGTTTGTACATTAATTCAGGGACCTAATTAAAGAAAGCACAGACTACTGGTCAGAGCATCTAGTCTGGCAAAAACTGTCAGCCTAAGGTCGCCGAACATATGTGGGGTGGGGTGAAACCTGCCACCGCAGCATCTCTGCGCCTCTCTTTCCTGGACCCTTAAAGGTCATTAGAATCTGTAACACTTCCAATGCTGGTGCTCAGGCGGACGAGAAGTGAGGCAGGAGGCCTTGGGACAATCAACCTCACCAGGAGGCTGGTGTGGAGACGTTTTGACCCTCCCCCCATGTATCAGGGCTCCCACCACAACATGAAGCAGTTACAAAAGAGGGGTCTGCACCCTCAACACCCCAAGAATAAGGAACGGAACAAAAAGCAGAGGAGGTGTTCGTCTCCGGCAACGTTCATTAAAAATTCCTGGGAGATAAAAAGAGAATCTGGGCAATAAAATAAAGTCTAACCTGTTTTTCCTTTGTGCTTTGTCTAATTTCACGTGCTCCTAGGGTTCCGCATGCAGAGGTCCCACACCCGGCACTTCAGACCCGATTTCCTAGTGCAGAATGGCTGGATCGACACGTCAGCTAGTGGGGTCCCATGCAGACTCTGCGGCATAGAGCCTGAGCTGCAGCCAACTCAGCCCTCGAGAGCTCCATCCCCTCCCTCCCACTGACGCTGCCGGGGACCCTACACAGCAGCCCAGCCCACAGCCCATGGGGGAGTGCACGCTCTCACCTCTCCATTCTGTTTTCAAAATAATGTTTCCTTTGCTTCTGAACCAAACTCAGTCTTGATCTGTTGGCTCCAATGACACTGGGCATGGGGACTCCTTTTGGGGTCCACTCTGGAGGATCAGTAACAGAAATTGAGAACATTGTAACTTCAATGAACAGATGTGTGAGCCAAACTGTAGTTAACATAGAGCAGTGTATAATGCTCGGGTAAAATAAGATGTTTCTAAGACTTACATTTGATATTTCCATCACTTTCCTATAAGCAAGTTCAGTGAAGACGTCTGTCTTATTTGTCAGGTCAACATTAGAGAAATGAAGTGATTTATTTTCATGGATGTACATCGAATACTCTTGGCTGAAGCTTCAATCTTGTTTTGAATGCTTTTCCATTGAAAATGATACCTCTCTTTCAGCTCCCCCATTTCTGAGAAGTATAAAACCTTATAATTTATTATTACCAAAGGGGAAAGGTAGGAGAAGGGATAAATTAACAGTTTGGGATTAACACATACACACTGCTATGTATAAAATAGATAATCAACAAGGAACTACTGTATAGCACAGGGAACTACACTGAATATTTTGCAATAACCTATAAGGGGAAATAATCTGAAAAAGAATAGATATTTTTATTGACATCATCTATCAATGACAGATAAAATGTAACCTAAGCAAGGCCGATGGTGAGCGCTCTGACCCTGAAGATTTCAGTCATCTAAAGTTTGGGCTCTGCCTATTTCCCAAGGCCCTTAAAGGACATACGTGTAGCCGTAGCTTAAAAATTCCCCAGTTTGGGGTTCGGGGAGGCACTGATTTGGAAAAATCCCTGGTGTTCTCCTTACATGCACGGGACCCTTCCTACAGCTAAAACATGCCTGTCACACCTAGAGGATGGTACACCGTTTGATCGGAAAGAGTTTGGAAAAGGCACCTCATCTCCTCATTGCATGGTGCTCGGGTTCAACCCTCCAGCATCTTTCCTAACAATCTCCTCACTTGGTGATATCAGCACCGTCAACATCCTGTTGCACACAGTTTGGAATTTGTCCAGAGGATGTAGCGGAAGGATGAGAAAAATATAGAGACATGTCTTAGGTGTTCGGACAGGCACATGCCACTCTAATTTCCAATCCAGAAGACAAATTCATCAAAGGCTAGAATTGCCCACGGAAACAGAATAGGGCTAGAGGAAATCCCGCTGTTTTGTGTCCAGTTTCCAAAAACACAAGTTGAAAAATGGAACTCAGGGGCACTAAAATTCATGAAACTGCAGAGTTGAAAATATCTATCGTCGAAAAATGTCTTGAGGTAAGTCACAGAAAAGGACTTGTAAGCAAGGGAGAGTGGCAGGAAACAGATTTGAAGAGGTAGAAAGGACTCCCCATTAAAGCACAAGAAAAGGGGCTGAACATCGCCAATGATGCAGTTGGCCAAAAAGGGTGTATGCATTTTTTCTGAATATATTCAAGTAAAGGCCATACACACTTTTTATCCAACCAAACAGGTGGGCACTGGAAATCAATATCACAAAATGTATCACTTCACATCAGTCAGAAGGGCCATCCACATAAAGTGTAAACACCAGAAATGCAGGACAGGGCGAGGAGAAAAGGGAGCCCTGTGAGGCTGATAGTGGAAATGTAATTTGCCAACGGCCACTCTGGAGAAGTGTATTGTGTTTGCTAAAACATCTAAAAAATGAGCTACAGAGCATAGGGCACTTGCACTCATGGGCGTGTACCTTGGGAAAAACAAAAATCGACAGAAAACAGGCACCCGAACGTTTACCACCTCTCTGTTAAAAAGGGCCTCAACTTGGATATAACCTAAATGTCCCTGGAAGGATAAAATGGATAAAAGAGATGGGGTACTTATGTAGAGTGGAATATTACTCATCCAGAAATCAATGAAATAAGGCCAGTTGTAACAACTCTGGAGGAGTTACATACGATCATTCTAAGTGACATATGTCAGAAAGAAAAAGACACATATCATAAGATGTCACTTAAAGGTGGAATCAAAAATGGCTACACATGAAATAAATTACAAAACAGAAACATAGTCAAATATGTAGAAAATAGACATAAGGCTGCTAAATGGGAAAGGTGGGGAATGGTGAGGTATTATCCAGGAGGTTGAAATTAGCAAAGATACCATTCCAAGTACCAAATTGAATAACTGACAAGGCCTACACGGTACCTCAAAGAACTGCACTCAGCCCACTCAAGTCACTGGAAAATAATACATATGACTGGTAAGCATCTGAAAAAGAAGTTATTGTTGTCTCACAGTACATGAATCAAGTGGATGTACAGCAGCAAAAAACAGAGCTTTGAAAATCAGCTGTAACCAATATAAAAATAAATTTAAAACTATTTATAAAAACAGTGAGACAGACAAAAATTCTTACAACTTTTGTTGAAGGGCTACGATGTAACATGGATTGAACACATGTAGACCCACAGCAGGATGATTATATAAGGCTGGAAGCTATGCACGCTAAGAGATGTTAGAGAGGCTGGGTGAGGAAATGCAGACCTTTTAAAGTAATACTGCCTGGTACCCATTCCATGGGTCCCAAATCTGCAGGTTCAAGGGAGTCTTCTGACAGCGAAAACATGCCTGGGAAACCGAGATGAATGTACACCGTGTGCTCAGGAAAGGTGTCTAAAATGCACCTCATTTTTGATCTCCTGCTGCTGGGGTTCGCCATTCCAGCCACATTACTAACAATCTCCCCACTTGGAGAATCAGCACCTTTAACCTCCTGTTTCCCACAGTTTGCAATTTGTGCAGAGGGTAAATGGGAAGAGGGGGAACCAATGAGAGATTAGCTGTAGGAGTTTTGACAGGCACATGTCACTCTAATTTCCCATTAGGAAGAAGAATTAACCAAAGGCTCAGCCTGCCTCCCCAGAACCAGAATAGGGCCGGAAGCAATCCAATGGTTTGGCGGCCAGCTCACAAAAAAAGCGAGTTGCAAAATGGAGCTCAGGAGCAGACAATTCAAAGACCTGCAAAGATATAAATGATAACCAACGTCCAAAAATATATTCAGGTAAGGCAACGAAGAGGATCTGAATGAGAGGCAGAATTGCAGGAAACAGATTTCAAAAGGTAGATTGTACTCACATTTAAAGCATATGAAAAGCAGCAGAATTTCTAAAATGATGCAGTTGGGCAAATGGGTGTATGCGTTTTTTTCGTGAATATCTTCAGGAAAAAAACACATGCAGAGTTTTTGGCCAACCAAGCAAGAGGGAAATGCAAATCTGCACAACAAAGGAGTCTCAATTTCCACTGCTCAGAAAGGCAATCCAAAAAATGTGTACAAACCAGAAATGCAGGAGAGGCCATGGAAAACAGGGAGCCTAGTCACGCTGATGGGTGGGGTATAAATATCCAAGAGCCACTCTGAAGAAGTGTATGCTGTTTCCTAAAACTTCTAAAATACAAAGCCCCCAAGGAAAGGGGACTTCAACTCACGGGCATATGACTTGGGAAGACTAAATATCAATAAGACACAGGCACCCCAAAGTTTAGGGCTGCTCTGCATACAAGAACCTCAACTTTGGTAAACCTAAAATATCCCAGGAAAAAGAGAAATGCATAAAGAACTTGTGGTAATTTTGTACAACGGAATATCACTCAGACGTGAAATCAGTGTATATAAGGCCAGTAGCAGCATAATGAGTGGATTTAGGTATGATGATTCTAAGGGAAATTAGTCACACAGAAAAAGAATCTTATCATAAGATATCACTTATAGAGGGAATGTCAATATCACAACACATGAACTGAATTAGGAAAGAGAACAGAGTCTCACATTTAGAAAAAAACTCTTATGCCTGCTTCAGGGGAATGGAGAGGTGGGGTGATGCATAAAACCAGAGTATGATATTAGCACAGGTACCATTCCATAAACCAAATACAGAATAGACAAGACCTACATCTTCCTCAGTGAATGGGACTCAACACCCCTATTCCCCGCCGAGGAATATATCTGACTAGTAAGAATCTTAAAACCTATGTATTCATATGTCTCCGTAAGGAAATCAATTGTGTCTAGACTGGCATAAACAGGTCAGTGAAAACCAGCTCAACCCCATAATAAAAATGAATTTCAAAAACAAAACCAAAAAACAGCAAAATTCTTATACAATTCCTTCAGGGGTTCTAATGAAACCTGGAATGACCCTATCTGCAAAGACAGCTGGATGAGACATAAGGCTGGACACTTGGGACTGAGAGGACTGGTGAGATTGGGAGAGAAAATGCAGAACCTTTAAAGTAGTAATGCATGCCACCATTCCATGGGTCCCAAATCTCCAGGTAGAAGGGAATATCACTACAGTTATAACATGTATGGGAAACCTAGAGAATGGACACCCTGTGATGGCGAAAGGTTTCTAAAACTCTCCTAATTTTTCCTCTCCTTGTGCTCCACTTTGGCATTCCAACTGCTTTACTATCAATCTCCCAACTTAGGAGAGTCAGCCCCTATAACCTCCTGGTTCGCACAGTTTGCTATTTGTGCAGATGATGAAAGGGAAGAGGGAGAACCAATCAGAGAGTAGATGTAGGCATTTGGACGGGCACATGTCACTCTAATTTCCCGTCAGGAAGAAGAATTAACCAAAGCCTCAGCCACCCACAGGGAACCAATAAAGCCACCCCTGGAACCAGTATAGGTCCTGAAGCAAAATTGTGGATTTGCGGCCAGCTCACAAAAATGGGATTTGAAAATTGGAGCTCAGGGGCCCAGCAATTCAAAAACCTGCAGAGTTATAAAGGACTACTCTCTTCCAGAAATCTGTTGAGGGAAGGCAATGAAGCGGACTTGAAAATGAGGCAGAATTGCACAAAACATATTTCAAGAGGTAAATTGGAATCGCCTTTGAAGTACAGAAAAAGCATCCCAACTTGGACGGTGATGCACTTGGCCAAAAAGGGCGTATGCCTTTTCCCCTGAATATATTCAGGAGAAAACGCATACGTCCTTTCTGGCCAATGAAGCAAGCATGCAATGCAAATCCACACTACAAAGAATTGTCACTTCCCACCGGTCGAAAGGGACATCTGTATATCTGTAAAAACCAGAAAGGCAAGAGCGAGATGACAAGGGCATGAAGCAATGTGATCCCAAGGGTCATGGAGGGTTGTGATGACAAGCGCATGGAGCATTGTGATGACAAGATTATGTAGCATTTTGCTGACAAAGGCAAGGAGCATTGTGATGACAAGGTTCATGGAGCACTTTGATGACAAGCGTCATGGAGCATTGTGATTACAGGGGTCATGGAGCATTGGGATGACAAGAGCATGGATCATTGTGATGACAAGGTTCATGGAGCATTTTGATGACAAGAGTCCCGGATCATTGTGTCGTCAGGGTTCATGGAGCGTTGTGATGACAGTGGTCATGGAGCATTGTGATGACAGGGGTCAGGGAGCATTGTGATGAGAAGGTCATGGACCATTGGCTGAAAATGTTCATGGAGTGTTGTGATGAGAGGCGTCATGGAGCATTGTGATGACAAGGTACTGGAGCATTGTGATGAGAAGACCATGGAGCCTTGTGATGACATGTCTCATGGGGCATTCTGAGGAAAAGGGGCATGCAGCATTGTGATTACAGAGGTCTTGGAGCATTGTTGTGACAAGGGCATGGAGCATTGGGATGAGAAGGCCATGGAGCGTTCTGATGACATGCATCATGGAGCTTTGTGAGGACAAGGGCATGGAGCATTGTGTTTTCAGGGGTCTTGGAGCACTGTGATGAAAAGGGCATGGATCATTGTGATGAAAAAGGCATGGAGCCTGGTCATGACAGGGTTCAAGGAGCATACTGACGACAAGTGTCAGGGAGCATTGTGATGACAAGGGTATTGAGCATTGTGACGACAAAGGTCATGGAGCATTGTGATGAGAAGACGATGGATAATTGTGATGACGAGCGTCATGGGGCGTTGTGATGATAAGTGTTATGGAACATTTTGATCACAAGGATTTGGAGCATTGTGATGACAGAGGTCATGGGGCATTTTGATTTCATTGTGATGACAATAGCCTGAAGCATTATGATGATGGGCATGCTGCATTGTGATGACAGGGTTCATGGAGCATTGAGATGAAAAGGGGCATGGAGCATTGTGATTACAGGAGTCTTGGAGCATTGTGATGACAAGGGCATGGAGCATCGTGAATGAGAAGGCCATGGAGAATTCTGATGACATGCGTCATGGAGCTTTGTGATGACAAGGGCATGGAGCATTGTGATTACAGGGGTCTTGGAGCACTGTGATGACAAGGGTCATGGAGCCTTGTGATGACAAGGCCGTGGAACATTGTGATGGCAGTGGTCATGGAGCATTTTTATGACAGGGGTCATGGAGCATTGTGATGACCAGGGCATGGAACACTGTGATACATGGGTCATGGAGGATTGTAATGACAAGCGCATGGAGCATTGTGATAAGAATGGCATCGAGCATTGTGATGAAAAGCATCATGTAGCCTGTGATGACAAGGGCATGGAACAATGTGATGAGAGGTTTCATGGAGCATTGTGATGACAATGGCATGCAGCATTGTGATGCCAAGGGTCATGGAGCTTTGTGATGACAAAGGTCATGGAGCATTTTGATGACAAGAGGTGTGGTGCATTCTGTTGTGTAGGGCAGGGAGCATTGTGATAACAGGGTCATGGAGCAATTTGATGAAAAGTGTCATGGAACATTTTGATGACAGGGGTTATGGAACATTGAGATGTCAAGGGTCATGGAACATTTCCATGACAGGGTTTAAGGACCATTGTGATGACAGGGGAGTGGGTGTATTGTGATGACTAGTGAGGGAACATGTTGATATCAGTGGTGAGAGAGCATTTTTATAAGAAGTGCATGGAGCATTGTGATGACAATCTTTATGGAGCATTGTGATGACAAGGTTGTGGAGCATTGTGATGACAAGGGTCATGGAGCATTGAGTTGACAAAGGCACGGAGCATTGTGATGACAAGTGTCACGGAGCATTGTGATGAAAAGTTCATGGAGCATTGTGGTGACAAAGTTCACAGAGCCTTGTGATGATGAGGGCATGGACCATTGTGATGACACAGGTCATGAAGCCTTGTGAAGACTGGAGTCACGGAGAATTGTGATGACTGGGGTCATGGAGCATTGTGATGACAAGGGCATGGAGCTTTGTGATGACAGGGGCATAGGGCATTGGTCTGACAAGTTTCATGGATAATTGTGTTGACAGTGGGCATGGCACATTGTGATGACAAGGTCATGGAGCATTGTGAAGACAAGGTCATGGAGTATTGTGAAGACAGGTGTCAGGGAGCATTGTGATGACATATTTCATGGTCCATTGTGATGACAATGGCATGGAGCATTGTGATGCCAAGTGTTATGGAGGATTGTGATGACAAAGGTAATGGAGCATTGTGATGACAAGGGCTTGGATCATTGTGATGACAAGGGCATGGAGCATTGTGATGACAACGGGCAGTGAGAATTTTGATGAAAAGGTCGTGAAGCATTGTGATAACAAAGGCATGGAGCTTGCTATGACAGGGGTCATGGGGCATTGCGATGACAAGTGCATGGAGAATTGTGATGACAAGAGCATGTAACATAGTGATGAGAACTGTCATGGAGCACTGTGATGACAAGGACGTGGAGAATTGTGATGACAAGGGACATGGTGCATTGTCATAACCAGGGCATGGAGCATTGTGATGGCAAGACCGTGGAGCACTGTGATGAGAAGACCATGGATAATTGTGATGACGAGCATCATGGAACACTGTAATGACAAGGGGCATGGAGCATTGTGATGACAGGTGTCATGGAGCATTGTGACGACAGGGGTCATGGATCATTGTGATGACAAGTGTCACGGAGCATTCTGATGACAAGCTTGTGGAGTATTGTGATGACAATGGCATGGAGCATTGTGATGAAAAGGGCATGGATCACTGTGATGAAAAAGGCATGGAGAATTGTCATGACAGGGTTCAATGAGCATACTGACGACAGGTGTCAGGGAGCATTGTGATGACAAGTGTATTGAGAATTGTGATGACAAGGGTCATGGAGCATTGTGATGAGAAGTCCATGGATAATTGTGATGACCAGCATCATGGGGCGTTGTGATGACAAGTATTATGGAACATTGTGATCACAAGGGTTTGGAGCATTGTGATGACAGAGGTCATGGATCATTTTGATTTCATTGTGATGACAATAGCATGAAGCATTATGATGATGGGCATGGTGCATTATGATGACAGGGTTCATGGATCATTGAGATGAAAAGGGGCATGGAGCATTGTGATGACAGGGGTCTTGGAGCATTGTGATGAGAAGGGTCATGGAGCCTTGTAATGACAAGGCCATGGAACATCGTGATGGCAGGGGTAATGGAGCATTGTTATCACAGGTGTAATGGAGCATTGTGATGGCAAGGGCATGGAGCATTGTGATGAGAAGGCCATGGAGCATTCTGATGACATGTGTCAGGTAGCATTGTGATGACAATGGCATGGAGCAATGTGATGAGAGCGTTCATGGAGCATTGTGATGACCATGACATGGAGCATTGTGATGCAAAGGGTCATGGATCTTTGTGATGACAAAGGTCATGGAGCATTTTGATGACAAGGGCGTGGTGCATTGTGATGAGAAGGGCAGGGAGCATTGTGATGACAGGGTCATGGAACAATTTGATGAAAAGGGTCATGCAACATTTTGATGACAGGGGTTATGGAACATTGTGATGTCAGGGGTCATTGAGCATTTTGATGAAATGGTTCATGGAGCATTTTGATGACAGGGGTTATGGAACATTGTGATGTCAGGGGTCATCGAACATTGTGATGATAAGCGCATGTAGAATTGTGATGACAGGAGTCATGGAACATTGTGATGATAGGGGTGAGGGAGTATTGTGATGAATAGTGATGTAACATTGTGATATCAGTGGTGAGAGAGCATTTTGATGAGAAGTGCATGGAGCATTGTGATGACAAGGTTTATGGAGCATTGTGATGACAAGATTGTGGAGCACTGTGATGACAAGCGCATGGCGCATTGTGATGACATGGGTCATGGAGCATTGTGCTGACAAGCGCATGGAGCATTGTGATGACAAGGGTCATGGAGCATTGTGCTGAGAAAGGCATAGAGCATTGTGATGACAAGGGTCAAAGAGCATTGTGATGAAAAGTTCATGGAGCATTGTGGTTAAAAAGTCACAGAGACTGTAGATGAGGAGGGCATGGACCATTGTGATGACAAAGGTCATGAAGCATTGTGATGACTGGAGTCACGGAGAATTGTGATGACAGGGGTCGTGGAGCATTGTGATAAGAAGGGCATGGAACATTGTGATGACAAGGGCATGGAGCATTGGTCTCATAAGTTTCATGGATTATTGCGATGACAGTTGGAATGGCGCATTGTGATGACAAGGGCATGGAGCACTGTGATGACCAGGTCATGCAGTATTGTGAAGACAGGTGTCAGGGAGCATTGTGATGACATATGTAATGGCCCATTGTGATGACAATGGCATGGAGCATTGTGTTGCCAAGTGTCATGGAGGATTCTGATGACAAAGGTAATGGAGCATTGTGATGACAATGGCTTGGAGCATTGTGATGACAAGGGTCAGGGAGCATTCTGATGACAAGCTTGTGGAGTAATTTGATGACATTGGCATGGAGCATTGTGATGAAAACGGCATGGGGCATTGCGATGAAAAAGGCATGGAGCCTTTTCGTGACAGGTTTCAAGGAGCATTCTGACGACAAGTGTCAGGAGCATTGTGATGACAAGTGTATTGAAAATTATGATGACAAAGGTCATGGAGCATTGTGATGAAAAGGGCATGGAGTATTGTGATGAAAGGCATCATGGAGCGTTGTGATGACAAGTGTTATGGAACATTGTGATCACAAGGGTTTGGAGCATTGTGAGGACAGAGGTCTTGGATCATTTTGATTTCAAGGAACATGGAGCATTGTGATGACAAGGGCAGGAAGCAATGTGATCCCAAGGTTCATGGAGTATTGTGATGACAAGCGCATAGAGCATCGTAATGACAGGGTCATGTAGCATTTTGCTGACAAAGGCATGGAGCATTGAGATGACAGGTGTCCAGGAGCACTGTGATGGCAAGCGTCAAGGAGCATTGTGTTTACAGGGGTCAAGGAGCATTGGGATGACAAGGGCATGCATCATTGTGATGCCAAGTGTCATGGAGCATTGGGCTGAAAATGTTCATGGAGTTTTGTGATGACAGGGGTCATGGAGCATTGTGATGACTAGGGAATGGAGCATTGTGATGACAAGAGTACCGGATCATTGTGTTGTCAGGTGTCATGGAGCGTTGTGATGACAGTGGTCATGGAGCATTGTGATGATATTGGTCAAGGAGCATTGTAATGAGAAGGTCATGGAGCATTGGGCTGAAAACGTTCATGGAGTATTGTGATGACAGGCGTCATGGAGCATTGTGATGATAAGGGAATGGAGCATTTTGATGACAACGTCCTGGAGCATTGTGATGAGAAGTCCATGGAGCCTTGTGATGCCAAGTCTCATGGAGCATTCTGATGAAAAGGGGCATGGAGCATTGTGATTACAGGGGTCTAGGACCATTGTGATGACAAGGGCATGGAGCATTGTGATGAAAAGTGCATGGATCATTGTGATGAAAAAGGCATGGAGCCTTGTCATGAAAGGGTTCAAGGAGCATACCGATGGCAAGAGTAAGGGAGCATTGTGATGACATGTGTATTGAGAATTGTGATGACAAATGTCATGGGGCATTGTGATGAGAAGTCCATGGATAATTGTGATGACCAGCGTCATGGGGCATTGTGATGACAAGTGTTATGGAACATTGTGATCACAAGGGTTTGGAGCATTGTGATGACAGAGGTCATGGAGCATTTTGATTTCATTGTGATGACAATAGCATGAAGCATTATGATGATGGGCATGGTGCATTGTGATGACAGTGTTCATGGAGCATTTTGATGAAAAGGGTCATGGAGCATTTGTCTGACAAGTTTCATGGATTATTGTGATGACAGTGGGCATGGCACATTGTGATGACAAGGGCATGAAGCATTGTGATGACAAGGTCATGGAGTATTGTGAAGACAGGTGTCAGGGAGCATTGTGATGACATATGTCATGTTCCATTGTGATGACAATAACACGGAGCATTGTGATGCCAAGTGTCATGGAGGATTATTGTGACAAACGTAAAGGAGCATTTTGATGACAAGGGCATGGAGCATTGAGATGACAAGGTCCACTGATAATTTTAATGTCCAGGTCGTGAAACATTGTGATGACAAGCGCATGGAGCTTCCTATGACAGGGGTCATGGAGCATTGCGATGACAAGTGCATGGAGTATTGTGATGACAAGAGCATATAACATTGTGATGAGAAGTGCCATGGAGCATTGTGATGACAAGGAAGTGGAGAATTGTGAGGACGAGGGACATTGAGCTTTGAGATGACCAGGGCATGGAGAATTGTGATGGCAAAACCGTAGAGCATTGTGATGAGAAGACCTTGCGTAATTGTGATGACGAGCATCATGAAGCACTGTAATGACAAGGGGCATGAAGCATTGTGATGACAGGTGTCAGGGAGCATTGTGATGACAGGGGTCATGGAGCATTGTGATGACAAGGGCACGGAGCATTGTGATGACAAGGGCCATTGAGAATTTTGATGACAAGGTCATGAAGCATTGTGATGACAAACACTTGGAGCTTGCTATGACAGGGGTCATGGAACATTGCAATGACAAGTGCATGGAGAATTGTGATGACAAGAGCATGTAACATTGTGATGAGAAGTGTCATGTAGCATTGTGATGACAAGGACGTGGAGAATTGTGATGACAAGGGACATGGAGCATTGTGATGAGCAGGGCATAGAGCATTGTGATGACAGGTGTCATGGAGCATTATTATGACAAGGGCCATAGTGCATTCTGACATAAGATATCACTTATGAAGGGAATGTAAACATGGCTACATATGAACTGAATTAGGAAAGAGAACAGTGTCTCAGATATAGAAAACACACTTATGCTTGCTTAAGGGGAAAGGAGAGGTGGGGAGACACACAAAACCAGAGTTTGATATTAGCACAGGTAACATTCCATAATCCAAATACAGAAGAGACAAGCCCTACTCCTTCCTCAGTGAACGGGACTCAACACCCTAATTCCCGGCAGAGAAATATATCTGACTAGTAAGAATCTTAAAACCTATGTATTGATATGTCTCCGTAAAGGAACCAAGTGTGCCTAGGACGACATAAACACGGCAGTGAGAAGCAGCTCAAACCCACTATAAAAATGAATTTCAAAACAAAACAAAAAACAGTTTAATTCTTACACAATACCTTCAGGGGTTCTGATGAAACTTGGAATGACCCTGTCTACAACGACAGCTGGATGTGGCATAAGGCTGGTCACTTGGGACTGAGACGATTGGTGAGATTGGGTGAGAAAAGGCAGACCCTCTAAAGCAATAATTCCTGCCCATCATTCCATGGTTCCCAACTCTCCAGGTAGATGGGAATATCACTACAGTTATAACATGTATGGGAAACCTAGAGAATGGACACCCTCTGATGGAGAAAGGTTTCTAAAACTCTACTAATTTTTTTTCTCTCCTTGTGCTCCAACTTGACATTCCAACTGCTTTAATATCAATCTCCCAACTTGGAGAGTCAACCCCTATAACCTGTTTCGCACAGTTGGCACATTGTTCAGAGGATATAAGGGAAAAGGGAGAACCAATGAGAGAGTAGCTGTAGGCATTTGGACGGCCACATGTCACTCTAATTTCCCGTCATGAAGAAGAATTAACCAAACTCTCAGCCTGCCCCCCCCCCGGAACCTGTACAGGTCCTGAAGCAAAACTATGGATTTGCGGTCAGCTCACAAAAACGCGAGTTGAGAACTGGAGCACAGCGGCACAGCATTTCACTAACTTGCAGAGTTATAAAGGACTACTCTCTTCCAAAATTCTGTTGAGGGAAAGCCACGAGGCAGACTTTAAAATGATGCAGAATTGCACGAAACAGATTTCAAGAAGTATATTGGAATTGCCTTTAAACACAGGAAAAGCATCACAACTTCGACAATTATGGAATTGTCCATAAAGGGCGTATGCGTTTTCACCTGAATATATTCAGGAGAAAACGCATACGCCGATTTTGACCAACCAAGCAACTGCACAATGCAAATCTGCACTACAAATAAGTATCACTTCCCACCGGTCAAAAGGGTCATCTGCAAAATGTGTAAAAACCAGAAAGGCAAGACAGGCTCTGGAGAACAGTAAGCCTTGTTATGCTCATAGGTGGGATGTAAATTGCCAACAGCCACCCTGGAGGAGTGCATTGTGTTCTCTAAAAGAAGTAAACAACAGAGCTTCACAACCTAAGTCACTTCCAGTCATGGGAATATACCTTGGGAAAACTGAATATCAATAAGACACAGCCACCCCAAAATTTAGGGCAGCACTGCTTACAAGAACCTCGAATCCGGGACACCTTAAATATCCAAGGAAAGACAAAAATGGTAAAGAAATTGTGGTACTTACGTATGATGGAATATCCCTCAGCCATGAAATCAATGTCATAAGGCCAGTAGAAGCAAAATGAGTGGATTCAGGTTCGATGATTCTAAGTGAAATAAGTCACACAGAAAAAGAAACTTATCATAAGATATCACTTATGAAGATCCTGTAAACATGGCTACACATGGACTGAGTTAGGAAAGAGAACAGTGTCTCACATTTAGAAAACACTCTTATGCCTGCTTAAGGGTGAAGGAGAGGTGGGGGAGATGCATAAAACCAGAGTTTTATATAAGCACAGATACCGTCACAAAAACCAACTATGGAATAGACAAAACCTACACCTTCCTCAGTGAAAGGGACTCAAAACCCCATATTTCCCGCAGAGGAATACATCTGACTAGTAAGAATCTTAAAACCTATGTATTGATATGTCTCCATAAGGGAATCAAGTGTGTCTAGACTGGCATAAACATGGCAGCGAGAATCAGCTCAAACCCACTATAAAAAGGAATTTCAAAAACAAAACAAAAAAACTGGGAAATTCTTTACAATTCCTTCAGGGTCGCTGATGAAACGTTGAATGACCGTATCTACAGTGACAGCTGGATGTGGCATAAGGCTGGACACTTGGGACTGAGAGGATTGGTGAGATTGGGTGAGCAAATGCAGACCCTTTAAAGCAATAATGCATGGCAACCATTCCATGGGTCCCACTCTGCAGGTTGAAGAGAATATTACTACAGCAATAACATATACAGGAAATCTAGAGAATGGACACACTGTGAATACGAAAGGTTTCTACAACTCAACGAATAGTCCCTCTCCTGGTGCTCCGGTTTGACTTTCCAACTGCTTTACTATCAATCTCCCAACTTGGAGAGACAGCCCCTTTAACATCCTGGTTCACACACGTTGCCAAATTGGCAGAGGATGAAAGGCATGAGGGAGAACCAATGAGAGAGTAGCTGTTAGGCATTTGGACGGTCACATGTCAATCTAATTTCCCGGCAGGAAGAAGAATTAACCAAAGTCTCAGCCACCCACCGGGAACCAGTATAGGTCCTGCACCAAAATTTTGGACTTGCGGTCAGTTCACAAAAAACGAGTTGAAAAATGGAGCTCAGGGGCACAGCAATTCACAAACTGACAGAATAATAAAGGAAAACTATCGTCTAAAAATCTGTTGAGGGAAGGCAACGAGGTGGACTTGAAATCGAGGCAGAATAGCAGGAAACAGATTTCAAGAGGTACATTGGAATCGCCTTTAAAGCACACGAAGAGGGGCACAACTTCGACAATGATGCACTTGGCCAAAAAGGGCGTATTCGTTTTCTCCTGAAGATATTCAGGAGAAAACGCATACGCCTTTTTTGGCCAAGCAAGCAAGAAGGCAATGCAAATTGGCACTACAAAGAAGTATCACTTCCCACCGGTCAAAAGGGACATGCAAAAAATATGTAAAAACCAGAAAGGCAAGAGAGGCCCTGGAGAACAGGGAGCCTTGTTATGCTGATGGGCGGGATGTAAATTGCCAACTGCCTCCCTGGAGGAGTGTATTGTGTTCCCTAAAACAAGTAAAGAACAGAGCTACAGAGCCAAGGGCACTTCCAGTCTAGGGAATAAACCTTGGGAAAACTGAAAAACAATAATACAGAGCCACCCCAAAATTTAGGGCGGCACTGCCTACAAGAACTTCAACTTGGGTACACCTTAAATATCCCAGGAAATATAAAAATGGTTCAAAAATTTGTGGTACATACGTACGATGGAATATCCCTCAGACATGAAATCAATGTCATAAGACCAGTAGCAGCAAAATGAGTGGATTCAGGTACGATGATTCTAAGTGAACAAAGTCACACAGAAACAGAAACTTATCATAAGATATCACTTATGATGATCATGTCAACATGGCTACACCTGAACTTAGATAGGAAAGAGAACAGAGTCTCACATTTAGAAAACACTCTTATTCCTTCTTAAGGGGGAATGAGAGGTGGGGTGATGCATAAAACCAGAGTTTGATATAAGCACAGGTACTGTTCCAAAAACCAACTATGGAATACAGAAGACATACACCTTCCTCAGTGAAAGGGACACAAAACCCCATATTTCCCACAGAGGAATATATGTGACTAGTAAGAATCTTAAAACCTATGTATTGATATGACACCATAAGGGAATCAAGTGTTTCTAGACTGGCATAAACATGGCAGCGAGAATCAGCCTAAACTCACTATAAAAAGGAATTTAAAAAACAAAACAAAAAAAAAACATGGAAATTCTTTACAATTCCTTCAGTCTCTGATGAACCCTGGAATGACCCTAACTACAATGACACCTGGATATGGCATAAGGCTGGACACTTGGGAATGAGAGAATTGGTGGCATTGGGTGAGCAAATGCAGACCCTTTAAAGCAATAACGCATGGCACCCATTCCATGGGTCCCAACTCTCCAGGTTGAAGGGAATATTACTAGAGCTATAACATGTAAAGGAAACCTAGAGAATGGACACAGTGTGAATACGAAAGGTTTCTAAAACTCAACTAATAGTCCCTCTCCTGGTGCTCACGTTTGACTTTCAAACTGCTTTACTATCAATCTCCCAACGTAGAGTGACAGCACATTTAACCTCCTGGTTCGCACACGTTGCCAATTAGGCAGAGGATGAAAGGGAAGAGGGAGAACCAATGAGAGAGTAGCTTTTTGCATTTGGACGGGCACATGTCACTCTAATTTCCTGGCAGGAAGAAGAATTAACCAAAGTCTCAGCCACCCACTGGGAACCAGTATAGCTACTGAACCAAAATATTGGTCTTGCGTTCATCTCACAAAAAAGGAGTTGAAAAATGGAGCTCAGGGGCACAGCAATTCACAAACTGGCACAATAATAAAGGACAACTATCATCCAAAAATCTGTTGACGGAAGGCATTGAGGCAGCTTGAAAGCGAGGCAGAATAGCAGGAAAGTGATTTCAAGAGGTATGTTGGAATCGCCTTTAAAGCACAGGAAGATGGGCACAACTTCGACAATGATGCACTTGGCCAAATAGGGCATATGCGTTTTCTCCTGATTATATTTAGGAGATAACGCATATGCCCTTTTTGGCCAAGCAAGCAAGTGGACAATGCAAATCTGCACTACAAAGAAGTATCACTTCCCACCGGTCAAAAGGGACATCCACAAAATGTGTAAAAACCAGAAAGGCAAGACAGGCCCTGGAGAACAGGGAGCCTTGTTATGCTGATGGGCGGTATGTAAATTGCCAACTCCCTCTCTGGAGGAGAGCATTGTGTTCCCTAAAACAAGTAAAGAACAGAGCTACAGAGCCACGGGCACTTCCAGTCTAGGGAATATACCTTGAGAAAACTGAAAATCAATAAGACAGAGCCACACCAAAATTTAGGGCTGCACTGCTTACAAGAACCTCAACTTGGGTACACCTTAAATATCCCAGGAAATATAAAATTGGTTCAAAATATTGTGGTACTTACGTACGATGGAATATCCCTCAGCCATGAAATCAATGTCATAAGACCAGTAGCAGCAAAATGAGTGGATTCCGGTTCGATGATTCTAAGTGAAATAAGTCACACAGAAAAAGCAACTTATCATAAGATATCACTTATGAAGATCCTGTAAACATGGCTACACTTGAACTTAGCTAGGAAAGAGAACAGAGTCTCACATTTAGAAAACACTCTTATGCCTGCTTAAGGGGGAAGGAGAGGTGGGGGATGCATAAAACCGGAGTTTGATATAAGCACAGGTAACGTTCCAAAAACCAACTATGGAATAGACAAGACCTACACCTTCCTCAGTGAAAGGGACTCAAAACCCCATATTTCCCGCAGAAGAATATATCTGACAAGTAAGAATCTTAAAACCTATGTATTGATATGTCTCTGTAAGGGAATCAAGTGTGTCTAGACTGGCATAAACATGGCAGCGAGAATCAGCTGAAATCCACTATCAAAAGGAACTTCACAAACAAAACAAAAAAAACAGGGAAATTCTTTACAATTCCTTCAGGGTCTCTGATGAAACCTGGAATAACCCTATCTACAAGGACAGCTGCATGTGGCATAAGGCTGGACCCTTGGGACTGAGAGGATTGGTGAGATTGTGTGAGCAAATGCAGACCCTTTAAAGCAATAATGCATGGCACCCAGTCCTTGGGTCCCAACTCTCCAGGTTAAAGGGAATATTACTACAGCTATAACATGTACGGGAAACCTAGAGAATGGACACACTGTGAATACGAACGGTTTCTAAAACTCAACGAATAGTCCCTCTCCTGGTGCTCAGGTGTGACTTTCCAACTGATTTACTATCAATCTCCCAACTTGGAGAGACAGCCCCTTTAACCTCCTGGTTCGCACACATTGAAAATTTGGCAGAGGATGAAAGGGAAGAGGGAGAACCAATGAGAGAGTAGCTGTTAGGCATTTGGACGGGCACATGTCACTCTAATTTCACTGGAGGAAGAAGAATTAACCAAAGTCTCAGCCACCCACGGGGAACAAGTAGAGGTCCTGAACCAAAATTTTGCATTTGCGGTCAGCTCACAAAAAATGAGTTGAAAAATGGGGCTCAGGGCACAGCAATTCACAAACTGGAAGATTAATAAAGGACAACTATCATCCAAAAATCTGTTGAGGGAAGGCAACGAGGTGGACATGAAATCGAGGCAGAATAGCAGGAAACAGATTTCAAGAGGTATGTTGGAATCGCCTTTAAAGCACAGGAAGAGGGGCACAACTTCGACAATGATGCACTTGGCCAAAAAGGGCGTTTGCATTTTCTCCTGAATATATTCAGGAGAAAACGCATACGCCCTTTTTGGCCTAGCAAGCAAGCAGGCAATGCAAATCTGCACTACAAAGAAGTATCACTTCCCACCGGTCAAAAGGGACATCCGCAAAATGTGTAAAAACCAGAAAGGCAAGACAGGCCCTGGAGAACAGGGAGCATTGTTATGCTGATGGGCAGGATGCAAATTGCCAACTGCCTCTCTGGTGGAGTGAACTGTGTTCCCTAAAACAAGTAAACAACAGAGCTACAGAGCCAAGGGCACTTCCAGTCTAGGGAATATACCTTGGGAAAACTGAAAATCAATAAGACAGAGCCACCCCAACATTTAGGGCTGCACTGCTTACAAGAACCTCAACTTGGGTACACCTTAAATATCCCAGGAAATATAAAATTGGTTCAAAATATTGTTGTACTTACGTACGATGGAATATCCCTCAGCCATGAAATCAATGTCATAAGACCAGTAGCAGCAAAATGAGTGGATTCAGGTTCGATGATTCTAAGTGAAATAAGTCACACAGAAAAAGCAACTTATCATAAGATATCACTTATGAAGATCCTGTAAACATGGCTACACTTGAACTGAGCTAGGAAAGAGAACATAGTCTCACATTTAGAAAACACTCTTATGCCTGCTTAAGGGGGAAGGAGAGGTGGGGTGATGCATAAAACCAGAGTTTGATATAAGCACAGGTACCGTTCCAAAAACCAACTATGGAATAGACAAGACCTACACCTTCCTCAGTAAAAGGGACTCAAAACCCCATATTTCCCGCAGAAGAATATATCTGACAAGTAAGAATCTTAAAACCTATGTATTGATATGTCTCTGTAAGGGAATCAAGAGTGTCTAGACTGGCATAAGCATGGCAGCGAGAATCAGCTCAAACCCACTATAAAAAGGAATTTCAAAAACAAAACAAAGAAACAGGCAAATTCTTTCCAATTCCTTCAGGGTCTCTGATGAAACCTGGAATGACCCTACCTACAATGACAGCTGGATGTTACATAAGGCTGGACACGTGGCACTGAGAGGATTGGTGAGATTGGGTGAGCAAATGCAGACCCTTCAAAGCAATAATGCATGGCACACATTACATGCGTCCCAACTCTCCAAGTTGAAGGGTATATTACTACAACTATAACATGTACCGGAAACCTAGAGAATGGACACACTGTGAACAAGAAAAGTTTCTAAAACTCAACTAATACTCCGTCTCCTGGTGCTCATGTTTGACACTGCAACTGCTTTACTATCAATCTCCCAACTTAGAGACAGCACATTTAACCCCCTTGTTGGCACACGTTGCCAATTTGGCACAGGATGAAAGGGAAGAGGGAGAACCAATGAGAGAGTAGTTGTTTGGCATTTGGAAGGGCATATGTCACTCTAATTTCCCGGCAGGAAGAAGAATTAACCAAAGTCTCAGCCACCCACCGGGAACCCATATACGTCCTGAACCAAAATATTGGTCTTGCGTTCAGCTCACAAAAAACGAGTTGCAAAATGGGGCTCAGGGGCACAACAATTCACAAACTGGCAGAGTAATAAAGGACAACTATCATCCAAAAATCTGTTGAGGGAAGGCAGCGAGGTAGACTTGAAAGCTAGGCAGAATAGCAGGAAACAGATTTCAAGAGGTACGTTGGAATTGCCTTTAAAGCACAGGAAAAGGGGCACAACTTCGACAATGATGCACTTGGCCAAAAAGGGCGTATGCATTTTCTCCTGAATATATTTAGGAGAGAACTCATATGCCCGTTTTGGCCAAGCAAGCAAGCGGACAATGCAAATCTGCAATACAAAGAAGTATCTCTTCCCACCGGTACAAAAGGGACATCCACAAAATGTGTAAAAACCAGAAAGGCAAGACAGGCCCTGGAGAACAGGGAGCCTTGTTATGCTGATGGGCGGGATGTAAATTGCCAACTGCCTCTCTGGAGGAGTGCATTGGGTTCCCTAAAACAAGTAAACAACAGATCTACAGAGCCAAGGGCACTTCCAGTCTAGGGAATATACCTTGGGAAAACTGAAAATCAATAAGACACAGCCACCTCAAAATTTAGGGCTGCACTGCTTACAAGAACCTCAACTTGGGTACACCTTAAATATCCCAGGAAATATAAAAATGGCTCAAAAAATTGTGGTACTTATGTACGATGGAATATCCGTCAGGCATGAAATCAATGTCATAAGACCAGTAGCAGCAAAATGAGTGGAATGAGGTTCGATGATTCTAAGTGAAATAAGTCACACAGAAAAAGCAAGTTATCATAAGATATCACTTACGAAGATCCTGTAAACATGGCTACACTTGAACTGAGCTAGGAAAGAGAACAGAGTCTCACATTTGGAAAACACTCTTATGCCTGCTTAAGGGGGAAGGAGAGGTGGGGTGATGCATAAAACCAGAGTTTGATATAAGCACGGGTACCGTTCCAAAAACCAACTATGGAATAGACAAGACCTACACCTTCCACAGTGAAAGGGACTCAAAACCCCATATTTCCCGAAGAAGAATATATCTGACTAGTAAAAATCTTAAAACCTATGTATTGATATGTCTCTGTAAGGGAATCAAGTGTCTAGACTGGCATAAACATGGCAGCGAGAATCAGCTGAAATCCACTATCAAAAGGAATTTCACAAACAAAACAAAAAAACAGGCAAATTCTTTACAATTCCTTCAGGGTCTCTGATGAAATCTGGAATGACCCTATCTACAACGACCGCTGGATGTGGCATAAGGCTGGACACTTGGGACTTAGAGGATTGGTGAGATTGGGTGAGCAAATGCAGACCTTGTAAACCAATAATGCATGGCACCCATTCCATGGGTCCCAACTCTGCGGGTTGAAGGGAATATTAATACAGCTATAACATGTACAGGAAACGTAGAGAATGGACACACTGTGAATACAAAAGGTTTCTAAAACTCAACGAATAGTCCCTCTCCTGGTGTTCCGGTTTGACTTTCCCACTGCTTTACTATCAATCTGCCAAATTGGAGAGACATCCCTTTTAAGCTCCTGGTACACACACGTTGCCAATTTGGCAGAGGATGAAAGGAAAGGGGGAGAACCAATGACAGAGTAGCTGTTAGGCATTTAGACGGGCATATGTCACTCTAATTTCACGGTAGGAAGAAGAATTAACCAAAGTCTCAGCCTCCCACGGGGAACAAGTAGAGGTCCTGAACCAAAATTTTGGACGTGCGGTCAGCTCACAAAAAATAAGTTGAATAATGGGGCTCAGGGCACAGCAATTCACAAACTGGAAGAGTAATAAAGGACAACTATCATCCAAAAATCTGTTGAGGGAAGGGAACGAGGCGGAGTTGAAATCGAGGCAGAATAGCAGGAAACAGATTTCAAGAGGTACGTTGGAATCGCCTTTAAAGCACAGGAAGAGTGGAACAACTTCGACAATGATGCACTTGGCCAAAAAGGGCGTATGCGTTTTCTCTTGAATATATTCAGGAGAAAACGCATACGCCCTTTTTGGCCAAGCAAGCAAGCGGGCAATGCAAATCTGCACTACAATGAAGTATCACTTCCCACCGGTCAAAAGGGACACCCGCAAAATGTGTAAAAACCAGAAAGGCAAGACAGGCCCTGGAGAACAGGGAGCCTTTTTATGCTGATGGGCGGGATGTAAATTGCCAACTGCCTCTATGGAGGAGTGCATTGTGTTCCCTAAAACAAGTAAACAACAGAGCTACAGAGCCAAGGGCACTACCAGTCTAGGGAATATACCTTGGGAAAACTGAAAATCAATAAGACAGAGCCACCCCAAAATTTACGGCTGCACTGCTCACAATAACCTCAACTTCGGTACACCTTAAATATCCCAGGAAATATAAAAATGGTTCAAAAAATTGTGGTACTTACGTACGATGGAATATCCCTCAGCCATGAAATCAATGTCATAAGACCAGTAGCAACAAAATGAGTGGATTCTGTTATGATGATTCTAAGTGAAATAAGACACACAGAAAAAGAAATTTATCATAAGATATCACTTATGAAGAACCTGTAAACATGGCTACACTTGAACTTAGCTAGGAAAGAGAACAGAGTCTCACATTTGGAAAACACTCTTATGCCTGCTTAAGGGGGAAGGAGAGGTGGGGTGATGCATAAAACCAGAGTTTCATATAAGCACACCTACCGTTCCGAAAACCAACTATGGAATAGACAAGACCTACACATTCCTCAGTGAAAGGGACTGAAAAGCCCATATTTCCCGCAGAAGAATATATCTGACTAGTAAGAATCTTAAAACCTATGTATTGATATGTCTCTGTAAGAGAATCAAGTGTGTCTAGACTGGCATAAACTTGGCAGCGAGAATCAGCTGAAACCCACTATCAAAAGGAATTTCACAAACAAAACAAAAAAACAGGGAAATTCTTTACAATTCCTTCAGGGTCTCTGATGAAACCTGGAATGACCCTATCTACAACGACAGCTGGATGTGGCATAATGCTGGACACTTGGGACTGAGAGGATTGGTGAGATTGCGTGAGCAAATGCAGACCTTGTAAACCAATAATGCATGACACCCATTCCATTGGTCCCAACTCTGCGGGTTGAAGGGAATATTAATACAGCTATAACATGTACAGGAAACCTAGAGAATGGACACACTGTGAATACAAAAGGTTTCTAAAACTCAACGAATAGTCCCTCTCCTGGTGTTCCTGTTTGACTTTCCAACTGCTTTACTATCAATCTCCCAACTTGGAGAGACACCACTTTTAACCTCCTGGTACACACACGTTGCCAATTTGGCAGAGGATGAAAGGAAAGGGGGAGAACCAATGACAGAGTAGCTGTTAGGCATTTAGACGGGCACATGTCACTCTAATTTCACGGGAGGAAGAAGAACTAACCAAAGTCTCAGCCTCCCACGGGTAAAAAGTAGAGGTCCTGAACCAAAATTTTGGACTTGCGGTCAGCACACAAAAAATGAGTTGAAAAATGGGGCTCAGGGCACAGCAATTCACAAACTGGAAGAGTAATAAAGGACAACTATCATCCAAAAATCTGTTGAGGGAAGGCAACGAGGCGGAGTTGAAATTGAGGCAGAATACCAGGAAACAGATTTCAAGAGGTATGTTGGAATCGCCTTTAAAGCACAGGAAGAGGGGCACAATTTCGACAATGATGCACTTGGCCAAAAAGGGCATATGCGTTTTCTCCTGAATATATTCAGGAGAAAACGCATACGCCCTTTTTGGCAAACCAAGCAAGCGGGCAATGCAAATCTGCAATACAAAGAAGTATCACTTCCCACCGGTCAAAAGGGACATCCACAAAATGTGTAAAACCCAGAAAGGCAAGACAGGCCCTGGAGAACAGGGAGCCTTGTTATGCTAATGGGCTGGATGTAAATGGCCAACTGCCTCTCTGGAGGAGTGCACTATGTTCCCTAAAACAAGTAAACAACAGAGCTACAGAGCCAAGGGCACTTCCAATCTAGGGAATATACCTTGGGAAAACTGAAAGTCAATAAGCCAGAGCCACCGCAAAATTTAGGGCTGCACTGCTTACAGAAACCTCAACTTGGGTACACCTTAAATATCCCAGGAAATATAAAAATGGTTCAAAAATTTGTGGTACTTCCGAACGATGGAATATCCCTCAGCCATGAAATCAATGTCATAAGACCAGTAGCAGCAAAATGGGTGGATTCAGGTACGATGATTCTAAGTGAAATAAGTCACACAGAAAAAGAAACTTATCATAAGATATCACTTATGAAGATCCTGTAAACATGGCTACAATTGAACTGAGTTAGGAAAGAGAACAGTGTCTCACATTTAGAAAACACTCTTATGCCTGCTTAAGGGGGAAGGAGAGGTGGGGTGCTGCATAAAACCAGAGTTTGATATAAGCACAGGTACCGTTCCAAAAACCAACTATGGAATAGACAAGACCTACACCTTCCTCAGTGAAAGGGACTCAAAATCCCATATTTCCCGCAGAGGAATATATCTGACTAGTAAGAATCTTAAAACCTATGTATTGATATGTCTCCGTAAGGGAATCAAGTGTGTCTAGAATGGCATAAACATGGCAGCGAGAATCAGCTCAAACCCACTATAAAAAGGAATTTCAAAAACAAAACAAAAAAACTGGGAAATTCTTTACAATTCCTTCAGGGTCTCTGATGAAACCTGGAATGACCCTATCTACAACGACAGCTGGATGTGGCATAAGGCTGGATAATTGGGACTGAGAGGATTGGTGAGATTGGTGAGCAAATGCAGACCCTTTAAAGCAATAATGCCTGGCACCCATTCCATGGGTCCCTACTCTCCAGGTTGAAAAGAATATTACTACAGTTATAACATGTACGGGAAACCTAGAGAACGGACACACTGTGAATACGAAAGGATTCTAAAACTCAACGAATAGTCCCTCTCCTGGTGCTCCGGTTTGACTTTCCATCTGCTTTACTATCAATCTCCCAACTTAGAGAGACAGACCCTTTAACCTCCTGGTTCACACAGGTTGCCAATTTGGCAGAGGATGAAAGGGAATAGGGAGAACCAATGAGAGAGTAGCTGTTAGGCATTTGGACGGGCACATATCACTGTAATTTCCCGGCAGGAAGAAGAATTAACCAAAGTCTCAGCCCCACACCGGGAACCAGCATAGGTCCTGAACCAAAATTTTGGACTTGCGGTCAGCTCACCAAAAACGAGTTGAAAAATGGAGCTCAGGGGCACAGCCATTCACAAACTGGCCGAGTAATAAAGGACAACTATCGTCCAAAAATCTGTTGAGGGAAGGCAACGAGGCGGACTTGAAAGCGAGGCAGAATAGCAGGAAACAGATTTCAAGAGGTACGTTGGAATCGCCTTTAAAGCACAGGAAGAGGGGCACAACTTCGACAATGATGCACTTGGCCAAAAAGGGCGTATGCGTTTTCTCCTGAATATATTCAGGAGAAAACGCATATGCCCTTTTCAGCCAAGCAAGCAAGCGGGCAATGCAAATCTGCTCTACAAAGAAGTATCACTTCCCACCTGTCAAAAGGGACATCCACAAAATGTGTAAAAACCAGAAAGGCAAGACAGGCCCTGGAGAACAGGGAGCCTTGTTATGCTGACGGGCGGGATGTAAATTGCCAACTGCCTCTCTGGAAGACTGCATTGTGTTCCCTAAAACAAGTAAAGAACAGAGCTACAGAGCCAAGGGCACTTCCAGTCTAGGGAATATACCTTGGGAAAACTGAAAATCAATAAGACAGAGCCACCCCAAAATTCAGGGCTGCACTGCTTACAAGGACCTCAACTTGGGTACACCTTAAATATCCCAGGAAATATAAAAATGGTTCAAAAAATTGTGGTACTTACGTACGATGGAATATCCCTCAGCCATGAAATCAATGTCATAAGACCAGTAGCAGCAAAATGGGTGGATTCAGGTACGATGATTCTAAGTGAAATAAGTCACACAGAAAAAGAAACTTATCATAAGATATCACTTATGAAGATCCTGTAAACATGGCTACACTTGAACTGAGTTAGGAAAGAGAACAGTGTCTCACCTTTAAAAAACACTCTTATGCCTGCTTAAGGCGGAAGGAGAGGTGGGGTGATGCATAAAACCAGAGTTTGATATAAGCACAGGTACCGTTCCAAAAACCAACTATGGAATAGACAAGACCTACACCTTCCTCAGTGAAAGGGACTCAAAACCCCATATTTCCCGCAGAGGAATATATCTGACTAGTAAGAATCTTAAAACCTATGTATTGATATGTCTCCGTAAGGGAATCAAGTGTGTCTAGACTGGCATAAACATGGCAGCGAGAATCAGCTCAAACCCACTATAAAAAGGAATTTCAAAAACAAAACAAAAAAACTGGGAAATTCTTTACAATTCCTTCAGGGTCTCTGATGAAACCTGGAATGACCCTTTCTACAACGACAGCTGGAGGTGGCATAAGGCTGGACACTTGGGACTGAGAGGATTGGTGAGATTGGGTGAGCAAATGCAGTCCCTTTAAAGCAATAATGCCTGGCACCCATTCCATGGGTCCCAACTCTCCAGGTTGAAGGGAATATTACTACAGCTATAACATGTACGGGAAACCTAGAGAACGGACACACTGTGAATACGAAAGATTTCTAAAACTCAACGAATAGACCCTCCCATGGTGCTCCGGTTTGACTTTCCATCTGCTTTACTATCAATCTCCCAACTTGGAGAGACAGCCCCTTTAACCTCCTGGTTCGCACAGGTTTCCAATTTGGCAGAGGATGAAAGGGAAGAGGGAGAACCAATGAGAGAGTAGCTGTTAGACATTTGGACGGGCACATATCACTCTAACTTCCCGGCAGGAAGAAGAATTAACCAAAGTCTCAGCCCCGCACAGGGAACCAGCATAGGTCCTGAACCAAAATTTTGGACTTGCGATCAGCTCACCGAAAACGAGTTGAAAAATGGAGCTCAGGGGCACAGCAATTCACAAACTGGCCGAGTAATAAAGGACAACTATCGTCCAAAAATCTGTTGAGGGAAGGCAACGAGGCGGACTTGAAAGCGAGGCAGAATAGCAGGAAACAGATTTCAAGAGGTATGTTGGAATCGCCTTTAAAGCACAGGAAGAGGGGCAACACTTCGACAATGATGCACTTGGCCAAAAAGGGCGTATGCGTTTTCTCCTGAATATATTCAGGAGAAAACGCATACGGCATTTTTGACCAAGCAAGCAAGCGGACAATGCAAATCTGCACTACAAAGATGTATCACTTCCCACCGGTCAAAAGGGACAACCACAAAATGTGTAAAAACTAGAAAGGCAAGACAGGCCATGGAGAACAGGGAGCCTTGTTATGCTGATGGGCGGGATGTAAATTGCCAACTGCCTCTCTGGAGGAGTACATTGTGTTCCCTAAAACAAGTAAAGAACAGAGCTACAGAGGCAAGGGCACTTCCAGTCTAGGGAATATACCTTGGGAAAACTGAAAATCAATAAGACAGAGCCACCCCAATATTTAGGGCTGCACTGCTTACAAGGACCTCAACTTGGGTACACCTTAAATATCCCAGGAAATATAAAAATGGTTCAAAAAATTGTGGTACTTACGTACGATGGAATATCCCTCAGCCATGAAATCAATGTCATAAGACCAGTAGCAGCAAAATGGGTGGATTCAGGTACGATGATTCTAAGTGAAATAAGTCACACAGAAAAAGAAACTTATCATAAGATATCACTTATGAAGATCCTGTAAACATGGCTACACTTGAACTGAGTTAGGAAAGAGAACAGTGTCTCACATTTAGAAAACACTCTTATGGCTGCTTAAGGGGGAAGGAGAGGAGGGGTGATGCATAAAACCAGAGTTTGATATAAGCAGAGGTACCGTTCCAAAAACCAACTATGGAATAGACAAGACCTACACCTTCCTCAGTGAAAGGGACTCAAAACCCCATATTTCCCACAGAGGAATATATCTGACTAGTAAGAATCTTAAAACCTATGTATTGATATGTCTCCGTAAGGGAATCAAGTGATTCTAGACTGGCATAAACATGGCAGCGAGAATCCGCTCAAACCCACTATAAAAAGGAATTTCAAAAACAAAACAAAAAAACTGGGAAATTCCTTACAATTCCTTCAGGGTCTCTGATGAAAGCTGGAACGACCCTATCTACAACGACAGCTGGATGTGGCATAAGGCTGGACACTTGGGACTGAGAGGATTGGTGAGATTGGGTGAGCAAATGCAGACCCTTTAAAGCAATAATGCATGGCACCCATTCCATGGGTCCGAACTCTCCAGGTTGAAGGGAATATTACTACAGCTATAACATGTGTGGGAAACCTAGAGAACGGACACACTGTGAATACGAAAGGTTTCTAAAACTCAAAGAATAAACCCTCTCCTGGTGCTCCGGTTTGACTTTCCGTCTGCTTTACTATCAACCTCCCAACTTGGAGAGACAGCCCCTTTAACCTCTTGGTTCGCACAGGTTGCCAATTTGGCAGAGGATGAAAGGGAAGAGGGAGAACCAATGAGAGAGTAGCTGTTAGGCATTTGGACGGGCACATATCACTGTAATTTCCCGGCAGGAAGAAGAATTAACCAAATTCTCAGCCACCCACCGGGAACCAGTATAGGTCCTGAACCAAAATTTTGGACTTGCGGTCAGCTCACCAAAAACGAGTTGAAAAATGGAGCTCAGGGGCACAGCAATTCACAAACTGGCCGAGTAATAAAGGACAACTATCGTCCAAAAATCTGTTGAGGGAAGGCAACGAGGCGGACTTGAAAGCGAGGCAGAATAGCAGGAAACAGATTTCAAGAGGTACGTTGGAATCACCTTTAAAGCACAGGAAGAGGGGCACAACTTCGACAATGATGCACTTGGCCAAAAAGGGCGTATGCATTTTCTCCTGAATATATTCAGGAGAAAACACATACACCCTTTTTGGCCAAGCAAGCAAGCGGGCAATGCAAATCTGCACTACAAAGAAGTATCACTTCCCACCGGTCAAAAGGGACATCCACAAAATGTGTAAGAACAAGAAAGGCAAGACAGGCCCTGGAGAACAGGGAGCCTTGTTATGCTGATGGGCGGGATGTAAATTGCCAACTGCCTCTCTGGAGGAGTGCATTCTGTTCCCTAAAACAAGTAAAGAACAAAGCTACAGAGCCAAGGGCACTACCAGTCTAGGGAATATACCTTGGGAAAACTGAAAATCAATAAGACAGAGCCACCCCAAAATTTAGGGCTGCACTGCATACAAGGACCTCAACTTGGATACACCTTAAGTATCCCAGAAAATATAAACATGGTTCAAAAAATTGTGGTACTTACGTACGATGGAATATCCCTCAGCCATGAAATCAATGTCATAAGACCAGTAGCAGCAAAATGGGTGGATTCAGGTACGATGATTCTAAGTGAAATAAGTCACACAGAAAAAGAAACTTATCATAAGATATCACTTATGAAGATCCTGTAAACATGGCTACACTTGAACTGAGTTAGGAAAGAGAACAGTGTCTCACATTTAGAAAACACTCTTATACCTGCTTAAGGGGGAAGGAGAGGTGGGGTGATGCATAAAACCAGAGTTTGATATAAGCACAGGTACCGTTCCAAATACCAACTATGGAATAGACAAGACCTACACCGTCCTCAGTGAAAGGGACTCAAAACACCATATTTCCTGCAGAGGAAAATATCTGACTAGTAAGAATCTTAAAACCTATGTATTGATATGTCTCCGTAAGGGAATCAAGTGTGTCTAGACTGGCATAAACATGGCAGCGAGAATCAGCTCAAACCCACTATAAAAAGGAATTTCAAAAACAAAACAAAAAAACTGGGAAATTCTTTGCAATTCCTTCAGGGTCTCTGATGAAGGCTGGAAAGACCCTATCTACAACGACAGCTGGATGTGGCATAAGGAGGGACACTTGGGACTGAGACGATTGGTGAGATTGGGTGAGCAAATGCAGACCCTTTAAAGCAATAATGCATGGCACCCATTCCATGGGTCCGAACTCTCCAGGTTGAAGGGAATATTACTACAGCTATAACATGTGCGGGAAACCTAGAGAATGGACACACTGTGAATACGAAAGGTTTCTAAAACTCAACGCATAGTCCCTCTCCTGGTGCTCCGGTTTGACTTTCCGTCTGCTTTACTATCAACCTCCCAACTTGGAGAGACAGCCCCTTTAACCTCTTGGTTCGCACAGGTTGCCAATTTGGCAGAGGATGAAAGGGAAGAGGGAGAACCAATGAGAGAGTAGCTGTTAGGCATTTGGACGGGCACATATCACTGTAATTTCCCGGCAGGAAGAAGAATTAACCAAATTCTCAGCCACCCACCGGGAACCAGTATAGGTCCTGAACCAAAATTTTGGACTTGCGGTCAGCTCACCAAAAACGAGTTGAAAAATGGAGCTCAGGGGCACAGCAATTCACAATCTGGCCGAGTAATAAAGGACAACTATCGTCCAAAAATCTGTTGAGGGAAGGCAACGAGGCGGACTTGAAAGCGAGGCAGAATAGCAGGAAACAGATTTCAAGAGGTACGTTGGAATCGCCTTTAAAGCACAGGAAGAGGGGCACAACTTCGACAATGATGCACTTGGCCACAAAGGGCGTATGCGTTGTCTCCTGAATATATTCAGGAGAAAACGCATACGCCCTTTTTGGCCAAGCAAGCAAGCGGGCAATGCAAATCTGCACTACAAAGAAGTATCACTTCCCACCGGTCAAAAGGGACATCCACAAAATGTGTAAGAACAAGAAAGGCAAGACAGGCCCTGGAGAACAGGGAGCCTTGTTATGCTGATGGGCGGCATGTAAATTGCCAACTGCCTCTCTGGAGGAGTGCATTCTGTTCCCTAAAACAAGTAAAGAACAGAGCTACAGAGGCAAGGGCACTACCAGTCTAGGGAATATACCTTGGGAAAACTGAAAATCAATAAGACAGAGCCACCCCAAAATTTAAGGCTGCACTGCATACAAGGACCTCAACTTGGATACACCTTAAGTATCCCGGAAAATATAAACATGGTTCAAAAAATTGTGGTACTTACGTACGATGGAATATCCCTCAGCCATGAAATCAATGTCATAAGACCAGTAGCAGCAAAATGGGTGGATTCAGGTACGATGATTCTAAGTGAAATAAGTCACACAGAAAAAGAAACTTATCATAAGATATCACTTATGAAGATCCTGTAAACATGGCTACACTTGAACTGAGTTAGGAAAGAGAACAGTGTCTCACATTTAGAAAACACTCTTATACCTGCTTAAGGGGGAAGGAGAGGTGGGGTGATGCATAAAACCAGAGTTTGATATAAGCACAGGTACCGTTCCAAAAACCAACTATGGAATAGACAAGACCTACACCATCCTCAGTGAAAGGGACTCAAAACCCCATATTTCCCGCAGGGGAAAATATCTGACTAGTAAGAATCTTAAAACCTATGTATTGATATGTCTCCGTAAGGGAATCAAGTGTGTCTAGACTGGCATAAACATGGCAGCGAGAATCAGCTCAAACCCACTATAAAAAGGAATTTCAAAAACAAAACAAAAAAACCTGGAAATTCTTTGCAATTCCTTCAGGGTCTCTGATGAAAGCTGGAATGACCCTATCTACAACGACAGCTGGATGTGGCATAAGGAGGGACACTTGGGACTGAGACGATTGGTGAGATTGGGTGAGCAAATGCAGACCCTTTAAAGCAATAATGCATGGCACCCATTCCATGGGTCCGAACTCTCCAGGTTGAAGGGAATATTACTACAGCTATAACATGTGCGGGAAACCTAGAGAACGGACACACTGTGAATACGAAAGGTTTCTAAAACTCAACGCATAGTCCGTCTCCTGGTGCTCCGGTTTGACTTTCCGTCTGCTTTACTATCAACCTCCCAACTTGGAGAGACAGCCCCTTTAACCTCTTGGTTCGCACAGGTTGCCAATTTGGCAGAGGATGAAAGGGAAGAGGGAGAACCAATGAGAGAGTAGCTGTTAGGCATTTGGACGGGCACATATCACTGTAATTTCCCGGCAGGAAGAAGAATTAACCAAATTCTCAGCCACCCACCAGGAACCAGTATAGGTCCTGAACCAAAATTTTGGACTTGCGGTCAGCTCACCAAAAACGAGTTGAAAAATGGAGCTCAGGGGCACAGCAATTCACAAACTGGCCGAGTAATAAAGGACAACTATCGTCCAAAAATCTGTTGAGGGAAGGCAACGAGGCGGACTTGAAAGCGAGGCAGAATAGCAGGAAACAGATTTCAAGAGGTACGTTGGAATCGCCTTTAAAGCACAGGAAGAGGGGCACAACTTCGACAATGATGCACTTGGCCAAAAAGGGCGTATGCGTTTTCTCCTGAATATATTCAGGAGAAAACGCATACGCCCTTTTTGGCCAAGCAAGCAAGCGGGCAATGCAAATCTGCACTACAAAGAAGTATCACTTCCCACCGGTCAAAAGGGACATCCACAAAATGTGTAAGAACAAGAAAGGCAAGACAGGCCCTGGAGAACAGGGAGCCTTGTTATGCTGATGGGCGGGATGTAAATTGCCAACTGCCTCTCTGGAGGAGTGCATTCTGTTCCCTAAAACAAGTAAAGAACAGAGCTACAGAGCCAAGGGCACTACCAGTCTAGGGAATATACCTTGGGAAAACTGAAAATCAATAAGACAGAGCCACCCCAAAATTTAGGGCTGCACTGCATACAAGGACCTGAACTTGGATACACCTTAAGTATCCCAGAAAATATAAACATGGTTCAAAAAATTGTGGTACTTACGTACGATGGAATATCCCTCAGCCATGAAATCAATGTCATAAGACCAGTAGCAGCAAAATGGGTGGATTCAGGTACGATGATTCTAAGTGAAATAAGTCACACAGAAAAAGAAACTTATCATAAGATATCACTTATGAAGATCCTGTAAACATGGCTACACTTGAACTGAGTTAGGAAAGAGAACAGTGTCTCACATTTAGAAAACACTCTTATACCGGCTTAAGGGGGAAGGAGAGGTGGGGTGATGCATAAAACCAGAGTTTGATATAAGCACAGGTACCGTTCCAAAAACCAACTATGGAATAGACAAGACCTACACCGTCCTCAGTGAAAGGGACTCAAAACCCCATATTTCCCGCAGGGGAAAATATCTGACTAGTAAGAATCTTAAAACCTATGTATTGATATGTCTCCGTAAGGGAATCAAGTGTGTCTAGACTGGCATAAACATGGCAGCGAGAATCAGCTCAAACCCACTATAAAAAGGAATTTCAAAAACAAAACAAAAAAACCTGGAAATTCTTTGCAATTCCTTCAGGGTCTCTGATGAAAGCTGGAATGACCCTATCTACAACGAAAGCTGGATGTGGCATAAGGAGGGACACTTGGGACTGAGACGATTGGTGAGATTGGGTGAGCAAATGCAGACCCTTTAAAGCAATAATGCATGGCACCCATTCCATGGGTCCGAACTCTCCAGGTTGAAGGGAATATTACTACAGCTATAACAAGTGCGGGAAACCTAGAGAACAGACACACTGTGAATACGAAAGGTTTCTAAAACTCAACGCATAGTCCCTCTCCTGGTGCTCCGGTTTGACTTTCCGTCTGCTTTACTATCAACCTCCCAACTTGGAGAGACAGCCCCTTTAACCTCTTGGTTCGCACAGGTTGCCAATTTGGCAGAGGATGAAAGGGAAGAGGGAGAACCAATGAGAGAGTAGCTGTTAGGCATTTGGACGGGCACATATCACTGTAATTTCCCGGCAGGAAGAAGAATTAACCAAATTCTCAGCCACCCACCGGGAACCAGTATAGGTCCTGAACCAAAATTTTGGACTTGCGGTCAGCTCACCAAAAACGAGTTGAAAAATGGAGCTCAGGGGCACAGCAATTCACAAACTGGCCGAGTAATAAAGGACAACTATCGTCCAAAAATCTGTTGAGGGAAGGCAACGAGGCGGACTTGAAAGGGAGGCACAATAGCAGGAAACAGATTTCAAGAGGTACGTTGGAATCGCCTTTAAAGCACAGGAAGAGGGGCACAACTTCGACAATGATGCACTTGGCCAAAAAGGGCGTATGCGTTTTCTCCTGAATATATTCAGGAGAAAACGCATACGCCCTTTTTGGCCAAGCAAGCAAGCGGGCAATGCAAATCTGCACTACAAAGAAGTATCACTTCCCACCGGTCAAAAGGGACATCCACAAAATGTGTAAGAACAAGAAAGGCAAGACAGGCCCTGGAGAACAGGGAGCCTTGTTATGCTGATGGGCGGGATGTAAATTGCCAACTGCCTCTCTGGAGGAGTGCATTCTGTTCCCTAAAACAAGTAAAGAACAGAGCTACAGAGCCAAGGGCACTACCAGTCTAGGGAATATACCTTGGGAAAACTGAAAATCAATAAGACAGAGCCACCCCAAAATTTAGGGCTGCACTGCATACAAGGACCTCAACTTGGATACACCTTAAGTATCCCAGAAAATATAAACATGGTTCAAAAAATTGTGGTACTTACGTACGATGGAATATCCCTCAGCCATGAAATCAATGTCATAAGACCAGTAGCAGCAAAATGGGTGGATTCAGGTACGATGATTCTAAGTGAAATAAGTCACACAGAAAAAGAACCTTATCATAAGATATCACTTATGAAGATCCTGTAAACATGGCTACACTTGAACTGAGTTAGGAAAGAGAACAGTGTCTCACATTTAGAAAACACTCTTATACCTGCTTAAGGGGGAAGGAGAGGTGGGGTGATGCATAAAACCAGAGTTTGATATAAGCACAGGTACCGTTCCAAAAACCAACTATGGAATAGACAAGACCTACACCGTCCTCAGTGAAAGGGACTCAAAACCCCATATTTCCCGCAGAGGAAAATATCTGACTAGTAAGAATCTTAAAACCTATGTATTGATATGTCTCCATAAGGGAATCAAGTGTGTCTAGACTGGCATAAACATGGCAGCGAGAATCAGCTCAAACCCACTATAAAAAGGAATTTCAAAAACAAAACAAAAACACTGGGAAATTCTTTACAATTCCTTCAGGGTCTCTGATGAAGGCTGGAATGACCCTATCTACAACGACAGCTGGATGTGGCATAAGGAGGGACACTTGGGACTGAGACGATTGGTGAGATTGGGTGAGCAAATGCAGACCCTTTAAAGCAATAATGCATGGCACCCATTCCATGGGTCCGAACTCTCCAGGTTGAAGGGAATATTACTACAGCTATAACAAGTGCGGGAAACCTAGAGAACGGACACACTGTGAATACGAAAGGTTTCTAAAACTCAACGCATAGTCCCTCTCCTGGTGCTCCGGTTTGACTTTCCGTCTGCTTTACTATCAACCTCCCACCTTGGAGAGACAGCCCCTTTAACCTCTTGGTTCGCACAGGTTGCCAATTTGGCAGAGGATGAAAGGGAAGAGGGAGAACCAATGAGAGAGTAGCTGTTAGGCATTTGGACGGGCACATATCACTGTAATTTCCCGGCAGGAAGAAGAATTAACCAAATTCTCAGCCACCCACCGGGAACCAGTATAGGTCCTGAACCAAAATTTTGGACTTGCGGTCAGCTCACCAAAAACGAGTTGAAAAATGGAGCTCAGGGGCACAGCAATTCACAAACTGGCCGAGTAATAAAGGACAACTATCGTCCAAAAATCTGTTGAGGGAAGGCAACGAGGCGGACTTGAAAGCGAGGCAGAATAGCAGGAAACAGATTTCAAGAGGTACGTTTGAATCACCTTTAAAGCACAGGAAGTGGGGCACAACTTCGACAATGATGCACTTGGCCAAAAAGGGCGTATGCGTTTTCTCCTGAATATATTCAGGAGAAAACGCATACGCCCTTTTTAGCCAAGCAAGCAAGCGGGCAATGCAAATCTGCACTACAAAGAAGTATCACTTCCCACCGGTCAAAAGGGACATCCACAAAATGTGTAAGAACAAGAAAGGCAAGACAGGCCCTGGAGAACAGGGAGCCTTGTTATGCTGATGGGCGGGATGTAAATTGCCAACTGCCTCTCTGGAGGAGTGCATTCTGTTCCCTAAAACAAGTAAAGAACAGAGCTACAGAGCCAAGGGCACTACCAGTCTAGGGAATATACCTTGGGAAAACTGAAAATCAATAAGACAGAGCCACCCCAAAATTTAGGGCTGCACTGCATACAAGGACCTCAACTTGGATACACCTTAAGTATCCCAGAAAATATAAACATGGTTCAAAAAATTGTGGTACTTACGTACGATGGAATATCCCTCAGCCATGAAATCAATGTCATAAGACCAGTAGCAGCAAAATGGGTGGATTCAGGTACGATGATTCTAAGTGAAATAAGTCACACAGAAAAAGAAACTTATCATAAGATATCACTTATGAAGATCCTGTAAACATGGCTACACTTGAACTGAGTTAGGAAAGAGAACAGTGTCTCACATTTAGAAAACACTCTTATACCTGCTTAAGGGGGAAGGAGAGGTGGGGTGATGCATAAAACCAGAGTTTGATATAAGCACAGGTACCGTTCCAAAAACCAACTATGGAATAGACAAGACCTACACCGTCCTCAGCGAAAGGGACTCAAAACCCCATATTTCCCGCAGAGGAAAATATCTGACTAGTAAGAATCTTAAAACCTATGTATTGATATGTGTCCGTAAGGGAATCAAGTGTGTCTAGACTGGCATAAACATGGCAGCGAGAATCAGCTCAAACCCACTATAAAAAGGAATTTCAAAAACAAAACAAAAAAACTGGGAAATTCTTTACAATTCCTTCAGGGTCTCTGATGAAGGCTGGAATGACCCTATCTACAACGACAGCTGGATGTGGCATAAGGAGGGACACTTGGGACTGAGACGATTGGTGAGATTGGGTGAGCAAATGCAGACCCTTTAAAGCAATAATGCATGGCACCCATTCCATGGGTCCGAACTCTCCAGGTTGAAGGGAATATTACTACAGCTATAACATGTGCGGGAAACCTAGAGAACGGACACACTGTGAATACGAAAGGTTTCTAAAACTCAACGCATAGTCCCTCTCCTGGTGCTCCGGTTTGACTTTCCGTCTGCTTTACTATCAACCTCACAACTTGGAGAGACAGCCCCTTTAACCTCTTGGTTCGCACAGGTTGCCAATTTGGCAGAGGATGAAAGGGTAGAGGGAGAACCAATGAGAGAGTAGCTGTTAGGCATTTGGACGGGCACATATCACTGTAATTTCCCGGCAGGAAGAAGAATTAACCAAATTCTCAGCCACCCACCGGGAACCAGTATAGGTCCTGAACCAAAATTTTGGACTTGCGGTCAGCTCACCAAAAACGAGTTGAAAAATGGAGCTCAGGGGCACAGCAATTCACAATCTGGCCGAGTAATAAAGGACAACTATCGTCCAAAAATCTGTTGAGGGAAGGCAACGAGGCGGACTTGAAAGCGAGGCAGAATAGCAGGAAACAGATTTCAAGAGGTACGTTGGAATCGCCTTTAAAGCACAGGAAGAGGGGCACAACTTTGACAATGATGCACTTGGCCACAAAGGGCGTATGCGTTTTCTCCTGAATATATTCAGGAGAAAACGCATACGCCCTTTTTGGCCAAGCAAGCAAGCGGGCAATGCAAATCTGCACTACAAAGAAGTATCACTTCCCACCGGTCAAAAGGGACATCCACAAAATGTGTAAGAACAAGAAAGGCAAGACAGGCCCTGGAGAACAGGGAGCCTTGTTATGCTGATGGGCGGGATGTAAATTGCCAACTGCCTCTCTGGAGGAGTGCATTCTGTTCCCTAAAACAAGTAAAGAACAGAGCTACAGAGCCAAGGGCACTACCAGTCTAGGGAATATACCTTGGGAAAACTGAAAATCAATAAGACAGAGCCACCCCAAAATTTAAGGCTGCACTGCATACAAGGACCTCAACTTGGATACACCTTAAGTATCCCAGAAAATATAAACATGGTTCAAAAAATTGTGGTACTTACGTACGATGGAATATCCCTCAGCCATGAAATCAATGTCATAAGACCAGTAGCAGCAAAATGGGTGGATTCAGGTACGATGATTCCAAGTGAAATAAGTCACACAGAAAAAGAAACTTATCATAAGATATCACTTATGAAGATCCTGTAAACATGGCTACACTTGAACTGAGTTAGGAAAGAGAACAGTGTCTCACATTTAGAAAACACTCTTATACCTGCTTAAGGGGGAAGGAGAGGTGGGGTGATGCATAAAACCAGAGTTTGATATAAGCACAGGTACCGTTCCAAAAACCAACTATGGAATAGACAAGACCTACACCGTCCTCAGTGAAAGGGACTCAAAACCCATATTTCCCGCAGGGGAAAATATCTGACTAGTAAGAATCTTAAAACCTATGTATTGATATGTCTCCGTAAGGGAATCAAGTGTGTCTAGACTGGCATAAACATGGCAGCGAGAATCAGCTCAAACCCACTATAAAAAGGAATTTCAAAAACAAAACAAAAAAACCTGGAAATTCTTTGCAATTCCTTCAGGGTCTCTGATGAAAGCTGGAATGACCCTATCTACAACGACAGCTGGATGTGGCATAAGGAGGGACACTTGGGACTGAGACGATTGGTGAGATTGGGTGAGCAAATGCAGACCCTTTAAAGCAATAATGCATGGCACCCATTCCATGGGTCCGAACTCTCCAGGTTGAAGGGAATATTACTACAGCTATAACAAGTGCGGGAAACCTAGAGAACGGACACACTGTGAATACGAAAGGTTTCTAAAACTCAACGCATAGTCCCTCTCCTGGTGCTCCGGTTTGACTTTCCGTCTGCTTTACTATCAACCTCCCACCTTGGAGAGACAGCCCCTTTAACCTCTTGGTTCGCACAGGTTGCCAATTTGGCAGAGGATGAAAGGGAAGAGGGAGAACCAATGAGAGAGTAGCTGTTAGGCATTTGGACGGGCACATATCACTGTAATTTCCCGGCAGGAAGAAGAATTAACCAAATTCTCAGCCACCCACCGGGAACCAGTATAGGTCCTGAACCAAAATTTTGGACTTGCGGTCAGCTCACCAAAAACGAGTTGAAAAATGGAGCTCAGGGGCACAGCAATTCACAAACTGGCCGAGTAATAAAGGACAACTATCGTCCAAAAATCTGTTGAGGGAAGGCAACGAGGCGGACTTGAAAGCGAGGCAGAATAGCAGGAAACAGATTTCAAGAGGTACGTTGGAATCGCCTTTAAAGCACAGGAAGAGGGGCACAACTTCGACAATGATGCACTTGGCCAAAAAGGGCGTATGCGTTTTCTCCTGAATATATTCAGGAGAAAACGCATACGCCCTTTTTGGCCAAGCAAGCAAGCGGGCAATGCAAATCTGCACTACAAAGAAGTATCACTTCCCACCGGTCAAAAGGGACATCCACAAAATGTGTAAGAACAAGAAAGGCAAGACAGGCCCTGGAGAACAGGGAGCCTTGTTATGCTGATGGGCGGGATGTAAATTGCCAACTGCCTCTCTGGAGGAGTGCATTCTGTTCCCTAAAACAAGTAAAGAACAGAGCTACAGAGCCAAGGGCACTACCAGTCTAGGGAATATACCTTGGGAAAACTGAAAATCAATAAGACAGAGCCACCCCAAAATTTAGGGCTGCACTGCATACAAGGACCTCAACTTGGATACACCTTAAGTATCCCAGAAAATATAAACATGGTTCAAAAAATTGTGGTACTTACGTACGATGGAATATCCCTCAGCCATGAAATCAATGTCATAAGACCAGTAGCAGCAAAATGGGTGGATTCAGGTACGATGATTCTAAGTGAAATAAGTCACACAGAAAAAGAACCTTATCATAAGATATCACTTATGAAGATCCTGTAAACATGGCTACACTTGAACTGAGTTAGGAAAGAGAACAGTGTCTCACATTTAGAAAACACTCTTATACCTGCTTAAGGGGGAAGGAGAGGTGGGGTGATGCATAAAACCAGAGTTTGATATAAGCACAGGTACCGTTCCAAAAACCAACTATGGAATAGACAAGACCTACACCGTCCTCAGTGAAAGGGACTCAAAACCCCATATTTCCCGCAGAGGAAAATATCTGACTAGTAAGAATCTTAAAACCTATGTATTGATATGTCTCCATAAGGGAATCAAGTGTGTCTAGACTGGCATAAACATGGCAGCGAGAATCAGCTCAAACCCACTATAAAAAGGAATTTCAAAAACAAAACAAAAACACTGGGAAATTCTTTACAATTCCTTCAGGGTCTCTGATGAAGGCTGGAATGACCCTATCTACAACGACAGCTGGATGTGGCATAAGGAGGGACACTTGGGACTGAGACGATTGGTGAGATTGGGTGAGCAAATGCAGACCCTTTAAAGCAATAATGCATGGCACCCATTCCATGGGTCCGAACTCTCCAGGTTGAAGGGAATATTACTACAGCTATAACAAGTGCGGGAAACCTAGAGAACGGACACACTGTGAATACGAAAGGTTTCTAAAACTCAACGCATAGTCCCTCTCCTGGTGCTCCGGTTTGACTTTCCGTCTGCTTTACTAACAACCTCCCACCTTGGAGAGACAGCCCCTTTAACCTCTTGGTTCGCACAGGTTGCCAATTTGGCAGAGGATGAAAGGGAAGAGGGAGAACCAATGAGAGAGTAGCTGTTAGGCATTTGGACGGGCACATATCACTGTAATTTCCCGGCAGGAAGAAGAATTAACCAAATTCTCAGCCACCCACCGGGAACCAGTATAGGTCCTGAACCAAAATTTTGGACTTGCGGTCAGCTCACCAAAAACGAGTTGAAAAATGGAGCTCAGGGGCACAGCAATTCACAAACTGGCCGAGTAATAAAGGACAACTATCGTCCAAAAATCTGTTGAGGGAAGGCAACGAGGCGGACTTGAAAGCGAGGCAGAATAGCAGGAAACAGATTTCAAGAGGTACGTTGGAATCACCTTTAAAGCACAGGAAGTGGGGCACAACTTCGACAATGATGCACTTGGCCAAAAAGGGCGTATGCGTTTTCTCCTGAATATATTCAGGAGAAAACGCATACGCCCTTTTTGGCCAAGCAAGCAAGCGGGCAATGCAAATCTGCACTACAAAGAAGTATCACTTCCCACCGGTCAAAAGGGACATCCACAAAATGTGTAAGAACAAGAAAGGCAAGACAGGCCCTGGAGAACAGGGAGCCTTGTTATGCTGATGGGCGGGATGTAAATTGCCAACTGCCTCTCTGGAGGAGTGCATTCTGTTCCCTAAAACAAGTAAAGAACAGAGCTACAGAGCCAAGGGCACTACCAGTCTAGGGAATATACCTTGGGAAAACTGAAAATCAATAAGACAGAGCCACCCCAAAATTTAGGGCTGCACTGCATACAAGGACCTCAACTTGGATACACCTTAAGTATCCCAGAAAATATAAACATGGTTCAAAAAATTGTGGTACTTACGTACGATGGAATATCCCTCAGCCATGAAATCAATGTCATAAGACCAGTAGCAGCAAAATGGGTGGATTCAGGTACGATGATTCTAAGTGAAATAAGTCACACAGAAAGAGAAACTTATCATAAGATATCACTTATGAAGATCCTGTAAACATGGCTACACTTGAACTGAGTTAGGAAAGAGAACAGTGTCTCACATTTAGAAAACACTCTTATACCTGCTTAAGGGGGAAGGAGAGGTGGGGTGATGCATAAAACCAGAGTTTGATATAAGCACAGGTACCGTTCCAAAAACCAACTATGGAATAGACAAGACCTACACCGTCCTCAGCGAAAGGGACTCAAAACCCCATATTTCCCGCAGAGGAAAATATCTGACTAGTAAGAATCTTAAAACCTATGTATTGATATGTGTCCGTAAGGGAATCAAGTGTGTCTAGACTGGCATAAACATGGCAGCGAGAATCAGCTCAAACCCACTATAAAAAGGAATTTCAAAAACAAAACAAAAAAACTGGGAAATTCTTTACAATTCCTTCAGGGTCTCTGATGAAGGCTGGAATGACCCTATCTACAACGACAGCTGGATGTGGCATAAGGAGGGACACTTGGGACTGAGACGATTGGTGAGATTGGGTGAGCAAATGCAGACCCTTTAAAGCAATAATGCATGGCACCCATTCCATGGGTCCGAACTCTCCAGGTTGAAGGGAATATTACTACAGCTATAACATGTGCGGGAAACCTAGAGAACGGACACACTGTGAATACGAAAGGTTTCTAAAACTCAACGAATAGTCCCTCTCCTGGTGCTCCGGTTTGACTTTCCGTCTGCTTTACTATCAACCTCCCAACTTGGAGAGACAGCCCCTTTAACCTCTTGGTTCGCACAGGTTGCCAATTTGGCAGAGGATGAAAGGGAAGAGGGAGAACCAATGAGAGAGTAGCTGTTAGGCATTTGGACGGGCACATATCACTGTAATTTCCCGGCAGGAAGAAGAATTAACCAAATTCTCAGCCACCCACCGGGAACCAGTATAGGTCCTGAACCAAAATTTTGGACTTGCGGTCAGCTCACCAAAAACGAGTTGAAAAATGGAGCTCAGGGGCACAGCAATTCACAATCTGGCCGAGTAATAAAGGACAACTATCGTCCAAAAATCTGTTGAGGGAAGGCAACGAGGCGGACTTGAAAGCGAGGCAGAATAGCAGGAAACAGATTTCAAGAGGTACGTTGGAATCGCCTTTAAAGCACAGGAAGAGGGGCACAACTTCGACAATGATGCACTTGGCCAAAAAGGGCGTATGCGTTGTCTCCTGAATATATTCAGGAGAAAACGCATACGCCCTTTATGGCCAAGCAAGCAAGCGGGCAATGCAAATCTGCACTACAAAGAAGTATCACTTCCCACCGGTCAAAAGGGACATCCACAAAATGTGTAAGAACAAGAAAGGCAAGACAGGCCCTGGAGAACAGGGAGCCTTGTTATGCTGATGGGCGGGATGTAAATTGTCAACTGCCTCTCTAGGAGTGCATTCTGTTCCCTAAAACAAGTAAAGAACAGAGCTACAGAGCCAAGGGCACTACCAGTCTAGGGAATATACCTTGGGAAAACTGAAAATCAATAAGACAGAGCCACCCCAAAATTTAGGGCTGCACTGCATACAAGTACCTCAACTTGGATACACCTTAAGTATCCCAGAAAATATAAACATGGTTCAAAAAATTGTGGTACTTACGTACGATGGAATATCCCTCAGCCATGAAATCAATGTCATAAGACCAGTAGCAGCAAAATGGGTGGATTCAGGTACGATGATTCTAAGTGAAATAAGTCACACAGAAAAAGAAACTTATCATAAGATATCACTTATGAAGATCCTGTAAACATGGCTACACTTGAACTGAGTTAGGAAAGAGAACAGTGTCTCACATTTAGAAAACACTCTTATACCTGCTTAAGGAGGAAGCAGAGGTGGGGTGATGCATAAAACCAGAGTTTGATATAAGCACAGGTACCGTTCCAAAAACCAACTATGGAATAGACAAGACCTACACCGTCCTCAGCGAAAGGGACTCAAAACCCCATATTTCCCGCAGAGGAAAATATCTGACTAGTAAGAATCTTAAAACCTATGTATTGATATGTCTCCGTAAGGGAATCAAGTGTGTCTAGACTGGCATAAACATGGCAGCGAGAATCAGCTCAAACCCACTATAAAAAGGAATTTCAAAAACAAGCAAAAAAACCGGGAAATTCTTTACAATTCCTTCAGGGTCTCTGATGAAAGCTGGAATGACCCTATCTACAACGACAGCTTAATGTGGCATAAGGAGAGACACTTGGGACTGAGACGATTGGTGAGATTGGGTGAGCAAATGCAGACCCTTTAAAGCAATAATGCATGGCACCCATTCCATGGGTCCGAACTCTCCACGTTGAAGGGAATATTACTACAGCTATAACATGTGCGGGAAACCTAGAGAACGGACACACTGTGAATACGAAAGGTTTCTAAATTCAACGAATAGTCCCACTCCTGGTGCTCCGGTTTGACCTTCCGTCTGCTTTACTATCAACCTCCCAACTTGGAGAGACAGCCCCTTTAACCTCTTGGTTCGCACAGGTTGCCAGTTTGGCAGTGGATGAAAGGGAAGAGGGAGAACCAATGAGAGAGTAGCTGTTAGGCATTTGGACGGGCACATATCACTGTAATTTCCCGGCAGGAAGAAGAATTAACCAAATTCTCAGCCACCCACCGGGAACCAGTATAGGTCCTGAACCAAAATTTTGGACTTGCGGTCAGCTCACCAAAAACGAGTTGAAAAATGGAGCTCAGGGGCACAGCAATTCACAAACTGGCCGAGTAATAAAGGACAACTATCGTCCAAAAATCTGTTGAGGGAAGGCAACGAGGCGGACTTGAAAGCGAGGCAGAATAGCAGGAAACAGATTTCAAGAGGTACGTTGGAATCGCCTTTAAAGCACAGGAAGAGGGGCACAACTTCGACAATGATGCACTTGGCCAAAAAGGGCGTATGCGTTTTCTCCTGAATATATTCAGGAGAAAACGCATACGCCCTTTTTGGCCAAGCAAGCAAGCGGGCAATGCAAATCTGCACTACAAAGAAGTATCACTTCCCACCGGTCAAAAGGGACATCCACAAAATGTGTAAGAACAAGAAAGGCAAGACAGGCCCTGGAGAACAGGGAGCCTTGTTATGCTGATGGGCGGGATGTAAATTGCCAACTGCCTCTCTGGAGGAGTGCATTCTGTTCCCTAAAACAAGTAAAGAACAGAGCTACAGAGCCAAGGGCACTACCAGTCTAGGGAATATACCTTGGGAAAACTGAAAATCAATAAGACAGAGCCACCCCAAAATTTAGGGCTGCACTGCATACAAGGACCTGAACTTGGATACACCTTAAGTATCCCAGAAAATATAAACATGGTTCAAAAAATTGTGGTACTTACGTACGATGGAATATCCCTCAGCCATGAAATCAATGTCATAAGACCAGTAGCAGCAAAATGGGTGGATTCAGGTACGATGATTCTAAGTGAAATAAGTCACACAGAAAAAGAACCTTATCATAAGATATCACTTATGAAGATCCTGTAAACATGGCTACACTTGAACTGAGTTAGGAAAGAGAACAGTGTCTCACATTTAGAAAACACTCTTATACCTGCTTAAGGGGGAAGGAGAGGTGGGGTGATGCATAAAACCAGAGTTTGATATAAGCACAGGTACCGTTCCAAAAACCAACTATGGAATAGACAAGACCTACACCGTCCTCAGTGAAAGGGACTCAAAACCCCATATTTCCCGCAGAGGAAAATATCTGACTAGTAAGAATCTTAAAACCTATGTATTGATATGTCTCCATAAGGGAATCAAGTGTGTCTAGACTGGCATAAACATGGCAGCGAGAATCAGCTCAAACCCACTATAAAAAGGAATTTCAAAAACAAAACAAAAACACTGGGAAATTCTTTACAATTCCTTCAGGGTCTCTGATGAAGGCTGGAATGACCCTATCTACAATGACAGCTGGATGTGGCATAAGGAGGGACACTTGGGACTGAGACGATTGGTGAGATTGGGTGAGCAAATGCAGACCCTTTAAAGCAATAATGCATGGCACCCATTCCATGGGTCCGAACTCTCCAGGTTGAAGGGAATATTACTACAGCTATAACAAGTGCGGGAAACCTAGAGAACGGACACACTGTGAATACGAAAGGTTTCTAAAACTCAACGCATAGTCCCTCTCCTGGTGCTCCGGTTTGACTTTCCGTCTGCTTTACTATCAACCTCCCACCTTGGAGAGACAGCCCCTTTAACCTCTTGGTTCGCACAGGTTGCCAATTTGGCAGAGGATGAAAGGGAAGAGGGAGAACCAATGAGAGAGTAGCTGTTAGGCATTTGGACGGGCACATATCACTGTAATTTCCCGGCAGGAAGAAGAATTAACCAAATTCTCAGCCACCCACCGGGAACCAGTATAGGTCCTGAACCAAAATTTTGGACTTGCGGTCAGCTCACCAAAAACGAGTTGAAAAATGGAGCTCAGGGGCACAGCAATTCACAAACTGGCCGAGTAATAAAGGACAACTATCGTCCAAAAATCTGTTGAGGGAAGGCAACGAGGCGGACTTGAAAGCGAGGCAGAATAGCAGGAAACAGATTTCAAGAGGTACGTTGGAATCACCTTTAAAGCACAGGAAGTGGGGCACAACTTCGACAATGATGCACTTGGCCAAAAAGGGCGTATGCGTTTTCTCCTGAATATATTCAGGAGAAAACGCATACGCCCTTTTTGGCCAAGCAAGCAAGCGGGCAATGCAAATCTGCACTACAAAGAAGTATCACTTCCCACCGGTCAAAAGGGACATCCACAAAATGTGTAAGAACAAGAAAGGCAAGACAGGCCCTGGAGAACAGGGAGCCTTGTTATGCTGATGGGCGGGATGTAAATTGCCAACTGCCTCTCTGGAGGAGTGCATTCTGTTCCCTAAAACAAGTAAAGAACAGAGCTACAGAGCCAAGGGCACTACCAGTCTAGGGAATATACCTTGGGAAAACTGAAAATCAATAAGACAGAGCCACCCCAAAATTTAGGGCTGCACTGCATACAAGGACCTCAACTTGGATACACCTTAAGTATCCCAGAAAATATAAACATGGTTCAAAAAATTGTGGTACTTATGTACGATGGAATATCCCTCAGCCATGAAATCAATGTCATAAGACCAGTAGCAGCAAAATGGGTGGATTCAGGTACGATGATTCTAAGTGAAATAAGTCACACAGAAAAAGAAACTTATCATAAGATATCACTTATGAAGATCCTGTAAACATGGCTACACTTGAACTGAGTTAGGAAAGAGAACAGTGTCTCACATTTAGAAAACACTCTTATACCTGCTTAAGGGGGAAGGAGAGGTGGGGTGATGCATAAAACCAGAGTTTGATATAAGCACAGGTACCGTTCCAAAAACCAACTATGGAATAGACAAGACCTACACCGTCCTCAGCGAAAGGGACTCAAAACCCCATATTTCCCGCAGAGGAAAATATCTGACTAGTAAGAATCTTAAAACCTATGTATTGATATGTGTCCGTAAGGGAATCAAGTGTGTCTAGACTGGCATAAACATGGCAGCGAGAATCAGCTCAAACCCACTATAAAAAGGAATTTCAAAAACAAAACAAAAAAACTGGGAAATTCTTTACAATTCCTTCAGGGTCTCTGATGAAGGCTGGAATGACCCTATCTACAACGACAGCTGGATGTGGCATAAGGAGGGACACTTGGGACTGAGACGATTGGTGAGATTGGGTGAGCAAATGCAGACCCTTTAAAGCAATAATGCATGGCACCCATTCCATGGGTCCGAACTCTCCAGGTTGAAGGGAATATTACTACAGCTATAACAAGTGCGGGAAACCTAGAGAACGGACACACTGTGAATACGAAAGGTTTCTAAAACTCAACGCATAGTCCCTCTCCTGGTGCTCCGGTTTGACTTTCCGTCTGCTTTACTATCAACCTCCCACCTTGGAGAGACAGCCCCTTTAACCTCTTGGTTCGCACAGGTTGCCAATTTGGCAGAGGATGAAAGGGAAGAGGGAGAACCAATGAGAGAGTAGCTGTTAGGCATTTGGACGGGCACATATCACTGTAATTTCCCGGCAGGAAGAAGAATTAACCAAATTCTCAGCCACCCACCGGGAACCAGTATAGGTCCTGAACCAAAATTTTGGACTTGCGGTCAGCTCACCAAAAACGAGTTGAAAAATGGAGCTCAGGGGCACAGCAATTCACAAACTGGCCGAGTAATAAAGGACAACTATCGTCCAAAAATCTGTTGAGGGAAGGCAACGAGGCGGACTTGAAAGCGAGGCAGAATAGCAGGAAACAGATTTCAAGAGGTACGTTGGAATCACCTTTAAAGCACAGGAAGTGGGGCACAACTTCGACAATGATGCACTTGGCCAAAAAGGGCGTATGCGTTTTCTCCTGAATATATTCAGGAGAAAACGCATACGCCCTTTTTGGCCAAGCAAGCAAGCGGGCAATGCAAATCTGCACTACAAAGAAGTATCACTTCCCACCGGTCAAAAGGGACATCCACAAAATGTGTAAGAACAAGAAAGGCAAGACAGGCCCTGGAGAACAGGGAGCCTTGTTATGCTGATGGGCGGGATGTAAATTGCCAACTGCCTCTCTGGAGGAGTGCATTCTGTTCCCTAAAACAAGTAAAGAACAGAGCTACAGAGCCAAGGGCACTACCAGTCTAGGGAATATACCTTGGGAAAACTGAAAATCAATAAGACAGAGCCACCCCAAAATTTAGGGCTGCACTGCATACAAGGACCTCAACTTGGATACACCTTAAGTATCCCAGAAAATATAAACATGGTTCAAAAAATTGTGGTACTTATGTACGATGGAATATCCCTCAGCCATGAAATCAATGTCATAAGACCAGTAGCAGCAAAATGGGTGGATTCAGGTACGATGATTCTAAGTGAAATAAGTCACACAGAAAAAGAAACTTATCATAAGATATCACTTATGAAGATCCTGTAAACATGGCTACACTTGAACTGAGTTAGGAAAGAGAACAGTGTCTCACATTTAGAAAACACTCTTATACCTGCTTAAGGGGGAAGGAGAGGTGGGGTGATGCATAAAACCAGAGTTTGATATAAGCACAGGTACCGTTCCAAAAACCAACTATGGAATAGACAAGACCTACACCGTCCTCAGCGAAAGGGACTCAAAACCCCATATTTCCCGCAGAGGAAAATATCTGACTAGTAAGAATCTTAAAACCTATGTATTGATATGTGTCCGTAAGGGAATCAAGTGTGTCTAGACTGGCATAAACATGGCAGCGAGAATCAGCTCAAACCCACTATAAAAAGGAATTTCAAAAACAAAACAAAAAAACTGGGAAATTCTTTACAATTCCTTCAGGGTCTCTGATGAAGGCTGGAATGACCCTATCTACAACGACAGCTGGATGTGGCATAAGGAGGGACACTTGGGACTGAGACGATTGGTGAGATTGGGTGAGCAAATGCAGACCCTTTAAAGCAATAATGCATGGCACCCATTCCATGGGTCCGAACTCTCCAGGTTGAAGGGAATATTACTACAGCTATAACATGTGCGGGAAACCTAGAGAACGGACACACTGTGAATACGAAAGGTTTCTAAAACTCAACGAATAGTCCCTCTCCTGGTGCTCCGGTTTGACTTTCCGTCTGCTTTACTATCAACCTCCCAACTTGGAGAGACAGCCCCTTTAACCTCTTGGTTCGCACAGGTTGCCAATTTGGCAGAGGATGAAAGGGAAGAGGGAGAACCAATGAGAGAGTAGCTGTTAGGCATTTGGACGGGCACATATCACTGTAATTTCCCGGCAGGAAGAAGAATTAACCAAATTCTCAGCCACCCACCGGGAACCAGTATAGGTCCTGAACCAAAATTTTGGACTTGCGGTCAGCTCACCAAAAACGAGTTGAAAAATGGAGCTCAGGGGCACAGCAATTCACAATCTGGCCGAGTAATAAAGGACAACTATCGTCCAAAAATCTGTTGAGGGAAGGCAACGAGGCGGACTTGAAAGCGAGGCAGAATAGCAGGAAACAGATTTCAAGAGGTACGTTGGAATCGCCTTTAAAGCACAGGAAGAGGGGCACAACTTCGACAATGATGCACTTGGCCAAAAAGGGCGTATGCGTTGTCTCCTGAATATATTCAGGAGAAAACGCATACGCCCTTTTTGGCCAAGCAAGCAAGCGGGCAATGCAAATCTGCACTACAAAGAAGTATCACTTCCCACCGGTCAAAAGGGACATCCACAAAATGTGTAAGAACAAGAAAGGCAAGACAGGCCCTGGAGAACAGGGAGCCTTGTTATGCTGATGGGCGGGATGTAAATTGCCAACTGCCTCTCTGGAGGAGTGCATTCTGTTCCCTAAAACAAGTAAAGAACAGAGCTACAGAGCCAAGGGCACTACCAGTCTAGGGAATATACCTTGGGAAAACTGAAAATCAATAAGACAGAGCCACCCCAAAATTTAGGGCTGCACTGCATACAAGGACCTCAACTTGGATACACCTTAAGTATCCCAGAAAATATAAACATGGTTCAAAAAATTGTGGTACTTACGTACGATGGAATATCCCTCAGCCATGAAATCAATGTCATAAGACCAGTAGCAGCAAAATGGGTGGATTCAGGTACGATGATTCCAAGTGAAATAAGTCACACAGAAAAAGAAACTTATCATAAGATATCACTTATGAAGATCCTGTAAACATGGCTACACTTGAACTGAGTTAGGAAAGAGAACAGTGTCTCACATTTAGAAAACACTCTTATACCTGCTTAAGGGGGAAGGAGAGGTGGGGTGATGCATAAAACCAGAGTTTGATATAAGCACAGGTACCGTTCCAAAAACCAACTATGGAATAGACAAGACCTACACCGTCCTCAGTGAAAGGGACTCAAAACCCCATATTTCCCGCAGGGGAAAATATCTGACTAGTAAGAATCTTAAAACCTATGTATTGATATGTCTCCGTAAGGGAATCAAGTGTGTCTAGACTGGCATAAACATGGCAGCGAGAATCAGCTCAAACCCACTATAAAAAGGAATTTCAAAAACAAAACAAAAAAACTGGGAAATTCTTTGCAATTCCTTCAGGGTCTCTGATGAAAGCTGGAATGACCCTATCTACAACGACAGCTGGATGTGGCATAAGGAGGGACACTTGGGACTGAGACGATTGGTGAGATTGGGTGAGCAAATGCAGACCCTTTAAAGCAATAATGCATGGCACCCATTCCATGGGTCCGAACTCTCCAGGTTGAAGGGAATATTACTACAGCTATAACAAGTGCGGGAAACCTAGAGAACGGACACACTGTGAATACGAAAGGTTTCTAAAACTCAACGCATAGTCCCTCTCCTGGTGCTCCGGTTTGACTTTCCGTCTGCTTTACTATCAACCTCCCAACTTGGAGAGACAGCCCCTTTAACCTCTTGGTTCGCACAGGTTGCCAATTTGGCAGAGGATGAAAGGGAAGAGGGAGAACCAATGAGAGAGTAGCTGTTAGGCATTTGGACGGGCACATATCACTGTAATTTCCCGGCAGGAAGAAGAATTAACCAAATTCTCAGCCACCCACCGGGAACCAGTATAGGTCCTGAACCAAAATTTTGGACTTGCGGTCAGCTCACCAAAAACGAGTTGAAAAATGGAGCTCAGGGGCACAGCAATTCACAAACTGGCCGAGTAATAAAGGACAACTATCGTCCAAAAATCTGTTGAGGGAAGGCAACGAGGCGGACTTGAAAGCGAGGCAGAATAGCAGGAAACAGATTTCAAGAGGTACGTTGGAATCGCCTTTAAAGCACAGGAAGAGGGGCACAACTTCGACAATGATGCACTTGGCCAAAAAGGGCGTATGCGTTTTCTCCTGAATATATTCAGGAGAAAACGCATACGCCCTTTTTGGCCAAGCAAGCAAGCGGGCAATGCAAATCTGCACTACAAAGAAGTATCACTTCCCACCGGTCAAAAGGGACATCCACAAAATGTGTAAGAACAAGAAAGGCAAGACAGGCCCTGGAGAACAGGGAGCCTTGTTATGCTGATGGGCGGGATGTAAATTGCCAACTGCCTCTCTGGAGGAGTGCATTCTGTTCCCTAAAACAAGTAAAGAACAGAGCTACAGAGCCAAGGGCACTACCAGTCTAGGGAATATACCTTGGGAAAACTGAAAATCAATAAGACAGAGCCACCCCAAAATTTAGGGCTGCACTGCATACAAGGACCTCAACTTGGATACACCTTAAGTATCCCAGAAAATATAAACATGGTTCAAAAAATTGTGGTACTTACGTACGATGGAATATCCCTCAGCCATGAAATCAATGTCATAAGACCAGTAGCAGCAAAATGGGTGGATTCAGGTACGATGATTCTAAGTGAAATAAGTCACACAGAAAGAGAAACTTATCATAAGATATCACTTATGAAGATCCTGTAAACATGGCTACACTTGAACTGAGTTAGGAAAGAGAACAGTGTCTCACATTTAGAAAACACTCTTATACCTGCTTAAGGGGGAAGGAGAGGTGGGGTGATGCATAAAACCAGAGTTTGATATAAGCACAGGTACCGTTCCAAAAACCAACTATGGAATAGACAAGACCTACACCGTCCTCAGCGAAAGGGACTCAAAACCCCATATTTCCCGCAGAGGAAAATATCTGACTAGTAAGAATCTTAAAACCTATGTATTGATATGTGTCCGTAAGGGAATCAAGTGTGTCTAGACTGGCATAAACATGGCAGCGAGAATCAGCTCAAACCCACTATAAAAAGGAATTTCAAAAACAAAACAAAAAAACTGGGAAATTCTTTACAATTCCTTCAGGGTCTCTGATGAAGGCTGGAATGACCCTATCTACAACGACAGCTGGATGTGGCATAAGGAGGGACACTTGGGACTGAGACGATTGGTGAGATTGGGTGAGCAAATGCAGACCCTTTAAAGCAATAATGCATGGCACCCATTCCATGGGTCCGAACTCTCCAGGTTGAAGGGAATATTACTACAGCTATAACATGTGCGGGAAACCTAGAGAACGGACACACTGTGAATACGAAAGGTTTCTAAAACTCAACGCATAGTCCCTCTCCTGGTGCTCCGGTTTGACTTTCCGTCTGCTTTACTATCAACCTCCCAACTTGGAGAGACAGCCCGTTTAACCTCTTGGTTCGCACAGGTTGCCAATTTGGCAGAGGTTGAAAGGGAAGAGGGAGAACCAATGAGAGAGTAGCTGTTAGGCATTTGGACGGGCACATATCACTGTAATTTCCCGGCAGGAAGAAGAATTAACCAAATTCTCAGCCACCCACCGGGAACCAGTATAGGTCCTGAACCAAAATTTTGGACTTGCGGTCAGCTCACCAAAAACGAGTTGAAAAATGGAGCTCAGGGGCACAGCAATTCACAATCTGGCCGAGTAATAAAGGACAACTATCGTCCAAAAATCTGTTGAGGGAAGGCAACGAGGCGGACTTGAAAGCGAGGCAGAATAGCAGGAAACAGATTTCAAGAGGTACGTTGGAATCGCCTTTAAAGCACAGGAAGAGGGGCACAACTTCGACAATGATGCACTTGGCCAAAAAGGGCGTATGCGTTGTCTCCTGAATATATTCAGGAGAAAACGCATACGCCCTTTATGGCCAAGCAAGCAAGCGGGCAATGCAAATCTGCACTACAAAGAAGTATCACTTCCCACCGGTCAAAAGGGACATCCACAAAATGTGTAAGAACAAGAAAGGCAAGACAGGCCCTGGAGAACAGGGAGCCTTGTTATGCTGATGGGCGGGATGTAAATTGTCAACTGCCTCTCTAGGGGTGCATTCTGTTCCCTAAAACAAGTAAAGAACAGAGCTACAGAGCCAAGGGCACTACCAGTCTAGGGAATATACCTTGGGAAAACTGAAAATCAATAAGACAGAGCCACCCCAAAATTTAGGGCTGCACTGCATACAAGGACCTCAACTTGGATACACCTTAAGTATCCCAGAAAATATAAACATGGTTCAAAAGATTGTGGTACTTACGTACGATGGAATATCCCTCAGCCATGAAATCAATGTCATAAGACCAGTAGCAGCAAAATGGGTGGATTCAGGTACGATGATTCTAAGTGAAATAAGTCACACAGAAAAAGAAACTTATCATAAGATATCACTTATGAAGATCCTGTAAACATGGCTACACTTGAACTGAGTTAGGAAAGAGAACAGTGTCTCACATTTAGAAAACACTCTTATACCTGCTTAAGGAGGAAGCAGAGGTGGGGTGATGCATAAAACCAGAGTTTGATATAAGCACAGGTACCGTTCCAAAAACCAACTATGGAATAGACAAGACCTACACCGTCCTCAGCGAAAGGGACTCAAAACCCCATATTTCCCGCAGAGGAAAATATCTGACTAGTAAGAATCTTAAAACCTATGTATTGATATGTCTCCGTAAGGGAATCAAGTGTGTCTAGACTGGCATAAACATGGCAGCGAGAATCAGCTCAAACCCACTATAAAAAGGAATTTCAAAAACAAGCAAAAAAACCGGGAAATTCTTTACAATTCCTTCAGGGTCTCTGATGAAAGCTGGAATGACCCTATCTACAACGACAGCTTAATGTGGCATAAGGAGAGACACTTGGGACTGAGACGATTGGTGAGATTGGGTGAGCAAATGCAGACCCTTTAAAGCAATAATGCATGGCACCCATTCCATGGGTCCGAACTCTCCACGTTGAAGGGAATATTACTACAGCTATAACATGTGCGGGAAACCTAGAGAACGGACACACTGTGAATACGAAAGGTTTCTAAATTCAACGAATAGTCCCACTCCTGGTGCTCCGGTTTGACCTTCCGTCTGCTTTACTATCAACCTCCCAACTTGGAGAGACAGCCCCTTTAACCTCTTGGTTCGCACAGGTTGCCAGTTTGGCAGTGGATGAAAGGGAAGAGGGAGAACCAATGAGAGAGTAGCTGTTAGGCATTTGGACGGGCACATATCACTGTAATTTCCCGGCAGGAAGAAGAATTAACCAAATTCTCAGCCACCCACTGGGAACCAGTATAGGTCCTGAACCAAAATTTTGGACTTGCGGTCAGCTCACCAAAAACGTGTTGAAAAATGGAGCTCAGGGGCACAGCAATTCACAAACTGGCCGAGTAATAAAGGACAACTATCGTCCAAAAATCTGTTGAGGGAAGGCAACGAGGCGGACTTGAAAGCGAGGCAGAATAGCAGGAAACAGATTTCAAGAGGTACGTTGGAATCGCCTTTAAAGCACAGGAAGAGGGGCACAACTTCGACAATGATGCACTTGGCCAAAAAGGGCGTATGCGTTTTCTCCTGAATATATTCAGGAGAAAACGCATACGCCCTTTTTGGCCAAGCAAGCAAGCGGGCAATGCAAATCTGCACTACAAAGAAGTATCACTTCCCACCGGTCAAAAGGGACATCCACAAAATGTGTAAGAACAAGAAAGGCAAGACAGGCCCTGGAGAACAGGGAGCCTTGTTATGCTGATGGGCGGGATGTAAATTGCCAACTGCCTCTCTGGAGGAGTGCATTCTGTTCCCTAAAACAAGTAAAGAACAGAGCTACAGAGCCAAGGGCACTACCAGTCTAGGGAATATACCTTGGGAAAACTGAAAATCAATAAGACAGAGCCACCCCAAAATTTAGGGCTGCACTGCATACAAGGACCTCAACTTGGATACACCTTAAGTATCCCAGAAAATATAAACATGGTTCAAAAAATTGTGGTACTTACGTACGATGGAATATCCCTCAGCCATGAAATCAATGTCATAAGACCAGTAGCAGCAAAATGGGTGGATTCAGGTACGATGATTCTAAGTGAAATAAGTCACACAGAAAAAGAACCTTATCATAAGATATCACTTATGAAGATCCTGTAAACATGGCTACACTTGAACTGAGTTAGGAAAGAGAACAGTGTCTCACATTTAGAAAACACTCTTATACCTGCTTAAGGGGGAAGGAGAGGTGGGGTGATGCATAAAACCAGAGTTTGATATAAGCACAGGTACCGTTCCAAAAACCAACTATGGAATAGACAAGACCTACACCGTCCTCAGTGAAAGGGACTCAAAACCCCATATTTCCCGCAGAGGAAAATATCTGACTAGTAAGAATCTTAAAACCTATGTATTGATATGTCTCCATAAGGGAATCAAGTGTGTCTAGACTGGCATAAACATGGCAGCGAGAATCAGCTCAAACCCACTATAAAAAGGAATTTCAAAAACAAAACAAAAACACTGGGAAATTCTTTACAATTCCTTCAGGGTCTCTGATGAAGGCTGGAATGACCCTATCTACAATGACAGCTGGATGTGGCATAAGGAGGGACACTTGGGACTGAGACGATTGGTGAGATTGGGTGAGCAAATGCAGACCCTTTAAAGCAATAATGCATGGCACCCATTCCATGGGTCCGAACTCTCCAGGTTGAAGGGAATATTACTACAGCTATAACAAGTGCGGGAAACCTAGAGAACGGACACACTGTGAATACGAAAGGTTTCTAAAACTCAACGCATAGTCCCTCTCCTGGTGCTCCGGTTTGACTTTCCGTCTGCTTTACTATCAACCTCCCACCTTGGAGAGACAGCCCCTTTAACCTCTTGGTTCGCACAGGTTGCCAATTTGGCAGAGGATGAAAGGGAAGAGGGAGAACCAATGAGAGAGTAGCTGTTAGGCATTTGGACGGGCACATATCACTGTAATTTCCCGGCAGGAAGAAGAATTAACCAAATTCTCAGCCACCCACCGGGAACCAGTATAGGTCCTGAACCAAAATTTTGGACTTGCGGTCAGCTCACCAAAAACGAGTTGAAAAATGGAGCTCAGGGGCACAGCAATTCACAAACTGGCCGAGTAATAAAGGACAACTATCGTCCAAAAATCTGTTGAGGGAAGGCAACGAGGCGGACTTGAAAGCGAGGCAGAATAGCAGGAAACAGATTTCAAGAGGTACGTTGGAATCACCTTTAAAGCACAGGAAGTGGGGCACAACTTCGACAATGATGCACTTGGCCAAAAAGGGCGTATGCGTTTTCTCCTGAATATATTCAGGAGAAAACGCATACGCCCTTTTTGGCCAAGCAAGCAAGCGGGCAATGCAAATCTGCACTACAAAGAAGTATCACTTCCCACCGGTCAAAAGGGACATCCACAAAATGTGTAAGAACAAGAAAGGCAAGACAGGCCCTGGAGAACAGGGAGCCTTGTTATGCTGATGGGCGGGATGTAAATTGCCAACTGCCTCTCTGGAGGAGTGCATTCTGTTCCCTAAAACAAGTAAAGAACAGAGCTACAGAGCCAAGGGCACTACCAGTCTAGGGAATATACCTTGGGAAAACAGAAAATCAATAAGACAGAGCCACCCCAAAATTTAGGGCTGCACTGCATACAAGGACCTCAACTTGGATACACCTTAAGTATCCCAGAAAATATAAACATGGTTCAAAAAATTGTGGTACTTATGTACGATGGAATATCCCTCAGCCATGAAATCAATGTCATAAGACCAGTAGCAGCAAAATGGGTGGATTCAGGTACGATGATTCTAAGTGAAATAAGTCACACAGAAAAAGAAACTTATCATAAGATATCACTTATGAAGATCCTGTAAACATGGCTACACTTGAACTGAGTTAGGAAAGAGAACAGTGTCTCACATTTAGAAAACACTCTTATACCTGCTTAAGGGGGAAGGAGAGGTGGGGTGATGCATAAAACCAGAGTTTGATATAAGCACAGGTACCGTTCCAAAAACCAACTATGGAATAGACAAGACCTACACCGTCCTCAGCGAAAGGGACTCAAAACCCCATATTTCCCGCAGAGGAAAATATCTGACTAGTAAGAATCTTAAAACCTATGTATTGATATGTGTCCGTAAGGGAATCAAGTGTGTCTAGACTGGCATAAACATGGCAGCGAGAATCAGCTCAAACCCACTATAAAAAGGAATTTCAAAAACAAAACAAAAAAACTGGGAAATTCTTTACAATTCCTTCAGGGTCTCTGATGAAGGCTGGAATGACCCTATCTACAACGACAGCTGGATGTGGCATAAGGAGGGACACTTGGGACTGAGACGATTGGTGAGATTGGGTGAGCAAATGCAGACCCTTTAAAGCAATAATGCATGGCACCCATTCCATGGGTCCGAACTCTCCAGGTTGAAGGGAATATTACTACAGCTATAACATGTGCGGGAAACCTAGAGAACGGACACACTGTGAATACGAAAGGTTTCTAAAACTCAACGAATAGTCCCTCTCCTGGTGCTCCGGTTTGACTTTCCGTCTGCTTTACTATCAACCTCCCAACTTGGAGAGACAGCCCCTTTAACCTCTTGGTTCGCACAGGTTGCCAATTTGGCAGAGGATGAAAGGGAAGAGGGAGAACCAATGAGAGAGTAGCTGTTAGGCATTTGGACGGGCACATATCACTGTAATTTCCCGGCAGGAAGAAGAATTAACCAAATTCTCAGCCACCCACCGGGAACCAGTATAGGTCCTGAACCAAAATTTTGGACTTGCGGTCAGCTCACCAAAAACGAGTTGAAAAATGGAGCTCAGGGGCACAGCAATTCACAATCTGGCCGAGTAATAAAGGACAACTATCGTCCAAAAATCTGTTGAGGGAAGGCAACGAGGCGGACTTGAAAGCGAGGCAGAATAGCAGGAAACAGATTTCAAGAGGTACGTTGGAATCGCCTTTAAAGCACAGGAAGAGGGGCACAACTTCGACAATGATGCACTTGGCCAAAAAGGGCGTATGCGTTTTCTCCTGAATATATTCAGGAGAAAACGCATACGCCCTTTTTGGCCAAGCAAGCAAGCGGGCAATGCAAATCTGCACTACAAAGAAGTATCACTTCCCACCGGTCAAAAGGGACATCCACAAAATGTGTAAGAACAAGAAAGGCAAGACAGGCCCTGGAGAACAGGGAGCCTTGTTATGCTGATGGGCGGGATGTAAATTGCCAACTGCCTCTCTGGAGGAGTGCATTCTGTTCCCTAAAACAAGTAAAGAACAGAGCTACAGAGCCAAGGGCACTACCAGTCTAGGGAATATACCTTGGGAAAACTGAAAATCAATAAGACAGAGCCACCCCAAAATTTAGGGCTGCACTGCATACAAGGACCTCAACTTGGATACACCTTAAGTATCCCAGAAAATATAAACATGGTTCAAAAAATTGTGGTACTTACGTACGATGGAATATCCCTCAGCCATGAAATCAATGTCATAAGACCAGTAGCAGCAAAATGGGTGGATTCAGGTACGATGATTCTAAGTGAAATAAGTCACACAGAAAAAGAACCTTATCATAAGATATCACTTATGAAGATCCTGTAAACATGGCTACACTTGAACTGAGTTAGGAAAGAGAACAGTGTCTCACATTTAGAAAACACTCTTATACCTGCTTAAGGGGGAAGGAGAGGTGGGGTGATGCATAAAACCAGAGTTTGATATAAGCACAGGTACCGTTCCAAAAACCAACTATGGAATAGACAAGACCTACACCGTCCTCAGTGAAAGGGACTCAAAACCCCATATTTCCCGCAGAGGAAAATATCTGACTAGTAAGAATCTTAAAACCTATGTATTGATATGTCTCCATAAGGGAATCAAGTGTGTCTAGACTGGCATAAACATGGCAGCGAGAATCAGCTCAAACCCACTATAAAAAGGAATTTCAAAAACAAAACAAAAACACTGGGAAATTCTTTACAATTCCTTCAGGGTCTCTGATGAAGGCTGGAATGACCCTATCTACAATGACAGCTGGATGTGGCATAAGGAGGGACACTTGGGACTGAGACGATTGGTGAGATTGGGTGAGCAAATGCAGACCCTTTAAAGCAATAATGCATGGCACCCATTCCATGGGTCCGAACTCTCCAGGTTGAAGGGAATATTACTACAGCTATAACAAGTGCGGGAAACCTAGAGAACGGACACACTGTGAATACGAAAGGTTTCTAAAACTCAACGCATAGTCCCTCTCCTGGTGCTCCGGTTTGACTTTCCGTCTGCTTTACTATCAACCTCCCACCTTGGAGAGACAGCCCCTTTAACCTCTTGGTTCGCACAGGTTGCCAATTTGGCAGAGGATGAAAGGGAAGAGGGAGAACCAATGAGAGAGTAGCTGTTAGGCATTTGGACGGGCACATATCACTGTAATTTCCCGGCAGGAAGAAGAATTAACCAAATTCTCAGCCACCCACCGGGAACCAGTATAGGTCCTGAACCAAAATTTTGGACTTGCGGTCAGCTCACCAAAAACGAGTTGAAAAATGGAGCTCAGGGGCACAGCAATTCACAAACTGGCCGAGTAATAAAGGACAACTATCGTCCAAAAATCTGTTGAGGGAAGGCAACGAGGCGGACTTGAAAGCGAGGCAGAATAGCAGGAAACAGATTTCAAGAGGTACGTTGGAATCACCTTTAAAGCACAGGAAGTGGGGCACAACTTCGACAATGATGCACTTGGCCAAAAAGGGCGTATGCGTTTTCTCCTGAATATATTCAGGAGAAAACGCATACGCCCTTTTTGGCCAAGCAAGCAAGCGGGCAATGCAAATCTGCACTACAAAGAAGTATCACTTCCCACCGGTCAAAAGGGACATCCACAAAATGTGTAAGAACAAGAAAGGCAAGACAGGCCCTGGAGAACAGGGAGCCTTGTTATGCTGATGGGCGGGATGTAAATTGCCAACTGCCTCTCTGGAGGAGTGCATTCTGTTCCCTAAAACAAGTAAAGAACAGAGCTACAGAGCCAAGGGCACTACCAGTCTAGGGAATATACCTTGGGAAAACTGAAAATCAATAAGACAGAGCCACCCCAAAATTTAGGGCTGCACTGCATACAAGGACCTCAACTTGGATACACCTTAAGTATCCCAGAAAATATAAACATGGTTCAAAAAATTGTGGTACTTACGTACGATGGAATATCCCTCAGCCATGAAATCAATGTCATAAGACCAGTAGCAGCAAAATGGGTGGATTCAGGTACGATGATTCTAAGTGAAATAAGTCACACAGAAAAAGAACCTTATCATAAGATATCACTTATGAAGATCCTGTAAACATGGCTACACTTGAACTGAGTTAGGAAAGAGAACAGTGTCTCACATTTAGAAAACACTCTTATACCTGCTTAAGGGGGAAGGAGAGGTGGGGTGATGCATAAAACCAGAGTTTGATATAAGCACAGGTACCGTTCCAAAAACCAACTATGGAATAGACAAGACCTACACCGTCCTCAGTGAAAGGGACTCAAAACCCCATATTTCCCGCAGAGGAAAATATCTGACTAGTAAGAATCTTAAAACCTATGTATTGATATGTCTCCATAAGGGAATCAAGTGTGTCTAGACTGGCATAAACATGGCAGCGAGAATCAGCTCAAACCCACTATAAAAAGGAATTTCAAAAACAAAACAAAAACACTGGGAAATTCTTTACAATTCCTTCAGGGTCTCTGATGAAGGCTGGAATGACCCTATCTACAATGACAGCTGGATGTGGCATAAGGAGGGACACTTGGGACTGAGACGATTGGTGAGATTGGGTGAGCAAATGCAGACCCTTTAAAGCAATAATGCATGGCACCCATTCCATGGGTCCGAACTCTCCAGGTTGAAGGGAATATTACTACAGCTATAACAAGTGCGGGAAACCTAGAGAACGGACACACTGTGAATACGAAAGGTTTCTAAAACTCAACGCATAGTCCCTCTCCTGGTGCTCCGGTTTGACTTTCCGTCTGCTTTACTATCAACCTCCCACCTTGGAGAGACAGCCCCTTTAACCTCTTGGTTCGCACAGGTTGCCAATTTGGCAGAGGATGAAAGGGAAGAGGGAGAACCAATGAGAGAGTAGCTGTTAGGCATTTGGACGGGCACATATCACTGTAATTTCCCGGCAGGAAGAAGAATTAACCAAATTCTCAGCCACCCACCGGGAACCAGTATAGGTCCTGAACCAAAATTTTGGACTTGCGGTCAGCTCACCAAAAACGAGTTGAAAAATGGAGCTCAGGGGCACAGCAATTCACAAACTGGCCGAGTAATAAAGGACAACTATCGTCCAAAAATCTGTTGAGGGAAGGCAACGAGGCGGACTTGAAAGCGAGGCAGAATAGCAGGAAACAGATTTCAAGAGGTACGTTGGAATCACCTTTAAAGCACAGGAAGTGGGGCACAACTTCGACAATGATGCACTTGGCCAAAAAGGGCGTATGCGTTTTCTCCTGAATATATTCAGGAGAAAACGCATACGCCCTTTTTGGCCAAGCAAGCAAGCGGGCAATGCAAATCTGCACTACAAAGAAGTATCACTTCCCACCGGTCAAAAGGGACATCCACAAAATGTGTAAGAACAAGAAAGGCAAGACAGGCCCTGGAGAACAGGGAGCCTTGTTATGCTGATGGGCGGGATGTAAATTGCCAACTGCCTCTCTGGAGGAGTGCATTCTGTTCCCTAAAACAAGTAAAGAACAGAGCTACAGAGCCAAGGGCACTACCAGTCTAGGGAATATACCTTGGGAAAACTGAAAATCAATAAGACAGAGCCACCCCAAAATTTAGGGCTGCACTGCATACAAGGACCTCAACTTGGATACACCTTAAGTATCCCAGAAAATATAAACATGGTTCAAAAAATTGTGGTACTTATGTACGATGGAATATCCCTCAGCCATGAAATCAATGTCATAAGACCAGTAGCAGCAAAATGGGTGGATTCAGGTACGATGATTCTAAGTGAAATAAGTCACACAGAAAAAGAAACTTATCATAAGATATCACTTATGAAGATCCTGTAAACATGGCTACACTTGAACTGAGTTAGGAAAGAGAACAGTGTCTCACATTTAGAAAACACTCTTATACCTGCTTAAGGGGGAAGGAGAGGTGGGGTGATGCATAAAACCAGAGTTTGATATAAGCACAGGTACCGTTCCAAAAACCAACTATGGAATAGACAAGACCTACACCGTCCTCAGCGAAAGGGACTCAAAACCCCATATTTCCCGCAGAGGAAAATATCTGACTAGTAAGAATCTTAAAACCTATGTATTGATATGTGTCCGTAAGGGAATCAAGTGTGTCTAGACTGGCATAAACATGGCAGCGAGAATCAGCTCAAACCCACTATAAAAAGGAATTTCAAAAACAAAACAAAAAAACTGGGAAATTCTTTACAATTCCTTCAGGGTCTCTGATGAAGGCTGGAATGACCCTATCTACAACGACAGCTGGATGTGGCATAAGGAGAGACACTTGGGACTGAGACGATTGGTGAGATTGGGTGAGCAAATGCAGACCCTTTAAAGCAATAATGCATGGCACCCATTCCATGGGTCCGAACTCTCCACGTTGAAGGGAATATTACTACAGCTATAACATGTGCGGGAAACCTAGAGAACGGACACACTGTGAATACGAAAGGTTTCTAAATTCAACGAATAGTCCCATTCCTGGTGCTCCGGTTTGACCTTCCGTCTGCTTTACTATCAACCTCCCAACTTGGAGAGACAGCCCCTTTAACCTCTTGGTTCGCACAGGTTGCCAGTTTGGCAGTGGATGAAAGGGAAGAGGGAGAACCAATGAGAGAGTAGCTGTTAGGCATTTGGACGGGCACATATCACTGTAATTTCCCGGCAGGAAGAAGAATTAACCAAATTCTCAGCCACCCACCGGGAACCAGTATAGGTCCTGAACCAAAATTTTGGACTTGCGGTCAGCTCACCAAAAACGAGTTGAAAAATGGAGCTCAGGGGCACAGCAATTCACAAACTGGCCGAGTAATAAAGGACAACTATCGTCCAAAAATCTGTTGAGGGAAGGCAACGAGGCGGACTTGAAAGCGAGGCAGAATAGCAGGAAACATATTTCAAGAGGTACGTTGGAATCGCCTTTAAAGCACAGGAAGAGGGGCACAACTTCGACAATGATGCACTTGGCCAAAAAGGGCGTATGCGTTTTCTCCTGAATATATTCAGGAGAAAACGCATACGCCCTTTTTGGCCAAGCAAGCAAGCGGGCAATGCAAATCTGCACTACAAAGAAGTATCACTTCCCACCGGTCAAAAGGGACATCCACAAAATGTGTAAGAACAAGAAAGGCAAGACAGGCCCTGGAGAACAGGGAGCCTTGTTATGCTGATGGGCGGGATGTAAATTGCCAACTGCCTCTCTGGAGGAGTGCATTCTGTTCCCTACAACAAGTAAAGAACAGAGCTACAGAGCCAAGGGCACTACCAGTCTAGGGAATATACCTTGGGAAAACTGAAAATCAATAAGACAGAGCCACCCCAAAATTTAGGGCTGCACTGCATACAAGGACCTCAACTTGGATACACCTTAAGTATCCCAGAAAATATAAACATGGTTCAAAAAATTGTGGTACTTACGTACGATGGAATATCCCTCAGCCATGAAATCAATGTCATAAGACCAGTAGCAGCAAAATGGGTGGATTCACGTACGATGATTCTAAGTGAAATAAGTCACACAGAAAAAGAAACATATCATAAGATATCACTTATGAAGATCCTGTAAACATGTCTACACTTGAACTGACTTAGGAAAGAGAACAGTGTCTCACATTTAGAAAACACTCTTATACCTGCTTAAGGGGGCAGGAGAGGTGGGGTGATGCATAAAACCAGAGTTTGATATAAGCACAGGTACCGTTCCAAAAACCAACTATGGAATAGACAAGACCTACACCGTCCTCAGCGAAAGGGACTCAAAACCCCATATTTCCCGCAGGGGAATATATCTGACTAGTAAGAATCTTAAAACCTATGTATTGATATGTCTCCGTAAGGGAATCAAGTGTGTCTAGACTGGCATAAACATGGCAGCGAGAATCAGCTCAAACCCACTATAAAAAGGAATTTCAAAAACAAAACAAAAAAACTGGGAAATTCTTTGCAATTCCTTCAGGGTCTCTGATGAAAGCTGGAATGACCCTATCTACAACGACAGCTGGATGTGGCATAAGGAGGGACACTTGGGACTGAGACGATTGGTGAGATTGGGTGAGCAAATGCAGACCCTTTAAAGCAATAATGCATGGCACCCATTCCATGGGTCCGAACTCTCCAGGTTGAAGGGAATATTACTACAGCTATAACATGTGTGGGAAACCTAGAGAACGGACACACTGTGAATACGAAAGGTTTCTAAAACTCAACGCATAGTCCCTCTCCTGGTGCTCCGGTTTGACTTTCCGTCTGCTTTACTATCAACCTCCCAACTTGGAGAGACAGCCCCTTTAACCTCTTGGTTCGCACAGGTTGCCAATTTGGCAGAGGATGAAAGGGAAGAGGGAGAACCAATGAGAGAGTAGCTGTTAGGCATTTGGACGGGCACATATCACTGTAATTTCCCGGCAGGAAGAAGAATTAACCAAATTCTCAGCGACCCACCGGGAACCAGTATAGGTCCTGAACCAAAATTTTGGACTTGCGGTCAGCTCACCAAAAACGAGTTGAAAAATGGAGCTCAGGGGCACAGCAATTCACAAACTGGCCGAGTAATAAAGGACAACTATCGTCCAAAAATCTGTTGAGGGAAGGCAACGAGGCGGACTTGAAAGCGAGGCAGAATAGCAGGAAACAGATTTCAAGAGGTACGTTGGAATCGCCTTTAAAGCACAGGAAGAGGGGCACAACTTCGACAATGATGCACTTGGCCAAAAAGGGCGTATGCGTTTTCTCCTGAATATATTCAGGAGAAAACGCATACGCCCTTTTTGGCCAAGCAAGCAAGCGGGCAATGCAAATCTGCACTACAAAGAAGTATCACTTCCCACCGGTCAAAAGGGACATCCACAAAATGTGTAAGAACAAGAAAGGCAAGACAGGCCCTGGAGAACAGGGAGCCTTGTTATGCTGATGGGCGGGATGTAAATTGCCAACTGCCTCTCTGGAGGAGTGCATTCTGTTCCCTAAAACAAGTAAAGAACAGAGCTACAGAGCCAAGGGCACTACCAGTCTAGGGAATATTACTTGGGAAAACTGAAAATCAATAAGACAGAGCCACCCCAAAATTTAGGGCTGCACTGCATACAAGGACCTCAACTTGGATACACCTTAAGTATCCCAGAAAATATAAACATGGTTCAAAAAATTGTGGTACTTATGTACGATGGAATATCCCTCAGCCATGAAATCAATGTCATAAGACCAGTAGCAGCAAAATGGGTGGATTCAGGTACGATGATTCTAAGTGAAATAAGTCACACAGAAAAAGAACCTTATCATAAGATATCACTTATGAAGATCCTGTAAACATGGCTACATTTGAACTGAGTTAGGAAAGAGAACAGTGTCTCACATTTAGAAAACACTCTTATACCTGCTTAAGGGGGAAGGAGAGGTGGGGTGATGCATAAAACCAGAGTTTGATATAAGCACAGGTACCGTTCCAAAAACCAACTATGGAATAGACAAGACCTACACCGTCCTCAGCGAAAGGGACTCAAAACCCCATATTTCCCACAGAGGAAAATATCTGACTAGTAAGAATCTTAAAACCTATGTATTGATATGTCTCCGTAAGGGAATCAAGTGTGTCTAGACTGGCATAAACATGGCAGCGAGAATCAGCTCAAACCCACTATAAAAAGGAATTTCAAAAACAAACAAAAAAACTGGGAAATTCTTTACAATTCCTTCAGGGTCTCTGATGAAAGCTGGAATGACCCTATCTACAACGACAGCTGGATGTGGCATAAGGAGGGACACTTGGGACTGAGACGATTGGTGAGATTGGGTGAGCAAATGCAGACCCTTTAAAGCAATAATGCATGGCACCCATTCCATGGGTCCGAACTCTCCACGTTGAAGGGAATATTACTACAGCTATAACATGTGCGGGAAACCTAGAGAACGGACACACTGTGAATACGAAAGGTTTCTAAATTCAACGAATAGTCCCACTCCTGGTGCTCCGGTTTGACTTTCCGTCTGCTTTACTATCAACCTCCCAACTTGGAGAGACAGCCCCTTTAACCTCTTGGTTCGCACAGGTTGCCAATTTGGCAGTGGATGAAAGGGAAGAGGGAGAACCAATGAGAGAGTAGCTGTTAGGCATTTGGACGGGCACATATCACTGTAATTTCCCGGCAGGAAGAAGAATTAACCAAATTCTCAGCCACCCACCGGGAACCAGTATAGGTCCTGAACCAAAATTTTGGACTTGCGGTCAGCTCACCAAAAACGAGTTGAAAAATGGAGCTCAGGGGCACAGCAATTCACAAACTGGCCGAGTAATAAAGGACAACTATCGTCCAAAAATCTGTTGAGGGAAGGCAACGAGGCGGACTTGAAAGCGAGGCAGAATAGCAGGAAACAGATTTCAAGAGGTACGTTGGAATCGCCTTTAAAGCACAGGAAGAGGGGCACAACTTCGACAATGATGCACTTGGCCAAAAAGGGCGTATGCGTTTTCTCCTGAATATATTCAGGAGAAAACGCATACGCCCTTTTTGGCCAAGCAAGCAAGCGGGCAATGCAAATCTGCACTACAAAGAAGTATCACTTCCCACCGGTCAAAAGGGACATCCACAAAATGTGTAAGAACAAGAAAGGCAAGACAGGCCCTGGAGAACAGGGAGCCTTGTTATGCTGATGGGCGGGATGTAAATTGCCAACTGCCTCTCTGGAGGAGTGCATTCTGTTCCCTAAAACAAGTAAAGAACAGAGCTACAGAGCCAAGGGCACTACCAGTCTAGGGAATATACCTTGGGAAAACTGAAAATCAATAAGACAGAGCCACCCCAAAATTTAGGGCTGCACTGCATACAAGGACCTCAACTTGGATACACCCTAAGTATCCCAGAAAATATAAACATGGTTCAAAAAATTGTGGTACTTACGTACGATGGAATATCCCTCAGCCATGAAATCAATGTCATAAGACCAGTAGCAGCAAAATGGGTGGATTCAGGTACGATGATTCTAAGTGAAATAAGTCACACAGAAAAAGAAACATATCATAAGATACCACTTATGAAGATCCTGTAAACATGTCTACACTTGAACTGAGTTAGGAAAGAGAACAGTGTCTCACATTTAGAAAACACTCTTATACCTGCTTAAGGGGGCAGGAGAGGTGGGGTGATGCATAAAACCAGAGTTTGATATAAGCACAGGTACCATTCCAAAAACCAACTATGGAATAGACAAGACCTACACCGTCCTCAGCGAAAGGGACTCAAAACCCCATATTTCCCGCAGGGGAATATATCTGACTAGTAAGAATCTTAAAACCTATGTATTGATATGTCTCCGTAAGGGAATCAAGTGTTTCTAGACTGGCATAAACATGGCAGCGAGAATCAGCTCAAACCCACTATAAAAAGGAATTTCAAAAACAAAACAAAAAAACTGGGAAATTCTTTGCAATTCCTTCAGGGTCTCTGATGAAAGCTGGAATGACCCTATCTACAACGACAGCTGGATGTTGCATAAGGAGGGACACTTGGGACTGAGACGATTGGTGAGATTGGGTGAGCAAATGCAGACCCTTTAAAGCAATAATGCATGGCACCCATTCCATGAGTCCGAACTCTCCAGGTTGAAGGGAATATTTCTACAGCTATAACATGTGCGGGAAACCTAGAGAACGGACACACTGTGAATACGAAAGGTTTCTAAAACTCAACGCATAGTCCCTCTCCTGGTGCTCCGGTTTGACTTTCCGTCTGCTTTACTATCAACCTCCCAACTTGGAGAGACAGCCCCTTTAACCTCTTGGTTCGCACAGGTTGCCAATTTGGCAGAGGATGAAAGGGAAGAGGGAGAACCAATGAGAGAGTAGCTGTTAGGCATTTGGACGGGCACATATCACTGTAATTTCCCGGCAGGAAGAAGAATTAACCAAATTCTCAGCCACCCACCGGGAACCAGTATAGGTCCTGAACCAAAATTTTGGACTTGCGGTCAGCTCACCAAAAACGAGTTGAAAAATGGAGCTCAGGGGCACAGCAATTCACAAACTGGCCGAGTAATAAAGGACAACTATCGTCCAAAAATCTGTTGAGGGAAGGCAACGAGGTGGACTTGAAAGCGAGGCAGAATAGCAGGAAACAGATTTCAATAGGTACGTTGGAATCGCCTTCAAAGCACAGGAAGAGGGGCACAACTTCGACAATGATGCACTTGGCCAAAAAGGGCGTATGCGTTTTCTCCTGAATATATTCAGGAGAAAATGCATACGCCCTTTTTGGCCAAGTAAGCAAGCGGGCAATGCAAATCTGCACTACAAAGAAGTATCACTTCCCACCGGTCAAAAGGGACATCCACAAAATGTGTAAGAACAAGAAAGGCAAGACAGGCCCTGGAGAACAGGGAGCCTTGTTATGCTGATGGGCGGGATGTAAATTGCCAACTGCCTCTCTGGAGGAGTGCATTCTGTTCCCTAAAACAAGTAAAGAACAGAGCTACAGAGCCAAGGGCACTACCAGTCTAGGGAATATACCTTGGGAAAACTGAAAATCAATAAGACAGAGCCACCCCAAAATTTAGGGCTGCACTGCATACAAGGACCTCAACTTGGATACACCTTAAGTATCCCAGAAAATATAAACATGGTTCAAAAAATTGTGGTACTTACGTACGATGGAATATCCCTCAGCCATGAAATCAATGTCATAAGACCAGTAGCAGCAAAATGGGTGGATTCAGGTACGATGATTCTAAGTGAAATAAGTCACACAGAAAAAGAACCTTATCATAAGATATCACTTATGAAGATCCTGTAAACATGGCTACACTTGAACTGAGTTAGGAAAGAGAACAGTGTCTCACATTTAGAAAACACTCTTATACCTGCTTAAGGGGGAAGGAGAGGTGGGGTGATGCATAAAACCAGAGTTTGATATAAGCACAGGTACTGTTCCAAAAACCAACTATGGAATAGACAAGACCTACACCGTCCTCAGCGAAAGGGACTCAAAACCCCATATTTCCCGCAGAGGAAAATATCTGACTAGTAAGAATCTTAAAACCTATGTATTGATATGTCTCCGTAAGGGAATCAAGTGTGTCTAGACTGGCATAAACATGGCAGCGAGAATCAGCTCAAACCCACTATAAAAAGGAATTTCAAAAACAAAACAAAAAAACTGGGAAATTCTTTACAATTCCTTCAGGGTCTCTGATGAAGGCTGGAATGACCCTATCTACAACGACAGCTGGATGTGGCATAAGGAGGGACACTTGGGACTGAGACGATTGGGTGAGCAAATGCAGACCCTTTAAAGCAATAATGCATGGCACCCATTCCATGGGTCCGAACTCTCCAGGTTGAAGGGAATATTACTACAGCTATAACATGTGCGGGAAACCTAGAGAACGGACACACTGTGAATACGAAAGGTTTCTAAAACTCAACGCATAGTCCCTCTCCTGGTGCTCCGGTTTGACTTTCCGTCTGCTTTACTATCAACCTCCCAACTTGGAGAGACAGCCCCTTTAACCTCTTGGTTCGCACAGGTTGCCAATTTGGCAGAGGATGAAAGGGAAGAGGGAGAACCAATGAGAGAGTAGCTGTTAGGCATTTGGACGGGCACATATCACTGTAATTTCCCGGCAGGAAGAAGAATTAACCAAATTCTCAGCCACCCACCGGGAACCAGTATAGGTCCTGAACCAAAATTTTGGACTTGCGGTCAGCTCACCAAAAACGAGTTGAAAAATGGAGCTCAGGGGCACAGCAATTCACAAACTGGCCGAGTAATAAAGGACAACTACCGTCCAAAAATCTGTTGAGGGAAGGCAACGAGGCGGACTTGAAAGCGAGGCAGAATAGCAGGAAACAGATTTCAAGAGGTACGTTGGAATCGCCTTTAAAGCACAGGACGAGGGGCACAACTTCGACAATGACGCACTTGGCCAAAAAGGGCGTATGCGTTTTCTCCTGAATATATTCAGGAGAAAACGCATACGCCCTTTTTGGCCAAGCAAGCAAGCGGGCAATGCAAATCTGCACTACAAAGAAGTATCACTTCCCACCGGTCAAAAGGGACATCCACAAAATGTGTAAGAACAAGAAAGGCAAGACAGGCCCTGGAGAACAGGGAGCCTTGTTATGCTGATGGGCGGGATGTAAATTGCCAACTGCCTCTCTGGAGGAGTGCATTCTGTTCCCTAAAACAAGTAAAGAACAGAGCTACAGAGCCAAGGGCACTACCAGTCTAGGGAATATTACTTGGGAAAACTGAAAATCAATAAGACAGAGCCACCCCAAAATTTAGGGCTGCACTGCATACAAGGACCTCAACTTGGATACACCTTAAGTATCCCAGAAAATATAAACATGGTTCAAAAAATTGTGGTACTTACGTACGATGGAATATCCCTCAGCCATGAAATCAATGTCATAAGACCAGTAGCAGCAAAATGGGTGGATTCAGGTACGATGATTCCAAGTGAAATAAGTCACACAGAAAAAGAAACTTATCATAAGATATCACTTATGAAGATCCTGTAAACATGGCTACACTTGAACTGAGTTAGGAAAGAGAACAGTGTCTCACATTTAGAAAACACTCTTATACCTGCTTAAGGGGGAAGGAGAGGTGGGGTGATGCATAAAACCAGAGTTTGATATAAGCACAGGTACCGTTCCAAAAACCAACTATGGAATAGACAAGACCTACACCGTCCTCAGCGAAAGGGACTCAAAACCCCATATTTCCCGCAGGGGAATATATCTGACTAGTAAGACTCTTAAAACCTATGTATTGATATGTCTCCGTAAGGGAATCAAGTGTGTCTAGACTGGCATAAACATGGCAGCGAGAATCAGCTCAAACCCACTATAAAAAGGAATTTCAAAAACAAAACAAAAAAACTGAGAAATTCTTTGCAATTCCTTCAGGGTCTCTGATGAAAGCTGGAATGACCCTATCTACAACGACAGCTGGATGTGGCATAAGGAGGGACACTTGGGACTGAGACGATTGGTGAGATTGGGTGAGCAAATGCAGACCCTTTAAAGCAATAATGCATGGCACCCATTCCATGGGTCCGAACTCTCCAGGTTGAAGGGAATATTACTACAGCTATAACATGTGCGGGAAACCTAGAGAACGGACACACTGTGAATACGAAAGGTTTCTAAAACTCAACGCATAGTCCCTCTCCTGGTGCTCCGGTTTGACTTTCCGTCTGCTTTACTATCAACCTCCCAACTTGGAGAGACAGCCCCTTTAACCTCTTGGTTCGCACAGGTTGCCAATTTGGCAGAGGATGAAAGGGAAGAGGGAGAACCAATGAGAGAGTAGCTGTTAAGCATTTGGACGGGCACATATCACTGTAATTTCCCGGCAGGAAGAAGAATTAACCAAATTCTCAGCCACCCACCGGGAACCAGTATAGGTCCTGTACCAAAATTTTGGACTTGCGGTCAGCTCACCAAAAACGAGTTGAAAAATGGAGCTCAGGGGCACAGCAATTCACAAACTGGCCGAGTAATAAAGGACAACTATCGTCCAAAAATCTGTTGAGGGAAGGCAACGAGGCGGACTTGAAAGCGAGGCAGAATAGCAGGAAACAGATTTCAAGAGGTACGTTGGAATCGCCTTTAAAGCACAGGAAGAGGGGCACAACTTCGACAATGATGCACTTGGCCAAAAAGGGCGTATGCGTTTTCTCCTGAATATATTCAGGAGAAAACGCATACGCCCTTTTTGGCCAAGCAAGCAAGCGGGCAATGCAAATCTGCACTACAAAGAAGTATCACTTCCCACCGGTCAAAAGGGACATCCACAAAATGTGTAAGAACAAGAAAGGCAAGACAGGCCCTGGAGAACAGGGAGCCTTGTTATGCTGATGGGCGGGATGTAAATTGCCAACTGCCTCTCTGGAGGAGTGCATTCTGTTCCCTAAAACAAGTAAAGAACAGAGCTACAGAGCCAAGGGCACTACCAGTCTAGGGAATATACCTTGGGAAAACTGAAAATCAATAAGACAGAGCCACCCCAAAATTTAGGGCTGCACTGCATACAAGGACCTCAACTTGGATACACCTTAAGTATCCCAGAAAATATAAACATGGTTCAAAAAATTGTGGTACTTACGTACGATGGAATATCCCTCAGCCATGAAATCAATGTCATAAGGCCAGTAGCAGCAAAATGGGTGGATTCAGGTACGATGATTCTAAGTGAAATAAGTCACACAGAAAAAGAAACTTATCATAAGATATCACTTATGAAGATCCTGTAAACATGGCTACACTTGAACTGAGTTAGGAAAGAGAACAGTGTCTCACATTTAGAAAACACTCTTATACCTGCTTAAGGGGGAAGGAGAGGTGGGGTGATGCATAAAACCAGAGTTTGATATAAGCACAGGTACCGTTCCAAAAACCAACTATGGAATAGACAAGACCTACACCGTCCTCAGCGAAAGGGACTCAAAACCCCATATTTCCCGCAGAGGAAAATATCTGACTAGTAAGAATCTTAAAACCTATGTATTGATATGTCTCCATAAGGGAATCAAGTGTGTCTAGACTGGCATAAACATGGCAGCGAGAATCAGCTCAAACCCACTATAAAAAGGAATTTCAAAAACAAAACAAAAAAACTGGGAAATTCTTTACAATTCCTTCAGGGTCTCTGATGAAGGCTGGAATGACCCTATCTACAACGACAGCTGGATGTGGCATAAGGAGGGACACTTGGGACTGAGACGATTGGTGAGATTGGGTGAGCAAATGCAGACCCTTTAAAGCAATAATGCATGGCACCCATTCCATGGGTCCGAACTCTCCAGGTTGAAGGGAATATTACTACAGCTATAACATGTGCGGGAAACCTAGAGAACGGACACACTGTGAATACGAAAGGTTTCTAAAACTCAACGCATAGTCCCTCTCCTGGTGCTCCGGTTTGACTTTCCGTCTGCTTTACTATCAACCTCCCAACTTGGAGAGACAGCCCCTTTAACCTCTTGGTTCGCACAGGTTGCCAATTTGGAAGAGGATGAAAGGGAAGAGGGAGAACCAATGAGAGAGTAGCTGTTAGGCATTTGGACGGGCACATATCACTGTAATTTCCCGGCAGGAAGAAGAATTAACCAAATTCTCAGCCACCCACCGGGAACCAGTATAGGTCCTGAACCAAAATTTTGGACTTGCGGTCAGCTCACCAAAAACGAGTTGAAAAATGGAGCTCAGGGGCACAGCAATTCACAATCTGGCCGAGTAATAAAGGACAACTATCGTCCAAAAATCTGTTGAGGGAAGGCAACGAGGCGGACTTGAAAGCGAGGCAGAATAGCAGGAAACAGATTTCAAGAGGTACGTTGGAATCGCCTTTAAAGCACAGGAAGAGGGGCACAACTTCGACAATGATGCACTTGGCCAAAAAGGGCGTATGCGTTGTCTCCTGAATATATTCAGGAGAAAACGCATACGCCCTTTTTGGCCAAGCAAGCAAGCGGGCAATGCAAATCTGCACTACAAAGAAGTATCACTTCCCACCGGTCAAAAGGGACATCCACAAAATGTGTAAGAACAAGAAAGGCAAGACAGGCCCTGGAGAACAGGGAGCCTTGTTAGGCTGATGGGCGGGATGTAAATTGTCAACTGCCTCTCTGGAGGAGTGCATTCTGTTCCCTAAAACAAGTAAAGAACAGAGCTACAGAGCCAAGGGCACTACCAGTCTAGGGAATATACCTTGGGAAAACTGAAAATCAATAAGACAGAGCCACCCCAAAATTTAGGGCTGCACTGCATACAAGGACCTCAACTTGGATACACCTTAAGTATCCCAGAAAATATAAACATGGTTCAAAAAATTGTGGTACTTACGTACGATGGAATATCCCTCAGCCATGAAATCAATGTCATAAGACCAGTAGCAGCAAAATGGGTGGATTCAGGTACGATGATTCTAAGTGAAATAAGTCACACAGAAAAAGAAACTTATCATAAGATATCACTTATGAAGATCCTGTAAACATGGCTACACTTGAACTGAGTTAGGAAAGAGAACAGTGTCTCACATTTAGAAAACACTCTTATACCTGCTTAAGGAGGAAGCAGAGGTGGGGTGATGCATAAAACCAGAGTTTGATATAAGCACAGGTACCGTTCCAAAAACCAACTATGGAATAGACAAGACCTACACCGTCCTCAGCGAAAGGGACTCAAAACCCCATATTTCCCGCAGAGGAAAATATCTGACTAGTAAGAATCTTAAAACCTATGTATTGATATGTCTCCGTAAGGGAATCAAGTGTGTCTAGACTGGCATAAACATGGCAGCGAGAATCAGCTCAAACCCACTATAAAAAGGAATTTCAAAAACAAAACAAAAACACTGGGAAATTCTTTACAATTCCTTCAGGGTCTCTGATGAAACCTGGAATGACCCTATCTACAACGACAGCTGGATGTGGCATAAGGAGGGACACTTGGGACTGAGACGATTGGTGAGATTGGGTGAGCAAATGCAGACCCTTTAAAGCAATAATGCATGGCACCCATTCCATGAGTCCGAACTCTCCAGGTTGAAGGGAATATTTCTACAGCTATAACATGTGCGGGAAACCTAGAGAACGGACACACTGTGAATACGAAAGGTTTCTAAAACTCAACGCATAGTCCCTCTCCTGGTGCTCCGGTTTGACTTTCCGTCTGCTTTACTATCAACCTCCCAACTTGGAGAGACAGCCCCTTTAACCTCTTGGTTCGCACAGGTTGCCAATTTGGCAGAGGATGAAAGGGAAGAGGGAGAACCAATGAGAGAGTAGCTGTTAGGCATTTGGACGGGCACATATCACTGTAATTTCCCGGCAGGAAGAAGAATTAACCAAATTCTCAGCCACCCAACGGGAACCAGTATAGGTCCTGAACCAAAATTTTGGACTTGCGGTCAGCTCACCAAAAACGAGTTGAAAAATGGAGCTCAGGGGCACAGCAATTCACAAACTGGCCGAGTAATAAAGGACACCTATCGTCCAAATATCTGTTGAGGGAAGGCAACGAGGTGGACTTGAAAGCGAGGCAGAATAGCAGGAAACAGATTTCAATAGGTACGTTGGAATCGCCTTTAAAGCACAGGAAGAGGGGCACAACTTCGACAATGATGCACTTGGCCAAAAAGGGCGTATGCGTTTTCTCCTGAATATATTCAGGAGAAAACGCATACGCCCTTTTTGGCCAAGCAAGCAAGCGGGCAATGCAAATCTGCACTACAAAGAAGTATCACTTCCCACCGGTCAAAAGGGACATCCACAAAATGTGTAAGAACAAGAAAGGCAAGACAGGCCCTGGAGAACAGGGAGCCTTGTTATGCTGATGGGCGCGATGTAAATTGCCAACTGCCTCTCTGGAGGAGTGCATTCTGTTCCCTAAAACAAGTAAAGAACAGAGCTACAGAGCCAAGGGCACTACCAGTCTAGGGAATATACCTTGGGAAAACTGAAAATCAATAAGACAGAGCCACCCCAAAATTTAGGGCTGCACTGCATACAAGGACCTCAACTTGGATACACCTTAAGTATCCCAGAAAATATAAACATGGTTCAAAAAATTGTGGTACTTACGTACGATGGAATATCCCTCAGCCATGAAATCAATGTCATAAGACCAGTAGCAGCAAAATGGGTGGATTCAGGTACGATGATTCTAAGTGAAATAAGTCACACAGAAAAAGAAACTTATCATAAGATATCACTTATGAAGATCCTGTAAACATGGCTACACTTGAACTGAGTTAGGAAAGAGAACAGTGTCTCACATTTAGAAAACACTCTTATACCTGCTTAAGGGGGAAGGAGAGGTGGGGTGATGCATAAAACCAGAGTTTGATATAAGCACAGGTACCGTTCCAAAAACCAACTATGGAATAGACAAGACCTACACCGTCCTCAGCGAAAGGGACCCAAAACCCCATATTTCCCGCAGGGGAATATATCTGACTAGTAAGAATCTTAAAACCTATGTATTGATATGTCTCCGTAAGGGAATCAAGTGTGTCTAGACTGGCATAAACATGGCAGCGAGAATCAGCTCAAACCCACTATAAAAAGGAATTTCAAAAACAAAACAAAAAAACTGAGAAATTCTTTGCAATTCCTTCAGGGTCTCTGATGAAAGCTGGAATGACCCTATCTGCAACGACAGCTGGATATGGCATAAGGAGGGACACTTGGGACTGAGACGATTGGTGAGATTGGGTGAGCAAATGCAGACCCTTTAAAGCAATAATGCATGGCACCCATTCCATGGGTCCGAACTCTCCAGGTTGAAGGGAATATTACTACAGCTATAACATGTGCGGGAAACCTAGAGAACGGACACACTGTGAATACGAAAGGTTTCTAAAACTCAACGCATAGTCCCTCTCCTGGTGCTCCGGTTTGACTTTCCGTCTGCTTTACTATCAACCTCCCAACTTGGAGAGACAGCCCCTTTAACCTCTTGGTTCGCACAGGTTGCCAATTTGGCAGAGGATGAAAGGGAAGAGGGAGAACCAATGAGAGAGTAGCTGTTAGGCATTTGGACGGGCACATATCACTGTAATTTCCTGGCAGGAAGAAGAATTAACCAAATTCTCAGCCACCCACCGGGAACCAGTATAGGTCCTGAACCAAAATTTTGGACTTGCGGTCAGCTCACCAAAAACGAGTTGAAAAATGGAGCTCAGGGGCACAGCAATTCACAATCTGGCCGAGTAATAGAGGACAACTATCGTACAAAAATCTGTTGAGGGAAGGCAACGAGGCGGACTTGAAAGCGAGGCAGAATAGCAGGAAACAGATTTCAAGAGGTACGTTGGAATCGCCTTTAAAGCACAGGAAGAGGGGCACAACTTCGACAATGATGCACTTGGCCAAAAAGGGCGTATGCGTTGTCTCCTGAATATATTCAGGATGTAACGCATACGCCCTTTTTGGCCAAGCAAGCAAGCGGGCAATGCAAATCTGCACTACAAAGAAGTATCACTTCCCACCGGTCAAAAGGGACATCCACAAAATGTGTAAGAACAAGAAAGGCAAGACAGGCCCTGGAGAACAGGGAGCCTTGTTATGCTGATGGGCGGGATGTAAATTGTCAACTGCCTCTCTGGAGGAGTGCATTCTGTTCCCTAAAACAAGTAAAGAACAGAGCTACAGAGCCAAGGGCACTACCAGTCTAGGGAATATACCTTGGGAAAACTGAAAATCAATAAGACAGAGCCACCCCAAAATTTAGGGCTGCACTGCATACAAGGACCTCAACTTGGATACACCTTAAGTATCCCAGAAAATATAAACATGGTTCAAAAAATTGTGGTACTTACGTACGATGGAATATCCCTCAGCCATGAAATCAATGTCATAAGACCAGTAGCAGCAAAATGGGTGGATTCATGTACGATGATTCTAAGTGAAATAAGTCACACAGAAAAAGAAACTTATCATAAGATATCACTTATGAAGATCCTGTAAACATGGCTACACTTGAACTGAGTTAGGAAAGAGAACAGTGTCTCACATTTAGAAAACACTCTTATACCTGCTTAAGGAGGAAGCAGAGGTGGGGTGATGCATAAAACCAGAGTTTGATATAAGCACAGGTACCGTTCCAAAAACCAACTATGGAATAGACAAGACCTACACCGTCCTCAGCGAAAGGGACTCAAAACCCCATATTTCCCGCAGAGGAAAATATCTGACTAGTAAGAATCTTAAAACCTATGTATTGATATGTCTCCGTAAGGGAATCAAGTGTGTCTAGACTGGCATAAACATGGCAGCGAGAATCAGCTCAAACCCACTATAAAAAGGAATTTCAAAAACAAACAAAAAAACTGGGAAATTCTTTACAATTCCTTCAGGGTCTCTGATGAAAGCTGGAATGACCCTATCTACAACGACAGCTGGATGTGGCATAAGGAGGGACACTTGGGACTGAGACGATTGGTGAGATTGGGTGAGCAAATGCAGACCCTTTAAAGCAATAATGCATGGCACCCATTCCATGGGTCCGAACTCTCCACGTTGAAGGGAATATTACTACAGCTATAACATGTGCGGGAAACCTAGAGAACGGACACACTGTGAATACGAAAGGTTTCTAAATTCAACGAATAGTCCCACTCCTGGTGCTCCGGTTTGACTTTCCGTCTGCTTTACTATCAACCTCCCAACTTGGAGAGACAGCCCCTTTAACCTCTTGGTTCGCACAGGTTGCCAATTTGGCAGTGGATGAAAGGGAAGAGGGAGAACCAATGAGAGAGTAGCTGTTAGGCATTTGGACGGGCACATATCACTGTAATTTCCCGGCAGGAAGAAGAATTAACCAAATTCTCAGCCACCCACCGGGAACCAGTATAGGTCCTGAACCAAAATTTTGGACTTGCGGTCAGCTCACCAAAAACGAGTTGAAAAATGGAGCTCAGGGGCACAGCAATTCACAAACTGGCCGAGTAATAAAGGACAACTATCATCCAAAAATCTGTTGAGGGAAGGCAACGAGGCGGACTTGAAAGCGAGGCAGAATAGCAGGAAACAGATTTCAAGAGGTACGTTGGAATCGCCTTTAAAGCACAGGAAGAGGGGCACAACTTCGACAATGATGCACTTGGCCAAAAAGGGCGTATGTGTTTTCTCCTGAATATATTCAGGAGAAAACGCATACGCCCTTTTTGGCCAAGCAAGCAAGCGGGCAATGCAAATCTGCACTACAAAGAAGTATCACTTCCCACCGGTCAAAAGGGACATCCACAAAATGTGTAAGAACAAGAAAGGCAAGACAGGCCCTGGAGAACAGGGAGCCTTGTTATGCTGATTGGCGGGATGTAAATTGTCAACTGCCTCTCTGGAGGAGTGCATTCTGTTCCCTAAAACAAGTAAAGAACAGAGCTACAGAGCCAAGGGCACTACCAGTCTAGGGAATATACCTTGGGAAAACTGAAAATCAATAAGACAGAGCCACCCCAAAATTTAGGGCTGCACTGCATACAAGGACCTCAACTTGGATACACCTTAAGTATCCCAGAAAATATAAACATGGTTCAAAAAATTGTGGTACTTACGTACGATGGAATATCCCTCAGCCATGAAATCAATGTCATAAGACCAGTAGCAGCAAAATGGGTGGATTCATGTACGATGATTCTAAGTGAAATAAGTCACACAGAAAAAGAAACTTATCATAAGATATCACTTATGAAGATCCTGTAAACATGGCTACACTTGAACTGAGTTAGGAAAGAGAACAGTGTCTCACATTTAGAAAACACTCTTATACCTGCTTAAGGAGGAAGCAGAGGTGGGGTGATGCATAAAACCAGAGTTTGATATAAGCACAGGTACCGTTCCAAAAACCAACTATGGAATAGACAAGACCTACACCGTCCTCAGCGAAAGGGACTCAAAACCCCATATTTCCCGCAGAGGAAAATATCTGACTAGTAAGAATCTTAAAACCTATGTATTGATATGTCTCCGTAAGGGAATCAAGTGTGTCTAGACTGGCATAAACATGGCAGCGAGAATCAGCTCAAACCCACTATAAAAAGGAATTTCAAAAACAAACAAAAAAACTGGGAAATTCTTTACAATTCCTTCAGGGTCTCTGATGAAAGCTGGAATGACCCTATCTACAACGACAGCTGGATGTGGCATAAGGAGGGACACTTGGGACTGAGACGATTGGTGAGATTGGGTGAGCAAATGCAGACCCTTTAAAGCAATATTGCATGGCACCCATTCCATGGGTCCGAACTCTCCACGTTGAAGGGAATATTACTACAGCTATAACATGTGCGGGAAACCTAGAGAACGGACACACTGTGAATACGAAAGGTTTCTAAATTCAACGAATAGTCCCACTCCTGGTGCTCCGGTTTGACTTTCCGTCTGCTTTACTATCAACCTCCCAACTTGGAGAGACAGCCCCTTTAACCTCTTGGTTCGCACAGGTTGCCAATTTGGCAGTGGATGAAAGGGAAGAGGGAGAACCAATGAGAGAGTAGCTGTTAGGCATTTGGACGGGCACATATCACTGTAATTTCCCGGCAGGAAGAAGAATTAACCAAATTCTCAGCCACCCACCGGGAACCAGTATAGGTCCTGAACCAAAATTTTGGACTTGCGGTCAGCTCACCAAAAACGAGTTGAAAAATGGAGCTCAGGGGCACAGCAATTCACAAACTGGCCGAGTAATAAAGGACAACTATCGTCCAAAAATCTGTTGAGGGAAGGCAACGAGGCGGACTTGAAAGCGAGGCAGAATAGCAGGAAACAGATTTCAAGAGGTACGTTGGAATCGCCTTTAAAGCACAGGAAGAGGGGCACAACTTCGACAATGATGCACTTGGCCAAAAAGGGCGTATGTGTTTTCTCCTGAATATATTCAGGAGAAAACGCATACGCCCTTTTTGGCCAAGCAAGCAAGCGGGCAATGCAAATCTGCACTACAAAGAAGTATCACTTCCCACCGGTCAAAAGGGACATCCACAAAATGTGTAAGAACAAGAAAGGCAAGACAGGCCCTGGAGAACAGGGAGCCTTGTTATGCTGATGGGCGGCATGTAAATTGCCAACTGCCTCTCTGGAGGAGTGCATTCTGTTCCCTAAAACAAGTAAAGAACAGAGCTACAGAGCCAAGGGCACTACCAGTCTAGGGAATATACCTTGGGAAAACTGAAAATCAATAAGACAGAGCCACCCCAAAATTTAGGGCTGCACTGCATACAAGGACCTCAACTTGGATACACCTTAAGTATCCCAGAAAATATAAACATGGTTCAAAAAATTGTGGTACTTACGTACGATGGAATATCCCTCAGCCATGAAATCAATGTCATAAGACCAGTAGCAGCAAAATGGGTGGATTCAGGTACGATGATTCTAAGTGAAATAAGTCACACAGAAAAAGAAACATATCATAAGATATCACTTATGAAGATCCTGTAAACATGTCTACACTTGAACTGAGTTAGGAAAGAGAACAGTGTCTCACATTTAGAAAACACTCTTATACCTGCTTAAGGGGGCAGGAGAGGTGGGGTGATGCATAAAACCAGAGTTTGATATAAGCACAGGTACCATTCCAAAAACCAACTATGGAATAGACAAGACCTACACCGTCCTCAGCGAAAGGGACTCAAAACCCCATATTTCCCGCAGGGGAATATATCTGACTAGTAAGAATCTTAAAACCTATGTATTGATATGTCTCCGTAAGGGAATCAAGTGTGTCTAGACTGGCATAAACATGGCAGCGAGAATCAGCTCAAACCCACTATAAAAAGGAATTTCAAAAACAAAACAAAAAAACTGGGAAATTCTTTGCAATTCCTTCAGGGTCTCTGATGAAAGCTGGAATGACCCTATCTACAACGACAGCTGGATGTGGCATAAGGAGGGACACTTGGGACTGAGACGATTGGTGAGATTGGGTGAGCAAATGCAGACCCTTTAAAGCAATAATGCATGGCACCCATTCCATGAGTCCGAACTCTCCAGGTTGAAGGGAATATTTCTACAGCTATAACATGTGCGGGAAACCTAGAGAACGGACACACTGTGAATACGAAAGGTTTCTAAAACTCAACGCATAGTCCCTCTCCTGGTGCTCCGGTTTGACTTTCCGTCTGCTTTACTATCAACCTCCCAACTTGGAGAGACAGCCCCTTTAACCTCTTGGTTCGCACAGGTTGCCAATTTGGCAGAGGATGAAAGGGAAGAGGGAGAACCAATGAGAGAGTAGCTGTTAGGCATTTGGACGGGCACATATCACTGTAATTTCCCGGCAGGAAGAAGAATTAACCAAATTCTCAGCCACCCACCGGGAACCAGTATAGGTCCTGAACCAAAATTTTGGACTTGCGGTCAGCTCACCAAAAACGAGTTGAAAAATGGAGCTCAGGGGCACAGCAATTCACAAACTGGCCGAGTAATAAAGGACAACTATCGTCCAAAAATCTGTTGAGGGAAGGCAACGAGGTGGACTTGAAAGCGACGCAGAATAGCAGGAAACAGATTTCAATAGGTACGTTGGAATCGCCTTCAAAGCACAGGAAGAGGGGCACAACTTCGACAATGATGCACTTGGCCAAAAAGGGCGTATGCGTTTTCTCCTGAATATATTCAGGAGAAAATGCATACGCCCTTTTTGGCCAAGCAAGCAAGCGGGCAATGCAAATCTGCACTACAAAGAAGTATCACTTCCCACCGGTCAAAAGGGACATCCACAAAATGTGTAAGAACAAGAAAGGCAAGACAGGCCCTGGAGAACAGGGAGCCTTGTTATGCTGATGGGCGGGATGTAAATTGCCAACTGCCTCTCTGGAGGAGTGCATTCTGTTCCCTACAACAAGTAAAGAACAGAGCTACAGAGCCAAGGGCACTACCAGTCTAGGGAATATACCTTGGGAAAACTGAAAATCAATAAGACAGAGCCACCCCAAAATTTAGGGCTGCACTGCATACAAGGACCTCAACTTGGATACACCTTAAGTATCCCAGAAAATATAAACATGGTTCAAAAAATTGTGGTACTTACGTACGATGGAATATCCCTCAGCCATGAAATCAATGTCATAAGACCAGTAGCAGCAAAATGGGTGGATTCAGGTACGATGATTCTAAGTGAAATAAGTCACACAGAAAAAGAACCTTATCATAAGATATCACTTATGAAGATCCTGTAAACATGGCTACACTTGAACTGAGTTAGGAAAGAGAACAGTGTCTCACATTTAGAAAACACTCTTATACCTGCTTAAGGGGAAGGAGAGGTGGGGTGATGCATAAAACCAGAGTTTGATATAAGCACAGGTACCGTTCCAAAAACCAACTATGGAATAGACAAGACCTACACCGTCCTCAGCGAAAGGGACTCAAAACCCCATATTTCCCGCAGAGGAAAATATCTGACTAGTAAGAATCTTAAAACCTATGTATTGATATGTCTCCGTAAGGGAATCAAGTGTGTCTAGACTGGCATAAACATGGCAGCGAGAATCAGCTCAAACCCACTATAAAAAGGAATTTCAAAAACAAAACAAAAAAACTGGGAAATTCTTTACAATTCCTTCAGGGTCTCTGATGAAGGCTGGAATGACCCTATCTACAACGACAGCTGGATGTGGCATAAGGAGGGACACTTGGGACTGAGACGATTGGGTGAGCAAATGCAGACCCTTTAAAGCAATAATGCATGGCACCCATTCCATGGGTCCGAACTCTCCAGGTTGAAGGGAATATTACTACAGCTATAACATGTGCGGGAAACCTAGAGAACGGACACACTGTGAATACGAAAGGTTTCTAAAACTCAACGCATAGTCCCTCTCCTGGTGCTCCGGTTTGACTTTCCGTCTGCTTTACTATCAACCTCCCAACTTGGAGAGACAGCCCCTTTAACCTCTTGGTTCGCACAGGTTGCCAATTTGGCAGAGGATGAAAGGGAAGAGGGAGAACCAATGAGAGAGTAGCTGTTAGGCATTTGGACGGGCACATATCACTGTAATTTCCCGGCAGGAAGAAGAATTAACCAAATTCTCAGCCACCCACCGGGAACCAGTATAGGTCCTGAACCAAAATTTTGGACTTGCGGTCAGCTCACCAAAAACGAGTTGAAAAATGGAGCTCAGGGGCACAGCAATTCACAAACTGGCTGAGTAATAAAGGACAACTATCGTCCAAAAATCTGTTGAGGGAAGGCAACGAGGCGGACTTGAAAGCGAGGCAGAATAGCAGGAAACAGATTTCAAGAGGTACGTTGGAATCGCCTTTAAAGCACAGGAAGAGGGGCACAACTTCGACAATGATGCACTTGGCCAAAAAGGGCGTATGCGTTTTCTCCTGAATATATTCAGGAGAAAACGCATACGCCCTTTTTGGCCAAGCAAGCAAGCGGGCAATGCAAATCTGCACTACAAAGAAGTATCACTTCCCACCGGTCAAAAGGGACATCCACAAAATGTGTAAGAACAAGAAAGGCAAGACAGGCCCTGGAGAACAGGGAGCCTTGTTATGCTGATGGGCGGGATGTAAATTGCCAACTGCCTCTCTGGAGGAGTGCATTCTGTTCCCTAAAACAAGTAAAGAACAGAGCTACAGAGCCAAGGGCACTACCAGTCTAGGGAATATACCTTGGGAAAACTGAAAATCAATAAGACAGAGCCACCCCAAAATTTAGGGCTGCACTGCATACAAGGACCTCAACTTGGATACACCTTAAGTATCCCAGAAAATATAAACATGGTTCAAAAAATTGTGGTACTTATGTACGATGGAATATCCCTCAGCCATGAAATCAATGTCATAAGGCCAGTAGCAGCAAAATGGGTGGATTCAGGTACGATGATTCTAAGTGAAATAAGTCACACAGAAAAAGAAACTTATCATAAGATATCACTTATGAAGATCCTGTAAACATGGCTACACTTGAACTGAGTTAGGAAAGAGAACAGTGTCTCACATTTAGAAAACACTCTTATACCTGCTTAAGGGGGAAGGAGAGGTGGGGTGATGCATAAAACCAGAGTTTGATATAAGCACAGGTACTGTTCCAAAAACCAACTATGGAATAGACAAGACCTACACCGTCCTCAGCGAAAGGGACTCAAAACCCCATATTTCCCGCAGAGGAAAATATCTGACTAGTAAGAATCTTAAAACCTATGTATTGATATGTCTCCATAAGGGAATCAAGTGTGTCTAGACTGGCATAAACATGGCAGCGAGAATCAGCTCAAACCCACTATAAAAAGGAATTTCAAAAACAAAACAAAAAAACTGGGAAATTCTTTACAATTCCTTCAGGGTCTCTGATGAAGGCTGGAATGACCCTATCTACAACGACAGCTGGATGTGGCATAAGGAGGGACACTTGGGACTGAGACGATTGGTGAGATTGGGTGAGCAAATGCAGACCCTTTAAAGCAATAATGCATGGCACCCATTCCATGGGTCCGAACTCTCCAGGTTGAAGGGAATATTACTACAGCTATAACATGTGCGGGAAACCTAGAGAACGGACACACTGTGAATACGAAAGGTTTCTAAAACTCAACGCATAGTCCCTCTCCTGGTGCTCCGGTTTGACTTTCCGTCTGCTTTACTATCAACCTCCCAACTTGGAGAGACAGCCCCTTTAACCTCTTGGTTCGCACAGGTTGCCAATTTGGAAGAGGATGAAAGGGAAGAGGGAGAACCAATGAGAGAGTAGCTGTTAGGCATTTGGACGGGCACATATCACTGTAATTTCCCGGCAGGAAGAAGAATTAACCAAATTCTCAGCCACCCACCGGGAACCAGTATAGGTCCTGAACCAAAATTTTGGACTTGCGGTCAGCTCACCAAAAACGAGTTGAAAAATGGAGCTCAGGGGCACAGCAATTCACAATCTGGCCGAGTAATAAAGGACAACTATCGTCCAAAAATCTGTTGAGGGAAGGCAACGAGGCGGACTTGAAAGCGAGGCAGAATAGCAGGAAACAGATTTCAAGAGGTACGTTGGAATCGCCTTTAAAGCACAGGAAGAGGGGCACAACTTCGACAATGATGCACTTGGCCAAAAAGGGCGTATGCGTTTTCTCCTGAATATATTCAGGAGAAAACGCATACGCCCTTTTTGGCCAAGCAAGCAAGCGGGCAATGCAAATCTGCACTACAAAGAAGTATCACTTCCCACCGGTCAAAAGGGACATCCACAAAATGTGTAAGAACAAGAAAGGCAAGACAGGCCCTGGAGAACAGGGAGCCTTGTTAGGCTGATGGGCGGGATGTAAATTGTCAACTGCCTCTCTGGAGGAGTGCATTCTGTTCCCTAAAACAAGTAAAGAACAGAGCTACAGAGCCAAGGGCACTACCAGTCTAGGGAATATACCTTGGGAAAACTGAAAATCAATAAGACAGAGCCACCCCAAAATTTAGGGCTGCACTGCATACAAGGACCTCAACTTGGATACACCTTAAGTATCCCAGAAAATATAAACATGGTTCAAAAAATTGTGGTACTTACGTACGATGGAATATCCCTCAGCCATGAAATCAATGTTATAAGACCAGTAGCAGCAAAATGGGTGGATTCAGGTACGATGATTCTAAGTGAAATAAGTCACACAGAAAAAGAAACTTATCATAAGATATCACTTATGAAGATCCTGTAAACATGGCTACACTTGAACTGAGTTAGGAAAGAGAACAGTGTCTCACATTTAGAAAACACTCTTATACCTGCTTAAGGAGGAAGCAGAGGTGGGGTGATGCATAAAACCAGAGTTTGATATAAGCACAGGTACCGTTCCAAAAACCAACTATGGAATAGACAAGACCTACACCGTCCTCAGCGAAAGGGACTCAAAACCCCATATTTCCCGCAGAGGAAAATATCTGACTAGTAAGAATCTTAAAACCTATGTATTGATATGTCTCCGTAAGGGAATCAAGTGTGTCTAGACTGGCATAAACATGGCAGCGAGAATCAGCTCAAACCCACTATAAAAAGGAATTTCAAAAACAAAACAAAAACAATGGGAAATTCTTTACAATTCCTTCAGGGTCTCTGATGAAACCTGGAATGACCCTATCTACAACGACAGCTGGATGTGGCATAAGGAGGGACACTTGGGACTGAGACGATTGGTGAGATTGGGTGAGCAAATGCAGACCCTTTAAAGCAATAATGCATGGCACCCATTCCATGGGTCCGAACTCTCCAGGTTGAAGGGAATATTACTACAGCTATAACATGTGCGGGAAACCTAGAGAACGGACACACTGTGAATACGAAAGGTTTCTAAAACTCAACGCATAGTCCCTCTCCTGGTGCTCCGGTTTGACTTTCCGTCTGCTTTACTATCAACCTCCCAACTTGGAGAGACAGCCCCTTTAACCTCTTGGTTCGCACAGGTTGCCAATTTGGCAGAGGATGAAAGGGAAGAGGGAGAACCAATGAGAGAGTAGCTGTTAGGCATTTGGACGGGCACATATCACTGTAATTTCCCGGCAGGAAGAAGAATTAACCAAATTCTCAGCCACCCACCGGGAACCAGTATAGGTCCTGAACCAAAATTTTGGACTTGCGGTCAGCTCACCAAAAACGAGTTGAAAAATGGAGCTCAGGGGCACAGCAATTCACAAACTGGCCGAGTAATAAAGGACACCTATCGTCCAAAAATCTGTTGAGGGAAGGCAACGAGGTGGACTTGAAAGCGAGGCAGAATAGCAGGAAACAGATTTCAATAGGTACGTTGGAATCGCCTTCAAAGCACAGGAAGAGGGGCACAACTTCGACAATGATGCACTTGGCCAAAAAGGGCGTATGCGTTTTCTCCTGAATATATTCAGGAGAAAACGCATACGCCCTTTTTGGCCAAGCAAGCAAGCGGGCAATGCAAATCTGCACTACAAAGAAGTATCACTTCCCACCGGTCAAAAGGGACATCCACAAAATGTGTAAGAACAAGAAAGGCAAGACAGGCCCTGGAGAACAGGGAGCCTTGTTATGCTGATGGGCGGGATGTAAATTGCCAACTGCCTCTCTGGAGGAGTGCATTCTGTTCCCTAAAACAAGTAAAGAACAGAGCTACAGAGCCAAGGGCACTACCAGTCTAGGGAATATACCTTGGGAAAACTGAAAATCAATAAGACAGAGCCACCCCAAAATTTAGGGCTGCACTGCATACAAGGACCTCAACTTGGATACACCTTAAGTATCCCAGAAAATATAAACATGGTTCAAAAAATTGTGGTACTTACGTACGATGGAATATCCCTCAGCCATGAAATCAATGTCATAAGACCAGTAGCAGCAAAATGGGTGGATTCAGGTACGATGATTCTAAGTGAAATAAGTCACACAGAAAAAGAAACTTATCATAAGATATCACTTATGAAGATCCTGTAAACATGGCTACACTTGAACTGAGTTAGGAAAGAGAACAGTGTCTCACATTTAGAAAACACTCTTATACCTGCTTAAGGGGGAAGGAGAGGTGGGGTGATGCATAAAACCAGAGTTTGATATAAGCACAGGTACCGTTCCAAAAACCAACTATGGAATAGACAAGACCTACACCGTCCTCAGCGAAAGGGACCCAAAACCCCATATTTCCCGCAGGGGAATATATCTGACTAGTAAGAATCTTAAAACCTATGTATTGATATGTCTCCGTAAGGGAATCAAGTGTGTCTAGACTGGCATAAACATGGCAGCGAGAATCAGCTCAAACCCACTATAAAAAGGAATTTCAAAAACAAAACAAAAAAACTGAGAAATTCTTTGCAATTCCTTCAGGGTCTCTGATGAAAGCTGGAATGACCCTATCTACAACGACAGCTGGATATGGCATAAGGAGGGACACTTGGGACTGAGACGATTGGTGAGATTGGGTGAGCAAATGCAGACCCTTTAAAGCAATAATGCATGGCACCCATTCCATGGGTCCGAACTCTCCAGGTTGAAGGGAATATTACTACAGCTATAACATGTGCGGGAAACCTAGAGAACGGACACACTGTGAATACGAAAGGTTTCTAAAACTCAACGCATAGTCCCTCTCCTGGTGCTCCGGTTTGACTTTCCGTCTGCTTTACTATCAACCTCCCAACTTGGAGAGACAGCCCCTTTAACCTCTTGGTTCGCACAGGTTGCCAATTTGGCAGAGGATGAAAGGGAAGAGGGAGAACCAATGAGAGAGTAGCTGTTAGGCATTTGGACGGGCACATATCACTGTAATTTCCCGGCAGGAAGAAGAATTAACCAAATTCTCAGCCACCCACCGGGAACCAGTATAGGTCCTGAACCAAAATTTTGGACTTGCGGTCAGCTCACCAAAAACGAGTTGAAAAATGGAGCTCAGGGGCACAGCAATTCACAAACTGGCCGAGTAATAAAGGACAACTATCGTCCAAAAATCTGTTGAGGGTAGGCAACGAGGCGGACTTGAAAGCGAGGCAGAATAGCAGGAAACAGATTTCAAGAGGTACGTTGGAATCACCTTTAAAGCACAGGAAGAGGGGCACAACTTCGACAATGATGCACTTGGCCAAAAAGGGCGTATGCGTTTTCTCCTGAATATATTCAGGAGAAAACGCATACGCCCTTTTTGGCCAAGCAAGCAAGCGGGCAATGCAAATCTGCACTACAAAGAAGTATCACTTCCCACCGGTCAAAAGGGACATCCACAAAATGTGTAAGAACAAGAAAGGCAAGACAGGCCCTGGAGAACAGGGAGCCTTGTTATGCTGATGGGCGCGATGTAAATTGCCAACTGCCTCTCTGGAGGGGTGCATTCTGTTCCCTAAAACAAGTAAAGAACAGAGCTACAGAGCCAAGGGCACTACCAGTCTAGGGAATATACCTTGGGAAAACTGAAAATCAATAAGACAGAGCCACCCCAAAATTTAGGGCTGCACTGCATACAAGGACCTCAACTTGGATACACCTTAAGTATCCCAGAAAATATAAACATGGTTCAAAAAATTGTGGTACTTACGTACGATGGAATATCCCTCAGCCATGAAATCAATGTCATAAGACCAGTAGCAGCAAAATGGTTGGATTCAGGTACGATGATTCTAAGTGAAATAAGTCACACAGAAAAAGAAACTTATCATAAGATATCACTTATGAAGATCCTGTAAACATGGCTACACTTGAACTGAGTTAGGAAAGAGAACAGTGTCTCACATTTAGAAAACACTCTTATACCTGCTTAAGGGGGAAGGAGAGGTGGGGTGATGCATAAAACCAGAGTTTGATATAAGCACAGGTACCGTTCCAAAAACCAACTATGGAATAGACAAGACCTACACCGTCCTCAGCGAAAGGGACCCAAAACCCCATATTTCCCGCAGGGGAATATATCTGACTAGTAAGAATCTTAAAACCTATGTATTGATATGTCTCCGTAAGGGAATCAAGTGTGTCTAGACTGGCATAAACATGGCAGCGAGAATCAGCTCAAACCCACTATAAAAAGGAATTTCAAAAACAAAACAAAAAAACTGAGAAATTCTTTGCAATTCCTTCAGGGTCTCTGATGAAAGCTGGAATGACCCTATCTACAACGACAGCTGGATATGGCATAAGGAGGGACACTTGGGACTGAGACGATTGGTGAGATTGGGTGAGCAAATGCAGACCCTTTAAAGCAATAATGCATGGCACCCATTCCATGGGTCCGAACTCTCCAGGTTGAAGGGAATATTACTACAGCTATAACATGTGCGGGAAACCTAGAGAACGGACACACTGTGAATACGAAAGGTTTCTAAAACTCAACGCATAGTCCCTCTCCTGGTGCTCCGGTTTGACTTTCCGTCTGCTTTACTATCAACCTCCCAACTTGGAGAGACAGCCCCTTTAACCTCTTGGTTCGCACAGGTTGCCAATTTGGCAGAGGATGAAAGGGAAGAGGGAGAACCAATGAGAGAGTAGCTGTTAGGCATTTGGACGGGCACATATCACTGTAATTTCCTGGCAGGAAGAAGAATTAACCAAATTCTCAGCCACCCACCGGGAACCAGTATAGGTCCTGAACCAAAATTTTGGACTTGCGGTCAGCTCACCAAAAACGAGTTGAAAAATGGAGCTCAGGGGCACAGCAATTCACAAACTGGCCGAGTAATAAAGGACAACTATCGTCCAAAAATCTGTTGAGGGTAGGCAATGAGGCGGACTTGAAAGCGAGGCAGAATAGCAGGAAACAGATTTCAAGAGGTACGTTGGAATCGCCTTTAAAGCACAGGAAGAGGGGCACAACTTCGACAATGATGCACTTGGCCAAAAAGGGCGTATGCGTTTTCTCCTGAATATATTCAGGAGAAAACGCATACGCCCTTTTTGGCCAAGCAAGCAAGCGGGCAATGCAAATCTGCACTACAAAGAAGTATCACTTCCCACCGGTCAAAAGGGACATCCACAAAATGTGTAAGAACAAGAAAGGCAAGACAGGCCCTGGAGAACAGGGAGCCTTGTTATGCTGATGGGCGGGATGTAAATTGCCAACTGCCTCTCTGGAGGAGTGCATTCTGTTCCCTAAAACAAGTAAAGAACAGAGCTACAGAGCCAAGGGCACTACCAGTCTAGGGAATATACCTTGGGAAAACTGAAAATCAATAAGACAGAGCCACCCCAAAATTTAGGGCTGCACTGCATACAAGGACCTCAACTTGGATACACCTTAAGTATCCCAGAAAATATAAACATGGTTCAAAAAATTGTGGTACTTACGTACGATGGAATATCCCTCAGCCATGAAATCAATGTCATAAGGCCAGTAGCAGCAAAATGGGTGGATTCAGGTACGATGATTCTAAGTGAAATAAGTCACACAGAAAAAGAAACTTATCATAAGATATCACTTATGAAGATCCTGTAAACATGGCTACATTTGAACTGAGTTAGGAAAGAGAACAGTGTCTCACATTTAGAAAACACTCTTATACCTGCTTAAGGGGGAAGGAGAGGTGGGGTGATGCATAAAACCAGAGTTTGATATAAGCACAGGTACCGTTCCAAAAACCAACTATGGAATAGACAAGACCTACACCGTCCTCAGCGAGAGGGACTCAAAACCCCATATTTCCCGCAGAGGAAAATATCTGACTAGTAAGAATCTTAAAACCTATGTATTGATATGTCTCCATAAGGGAATCAAGTGTGTCTAGACTGGCATAAACATGGCAGCGAGAATCAGCTCAAACCCACTATAAAAAGGAATTTCAAAAACAAAACAAAAAAACTGGGAAATTCTTTACAATTCCTTCAGGGTCTCTGATGAAGGCTGGAATGACCCTATCTACAACGACAGCTGGATGTGGCATAAGGAGGGACACTTGGGACTGAGACGATTGGTGAGATTGGGTGAGCAAATGCAGACCCTTTAAAGCAATAATGCATGGTACCCATTCCATGGGTCCGAACTCTCCAGGTTGAAGGGAATATTACTACAGCTATAACATGTGCGGGAAACCTAGAGAACGGACACACTGTGAATACGAAAGGTTTCTAAAACTCAACGCATAGTCCCTCTCCTGGTGCTCCGGTTTGACTTTCCGTCTGCTTTACTATCAACCTCCCAACTTGGAGAGACAGCCCCTTTAACCTCTTGGTTCGCACAGGTTGCCAATTTGGAAGAGGATGAAAGGGAAGAGGGAGAACCAATGAGAGAGTAGCTGTTAGGCATTTGGACGGGCACATATCACTGTAATTTCCCGGCAGGAAGAAGAATTAACCAAATTCTCAGCCCCCCACCGGGAACCAGTATAGGTCCTGAACCAAAATTTTGGACTTGCGGTCAGCTCACCAAAAACGAGTTGAAAAATGGAGCTCAGGGGCACAGCAATTCACAATCTGGCCGAGTAATAAAGGACAACTATCGTCCAAAAATCTGTTGAGGGAAGGCAACGAGGCGGACTTGAAAGCGAGGCAGAATAGCAGGAAACAGATTTCAAGAGGTACGTTGGAATCGCCTTTAAAGCACAGGAAGAGGGGCACAACTTCGACAATGATGCACTTGGCCAAAAAGGGCGTATGCGTTGTCTCCTGAATATATTCAGGAGAAAACGCATACGCCCTTTTTGGCCAAGCAAGCAAGCGGGCAATGCAAATCTGCACTACAAAGAAGTATCACTTCCCACCGGTCAAAAGGGACATCCACAAAATGTGTAAGAACAAGAAAGGCAAGACAGGCCCTGGAGAACAGGGAGCCTTGTTAGGCTGATGGGCGGGATGTAAATTGTCAACTGCCTCTCTGGAGGAGTGCATTCTGTTCCCTAAAACAAGTAAAGAACAGAGCTACAGAGCCAAGGGCACTACTAGTCTAGGGAATATACCTTGGGAAAACTGAAAATCAATAAGACAGAGCCACCCCAAAATTTAGGGCTGCACTGCATACAAGGACCTCAACTTGGATACACCTTAAGTATCCCAGAAAATATAAACATGGTTCAAAAAATTGTGGTACTTACGTACGATGGAATATCCCTCAGCCATGAAATCAATGTCATAAGACCAGTAGCAGCAAAATGGGTGGATTCACGTACGATGATTCTAAGTGAAATAAGTCACACAGAAAAAGAAACTTATCATAAGATATCACTTATGAAGATCCTGTAAACATGGCTACACTTGAACTGAGTTAGGAAAGAGAACAGTGTCTCACATTTAGAAAACACTCTTATACCTGCTTAAGGAGGAAGCAGAGGTGGGGTGATGCATAAAACCAGAGTTTGATATAAGCACAGGTACCGTTCCAAAAACCAACTATGGAATAGACAAGACCTACACCGTCCTCAGCGAAAGGGACTCAAAACCCCATATTTCCCGCAGAGGAAAATATCTGACTAGTAAGAATCTTAAAACCTATGTATTGATATGTCTCCGTAAGGGAATCAAGTGTGTCTAGACTGGCATAAACATGGCAGCGAGAATCAGCTCAAACCCACTATAAAAAGGAATTTCAAAAACAAAACAAAAACACTGGGAAATTCTTTACAATTCCTTCAGGGTCTCTGATGAAAGCTGGAATGACCGTATCTACAACGACAGCTGGATGTGGCATAAGGAGGGACACTTGGGACTGAGACGATTGGTGACATTGGGTGAGCAAATGCAGACCCTTTAAAGCAATAATGCATGGCACCCATTCCATGAGTCCGAACTCTCCAGGTTGAAGGGAATATTTCTACAGCTATAACATGTGCGGGAAACCTAGAGAACGGACACACTGTGAATACGAAAGGTTTCTAAAACTCAACGCATAGTCCCTCTCCTGGTGCTCCGGTTTGACTTTCCGTCTGCTTTACTGTCAACCTCCCAACTTGGAGAGACAGCCCCTTTAACCTCTTGGTTCGCACAGGTTGCCAATTTGGAAGAGGATGAAAGGGAAGAGGGAGAACCAATGAGAGAGTAGCTGTTAGGCATTTGGACGGGCACATATCACTGTAATTTCCCGGCAGGAAGAAGAATTAACCAAATTCTCAGCCACCCACCGGGAACCAGTATAGGTCCTGAACCAAAATTTTGGACTTGCGGTCAGCTCACCAAAAACGAGTTGAAAAATGGAGCTCAGGGGCACAGCAATTCACAAACTGGCCGAGTAATAAAGGACACCTATCGTCCAAAAATCTGTTGAGGGAAGGCAACGAGGTGGACTTGAAAGCGAGGCAGAATAGCAGGAAACAGATTTCAATAGGTACGTTGGAATCGCCTTCAAAGCACAGGAAGAGGGGCACAACTTCGACAATGATGCACTTGGCCAAAAAGGGCGTATGCGTTTTCTCCTGAATATATTCAGGAGAAAACGCATACGCCCTTTTTGGCCAAGCAAGCAAGCGGGCAATGCAAATCTGCACTACAAAGAAGTATCACTTCCCACCGGTCAAAAGGGACATCCACAAAATGTGTAAGAACAAGAAAGGCAAGACAGGCCCTGGAGAACAGGGAGCCTTGTTATGCTGATGGGCGGGATGTAAATTGCCAACTGCCTCTCTGGAGGAGTGCATTCTGTTCCCTACAACAAGTAAAGAACAGAGCTACAGAGCCAAGGGCACTACCAGTCTAGGGAATATACCTTGGGAAAACTGAAAATCAATAAGACAGAGCCACCCCAAAATTTAGGGCTGCACTGCATACAAGGACCTCAACTTGGATACACCTTAAGTATCCCAGAAAATATAAACATGGTTCAAAAAATTGTGGTACTTACGTACGATAGAATATCCCTCAGCCATGAAATCAATGTCATAAGACCAGTAGCAGCAAAATGGGTGGATTCAGGTACGATGATTCTAAGTGAAATAAGTCACAGAGAAAAAGAAACTTATCATAAGATATCACTTATGAAGATCCTGTAAACATGGCTACACTTGAACTGAGTTAGGAAAGAGAACAGTGTCTCACATTTAGAAAACACTCTTATACCTGCTTAAGGGGGAAGGAGAGGTGGGGTGACGCATAAAAACAGAGTTTGATATAAGCACAGGTACCGTTCCAAAAACCAACTATGGAATAGTCAAGACCTACACCGTCCTCAGTGAAAGGGACTCAAAACCCCATATTTCCCGCAGAGGAAAATATCTGACTAGTAAGAATCTTAAAACCTATGTATTGATATGTCTCCGTAAGGGAATCAAGTGTGTCTAGACTGGCATAAATATGGCAGCGAGAATCAGCTCAAACCCACTATAAAAAAGAATTTCAAAAACAAAACAAAAAAACTGGGAAATTCTTTACAATTCCTTCAGGGTCTCTGATGAAAGCTGGAATGACCCTATCTACAATGACAGCTGGATGTGGCATAAGGAGGGACACTTGGGACTGAGACGATTGGTGAGATTGGGTGAGCAAATGCAGACCCTTTAAAGCAATAATGCATGGCACCCATTCCATGGGTCCGAACTCTCCAGGTTGAAGGGAATATTACTACAGCTATAACATGTGCGGGAAACCTAGGGAACGGACACACTGTGAATACGAAAGGTTTCTAAAACTCAACGAATAGTCCCTCTCCTGGTGCTCCGGTTTGACTTTCCGTCTGCTTTACTATCAACCTCCCAACTTGGAGAGACAGCCCCTTTAACCTCTTGGTTCGCACAGGTTGCCAATTTGGCAGAGGATGAAAGGGAAGAGGGAGAACCAATGAGAGAGTAGCTGTTAGGCATTTGGACGGGCACATATCACTGTAATTTCCCGGCAGGAAGAAGAATTAACCAAATTCTCAGCCACCCACCGGGAACCAGTATAGGTCCTGAACCAAAATTTTGGACTTGCGGTCAGCTCACCAAAAACGAGTTGAAAAATGGAGCTCAGGGGCACAGCAATTCACAAACTGGCCGAGTAATAAAGGACAACTATCGTCCAAAAATCTGTTGAGGGAAGGCAACGAGGCGGACTTGAAAGCGAGGCACAATAGCAGGAAACAGATTTCAAGAGGTACGTTGGAATCGCCTTTAAAGCACAGGAAGAGGGGCACAACTTCGACAATGATGCACTTGGCCAAAAAGGGCGTATGCGTTTTCTCCTGAATATATTCAGGAGAAAACGCATACGCCCTTTTTGGCCAAGCAAGCAAGCGGGCAATGCAAATCTGCACTACAAAGAAGTATCACTTCCCACCGGTCAAAAGGGACATCCACAAAATGTGTAAGAACAAGAAAGGCAAGACAGGCCCTGGAGAACAGGGAGCCTTGTTATGCTGATGGGCGGGATGTAAATTGCCAACTGCCTCTCTGGAGGAGTGCATTCTGTTCCCTACAGCAAGTAAAGAACAGAGCTACAGAGCCAAGGGCACTACCAGTCTAGGGAATATACCTTGGGAAAACTGAAAATCAATAAGACAGAGCCACCCCAAAATTTAGGGCTGCACTGCATACAAGGACCTCAACTTGGATACACCTTAAGTATCCCAGAAAATATAAACATGGTTCAAAAAATTGTGGTACTTACGTACGATGGAATATCCCTCAGCCATGAAATCAATGTCATAAGACCAGTAGCAGCAAAATGGGTGGATTCAGGTACGATGATTCTAAGTGAAATAAGTCACACAGAAAAAGAAACTTATCATAAGATATCACTTATGAAGATCCTGTAAACATGGCTACACTTGAACTGAGTTAGGAAAGAGAACAGTGTCTCACATTTAGAAAACAATCTTATACCTGCTTAAGGGGGAAGGAGAGGTGGGATGATGCATAAAACCAGAGTTTGATATAAGCACAGGTACCGTTCCAAAAACCAACTATGGAATAGACAAGACCTACACCATCCTCAGCGAAAGGGACTCAAAACCCCATATTTCCCGCAGAGGAAAATATCTGACTAGTAAGAATCTTAAAACCTATGTATTGATATGTCTCCGTAAGGGAATCAAGTGTGTCTAGACTGGCATAAACATGGCAGCGAGAATAAGCTCAAACCCACTATAAAAAGGAATTTCAAAAACAAAACAAAAAAACTGGGAAATTCTTTACAATTCCTTCAGGGTCTCTGATGAAGGCTGGAATGACCCTATCTACAACGACAGCTGGATGTGGCATAAGGAGGGACACTTGGGACTGAGACGATTGGTGAGATTGGGTGAGCAAATGCAGACCCTTTAAAGCAATAATGCATGGCACCCATTCCATGGGTCCGAACTCTCCAGGTTGAAGGGAATATTACTACAGCTATAACATGTGCGGGAAACCTAGAGAACGGACACACTGTGAATACGAAAGTTTTCTAAAACTCAACGTATAGTCCCTCTCCTGGTGCTCCGGTTTGACTTTCCGTCTGCTTTACTATCATCCTCCCAACTTGGAGAGACAGCCCCTTTAACCTCTTGGTTCGCACAGGTTGCCAATTTGGCAGAGGATGAAAGGGAAGAGGGAGAACCAATGAGAGAGTAGCTGTTAGGCATTTGGACGGGCACATATCACTGTAATTTCCCGGCAGGAAGAAGAATTAACCAAATTCTCAGCCACCCACCGGGAACCAGTATAGGTCCTGAACCAAAATTTTGGACTTGCGGTCAGCTCACCAAAAACGAGTTGAAAAATGGAGCTCAGGGGCACAGCAATTCACAAACTGGCCGAGTAATAAAGGACAACTATCGTCCAAAAATCTGTTGAGGGAAGGCAACGAGGCGGACTTGAAAGCGAGGCAGTATAGCAGGAAACAGATTTCAAGAGGTACGTTGGAATCGCCTTTAAAGCACAGGAAGAGGGGCACAACTTCGACAATGATGCACTTGGCCAAAAAGGGCGTATGCGTTTTCTCCTGAATATATTCAGGAGAAAACGCATACGCCCTTTTTGGCCAAGCAAGCAAGCGGGCAATGCAAATCTGCACTACAAAGAAGTATCACTTCCCACCGGTCAAAAGGGACATCCACAAAATGTGTAAGAACAAGAAAGGCAAGACAGGCCCTGGAGAACAGGGAGCCTTGTTATGCTGATGGGCGGGATGTAAATTGCCAACTGCCTCTCTGGAGGAGTGCATTCTGTTCCCTACAACAAGTAAAGAACAGAGCTACAGAGCCAAGGGCACTACCAGTCTAGGGAATATACCTTGGGAAAACTGAAAATCAATAAGACAGAGCCACCCCAAAATTTAGGGCTGCACTGCATACAAGGACCTCAACTTGGATACACCTTAAGTATCCCAGAAAATATAAACATGGTTCAAAAAATTGTGGTACTTACGTACGATGGAATATCCCTCAGCCATGAAATCAATGTCATAAGACCAGTAGCAGCAAAATGGGTGGATTCAGGTACGATGATTCTAAGTGAAATAAGTCACACAGAAAAAGAAACTTATCATAAGATATCACTTATGAAGATCCTGTAAACAAGGCTACACTTGAACTGAGTTAGGAAAGAGAACAGTGTCTCACATTTAGAAAACACTCTTATACCTGCTTAAGGGGGAAGGAGAGGTGGGGTGATGCATAAAACCAGAGTTTGATATAAGCACAGGTACCGTTCCAAAAACCAACTATGGAATAGACAAGACCTACACCGTCCTCAGCGAAAGGGACTCAAAACCCCATATTTCCCGCAGAGGAAAATATCTGACTAGTAAGAATCTTAAAACATATGTATTGATATGTCTCCGTAAGGGAATCAAGTGTGTCTAGACTGGCATAAACATGGCAGCGAGAATAAGCTCAAACCCACTATAAAAAGGAATTTCAAAAACAAAACAAAAAAACTGGGAAATTCTTTACAATTCCTTCAGGGTCTCTGATGAAGGCTGGAATGACCCTATCTACAACGACAGCTGGATGTGGCATAAGGAGGGACACTTGGGACTGAGACGATTGGTGAGATTGGGTGAGCAAATGCAGACCCTTTAAAGCAATAATGCATGGCACCCATTCCATGGGTCCGAACTCTCCAGGTTGAAGGGAATATTACTACAGCTATAACATGTGCGGGAAACCTAGAGAACGGACACACTGTGAATACGAAAGGTTTCTAAAACTCAACGTATAGTCCCTCTCCTGGTGCTCCGGTTTGACTTTCCGTCTGCTTTACTATCAACCTCCCAACTTGGAGAGACAGCCCCTTTAACCTCTTGGTTCGCACAGGTTGCCAATTTGGCAGAGGATGAAAGGGAAGAGGGAGAACCAATGAGAGAGTAGCTGTTAGGCATTTGGACGGGCACATATCACTGTAATTTCCCGGCAGGAAGAAGAATTAACCAAATTCTCAGCCACCCACCGGGAACCAGTATAGGTCCTGAACCAAAATTTTGGACTTGCGGTCAGCTCACCAAAAACGAGTTGAAAAATGGAGCTCAGGGGCACAGCAATTCACAAACTGGCCGAGTAATAAAGGACAACTATCGTCCAAAAATCTGTTGAGGGAAGGCAACGAGGCGGACTTGAAAGCGAGGCAGAATAGCAGGAAACAGATTTCAAGAGGTACGTTGGAATCGCCTTTAAAGCACAGGAAGAGGGGCACAACTTCGACAATGATGCACTTGGCCAAAAAGGGCGTATGCGTTTTCTCCTGAATATATTCAGGAGAAAACGCATACGCCCTTTTTGGCCAAGCAAGCAAGCGGGCAATGCAAATCTGCACTACAAAGAAGTATCACTTCCCACCGGTCAAAAGGGACATCCACAAAATGTGTAAGAACAAGAAAGGCAAGACAGGCCCTGGAGAACAGGGAGCCTTGTTATGCTGATGGGCGGGATGTAAATTGCCAACTGCCTCTCTGGAGGAGTGCATTCTGTTCCCTACAACAAGTAAAGAACAGAGCTACAGAGCCAAGGGCACTACCAGTCTAGGGAATATACCTTGGGAAAACTGAAAATCAATAAGACAGAGCCACCCCAAAATTTAGGGCTGCACTGCATACAAGGACCTCAACTTGGATACACCTTAAGTATCCCAGAAAATATAAACATGGTTCAAAAAATTGTGGTACTTACGTACGATGGAATATCCCTCAGCCATGAAATCAATGTCATAAGACCAGTAGCAGCAAAATGGGTGGATTCAGGTACGATGATTCTAAGTGAAATAAGTCACACAGAAAAAGAAACATCATAAGATATCACTTATGAAGATCCTGTAAACATGGCTACACTTGAACTGAGTTAGGAAAGAGAACAGTGTCTCACATTTAGAAAACACTCTTATACCTGCTTAAGGGGGAAGGAGAGGTGGGGTGACGCATAAAACCAGAGTTTGATATAAGCACAGGTACCGTTCCAAAAACCAACTATGGAATAGACAAGACCTACACCGTCCTCAGCGAAAGGGACTCAAAACCCCATATTTCCCACAGAGGAAAATATCTGACTAGTAAGAATCTTAAAACCTATGTATTGATATGTCTCCGTAAGGGAATCAAGTGTGTCTAGACTGGCATAAACATGGCAGCGAGAATCAGCTCAAACCCACTATAAAAAGGAATTTCAAAAACAAAACAAAAAAACTGGGAAATTCTTTACAATTCCTTCAGGGTCTCTGATGAAGGATGGAATGACCCTATCTACAACGACAGCTGGATGTGGCATAAGGAGGGACACTTGGGACTGAGACGATTGGTGAGATTGGGTGAGCAAATGCAGACCCTTTAAAGCAATAATGCATGGCACCCATTCCATGGGTCCGAACTCTCCAGGTTGAAGGGAATATTACTACAGCTATAACATGTGCGGGAAACCTAGAGAACGGACACACTGTGAATATGAAAGGTTTCTAAAACTCAACGAATAGTCCCTCTCCTGGTGCTCCGGTTTGACTTTCCGTCTGCTTTACTATCAACCTCCCAACTTGGAGAGACAGCCCCTTTAACCTCTTGGTTCGCACAGGTTGCCAATTTGGCAGAGGATCGAAGGGAAGAGGGAGAACCAATGAGAGAGTAGCTGTTAGGCATTTGGACGGGCACATATCACTGTAATTTCCCGGCAGGAAGAAGAATTAACCAAATTCTCAGCCACCCACCGGGAACCAGTATAGGTCCTGAACCAAAATTTTGGACTTGCGGTCAGCTCACAAAAAACGAGTTTAAAAATGGAGCTCAGGGGCACAGCAATTCACAAACTGGCCGAGTAATAAAGGACAACTATCGTCCAAAAATCTGTTGAGGGAAGGCAACGAGGCGGACTTGAAAGTGAGGCAGAATAGCAGGAAACAGATTTCAAGAGGTACGTTGGAATCGCCTTTAAAGCACAGGAAGAGGGGCACAACTTCGACAATGACGCACTTGGCCAAAAAGGGCGTATGCGTTTTCTCCTGAATATATTCAGGAGAAAACGCATACGCCCTTTTTGGCCAAGCAAGCAAGCGGGCAATGCAAATCTGCACTACAAAGAAGTATCACTTCCCACAGGTCAAAAGGGACATCCACAAAATGTGTAAGAACAAGAAAGGCAAGACAGGCCCTGGAGAACAGGGAGCCTTGTTATGCTGATGGGCGGTATGTAAATTGCCAACTGCCTCTCTGGAGGAGTGCATTCTGTTCCCTAAAACAAGTAAAGAACAGAGCTACAGAGCCAAGGGCACTACCAGTCTAGGGAATATACCTTGGGAAAACTGAAAATCAGTAAGACAGAGCCACCCCAAAATTTAGGGCTGCACTGCATACAAGGACCTCAACTTGGATACACCTTAAGTATCCGAGAAAATATAAACATGGTTCAAAAAATTGTGGTACTTACGTACGATGGAATATCCCTCAGCCATGAAATCAATGTCATAAGACCAGTAGCAGCAAAATGGGTGGATTCAGTTACGATGATTCTAAGTGAAATAAGTCACACAGAAAAAGAAACTTATCATAAGATATCACTTATGAAGATCCTGTAAACATGGCTACACTTGAACTGAGTTAGGAAAGAGAACAGTGTCTCACATTTAGAAAACACTCTTATACCTGCTTAAGGGGGAAGGAGAGGTGGGGTGATGCATAAAACCAGAGTTTGATATAAGCACAGGTACCGTTCCAAAAACCAACTATGGAATAGACAGGACCTACACCTTCCTCAGTGAAAGGGACTCAAAACCCCATATTTCCCGCAGAGGAAAATATCTGACTAGTAAGAATCTTAAAACCTATGTATTGATATGTCTCCGTAAGGGAATCAAGTGTGTCTCGACTGGCATAAACATGGCAGCGAGAATCAGCTCAAACCCACTATAAAAACGAATTTCAAAAACAAAACAAAAAAACTGGGAAATTCTTTACAATTCCTTCAGGGTCTCTGATGAAAGCTGGAATGACCCTATCTAGAACGACAGCTGGATGTGGCATAAGGAGGGACACTTGGGACTGAGACGATTGGTGAGATTGGGCGAGCAAATGCAGTCCCTTTAAAGCAATAATGCATGGCACCCATTCCATGGGTCCGAACTCTCCAGGTTGAAGGGAATATTACTACAGCTATAACATGTGCGGGAAACCTAGAGAATGGACACACTGTGAATACGAAAGGTTTCTAAAACTCAACGAATAGTCCCTCTCCTGGTGCTCCGGTTTGACTTTCCATCTGCTTTACTATCAACCTCCCAACTTGCAGAGACAGCCCCTTTAACCTCTTGGTTCGCACAGGTTGCCAATTTGGCAGAGGATGAAAGGGAAGAGGGAGAACCAATGAGAGAGTAGCTGTTAGGCATTTGGACGGGCACATATCACTGTAATTTCCCGGCAGGAAGAAGAATTAACCAAATTCTCAGCCACCCACCGGGAACCAGTGTAGGTCCTGAACCAAAATTTTGGACTTGCGGTCAGCTCACCAAAAACGAGTTGAAAAATGGAGCTCAGGGGCACAGCAATTCACAAACTGGCCGAGTAATAAAGGACAACTATCGTCCAAAAATCTGTTGAGGGAAGGCAACGAGGCGGACTTGAAAGCGAGGCAGAATAGCAGGAAACAGATTTCAAGAGGTACGTTGGAATCGCCTTTAAAGCACAGGAAGAGGGGCACAACTTCGACAATGATGCACTTGGCCAAAAAGGGCGTATGCGTTTTCTCCTGAATATATTCAGGAGAAAACGCATACGCCCTTTTTGGCCAAGCAAGCAAGCGGGCAATGCAAATCTGCACTACAAAGAAGTATCACTTCCCACCGGTCAAAAGGGACATCCACAAAATGTGTAAAAACAAGAAAGGCAAGACAGGCCCTGGAGAACAGGGAGCCTTGTTATGCTGATGGGCGGGATGTAAATTGCCAACTGCCTCTCTGGAGGAGTGCATTCTGTTCCCTAAAACAAGTAAAGAACAGAGCTACAGAGCCAAGGGCACTACCAGTCTAGGGAATATACCTTGGGAAAACTGAAAATCAATAAGACAGAGCCACCCCAAAATTTAGGGCTGCACTGCATACAAGGACCTCAACTTGGATACACCTTAAGTATCCCAGAAAATATAAACATGGTTCAAAAAATTGTGGTACTTACGTACGATGGAATATCCCTCAGCCATGAAATCAATGTCATAAGACCAGTAGCAGCAAAATGGGTGGATTCAGGTACGATGATTCTAAGTGAAATAAGTCACACAGAAAAAGAAACTTATCATAAGATATCACTTATGAAGATCCTGTAAACATGGCTACACTTGAACTGAGTTAGGAAAGAGAACAGTGTCTCACATTTAGAAAACACTCTTATACCTGCTTAATGGGGAAGGAGAGGTGGGGTGATGCATAAAACCAGAGTTTGATATAAGCACAGGTACCGTTCCAAACACCAACTATGGAATAGACCAGACCTACAACGTCCTCAGTGAAAGGGACTCAAAACCCCATATTTCCCGCAGAGGAAAATATCTGACTAGTAAGAATCTTAAAACCTATGTATTGATATGTCTCCGTAAGGGAATCAAGTGTGTCTAGACTGGCATAAACATGGCAGCGAGAATCAGCTCAAACCCACTATAAAAAGGAATTTCAAAAACAAAACAAAAAAACTGGGAAATTCTTTACAATTCCTTCAGGGTCTCTGATGAAAGCTGGAATGACCCTATCTACAACGACAGCTGGATGTGGCATAAGGAGGGACACTTGGGACAGAGACGATTGGTGAGATTGGGTGAGCAAATGCAGACCCTTTAAAGCAATAATGCATGGCACCCATTCCATGGGTCCGAACTCTCCAGGTTGAAGGGAATATTACTACAGCTATAACATGTGCGGGAAACCTAGAGAACGGACACACTGTGAATACGAAAGGTTTCTAAAACTCAACGAATAGTCCCTCTCCTGGTTCTCCGGTTTGACTTTCCGTCTGCTTTACTATCAACCTCCCAACTTGGAGAGACAGCCCCTTTAACCTCTTGGTTCGCAGAGGTTGCCAATTTGGCAGAGGATGAAAGGGAAGAGGGAGAACCAATGAGAGAGTAGCTGTTAGGCATTTGGACGGGCACATATCACTGTAATTTCCCGGCAGGAAGAAGAATTAACCAAATTCTCAGCCACCCACCGGGAACCAGTATAGGTCCTGAACCAAAATTTTGGACTTGCGGTCAGCTCACAAAAAACGAGTTTAAAAATGGAGCTCAGGGGCACAGCAATTCACAAACTGGCCGAGTAATAAAGGACAACTATCGTCCAAAAATCTGTTGAGGGAAGGCAACGAGGCGGACTTGAAAGTGAGGCAGAATAGCAGGAAACAGATTTCAAGAGGTACGTTGGAATCGCCTTTAAAGCACAGGAAGAGGGGCACAATTTCGACAATGACGCACTTGGCCAAAAAGGGCGTATGCGTTTTCTCCTGAATATATTCAGGAGAAAACGCATACGCCCTTTTTGGCCAAGCAAGCAAGCGGGCAATGCAAATCTGCACTACAAAGAAGTATCACTTCCCACAGGTCAAAAGGGACATCCACAAAATGTGTAAGAACAAGAAAGGCAAGACAGGCCCTGGAGAACAGGGAGCCTTGTTATGCTGATGGGCGGTATGTAAATTGCCAACTGCCTCTCTGGAGGAGTGCATTCTGTTCCCTAAAACAAGTAAAGAACAGAGCTACAGAGCCAAGGGCACTACCAGTCTAGGGAATATACCTTGGGAAAACTGAAAATCAATAAGACAGAGCCACCCCAAAATTTAGGGCTGCACTGCATACAAGGACCTCAACTTGGATACACCTTAAGTATCCCAGAAAATATAAACATGGTTCAATAAATTGTGGTACTTACGTACGATGGAATATCCCTCAGCCATGAAATCAATGTCATAAGAGCAGTAGCAGCAAAATGGGTGGATTCAGGTACGATGATTCTAAGTGAAATAAGTCACACAGAAAAAGAAACTTATCATAAGATATCACTTATGAAGATCCTGTAAACATGGCTACACTTGAACTGAGTTAGGAAAGAGAACAGTGTCTCACATTTAGAAAACACTCTTATACCTGCTTAAGGGGGAAGGAGAGGTGGGGTGATGCATAAAACCAGAGTTTGATATAAGCACAGGTACCGTTCCAAAAACCAACTATGGAATAGACAGGACCTACACCTTCCTCAGTGAAAGGGACTCAAAACCCCATATTTCCCGCAGAGGAAAATATCTGACTAGTAAGAATCTTAAAACCTATGTATTGATATGTCTCCGTAAGGGAATCAAGTGTGTCTAGACTGGCATAAACATGGCAGCGAGAATCAGCTCAAACCCACTATAAAAAGGAATTTCAAAAACAAAACAAAAAAACTGGGAAATTCTTTACAATTCCTTCAGGGTCTCTGATGAAAGCTGGAATGACCCTATCTAGAACGACAGCTGGATGTGGCATAAGGAGGGACACTTGGGACTGAGACGATTGGTGAGATTGGGCGAGCAAATGCAGTCCCTTTAAAGCAATAATGCATGGCACCCATTCCATGGGTCCGAACTCTCCAGGTTGAAGGGAATATTACTACAGCTATAACATGTGCGGGAAACCTAGAGAACGGACACACTGTGAATACGAAAGGTTTCTAAAACACAACGAATAGTCCCTCTCCTGGTGCTCCGGTTTGACTTTCCATCAGCTTTACTATCAACCTCCCAACTTGCAGAGACAGCCCCTTTAACCTCTTGGTTCGCACAGGTTGCCAATTTGGCAGAGGATCGAAGGGAAGAGGGAGAACCAATGAGAGAGTAGCTGTTAGGCATTTGGACGGGCACATATCACTGTAATTTCCCGGCAGGAAGAAGAATTAACCAAATTCTCAGCCACCCACCGGGAACCAGTATAGGTCCTGAACCAAAATTTTGGACTTGCGGTCAGCTCACCAAAAACGAGTTGAAAAATGGAGCTCAGGGGCACAGCAATTCCTAAACTGGCCGAGTAATAAAGGACAACTATCGTCCAAAAATCTGTTGAGGGAAGGCAACGAGGCGGACTTGAAAGCGAGGCAGAATAGCAGGAAACAGATTTCAAGAGGTACGTTGGAATCGCCTTTAAAGCACAGGAAGAGGGGCACAACTTCGACAATGATGCACTTGGCCAAAAAGGGCGTATGCGTTTTCTCCTGAATATATTCAGGAGAAAACGCATACGCCCTTTTTGGCCAAGCAAGCAAGCGGGCAATGCAAATCTGCACTACAAAGAAGTATCACTTCCCACCGGTCAAAAGGGACATCCACAAAATGTGTAAGAACAAGAAAGGCAAGACAGGCCCTGGAGAACAGGGAGCCTTGTTATGCTGATGGGCGGGATGTAAATTGCCAACTGCCTCTCTGGAGGAGTGCATTCTGTTCCCTAAAACAAGTAAAGAACAGAGCTACAGAGCTAAGGGCACTACCAGTCTAGGGAATATACCTTGGGAAAACTGAAAATCAATAAGACAGAGCCACCCCAAAATTTAGGGCTGCACTGCATACAAGGACCTCAACTTGGATACACCTTAAGTATCCCAGAAAATATAAACATGGTTCAAAAAATTGTGGTACTTACGTACGATGGAATATCCCTCAGCCATGAAATCAATGTCATAAGACCAGTAGCAGCAAAATGGGTGGATTCAGGTACGATGATTCTAAGTGAAATAAGTCACACAGAAAAAGAAACTTATCATAAGATATCACTTATGAAGATCCTGTAAACATGGCTACACTTGAACTGAGTTAGGAAAGAGAACAGTGTCTCACATTTAGAAAACACTCTTATACCTGCTTAAGGGGGAAGGAGAGGTGGGGTGATGCATAAAACCAGAGTTTGATATAAGCACAGGTACCGTTCCAAAAACCAACTATGGAATAGACAAGACCTACACCGTCCTCAGCGAAAGGGACTCAAAACCCCATATTTCCCGCAGAGGAAAATATCTGACTAGTAAGAATCTTAAAACCTATGTATTGATATGTCTCCGTAAGGGAATCAAGTGTGTCTAGACTGGCATAAACATGGCAGCGAGAATAAGCTCAAACCCACTATAAAAAGGAATTTCAAAAACAAAACAAAAAAACTGGGAAATTCTTTACCATTCCTTCAGGGTCTCTGATGAAAGCTGGAATGACCCTATCTACAATGACAGCTGGATGTGGCATAAGGAGGGACACTTGGGACTGAGACGATTGGTGAGATTGGGTGAGCAAATGCAGACCCTTTAAAGCAATAATGCATGGCACCCATTCCATGGGTCCGAACTCTCCAGGTTGAAGGGAATATTACTACAGCTATAACATGTGCGGGAAACCTAGGGAACGGACACACTGTGAATACGAAAGGTTTCTAAAACTCAACGAATAGTCCCTCTCCTGGTGCTCCGGTTTGACTTTCCGTCTGCTTTACTATCAACCTCCCAACTTGGAGAGACAGCCCCTTTAACCTCTTGGTTCGCACAGGTTGCCAATTTGGCAGAGGATGAAAGGGAAGAGGGAGAACCAATGAGAGAGTAGCTGTTAGGCATTTGGACGGGCACATATCACTGTAATTTCCCGGCAGGAAGAAGAATTAATCAAATTCTCAGCCACCCACAGGGAACCAGTATAGGTCCTGAACCAAAATTTTGGACTTGCGGTCAGCTCACCAAAAACGAGTTGAAAAATGGAGCTCAGGGGCACAGCAATTCACAAACTGGCCGAGTAATAAAGGACAACTATCGTCCAAAAATCTGTTGAGGGAAGGCAACGAGGCGGACTTGAAAGCGAGGCAGAATAGCAGGAAACAGATTTCAAGAGGTACGTTGGAATCGCCTTTAAAGAACAGGAAGAGGGGCACAACTTCGACAATGATGCACTTGGCCAAAAAGGGCGTATGCGTTTTCTCCTGAATATATTCAGGAGAAAACGCATACGCCCTTTTTGGCCAAGCAAGCAAGCGGGCAATGCAAATCTGCACTACAAAGAAGTATCACTTCCCACCGGTCAAAAGGGACATCCACAAAATGTGTAAGAACAAGAAAGGCAAGACAGGCCCTGGAGAACAGGGAGCCTTGTTATGCTGATGGGCGGGATGTAAATTGCCAACTGCCTCTCTGGAGGAGTGCATTCTGTTCCATAAAACAAGTAAAGAACCGAGCTACAGAGCCAAGGGCACTACCAGTCTAGGGAATATACCTTGGGAAAACTGAAAATCAATAAGACAGAGCCACCCCAAAATTTAGGGCTGCACTGCATACAAGGACCTGAACTTGGATACACCTTAAGTATCCGAGAAAATATAAACATGGTTCAAAAAATTGTGGTACTTACGTACGATGGAATATCCCTCAGCCATGAAATCAATGTCATAAGACCAGTAGCAGCAAAATGGGTGGATTCAGTTACGATGATTCTAAGTGAAATAAGTCACACAGAAAAAGAAACTTATCATAAGATATCACTTATGAAGATCCTGTAAACATGGCTACACTTGAACTGAGTTAGGAAAGAGAACAGTGTCTCACATTTAGAAAACACTCTTATACCTGCTTAAGGGGGAAGGAGAGGTGGGGTGATGCATAAAACCAGAGTTTGATATAAGCACAGGTACCGTTCCAAAAACCAACTATGGAATAGACAGGACCTACACCTTCCTCAGTGAAAGGGACTCAAAACCCCATATTTCCCGCAGAGGAAAATATCTGACTAGTAAGAATCTTAAAACCTATGTATTGATATGTCTCCGTAAGGGAATCAAGTGTGTCTCGACTGGCATAAACATGGCAGCGAGAATCAGCTCAAACCCACTATAAAAACGAATTTCAAAAACAAAACAAAAAAACTGGGAAATTCTTTACAATTCCTTCAGGGTCTCTGATGAAAGCTGGAATGACCCTATCTAGAACGACAGCTGGATGTGGCATAAGGAGGGACACTTGGGACTGAGACGATTGGTGAGATTGGGCGAGCAAATGCAGTCCCTTTAAAGCAATAATGCATGGCACCCATTCCATGGGTCCGAACTCTCCAGGTTGAAGGGAATATTACTACAGCTATAACATGTGCGGGAAACCTAGAGAATGGACACACTGTGAATACGAAAGGTTTCTAAAACTCAACGAATAGTCCCTCTCCTGGTGCTCCGGTTTGACTTTCCATCTGCTTTACTATCAACCTCCCAACTTGCAGAGACAGCCCCTTTAACCTCTTGGTTCGCACAGGTTGCCAATTTGGCAGAGGATGAAAGGGAAGAGGGAGAACCAATGAGAGAGTAGCTGTTAGGCATTTGGACGGGCACATATCACTGTAATTTCCCGGCAGGAAGAAGAATTAACCAAATTCTCAGCCACCCACCGGGAACCAGTATAGGTCCTGAACCAAAATTTTGGACTTGCGGTCAGCTCACCAAAAACGAGTTGAAAAATGGAGCTCAGGGGCACAGCAATTCACAAACTGGCCGAGTAATAAAGGACAACTATCGTCCAAAAATCTGTTGAGGGAAGGCAACGAGGCGGACTTGAAAGCGAGGCAGAATAGCAGGAAACAGATTTCAAGAGGTACGTTGGAATCGCCTTTAAAGCACAGGAAGAGGGGCACAACTTCGACAATGATGCACTTGGCCAAAAAGGGCGTATGCGTTTTCTCCTGAATATATTCAGGAGAAAACGCATACGCCCTTTTTGGCCAAGCAAGCAAGCGGGCAATGCAAATCTGCACTACAAAGAAGTATCACTTCCCACCGGTCAAAAGGGACATCCACAAAATGTGTAAAAACAAGAAAGGCAAGACAGGCCCTGGAGAACAGGGAGCCTTGTTATGCTGATGGGCGGGATGTAAATTGCCAACTGCCTCTCTGGAGGAGTGCATTCTGTTCCCTAAAACAAGTAAAGAACAGAGCTACAGAGCCAAGGGCACTACCAGTCTAGGGAATATACCTTGGGAAAACTGAAAATCAATAAGACAGAGCCACCCCAAAATTTAGGGCTGCACTGCATACAAGGACCTCAACTTGGATACACCTTAAGTATCCCAGAAAATATAAACATGGTTCAAAAAATTGTGGTACTTACGTACGATGGAATATCCCTCAGCCATGAAATCAATGTCATAAGACCAGTAGCAGCAAAATGGGTGGATTCAGGTACGATGATTCTAAGTGAAATAAGTCACACAGAAAAAGAAACTTATCATAAGATATCACTTATGAAGATCCTGTAAACATGGCTACACTTGAACTGAGTTAGGAAAGAGAACAGTGTCTCACATTTAGAAAACACTCTTATACCTGCTTAAGGGGGAAGGAGAGGTGGGGTGATGCATAAAACCAGAGTTTGATATAAGCACAGGTACCGTTCCAAAAACCAACTATGGAATAGACAAGACCTACACCGTCCTCAGCGAAAGGGACTCAAAACCCCATATTTCCCGCAGAGGAAAATATCTGACTAGTAAGAATCTTAAAACCTATGTATTGATATGTCTCCGTAAGGGAATCAAGTGTGTCTAGACTGGCATAAACATGGCAGCGAGAATAAGCTCAAACCCACTATAAAAAGGAATTTCAAAAACAAAACAAAAAAACTGGGAAATTCTTTACCATTCCTTCAGGGTCTCTGATGAAAGCTGGAATGACCCTATCTACAATGACAGCTGGATGTGGCATAAGGAGGGACACTTGGGACTGAGACGATTGGTGAGATTGGGTGAGCAAATGCAGACCCTTTAAAGCAATAATGCATGGCACCCATTCCATGGGTCCGAACTCTCCAGGTTGAAGGGAATATTACTACAGCTATAACATGTGCGGGAAACCTAGGGAACGGACACACTGTGAATACGAAAGGTTTCTAAAACTCAACGAATAGTCCCTCTCCTGGTGCTCCGGTTTGACTTTCCGTCTGCTTTACTATCAACCTCCCAACTTGGAGAGACAGCCCCTTTAACCTCTTGGTTCGCACAGGTTGCCAATTTGGCAGAGGATGAAAGGGAAGAGGGAGAACCAATGAGAGAGTAGCTGTTAGGCATTTGGACGGGCACATATCACTGTAATTTCCCGGCAGGAAGAAGAATTAATCAAATCCTCAGCCACCCACAGGGAACCAGTATAGGTCCTGAACCAAAATTTTGGACTTGCGGTCAGCTCACAAAAAACGAGTTTAAAAATGGAGCTCAGGGGCACAGCAATTCACAAACTGGCCGAGTAATAAAGGACAACTATCGTCCAAAAATCTGTTGAGGGAAGGCAACGAGGCGGACTTGAAAGTGAGGCAGAATAGCAGGAAACAGATTTCAAGAGGTACGTTGGAATCGCCTTTAAAGCACAGGAAGAGGGGCACAACTTCGACAATGACGCACTTGGCCAAAAAGGGCGTATGCGTTTTCTCCTGAATATATTCAGGAGAAAACGCATACGCCCTTTTTGGCCAAGCAAGCAAGCGGGCAATGCAAATCTGCACTACAAAGAAGTATCACTTCCCACAGGTCAAAAGGGACATCCACAAAATGTGTAAGAACAAGAAAGGCAAGACAGGCCCTGGAGAACAGGGAGCCTTGTTATGCTGATGGGCGGGATGTAAATTGCCAACTGCCTCTCTGGAGGAGTGCATTCTGTTCCCTAAAACAAGTAAAGAACAGAGCTACAGAGCCAAGGGCACTACCAGTCTAGGGAATATACCTTGGGAAAATTGAAAATCAATAAGACAGAGCCACCCCAAAATTTAGGGCTGCACTGCATACAAGGACCTCAACTTGGATACACCTTAAGTATCCCAGAAAATATAAACATGGTTCAATAAATTGTGGTACTTACGTACGATGGAATATCCCTCAGCCATGAAATCAATGTCATAAGACCAGTAGCAGCAAAATGGGTGGATTCAGGTACGATGATTCTAAGTGAAATAAGTCACAGAGAAAAAGAAACTTATCATAAGATATCACTTATGAAGATCCTGTAAACATGGCTACACTTGAACTGAGTTAGGAAAGAGAACAGTGTCTCACATTTAGAAAACACTCTTATACCTGCTTAAGGGGGAAGGAGAGGTGGGGTGATGCATAAAACCAGAGTTTGATATAAGCACAGGTACCGTTCCAAAAACCAACTATGGAATAGACAGGACCTACACCTTCCTCAGTGAAAGGGACTCAAAACCCCATATTTCCCGCAGAGGAAAATATCTGACTAGTAAGAATCTTAAAACCTATGTATTGATATGTCTCCGTAAGGGAATCAAGTGTGTCTAGACTGGCATAAACATGGCAGCGAGAATCAGCTCAAACCCACTATAAAAAGGAATTTCAAAAACAAAACAAAAAAACTGGGAAATTCTTTACAATTCCTTCAGGGTCTCTGATGAAAGCTGGAATGACCCTATCTACAACGACAGCTGGATGTGGCATAAGGAGGGACACTTGGGACAGAGACGATTGGTGAGATTGGGTGAGCAAATGCAGACCCTTTAAAGCAATAATGCATGGCACCCATTCCATGGGTCCGAACTCTCCAGGTTGAAGGGAATATTACTACAGCTATAACATGTGCGGGAAACCTAGAGAACGGACACACTGTGAATACGAAAGGTTTCTAAAGCTCAACGAATAGTCCCTCTCCTGGTGCTCCGGTTTGACTTTCCGTCTGCTTTACTATCAACCTCCCAACTTGGAGAGACAGCCCCTTTAACCTCTTGGTTCGCACAGGTTGCCAATTTGGCAGAGGATGAAAGGGAAGAGGGAGAACCAATGAGAGAGTAGCTGTTAGACATTTGGACGGGCACATATCACTGTAATTTCCCGGCAGGAAGAAGAATTAACCAAATTCTCAGCCACCCACCGGGAACCAGTATAGGTCCTGAACCAAAATTTTGGACTTGCGGTCAGCTCACAAAAAACGAGTTTAAAAATGGAGCTCAGGGGCACAGCAATTCACAAACTGGCCGAGTAATAAAGGACAACTATCGTCCAAAAATCTGTTGAGGGAAGGCAACGAGGCGGACTTGAAAGCGAGGCAGAATAGCAGGAAACAGATTTCAAGAGGTACGTTGGAATCGCCTTTAAAGCACAGGAAGAGGGGCACAACTTCGACAATGACGCACTTGGCCAAAAAGGGCGTATGTGTTTTCTCCTGAATATATTCAGGAGAAAACGCATACGCCCTTTTTGGCCAAGCAAGCAAGCGGGCAATGCAAATCTGCACTACAAAGAAGTATCACTTCCCACCGGTCAAAAGGGACATCCACAAAATGTGTAAGAACAAGAAAGGCAAGACAGGCCCTGGAGAACAGGGAGCCTTGTTATGCTGATGGGCGGTATGTAAATTGCCAACTGCCTCTCTGGAGGAGTGCATTCTGTTCCCTAAAACAAGTAAAGAACAGAGCTACAGAGCCAAGGGCACTACCAGTCTAGGGAATATACCTTGGGAAAACTGAAAATCAGTAAGACAGAGCCACCCCAAAATTTAGGGCTGCACTGCATACAAGGACCTCAACTTGGATACACCTTAAGTATCCGAGAAAATATAAACATGGTTCAAAAAATTGTGGTACTTACGTACGATGGAATATCCCTCAGCCATGAAATCAATGTCATAAGACCAGTAGCAGCAAAATGGGTGGATTCAGTTACGATGATTCTAAGTGAAATAAGTCACACAGAAAAAGAAACTTATCATAAGATATCACTTATGAAGATCCTGTAAACATGGCTACACTTGAACTGAGTTAGGAAAGAGAACAGTGTCTCACATTTAGAAAACACTCTTATACCTGCTTAAGGGGGAAGGAGAGGTGGGGTGATGCATAAAACCAGAGTTTGATATAAGCACAGGTACCGTTCCAAAAACCAACTATGGAATAGACAGGACCTACACCTTCCTCAGTGAAAGGGACTCAAAACCCCATATTTCCCGCAGAGGAAAATATCTGACTAGTAAGAATCTTAAAACCTATGTATTGATATGTCTCCGTAAGGGAATCAAGTGTGTCTCGACTGGCATAAACATGGCAGCGAGAATCAGCTCAAACCCACTATAAAAACGAATTTCAAAAACAAAACAAAAAAACTGGGAAATTCTTTACAATTCCTTCAGGGTCTCTGATGAAAGCTGGAATGACCCTATCTAGAACGACAGCTGGATGTGGCATAAGGAGGGACACTTGGGACTGAGACGATTGGTGAGATTGGGCGAGCAAATGCAGTCCCTTTAAAGCAATAATGCATGGCACCCATTCCATGGGTCCGAACTCTCCAGGTTGAAGGGAATATTACTACAGCTATAACATGTGCGGGAAACCTAGAGAACGGACACACTGTGAATACGAAAGGTTTCTAAAACTCAACGAATAGTCCCTCTCCTGGTGCTCCGGTTTGACTTTCCATCTGCTTTACTATCAACCTCCCAACTTGCAGAGACAGCCCCTTTAACCTCTTGGTTCGCACAGGTTGCCAATTTGGCAGAGGATGAAAGGGAAGAGGGAGAACCAATGAGAGAGTAGCTGTTAGGCATTTGGACGGGCACATATCACTGTAATTTCCCGGCAGGAAGAAGAATTAACCAAATTCTCAGCCACCCACCGGGAACCAGTATAGGTCCTGAACCAAAATTTTGGACTTGCGGTCAGCTCACCAAAAACGAGTTGAAAAATGGAGCTCAGGGGCACAGCAATTCACAAACTGGCCGAGTAATAAAGGACAACTATCGTCCAAAAATCTGTTGAGGGAAGGCAACGAGGCGGACTTGAAAGCGAGGCAGAATAGCAGGAAACAGATTTCAAGAGGTACGTTGGAATCGCCTTTAAAGCACAGGAAGAGGGGCACAACTTCGACAATGATGCACTTGGCCAAAAAGGGCGTATGCGTTTTCTCCTGAATATATTCAGGAGAAAACGCATACGCCCTTTTTGGCCAAGCAAGCAAGCGGGCAATGCAAATCTGCACTACAAAGAAGTATCACTTCCCACCGGTCAAAAGGGACATCCACAAAATGTGTAAAAACAAGAAAGGCAAGACAGGCCCTGGAGAACAGGGAGCCTTGTTATGCTGATGGGCGGGATGTAAATTGCCAACTGCCTCTCTGGAGGAGTGCATTCTGTTCCCTAAAACAAGTAAAGAACAGAGCTACAGAGCCAAGGGCACTACCAGTCTAGGGAATATACCTTGGGAAAACTGAAAATCAATAAGACAGAGCCACCCCAAAATTTAGGGCTGCACTGCATACAAGGACCTGAACTTGGATACACCTTAAGTATCCCAGAAAATATAAACATGGTTCAAAAAATTGTGGTACTTACGTACGATGGAATATCCCTCAGCCATGAAATCAATGTCATAAGACCAGTAGCAGCAAAATGGGTGGATTCAGGTACGATGATTCTAAGTGAAATAAGTCACACAGAAAAAGAAACTTATCATAAGATATCACTTATGAAGATCCTGTAAACATGGCTACACTTGAACTGAGTTAGGAAAGAGAACAGTGTCTCACATTTAGAAAACACTCTTATACCTGCTTAATGGGGAAGGAGAGGTGGGGTGATGCATAAAACCAGAGTTTGATATAAGCACAGGTACCGTTCCAAAAACCAACTATGGAATAGACAAGACCTACAACGTCCTCAGTGAAAGGGACTCAAAACCCCATATTTCCCGCAGAGGAAAATATCTGACTAGTAAGAATCTTAAAACCTATGTATTGATATGTCTCCGTAAGGGAATCAAGTGTGTCTAGACTGGCATAAACATGGCAGCGAGAATCAGCTCAAACCCACTATAAAAAGGAATTTCAAAAACAAAACAAAAAAACTGGGAAATTCTTTACAATTCCTTCAGGGTCTCTGATGAAAGCTGGAATGACCCTATCTACAACGACAGCTGGATGTGGCATAAGGAGGGACACTTGGGACAGAGACGATTGGTGAGATTGGGTGAGCAAATGCAGACCCTTTAAAGCAATAATGCATGGCACCCATTCCATGGGTCCGAACTCTCCAGGTTGAAGGGAATATTACTACAGCTATAACATGTGCGGGAAACCTAGAGAACGGACACACTGTGAATACGAAAGGTTTCTAAAGCTCAACGAATAGTCCCTCTCCTGGTGCTCCGGTTTGACTTTCCGTCTGCTTTACTATCAACCTCCCAACTTGGAGAGACAGCCCCTTTAACCTCTTGGTTCGCACAGGTTGCCAATTTGGCAGAGGATGAAAGGGAAGAGGGAGAACCAATGAGAGAGTAGCTGTTAGACATTTGGACGGGCACATATCACTGTAATTTCCCGGCAGGAAGAAGAATTAACCAAATTCTCAGCCACCCACCGGGAACCAGTATAGGTCCTGAACCAAAATTTTGGACTTGCGGTCAGCTCACAAAAAACGAGTTTAAAAATGGAGCTCAGGGGCACAGCAATTCACAAACTGGCCGAGTAATAAAGGACAACTATCGTCCAAAAATCTGTTGAGGGAAGGCAACGAGGCGGACTTGAAAGCGAGGCAGAATAGCAGGAAACAGATTTCAAGAGGTACGTTGGAATCGCCTTTAAAGCACAGGAAGAGGGGCACAACTTCGACAATGACGCACTTGGCCAAAAAGGGCGTATGTGTTTTCTCCTGAATATATTCAGGAGAAAACGCATACGCCCTTTTTGGCCAAGCAAGCAAGCGGGCAATGCAAATCTGCACTACAAAGAAGTATCACTTCCCACCGGTCAAAAGGGACATCCACAAAATGTGTAAGAACAAGAAAGGCAAGACAGGCCCTGGAGAACAGGGAGCCTTGTTATGCTGATGGGCGGTATGTAAATTGCCAACTGCCTCTCTGGAGGAGTGCATTCTGTTCCCTAAAACAAGTAAAGAACAGAGCTACAGAGCCAAGGGCACTACCAGTCTAGGGAATATACCTTGGGAAAACTGAAAATCAGTAAGACAGAGCCACCCCAAAATTTAGGGCTGCACTGCATACAAGGACCTCAACTTGGATACACCTTAAGTATCCGAGAAAATATAAACATGGTTCAAAAAATTGTGGTACTTACGTACGATGGAATATCCCTCAGCCATGAAATCAATGTCATAAGACCAGTAGCAGCAAAATGGGTGGATTCAGTTACGATGATTCTAAGTGAAATAAGTCACACAGAAAAAGAAACTTATCATAAGATATCACTTATGAAGATCCTGTAAACATGGCTACACTTGAACTGAGTTAGGAAAGAGAACAGTGTCTCACATTTAGAAAACACTCTTATACCTGCTTAAGGGGGAAGGAGAGGTGGGGTGATGCATAAAACCAGAGTTTGATATAAGCACAGGTACCGTTCCAAAAACCAACTATGGAATAGACAGGACCTACACCTTCCTCAGTGAAAGGGACTCAAAACCCCATATTTCCCGCAGAGGAAAATATCTGACTAGTAAGAATCTTAAAACCTATGTATTGATATGTCTCCGTAAGGGAATCAAGTGTGTCTCGACTGGCATAAACATGGCAGCGAGAATCAGCTCAAACCCACTATAAAAACGAATTTCAAAAACAAAACAAAAAAACTGGGAAATTCTTTACAATTCCTTCAGGGTCTCTGATGAAAGCTGGAATGACCCTATCTAGAACGACAGCTGGATGTGGCATAAGGAGGGACACTTGGGACTGAGACGATTGGTGAGATTGGGCGAGCAAATGCAGTCCCTTTAAAGCAATAATGCATGGCACCCATTCCATGGGTCCGAACTCTCCAGGTTGAAGGGAATATTACTACAGCTATAACATGTGCGGGAAACCTAGAGAACGGACACACTGTGAATACGAAAGGTTTCTAAAACTCAACGAATAGTCCCTCTCCTGGTGCTCCGGTTTGACTTTCCATCTGCTTTACTATCAACCTCCCAACTTGCAGAGACAGCCCCTTTAACCTCTTGGTTCGCACAGGTTGCCAATTTGGCAGAGGATGAAAGGGTAGAGGGAGAACCAATGAGAGAGTAGCTGTTAGGCATTTGGACGGGCACATATCACTGTAATTTCCCGGCAGGAAGAAGAATTAACCAAATTCTCAGCCACCCACCGGGAACCAGTATAGGTCCTGAACCAAAATTTTGGACTTGCGGTCAGCTCACCAAAAACGAGTTGAAAAATGGAGCTCAGGGGCACAGCAATTCACAAACTGGCCGAGTAATAAAGGACAACTATCGTCCAAAAATCTGTTGAGGGAAGGCAACGAGGCGGACTTGAAAGCGAGGCAGAATAGCAGGAAACAGATTTCAAGAGGTACGTTGGAATCGCCTTTAAAGCACAGGAAGAGGGGCACAACTTCGACAATGATGCACTTGGCCAAAAAGGGCGTATGCGTTTTCTCCTGAATATATTCAGGAGAAAACGCATACGCCCTTTTTGGCCAAGCAAGCAAGCGGGCAATGCAAATCTGCACTACAAAGAAGTATCACTTCCCACCGGTCAAAAGGGACATCCACAAAATGTGTAAAAACAAGAAAGGCAAGACAGGCCCTGGAGAACAGGGAGCCTTGTTATGCTGATGGGCGGGATGTAAATTGCCAACTGCCTCTCTGGAGGAGTGCATTCTGTTCCCTAAAACAAGTAAAGAACAGAGCTACAGAGCCAAGGGCACTACCAGTCTAGGGAATATACCTTGGGAAAACTGAAAATCAATAAGACAGAGCCACCCCAAAATTTAGGGCTGCACTGCATACAAGGACCTCAACTTGGATACACCTTAAGTATCCCAGAAAATATAAACATGGTTCAAAAAATTGTGGTACTTACGTACGATGGAATATCCCTCAGCCATGAAATCAATGTCATAAGACCAGTAGCAGCAAAATGGGTGGATTCAGGTACGATGATTCTAAGTGAAATAAGTCACACAGAAAAAGAAACTTATCATAAGATATCACTTATGAAGATCCTGTAAACATGGCTACACTTGAACTGAGTTAGGAAAGAGAACAGTGTCTCACATTTAGAAAACACTCTTATACCTGCTTAATGGGGAAGGAGAGGTGGGGTGATGCATAAAACCAGAGTTTGATATAAGCACAGGTACCGTTCCAAAAACCAACTATGGAATAGACCAGACCTACAACGTCCTCAGTGAAAGGGACTCAAAACCCCATATTTCCCGCAGAGGAAAATATCTGACTAGTAAGAATCTTAAAACCTATGTATTGATATGTCTCCGTAAGGGAATCAAGTGTGTCTAGACTGGCATAAACATGGCAGCGAGAATCAGCTCAAACCCACTATAAAAAGGAATTTCAAAAACAAAACAAAAAAACTGGGAAATTCTTTACAATTCCTTCAGGGTCTCTGATGAAAGCTGGAATGACCCTATCTACAACGACAGCTGGATGTGGCATAAGGAGGGACACTTGGGACAGAGACGATTGGTGAGATTGGGTGAGCAAATGCAGACCCTTTAAAGCAATAATGCATGGCACCCATTCCATGGGTCCGAACTCTCCAGGTTGAAGGGAATATTACTACAGCTATAACATGTGCGGGAAACCTAGAGAACGGACAAACTGTGAATACGAAAGGTTTCTAAAACTCAACGAATAGTCCCTCTCCTGGTTCTCCGGTTTGACTTTCCGTCTGCTTTACTATCAACCTCCCAACTTAGAGAGACAGCCCCTTTAACCTCTTGGTTCGCAGAGGTTGCCAATTTGGTAGAGGATGAAAGGGAAGAGGGAGAACCAATGAGAGAGTAGCTGTTAGGCATTTGGACGGGCACATATCACTGTAATTTCCCGGCAGGAAGAAGAATTAACCAAATTCTCAGCCACCCACCGGGAACCAGTATAGGTCCTGAACCAAAATTTTGGACTTGCGGTCAGCTCACAAAAAACGAGTTGAAAAATGGAGCTCAGGGGCACAGCAATTCACAAACTGGCCGAGTAATAAAGGACAACTATCGTCCAAAAATCTGTTGAGGGAAGGCAACGAGGCGGACTTGAAAGCGAGGCAGAATAGCAGGAAACAGATTTCAAGAGGTACGTTGGAATCGCCTTTAAAGCACAGGAAGAGGGGCACAACTTCGACAATGATGCACTTGGCCAAAAAGGGCGTATGCGTTTTCTCCTGAATATATTCAGGAGAAAACGCATACGCCCTTTTTGGCCAAGCAAGCAAGCGGGCAATGCAAATCTGCAGTACAAAGAAGTATCACTTCCCACCGGTCAAAAGGGACATCCACAAAATGTGTAAAAACAAGAAAGGCAAGACAGGCCCTGGAGAACAGGGAGCCTTGTTATGCTGATGGGCGGGATGTAAATTGCCAACTGCCTCTCTGGAGGAGTGCATTCTGTTCCCTAAAACAAGTAAAGAACAGAGCTACAGAGCCAAGGGCACTACCAGTCTAGGGAATATACCTTGGGAAAACTGAAAATCAATAAGACAGAGCCACCCCAAAATTTAGGGCTGCACTGCATACAAGGACCTCAACTTGGATACACCTTAAGTATCCCAGAAAATATAAACATGGTTCAAAAAATTGTGGTACTTACGTACGATGGAATATCCCTCAGCCATGAAATCAATGTCATAAGACCAGTAGCAGCAAAATGGGTGGATTCAGGTACGATGATTCTAAGTGAAATAAGTCACACAGAAAAAGAAACTTATCATAAGATATCACTTATGAAGATCCTGTAAACATGGCTACACTTGAACTGAGTTAGGAAAGAGAACAGTGTCTCACATTTAGAAAACACTCTTATACCTGCTTAATGGGGAAGGAGAGGTGGGGTGATGCATAAAACCAGAGTTTGATATAAGCACAGGTACCGTTCCAAAAACCAACTATGGAATAGACCAGACCTACAACGTCCTCAGTGAAAGGGACTCAAAACCCCATATTTCCCGCAGAGGAAAATATCTGACTAGTAAGAATCTTAAAACCTATGTATTGATATGTCTCCGTAAGGGAATCAAGTGTGTCTAGACTGGCATAAACATGGCAGCGAGAATCAGCTCAAACCCACTATAAAAAGGAATTTCAAAAACAAAACAAAAAAACTGGGAAATTCTTTACAATTCCTTCAGGGTCTCTGATGAAAGCTGGAATGACCCTATCTACAACGACAGCTGGATGTGGCATAAGGAGGGACACTTGGGACAGAGACGATTGGTGAGATTGGGTGAGCAAATGCAGACCCTTTAAAGCAATAATGCATGGCACCCATTCCATGGGTCCGAACTCTCCAGGTTGAAGGGAATATTACTACAGCTATAACATGTGCGGGAAACCTAGAGAACGGACAAACTGTGAATACGAAAGGTTTCTAAAACTCAACGAATAGTCCCTCTCCTGGTTCTCCGGTTTGACTTTCCGTCTGCTTTACTATCAACCTCCCAACTTAGAGAGACAGCCCCTTTAACCTCTTGGTTCGCAGAGGTTGCCAATTTGGCAGAGGATGAAAGGGAAGAGGGAGAACCAATGAGAGAGTAGCTGTTAGGCATTTGGACGGGCACATATCACTGTAATTTCCCGGCAGGAAGAAGAATTAACCAAATTCTCAGCCACCCACCGGGAACCAGTATAGGTCCTGAACCAAAATTTTGGACTTGCGGTCAGCTCACAAAAAACGAGTTTAAAAATGGAGCTCAGGGGCACAGCAATTCACAAACTGGCCGAGTAATAAAGGACAACTATCGTCCAAAAATCTGTTGAGGGAAGGCAACGAGGCGGACTTGAAAGCGAGGCAGAATAGCAGGAAACAGATTTCAAGAGGTACGTTGGAATCGCCTTTAAAGCACAGGAAGAGGGGCACAACTTCGACAATGACGCACTTGGCCAAAAAGGGCGTATGCGTTTTCTCCTGAATATATTCAGGAGAAAACGCATACGCCCTTTTTGGCCAAGCAAGCAAGCGGGCAATGCAAATCTGCACTACAAAGAAGTATCACTTCCCACAGGTCAAAAGGGACATCCACAAAATGTGTAAGAACAAGAAAGGCAAGACAGGCCCTGGAGAACAGGGAGCCTTGTTATGCTGATGGGCGGTATGTAAATTGCCAACTGCCTCTCTGGAGGAGTGCATTCTGTTCCCTAAAACAAGTAAAGAACAGAGCTACAGAGCCAAGGGCACTACCAGTCTAGGGAATATACCTTGGGAAAACTGAAAATCAATAAGACAGAGCCACCCCAAAATTTAGGGCTGCACTGCATACAAGGACCTCAACTTGGATACACCTTAAGTATCCCAGAAAATATAAACATGGTTCAATAAATTGTGGTACTTACGTACGATGGAATATCCCTCAGCCATGAAATCAATGTCATAAGACCAGTAGCAGCAAAATGGGTGGATTCAGGTACGATGATTCTAAGTGAAATAAGTCACACAGAAAAAGAAACTTATCATAAGATATCACTTATGAAGATCCTGTAAACATGGCTACACTTGAACTGAGTTAGGAAAGAGAACAGTGTCTCACATTTAGAAAACACTCTTATACCTGCTTAAGGGGGAAGGAGAGGTGGGGTGATGCATAAAACCAGAGTTTGATATAAGCACAGGTACCGTTCCAAAAACCAACTATGGAATAGACAGGACCTACACCGTCCTCAGTGAAAGGGACTCAAAACCCCATATTTCCCGCAGAGGAAAATATCTGACTAGTAAGAATCTTAAAACCTATGTATTGATATGTGTCCGTAAGGGAATCAAGTGTGTCTAGACTGGCATAAACATGGCAGCGAGAATCAGCTCAAACCCAATATAAAACAGGAATTTCAAAAACAAAACAAAAAAACTGGGAAATTCTTTACAATTCCTTCAGGGTCTCTGATGAAAGCTGGAATGACCCTATCTAGAACGACAGCTGGATGTGGCATAAGGAGGGACACTTGGGACTGAGACGATTGGTGAGATTGGGCGAGCAAATGCAGTCCCTTTAAAGCAATAATGCATGGCACCCATTCCATGGGTCCGAACTCTCCAGGTTGAAGGGAATATTACTACAGCTATAACATGTGCGGGAAACCTAGAGAACGGACACACTGTGAATACGAAAGGTTTCTAAAACTCAACGAATAGTCCCTCTCCTGGTGCTCCGGTTTGACTTTCCATCAGCTTTACTATCAACCTCCCAACTTGCAGAGACAGCCCCTTTAACCTCTTGGTTCGCACAGGTTGCCAATTTGGCAGAGGATGAAAGGGAAGAGGGAGAACCAATGAGAGAGTAGCTGTTAGGCATTTGGACGGGCACATATCACTGTAATTTCCCGGCAGGAAGAAGAATTAACCAAATTCTCAGCCACCCACCGGGAACCAGTATAGGTCCTGAACCAAAATTTTGGACTTGCGGTCAGCTCACCAAAAACGAGTTGAAAAATGGAGCTCAGGGGCACAGCAATTCATAAACTGGCCGAGTAATAAAGGACAACTATCGTCCAAAAATCTGTTGAGGGAAGGCAACGAGGCGGACTTGAAAGCGAGGCAGAATAGCAGGAAACAGATTTCAAGAGGTACGTTGGAATCGTCTTTAAAGCACAGGAAGAGGGGCACAACTTCGACAATGATGCACTTGGCCAAAAAGGGCGTATGCGTTTTCTCCTGAATATATTCAGGAGAAAACGCATACGCCCTTTTTGGCCAAGCAAGCAAGCGGGCAATGCAAATCTGCACTACAAAGAAGTATCACTTCCCACCGGTCAAAAGGGACATCCACAAAATGTGTAAGAACAAGAAAGGCAAGACAGGCCCTGGAGAACAGGGAGCCTTGTTATGCTGATGGGCGGGATGTAAATTGCCAACTGCCTCTCTGGAGGAGTGCATTCTGTTCCCTAAAACAAGTAAAGAACAGAGCTACAGAGCCAAGGGCACTACCAGTCTAGGGAATATACCTTGGGAAAACTGAAAATCAATAAGACAGAGCCACCCCAAAATTTAGGGCTGCACTGCATACAAGGACCTCAACTTGGATACACCTTAAGTATCCCAGAAAATATAAACATGGTTCAAAAAATTGTGGTACTTACGTACGATGGAATATCCCTCAGCCATGAAATCAATGTCATAAGACCAGTAGCAGCAAAATGGGTGGATTCAGGTACGATGATTCTAAGTGAAATAAGTCACACAGAAAAAGAAACTTATCATAAGATATCACTTATGAAGATCCTGTAAACATGGCTACACTTGAACTGAGTTAGGAAAGAGAACAGTGTCTCACATTTAGAAAACACTCTTATACCTGCTTAAGGGGGAAGGAGAGGTGGGGTGATGCATAAAACCAGAGTTTGATATAAGCACAGGTACCGTTCCAAAAACCAACTATGGAATAGACAAGACCTACACCGTCCTCAGCGAAAGGGACTCAAAACCCCATATTTCCCGCAGAGGAAAATATCTGACTAGTAAGAATCTTATAACCTATGTATTGATATGTCTCCGTAAGGGAATCAAGTGTGTCTAGACTGGCATAAACACGGCAGCGAGAATAAGCTCAAACCCACTATAAAAAGGAATTTCAAAAACAAAACAAAAAAACTGGGAAATTCTTTACCATTCCTTCAGGGTCTCTGATGAAAGCTGGAATGACCCTATCTACAACGACAGCTGGATGTGGCATAAGGAGGGACACTTGGGACAGAGACGATTGGTGAGATTGGGTGAGCAAATGCAGACCCTTTAAAGCAATAATGCATGGCACCCATTCCATGGGTCCGAACTCTCCAGGTTGAAGGGAATATTACTACAGCTATAACATGTGCGGGAAACCTAGAGAACGGACACACTGTGAATACGAAAGGTTTCTAAAACTCAACGAATAGTCCCTCTCCTGGTGCTCCGGTTTGACTTTCCGTCTGCTTTACTATCAACCTCCCAACTTGGAGAGACAGCCCCTTTAACCTCTTGGTTCGCACAGGTTGCCAATTTGGCAGAGGATGAAAGGGAAGAGGGAGAACCAATGAGAGAGTAGCTGTTAGACATTTGGACGGGCACATATCACTGTAATTTCCCGGCAGGAAGAAGAATTAACCAAATTCTCAGCCACCCACCGGGAACCAGTATAGGTCCTGAACCAAAATTTTGGACTTGCGGTCAGCTCACAAAAAACGAGTTTAAAAATGGAGCTCAGGGGCACAGCAATTCACAAACTGGCCGAGTAATAAAGGACAACTATCGTCCAAAAATCTGTTGAGGGAAGGCAACGAGGCGGACTTGAAAGCGAGGCAGAATAGCAGGAAACAGATTTCAAGAGGTACGTTGGAATCGCCTTTAAAGCACAGGAAGAGGGGCACAACTTCGACAATGACGCACTTGGCCAAAAAGGGCGTATGTGTTTTCTCCTGAATATATTCAGGAGAAAACGCATACGCCCTTTTTGGCCAAGCAAGCAAGCGGGCAATGCAAATCTGCACTACAAAGAAGTATCACTTCCCACCGGTCAAAAGGGACATCCACAAAATGTGTAAGAACAAGAAAGGCAAGACAGGCCCTGGAGAACAGGGAGCCTTGTTATGCTGATGGGCGGGATGTAAATTGCCAACTGCCTCTCTGGAGGAGTGCATTCTGTTCCCTAAAACAAGTAAAGAACAGAGCTACAGAGCCAAGGGCACTACCAGTCTAGGGAATATACCTTGGGAAAACTGAAAATCAATAAGACAGAGCCACCCCAAAATTTAGGGCTGCACTGCATACAAGGACCTCAACTTGGATACACCTTAAGTATCCCAGAAAATATAAACATGGTTCAAAAAATTGTGGTACTTACGTACGATGGAATATCCCTCAGCCATGAAATCAATGTCATAAGACCAGTAGCAGCAAAATGGGTGGATTCAGGTACGATGATTCTAAGTGAAATAAGTCACACAGAAAAAGAAACTTATCATAAGATATCACTTATGAAGATCCTGTAAACATGGCTACACTTGAACTGAGTTAGGAAAGAGAACAGTGTCTCACATTTAGAAAACACTCTTATACCTGCTTAAGGGGGAAGGAGAGGTGGGGTGATGCATAAAACCAGAGTTTGATATAAGCACAGGTACCGTTCCAAAAACCAACTATGGAATAGACAAGACCTACACCGTCCTCAGCGAAAGGGACTCAAAACCCCATATTTCCCGCAGAGGAAAATATCTGACTAGTAAGAATCTTAAAACCTATGTATTGATATGTCTCCGTAAGGGAATCAAGTGTGTCTAGACTGGCATAAACATGGCAGCGAGAATCAGCTCAAACCCACTATAAAAAGGAATTTCAAAAACAAAACAAAAAAACTGGGAAATTCTTTACAATTCCTTCAGGGTCTCTGATGAAAGCTGGAATGACCCTATCTACAACGACAGCTGGATGTGGCATAAGGAGGGACACTTGGGACTGAGACGATTGGTGAGATTGGGCGAGCAAATGCAGTCCCTTTAAAGCAATAATGCATGGCACCCATTCCATGGGTCCGAACTCTCCAGGTTGAAGGGAATATTACTACAGCTATAACATGTGCGGGAAACCTAGAGAACGGACACACTGTGAATACGAAAGGTTTCTAAAAATCAACGAATAATCCCTCTCCTGGTGCTCCGGTTTGACTTTCCATCTGCTTTACTATCAACCTCCCAACTTGCAGAGACAGCCCCTTTAACCTCTTGGTTCGCACAGGTTGCCAATTTGGCAGAGGATGAAAGGGAAGACGGAGAACCAATGAGAGAGTAGCTGTTAGGCATTTGGACGGGCACATATCACTGTAATTTCCCGGCAGGAAGAAGAATTAACCAAATTCTCAGCCACCCACCGGGAACCAGTATAGGTCCTGAACCAAAATTTTGGACTTGCGGTCAGCTCACCAAAAACGAGTTGAAAAATGGAGCTCAGGGGCACAGCAATTCACAAACTGGCCGAGTAATAAAGGACAACTATCGTCCAAAAATCTGTTGAGGGAAGGCAACGAGGCGGACTTGAAAGCGAGGCAGAATAGCAGGAAACAGATTTCAAGAGGTACGTTGGAATCGCCTTTAAAGCACAGGAAGAGGGGCACAACTTCGACAATGATGCACTTGGCCAAAAAGGGCGTATGCGTTTTCTCCTGAATATATTCAGGAGAAAACGCATACGCCCTTTTTGGCCAAGCAAGCAAGCGGGCAATGCAAATCTGCACTACAAAGAAGTATCACTTCCCACCGGTCAAAAGGGACATCCACAAAATGTGTAAGAACAAGAAAGGCAAGACAGGCCCTGGAGAACAGGGAGCCTTGTTATGCTGATGGGCGGGATGTAAATTGCCAACTGCCTCTCTGGAGGAGTGCATTCTGTTCCCTAAAACAAGTAAAGAACAGAGCTACAGAGCCAAGGGCACTACCAGTCTAGGGAATATACCTTGGGAAAACTGAAAATCAATAAGACAGAGCCACCCCAAAATTTAGGGCTGCACTGCATACAAGGACCTCAACTTGGATACACCTTAAGTATCCCAGAAAATATAAACATGGTTCAAAAAATTGTGGTACTTACGTACGATGGAATATCCCTCAGCCATGAAATCAATGTCATAAGACCAGTAGCAGCAAAATGGGTGGATTCAGGTACGATGATTCTAAGTGAAATAAGTCACACAGAAAAAGAAACTTATCATAAGATATCACTTATGAAGATCCTGTAAACATGGCTACACTTGAACTGAGTTAGGAAAGAGAACAGTGTCTCACATTTAGAAAACACTCTTATACCTGCTTAAGGGGGAAGGAGAGGTGGGGTGATGCATAAAACCAGAGTTTGATATAAGCACAGGTACCGTTCCAAAAACCAACTATGGAATAGACAAGACCTACACCGTCCTCAGCGAAAGGGACTCAAAACCCCATATTTCCCGCAGAGGAAAATATCTGACTAGTAAGAATCTTAAAACCTATGTATTGATATGTCTCCGTAAGGGAATCAAGTGTGTCTAGACTGGCATAAACACGGCAGCGAGAATAAGCTCAAACCCACTATAAAAAGGAATTTCAAAAACAAAACAAAAAAACTGGGAAATTCTTTACCATTCCTTCAGGGTCTCTGATGAAAGCTGGAATGACCCTATCTACAATGACAGCTGGATGTGGCATAAGGAGGGACACTTGGGACTGAGACGATTGGTGAGATTGGGTGAGCAAATGCAGACCCTTTAAAGCAATAATGCATGGCACCCATTCCATGGGTCCGAACTCTCCAGGTTGAAGGGAATATTACTACAGCTATAACATGTGCGGGAAACCTAGGGAACGGACACACTGTGAATACGAAAGGTTTCTAAAACTCAACGAATAGTCCCTCTCCTGGTGCTCCGGTTTGACTTTCCGTCTGCTTTACTATCAACCTCCCAACTTGGAGAGACAGCCCCTTTAACCTCTTGGTTCGCACAGGTTGCCAATTTGGCAGAGGATGAAAGGGAAGAGGGAGAACCAATGAGAGAGTAGCTGTTAGGCATTTGGACGGGCACATATCACTGTAATTTCCCGGCAGGAAGAAGAATTAATCAAATTCTCAGCCACCCACAGGGAACCAGTACAGGTCCTGAACCAAAATTTTGGACTTGCGGTCAGCTCACCAAAAACGAGTTGAAAAATGGAGCTCAGGGGCACAGCAATTCACAAACTGGCCGAGTAATAAAGGACAACTATCGTCCAAAAATCTGTTGAGGGAAGGCAACGAGGCGGACTTGAAAGCGAGGCAGAATAGCAGGAAACAGATTTCAAGAGGTACGTTGGAATCGCCTTTAAAGCACAGGAAGAGGGGCACAACTTCGACAATGACGCACTTGGCCAAAAAGGGCGTATGCGTTTTCTCCTGAATATATTCAGGAGAAAACGCATACGCCCTTTTTGGCCAAGCAAGCAAGCGGGCAATGCAAATCTGCACTACAAAGAAGTATCACTTCCCACCGGTCAAAAGGGACATCCACAAAATGTGTAAGAACAAGAAAGGCAAGACAGGCCCTGGAGAACAGGGAGCCTTGTTATGCTGATGGGCGGGATGTAAATTGCCAACTGCCTCTCTGGAGGAGTGCATTCTGTTCCATAAAACAAGTAAAGAACCGAGCTACAGAGCCAAGGGCACTACCAGTCTAGGGAATATACCTTGGGAAAACTGAAAATCAATAAGACAGAGCCACCCCAAAATTTAGGGCTGCACTGCATACAAGGACCTGAACTTGGATACACCTTAAGTATCCCAGAAAATATAAACATGGTTCAAAAAATTGTGGTACTTACGTACGATGGAATATCCCTCAGCCATGAAATCAATGTCATAAGACCAGTAGCAGCAAAATGGGTGGATTCAGGTACGATGATTCTAAGTGAAATAAGTCACACAGAAAAAGAAACTTATCATAAGATATCACTTATGAAGATCCTGTAAACATGGCTACACTTGAACTGAGTTAGGAAAGAGAACAGTGTCTCACATTTAGAAAACACTCTTATATCTGCTTAATGGGGAAGGAGAGGTGGGGTGATGCATAAAACCAGAGTTTGATATAAGCACAGGTACCGTTCCAAAAACCAACTATGGAATAGACAAGACCTACAACGTCCTCAGTGAAAGGGACTCAAAACCCCATATTTCCCGCAGAGGAAAATATCTGACTAGTAAGAATCTTAAAACCTATGTATTGATATGTCTCCGTAAGGGAATCAAGTGTGTCTAGACTGGCATAAACATGGCAGCGAGAATCAGCTCAAACCCACTATAAAAAGGAATTTCAAAAACAAAACAAAAAAACTGGGAAATTCTTTACAATTCCTTCAGGGTCTCTGATGAAAGCTGGAATGACCCTATCTACAACGACAGCTGGATGTGGCATAAGGAGGGACACTTGGGACAGAGACGATTGGTGAGATTGGGTGAGCAAATGCAGACCCTTTAAAGCAATAATGCATGGCACCCATTCCATGGGTCCGAACTCTCCAGGTTGAAGGGAATATTACTACAGCTATAACATGTGCGGGAAACCTAGAGAACGGACACACTGTGAATACGAAAGGTTTCTAAAACTCAACGAATAGTCCCTCTCCTGGTGCTCCGGTTTGACTTTCCGTCTGCTTTACTATCAACCTCCCAACTTGGAGAGACAGCCCCTTTAACCTCTTGGTTCGCACAGGTTGCCAATTTGGCAGAGGATGAAAGGGAAGAGGGAGAACCAATGAGAGAGTAGCTGTTAGACATTTGGACGGGCACATATCACTGTAATTTCCCGGCAGGAAGAAGAATTAACCAAATTCTCAGCCACCCACCGGGAACCAGTATAGGTCCTGAACCAAAATTTTGGACTTGCGGTCAGCTCACAAAAAACGAGTTTAAAAATGGAGCTCAGGGGCACAGCAATTCACAAACTGGCCGAGTAATAAAGGACAACTATCGTCCAAAAATCTGTTGAGGGAAGGCAACGAGGCGGACTTGAAAGCGAGGCAGAATAGCAGGAAACAGATTTCAAGAGGTACGTTGGAATCGCCTTTAAAGCACAGGAAGAGGGGCACAACTTCGACAATGACGCACTTGGCCAAAAAGGGCGTATGTGTTTTCTCCTGAATATATTCAGGAGAAAACGCATACGCCCTTTTTGGCCAAGCAAGCAAGCGGGCAATGCAAATCTGCACTACAAAGAAGTATCACTTCCCACCGGTCAAAAGGGACATCCACAAAATGTGTAAGAACAAGAAAGGCAAGACAGGCCCTGGAGAACAGGGAGCCTTGTTATGCTGATGGGCGGGATGTAAATTGCCAACTGCCTCTCTGGAGGAGTGCATTCTGTTCCCTAAAACAAGTAAAGAACAGAGCTACAGAGCCAAGGGCACTACCAGTCTAGGGAATATACCTTGGGAAAACTGAAAATCAATAAGACAGAGCCACCCCAAAATTTAGGGCTGCACTGCATACAAGGACCTCAACTTGGATACACCTTAAGTATCCCAGAAAATATAAACATGGTTCAAAAAATTGTGGTACTTACGTACGATGGAATATCCCTCAGCCATGAAATCAATGTCATAAGACCAGTAGCAGCAAAATGGGTGGATTCAGGTACGATGATTCTAAGTGAAATAAGTCACACAGAAAAAGAAACTTATCATAAGATATCACTTATGAAGATCCTGTAAACATGGCTACACTTGAACTGAGTTAGGAAAGAGAACAGTGTCTCACATTTAGAAAACACTCTTATACCTGCTTAAGGGGGAAGGAGAGGTGGGGTGATGCATAAAACCAGAGTTTGATATAAGCACAGGTACCGTTCCAAAAACCAACTATGGAATAGACAAGACCTACACCGTCCTCAGCGAAAGGGACTCAAAACCCCATATTTCCCGCAGAGGAAAATATCTGACTAGTAAGAATCTTAAAACCTATGTATTGATATGTCTCCGTAAGGGAATCAAGTGTGTCTAGACTGGCATAAACATGGCAGCGAGAATCAGCTCAAACCCACTATAAAAAGGAATTTCAAAAACAAAACAAAAAAACTGGGAAATTCTTTACAATTCCTTCAGGGTCTCTGATGAAAGCTGGAATGACCCTATCTACAACGACAGCTGGATGTGGCATAAGGAGGGACACTTGGGACTGAGACGATTGGTGAGATTGGGCGAGCAAATGCAGTCCCTTTAAAGCAATAATGCATGGCACCCATTCCATGGGTCCGAACTCTCCAGGTTGAAGGGAATATTACTACAGCTATAACATGTGCGGGAAACCTAGAGAACGGACACACTGTGAATACGAAAGGTTTCTAAAAATCAACGAATAATCCCTCTCCTGGTGCTCCGGTTTGACTTTCCATCTGCTTTACTATCAACCTCCCAACTTGCAGAGACAGCCCCTTTAACCTCTTGGTTCGCACAGGTTGCCAATTTGGCAGAGGATGAAAGGGAAGACGGAGAACCAATGAGAGAGTAGCTGTTAGGCATTTGGACGGGCACATATCACTGTAATTTCCCGGCAGGAAGAAGAATTAACCAAATTCTCAGCCACCCACCGGGAACCAGTATAGGTCCTGAACCAAAATTTTGGACTTGCGGTCAGCTCACCAAAAACGAGTTGAAAAATGGAGCTCAGGGGCACAGCAATTCACAAACTGGCCGAGTAATAAAGGACAACTATCGTCCAAAAATCTGTTGAGGGAAGGCAACGAGGCGGACTTGAAAGCGAGGCAGAATAGCAGGAAACAGATTTCAAGAGGTACGTTGGAATCGCCTTTAAAGCACAGGAAGAGGGGCACAACTTCGACAATGACGCACTTGGCCAAAAAGGGCGTATGCGTTTTCTCCTGAATATATTCAGGAGAAAACGCATACGCCCTTTTTGGCCAAGCAAGCAAGCGGGCAATGCAAATCTGCACTACAAAGAAGTATCACTTCCCACCGGTCAAAAGGGACATCCACAAAATGTGTAAGAACAAGAAAGGCAAGACAGGCCCTGGAGAACAGGGAGCCTTGTTATGCTGATGGGCGGGATGTAAATTGCCAACTGCCTCTCTGGAGGAGTGCATTCTGTTCCCTAAAACAAGTAAAGAACAGAGCTACAGAGCCAAGGGCACTACCAGTCTAGGGAATATACCTTGGGAAAACTGAAAATCAATAAGACAGAGCCACCCCAAAATTTAGGGCTGCACTGCATACAAGGACCTCAACTTGGATACACCTTAAGTATCCCAGAAAATATAAACATGGTTCAAAAAATTGTGGTACTTACGTACGATGGAATATCCCTCAGCCATGAAATCAATGTCATAAGACCAGTAGCAGCAAAATGGGTGGATTCAGGTACGATGATTCTAAGTGAAATAAGTCACACAGAAAAAGAAACTTATCATAAGATATCACTTATGAAGATCCTGTAAACATGGCTACACTTGAACTGAGTTAGGAAAGAGAACAGTGTCTCACATTTAGAAAACACTCTTATACCTGCTTAAGGGGGAAGGAGAGGTGGGGTGATGCATAAAACCAGAGTTTGATATAAGCACAGGTACCGTTCCAAAAACCAACTATGGAATAGACAAGACCTACACCGTCCTCAGCGAAAGGGACTCAAAACCCCATATTTCCCGCAGAGGAAAATATCTGACTAGTAAGAATCTTAAAACCTATGTATTGATATGTCTCCGTAAGGGAATCAAGTGTGTCTAGACTGGCATAAACATGGCAGCGAGAATCAGCTCAAACCCACTATAAAAAGGAATTTCAAAAACAAAACAAAAAAACTGGGAAATTCTTTACAATTCCTTCAGGGTCTCTGATGAAAGCTGGAATGACCCTATCTACAACGACAGCTGGATGTGGCATAAGGAGGGACACTTGGGACTGAGACGATTGGTGAGATTGGGCGAGCAAATGCAGTCCCTTTAAAGCAATAATGCATGGCACCCATTCCATGGGTCCGAACTCTCCAGGTTGAAGGGAATATTACTACAGCTATAACATGTGCGGGAAACCTAGAGAACGGACACACTGTGAATACGAAAGGTTTCTAAAAATCAACGAATAATCCCTCTCCTGGTGCTCCGGTTTGACTTTCCATCTGCTTTACTATCAACCTCCCAACTTGCAGAGACAGCCCCTTTAACCTCTTGGTTCGCACAGGTTGCCAATTTGGCAGAGGATGAAAGGGAAGACGGAGAACCAATGAGAGAGTAGCTGTTAGGCATTTGGACGGGCACATATCACTGTAATTTCCCGGCAGGAAGAAGAATTAACCAAATTCTCAGCCACCCACCGGGAACCAGTATAGGTCCTGAACCAAAATTTTGGACTTGCGGTCAGCTCACCAAAAACGAGTTGAAAAATGGAGCTCAGGGGCACAGCAATTCACAAACTGGCCGAGTAATAAAGGACAACTATCGTCCAAAAATCTGTTGAGGGAAGGCAACGAGGCGGACTTGAAAGCGAGGCAGAATAGCAGGAAACAGATTTCAAGAGGTACGTTGGAATCGCCTTTAAAGCACAGGAAGAGGGGCACAACTTCGACAATGACGCACTTGGCCAAAAAGGGCGTATGCGTTTTCTCCTGAATATATTCAGGAGAAAACGCATACGCCCTTTTTGGCCAAGCAAGCAAGCGGGCAATGCAAATCTGCACTACAAAGAAGTATCACTTCCCACCGGTCAAAAGGGACATCCACAAAATGTGTAAGAACAAGAAAGGCAAGACAGGCCCTGGAGAACAGGGAGCCTTGTTATGCTGATGGGCGGGATGTAAATTGCCAACTGCCTCTCTGGAGGAGTGCATTCTGTTCCCTAAAACAAGTAAAGAACAGAGCTACAGAGCCAAGGGCACTACCAGTCTAGGGAATATACCTTGGGAAAACTGAAAATCAATAAGACAGAGCCACCCCAAAATTTAGGGCTGCACTGCATACAAGGACCTCAACTTGGATACACCTTAAGTATCCCAGAAAATATAAACATGGTTCAAAAAATTGTGGTACTTACGTACGATGGAATATCCCTCAGCCATGAAATCAATGTCATAAGACCAGTAGCAGCAAAATGGGTGGATTCAGGTACGATGATTCTAAGTGAAATAAGTCACACAGAAAAAGAAACTTATCATAAGATATCACTTATGAAGATCCTGTAAACATGGCTACACTTGAACTGAGTTAGGAAAGAGAACAGTGTCTCACATTTAGAAAACACTCTTATACCTGCTTAAGGGGGAAGGAGAGGTGGGGTGATGCATAAAACCAGAGTTTGATATAAGCACAGGTACCGTTCCAAAAACCAACTATGGAATAGACAAGACCTACACCGTCCTCAGCGAAAGGGACTCAAAACCCCATATTTCCCGCAGAGGAAAATATCTGACTAGTAAGAATCTTAAAACCTATGTATTGATATGTCTCCGTAAGGGAATCAAGTGTGTCTAGACTGGCATAAACATGGCAGCGAGAATCAGCTCAAACCCACTATAAAAAGGAATTTCAAAAACAAAACAAAAAAACTGGGAAATTCTTTACAATTCCTTCAGGGTCTCTGATGAAAGCTGGAATGACCCTATCTACAACGACAGCTGGATGTGGCATAAGGAGGGACACTTGGGACTGAGACGATTGGTGAGATTGGGCGAGCAAATGCAGTCCCTTTAAAGCAATAATGCATGGCACCCATTCCATGGGTCCGAACTCTCCAGGTTGAAGGGAATATTACTACAGCTATAACATGTGCGGGAAACCTAGAGAACGGACACACTGTGAATACGAAAGGTTTCTAAAAATCAACGAATAATCCCTCTCCTGGTGCTCCGGTTTGACTTTCCATCTGCTTTACTATCAACCTCCCAACTTGCAGAGACAGCCCCTTTAACCTCTTGGTTCGCACAGGTTGCCAATTTGGCAGAGGATGAAAGGGAAGACGGAGAACCAATGAGAGAGTAGCTGTTAGGCATTTGGACGGGCACATATCACTGTAATTTCCCGGCAGGAAGAAGAATTAACCAAATTCTCAGCCACCCACCGGGAACCAGTATAGGTCCTGAACCAAAATTTTGGACTTGCGGTCAGCTCACCAAAAACGAGTTGAAAAATGGAGCTCAGGGGCACAGCAATTCACAAACTGGCCGAGTAATAAAGGACAACTATCGTCCAAAAATCTGTTGAGGGAAGGCAACGAGGCGGACTTGAAAGCGAGGCAGAATAGCAGGAAACAGATTTCAAGAGGTACGTTGGAATCGCCTTTAAAGCACAGGAAGAGGGGCACAACTTCGACAATGACGCACTTGGCCAAAAAGGGCGTATGCGTTTTCTCCTGAATATATTCAGGAGAAAACGCATACGCCCTTTTTGGCCAAGCAAGCAAGCGGGCAATGCAAATCTGCACTACAAAGAAGTATCACTTCCCACCGGTCAAAAGGGACATCCACAAAATGTGTAAGAACAAGAAAGGCAAGACAGGCCCTGGAGAACAGGGAGCCTTGTTATGCTGATGGGCGGGATGTAAATTGCCAACTGCCTCTCTGGAGGAGTGCATTCTGTTCCCTAAAACAAGTAAAGAACAGAGCTACAGAGCCAAGGGCACTACCAGTCTAGGGAATATACCTTGGGAAAACTGAAAATCAATAAGACAGAGCCACCCCAAAATTTAGGGCTGCACTGCATACAAGGACCTCAACTTGGATACACCTTAAGTATCCCAGAAAATATAAACATGGTTCAAAAAATTGTGGTACTTACGTACGATGGAATATCCCTCAGCCATGAAATCAATGTCATAAGACCAGTAGCAGCAAAATGGGTGGATTCAGGTACGATGATTCTAAGTGAAATAAGTCACACAGAAAAAGAAACTTATCATAAGATATCACTTATGAAGATCCTGTAAACATGGCTACACTTGAACTGAGTTAGGAAAGAGAACAGTGTCTCACATTTAGAAAACACTCTTATACCTGCTTAAGGGGGAAGGAGAGGTGGGGTGATGCATAAAACCAGAGTTTGATATAAGCACAGGTACCGTTCCAAAAACCAACTATGGAATAGACAAGACCTACACCGTCCTCAGCGAAAGGGACTCAAAACCCCATATTTCCCGCAGAGGAAAATATCTGACTAGTAAGAATCTTAAAACCTATGTATTGATATGTCTCCGTAAGGGAATCAAGTGTGTCTAGACTGGCATAAACATGGCAGCGAGAATCAGCTCAAACCCACTATAAAAAGGAATTTCAAAAACAAAACAAAAAAACTGGGAAATTCTTTACAATTCCTTCAGGGTCTCTGATGAAAGCTGGAATGACCCTATCTACAACGACAGCTGGATGTGGCATAAGGAGGGACACTTGGGACTGAGACGATTGGTGAGATTGGGCGAGCAAATGCAGTCCCTTTAAAGCAATAATGCATGGCACCCATTCCATGGGTCCGAACTCTCCAGGTTGAAGGGAATATTACTACAGCTATAACATGTGCGGGAAACCTAGAGAACGGACACACTGTGAATACGAAAGGTTTCTAAAAATCAACGAATAATCCCTCTCCTGGTGCTCCGGTTTGACTTTCCATCTGCTTTACTATCAACCTCCCAACTTGCAGAGACAGCCCCTTTAACCTCTTGGTTCGCACAGGTTGCCAATTTGGCAGAGGATGAAAGGGAAGACGGAGAACCAATGAGAGAGTAGCTGTTAGGCATTTGGACGGGCACATATCACTGTAATTTCCCGGCAGGAAGAAGAATTAACCAAATTCTCAGCCACCCACCGGGAACCAGTATAGGTCCTGAACCAAAATTTTGGACTTGCGGTCAGCTCACCAAAAACGAGTTGAAAAATGGAGCTCAGGGGCACAGCAATTCACAAACTGGCCGAGTAATAAAGGACAACTATCGTCCAAAAATCTGTTGAGGGAAGGCAACGAGGCGGACTTGAAAGCGAGGCAGAATAGCAGGAAACAGATTTCAAGAGGTACGTTGGAATCGCCTTTAAAGCACAGGAAGAGGGGCACAACTTCGACAATGACGCACTTGGCCAAAAAGGGCGTATGCGTTTTCTCCTGAATATATTCAGGAGAAAACGCATACGCCCTTTTTGGCCAAGCAAGCAAGCGGGCAATGCAAATCTGCACTACAAAGAAGTATCACTTCCCACCGGTCAAAAGGGACATCCACAAAATGTGTAAGAACAAGAAAGGCAAGACAGGCCCTGGAGAACAGGGAGCCTTGTTATGCTGATGGGCGGGATGTAAATTGCCAACTGCCTCTCTGGAGGAGTGCATTCTGTTCCCTAAAACAAGTAAAGAACAGAGCTACAGAGCCAAGGGCACTACCAGTCTAGGGAATATACCTTGGGAAAACTGAAAATCAATAAGACAGAGCCACCCCAAAATTTAGGGCTGCACTGCATACAAGGACCTCAACTTGGATACACCTTAAGTATCCCAGAAAATATAAACATGGTTCAAAAAATTGTGGTACTTACGTACGATGGAATATCCCTCAGCCATGAAATCAATGTCATAAGACCAGTAGCAGCAAAATGGGTGGATTCAGGTACGATGATTCTAAGTGAAATAAGTCACACAGAAAAAGAAACTTATCATAAGATATCACTTATGAAGATCCTGTAAACATGGCTACACTTGAACTGAGTTAGGAAAGAGAACAGTGTCTCACATTTAGAAAACACTCTTATACCTGCTTAAGGGGGAAGGAGAGGTGGGGTGATGCATAAAACCAGAGTTTGATATAAGCACAGGTACCGTTCCAAAAACCAACTATGGAATAGACAAGACCTACACCGTCCTCAGCGAAAGGGACTCAAAACCCCATATTTCCCGCAGAGGAAAATATCTGACTAGTAAGAATCTTAAAACCTATGTATTGATATGTCTCCGTAAGGGAATCAAGTGTGTCTAGACTGGCATAAACATGGCAGCGAGAATCAGCTCAAACCCACTATAAAAAGGAATTTCAAAAACAAAACAAAAAAACTGGGAAATTCTTTACAATTCCTTCAGGGTCTCTGATGAAAGCTGGAATGACCCTATCTACAACGACAGCTGGATGTGGCATAAGGAGGGACACTTGGGACTGAGACGATTGGTGAGATTGGGCGAGCAAATGCAGTCCCTTTAAAGCAATAATGCATGGCACCCATTCCATGGGTCCGAACTCTCCAGGTTGAAGGGAATATTACTACAGCTATAACATGTGCGGGAAACCTAGAGAACGGACACACTGTGAATACGAAAGGTTTCTAAAACTCAACGAATAATCCCTCTCCTGGTGCTCCGGTTTGACTTTCCATCTGCTTTACTATCAACCTCCCAACTTGCAGAGACAGCCCCTTTAACCTCTTGGTTCGCACAGGTTGCCAATTTGGCAGAGGATGAAAGGGAAGACGGAGAACCAATGAGAGAGTAGCTGTTAGGCATTTGGACGGGCACATATCACTGTAATTTCCCGGCAGGAAGAAGAATTAACCAAATTCTCAGCCACCCACCGGGAACCAGTATAGGTCCTGAACCAAAATTTTGGACTTGCGGTCAGCTCACCAAAAACGAGTTGAAAAATGGAGCTCAGGGGCACAGCAATTCACAAACTGGCCGAGTAATAAAGGACAACTATCGTCCAAAAATCTGTTGAGGGAAGGCAACGAGGCGGACTTGAAAGCGAGGCAGAATAGCAGGAAACAGATTTCAAGAGGTACGTTGGAATCGCCTTTAAAGCACAGGAAGAGGGGCACAACTTCGACAATGACGCACTTGGCCAAAAAGGGCGTATGTGTTTTCTCCTGAATATATTCAGGAGAAAACGCATACGCCCTTTTTGGCCAAGCAAGCAAGCGGGCAATGCAAATCTGCACTACAAAGAAGTATCACTTCCCACCGGTCAAAAGGGACATCCACAAAATGTGTAAGAACAAGAAAGGCAAGACAGGCCCTGGAGAACAGGGAGCCTTGTTATGCTGATGGGCGGGATGTAAATTGCCAACTGCCTCTCTGGAGGAGTGCATTCTGTTCCCTAAAACAAGTAAAGAACAGAGCTACAGAGCCAAGGGCACTACCAGTCTAGGGAATATACCTTGGGAAAACTGAAAATCAATAAGACAGAGCCACCCCAAAATTTAGGGCTGCACTGCATACAAGGACCTCAACTTGGATACACCTTAAGTATCCCAGAAAATATAAACATGGTTCAAAAAATTGTGGTACTTACGTACGATGGAATATCCCTCAGCCATGAAATCAATGTCATAAGACCAGTAGCAGCAAAATGGGTGGATTCAGGTACGATGATTCTAAGTGAAATAAGTCACACAGAAAAAGAAACTTATCATAAGATATCACTTATGAAGATCCTGTAAACATGGCTACACTTGAACTGAGTTAGGAAAGAGAACAGTGTCTCACATTTAGAAAACACTCTTATACCTGCTTAAGGGGGAAGGAGAGGTGGGGTGATGCATAAAACCAGAGTTTGATATAAGCACAGGTACCGTTCCAAAAACCAACTATGGAATAGACAAGACCTACACCGTCCTCAGCGAAAGGGACTCAAAACCCCATATTTCCCGCAGAGGAAAATATCTGACTAGTAAGAATCTTAAAACCTATGTATTGATATGTCTCCGTAAGGGAATCAAGTGTGTCTAGACTGGCATAAACATGGCAGCGAGAATCAGCTCAAACCCACTATAAAAAGGAATTTCAAAAACAAAACAAAAAAACTGGGAAATTCTTTACAATTCCTTCAGGGTCTCTGATGAAAGCTGGAATGACCCTATCTACAACGACAGCTGGATGTGGCATAAGGAGGGACACTTGGGACTGAGACGATTGGTGAGATTGGGCGAGCAAATGCAGTCCCTTTAAAGCAATAATGCATGGCACCCATTCCATGGGTCTGAACTCTCCAGGTTGAAGGGAATATTACTACAGCTATAACATGTGCGGGAAACCTAGAGAACGGACACACTGTGAATACGAAAGGTTTCTAAAACTCAACGAATAATCCCTCTCCTGGTGCTCCGGTTTGACTTTCCATCTGCTTTACTATCAACCTCCCAACTTGCAGAGACAGCCCCTTTAACCTCTTGGTTCGCACAGGTTGCCAATTTGGCAGAGGATGAAAGGGAAGACGGAGAACCAATGAGAGAGTAGCTGTTAGGCATTTGGACGGGCACATATCACTGTAATTTCCCGGCAGGAAGAAGAATTAACCAAATTCTCAGCCACCCACCGGGAACCAGTATAGGTCCTGAACCAAAATTTTGGACTTGCGGTCAGCTCACCAAAAACGAGTTGAAAAATGGAGCTCAGGGGCACAGCAATTCACAAACTGGCCGAGTAATAAAGGACAACTATCGTCCAAAAATCTGTTGAGGGAAGGCAACGAGGCGGACTTGAAAGCGAGGCAGAATAGCAGGAAACAGATTTCAAGAGGTACGTTGGAATCACCTTTAAAGCACAGGAAGAGGGGCACAACTTCGACAATGACGCACTTGGCCAAAAAGGGCGTATGTGTTTTCTCCTGAATATATTCAGGAGAAAACGCATACGCCCTTTTTGGCCAAGCAAGCAAGCGGGCAATGCAAATCTGCACTACAAAGAAGTATCACTTCCCACCGGTCAAAAGGGACATCCACAAAATGTGTAAGAACAAGAAAGGCAAGACAGGCCCTGGAGAACAGGGAGCCTTGTTATGCTGATGGGCGGGATGTAAATTGCCAACTGCCTCTCTGGAGGAGTGCATTCTGTTCCCTAAAACAAGTAAAGAACAGAGCTACAGAGCCAAGGGCACTACCAGTCTAGGGAATATACCTTGGGAAAACTGAAAATCAATAAGACAGAGCCACCCCAAAATTTAGGGCTGCACTGCATACAAGGACCTCAACTTGGATACACCTTAAGTATCCCAGAAAATATAAACATGGTTCAAAAAATTGTGGTACTTACGTACGATGGAATATCCCTCAGCCATGAAATCAATGTCATAAGACCAGTAGCAGCAAAATGGGTGGATTCAGGTACGATGATTCTAAGTGAAATAAGTCACACAGAAAAAGAAACTTATCATAAGATATCACTTATGAAGATCCTGTAAACATGGCTACACTTGAACTGAGTTAGGAAAGAGAACAGTGTCTCACATTTAGAAAACACTCTTATACCTGCTTAAGGGGGAAGGAGAGGTGGGGTGATGCATAAAACCAGAGTTTGATATAAGCACAGGTACCGTTCCAAAAACCAACTATGGAATAGACAAGACCTACACCGTCCTCAGCGAAAGGGACTCAAAACCCCATATTTCCCGCAGAGGAAAATATCTGACTAGTAAGAATCTTAAAACCTATGTATTGATATGTCTCCGTAAGGGAATCAAGTGTGTCTAGACTGGCATAAACATGGCAGCGAGAATCAGCTCAAACCCACTATAAAAAGGAATTTCAAAAACAAAACAAAAAAACTGGGAAATTCTTTACAATTCCTTCAGGGTCTCTGATGAAAGCTGGAATGACCCTATCTACAACGACAGCTGGATGTGGCATAAGGAGGGACACTTGGGACTGAGACGATTGGTGAGATTGGGCGAGCAAATGCAGTCCCTTTAAAGCAATAATGCATGGCACCCATTCCATGGGTCCGAACTCTCCAGGTTGAAGGGAATATTACTACAGCTATAACATGTGCGGGAAACCTAGAGAACGGACACACTGTGAATACGAAAGGTTTCTAAAAATCAACGAATAATCCCTCTCCTGGTGCTCCGGTTTGACTTTCCATCTGCTTTACTATCAACCTCCCAACTTGCAGAGACAGCCCCTTTAACCTCTTGGTTCGCACAGGTTGCCAATTTGGCAGAGGATGAAAGGGAAGACGGAGAACCAATGAGAGAGTAGCTGTTAGGCATTTGGACGGGCACATATCACTGTAATTTCCCGGCAGGAAGAAGAATTAACCAAATTCTCAGCCACCCACCGGGAACCAGTATAGGTCCTGAACCAAAATTTTGGACTTGCGGTCAGCTCACCAAAAACGAGTTGAAAAATGGAGCTCAGGGGCACAGCAATTCACAAACTGGCCGAGTAATAAAGGACAACTATCGTCCAAAAATCTGTTGAGGGAAGGCAACGAGGCGGACTTGAAAGCGAGGCAGAATAGCAGGAAACAGATTTCAAGAGGTACGTTGGAATCGCCTTTAAAGCACAGGAAGAGGGGCACAACTTCGACAATGACGCACTTGGCCAAAAAGGGCGTATGCGTTTTCTCCTGAATATATTCAGGAGAAAACGCATACGCCCTTTTTGGCCAAGCAAGCAAGCGGGCAATGCAAATCTGCACTACAAAGAAGTATCACTTCCCACCGGTCAAAAGGGACATCCACAAAATGTGTAAGAACAAGAAAGGCAAGACAGGCCCTGGAGAACAGGGAGCCTTGTTATGCTGATGGGCGGGATGTAAATTGCCAACTGCCTCTCTGGAGGAGTGCATTCTGTTCCCTAAAACAAGTAAAGAACAGAGCTACAGAGCCAAGGGCACTACCAGTCTAGGGAATATACCTTGGGAAAACTGAAAATCAATAAGACAGAGCCACCCCAAAATTTAGGGCTGCACTGCATACAAGGACCTCAACTTGGATACACCTTAAGTATCCCAGAAAATATAAACATGGTTCAAAAAATTGTGGTACTTACGTACGATGGAATATCCCTCAGCCATGAAATCAATGTCATAAGACCAGTAGCAGCAAAATGGGTGGATTCAGGTACGATGATTCTAAGTGAAATAAGTCACACAGAAAAAGAAACTTATCATAAGATATCACTTATGAAGATCCTGTAAACATGGCTACACTTGAACTGAGTTAGGAAAGAGAACAGTGTCTCACATTTAGAAAACACTCTTATACCTGCTTAAGGGGGAAGGAGAGGTGGGGTGATGCATAAAACCAGAGTTTGATATAAGCACAGGTATCGTTCCAAAAACCAACTATGGAATAGACAAGACCTACACCGTCCTCAGCGAAAGGGACTCAAAACCCCATATTTCCCGCAGAGGAAAATATCTGACTAGTAAGAATCTTAAAACCTATGTATTGATATGTCTCCGTAAGGGAATCAAGTGTGTCTAGACTGGCATAAACATGGCAGCGAGAATCAGCTCAAACCCACTATAAAAAGGAATTTCAAAAACAAAACAAAAAAACTGGGAAATTCTTTACAATTCCTTCAGGGTCTCTGATGAAAGCTGGAATGACCCTATCTACAACGACAGCTGGATGTGGCATAAGGAGGGACACTTGGGACTGAGACGATTGGTGAGATTGGGCGAGCAAATGCAGTCCCTTTAAAGCAATAATGCATGGCACCCATTCCATGGGTCCGAACTCTCCAGGTTGAAGGGAATATTACTACAGCTATAACATGTGCGGGAAACCTAGAGAACGGACACACTGTGAATACGAAAGGTTTCTAAAACTCAACGAATAATCCCTCTCCTGGTGCTCCGGTTTGACTTTCCATCTGCTTTACTATCAACCTCCCAACTTGCAGAGACAGCCCCTTTAACCTCTTGGTTCGCACAGGTTGCCAATTTGGCAGAGGATGAAAGGGAAGACGGAGAACCAATGAGAGAGTAGCTGTTAGGCATTTGGACGGGCACATATCACTGTAATTTCCCGGCAGGAAGAAGAATTAACCAAATTCTCAGCCACCCACCGGGAACCAGTATAGGTCCTGAACCAAAATTTTGGACTTGCGGTCAGCTCACCAAAAACGAGTTGAAAAATGGAGCTCAGGGGCACAGCAATTCACAAACTGGCCGAGTAATAAAGGACAACTATCGTCCAAAAATCTGTTGAGGGAAGGCAACGAGGCGGACTTGAAAGCGAGGCAGAATAGCAGGAAACAGATTTCAAGAGGTACGTTGGAATCGCCTTTAAAGCACAGGAAGAGGGGCACAACTTCGACAATGACGCACTTGGCCAAAAAGGGCGTATGTGTTTTCTCCTGAATATATTCAGGAGAAAACGCATACGCCCTTTTTGGCCAAGCAAGCAAGCGGGCAATGCAAATCTGCACTACAAAGAAGTATCACTTCCCACCGGTCAAAAGGGACATCCACAAAATGTGTAAGAACAAGAAAGGCAAGACAGGCCCTGGAGAACAGGGAGCCTTGTTATGCTGATGGGCGGGATGTAAATTGCCAACTGCCTCTCTGGAGGAGTGCATTCTGTTCCCTAAAACAAGTAAAGAACAGAGCTACAGAGCCAAGGGCACTACCAGTCTAGGGAATATACCTTGGGAAAACTGAAAATCAATAAGACAGAGCCACCCCAAAATTTAGGGCTGCACTGCATACAAGGACCTCAACTTGGATACACCTTAAGTATCCCAGAAAATATAAACATGGTTCAAAAAATTGTGGTACTTACGTACGATGGAATATCCCTCAGCCATGAAATCAATGTCATAAGACCAGTAGCAGCAAAATGGGTGGATTCAGGTACGATGATTCTAAGTGAAATAAGTCACACAGAAAAAGAAACTTATCATAAGATATCACTTATGAAGATCCTGTAAACATGGCTACACTTGAACTGAGTTAGGAAAGAGAACAGTGTCTCACATTTAGAAAACACTCTTATACCTGCTTAAGGGGGAAGGAGAGGTGGGGTGATGCATAAAACCAGAGTTTGATATAAGCACAGGTACCGTTCCAAAAACCAACTATGGAATAGACAAGACCTACACCGTCCTCAGCGAAAGGGACTCAAAACCCCATATTTCCCGCAGAGGAAAATATCTGACTAGTAAGAATCTTAAAACCTATGTATTGATATGTCTCCGTAAGGGAATCAAGTGTGTCTAGACTGGCATAAACATGGCAGCGAGAATCAGCTCAAACCCACTATAAAAAGGAATTTCAAAAACAAAACAAAAAAACTGGGAAATTCTTTACAATTCCTTCAGGGTCTCTGATGAAAGCTGGAATGACCCTATCTACAACGACAGCTGGATGTGGCATAAGGAGGGACACTTGGGACTGAGACGATTGGTGAGATTGGGCGAGCAAATGCAGTCCCTTTAAAGCAATAATGCATGGCACCCATTCCATGGGTCCGAACTCTCCAGGTTGAAGGGAATATTACTACAGCTATAACATGTGCGGGAAACCTAGAGAACGGACACACTGTGAATACGAAAGGTTTCTAAAACTCAACGAATAATCCCTCTCCTTGTGCTCCGGTTTGACTTTCCATCTGCTTTACTATCAACCTCCCAACTTGCAGAGACAGCCCCTTTAACCTCTTGGTTCGCACAGGTTGCCAATTTGGCAGAGGATGAAAGGGAAGACGGAGAACCAATGAGAGAGTAGCTGTTAGGCATTTGGACGGGCACATATCACTGTAATTTCCCGGCAGGAAGAAGAATTAACCAAATTCTCAGCCACCCACCGGGAACCAGTATAGGTCCTGAACCAAAATTTTGGACTTGCGGTCAGCTCACCAAAAACGAGTTGAAAAATGGAGCTCAGGGGCACAGCAATTCACAAACTGGCCGAGTAATAAAGGACAACTATCGTCCAAAAATCTGTTGAGGGAAGGCAACGAGGCGGACTTGAAAGCGAGGCAGAATAGCAGGAAACAGATTTCAAGAGGTACGTTGGAATCGCCTTTAAAGCACAGGAAGAGGGGCACAACTTCGACAATGACGCACTTGGCCAAAAAGGGCGTATGTGTTTTCTCCTGAATATATTCAGGAGAAAACGCATACGCCCTTTTTGGCCAAGCAAGCAAGCGGGCAATGCAAATCTGCACTACAAAGAAGTATCACTTCCCACCGGTCAAAAGGGACATCCACAAAATGTGTAAGAACAAGAAAGGCAAGACAGGCCCTGGAGAACAGGGAGCCTTGTTATGCTGATGGGCGGGATGTAAATTGCCAACTGCCTCTCTGGAGGAGTGCATTCTGTTCCCTAAAACAAGTAAAGAACAGAGCTACAGAGCCAAGGGCACTACCAGTCTAGGGAATATACCTTGGGAAAACTGAAAATCAATAAGACAGAGCCACCCCAAAATTTAGGGCTGCACTGCATACAAGGACCTCAACTTGGATACACCTTAAGTATCCCAGAAAATATAAACATGGTTCAAAAAATTGTGGTACTTACGTACGATGGAATATCCCTCAGCCATGAAATCAATGTCATAAGACCAGTAGCAGCAAAATGGGTGGATTCAGGTACGATGATTCTAAGTGAAATAAGTCACACAGAAAAAGAAACTTATCATAAGATATCACTTATGAAGATCCTGTAAACATGGCTACACTTGAACTGAGTTAGGAAAGAGAACAGTGTCTCACATTTAGAAAACACTCTTATACCTGCTTAAGGGGGAAGGAGAGGTGGGGTGATGCATAAAACCAGAGTTTGATATAAGCACAGGTACCGTTCCAAAAACCAACTATGGAATAGACAAGACCTACACCGTCCTCAGCGAAAGGGACTCAAAACCCCATATTTCCCGCAGAGGAAAATATCTGACTAGTAAGAATCTTAAAACCTATGTATTGATATGTCTCCGTAAGGGAATCAAGTGTGTCTAGACTGGCATAAACATGGCAGCGAGAATCAGCTCAAACCCACTATAAAAAGGAATTTCAAAAACAAAACAAAAAAACTGGGAAATTCTTTACAATTCCTTCAGGGTCTCTGATGAAAGCTGGAATGACCCTATCTACAACGACAGCTGGATGTGGCATAAGGAGGGACACTTGGGACTGAGACGATTGGTGAGATTGGGCGAGCAAATGCAGTCCCTTTAAAGCAATAATGCATGGCACCCATTCCATGGGTCCGAACTCTCCAGGTTGAAGGGAATATTACTACAGCTATAACATGTGCGGGAAACCTAGAGAACGGACACACTGTGAATACGAAAGGTTTCTAAAACTCAACGAATAATCCCTCTCCTGGTGCTCCGGTTTGACTTTCCATCTGCTTTACTATCAACCTCCCAACTTGCAGAGACAGCCCCTTTAACCTCTTGGTTCGCACAGGTTGCCAATTTGGCAGAGGATGAAAGGGAAGACGGAGAACCAATGAGAGAGTAGCTGTTAGGCATTTGGACGGGCACATATCACTGTAATTTCCCGGCAGGAAGAAGAATTAACCAAATTCTCAGCCACCCACCGGGAACCAGTATAGGTCCTGAACCAAAATTTTGGACTTGCGGTCAGCTCACCAAAAACGAGTTGAAAAATGGAGCTCAGGGGCACAGCAATTCACAAACTGGCCGAGTAATAAAGGACAACTATCGTCCAAAAATCTGTTGAGGGAAGGCAACGAGGCGGACTTGAAAGCGAGGCAGAATAGCAGGAAACAGATTTCAAGAGGTACGTTGGAATCGCCTTTAAAGCACAGGAAGAGGGGCACAACTTCGACAATGACGCACTTGGCCAAAAAGGGCGTATGTGTTTTCTCCTGAATATATTCAGGAGAAAACGCATACGCCCTTTTTGGCCAAGCAAGCAAGCGGGCAATGCAAATCTGCACTACAAAGAAGTATCACTTCCCACCGGTCAAAAGGGACATCCACAAAATGTGTAAGAACAAGAAAGGCAAGACAGGCCCTGGAGAACAGGGAGCCTTGTTATGCTGATGGGCGGGATGTAAATTGCCAACTGCCTCTCTGGAGGAGTGCATTCTGTTCCCTAAAACAAGTAAAGAACAGAGCTACAGAGCCAAGGGCACTACCAGTCTAGGGAATATACCTTGGGAAAACTGAAAATCAATAAGACAGAGCCACCCCAAAATTTAGGGCTGCACTGCATACAAGGACCTCAACTTGGATACACCTTAAGTATCCCAGAAAATATAAACATGGTTCAAAAAATTGTGGTACTTACGTACGATGGAATATCCCTCAGCCATGAAATCAATGTCATAAGACCAGTAGCAGCAAAATGGGTGGATTCAGGTACGATGATTCTAAGTGAAATAAGTCACACAGAAAAAGAAACTTATCATAAGATATCACTTATGAAGATCCTGTAAACATGGCTACACTTGAACTGAGTTAGGAAAGAGAACAGTGTCTCACATTTAGAAAACACTCTTATACCTGCTTAAGGGGGAAGGAGAGGTGGGGTGATGCATAAAACCAGAGTTTGATATAAGCACAGGTACCGTTCCAAAAACCAACTATGGAATAGACAAGACCTACACCGTCCTCAGCGAAAGGGACTCAAAACCCCATATTTCCCGCAGAGGAAAATATCTGACTAGTAAGAATCTTAAAACCTATGTATTGATATGTCTCCGTAAGGGAATCAAGTGTGTCTAGACTGGCATAAACATGGCAGCGAGAATCAGCTCAAACCCACTATAAAAAGGAATTTCAAAAACAAAACAAAAAAACTGGGAAATTCTTTACAATTCCTTCAGGGTCTCTGATGAAAGCTGGAATGACCCTATCTACAACGACAGCTGGATGTGGCATAAGGAGGGACACTTGGGACTGAGACGATTGGTGAGATTGGGCGAGCAAATGCAGTCCCTTTAAAGCAATAATGCATGGCACCCATTCCATGGGTCCGAACTCTCCAGGTTGAAGGGAATATTACTACAGCTATAACATGTGCGGGAAACCTAGAGAACGGACACACTGTGAATACGAAAGGTTTCTAAAACTCAACGAATAATCCCTCTCCTGGTGCTCCGGTTTGACTTTCCATCTGCTTTACTATCAACCTCCCAACTTGCAGAGACAGCCCCTTTAACCTCTTGGTTCGCACAGGTTGCCAATTTGGCAGAGGATGAAAGGGAAGACGGAGAACCAATGAGAGAGTAGCTGTTAGGCATTTGGACGGGCACATATCACTGTAATTTCCCGGCAGGAAGAAGAATTAACCAAATTCTCAGCCACCCACCGGGAACCAGTATAGGTCCTGAACCAAAATTTTGGACTTGCGGTCAGCTCACCAAAAACGAGTTGAAAAATGGAGCTCAGGGGCACAGCAATTCACAAACTGGCCGAGTAATAAAGGACAACTATCGTCCAAAAATCTGTTGAGGGAAGGCAACGAGGCGGACTTGAAAGCGAGGCAGAATAGCAGGAAACAGATTTCAAGAGGTACGTTGGAATCGCCTTTAAAGCACAGGAAGAGGGGCACAACTTCGACAATGACGCACTTGGCCAAAAAGGGCGTATGTGTTTTCTCCTGAATATATTCAGGAGAAAACGCATACGCCCTTTTTGGCCAAGCAAGCAAGCGGGCAATGCAAATCTGCACTACAAAGAAGTATCACTTCCCACCGGTCAAAAGGGACATCCACAAAATGTGTAAGAACAAGAAAGGCAAGACAGGCCCTGGAGAACAGGGAGCCTTGTTATGCTGATGGGCGGGATGTAAATTGCCAACTGCCTCTCTGGAGGAGTGCATTCTGTTCCCTAAAACAAGTAAAGAACAGAGCTACAGAGCCAAGGGCACTACCAGTCTAGGGAATATACCTTGGGAAAACTGAAAATCAATAAGACAGAGCCACCCCAAAATTTAGGGCTGCACTGCATACAAGGACCTCAACTTGGATACACCTTAAGTATCCCAGAAAATATAAACATGGTTCAAAAAATTGTGGTACTTACGTACGATGGAATATCCCTCAGCCATGAAATCAATGTCATAAGACCAGTAGCAGCAAAATGGGTGGATTCAGGTACGATGATTCTAAGTGAAATAAGTCACACAGAAAAAGAAACTTATCATAAGATATCACTTATGAAGATCCTGTAAACATGGCTACACTTGAACTGAGTTAGGAAAGAGAACAGTGTCTCACATTTAGAAAACACTCTTATACCTGCTTAAGGGGGAAGGAGAGGTGGGGTGATGCATAAAACCAGAGTTTGATATAAGCACAGGTACCGTTCCAAAAACCAACTATGGAATAGACAAGACCTACACCGTCCTCAGCGAAAGGGACTCAAAACCCCATATTTCCCGCAGAGGAAAATATCTGACTAGTAAGAATCTTAAAACCTATGTATTGATATGTCTCCGTAAGGGAATCAAGTGTGTCTAGACTGGCATAAATATGGCAGCGAGAATCAGCTCAAACCCACTATAAAAAAGAATTTCAAAAACAAAACAAAAAAACTGGGAAATTCTTTACAATTCCTTCAGGGTCTCTGATGAAAGCTGGAATGACCCTATCTACAATGACAGCTGGATGTGGCATAAGGAGGGACACTTGGGACTGAGACGATTGGTGAGATTGGGTGAGCAAATGCAGACCCTTTAAAGCAATAATGCATGGCACCCATTCCATGGGTCCGAACTCTCCAGGTTGAAGGGAATATTACTACAGCTATAACATGTGCGGGAAACCTAGGGAACGGACACTCTGTGAATACGAAAGGTTTCTAAAACTCAACGAATAGTCCCTCTCCTGGTGCTCCGGTTTGACTTTACGTCTGCTTTACTATCAACCTCCCAACTTGGAGAGACAGCCCCTTTAACCTCTTGGTTCGCACAGGTTGCCAATTTGGCAGAGGATGAAAGGGAAGAGGGAGAACCAATGAGAGAGTAGCTGTTAGGTATTTGGACGGGCACATATCACTGTAATTTCCCGGCAGGAAGAAGAATTAACCAAATTCTCAGCCACCCACCGGGAACCAGTATAGGTCCTGAACCAAAATTTTGGACTTGCGGTCAGCTCACCAAAAACGAGTTGAAAAATGGAGCTCAGGGGCACAGCAATTCACAAACTGGCCGAGTAATAAAGGACAACTATCGTCCAAAAATCTGTTGAGGGAAGGCAACGAGGCGGACTTGAAAGCGAGGCACAATAGCAGGAAACAGATTTCAAGAGGTACGTTGGAATCGCCTTTAAAGCACAGGAAGAGGGGCACAACTTCGACAATGATGCACTTGGCCAAAAAGGGCGTATGCGTTTTCTCCTGAATATATTCAGGAGAAAACGCATACGCCCTTTTTGGCCAAGCAAGCAAGCGGGCAATGCAAATCTGCACTACAAAGAAGTATCACTTCCCACCGGTCAAAAGGGACATCCACAAAATGTGTAAGAACAAGAAAGGCAAGACAGGCCCTGGAGAACAGGGAGCCTTGTTATGCTGATGGGCGGGATGTAAATTGCCAACTGCCTCTCTGGAGGAGTGCATTCTGTTCCCTAAAACAAGTAAAGAACAGAGCTACAGAGCCAAGGGCACTACCAGTCTAGGGAATATACCTCGGGAAAACTGAAAATCAATAAGACAGAGCCACCCCAAAATTTAGGGCTGCACTGCATACAAGGACCTCAACTTGGATACACCTTAAGTATCCCAGAAAATATAAACATGGTTCAAAAAATTGTGGTACTTACGTACGATGGAATATCCCTCAGCCACGAAATCAATGTCATAAGACCAGTAGCAGCAAAATGGGTGGATTCAGGTACGATGATTCTAAGTGAAATAAGTCACACAGAAAAAGAAACTTATCATAAGATATCACTTATGAAGATCCTGTAAACATGGCTACACTTGAACTGAGTTAGGAAAGAGAACAATGTCTCACATTTAGAAAACACTCTTATACCTGCTTAAGGGGGAAGGAGAGGTGGGGTGATGCATAAAAAAAGAGTTTGATATAAGCACAGGTACCGTTCCAAAAACCAACTATGGAATAGACAAGACCTACACCGTCCTCAGTGAAAGGGACTCAAAACCCCATATTTCCCGCAGAGGAAAATATCTGACTAGTAAGAATCTTAAAACCTATGTATTGATATGTCTCCGTAAGGGAATCAAGTGTGTCTAGACTGGCATAAACATGGCAGCGAGAATCAGCTCAAACCCACTATAAAAAGGAATTTCAAAAACAAAACAAAAAAACTGGGAAATTCTTTACAATTCCTTCAGGGTCTCTGATGAAAGCTGGAATGACCCTATCTACAATGACAGCTGGATGTGGCATAAGGAGGGACACTTGGGACTGAGACGATTGGTGAGATTGGGTGAGCAAATGCAGATCCTTTAAAGCAATAATGCATGGCACCCATTCCATGGGTCCGAACTCTCCAGGTTGAAGGGAATATTACTACAGCTATAACATGTGCGGGAAACCTAGAGAACGGACACACTGTGAATACGAAAGGTTTCTAAAACTCAACGAATAGTCCCTATCCTGGTGCTCCGGTTTGACTTTCCGTCTGCTTTACTATCAACCTCCCAACTTGGAGAGACAGCCCCTTTAACCTCTTGGTTCGCACAGGTTGCCAATTTGGCAGAGGATGAAAGGGAAGAGGGAGAACCAATGAGAGAGTAGCTGTTAGGCATTTGGACGGGCACATATCACTGTAATTTCCCGGCAGGAAGAAGAATTAACCAAATTCTCAGCCACCCACCGGGAACCAGTATAGGTCCTGAAAAAAATTTTGGACTTGCGGTCAGCTCACAAAAAACGATTTTAAAAATGGGGCTCAGGGGCACAGCAATTCACAAACTGGCCGAGTAATAAAGGACAACTATCGTCCAAAAATCTGTTGAGGGAAGGCAACGAGGCGGACTTAAATGTGAGGCGGAATAGCAGGAAACAGATTTCAAGAGGTACGTTGGAATCGCCTTTAAAGCACAGGAAGAGGGGCACAACTTCGACAATGACGCACTTGGCCAAAAAGGGCGTATGTGTTTTCTCCTGAATATATTCAGGAGAAAACGCATACGCCCTTTTTGGCCAAGCAAGCAAGCGGGCAATGCAAATCTGCACTACAAAGAAGTATCACTTCCCACCGGTCAAAAGGGACATCCACAAAATGTGTAAGAACAAGAAAGGCAAGACAGGCCCTGGAGAACAGGGAGCCTTGTTATGCTGATGGGCGGGATGTAAATTGCCAACTGCCTCTCTGGAGGAGTGCATTCTGTTCCCTAAAACAAGTAAAGAACAGAGCTACAGAGCCAAGGGCACTACCAGTCTAGGGAATATACCTTGGGAAAACTGAAAATCAATAAGACAGAGCCACCCCAAAATTTAGGGCTGCACTGCATACAAGGACCTCAACTTGGATACACTTTAAGTATCCCAGAAAATATAAACATGGTTCAAAAAATTGTGGTACTAACGTACGATAGAATATCCCTCAGCCATGAAATCAATGTCATAAGACCAGTAGCAGCAAAATGGGTGGATTCAGGTACGATGATTCTAAGTGAAATAAGTCACACAGAAAAAGAAACTTATCATAAGATATCACTTATGAAGATCCTGTAAACATGGCTACACTTCAACTGAGTTAGGAAAGAGAACAGTGTCTCACATTTAGAAAACACTCTTATGCCTGCTTAAGGGGGAAGGAGAGGTGGGGTGATGCATAAAACCAGAGTTTGATATAAGCACAGGTACCGTTCCAAAAACCAACTATGGAATAGACAAGACCTACACCTTCCTCAGTGAAAGGGACTCAAAACCCCATATTTCCCGCAGAGGAAAATATCTGACTAGTAAGAATCTTAAAACCTATGTATTGATATGTCTCCGTAAGGGAATCAAGTGTGTCTAGACTGGCATAAACATGGCAGCGAGAATCAGCTCAAACCCACTATAAAAAGGAATTTCAAAAACAAAACAAAAAAACTGGGAAATTCTTTACAATTCCTTCAGGGTCTCTGATGAAAGCTGGAATGACCCTATCTACAATGACAGCTGGATGTGGCATAAGGAGGGACACTTGGGACTGAGACGATTGGTGAGATTGGGTGAGCAAATGCAGACCCTTTAAAGCAATAATGCATGGCACCCATTCCATGGGTCCGAACTCTCCAGGTTGAAGGGAATATTACTACAGCTATAACATGTGCGGGAAACCTAGGGAACGGACACACTGTGAATACGCAAGGTTTCTAAAACTCAACGAATAGTCCCTCTCCTGGTGCTCCGGTTTGACTTTCCGTCTGCTTTACTATCAACCTCCCAACTTGGAGAGACAGCCCCTTTAACCTCTTGGTTCGCACAGGTTGCCAATTTGGCAGAGGATGAAAGGGAAGAGGGAGAACCAATGAGAGAGTAGCTGTTAGGCATTTGGACGGGCACATATCACTGTAATTTCCCGGCAGGAAGAAGAATTAACCAAATTCTCAGCCACCCACCGGGAACCAGTATAGGTCCTGAACCAAAATTTTGGACTTGCGGTCAGCTCACCAAAAACGAGTTGAAAAATGGAGCTCAGGGGCACAGCAATTCACAAACTGGCCGAGTAATAAAGGACAACTATCGTCCAAAAATCTGTTGAGGGAAGGCAACGAGGCGGACTTGAAAGCGAGGCAGAATAGCAGGAAACAGATTTCAAGAGGTACGTTGGAATCGCCTTTAAAGCACAGGAAGAGGGGCACAACTTCGACAATGATGCACTTGGCCAAAAAGGGCGTATGCGTTTTCTCCTGAATATATTCAGGAGAAAACGCATACGCCCTTTTTGGCCAAGCAAGCAAGCGGGCAATGCAAATCTGCACTACAAAGAAGTATCACTTCCCACCGGTCAAAAGGGACATCCACAAAATGTGTAAGAACAAGAAAGGCAAGACAGGCCCTGGAGAGCAGGGAGCCTTGTTATGCTGATGGGCGGGATGTAAATTGCCAACTGCCTCTCTGGAGGAGTGCATTCTGTTCCCTAAAACAAGTAAAGAACAGAGCTACAGAGCCAAGGGCACTACCAGTCTAGGGAATATACCTTGGGAAAACTGAAAATCAATAAGAAAGAGCCACCCCAAAATTTAGGGCTGCACTGCATACAAGGACCTCAACTTGGATACACCTTAAGTATCCCAGAAAATATAAACATGGTTCAAAAAATTGTGGTACTTACGTACGATGGAATATCCCTCAGCCATGAAATCAATGTCATAAGACCAGTAGCAGCAAAATGGGTGGATTCAGGTACGATGATTCTAAGTGAAATAAGTCACACAGAAAAAGAAACTTATCATAAGATATCACTTATGAAGATCCTGTAAACATGGCTACACTTGAACTGAGTTAGGAAAGAGAACAGTGTCTCACATTTAGAAAACACTCTTATACCTGCTTAAGGGGGAAGGAGAGGTGGGGTGATGCATAAAACCAGAGTTTGATATAAGCACAGGTACCGTTCCAAAAACCAACTATGGAATAGACAAGACCTACACCGTCCTCAGCGAAAGGGACTCAAAACCCCATATTTCCCGCAGAGGAAAATATCTGACTAGTAAGAATCTTAAAACCTATGTATTGATATGTCTCCGTAAGGGAATCAAGTGTGTCTAGACTGGCATAAACATGGCAGCGAGAATCAGCTCAAACCCACTATAAAAAGGAATTTCAAAAACAAAACAAAAAAACTGGGAAATTCTTTACAATTCCTTCAGGGTCTCTGATGAAACCTGGAATGACTCTATCTACAATGACAGCTGGATGTGGCATAAGGAGGGACACTTGGGACTGAGACAATTGGTGAGATTGGGTGAGCAAATGCAGACGCTTTAAAGCACAAATGCCTGTCACCCTTTCCATGGGTCCCAACTCTCCAGGTTGAAGGGAATATTACTACAGCTATAACATGTACGGGAAACCTAGAGAACGGACACACTGTGAATACGAAAGGTTTCTAAAGCTCAACGAATTGTCCCTCTCCTGGTGCTCCGGTTCGACTTTCCATCTGATTTACTATAAATCTCCCAACTTGGAGACACAGCCCCTTAAACCTCCTGGTTCACACAAGTTGCCAATTTGGCAGAGGATTAAAGGGAAGAGGGAGAACCAATGAGAGAGTAGCTGTTAGGCATTTGGACGGGCACATATCACTGTAATTTCCCGGCAGGAAGAAGAATTAACCAAAGTCTCAGCCACCCCCCGGGAACCAGTATAGGTCCTGGACCAAAATTTTGGACTTGCGGTCAGCTCACCAAAAACGAGTGGAAAAATGGAGCTCAGGGGCCCAGCAATTCACAAACTGGCCGAGTAATAAAGGACAACTATCGTCCAAAAATCTGTTGAGGGAAGGCAACGAGGCGGACTTGAAAGCGAGGCAGAATAGCAGGAAACAGATTTCAAGAGGTACGTTGGAATCCCCTGTAAAGCACAGGAAGAGAGGCACAACTTCGACAATGATGCACTTGGCCAAAAAGGGCGTATGTGTTTTCTCCTGAATATATTCAGGAGAAAACGCATACGCCCTTTTTGGCCAAGCAAGCAAGCGGGCAATGCAAATCTGCACTACAAAGAAGTATCACTTCCCACCGGTCAAAAGGGACATCCACAAAATGTGTAAAAACCAGAAAGGCAAGACAGGCCCTGGAGAACAGGGAGCCTTGTTATGCTGATGGGCGGGATGTAAATTGCCAACTGCCTCTCTGGAGGAGTACATTGTGTTCCCTAAAACAAGTAAAGAACAGAGCTACAGAGGCAAGGGCACTTCCAGTCTAGGGAATAAACCTTGGGAAAACTGAAGATCAATAAGACAGAGCCACCCCAAAATTTAGGGCTGCACTGCTTACAAGGACCTCAACTTGGGTACACCTTAAATATCCCAGGAAATATAAAAATGGTTCAAAAAATTGTGGTACTTACGTACGATGGAATATCCCTCAGCCATGAAATCAATGTCATAAGACCAGTAGCAGCAAAACGGGTGGATTCAGGTACGATGATGCTAAGTGAAATAAGTCACACAGAAAAAGAAACTTATCATAAGATATCACTTATGAAGATCCTGTAAACATGGCTACACTTCAACTGAGTTAGGAAAGAGAACAGTGTCTCACATTTAGAAAACACTCTTATGCCTGCTTAAGGGGGAAGGAGAGGTGGGGTGATGCATAAAACCAGAGTTTGATATAAGCACAGGTACCATTCCAAAAACCAACTATGGAATAGACAAGACCTACACCTTCCTCAGTGAAAGGGACTCAAAACCCCATATTTCCCGCAGAGGAATATATCTGACTAGTAAGAATCTTAAAACCTATGTATTGATATGTCTCCGTAAGGGAATCAAGTGTGTCTAGACTGGCATAAACATGGCAGCGAGAATCAGCTCAAACCCACTATAAAAAGGAATTTCAAAAACAAAACAAAGAAACTGGGAAATTCTTTACAATTCCTTCAGGGTCTCTGATGAAACCTGGAATGACCATATCTACAATGACAGCTGGATGTGGCATAAGGCTGGACACTTGGGACTGAGAGGATTGGTGAGATTGGGTGAACAAATGCAGACCATTTAAAGCAATAATGCATGGCACACATTCCTTGGGTCCCAACTCTCCAGGTTGAAGGGAATATTACTACAGTTATAACATGTACGGGAAACCTAGAGAACGGACACACTGTGAATACGAAAGGTTTCTAAAACTCAACGAATAGTCCCTCTCCTGGTGCTCCGGTTTGACTTTCCATCTGCTTTACTATCAACCTCCCAAATTGGAGAGACAGCCCCTTTAACCTCCTGGTTCGCACAGGTTGCCAATTTGGCAGAGGATGAAAGGGAAGAGGGAGAACCAATGAGAGAGTAGCTGTTAGGCATTTGGACGGGCACCTATCACTGTAATTTCCCGGCAGGAAGAAGAATTAACCAAAGTCTCAGCCCCCCACCGGGAACCAGTATAGGTCCTGAACCAAAATTTTAGACTTGTGGTCAGCTCACGTAAAACGAGTTGAAAAATGGAGCTCAGGGGCACAGCAATTCACAAACTGGCCGAGTAATAAAGGACAACTATCGTCCAAAAATCTGTTGAGGGAAGGCAACGAGGCAGACTTGAAAGCGAGGCAGAATAGCAAGAAACAGATTTCAAGAGGTACGTTGGAATCGCCTTTAAAGCACAGGAAGAGGGGCACAACTTCGACAATGATGCACTTGGCCAAAAAGGGCGTATGCGTTTTCTCCTGAATATATTCAGGAGAAAACGCATATGCCCTTTTTGGCCAAGCAAGCAAGCGGGCAATGCAAATTTGCACTACAAAGAAGTATCACTTCCCACCGGTCAAAAGGGACATCCACAAAATGTGTAAAAACCGGAAAGGCAAGACAGGCCCTGGAGAACAGGGAGCCTTGTTATGCTGATGGGCGGGATGTAAATTGCCACCTGCATCTCTGGAGGAGTGCATTGTGTTCCCAAAAAGAAGTAAACAACAGAACTACGGAGCCAAGGGCACTTCCAGTCTAGGGAATATTCCTTGTGAGAACTGAATATCAATAAGACAGAGCCACCCCAAAATTTAGGGCTGCACTGATTACAAGAACCTAAACTTGGGTACACGTTAAATATTCCAGGAAATATGAAAATGGTTCAAAAAACTGTGGTACTTACGTACGATGGAATAACCCTCAGCCATGAAGTCAATGTCATAAGACCAGTAGCAGCAAAATGAGTAGATACAAATACGATGATTCTAAGTGAAATAAGTCACACAGAAAAAGAAACTTATCATAAGATATCACTTATGAAGATCCTGTAAACATGGCTACACTTGAACTGAGTTAGGAAAGAGAACAGAGTCTCACATTTAGAAAGCACTCTTTGCCTGCTTCAGGGGGAAGGAGACGTGGGGTGATGCATAAAACTGGAGTTTCATATAAGCACAGGTACTGTTCCAAAAACTAACTATGGAATAGACAAGAGCTACACCTTCCTCAGTGAAAGGGACTCAAAACCCCATATTTCCCGCAGAGGAATATATCTGACTAGTAAGAATCTTAAAACCTATTTATTGATATGTCTGCGTAAGGTAATCAAGTGTGTCTAGACTGGCATAAACATGGCAGCGAGAACCAGCTCAAACCCACTATAAAAAGGAATTTAAAAACAGAACAAAAAAAAATGTAAATTCTTCACAATTCCTTCAGGGTCTCTGATGAAACCTGGACTGACCCAATCTACAACGACAGCTGGATGTGGCATAAGGCTGGACACTTGGGACTGAGAGGGTTGGTGAGATTCGGTGAGCAAATGCAGACCCTTTAAAGCAATAATGAGTGGCACGCATTCCATTGTTCCCAAATCTCCAGCTTGAAGGGACTATTACTACAGATATAACATGTAAGGGAAAAATAGAGAATGGACAAATTGTGAATATGAAAGGTTTCTAAAACTCAACGAATAGTCCCTCTCCTGTTGCTCCAGTTTGATTTTCCAACTGCTTTTCTATCAATCTCCCAACTTGGAGAAACAGCCCCTTTAACCTCCTGGTTCGCACAGGTTGCCAATTTGGCAGAGGATGAAAGGGAAGAGGGAGAACCAGTGAGAGAGTAGCTGTAAGGCATTTGGACGGCCACATGTCACTCTAATTTCTCAGCAGGAAGAAGAATTTACCAAAGTCTCAGCCCCCCACCGGGAACCAGTATAGGTCCTGAACCACAATTTTGGACTTTCTGTCAGCTCACAAAAAACAAGTTGAAAAATGGAGCTAAGGGGCACAGCAGTTCACAAACAGGCAGAGTAATAAAGACAACTATTGTCCAAAAATCTGTGGAGGGAAGGCAACAGGGTGGACTTGAAAGCTAGGCAGAATAGCAGGAAACAGATTTCAAGTGGTACGTTGGAATTGACTTTAAAGCACAGGATGAGGGGCACAACTTCAACAATGTTGCACTTGAGCAAAAAGGGCCTATGCGTTTTCTCCTGAATATATTCAGGAGAAAACGCATACGCCCTTTTTGGCCAAGCAATCAAGCGGGAAATGCAAATCTGCACTACAAAGAAGTATCACTTCCGACTGTTCAAAAGGGACATCCACAAAATGTGTAAAATCCAGAAAGGCAAGACCGGCCCTGGAGAACAGGGAGGCTTGTTTTGCTGATGGGCGGGTTGTAAACTGCCAACTGCATCTCTGGAGGAGTGCATTGTGTTCCCTAAAACAAGTAAAGAACAGAGCTACAGAGGCAAGGGCACTTCCAGTCTAGGGAATATACCTTGGGAAACCTGAAAATCATTAAGACAGAGCCACCCCAAAATTAAGGGTGCACTGCTTACAAGAACCTCAACTTGGGTACACCTTAAATATCCCAGGAAATATAAAAATGGTTCAAAAATTTGTGGTACTTCCGTACGATGGAATATCCCTCAGCCATGCAATCAATGGCATAAGACCAGTAGCAGCAAAATGAGTGGATTGAGGTATGATGCTTCTAAGTGAAATAAGTCACACAGAAAAAGAAACTTATCATAAGATATCACTTATGAAGATCCTGTAAACATGGCTACACTGGAACTCAGTTAAGAAAGAGAACAGAGTCTCACCTTTGGAAAACAATCTGATGCCTGCTTAAGGGGGAATGAGAGGTGGGGTGATGCATAAAACCAGAGTTTGATATAAGCACAGGTACCGTTCCAAACACAAACTATGGAATAGACAAGACCTACACCTTCGTCAGTGAAAGGGACCCGAGGCATCTGTGAGTAACCGTGAGCTGAGCCCCAGGCCAGCTGTTGTTGAACTTTTCCCACCCTTCCGAGGTAAAACACCTGAATATGTACAAGGGCTTGAAAGCCTAGAGGAAGGGGTGTGGAGCCACACCAGCGACAGCACGCAGGCCAACTTGGTGCCTGCAGGCCAGCCAGTATGGTCCTGGACGTGGTCGCTCTTCTGGAAGCTTTCCATTGCCCTGCCTGAGATACCCCTCCTGTCCTGGCCCCCACTGCTTTTTTCCTTCCTCACCTCTGTCCGGAGAGAAATTCCAGTGGAAAGTATGTGTGCCACATCCTCTTCTTTACAGGTGGAAGCCTGGCAACTCCTGCAGAAAGTCCAGCAGAGACCCACTCACACCGGGCCACCCACAAAGCCATGGCCCCTCACTCCCTCCCACCAGCACAGCCCCGAGATTGCTGACGGGGCAGAGAATATGGAGTCAGGCACAGCTTCAGGGGCTATTGCTGCCTGCAGCACTGTTTATATTGACCTCAACACAGGCACACCTGGGGAGGGCCGGCCGGCAGGGTCAGGCTACCCAGGTCAGCTAATCCTCAGCCCTCAGGGAATCACATTGTTGAAAATGGACCTCGCTAAGGCAGAATAGAAGCCAAGGAATAAAAGGACACAAAGCCATTTGCAGCACCGTAGGTGTGTCTAGAGGTAATCACGTGACTTGTAGTAAGTCAGAAAGTGAAAGACACATATCATATCATATCTCTTATAGGTGTGACCGAAAAATGGATACCAGGGCAGATATTTCCACGGAGAAGGGCAATCACAGATTCATTCAACAAACTTATGGTTCACCAATGGAAAGGTGTGAGGATTGGTTTCATTATGATATTGGGGTTAACAGACATATACAAACACAGGTGACATATATAATCACCAAAGACCTACAGAATACCAAGAGAAGACTACTCAACATTCTGTCATAAGGTACATGGGAAAAGGATCCCAGGAAGAACAGACATATGTATATGTGTAAAAGAACCACATCTTCCACACCTACAACAAGCCAAACATTGTAATCAAATTTGCTGTAATAAAAAATAAAAAATTAAATTAAAAACACGAACAAGAAGTAGTGAGACAAACTTGAGGGGCTTTCTCCTGGCACATTCCATTCTAAATTCCAATCTAGAACACGACTTCCATTGAGGCTCTGTTGCCCCAGTAACCAGATTTGGTAAGGGAGACCTGCTGCCACCTTGTGGCCGTTTCACACAACAGCAGCTTTAATCCCAGCGCTAATGGTCAGTTGATATTCAAAATCATTGCAGGCCTGTAAATGACACCTGCCCTGAAAACAAATCCTGGGTTCATATATCGACCAAAAAATTCAAAGGACGTCCATATTTCAAAACGACAGTTTCAAAAGGCATATTTTACACACATTAGTGTTCTGCTTCTTTTTCTTTCTTTCTTTTTTTGTTAAAAAAACGGGAATGGCAAAAAGCATCCCTCAGAAGGGGCGAAAATATTTGCAAACGAATCAATGGACAAAAGTTTAATCTCCAATATATATAAAGAGCTCATGCAGCTTAATATTAAAAAAACAAACAACCCAATACAAAAATGGGCAGAAGATCTAAAGAGACGTTTCTTCAAAGAAGACACAGGGATGGCCAAGACGCACATGAAAAGCTGCTCAACATCACTAATTATTAGAGAAATGCAAATCAAAACTACAATGAGGTATCACCTCACACCTGTTACAATTGGCATCATCAGAAAATCTACAAACAACGAATTCTGGGGAGGGTGTGTACAAAAGGATCCCTCTTCCACTAGTGGTGGAAATGTAAATTGATACAGTCACGATGGAGAACAGTATGGAGTTTCCTTAAAAAAACTAGAAATAGAATTACCATATGATCCAGCAATCCCACTTCTGGGCATATACCCAGAGAAAACCATAAATCAAAAAGGCACATTCACCACAATGCTCATTTCAGCACTATTTACGATAGCCAGGTAATGGAAGCAACCTAAATACCCACAGACAGACGAATGGATAAAGATGTGGTACATATATAAAATGGAATATTACTCAGCCATAAGAAGGAATGAAACTGGGTCATTTGTAGAGACGTCGATGGATCTAGAGACTGTCATACAGAATGAAGTAAGTCAGAAAGAGAAAAACAAATATTGTATATTAATGCATATATGTGGAACCTAGAAAAATGGTACAGATGAACTGGTTTGCAGGGAAGAAATAGAGACACAGAGGTAGAGAACACACGTATGGACACCAAGTGTGGGAAGCCATGGGGAGGTGGTATTGGGGTGAGTTGGGAGATTGGGATTGACCTGTATACATGTATATGCATAAAATACATAACTAATAATAACCTACTGTATAAAAAATAAATAAAATTAAATTTCAAAATTTTAAACAATAAAATTTAAAAATAAAACAGAAAAAAGTTCTTCCCTTCACACAGATGTATTTATATGAATGAATTATTTCCATGCTTATATCTATAAATACATAAAAGAGGAATAAAATCTAACTTGAATCAAAAAAGAAAAAAAAAAACCTGAACCCACGAGTTAGACAGAGGTAAACACAATCAGGGCACTTGCTCCATCGGTAAACAATTCTGAAATTGGTCAGAGGTGGGGAATCATCTCCCATAGAGCTAGCAGCCCACTCCTATTAAAGGAGCATCCTCATTACAAAGCGGGGGGCCATGCCGAGGCATCTGTGAGTAACCGTGAGCTGAGCCCCAGGCCAGCTGCTGTTGAACTTTTCCCACCCTTCCCAGGTAAAACACCTGAATATGTACAAGGGCTTGAAAGCCTAGAGGAAGGGCCGTGGAGCCACACCAGCGACAGCACACAGGCCAACTTGGTGCCTGCAGGCCAGTCAGGATGGTCCTGTCCCTGGGCGGTCTTCTGGAAGCTTTCCATTGCATTGCCTGAGATACCCCTCCTGTCCCGGCCCCCACTGCTTTTTTCCTTCCTCACCTCTGTCCGGAGAGAAATTCCAGCGGAAGGTATGGGTGACACATCCTCTTCATTACAGGTGGAAGCCTGGCAACTCCTGCAGAAAGTCCAGCAGAGACCCACTCACACCGGGCCACCCACAAAGCCGTGGCCCCTCACTCCCTCCCACCAGCACAGCCCCGACACTGCTGACGGGGCAGAGAATATGGAGTCAGGCACAGCTTCAGGGGCTATTGCTGCCTGCAGTGCTGTTTATATTGACCTCAACCCAGGCACACGAGGGGAGGGCCGGCCGTCAGGGTCAGGCTACCCAGGTCAGCTAATCCTCAGCCCACAGGGAATCACATTGTTGAAAATGTACCTCGCTAAGGCAGAATAGAAGCCAAGGAATAAAAGGACACAATGCCATTTGTATCACCATAGGTGTGTCTAGAGGTAAGCACGTGAGTTGTTGTAAGTCAGAAAGTGAAAGACACATATCATATCATATCTCTTATAGGTGTGACCGAAAAATGGATACCAGGGCAGATATTTCCACGGAGAAGGGCAATCAGAGATTAATTCAACAAACTTATGGTTCACCAATGGAAAGGTGTGAGGATTGGTTTCATTATGATATTGGGGTTAACAGACATATACAAACACAGGTGACATATATAATCACCAAAGACCTACAGAATACCAAGAGAAGATTACTCAACATTCTGTCATAAGGTACATGGGAAAAGGATACCAGGAAGAACAGACATATGTGTATGTGTAAAAGAACCACATCTTCCACACCTACAACAAGCCAAACATTGTAATCAAATTTGCTGTAATAAAAAATAAAAAATTAAATTAAAAACACGAACAAGAAGTAGTGAGACAAACTTGAGGGGCTTTCTCCTGGCACATTCCATTCTAAATTCCAATCTAGAACACGACTTCCATTGAGGCTCTGTTGCCCCAGTAACCAGATTTGGTAAGGGAGACCTGCTGCCACCTTGTGGCCGTTTCACACAACAGCAGCTTTAATCCCAGCGCTAATGGTCAGTTGATATTCAAAATCATTGCAGGCCTGTAAATGACACCTGCCCTGAAAACAAATCCTGGGTTCATATATCGACCAAAAAATTCAAAGGACGTCCATATTTCAAAACGACAGTTTCAAAAGGCATATTTTACACACATTAGTGTTCTGCTTCTTTTTCTTTCTTTCTTTTTTTGTTAAAAAAACGGGAATGGCAAACAGCATCCCTCAGAATGGGCGAAAATATTTGCAAACGAATCAATGGACAAAGGTTTAATCTCCAATATATATAAAGAGCTCATGCAGCTTAATATTAAAAAAACAAACAACCCAATACAAAAATGGGCAGAAGATCTAAAGAGACGTTTCTTCAAAGAAGACACAGAGATGGCCAAGATGCACATGAAAAGCTGCTCAACATCACTAATTATTAGAGAAATGCAAATCAAAACTACAATGAGGTATCACCTCACACCTGTTAGAATCGGCATCATCAGAAAATCTACAAACAACGAATTCTGGGGAGGGTGTGGACAAAAGGATCCCTCTTCCACTAGTGGTGGAAATGTAAATTGATACAGTCACGGTGGAGAACAGTATGGAGTTTCCTTAAAAAAACTAGAAATAGAATTACCATAAGATCCAGCAATCCCACTTCTGGGCATATACCCAGAGAAAACCATAAATCAAAAAGGCACATTCACCACAATTCTCATTTCAGCACTATTTGCGATAGCCAGGTAATGGAAGCAACCTAAATACCCACAGACAGACGAATGGATAAAGATGTGGTACATATATAAAATGGAATATTACTCAGCCATAAGAAGGAATGAAACTGGGTCATTTGTAGAGACGTCGATGGATCTAGAGACAGTCATACAGAATGAAGTAAGTCAGAAAGAGAAAAACAAATATTGTATATTAATGCATATATGTGGAACCTAGAAAAATGGTACAGATGAACTGGTTTGCAGGGAAGAAATAGAGACAGAGGTAGAGAACAGACGTATGTACACCAAGTGTGGGAAGCCATGGGGTGGTGGTGTTTGGATGAGTTGGGAGATTGGGATTGACCTGTATACATGTATATGCATAAAATACATAACTAATAATAACCTTCTGTATAAAAAAATAAATAAAATTAAATTTCAAAATTTTAAAAAATAAAATTTAAAAATAAAAGAGGAAAAAGTTCTTCCCTTCACACAGATGAATTTATATGAATGAATTATTTCCATGCTTATATCTATAAATACATAAAAGAGGAATAAAATCTAACTTGAACCAAAAAAGAAAAAAAAAAAACTGAACCCAGCAGATAGACAGAGGAAAACCCTATCAGGGCACTTGTTCCAGCGATAAACAATTCTGAAATTGGTCAGAGGTGGGGAATCATCTCCCATAGAGCCAGCAGCCCACTCCTATGCAAGGGGCGTCCTCATTGCAAAGCTGGGGGCAATGCTGAGACATCTGTGAGTAACTGTGAGCTGAGCCCCAGGCCAGCTGCTCTTCAACTTTTCCCACCCTTCCCAGGTAAAACACCTGAATATGTACAAGGGCTTGAAAGCCTAGAGGAAGGGGCGTGGAGCCACACCAGCGACAGCACACAGGCCAACTTGGTGCCTGCAGGCCAGCCAGGATGGTCCTGGCCCTGGGCGCTCTTCTGGAAACTTTCCATTGCCCTGCCTGTGATACCCCTACTGTCCCAGCACCCACTGCTTTTTTCCTTCCTCACCTCTGTCCGGAGAGAAATTCCAGTGGATGGTAGAGGTGACACATCCTCTTCTTTACAGGTGGAAGCCTGGCAACTCCTGCAGAAAGTCCAGCAGAGACCCACTCACACCGGGCCACCCACAAAGCCGTGGCCCCTCACTTCCTCCCACCAGCACAGCCCCGAGACTGCTGACGGGGCAGAGAATATGGAGTCAGGCACAGCTTCAGGGGCTATTGCTGCCTGCAGCGCTGTTTATATTGACCTCAACCCAGGCACACCTGGGCAGGGCCGGCCGGCAGGGTCAGGCTACCCAGGTCAGCTAATCCTCAGCCCTCAGGGAATCACATTGTTGAAAATGTACCTCGCTAAGGCATAATAGAAGCCAAGGAATAAAAGGACACAATGCCATTTGCAGCACCGTAGGTGTGTCTAGATGTAATCACGTGACTTGTAGTAAGTCAGAAAGTGAAAGACACATATCATATCATATTTCTTATAGGTGTGACCAAAAAATGGATACCAGGGCAGATATTTCCACGGAGAAGGGAAATCACAGATTCATTTAACAAACTTATGGTTCACCAATGGAAAGGTGTGAGGATTTGTTTCATTATGATATTGGGGTTAACAGACATATACAAACACAGGTGACATATATAATGACCAAAGACCTACAGAATACCAAGAGAAGACTACTCAACATTCTGTCATAAGGTACATGGGAAAAGGATTTCAGGAATAACAGACATATGTGTATGTGTAAAAGAGCCACATCTTCCACACCTACAACAAGCCAAACATTGTAATCAAATTACCTGTAATAAAAAATAAAAAATTAAATTAAAAACACGAACAAGAAGTAGTGAGACAAACTTGAGGGGCTTTCTCCTGGCACATTCCATTCTAAATTCCAATCTAGAACACGACTTCCATTGAGGCTCTGTTGCCCCAGTAACCAGATTTGGTAAGGGAGAACTGCTGCCAGCTTGTGGCCGTTTCACACAACAGCAGCTTTAATCCCAGCGCTAATTTTCAGTTGATATTCAAAATCATTGCAGGCCTGTAAATGACACCTGCCCTGAAAACAAATCCTGGGATCATATATCGACCAAAAAATTCAAAGGATGTCCATATTTCAAAACGACAGTTTCAAAAGGCATATTTTACACACATTAGTGTTCTGCTTCTTTTTCTTTCTTTCTTTTTTTGTTAAAAAAACGGGAATGGCAAAAAGCATCCCTCAGAATGGGCGAAAATATTTGCAAACGAATCAATGGACAAAGGTTTAATCTCCAATATATATAAAGAGCTCATGCAGCTTAATATAAAAAAACAAACAACCCAATACAAAAATGGGCAGAAGATCTAAAGAGAAGTTTCTTCAAAGAAGACACAGAGATAGCCAAGACGCACATGAAAAGCTGCTCAACATCACTAATTATTAGAGAAATGCAAATCAAAACTACAATGAGGTATCACCTCACACCTGTTACAATTGGCATCATCAGAAAATCTACAAACAACGAATTCTGGGGAGGGTGTGGACAAAAGGATCCCTCTTCCACTAGTGGTGGAAATGTAAATTGATACAGTCACGATGGAGAACAGTATGGAGTTTCCTTAAAAAAACTAGAAATAGAATTACCATATGATCCAGCAATCCCACTTCTGGGCATATACCCAGAGAAAACCATAAATCAAAAAGGCACATTCACCACAATGCTCATTTCAGCACTATTTACGATAGCCAGGTAATGGAAGCAACCTAAATACCCACAGACAGACGAATGGATAAAGATGTGGTACATATATAAAATGGAATATTACTCAGCCATAAGAAGGAATGAAATTGGTTCATTTGTATAGACGTCGAAGGATCTAGAGACTGTCATACAGAATGAAGTAAGTCAGAAAGAGAAAAACAAATATTGTATATTAATGCATATATGTGGAACCTAGAAAAATGGTACAGATGAACTGGTTTGCAGGGAAGAAATAGAGACACAGAGGTAGAGAACACACGTATGGACACCAAGTGTGGGAAGCCATGGGGAGGTGGTGTTGGGATGAGTTGGGAGACTGGGATTGACCTGTATACATGTATATGCATTAAACACATAACTAATAATAACCTGCTGTATAAAAAAATAAATAAAATTAAATTTCAAAATTTTTAAAAATAAAATTTAAAAATAAAACAGAAAAAAGTTCTTCCCTTCACACAGATGTATTTATATGAATGAATTATTTCCATGCTTATATCTATAAATACATAAAAGAGGAATAAAACCTAACTTGAACCAAAAAAGAAAAAAAAAAACCTAAACCCACGAGTTAGACAGAGGAAAACCCTATCAGGGCACTTGCTCCAGCGGTAAACAATTCTGAAATTGGTCAGAGGTGGGGAATCATCTCCCATAGAGCCAGCAGCCCACTCCTATGCAAGGAGCGTCATCATTGCAAAGGGGGGGCCATGCCGAGGCATCTGTGAGTAACCGTGAACTGAGCCCCAGGCCAGCTGCTCTTGAACTTTTCCCACCCTTCCCAGGTAAAACACCTGAATATGTACAAGAACTTGCAAGCTTAGAGGAAGGGCTCTGGAGCCACACCAGCGACAGCACACAGGCCGACTTGGTGCCTGCAGGCCAGTCAGGATGGTCCTGGCCCCAGTTGCTCTTCTGGAAGCTTTCCATTTCCCTGCCTGAGATACCCCTCCTGCCACGGCCCCCACTGCTTTTTTCCTTCCTCACCTCTGCCTGGGGAGAAATTCCAGCGGCAGGTATCGGTGACACATCCTCTTCTTTAGCAGGTGGCAGCCTGGCAACTCCTGCAGAAAATCCAGCAGAGCCCCACTCACACTGGGCCACCCACAAAACCACGGCCCCTCACTCCCTCCCACCAGCACAGCCCCGGCACTGCCTACGGGGCAGAGAATATGGTGTCAGTCACAGCTACAAGGGCTGTCGCTCACTGGAGAGCTGTTTATATTGCCCTCAACTCAGGCACACCTGTGGAGGGCTGGCAGGCAGTTTCAGGCTGCAAAAATCAGCCAATCCTCACCCCTCAGGGGCTCACAGTTGCAGAAAATGAAACTTGCTAAACGGGCCAGGCCCTAGGAACAGGTGTGGGCTCTTGAGAGTCAGGATAGACAAGGGGCTGCAGCTGCGGCTTGTTTTCTTATCATTTTATCTGGTCCATGAGTGGATAACAACTTCAAGAAGACCCTATCCTAATGACAGGAACCCAGGAGTCGGGGAGAGTAGTGATGGTGGGTGGAGACAGAGGCCTGGTGCCCTGGCTGCAGTGGAAGTGTCTGGAAGACCAGGCAGAAAGAGCCTGCAGAGAGTGATAGCCATGGTCACAGACCTGTCAGAACTGCTGTTTGTTAGTTCAAGTCCTGCTCTGAGGTATTCTGTGTCAGCTGTGAGCGACAGGTGAGCAGGGTGTTCTCTGCAAGTTGGGCTATGTGCACAGTTCCTGTGTGTCCAGCCCTGCTGCGGTTCCTTCCCAGGGGAGCTCCGTATCCTGGGAAGGGCCTCAGTAGGAGAGCCCCATGGGCTGCTGGGTAGCTGCAGAGGTGAGCTCCATACCCTGGGAGGGACTTGACCACGAGAGCCCCGTGGGCTGTGGGGTAGGGGTGCAGCCCAGGTGAGCTCCATATCCTGAGATTGGCCTGACCACGAGAGCCCCATGGGCTGCTGGAGACCTGGTAAAGTATATCAGGACAGTCAGTGAAGCCACCGAGGATATACATCCAGTAGCTCCTATTTCCTACTCCCTGCTGGTCATTCTACCTTCCACCAGGCCATGGCATTCTGTATTAGACTTCAATGATGCCTTCTTCTGTATTCCATTCATCTCAGAGTCACAAGAATTTTTGGCTTGTGAGTGGCAGGACACAACATGCAACAAAAGCAATAATGCTGGGCCGTCCTGCCCCAATGGTTCAAAAATCCCCACACCATCATTGGGGAAATGTCCTCTAAAGACCTAAAAGTTCAACCTCTTTAAAAGGGAACCCTCCTTCAATATGCAGATGACATTCTGATCGCCAGGCCTACTAAAGACGCCTCTGAACTACCTAGCCAAGAAAGGATAGAAGGTGTCCAAGAAAAACGCTCAAATATCCCAGGCTAAGGTGACATGCCTGGGCTTCATTCTCACAGATATTCGGAGAAACGCATCCCAGGATAGGGAAGAAGCCATTTGCAGCCTTACGTCTTCTAAAACTAGAAGACAGCTTAGGGGTTCTTGGGGAGGCCAAGGTTTTCTGCATCTGGATCCCTAACTACAGTGTCATAGCTGGGCCTCTACATGAAACACTGACACGAAAAGATGATGATCCTTTTGAATAGAATCCAGAAGCAGCCTTTCAAGAATGGAAAGAGCAGTCAATACAGACCCTTGCCCAGGAACTCCCTAATTTAGCTAAACCCTTTGACCTTTACATACCCGGTCAAAGGTTAATCACCCTTGGAGCCTTAGTGCAAAAACTGGGACCACTTGAAATGGAGCAACACAAGAATGCCCTTCAGGTATGATAAACTATGGTCACCAAGGGCTTTGCCCACCGACTCATCAGGCCAGGATACTGGGGTATCTAAAAAGCTGGAAATCAGCAGCCCGCAAGGCCAGCTCCCTCCTAAGGGAAAAGGACCCCACGTGGTGATCCTAACCACCCATCATGCCCTGAAGTTGCAGGGGTCGCTCTGTGGACACACTGACCTCGAGTGAGGAGGCCCTCCAACTCCAACCTCCAGAGAGATAAACGGGGGCAACGGGCCCCCAAGATGACTTGTGTGACCATCACTTGACCTGGAGTTTCTCTCAGAAAACGACAAGACTGTGCCCCGAAAGAGCAGACTACTGCTTGCAGGACTTACTGCACCCAGAGGGGAGCTAATAAGCTTGGCGGGGGAAACGTATATCACGCTTTCACCATAGAAAACCCTACAGACACCGCGGTGATGGTGGCCAATATGACCGGCTGGACTGCTGGCTACTTCTAAAGGCCGTTGACTCAGTGGACGTCATGGTCCTGGATCACCACTGACCCTGGACTGTCTGGGAGTTGCGCGGGCAGGGCTCTGACACATGGTGCTGTTTGTACATTAATTCAGGGACCTAATTAAAGAAAGCACAGACTACTGGTCAGAGCATCTAGTCTGGCAAAAACCGTCAGCCTAAGGTCGCCGAACATATGTGGGGTGGGGTGAAACCTGCCACCGCAGCATCCCTGCGCCTCTCTTTCCTGGACCCTTAAAGGTCATTAGAATCTGTAACACTTCCAATGCTGGTGCTCAGGCGGACGAGAAGTGAGGCAGGAGGCCTTGGGACAATCAACCTCACCAGGAGGCTGGAGGGGAGACGTTTTCCCCCTCCCCCCATGTATCAGGGCTCCCACCACAGCATGAAGCAGTTACAAAAGAGGGGTCTGCACCCTCAACACCCCAAGAATAAGGAACGGAACAAAAAGCAGAGGAGGTGTTCGTCTCCGGCAACGTTCATTAAAAATTCCTGGGAGATAAAAAGAGAATCTGGGCAATAAAATAAAGTCGAACCTGTTTTTCCTTTGTGCTTTGTCTAATTTCACGTGCTCCTAGGGTTCCGCATGCAGAGGTCCCACACCCGGCACTTCAGACCCGATTTCCTAGTGCAGAATGGCTGGGTCGACACCTCAGCTAGCGGGGTCCCATGCAGACTCCGCGGCATAGAGCCTGAGCTGCAGCCAATGCAGCCCTCGAGAGCTCCATCCCCTCCCTCCCACTGACGCTGCCGGGGACCCTACACAGCAGCCCAGCCCACAGCCCATGGGGGAGTGCACGCTCTCACCTCTCCATTCTGTTTTCAAAATAATGTTTCCTTTGCTTCTGAACCAAACTCAGTCTTGATCTGTTGGCTCCAATGACACTGGGCACGGGGACTCCTGTTGGGGTCCACTCTGGAGGATCAGTAACAGAAATTGAGAACATTTTAACTTCAATGAACAGATGTGTGAGCCAAACTGTAGTTAACATAGAGCAGTGTATAATGCTCGGGTAAAATAAGATGTTTCTAAGACTTACATTTGATATTTCCCTCACTTTCCTATAAGCAAGTTCAGTGAAGACGTCTGTCTTATTTGTCAGGTCAACATTAGAGAAATGAAGTGATTTATTTCCATGGATGTACATCGAATACTCTTGGCTGAAGCTTCAATCTTGTTTTGAATGCTTTTCCATTGAAAATGATACCTCTCTTTCAGCTCCCCCATTTCTGAGAAGTATAAAATCTTATAATTTATTATTACCAAAGGGGAAAGGTAGGAGAAGGGATAAATTAACAGTTTGGGATTAACACATACACACTGCTATGTATAAAATAGATCATCAACAAGGAACTACTGTATAGCACAGGGAGCTACACTGAATATTTTGCAATAACCTATAAGGGGAAATAATCTGAAAAACAATAGATATTTTTATTGACATCATCTATCAATGACAGATAAAATGTAACCTAAGCAAGGCCGATGGTGAGTGCTTCTGACCCTGAAGATTTCAGTCATCTAAAGTTGGGGCTCTGCCTATTTCCCAAGCCCCTTACAGGACATACGTGTAGCCGTAGCTTAAAAATTCCCCAGTTTGGGGTTCGGGGAGGCACTGATTTGGAAAAATCCCTGGTGTTCTCCTTACATGCACGGGACCCTTCCTACAGCTAAAACATGCCTGTCACACCTAGAGGATGGTACACCGTTTGATCGGAAAGAGTTTGGAAAAGGCACCTCATCTCCTCATCGCCTGGTGCTCGGGTTCAACCCTCCAGCATCTTTCCTAACAATCTCCTCACTTGGAGATATCAGCACCGTCAACATCCTGTTGCACACAGTTTGGAATTTGTCCAGAGGATGAAGCGGAAGGATGAGAAAAATTTAGAGACAAGTCTTAGGTGTTCGGACAGGCACATGCCACTCTAATTTCCAATCCAGAAGACAAATTCATCAAAGGCTAGAATTGCCCACGGAAACAGAATAGGGCTAGAGGAAATCCCGCTGTTTTGTGTCCAGTTTCCAAAAACACAAGTTGAAAAATGGAACTCAGGGGCACTAAAATTCATGAAACTGCAGAGTTGAAAATATCTATCGTCGAAAAATGTCTTGAGGTAAGTCACAGAAAAGGACTTGTAAGCAAGGGAGAGTGGCAGGAAACAGATTTGAAGAGGTAGAAAGGACTCCACATTAAAGCACAAGAAAAGGGGCTGAACATCGCCAATGATGCAGTTGGCCAAAAAGGGTGTATGCATTTTTTCTGAATATATTCAAGTAAAGGCCATACACACTTTTTATCCAACCCAACAGGTGGGCACTGGAAATCAATATCACAAAATGTATCACTTCACATCAGTCAGAAGGGCCATCCACATAAAGTGTAAACACCAGAAATGCAGGACAGGGCGAGGAGAAAAGGGAGCCCTGTGAGGCTGATAGTGGAAATGTAATTTGCCAACGGCCACTCTGGAGAAGTGTATTGTGTTTGCTAAAACATCTAAAAATGAGCTACAGAGCATAGGGCACTTGCACTCATGGGCGTGTACCTTGGGAAAAACAAAAATCGACAGAAAACAGGCACCCGAACGTTTACCACCTCTCTGTTAAAAAGGGCCTCAACTTGGATATAACCTAAATGTCCCTGGAAGGATAAAATGGATAAAAGAGATGGGGTACTTATGTAGAGTGGAATATTACTCATCCAGAAATCAATGAAATAAGGCCAGTTGTAACAACTCTGGAGGAGTTACATACGATCATTCTAAGTGACATATGTCAGAAAGAAAAAGACACATATCATAAGATGTCACTTAAAGGTGGAATCAAAAATGGCTACACATGAAATAAATTACAAAACAGAAACATAGTCAAATATGTAGAAAATAGACATAAGGCTGCTAAATGGGAAAGGTGGGGAATGGTGAGGTATTATCCAGGAGGTTGAAATTAACAAAGATACCATTCCAAGTACCAAATTGAATAACTGACAAGGCCTACACGGTACCTCAAAGAACTGCACTCAGCCCACTCAAGTCACTGGAAAATAATACATATGACTGGTAAGCATCTGAAAAAGAAGTTATTGTTGTCTCACAGTACATGAATCAAGTGGATGTACAGCAGCAAAAAACAGAGCTTTGAAAATCAGCTGTAACCAATATAAAAATAAATTTAAAACTATTTATAAAAACAGTGAGACAGACAAAAATTCTTACAACTTTTGTTGAAGGGCTACGATGTAACATGGATTGAACACATGTAGACCCACAGCAGGATGATTATATAAGGCTGGAAGCTATGCACGCTAAGAGATGTTAGAGAGGCTGGGTGAGGAAATGCAGACCTTTTAAAGTAATACTGCCTGGTACCCATTCCATGGGTCCCAAATCTGCAGGTTCAAGGGAATCTTCTGACAGCGAAAACATGCCTGGGAAACCGAGATGAATGTACACCGTGTGCTCAGGAAAGGTGTCTAAAATGCACCTCAGTTTTGATCTCCTGGTGCTGGGGTTCGCCATTCCAGCCACATTACTAACAATCTCCCCACTTGGAGAATCAGCACCTTTAACCTCCTGTTTCACACAGTTTGCAATTTGTGCAGAGGATAAATGGGAAGAGGGGGAACCAATGAGAGATTAGCTGTAGGACTTTTGACAGGCACATGTCACTCTAATTTCCCATTAGGAAGAAGAATTAACCAAAGGCTCAGCCTGCCTCCCCAGAACCAGAATAGGGCCAGAAGTAATCCAATGGTTTGGCGGCCAGCTCACAAAAAAAGCGAGTTGCAAAATGGAGCTCAGGAGCAGACAATTCAAAGACCTGCAAAGATATAAATGATAACCAACGTCCAAAAATATATTCAGGTAAGGTAACGAAGAGGATCTGAATGAGAGGCAGAATTGCAGGAAACAGATTTCAAAAGGTAGATTGTACTCACATTTAAAGCATATGAAAAGCAGCAGAATTTCTAAAATGATGCGGTTGGGCAAAAGGGTGTATGCGTTTTTTTCGTGAATATCTTCAGGAAAAAAACACATGCAGAGTTTTTGGCCAACCAAGCAAGAGGGAAATGCAAATCCGCACAACAAAGAAGTCTCAATTTCCACTGCTCAGAAAGGCCATCCAAAAAATGTGTACAAACCAGAAATGCAGGAGAGGCCATGGAAAACAGGGAGCCTAGTCACACTGATGGGTGGGGTATAAATATCCAAGAGCCACTCTGAAGAAGTGTATGCTGTTTTTAAAACATCTAAAATACAAAGCCCCGGAGCAAGGGGACTTCAACTCATGGACATATAACTTGGGAAGACTAAATGTCAATAAGACACAGGCACCCCAAAGTTTAGGGCTGCTCTGCATACAAGAACCTCAACTTTGGTACACCTAAAATATCCCAGGAAAAAGAGAAATGCATAAAGAACTTGTGGTAATTTTGTACAACGGAGTATCACTCAGACGTGAAATCAATGTATATAAGGCCAGTAGCAGCATAAAGAGTGGATTTAGGTATGATGATTTTAAGGGAAATTAGTCACACAGAAAAAGAATCTTATCATAAGATATCACTTATAGAGGGAATGTCAATATCACAACACATGAACTGAATTAGGAAAGAGAACAGAGTCTCACATTTAGCAAAAATCTCTTATGCCTGCTTCAGGGGAAAGGAGAGGTGGGGTGATGCATAAAACCAGAGTTTGATATTAGCACAGGTACCATTCCATAAACCAAATACAGAATAGACAAGACCTACACCATCCTCAGTGAACGGGACTCAACACCCCTATGCCCCACAGAGGAATATATCTGACTACTAAGAATCTTAAAACCTATGTATTGATATGTCTCTGTAAGGGAATCAATTGTGTCTAGACTGGCATAAACACGTCAGTGAAAATCAGCTCAACCCCATTATAAAAATGAATTTCAAAAAAACCCCAAAAAACAGCGAAATTCTTACACAATTCCTTCAGGGTTTCTGATGAAACCTGGAATGACCCTATCTGCAAAGACAGCTGGATGAGACATAAGGCTGGACACTTGGGACTGAGAGGACTGGTGAGATTGGGAGAGAAAATGCAGACCTTTTAAAGTAGTAATGCATGCCACCATTCCATGTGTCCCAAATCTCCAGGTAGAAGGGAATATCACTACAATTATAACATGTATGGGAAACCTAGAAAATGGACACCCTGTGATGGCGAAAGGTTTCTAAAACTCTCCTAATTTTTCCTCTCCTTGTGCTCCACTTTGGCATTCCAACTGCTTTACTATCAATCTCCCAACTTAGGAGAGTCAGCCCCTATAACCTCCTGGTTCGCACAGTTTGCTAATTGTGCAGAGGATGAAAGGGAAGAGGGAGAACCAATCAGAGAGTAGATGTAGGCATTTGGACGGGCACATGTCACTCTAAGTTCCCGGCAGGAAGAAGAATTAACCAAAGCCTCAACCACCCACAGGGAACCAATATAGCGACCCCTGGAACCAGTATAGTTCCTGAAGCAAAATTGTGGATTTGCGGCCAGCTCACAAAGATGGGATTTGAAAATTGGAGCTCAGGGGCACAGCATTTCACAAACCTGCAGACTTATAAAGGACTACTCTCTTCCAAAAATCTGTTGAGGGAAGGCAATGAAGCGGACTTGAAAATGAGGCAGAATTGCACAAAACATATTTCAAGAGGTAAATTGGAATCGCCTTTAAAGCACAGGAAAAGCATCCCAACTTGGACACGGATGCACTTGGCCAAAAAGGGCGTATGCCTTTTCTCCTGAATATATTCAGAAGAAAACGCATACGCCCTTTTTGGCCAATCAAGCAAGCGCGCAATACAAATCCACACTACAAAGAATTGTCACTTACCACCGGTCAAAAGGGACATCCGAATATCTGTAAAATCCAGAAAGGAAAGAGAGAGATGGCAAGGGCATGAAGCAATGTGATCCCAATGGTCATGGAGGATTGTGATGACAAGCGCATGGAGAATTGTGATGACAAGATTATGTACCATTTTGTTGACAAAGGCAAGGAGCATTATGATGACAAGGTTCATGGAGCACTGTGATGAGAAGCATCACGGAGCATTGTGATTACAGGGGTCATGGAGCATTGGGATGACAAGCACATGGATCATTGTGATGACAATGGTCATGGAGCATTTTAATGACAAAAGTCCCGGATCATTGTGTTGTCAGGGTTCATGGAGCGTTGTGATGACAGTGGTCATGGAGCATTGTGATGACAGGGGTCATGGCGCATTGTGATGAGAAGGTCGTGGAGCATTGGGCTGAAAATGTCCATGGAGTACTGGGATGACAGGGGTCATGGAGCATTGTGATGACAAGGTACTGGATCACTGTGATGAGAAGACCATGGAGCCTTGTGATGACAAGTCTCATGGAGCATTCTGATGAAAAGTGCCATGGAGCATTGTGATTACAGGGGTCTTGGAGCATTGTGATGACAAGGGCATGGAGCATTGGGATGAGAAGGCCATGGAGTGTTCTGATGACATGCATCATGGAGCTTTGTGAGGACAAGGGCATGGAGCATTGTGATTACAGTGGTCTTGGAGCACTGTGATGAAAAGGGCATGGATCATTGTGATGAAAAAGGCATGGAGCCTTGTCATGACAGGGTTCTAGGAGCAAACTGACAACAAGTGTCAGGGAGCATTGTGATGACAAGGGTATTGAGTATTGTGATGACAAAGGTCATGGAGCATTGTGATGAGAAGACGATGGATAATTGTGATGACGAGCGTCATGGGACGTTGTGATGATAAGTGTTATGGAACATATTGATCTCAAGGATTTGGAGCATTGTGATGACAGAGGTCATGGAGCATTTTGGTTTCATTGTGATGACAATAGCCTGAAGCATTATGATGATGGGCATGGTGCATTGTGATGACAGGGTTCATGGAGCATTGAGATGAAAAGGGGCATGGAGCATTGTGATTACAGGAGTCTTGGAGCATTGTGATGACAAAGGCATGGAACATCGTGAATGAGAAGGCCATGGAGCATTCTGTTGACATGCATCATTGAGCTTTGTGATGACAAGGGCATGGAGCATTGTGATTACAGGGGTCTTGGAGCATTGTGATGACAAGGGTCATGGAGCCTTGTGATGACAAGGCTGTGGAACATTGTGATGGCAGGGGTCATGGAGCATTGTTATGACAGGGGTAATGGAGCATTGTGATGACAAGGGCATGGAGCATTGGTCTGAAAAGTTTCATGGATTATTGTGATGAGAGGGGGCAAGGAGCATTGTGATGACAAGGGCATGGAACACTGTGATACATGGGTCATGGAGGATTGTAATGAGAAGCGCATGGAGCATTGTGATAAGAATGGAATCGAGCATTGTGATGAAAAGCATCATGGAGCCTGTGATGACAAGGGCATGGAACAATTTGATGAGAGGGTTCATGGAGCATTGTGATGACAATGGCATGCAGCATTGTGATGACAAGGGTCATTGAGCTTTGTAATGACAAAGGTCATGGAGCATTTTGATGACAGGGGGGCGGTGCATTCTGTTGTGAAGGGCAGGGAGCATTGTGATGACAGGGGTTATGGAACATTGTGATGTCAGGGGAATGGAGCATTGTGATGATAAAGGCATGTAGCATTGTTGTGACAAGGGTCATGGAATATTGTGATGACAGGGTTGAGGGAGTATTGTGTTGACCGGGGACATGGAGCATTTTGATGTCCAAGGCATGGAGCACTGTGATGGCAAGACCGTGGAGCATTGTGATGAGAAGACCATGGATAATTGTGATGAGGAACATCATGGAACACTGTAAAGACAAGTGGTATGGAGCCTTGTGATGACAGGGGTCATGGAGCATTGTTATGACAGTGGTCATGGAGCATTGTGATGACAATGGTCATGGAGCATTTTGATGACAAGGGCATGGAGCATTGTGATGAGAAGACCATGGACAATTGTGATTACGAGTGTCATGGAGCACTGTAATGACAAGCAGTATGGAGCATTGTGATGACAGGGGTCATGGAGCATTGTGATGACTGGGGACATGGAGCATTGTGATGACCAGGGCATGGAGCATTGTGATGGCAAGACCGTGGAGCACTGTGATGAGAAGACCATGGATAATTGTGATAACGAACATCATGGAGCACTGTAATGACAAGGGGCATGGAGCATTGTGATGACAGGTGTCATGGAGCATTGTGATGACAGGGGTCATGGATCATTGAGATGACAAGGGTCACGGAGCATTCTGATGACAAACTTGTGGAGTATTGTGATGACAATGGCATGAAGCATTGTGATGAAAAGGGCATGGATCATTGTGATGAAAAAGGCATGGAGACTTGTCATGACAGGGTTCAATGAGCATACTGATGACAAGTGTCAGGGAGCATTGTGATGACAAGTGTATTGAGAATTGTGATGACAAAGGTCATGGAGTATTGTGATGAGAAGTCCATGGATAATTGTGATGACCAGCGTCATGGGCGTTGTGATGACAAGTGTTATGGAACATTGTGATCACAAGGGTTTGGAGCATTGTGATGAGAGAGGTCATGGAGAATTTTGATTTCATTGTGATGACAATAGCATGAAGCATTATGATGATGGGCATGGTGCATTGTGATGACAGGGTTCATGGAGCATTGAGATGCAAAGAGGCATGGATCATTGTAATAACAAGGGTCTTGGAGCATTGTGATGACAAGGGCATGGAGTATTATAATGAGAAGGCCATGGAGCATTCTGATGACATGCGTCAGGGAGCTTTGTGATGACATGGGCATGGAGCATTGTGATTACAGGGGTCTTGGAGCATTGTGATGACAAGGGTCATGGAGTCTTGTGATGACAATGCCGTAGAACATTGTGATGGCAGGGGTCATGGAGCATTGTTATGACAGGTGTAATGGAGCATTGTGATGACAAGGGCATGGAGCATTGGTCTGAAAAGTTTCATGGATTATTGTGATGAGAGTGAGCATGGAGCATTGTGATGACAAGGGCACGGAACACAGTGATACATGTGTCATGGAGGATTGCAATGACAAGGGCATGGAGCATTGTGATGACAAGCGTCATGGAGCTTTGTGATGACAACGGCATGGAGCAATGTGATGAGAGGTTTCATGGAGCTTTGTGATGACAGTGGCATGGAGCATTGTGATTCCATGGGTCATGGAGCTTTGTGATGACATAGGCCATGGAGCATTTTGATGACAAGGGCGTGGTGCATTGTGATGAGAAGGGCAGGGAGAATTGTGATGACAGGGTCATGGAGCAATTGGATGAAAAGGGTCATGGAACATTTTGATGACAGTGTTTATGGAACATTGTGATGTTAGGGGTCATGGAGCATTGTGATGAAAAGGGTCATGGAGCATTGTGATGACAGGGGTTATGGAACATTGTGATGTCAGGGGTCATGCAGCATTGTGATGATAAGAGCATGTAGCATTGTTGTGACAAGGGTCATGGAACATTGGGATGACAGGGTCGAGGGAGTATTGTGTTGACTAGTGATGGAACATTGTGATATCAGTGGTGAGAGAGCATTTTGATGAGAGGTGCATGGAGCATTGTGATGACAAGGCTGTGGAGCATTGTGATGAGAAACGCAGGGCACATTGTGATGACATGGGTCATGGAACATTGTGCTGACAAACGCATGGAGCATTGTGATGACAAGGTTTATGGAGCATTGTGATGACAACGATGTGGAGCATTGTGATGACAAGCGCATGGCACATTTGATGCCATGTGTCATGGAGTAATGTGCTGACAAAGGCATGGAGCATTGTGATGACAAGGGTCACCGAGCATTGTGATGAAATGTTCATGGAGTGTTGTGGTCACAAAGGTAACAGAGCCTTGTGATGACGAGGTCATGGACCATTGTGATGACAAAGGTCATGAAGCATTGTGATGACTGGAGTCACGGAGCATTGTGATGACAGGGGTCATAGAGCATTGTGATGAAAGGGCATGGAGCATTGTGATGACAGGGTCATGGAGCATTTTTCTGACAAGTTTCAGGGATTATTGTGATGACAGTGGGCATGGCGCATTGTGATGACAAGGGCATGGAACATTGTGATGAGAAGGTCATGGAGTATTGTGAAGAAGGGTGTCAGGGAGCATTGTGATGACATATGTCATGGTCTATTGCAATGACAATGGAATGTAGCATTGTGATGCCAAGTGTCATGGAGGATTGTGATGACAAAGGTAATGGAGCATTTTGATGACAAGGGCTTGGAGCATTGTGATGACAAGGGTCATGGAGCATTGTGATAACAAGGGCCATTGAGAATTTTGATGACATGTTCATGAAGCATTGTGATGACAATCACATGGAGCTTGCTATGACAGGGGTCATGGAGCATTGCGATGACAAGTGCATAGAGAATTGTGATGACAAAACATGTAACACTGTGAGGAGAAGTATCATGGAGCATAGTGATGCCAAGAACGTGGAGAATTGTGATGACAGGGGACATGGAGCATTGTGATGACCAGGGCATGGAGCATTGTGATGGCAAGACCGTGGAGCACTGTGATGAGAAGACCATGGATAATTGTGATGACGAGCGTCATGGAGCACTGTAATGACAAGGGGTATAGAGCATTGTGATGACAGTGGTCATGGAGCATTGTGATGACCGGGGACATGGAGCATTGTGATGACTGGGGACATGGAGCATTGTGATGACCAGGGCATGGAGCCTTGTGATGGCAAGGTCGTGGAGCACTGTGATGAGAAGATCATGGATAATTGTGATGACGAGGGTCATGGAGCACTGTAATGACAAGGGGTATAGAGCATTGTGATGACAGTGGTCATGGAGCATTGTGATGACCGGGGACATGGAGCATTGTGATGCCCAAGGCATGGAGCACTGTGATGACAAGACCGTGGAGCATTGCGATGAGAAGACCATGGATAATTGTGATGAGGAGTGTCATGGAGCACTGTAATGACAAGTGGTATGGAGCCTTGTGATGACAGGGGTCATGGAGCATTGTTATGACAGTGGTCATGGAGCATTGTGATGACAAGGGTCATGGAGCATTTTGATGACAAGGGCGTGGAGCATTGTGATGAGAAGACCATGGACATTTGTGATTACGAGTGTCATGGAGCACTGTAATGACAAGCGGTATGGAGCATTGTGATGACAGGGGTCATGGAGCATTGTGATGACTGGGGACATGGAGCATTGTGATGACCAGGGCATGGAGCATTGTGATGGCAAGACCGTGGAGCACTGTGATGAGAAGACCATGGATAATTGTGATAACGAACATCATGGAGCACTGTAATGACAAGAGGCCTGGAGCATTGTGATGACAGGTGTCATGGAGCATTGTGATGACAGGGCCCATGGATCATTGAGATGAAAAGTGTCACGGAGCATTCTGATGACAAGCTTGTGGAATATTGTGATGACAATGGCATGGAGCATTGTGATGAAAAGGGCATGGATCATTGTGATGAAAAAGGCATGGAGACTTGTCATGACAGGGTTCAATGAGCATATTGATGACAAGTATCAGGGAGCATTGTGATGACAAGTGTATTGAGAATTGTGATGACAAAGGTCATGGAGCATTGTGATGAGAAGTCCATGGATAATTGTGATGACCAGCGTCATGGGGCGTTGTGATGACAAGTGTTATGGAACATTGTGATCACAAGGGTTTGGAGCATTGTGATGAGAGAGGTCATGGAGAATTTTGATTTCATTGTGATGACAATAGCATGAAGCATTATGATGATGGGCATGGTGCATTGTGATGACAGGGTTCATGGAGCATTGAGATGCAAAGAGGCATGGATCATTGTAATAACAAGGGTCTTGGAGCATTGTGATGACAAGGGCATGGAGTATTGTGATGAGAAGGCCATGGAGCATTTTGATGACATGCGTCAGGGAGCTTTGTGATGACATGGGCATGGAGCATTGTGATTACAGGGGTCTTGGAGCATTGTGATGACAAGGGCCATGAAGTCTTGTGATGACAAGGCCGTAGAACATTGTGATGGCAGGGGTCATGGAGCATTGTTATGACAGGTGTAATGGAGCATTGTGATGACAAGGGCATGGAGCATTGGTCTGAAAAGTTTCATGGATTATTGTGATGAGAGTGAGCATGGAGCATTGTGATGACAAGGGCACGGAACACAGTGATACATGTGTCATGGAGGATTGCAATGACAAGGGCATGGAGCATTGTGATGACAAGCGTCATGGAGCTTTGTGATGACAATGGCATGGAGCAATGTGATGAGAGGTTTCATGGAGCTTTGTGATGACAATGGCATGGAGCATTGTGATTCCAAGGGTCATGGAGCTTTGTGATGACATAGGCCATGGAGCATTTTGATGACAAGAGCGTGGTGCATTGTGATGAGAAGGGCAGGGAGCATTGTGATGACAGGGTTATGGAGCAATTGGATGAAAAGGGTCATGGAACATTTTGATGACAGTGTTTATGGAACATTGTGATGTTAGGGGTCATGGAGCATTGTGATGAAAAGGGTCATGGAGCATTGTGATGATAAGAGCATGTAGCATTGTTGTGACAAGGGTCATGGAACATTGGGATGACAGGGTGGAGGGAGTATTGTGTTGACTAGTGGTGGAACACTGTGATATCAGTGGTGAGAGAGCTTTTTGATGAGAGGTGCATGGAGCATTGTGATGACAAGGCTGTGGAGCATTGTGATGAGAAACGCAGGGCACATTGTGATGACATGGGTCATGGATCATTGTGCTGACAAACGCATGGAGCATTGTGATGACAATGTTTGTGGAGCATTGTGATGACAGCGATGTGGAGCATTGTGATGACAAGCGCATGGCACATTTGATGCCATGTGTCATGGAGTAATGTGCTGACAAAGCATGGAGCATTGTGATGACAAGGGTCACCGAGCATTGTGATGAAATGTTCATGGAGTGTTGTGGTCACCAAGGTCACAGAGTCTTGTGATGACGAGGGCATGGACCATTGTGATGACAAAGGTCATGAAGCATTGTGATAACTGGAGTCACAGAGCATTGTGATGACAGGGGTCATAGAGCATTGTGATGAAAGGTCATGGAGCATTGTGATGACAGGGTCATGGAGCATTTTTCTGACAAGTTTCATGGATTATTGTGATGACAGTGGGCATGGCGCATTGTGATGACAAGGGCATGGAGCATTGTGATGAGAAGGTCATGGAGTATTGTGAAGAAGGGTGTCAGGGAGCATTGTGATGACATATGTCATGGTCTATTGCAATGACAATGGAATGTAGCATTGTGATGCCAAGTGTCATGGAGGATTGTGATGACAAAGGTAATGGAGCATTTTGATGACAAGGGCTTGGAGCATTGTGATGACAAGGGTCATGGCGCATTGTAATAACAAGGTCCATTGAGAATTTTGATGACATGTTCATGAAGCATTGTGATGACAATCACATGGAGCTTGCTATGACAGGGGTCATGGAGCATTACGATGACAAGTGCATAGAGAATTGTTATGACAAAACATGTAACACTGTGATGAGAAGTATCATGGAGCATAGTGATGCCAAGAACGTGGAGAATTGTGATGACAGGGGACATGGAGCATTGTGATGACCAGGGCATGGAGCATTGTGATGGCAAGACCGTGGAGCATTGTGATGAGAAGACCATGGATAATAGTGATGACGAGCGTCATGGAGCACTGTAATGACAAGGGGTATGGAGCATTGTGATGACAGGGGTCATGGAGCATTGTGATGACTGGGGACATGGAGCATCGTGATGACCAAGGCATGGAGCATTGTGATGGCAAGACCTTGGAGCATTCTGATGAGAAGACCATGGATAATTGTCATGACGAGCGTCATGGAACACTGTAATGACAAGGGGTATGGAGCATTGTGATGACAGGGGTCATGGAGCATTCTGAAGACAATGATCATGGAGCATTCTGATGACAAGCTTGTGGAGTATTGTGATGACAATGACCTGGATCGTTGTGATGAAAAGGGCATGGAGCATTCTGATGAAAAAGGCATGGAGCCTTTTCATGACTGTGTTCAAGGAGTATTCTGACGACAAGTGTCAGGGAGCATTGTGATGACAAGTGTATTGAGAATTGTGATGACAAAGGTCATGGAGCATTGTGACGACAAGTGCATGGAGTATTGTCATGACAGTCATCATGGAGTGTTGTGATGACAAGTGTTATGGAACATTGTGATCACAAGGGGTTGGAGCATTGTGATGACAGAGGTCATGGACCATTTTGATTTCAAGGAGCATGGAGCATTGTGATGACAAGGGCATGGAGCAATGTGATCCCAAGGTTCATGGAGGATTGTGATGAAAATGGTAATGGAGTATTGTGATGACAAGCTCATGGAGCATTGTGATGACAAGGTCATGTAGGATTTTGATGACACAGGCATGGAGAATTGTGATGATAAGGGTCTTGGAGCACTGTGATGATAAGCGTCATGGAGCATTGTGATTACAGGGGTCATGGAGCATTGGGATGACAAGGGCATGGATCATTGTGATGACAAGTGTCATGGAGCATTGGGCTGAAAATGTTCATGGAGCATTGTGATGACAAGGGAATGGAGCATTGTGATGACAAGAGTCCCGGATCATTGTGTTGTCAGGGGTCATGGAGTGTTGTGATGACAGTGGTCATGGAGGATTGTGATGATATGGGTCATGGAGCATTGTGATGAGAAGGTCATGAAGCATTGGGCTGAAAATGTTCATGGAGTATTGTGATGACAGGGGTCATGGAGCATTGTAATGAGAAGGGAATTGAGCACTGTGATGACAAGGTCCTGGAGCATTGTGATGGGAAGTCCATGGAGCCTTGTGATGACAATTCTCATGGAACATTCTGATGAAAAGGGGCATGGAGCATTGTGATGACAAGGGCATGGAGCATTGTGATGAGAAGGCCATGGAGCATTCTGATGACATGCGTCATGGAGCTTTGTGCTGACAAGGGCATGGAGTATTGTGATGAAAATGGCATGGATCATTGTTATGAAAAAGGCATGGAGCCTTGTCATGACAGGGTTCAAGGAGCATACTGACGACAAGTGTCACGGAGCATTGTGATGACAAGTGTATTGAGCATTGTGATGACAAAGTTCATGGAGCATTGTGATGAGAAGACCATGGATAATTGTGATGATGAGCGTCATGGGGTGTTGTGATGATAAGTTTTATGGAACACTGTGATCACAAGGTTTCGGAGCATTGTGATGACAGAGGTCATGGAGCATTTTGATTTCATTGTGATGACAATAGCCTGAAGCATTATGGTGATGGGCATGGTGCATTGTGATGACAGGGTTCATGGAGCATTGAGATGAAAAGGGGCATGGAGCATTGTGATTACAGGGGTCTTGGAGCATTGTGATGACAAGGGCAAGGAGCATTGTGATGAGAAGGCCATGGAGCATTCTGATGACATGCGTCATTGAGCTTTGTGATGACAAGGGCATGGAGCATTGTGATTACAGGGGTCTTGGAGCATTGTGATGACAAGGGTCATGGAGCCTTGTGATGACAATGGTGTGGAACATTGTGATGGCAGTGGTCATGGAGCATTGTTATGACAGGGGTAATGGAGCATTGTGATGAGAAGGGCATGGAGCATTGGTCTGAAAAGTTTCATGGATTATTGTGATGAGAGTGGGCATGGAGCATTGTGATGACAAGGTCACGGAACACTGTGAACCATGGGTCATGGAGGATTGTAATGACAAGGGCATGGAGCATTGTGATGAGAAGGGCATCGAACATTGTTTTGACAAGCGTCATGGAGCTTTGTGATGACAAGGGCATGGAACAATGTGATGAGAGGGTTCATGGAACACTGTGATTCCAAGGGTTATGGAGCTTTGTGATGACAAAAGTCATGGAGCATTTTGATGTCAAGGGCGTGGTGCATTGTGATGAGAAGGGCAGGGAGCATTTTGATGACAGGGTCATGCAGCAATTTGATGAAAAGTGTAATGGAACATTTTGATGACAGGGGTTATAGAACATTGTGATGTCAGGGGTCATGGAGCTTTGGGATGAAAAGGGTCATGGAGCATTTTGATGACAGGGGTTATGGAACATTGTGATGTCAGGGGTCATGGAACATTGTGATTATAAGGGGATGTAGCATTGTGATGACAGGGGTCATGCAACATTGTGATTACAGGGGTGAGGGAGTATTGTGATGACTAGTGATGGAACATTGTGATATCTCTGTTGAGAGAGCATTTTGATGAGAAGTGCATGGAGCATTGTGATTACAAGGTTTATGGAGCATTACGATGACAAGGTTGTGGACCGTTGTGATGAAAATCACGTGGCACATTGTGATGACAAGGGTCATGGAGCATTGTTCTGACAAAGGCATGGAGCATTGTGATGACAAGGGTCACGGAATATTGTGATGAATAGTTCATGGAGTATTGTGGTTACAAAGGTCACAGAGCCTTGTGATGATGTGGGCATGGAACACTGTGATGACAAATGTTATGAAGCATTGTGATGACTGGAGTCACAGAGCATTGTGATGACAGGGGTCATGGAGCATTGTGATGACAAGGGCATGGAGCATTGTGATGACAGGGGCATGCAGCATTGGTCTGACAAGTTTAATAGATTATTGTGATGACAGTGGGCATGGGGCATTGTGATGACAAGGGCATGGGGCATTGTGATGAGAAGGTCATGGAGTATTGTGAAGACAAGTGTCAGGGAGCATTGTGATGACATATGTCATGGTCCATTGCGATGACAATGGCATGGAGCATTGTGATTCCAAATGTAATGGAGGATTGTGATGACAAATATAATGGAGCATTGTGATGACTAGGGCTTGGAGCATTATGATGACAAGTGCCATTGAAAATTTTCATGACAAGGTCGTGAAGCATTGTGATGACAAGGTGCTGGAGCATTGTGATGAGAAAACCATGGAGCCTTGTGAGACAAGTCTCATGGAGCATACTGATGAAAAGGGGCATGGAGCATTGTGATTAGAGTGTCTTGGAAAATTGTGATGACAAGGGCATGGAGCATTGTGATGAGAAGGCCAAGGAGCAGTCTGATGACATGCGTCATTGAGCTTTGTGATGACAAGGGCATGGAGCATTGTAATTACAGGTGTCTTGGAGCATTGTGATGAAAAAGGCATGGATCATTGTGATGAAAAAGGCATGGAGCCTTGTCATGACAGAGTTCAAGGAGCATACAGAGAACAAGTGTCTGGGAGCATTTTGATGACAAGTGTATTGAGCACTGTGATGACAAAGGTCATGGAGCATTGTGATGAGAAGACCATAGATAATTGTGATGACGAGCATCATGGGGCATTGTGATGACAGGTGTTATGGAATATTGTGATCACAAGGGTTTGGAGCAGTGTTATGACAGAGGTCATGGAGAATTTTGATTTCATTGTGATGACAATAGCCTGAAGCATTATGATGATGGTCATGGTGCATTGTGATGACAGGGTTCATGGATCATTGAGATAAAAAGGGACATGGAGCATTGTGATTACAGGGGTCTTGGAGCATTGTGATGAGAAGGGTCATGGAGCCTTGTGATGACAAGGCCATGGAACATCTTGATGGCAGGGGTCATGGAGCATTGTTATCACAGGGGTAATGGAGCATTGTGATGGCAAGGGCATGGAGCATTGTGATGACATGCATCATGGAGCTTTGTGATGACAAGGGCATGTAGCACTGTGATTACAGGGGTCTTGGAGCATTGTGATGACAAGGGTCATGGAGCCATGTGATGACAAGGCCGTGGAACGTTGTGATGGCAGGGGTCATGGAGCATTGTTATGACAGGGGTAATGGAGCATTGTGATGACAAGGGCATGGAACATTTGTCTGAAAAGTTTCATGGATTATTGTGATGAGAGTGGGCATGGAGCATTGTGATGAAAAGGGCATGGAACACAGTGATACATGGGTCATGGAGGATTGTAATGACAAGGGCATGGAGCATTGTGCTGAGAAAGGCATAGATCATTGTGATGACAAGGGTCAAAGAGCATTGTGATGAAAAGTTCATGAAGCATTGTGGTTAAAAAGGTCACAGAGACTGTTGATGACAAGGGCATGGACCATTGTGATGACAAAGGTCATGAAGCCTTGTGATGACTGGAGTCACGGATCATTGTGATGACAGGGGTCATGGAGCATTGTGATAACAAGGGCATGGGGCATTGTGATGACAAGGGCATGGAGCATTGGTCTAATAAGTTTCATGGCTTATTGCGATGACAGTTGGAATGGCGCATTGTGATGACAAGGGCATGGAGCATTGTGATGACCAGGTCATTCAGTATTGTGAAGACAGGTGTCAGGGAGCATTGTGATGACATATGTAATGGCCCATTGTGATGACAATGCCATGGAGCATTGTGATGCCAAGTGTCATGGAGGATTCTGATGACAAAGGTAATGGAGCATTGTGATGACAATGGCTTGGAGCATTGTGATGACAAGGGTCAGGGAGCATTGTGCTGACAAGTGCATGGAAAATTGTGATGACAAGGGACATGGAGCATTCTGATGACAAGCTTGTGGAGTATTTTGATGACAATGGCATGGAGCATTGTGATGAAAACGGCATGGTGCATTTTGATGAAAAAGCCATGGAGCCTTTTTGTGACAGGGTTCAAGGAGCATTCTGACGACAAGTGTCAGGGAGCATTGTGATGACAAGTGTATCGAGAATTGTGATGACAAAGGTCATGGAGCATTGTGATGAAAAGGGCATGGAGTATTGTGATGACAGGCATCATGGAGCATTGTGATGACAAGTGTTATGGAACATTGTGATCACAAGGGTTTGGAGCATTGTGATGACAGAGGTCATGGATCATTTTGATTTCAAGGAGCATGGAGCATTGTGATGACAAGGGCATGGAGCAATGTGATCCCAAGGTTCATGGAGGATTGTGATGGCAATGGTAATGGAGTATTGTGATGCCAAGTGCATAGAACAGTGTAATGACAAGTCATGTAGCATTTTGCTGTCAAAGGCATGGAGCATTTTGATGACAGGTGTCATGGAGCACTGTGATGACAAGCGTCACGGAGCATTGTGATTACAGGGGTCATGGAGCATTGGGATGACAAGGGCATGCATCATTGTCATGACAAGTGTCATGGAGCATTGGGCTGAAAATGTTCATGGAGTATTGTGATGACAGGGGTCATGGAGCATTGTGATGACTAGGTAATGGAACATTGTGATGACAAGAGTCCCGGATCATTGTGTTGTCAGGTGATATTGAGCGTTGTGATGACTGTGGTCATGGAGCATTGTGATGATATTGGTCATGGAGCATTGTGATGAGAAGGTCATGGAGCATTGGGCTGAAAATGTTCATGGAGTATTGTGATGACAGGGGTCATGGAGCATTGTGATGATAAGGGAATGGAGCATTTTGATGACAATGTCCTGGAGCATTGTGATGAGAAGACCATGGAGCCTTGTGATGACAAGTCTCATGGAGCATTCTGATGAAAAGGGGCATGGACCATTGTGATTACAGGGGTCTTGGAGCATTGTGATGACAAGGGCATGGAGCATTGTGATGAGAAGGCCATTGAGCATTCTGATGACATGCATCATGGAGCTTTGTGATGACAAGGGCATGGAGCATTGTGATTAAAGGGGTCTTGGAGCATTGTGATGAAAATGGCATGGATCATTGTGATGAAAAAGGCATGGAGCCTTGTCATGAAAGGGTTCAGGGAGCATACTGATGGCAAGAGTCAGGGAGAATTGTGATGACATGTGTATTGCGCATTGTGATGACAAATGTCATGGGGCATTGTGATGAGAAGTCCATGGATAATTGTGATGAGTAGTGTCATGGGGTATTGTGATGACAAGTGTTATGGAACATTGTGATCACAAGGGTTTGGAGCATTGTGATGACAGAGGTCATGGAGCATTTTGATTTCATTGTGATGACAAGAGCATGAAGCATTATGATGATGGGCATGGTGCATTGTGATGACAGGTTTCATGGAGCATTGTGATGAAAGGTGGCATGGAGCTTTGGTCTGACAAGTTTCATGGATTATTTTGATGACAGTGGGCATGGCACATTGTGATGACAAGGGCATGGAGCATTGTGATGACAAGGTCATGGAGTATTGTGAAGACAGGTGTCAGGGAGCATTGTGATGACATATGTCATGTTCCATTGTGATGACAATAGCACGGAGCATTGTGATGCCAAGTGTCATGGAGGATTGTTGTGACAAAGGTAAAGGAGCATTGTGATGATAAGCGCATGGAGCATTGAGATGACAAGGGCCATTGATAATTTTAATGTCCATGTCCTGAAACATTGTGATGACAAGCGCATGGAGCTTCCTATGACAGGGGTCATGGAGCATTGCGATGACAAGTGCATGGAGTATTGTTATGACAAGAGCATATAACATTGTGATGAGAAGTGCCATGGAGCATTGTGATGACAAGGACGTGGAGAATTGTGAGGACAAGGGACATTGAGCTTTGAGATGACCAGGGCATGGAGCATTGTGATGGCAAAACGGTGGAGCATTGTGATGAGAAGACCATGGGTAATTGTGATGACGAGCATCATGGAGCACTGTAATGACAAGGGGCATGAAGCATTGTGATGATAGGTGTCAGGGAGCATTGTGATGAAAAGGGCATGGAGCATTGTGATGACAAGGGTACGGAACATTGTGATGAAAAGTGCCATTGAGAATTTAGATGATAAAGTCGTGAAGCATTGTGATGACAAACACTTGGAGCTTGCTATGACAGGGGTCATGGAACATTGCAATGACAAGTGCATGGAGAATTGTGATGAAACGAGCATGTAACTTTGTGAAGAGAAGTGTCATGTAGCATTGTGATGACAAGTACGTGGAGAATTGTTATGACAAGGGACATGGAGCATTGTGATAACCAGGGAATGGAGCATTGTGATGACAGGGGTCATGGAGCATTATTATGACAAGGGCCATGGTGCATTCTGATATAAGATATCACTTATGAAGGGACTGTAAACCTGGCTACATATGAACTGAATTAGGAAAGAGAACAGAGTCTCAGATTTAGAAAACACTCTTATGCTTGCTTAAGGGGGAAGGAGAGGTGGGGAGACACACAAAACCAGAGTTTGATATTAACACAGGTACCGTTCCATAATGCAAATACAGAAGAGACAAGCCCGACTCCTTCCTCAGTGAATGGGACTCAACACCCCTATTCCCCACAGAGAAATATATCTGACTAGTAAGGATCTTAAAACCTATGTATTGATATGTCTCCATAAGGGAACCAAGTGTGTCTAGAATGACATAAACACGGCAGTGAGAATCAGCTCAAACCCACTATAAAAAGGAATTTCAAAACAAAACAAAGAAACAGTGAAATTCTTACACAACACCTTCAGGGGTTCTGATGAAACTTGGAATGACCCTATCTACAACAACAGCTGGATGTGGCATAAGGCTGTTCACCTGGGACTGAGAGGATTGGTGAGATTGGGTGAGAAAATGCAGATGCTTTAAAGCAATAATGCCTGCCACTGATTCCATGGTTCCCAACTCTCCAGGTAGAAGGGAATATCACTACAGTTATAACATGTATGGGAAACCTAGAGAATGGACACCCTCTGATGGTGAAAGGTTTCTAAAACTCTACTAATTTTTTTCTCTCCATGTGCTGCAGCTTTACATTCCAACTGCTTTAATATCAATCTCCCAACTTGGAGAGTCAGCCCCTATAACATCCTGGTTCGCACAGTTGGCACATTGTGCAGAGGATATAAGGGAAGAGGGAGAACCAATGAGAGAGTAGCTGTAGGCATTTGGACGGCCACATGTCACTCTAATTTCCCGTCATGAAGAAGAATTAACCAAACTCTCAGCCTGCCCCACCCCCATAACTAGTATAGGTCCTGAAGCAAAATTGTGGGTTTAAGGTCAGCTCACAAAAACACAAGTTGAAAAATGGAGCTCAGGGGCTCAGCAATTCACTAACTTGCAGAGTTATACAGGACTACTCTCTTCGAAAAATCTGTTGAGGAAAAGCCATGAGGCGGACTTGAAAATGAGGGAGATTTGCAAGAAACAGATTTCCAGAAGTACATTGGAATCGCCTTTAAACACAGGAAAAGCATCACAACTTCGACAATTAGGGAATTGTCCATAAAGGGCGCATGCGTTTTCTCCTGAATATATTCAGGAGAAAACGCATACACCCATTTTAGCCAACCAAGCAACCGCACAATGCAAATCTGCACTACAAAGAAGTATCACTTCCCACCAGTCAAAAGGGATATCTGTAAAATGTGTAAAAATCAGAAAGGCAAGAGGGGCTCTAGAGAACAGGGAGCCTTGTTATGCTGATGGGTGGGATGCAGATTGCCAACAGCCACTCTGGAGGAGTGCATTGTGTTCCCTAAAAGAATTAAACAACAGAGCTTCACAACCAAAGGCACTTCCAGTCATGGGAATATACCTTGGGGAAATTGAAAATCAATAAGACACAGCCAACCCAAAATATAGGGCAGCACTGCTTACAAGAACCTCGACTTCGGGACACCTTAAATATCCCAGTAAAGACAAAAATAGTAAAGAAATTGTGGTACATACGTACGATGGAATATCCCTCAGCCATGAAATCAATGTGATAAGGCAAGTAGCAGCATAATGAGTGGATTCATGTACGATGATTCTAACTGAAATAAGTCACACAGAAAAAGAAACTTATCATAAGATATCACTTATGAAGGTCTTGTAAACATGTCTACACATGAACTGAATTAGGAAAGAGAAGAGTCTCACATTTAGAAAACACTCTTATGCCTGCTCAAGAGGAAAGGAGAGGTGGGGTGATGCATAAAACCAGAGTTTGATATTAGCACAGGTACGGTTGCATAATCCAAATACAAAATAGACAAGACCTACTCTTTCCTCACTGAACGGGGCTCAACACCCCTATTCCCCGCAGAGTAGTATATCTGACTAGTAAGAATCTTAAAACCTATGTATTGATATGTCTCCATAAGGTAACTAAGTATGTCTAGAATGACATAAACACGGCAGAGAGAATCAGGTCAAACCCACTATAAAAATGAATTTCAAAACAAAACAAATAAACAGTGAAATTCTTACACAATACCTTCAGGGGTTCTGATGAAACTTAGAATGACCCTATCTACAACGACAGCTGGATGTGGCATAAGGCTGGTCACTTGAGACTGAGAGGATTGGTGAGATTGGGTGAGAAAATGCAGACCGTTTAAAGCAATAATACCTGGCACCCATTCCATGGGTCCCAACTCTCCAGGTAGAAGGGAATATCACTACAGTTATAACATGTATGGGAAACCTAGAGAATGGACACCATCTGATGGTGAAAGGTTTCTAAAACTCTACTAATTTTTTTATCTCCTTGTGCACCAGTTTGACATTCCAACTGCTTTAGTATCAATCTCCCAAATTGGAGAGTCAGCACCTATAACCTCCTGGTTCGCACAGTTGGCACGTTGTGTAGAGGATATAAGGGAAGAGGGAGAAACAATTAGAGAGTAGCTGTAGACATTTGGATGGCCACATGTCACTCTAAATTCCCGTCACGAAGAAGAATTAACAAACTCTGAGCCAGCCCCCCCAATGGAACCAGTATAGGTCCTGAAGCAAAATAGTGGATTGGCAGTCAGCTCAAAAAAACGCGAGTTGAAAAATGGAGCTCAGGGGCACAGCAATTCACTAACTTGCAGAGTTATAAAGGACTACTCTCTTCCAAAAATCTGTTGAGAGAAAGCCATGAGGCGGACTTGAAAATGAGGCAGAAGGGCACGAAACAGATTTCCAGAAGTACATTGGAATCACCTTTAAACACAGGAAAAGCATCACAACTTCGACAATTATGGAATTGTCCATAAAGGGCACATGCGTTTTCTCCTGAATATATTCAGGAGAAAACGCATACGCCAATTTTGGCCAACCAAGCAACCGCACAATGCAAATCTGCACTACAAAGAAGTATCACTTCCAACTGGTCAAAAGGGATATCCGTAAAATGTGTAAAAACAAGAAAGGCAAGACAGGATCTGGAGAACAGTGAGCCTTGTTATACGGATGGGTGGGATGTAAATTGCCAACAGCCACTCTGGAGGAGTGCATTGTGTTCCCAAAAAGAAGTAAACAACAGTGCTTCGCAACCTAAGGCACGTCCAGTCACGGAAATATACCTTGGGAAAATTGAAAATCAATAAGACACAGCCACCCCAAAATTTATGGCAGCACTGCTTACAAGAACCTCGACTTCGGGACACCTTATAAATACCAGGAAAGACAAAAATGGTAAAGAAATTGTGGTACATACGTATGATGGAATATCCCTCAGCCATGAAGTCAATGTCATAAGGCCAGTAGCAGCATAATGACGGGATTCATGTACGATGATTCTAACTGAAATAAGTAACACAGAAAAATAAACTTATCATAAGATATCACTTATGAAGGGTATATAAACATGGCTACACATGGAATGAATTAGGAAAAGGAACAGAGTCTCATATTTAGAAAACACTCTTATGCATGCTTAAGGGGAAAGCAGAGGTGGGGTGATGAATAAACCCAGAGTTTGATATTAGCACAGGTACGGTTCCATAATCCAAATACAGAATAGACAAGACCTACTACTTCCTCTGTGAACGGGACTCAAAACCACATATTTCCCGCAGAAGAATATATCTTACTAGTAAGAATCTTAAAACCTATGTATTGATATGTCTCCGTAAGGGAATCAAGTGTGTCTAGACTGGCATAAACATGGCAGCGAGAATCAGATCAAACCCACTAGAAAAGGAAATTCAAAAACAAAAACAAAAAACAGGGAAATTCTTTACAATTCCTTCAGGGTCTCTGATGAAACCTGGAATGACCCTATCTACAACGACACCGGGATGTGGCATAAGGCTGGACACTTGGGACTGAGAGGGTTGGTGAGAGAGGGTGAGCAAATGCAGACCCTTTAAAACAATAATATGTGGCACCCATTCCATGGGTCTCAACTCTCCAGGTTGAAGGAACTATTAATACAGCTAAAACATGTACGGAAAACCTAGAGAACGGACACACTGTGAATACGAAAGGTTTCTAAACCTCAAAGAATAGTCCCTCTCCTGGTGCTCCGGTTTCACTTTACAACTGCTTTATTGTCAGTCTTCCAACTTGAAGAGACAGCCACTTTAACATGCTGGTTCGAACAGGTTGCCAATTTGGCAGAGGATGAAAGGGAAGAGGAAGAACCAATGAGAGAGTAGCTGTTAGGGATTTGGACGGGCACATGTCACTCTAATTTCCCGGCAGGAAGAAGAATTAACAAAAGTCTCAGCCACCCACCGGGAACCAGTATAGGTACTGAACCAAAATTTTGGACTTGCGTTCAGCTCACAAAAAACGAGTTGAAAAATGCAGCTCAGGGGCACAGCAATTTAAAAACTGGCAGAGTAATAAAGGACAACTATCGTCCAAAAATCTGTTGAGGGAAGGAAACGAGGCGGATTTGAAAGGCAGGCAAAATAGCAGGAAACAGATTTCAAGAGGTATGTTGGAATCGCCTTTAAAGCACAGGAACAGGGGCAAAACTTTGACAATAATGCACTTGGCCAAGAAGGGCGTATGCGTTTTCTCCTGAATATATTCAGGAGAAAACGCATACGCCCTTCTTGGCCAAGCAAGTAAGCGGGCAATGCAAATCTGCACTACAAAGAAGTATCACTTCCCACTGGTCAAAAGGGACAGCAACAAAATGTGTAAAATCCAGAAACGCAAGACAGGCCCTGGAGAACAGGGAGCCTTGTTATGGTGTTGGGCGAGATAAAAACTGTCAACTGCTTCTCTGGAGGAATGCATTGTGTGGCCTAAAACAAGTAAACAACAGAGCTACAGAGCCAAGGGCACTTCCAGTCTAGGGAATATACCTTGGGAAAACTGAAAATCAATAAGAAAGAGCCACCTCAAAATTTAGGGCTGCACTGCTTACAAGAACCTCAACTTGGGTACACATTAAATATCCCAGGAAATATAAAAATGGTTCAAAATATTGTGGTACTTACGTACGATGGAATATCCCTCAACCATGAAATAAAAGTCATAAGACCAGTAGCAGCAAAATGAGTGGATTCAGGTACGATGATTGTAAGTGAAATAAGTCACACAGAAAAAGAAACTTATCATAAGATATCACTTATGAAGGCCCTATAAACATGGCTACACTTGAACTGAGTTAGGAAAGAGAACAGTGTCTCACATTTAGAAAACACTCTTATGCCTGCTTAAGGGGTAAGGAGAGGTGGGGTGATGCATAAACCCAGAGTTTGATATAAGCACAGGTACCGTTCCAAAAACAAACTATGGAATAGACAAGACCTACACCTTCCTCAGTGAAAGGGACTCAAAACCCCATATTTCCCGCAGAGCAATATATCTGACTAGTAAGAATCTTAAAACCTCTGTATTGATATGTCTCCGTAAGGGAATCAAGTGTGTCTAGACTGGCATAAACATGGCAGCGAGAATCAGCTCAAACCCACTATAAAAAGGAATTTCAAAAACAAAACAAAAAAAACTGGGAAATTCTTTACAATTCCTTCAGGGTCTCTGATGAAACCTGGAATGACCCTATCTACAATGACAGCTGGATGTGGCATAAGGAGGGACACTTGGGACTGAGAGGATTGGTGAGATTGGGTGAGCAAATGCAGACCCTTTAAAGCACAAATGCCTCGCACCCATTCCATGGGTCCCAACTCTCCAGCTTGAAGGGAATATTACTACAGCTATAACATGTACGGGAAACCTAGAGAACGGACACACTGTGAATACGAAAGGTTTCTAAAACTCAACGAATAGTCCCTCTCCTGGTGCTCTGGTTTGACTTTCCATCTGCTTTACTATCAACCTCCCAACTTGGAGAGACAGCCCATTTAACCTCCTGGTTCGCACAGGTTGCCAATTTGGCAGAGGATGAAAGGGAAGAGGGAGAACCAATGAGAGGGTAGCTGTTAGGCTTTAGGACGGGCACATATCACTCTAACTTCCCGGCAGGAAGAAGAATTAACCAAAGTCTCAGCCCCCCACCGGGAACCAGCATAGGTCCTGAACCAAATTGTTGGACTTGCGGTCAGCTCACCAAAACGAGTTGAAAAATGGAGTTCAGGGGCACAGCAATTCACAAACTGGCCGAGTAATAAAGGACAACTATCGTCCAAAAATCTGTTGAGGGAAGGCAACGAGGCGGACTTGAAAGCGAGGCAGAATAGCAGGAAACAGATTTCAACAGGTACGTTGGAATCACCTTTAAAGCACAGGAAGAGGGGCACAACTTCGACAATGATGCACTTGGCCAAAAAGGGTGTATGCGTTTTCTCCTGAATATATTCAGGAGAAAACGCATAAGCCCTTTTTGGCCAAGCAAGCAAGCGGGCAATGCAAATCTGCACTACAAAGACGTATCACTTCCGACCGGTCAAAAGGGACATCCACAAAATGTGTAAAAACCAGAAAGGCAAGACAGGCCCTGGAGAACAGGGAGCCTTGTTATGCTGATGGGCGGGATGTAAATTGCCAACTGCCTCTCTGGAGGAGTACATTGTGTTCCCTAAAACAAGTAAAGAACAGAGCTACAGAGCCAAGGGCACTTCCAGTCTAGGGAATATACCTTGGGAAAACTGAAAATCAATAAGACAAAGCCACCCCAAAATTTAGGGCTGCACTGCTTACAAGGACCTCAACTTGGGTACACCTTAAATATCCCAGGAAATATAAAAATGGTTCAAAAAATTGTGGTACTTATGTACGATGGAATATCCCTTAGCCATGAAATCAATGTCATAAGACCAGTAGCAGCAAAATGGGTGGATTCAGGTACGAGGATTCTAAGTGAAATAAGTCACACAGAAAAAGAAACTTATCATAAGATATCACTTATGAAGATCCTGTAAACATGGCTACACTTGAACTGAGTTAGGAAAGAGAACAGTGTCTCACATTTAGAAAACACTCTTATGCCTGCTTAAGGGGGAAGGAGAGGTGGGGTGATGCATAAAACCAGAGTTTGATATAAGCACAGGTACCGTTCCAAAAACCAACTATGGAATAGACAAGACCTACACCTTCCTCAGTGAAAGGGACTCAAAACCCCACATTTCCCGCAGAGGAATATATCTGACTAGTAAGAATCTTAAAACCTATGTATTGATATGTATCCGTAAGGGAATCAAGTGTGTCTAGACTGGGATAAACATGGCAGCGGGAATCAGCTCAAACCCACTATAAAAAGGAATATCAAAAACAAAACAAAAAAACTGGGAAATTCTTTACAATTCCTTCAGGGTCTCTGATGAAACCTGGAATGACCCTATCTACAATGACAGCTGGATGTGGCATAAGGAGGGACACTTGGGACTGAGAGGATTGGTGAGATTGGGTGAGCAAATGCAGACCCTTTAAAGCACAAATGCCTGGAACCCATTCCATGGGTCCCAACTCTCCAGGTTGAAGGGAATATTACTACAGCTATAACATGTACGGGAAACCTAGAGAACGGACACACTGTGAATACGAAAGGTTTCTAAAACTCAACGAATAGTCCCTCTCCTGGTGCTCCGGTTTGACTTTCCATCTGCTTTACTATCAACCTCCCAACTTGGAGAGACAGCCCCTTTAACCTCCTTGTTCGCACAGGTTGCCAATTTGGCAGAGGATGAAAGGGAAGAGGGAGAACCAATGAGAGGGTAGCTGTTAGGCATTAGGACGGGCACATATCACTGTAATTTCCCGGCAGGAAGAAGAATTAACCAAAGTCTCAGCCCACCACCGGGAACCAGCAAAGGTCCTGAACCAAAATGTTGGACTGGCGGTCAGCTCACCAAAAACGAGTAGAATAATGGAGCTCAGGGGCACAGCAATTCACAAACTGGCCGAGTAATAAAGGACAACTATCGTCCAAAAATCTGTTGAGGGAAGGCAACGACGCGGACTTGAAAGCGAGGCAGAATAGCAGGAAACAGATTTCAAGAGGTACGTTGAAATCGCCTTTAAAGCACAGGAAGAGGGGCACAACTTCCACAATGATGCACTTGGCCAAAAAGGGCGTATGCGTTTTCTCCTGAATATATTCAGGAGAAAACGCATACGCCCTTTTTGCCCAAGCAAGCAAGCGGGCAATGCAAATCTGCACTACAAAGACGTATCACTTCCCAGCGGTCAAAAGGGACATCCACAAAATGTGTAAAAACCAGAAAGGCAAGGCAGGCCCTGCAGAACAGGGAGCCTCGTTATGCTGATGGGAGGGATGTAAATTGCCAATTGCCTCTCTGGAGGAGTACATTGTGTTCCCTAAAACAAGTAAAGAACAGAGCTACAGAGCCAAGGGCACTTCCAGTCTAGGGAATATACCTTGGGAAAACTGAAAATCAATAAGACAGAGCCACCCCAAAATTTAGGGCTGCACTGCTTACAAGGACCTCAACTTGGGTACACCTTAAATATCCCAGGAAATATAAAAATGGTTCAAAAATTGTGGTACTTATGTACGATGGAATATCCCTTAGCCATGAAATCAATGTCATAAGACGAGTAGCAGCAAAACGGGTGGATTCAGGTACGAGGATTCTAAGTGAAATAAGTCACACAGAAAAAGAAACTTATCATAAGATATCACTTATGAAGATCCTGTAAACATGGCTACACTTGAACTGAGTTAGGAAAGAGAATAGTGTCTCACATTTAGAAAACACTCTTATGCCTGCTTAAGGGGGAAGGAGAGGTGGGGTGATGCATAAAAGCAGAGTTTGTTATAAGCACAGGTACCGTTCCAAAAACCAACTATGGAATAGACAAGACCTACACCTTCCTCAGTGAAAGGGACTCAAAACACCATATTTCCCGCAGAGGAATATATCTGACTAGTAAGAATCTTAAAACCTATGTATTGATATGTCTCCGTAAGGGAATCAAGTGTGTCTAGACTGGCATAAACATGGCAGCGGTAATCAGCTCAAACCCACTATAAAAAGGAATTTCAAAAACAAAACAAAAAAACTGGGAAATTCTTTACAATTCCTTCAGGGTCTCTGATGAAACCTGGAATGACCCTATCTACAATGACAGCTGGATGTGGCATAAGGAGGGACACTGGTACTGAGAGGATTGGTGAGATTGGGTGAGCAAATGCAGACCCTTTAAAGCACAAATGCCTAGCACCCATTCCATGGGTCCCAAATCTCCAGGTTGAAGGGAATATTACTACAGCTATAACATGTACGGGAAACCTAGAGAACGGACACACTGTGAATACGAAAGGTTTCTAAAACTCAACGAATAGTCCCTCTCCTGGTGCTCCGGTTTGACTTTCCATCTGCTTTACTATCAACCTCCCAACTTGGAGAGACAGCCCCTTTAACCTCCTGGTTCGCACAGGTTGCCAATTTGGCAGAGGATGAAAGGGAAGATGGAGAACCAATGAGAGGGTAGCTGTTAGGTATTTGGACGGGCACATATCACTGTAATTTCCCGGCAGGAAGAAGAATTAACCAAAGTCTCAGCCCACCACGGGGAACCAGCAAAGGTCCTGAACCAAAATGTTGGACTGGCGGTCAGCTCACCAAAAACGAGTTGAAAAATGGAGCTCAGGGGCACAGCAATTCACAAACTGGCCGAGTAATAAAGGACAACTATCGTCCAAAAATCTGTTGAGGGAAGGCAACGAGGCGGACGTGAAAGCGAGGCAGAATAGCAGGAAACAGATTTCAAGAGGTACGTTGGAATCGCCTTTAATGCACAGGAAGAGTGGCACAACTTCGACAATGATGCACTTGGCCAAAAAGGGCGTATGCGTTTCCTCCTGAATATATTCAGGAGAAAACGCATACGCCCTTTTTGGCCAAGCAAGCAAGCGGGCAATGCAAATCTGCACTACAAAGAAGTATCACTTCCCACCGGTCAAAAGGGACATCCACAAAATGTGTAAAAACCAGAAAGGCAAGACAGGCCCTGGAGAACAGGGAGCCTTGTTATGCTGATGGGCGGGATGTAAATTGCCAACTGCCTCTCTGGAGGAGTGCATTGTGTTCCCTAAAACAAGTAAAGAACAGAGCTACAGAGCCAAGGGCCCTTCCAGTCTAGGGAATATACCTCGGGAAAAATGAAAATCAATAAGAAAGAGCCACCCCAAAATTTAGGGCTGCACTGCTTACAGGGACCTCAACTTGGATACAACTTAAGTATCCCAGGAAATATAAAAATGGTTCAAAAAATTCTGGTACTTACGTACGATGGAATATCCCTCAACCATGAAATCAATGTCATAAGACAAGTAGAAGCAAAATGGGTGGATTCAGGTACGATGATTCTAAGTGAAATAAGTCACACAGAAAAAGTAACTTATCATAAGATATCACTTATGAAGATCCTGTAAACATGGCTACACTTGAACTGAGTTAGGAAAGAGAAGAGTGTCTCACGTTTAGAAAACACTCTTATGCCTGCTTAAGGGGGAAGGAGAGGTGGGGTGATGCATAAAACCTGAGTTTGATATAAGCACAGGTACCGTTCCAAAAACCAACTATGGAATAGACAAGACCTACACCTTCCTCAGTGAAAGGGACTCAAAACCCCATATTTCCCGCAGAGGAATATATCTGACTAGTAAGAATCTTAAAACCTATGTATTGATATGTCTCCGTAAGGGAATCAAGTGTGTCTAGACTGGCATAAACATGGCAGCGAGAATCAGCTCAAACCCACTATAAAAAGGAATTTCAAACACAAAACAAAAAAACTGGGAAATTCTTTACAATTCCTTCAGGGTCTCTGATGAAACCTGGAATGACCCTATCTACAATGACAGCTGGATGTGGCATAAGGCTGGACACTTGGGACTGAGAGGATTCGTGAGATTGGGTGAGCAAATGCAGACCCTTTAAAGCACAAATGCCTGGCACCCATTCCATGTGTCCCAACTCTCCAGTTTGAAGGGAATATTACTACAGCTATAACATGTACGGGAAACCTAGAGAACGGACACAATGTGAATATGAAAGGTTTCTAAAACTCAAAGAATAGTCCCTATCCTGGTGCTCCGGTTTGACTTTCCATCTGCTTTACTATCAACCTCCCAACTTGGAGAGATAGCCCATTTAACCTCCTGGTTTGCACAGGTTGCCAATTTGGCTGAGGATGAAAGGGAATAGGGAGAACCAATGAGAGAGTAGCTGTTAGGCATTTGGACGGGCACATATCACTCTAACTTCCCGGCAGGAAGAAGAATTAACCAAAGTCTCAGCCACCCACCGGGAACCAGTATAGGTCCTGAACCAAAATTTTGGACTTGCGGTCAGCTCACCAAAAACGAGTTGAAAAATGGAGCTCAGGGGCACAGCAATTCACAAACTGGCCGAGTAATAAAGGACAACTATCGTCCAAAAATCTGTTGAGGGAAGGCAACGAGGCGGACTTGAAAGCGAGGCAGAATAGCAGGAAACAGATTTCAAGAGGTACGTTGGATTCGACTTTAAAGCACAGGAAGAGGCGCACAACTTCGACAATGATGCACTTGGCCAAAAAGGGCGTATGCGTTTCCTCCTGAATATATTCAGGAGAAAACGCATACGCCCTTTTTGGCCAAGCAAACAAACGGGCAATGCAAATCTTCACTACAAAGAAGTATCACTTCCCACCGGTTAAAAGGGACATCCACAAAATGTGTAAAAACCAGAAAGGCAAGACAGGCCCTGGAGAACAGGGAGCCTTGTTATGCTGATGGGCGGGATGTAAATTGCCAACTGCCTCTCTGGAGGAGTGCATTGTGTTCCCTAAAACAAGTAAAGAACAGAGCTACAGAGCCAAGGGCACTTACAGTCTAGGGAATATACCTTGGGAAACCTGAAAATCAATAAGACAGAGCCACCGCAAAATTTAGGGCTGCACTGCTTACAAGGACCTCAACTTGGATACACCTTAAGTATCCCAGGAAATATAAAAATGGGTCAAAAAATTGTGGTACTTATGTACGATGGAATATCCCTCAGCCATGAAATCAATGTCATAAGACCAGTAGCAGCAAAATGGGTGGATTCAGGTACGATGATTCTAAGCGAAATAAGTCACACAGAAAAATAAACTTATCATAAGATATCACTTAAGAAGATCCTATAAACATGGCTACACTTGAACTGAGTTAGGAAAGAGAACAGTGTCTCATAATTAGAAAACACTCTTATGCCTGCTTAAGGGGGAAGGAGAGGTGGGGTGATGCATAAAACCAGAGTTTGATATAAGCACAGGTACCGTTCCAAAAACCAACTATGGAATAGAGAAGACCTACACCTTCCTCAGTGAAAGGGACTCAAAACCCCATATTTCCCGCAGAGGAATATATCTGACGAGTAAGAATCTTAAAACCTATGTATTGATATGTCTCCGTAAGAGAATCAAGTGTGTCTAGACTGACATAAACATGGCAGCGAGAATAAGCTCAAATCCACTATAAAAAGGAATTTCAAAAACAAAACAAAAAAACTGGGAAATTCTTTACAATTCCTTCAGGGTCTCTGATGAAACCTGGAATGATCCTATCTACAACAACAGCTGGGTGTGGCATAAGGAGGGACACTTGGGACTGAGACGATTGGTGAGATTGGGTGAGCAAATGCAGACCCTTTAAAGCACAAATGCCTGACACCCATTCCATGGGTCCCAACTCTCCAGGTTGAAGGGAATATTACTACAGCTATAACATGTACGGGAAACCTAGAGAACGGACACACTGCGAATACGAAAGGTTTCTAAAACTCAACGAATAGTCCCTCTCCTGGTGCTCCGGTTTGACTTTCCATCTGCTTTACTATCAACCTCCCAACTTGGAGAGACAGCCCCTTTAACCTCGTGGTTCGCACAGGTTGCCAATTTGGCAGAGGATGAAAGGGAAGAGGGAGAACCAATGAGAGAGTAGCTGTTAGCCATTTGGACGGGCACATATCACTGTAATTTCCAGGCAGGAAGAAGAATTAACCAACGTCTCAGCCTCCCACCGGGAACCAGTATAGGTCCTGAACCAAAATTTTAGACTTGCGGTCAGCTCACCAAAAACGAGTTGAAAAATGGAGCTCAGGGGCACAGCAATTCACAAACTGGCCGAGTAATAAAGGACAACTATCGTCCAAAAATCTGTTGAGGGAAGGCAACGAGGCGGACTTGAAAGCGAGGTAGAATAGCAGGAAAGAGATTTCAAGAGGTACGTTGGAATCACCTTTAAAGCACAGGAAGAGGCGCACAACTTCGACAATGATGCACTTGGCTAAAAAGGGCGTATGCGTTTTCTCCTGAATATATTCAGGAGAAAACGCATACGCCCTTTTTGGCCAAGCAAGCAAGCGGGCATTGCAAATCTGCACTACAAAGAAGTATCACTTCCCACCGGTCAAAACGAACATCCACAAAATGTGTAAAAACCAGAAAGGCAAGACAGGCCCTGGAGAACAGGGAGCCTTGTTATGCTGATGGGCGGGATGTAAATTGCCAACTGCCTCTCTGGAGGAGTATATTGTGTTCCCTAAAACAAGTAAAGAACAGAGCTACAAAGCCAAGGGCACTTCCAGTCTAGGGAATATACCTTGGGAAAACTGAAAATCAATAAGACAGAGCCACCCCAAAATTTAGGGCTGCACTTCTTACAAGGAACTCAACTTGGGTACACCTTAAATATCCCAGGAAATATAAAAATGGTTCAAAAAATTGTGGTACTTACGTACGATGGAATATCCCTCAGCCATGAAATCAATGTCATAAGACCAGTAGCAGCAAAATGGGTGGATTCAGGTACGATGATTCTAAGTGAAGTAAGTCACACAGAAAAAGAAACTTATCATAAGATATCACTTATGAAGATCCTGTAAACATGGCTACACTTGAACTGAGTTAGGAAAGAGAACAGTGTCTCACATTTAGAAAACACTCTTATACCTGCTTAAGGGGGAAGGAGAGGTGGGGTGATGCATAAAACCAGAGTTTGATATAAGCACAGGTACCGTTCCAAAAACCAACTATGGAATAGACAAGACCAACACCTTCCAGAGTGAAAGGGACTCAAAACCCCATATTTCCTGCAGAGAAATATATCTGACTAGTAAGAATCTTAAAACCTATGTATTGATATGTCTCCGTAAGGGAATCAAGTGTGTCTAGACTGGCATAAACATGGCAGTGAGAATCAGCTCAAACCCACTATAAAAAGGTATTTCAAAAACAAAACAAAAAAACTGGGAAATTCTTTACAATTCCTTCAGGGTCTCTGATGAAATCTGGAATGACCCTATCTACAACGACAGCTGGATGTGGCATAAGGAGGGACACTTGGGACTGAGAAGATTGGTGAGATTTGGGGACCAAATGCAGACCCTTTGAAGCACAAGTGCCTGGCACCCATTCCATGGGTCCCAACTCTCTAGGTTGAAGGGAATATAACTACAGCTATAACATGTACGGGAAACCTAGAGAACGGACACACTGTGAATACGAAAGGTTTCTAAAACTCAACGAATAGTCCCTCTCCTGGTGCTCCGGTTTGACATTCCATCTGCTTTACTATCAACCTCCCAACATGGAGAGACAGCCCCTTTAAACTCCTGGTTCACACAGGTTTCCAATTTGGCAGAGGATGAAAGCGAATAGGGAGAACCACTGAGAGAGCAGCTGTTAGGCATTTGGACGGGCACATATCACTGTAATTTCCCAGCAGGAAGAAGAATTAACCAAAGTCTCAGCCACCCACCGGGAACCAGTATAGGTCCTGAACCAAAATTTTGCACTTGCGGTCAGCTCACCAAAAACGAGTTGAAAAATGGGGCTCAGGGGCACAGCAATTCACAAACTGGCCGAGTAATAAAGGACAACTATCGTCCAAAAATCTGTTGAGGGAAGGCAACGAGTTGGACTTGAAAGCGAGGCAGAATAGCAGGAAACAGATTTCAAGAGGTACGTTGGAATCGCCTTTAAAGCACAGGAAGAGGGGCACAACTTCGACAATGATGCACTTGGCCAAAAAGGGCGTATGCGTTTTCTCCTGAATATATTCAGGAGAAAACGCATACGCCCTTTTTGGCCAAGCAAGCAAGCGGGCAATGCAAATCTGCACTACAAAGAAGTATCACTTCCCACCGGTCAAAAGGGACATCCACAAAATGTGTAAAAACCAGAAAGGAAACACAGGCCCTGGAGAACAGGGAGCCTTGTTATGCTGATGGGTGGGATGTAAATTGCCAACTGCCTCTCTGGAGGAGTGCATTGTGTTCCCTAAAACAAGGAAAGGACAGAGCTACAGAGCCAAGGGCACTTCCAGTCTAGGGAATATACCTTGGGAAAACTGAAAATCAATAAGACAGAGCCACCCCAAAATTTAGGGCTGCACTGCTTACAAGGACCTCAACTTGGGTACACCTTAAATATCCCAGGAAATATAAAAATGGTTCAAAAAATTGTGGTACTTACGTACGATGGAATATCCCTCAGCCATGAAATCAATGTCATAACACCAGTAGCAGCAAAATGGGTGGATTCAGGTTCGGTGATTCTAAGTGAAATAAGTCACACAGAAAAAGAAACTTATCATAAGATATCACTTATGAAGATCCTGTAAACATGGCTACACTTGAACTGAGTTAGGAAAGAGAACAGTGTCTCACATTTCGAAAACACTCTTATGCCTGCTTAAGGGTAAGGAGAGGTGGGGTGATGCATAAAACCAGAGTTTGATATAAGCACACGTACCGTTCCAAAAACCAACTATGGAATAGACAAGACCTACACCTTCCTCACTGAAAGGGACTCAAAACACCATATTTCCTGCAGAGGAATATATCTGACTAGTAAGAATCTTAAAACCTATGTATTGATATGTCTCCGTAAGGGAAGCAAGTGTGTCTAGACTGGCATAAACATGGCAGCGAGAATCAGCTCAAACCCACTATAAAAAGGAATTTCAAAAACAAAACAAAAAAACTGGGAAATTCTTTACAATTCCTTCTGGGTCTCTGATGAAACCTGGAATGACCCTATATACAACGACAGCTGGATGTGTCATAAGAAGGGACACTTGGGACTGAGACGATTGGTGAGATTGGGTGAGCAAATGCAGCCCCTTTAAAGCACAAATGCTTGGCACCCATTCCATGAGTCCCAACTCTCCAGGTTGAAGGGAATATTACTACAGCTATAACATGTACGGGAAACCTAGAGAACGGACACACTGTGAATACGAAAGGTTTCTAAAACTCAACGAATAGTCCCTATCCTGGTGTTCCGGTTTGACTTTCCATCTGCTTTACTATCAACTTCCCAACTTGGAGAGACAGCCCCTTTAACCTCCTGGTTCACACAGGTTTCCAATTTGGCAGAGGATGAAAGGGAAGAGGGAGAACCAATGAGAGAGTAGCTGTTAGGCATTTGGACGGGCACATATCACTGTAATTTCCCGGCAGGAAGAAGAATTAACCAAAGTCTCAGCCACCCACCGGGAACCAGTATAGGTCCTGAACCAAAATTTTGGACTTGCGGTCAGCTCACCAAAAACGAATTGAAAAATGGAGCTCAGGGGCACAGCAATTCACAAACTGGCCGAGTAATAAAGGACAACTATCGTCCAAAAATCTGTTGAGGAAAGGCAACGAGGCGGACTTGAAAGCGAGGCAGAATAGCAGGAAACAGATTTCAATAGGTACGTTGGAATCGCCTTAAAAGCACAGGAAGAGGGGCACAACTTCGACAATGATGCACTTGGCCAAAAAGGGCGTATGCGTTTTCTCCTGAATATATTCAGGAGAAAACGCATACGCCCTTTTTGGCCAAGCAAGCAAGCGGGCAATGCAAATCTGCTCTACAAAGATGTATCACTTCCCACTGGTCAAAAGGGACATCCACAAAATGTGTAAAAACCAGAAAGGCAAGACAGGCCCTGGAGAACAGGGAGCCTTGTTATGCTGATGGGCGGGATGTAAATTGCCAACTGCCTCTCTGGAGGAGTGAATTGTGTTCCCTAAAACAAGTAAAGAACAGAGCTACAGAGCCAAGGGCACTTCCAGTCTAGGGAATATACCTTGGGAAAACTGAAAATCAATAATACAGAGCCAACCCAATATTTAGGGCTGCACTGTTTACAAGGACCTCAACTTGGGTACACCTTAAATATCCCAGGAAATATAAAAATGGTTCAAAAAATTGTGGTACTTACGTACGATGGAATATCCCTCAGCCATGAAATCAATGTCATAACACCAGTAGCAGCAAAATGGGTGGATTCAGGTATGATGATTCTAAGTGAAATAAGTCACAGAGAAAAAGAAACTTATCATAAGATATCATTTATGAAGATCCTGTAAACATGGCTACACTTGAACTGAGTTAGGAAAGAGAACAGTGTCTCACATTTAGAAAACACTCTTATGCCTGCTTAAGGGGGAAGGAGAGGTGGGGTGATGCATAAAACCAGAGTTTGATATAAGCACAGGTACCGTTCCAAAAACCAACTATGGAATAGACAAGACCTACACCGTCCTCAGTGAAAGGGACTCAAAACACCATATTTCCCGCAGAGGAATATATCTGACTAGTAAGAATCTTAAAACCTATGTATTGATATGTCTCCGTAAGGGAATCAAATGTGTCTAGACAGGCATAAACATGGCAGCGAGAATCAGCTCAAACCCACTATAAAAAGGAATTTCAAAAACAAAACAAAAAAACTGGGAAATTCTTTACAATTCCTTCAGGGTCTCTGATGAAACCTGGAATGCCCGTATCTACAACGACAGCTGGATGTGGCATAAGAAGGGACACTTGGGACTGAGATGATTTGTGAGATTGGGTGAGCAAATGCAGACCCTTTAAAGCACAAATGCCTGGCACCCATTCCATGGGTCCCAACTCTCCAGGTTGAAGGGAATATTACTACAGCTATAACATGTACAGGAAACCTAGAGAACGGACACACTGTGAATACGAAAGGTTTCTAAAACTCAACGAATAGTCCCTCTCCTGGTGCTCCGGTTTGACTTTACATCTGCTTTACTATCAATCTCCCAACTTGGAGAGACAGCCCCTTTAACCTCCTGGTTTGCACAGGTTTCCAATTTGGCAAAGGATGAAAGGGAAGAGGGAGAACTAATGAGAGAGTAGCTGTTAGGCATTTGGACGGGCACATATCACTGTAATTTCCCGGCAGGAAGAAGAATTAACCAAAGTCTCAGCCACCCACCAGGAACCAGTATAGGTCCTGAACCAAAATTTTGGACTTGCGGTCAGCTCACCAAAAACAAGTTGAAAAATGGAGCTCAGGGGCACAGCAATTCACAAACTGGCCGAGTCATAAAAGACAACTATCGTCCAAAAATCTGTTGAGGGAAGGCAACGAGGCGGACTTGAAAGCGAGGCCGAATAGCAGGAAACAGATTTCAAGAGGTACGTTGGAATCGCCTTTAAAGCACAGGAAGAGGGGCACAACTTCGACAATGATGCACTTGGCCAAAAAGGGTGTATGCGTTTTCTCCTGAATATATTCAGGAGAAAACGCATACGCCCTTTTTGGCCAAGCAAGCAAGCGGGCAATGCAAAGCTGCACTAAAAAGAAGTATCACTTCCCACCGGTCAAAAGGGACATCCACAAAATGTGTAAAAACCAGAAAGGCAAGACAGGCCTGGAGAACAGGGAGCCTTGATATGTTGATGGGCGGGATGTAAATTGCCATCTGCCTCTCTGGAGGAGTGCATTGTGTTCCCTAAAACAAGTAAAGAACAGAGCTACAGAGCCAAGGGCACTTCCAAACTAGGGAATATACCTTGGGAAAACTGAAAATAAATAAGACAGAGCCACCCCAAAATTTAGGGCTGCACTGCTTACAAGGACCTCAACTTGGATACACCTTAAGTATCCCAGGAAATATAAAAATGGTTCAAAAAATTGTGGTACTTACGTACGATGGAATATCCCTCAGCCATGAAATCAATGTCATAAGACCAGTAGCAGCAAAATGGGTGTATTCAGGTACGATGATTCTAAGCGAAATAAGTCACACAGAAAAAGAAACTTATCATAAGATATAACTTATGAAGATCCTATAAACATGGCTACACTTGAACTGAGTTAGGAAAGAGAACAGTGTCTCACATTTAGAAAACACACTTATGCCTGCTTAAGGGGGAAGGAGAGGTGGGGTGATGCATAAAACCAGAGTTTGATATAAGCACACGTACCGTTCCAAAAACCAACTATGGAATAGACAAGACCTACACCTTCCTCAGTGAACGGGACTCAAAACACCATATTTCCCGCAGAGGAATATATCTGACTAGTAAGAATCTTAAAACCTATGTATTGATATGTCTCCGTAAGGGAATCAAGTGTGTCTAGACTGGCATAAACATGGCAGTGAGAATCAGCTCAAACCCACTATAAAAAGGAATTTCAAAAACAAAACAAAAAAACGGGGAAATTCTTTACAATTCCTTCAGAGTCTCTGATGAATCCTGGAATGACCCTATCTACAACGACAGCTGGATGTGGCATAAGGAGGGACACTTGAGACTGAGTCGATTGGTGAGATTGGGTGAGCAAATGCAGACCATTTAAAGCAATAATGCATGGCACCAATTCCATGGGTCCCAACTCTCCAGGTTGAAGGGAATATTACTACAGCTATAACATGTACGGGAAACCTAGAGAACGGACACACTGTGAATACGAAAGGTTTCTAAAACTCAACGAATTGTCCCTCTCCTGGTGCTCCGGTTTGACTTTCCATCTGCTTTACTATCAACCTCCCAACTTGGAGAGACAGCCCCTTTAACCTCCTGGTTCACACAGGTTGCCAATTTGGCAGAGGATGAAAGTGAAGAGGGAGAACCAATGAGAGAGTAGCTGTTAGGCATTTGGACGGGCACATATCACTGTAATTTCCCAGCAGGAAGAAGAATTAACCAAAGTCTCAGCCACCCACCGGGAACCAGTATAGGTCCTGAACCAAAATTTTGGACTTGCGGTCAGCTCACCAAAAACGAGTTGAAAAATGGAGCTCAGGGGCACAGCAATTCACAAACTGGCCGAGTAATAAAGGACAACTATCGTCCAAAAATCTGTTGAGGGAAGGCAACGAGGCGGACTTGAAAGCGAGGCAGAATAGCAGGAAACAGATTTCAAGAAGTACGTTGGAATCGCCTTTAAAGCACAGGAAGAGGGGCACAACTTCGAAAATGATGCACTTGGCCAAAAAGGGCGTATGCGTTTTCCCCTGAATATTTTAAGGAGAAAACGCATATGCCCATTTTGGCCAAGCAAGCAAGCGGGCAATGCAAATCTGCACTACAAAGAAGTATCACTTCCCACCGGTCAAAAGGGACATCCACAAAATGTGTAAAAACCAGAAAGGCAAGGCAGGCCCTGGAGAACAGGGAGCCTTGTTATGCTGATGGGCGGGATGTAAATTGCCAACTGCCTCTCTGGAGGAGTGCATTGTGTTCCCTAAAACAAGTAAAGAACAGAGCTACAGAGCCAAGGGCCCTTCCAGTCTAGGGAATATACCTCGGGAAAAATGAAAATCAATAAGACAGAGCCACCCCAAAATTTAGGGCTGCACTGCTTACAGGGACCTCAACTTGGATACACCTTAAGTATCCCAGGAAATATAAAAATGGTTCAAAAATTCTGGTACTTACGTACGATGGAATATCCCTCAACCATGAAATCAATGTCATAAGACAAGTGGAAGCAAAATGGGTGGATTCAGGTACGATGATTCTAAGTGAAATAAGTCACACAGAAAAAGTAACTTATCATAAGATATCACTTATGAAGATCCTGTAAACATGGCTACACTTGAACTGAGTTAGGAAAGAGAAGAGTGTCTCACGTTTAGAAAACACTCTTATGCCTGCTTCAGGGGGAAGGAGAGGTGGGGTGATGCATAAAACCTGAGTTTGATATAAGCACAGGTACCGTTCCAAAAACCAACTATGGAATAGACAAGACCTACACCTTCCTCAGTGAAAGGGACTCAAAACCCCATATTTCCCGCAGAGGAATATATCTGACTAGTAAGAATCTTAAAACCTATGTATTGATATGTCTCCGTAAGGGAATCAAGTGTGTCTAGACTGGCATAAACATGGCAGCGAGAAGCAGCTCAAACCCACTATAAAAAGGAATTTCAAACACAAAACAAAAAAACTGGGAAATTCTTTACAATTCCTTCAGGGTCTCTGATGAAACCTGGAATGACCCTATCTACAATGACAGCTGGATGTGGCATAAGGCTGGACACTTGGGACTGAGAGGATTCGTGAGATTGGGTGAGCAAATGCAGACCCTTTAAAGCACAAATGCCTGGCACCCATTCCATGTGTCCCAACTCTCCAGTTTGAAGGGAATATTACTACAGCTATAACATGTACGGGAAACCTAGAGAACGGACACACTGCGAATACGAAAGGTTTCTAAAACTCAACGAATAGTCCCTATCCTGGTGCTCCGGTTTGACTTTCCATCTGCTTTACTATCAACCTCCCAACTTGGAGAGATAGCCCATTTAACCTCCTGGTTTGCACAGGTTGCCAATTTGGCTGAGGATGAAAGGGAATAGGGAGAACCAATGAGAGAGTAGCTGTTAGGCATTTGGACGGGCACATATCACTCTAACTTCCCGGCAAGAAGAAGAATTAACCAACGTCTCAGCCACCCACCGGGAACCAGTATAGGTCCTGAGCCAAAATTTTGGACTTGCGGTCAGCTCACCAAAAACGAGGTGAAAAATGGAGCTCAGGGGCACAGCAATTTACAAACTGGCCGAGTAATAAAGGACAACTATCGTCCAAAAATCTGTTGAGGGAAGGCAACGAGGCGGACTTGAAAGCGAGGCAGAATAGCAGGAAACAGATTTCAAGAGGTACGTTGGATTCGACTTTAAAGCACAGGAAGAGGCGCACAACTTCGACAATGATGCACTTGGCCAAAAAGGGCGTATGCGTTTCCTCCTGAATATATTCAGGAGAAAACGCATACGCCCTTTTTGGCCAAGCAAACAAACGGGCAATGCAAATCTTCACTACAAAGAAGTATCACTTCCCACCAGTTAAAAGGGACATCCACAAAATGTGTAAAAACCAGAAAGGCAAGACAGGCCCTGGAGAACAGGGAGCCTTGTTATGCTGATGGGCGGGATGTAAATTGCCAACTGCCTCTCTGGAGGAGTGCATTGTGTTCCCTAAAACAAGTAAACAACAGAGCTATAGAGCCAAGGGCACTTACAGTCTAGGGAATATACCTTGGGAAAACTGAAAATCAATAAGACAGAGCCACCCCAAAATTTAGGGCTGCACTGCTTACAAGGACCTCAACTTGGATACACCTTAAGTATCCCAGGAAATATAAAAATGGGTCAAAAAATTGTGGTACTTACGTACGATGGAATATCCCTCAGCCATGAAATCAATGTCATAAGACCAGTAGCAGCAAAATGGGTGGATTCAGGTACGATGATTCTAAGCGAAATAAGTCACACAGAAAAATAAACTTATCATAAGATATCACTTAAGAAGATCCTATAAAAATGGCTACACTTGAACTGAGTTAGGAAAGAGAACAGTGTCTCATATTTAGAAAACACTCTTATGCCTGCTTCAGGGGGAAGGAGAGGTGGGGTGATGCATAAAAGCAGAGTTTGATATAAGCACAGGTACCGTTCCAAAAACCAACTATGGAATAGAGAAGACCTACACCTTCCTCAGTGAAAGGGACTCAAAACCCCATATTTCCCGCAGAGGAATATATCTGACTAGTAAGAATCTTAAAACCTATGTACTGATATGTCTCCGTAAGAGAATCAAGTGTGTCTAGACTGACATAAACATGGCAGCGAGAATCAGCTCAAACCCACTATAAAAAGGAATTTCAAAAACAAAACAAAAAAACGGGGAAATTCTTTACAATTCCTTCAGGGTCTCTGATGAAACCTGGAATGACCCTATCTACAACAGCAGCTGGGTGTGGCATAAGGAGGGACACTTGGGACTGAGACGATTGGTGAGATTCGGTGAGCAAATGCAGACACTTTAAAGCACAAATGCCTGACACCCATTCCATGGGTCCCAACTCTCCAGGTTGAAGGGAATATTACTACAGCTATAACATGTACGGGAAACCTAGAGAACGGACACACTGCGAATACGAAAGGTTTCTAAAACTCAACGAATAGTCCCTCTCCTGGTGCTCCGGTTTGACTTTCCATCTGCTTTACTATCAACCTCCCAACTTGGAGAGACAGCCCCTTTAACCTCGTGGTTCGCACAGGTTGCCAATTTGGCAGAGGATGAAAGGGAAGAGGGAGAACCAATGAGAGAGTAGCTGTTAGGCATTTGGACGGGCACATATCACTGTAATTTCCCGGCAGGAAGAAGAATTAACCAACGTCTCAGCCTCCCACCGGGAACCAGTATAGGTCCTGAACCAAAATTTTAGACTTGCGGTCAGCTCACCAAAAACGAGTTGAAAAATGGAGCTCAGGGGCACAGCAATTCACAAACTGGCCGAGTAATAAAGGACAACTATCGTCCAAAAATCTGTTGAGGGAAGGCAACGAGGCGGACTTGAAAGCGAGGTAGAATAGCCGGAAACAGATTTCAAGAGGTACGTTGGATTCGACTTTAAAGCACAGGAAGAGGCGCACAACTTCGACAATGATGCACTTGGCCAAAAAGGGCGTATGCGTTTTCTCCTGAATATATTCAGGAGAAAACGCATACGCCCTTTTTGGCCAAGCAAGCAAGCGGGCATTGCAAATCTGCACTACAAAGAAGTATCACTTCCCACCGGTCAAAACGAACATCCACAAAATGTGTAAAAACCAGAAAGGCAAGACAGGCCCTGGAGAACAGGGAGCCTTGTTATGCTGATGGGCGGGATGTAAATTGCCAACTGCCTCTCTGGAGGAGTGCATTGTGTTCCCTAAAACAAGTAAACAACAGAGCTACAGAGCCAAGGGCACTTCCAGTCTAGGGAATACACCTTGGGAAAACGGAAAATCAATAAGACAGAGCCACCCCAAAATTTAGGGCTGCACTGCTTACAAGGACCTCAATTTGGGTACACCTTAAGTACACCAGGAAATATAAAAATGGTTCAAAAAATTGTGTTACTTAAGTACGATGGAATATCCCTCAGCCATGACATCAATGTCATAAGACCAGTAGCAGCAAAATGGGTGGATTCAGGTACGATGATTCTAAGTGAAATAAGTCACACAGAAACAGAAACTTATCATAAGATATCACTTATGAAGATCCTGTAAACATGGCTACACTTGAACTGAGTTAGGAAAGAGAACAGTGTCTCACATTTAGAAAACACTCTTATGCCTGCTTAGGGGGAAGGAGAGGTGGGGTGATGCATAAAACCAGAGTTTGATATAAGCACAGGTACCGTTCCAAAAACCAACTATGGAATAGACAAGACCTACACCTTCCTCAGTGAAAGGGACTCAAAACCACATATTTCCCGCAGAGGAATATATCTGACTAGTAAGAATCTTAAAACCTATGTATTGATATGTCTCTGTAAGGGAATCAAGTGTGTCTAGACTGGCATAAACATGGCAGCGAGAATCAGCTCAAACCCACTCTAAAAAGGAATTTCAAAAACAAAACAAAAAAACTGGGAAATTCTTTACAATTCCTTCAGGGTCTCTGATGAAACCTGGAATGACCCTATCTACAACGACAGATGGATGTGGCATAAGGCTGGACACTTGGGACTGAGAGGATTGGTGAGAGTGGGTGAGCAAATGCAGACCCTTTAAAGCAATAATGCATGGCACCCATTCCATGGGTCCCAACTCTCCTGGTTGAAGGGAATATTACTACAGTTATAACACGTACGGGAAACCTAGAGAACGGACACACTGTGAATACGAAAGGTTTCTAAAACTCAACGAATAGTCCGTCTCCTGGTGCTCCGTTTTGACTTTCCATCAGCTTTACTATCAACCTCCCAACTTGGAGAGACAGCCCCTTTAACCTCCCAGTTCACACAGGTTGCCCATTTGGCAGAGGATGAAAGGGAAGAGAGAGAACCAATGAGAGAGTAGCTGTTAGGCATTTGGACGGGCACATATCTCTGTAATTTCCCGGCAGGAAGAAGAATTAACCAAAGTCTCAGCCACCCACCGGGAACCAGCATAGGTCCTGAACCAAAATTTTGGACTTGCGGTCAGCTCACAAAAAACGAGATGAAAAATGGAGCTCAGGGGCACAGCAATTCACAAAGTGGCCGAGTAATAAAGGACAACTATCGTCCAAAAATCTGTTGAGGGAAGGCAACGAGGCGGACTTGAAAGCGAGGCAGAATAGCAGGAAACAGATTTCAAGAGGTACGTTGGAATCGCCTTTAAAGCACAGGAAGAGGGGCACAACTTCGACAATGATGCACTTGGCCAAAAAGGGCGTATGCGTTTTCTCCTGAATATATTCAGGAGAAAACGCATACGCCCTTTTTGGCCAAGCAAGCAAGCGGGCAATGCAAATCTGCACTACAAAGAAGTATCACTTCCCACCGGTCAAAAGGGACATCCACAAAATGTGTAAAAACCAGAAAGGCAAGACAGGCCCTGGAGAACAGGGAGCCTTGTTATGCTGATGGGCGGGATGTAAATTGCCAACTGCCTCTCTGGAGGAGTGCATTGTGTTCCCTAAAACAAGTAAACAACAGAGCTACAGAGCCAAGGGCACTTCCAGTCTAGGGAATACACCTTGGGAAAACGGAAAATCAATAAGACAGAGCCACCCCAAAATTTAGGGCTGCACTGCTTTCAAGGACCTCAATTTGGGTACACCTTAAGTACACCAGGAAATATAAAAATGGTTCAAAAAATTTTGGTACTTACATACGATGGAATATCCCTCAGCCATGACATCAATGTCATAACACCAGTAGCAGCAAAATGGGTGGATTCAGGTACGAGGATTCTAAGTGAAATAAGTCACACAGAAACAGAAACTTATCATAAGATATCACTTATGAAGATCCTGTAAACATGGCTACACTTTAACTGAGTTAGGAAAGAGAACAGTGTCTCACATTTAGAAAACACTCTTATGCCTGCTTAGGGGGAAGGAGAGGTGGGGTGATGCATAAAACCAGAGTTTGATATAAGCACAGGTACCGTTCCAAAAACCAACTATGGAATAGACAAGACCTACACCTTCCTCAGTGAAAGGGACTCAAAACCACATATTTCCCGCAGAGGAATATATCTGACTAGTAAGAATCTTAAAACCTATGTATTGATATGTCTCTGTAAGGGAATCAAGTGTGTCTAGACTGACATAAACATGGCAGCGAGAATCAGCTCAAACCCACTATAAAAAGGAATTTCAAAAACAGAACAAAAAAACTGGGAAATTCTTTACAAATCCTTCAGGGTCTCTGATGAAACATGGAATGACCCTATCTACAACGACAGCTGGATGTGGCATAAGGCTGGACACTTAGGACTGAGAGAATTGGTGAGATTGGGTGAGCAAATGCAGACACTTTAAAGCAATAATGCATGGCACCCATTCCATGGGTCCCAACTCTCCAGGTTGAAGGGAATATTACTACAGTTATAACATGCATGGGAAACCTAGAGAACGGACACACTGTGTATACGAAAGGTTTCTAAAACTCAATGAATAGTCCCTCTCCTGGTGCTCCGGTTTGACTTTCCATCTGCTTTACTATCAACCTCCCAACTAGGAGAGACAGCCCCTTTAACCTCCTGGTTCGCACAGGTTGCCAATTTGGCAGAGGATGAAAGGGAAGAGGGAGAACCAATGAGAGAGTAGCTGTTAGGCATTTGGACGGGCACATATCACTGTAATTTCCCGGCAGGAAGAAAAATTAACCAAAGTCTCAGCCACCCACCGGGAACCAGTATAGGTCCTGAACCAAAATTTTGGACTTGCGGTCAGCTCACCAAAAACGAGTTGAAAAATGGAGCTCAGGGGCACAGCAATTCACAAACTGGCCGAGTAATAAAGGACAACTATCATCCAAAAATCTGTTGAGGAAAGGCAACGAGGCAGACTTGAAAGTGAGGCAGAATAGCAGGAAACAGATTTCAAGAGGTACGTTGGAATCGCCTTTAAAGCACAGGAAGAGGGGCACAAATTCGACAATGATGCACTTGGCCAAAAAGGGCGTATGCGTTTTCTCCTGAATATATTCAGGAGAAAATGCATACGCCCTTTTTGGCCAAGCAAGCAAGCGGGCAATGCAAATCTGCACTACAAAGAAGTATCACTTCCCACTGGTCAAAAGGGACATCCACAAAATGTGTAAAAACCAGAAAGGCAAGACAGGCCCTGGAGAAGAGGGAGCCTTGTTATGCTGATGGGCGGGATGTAAATTGCCAACTGCCTCTCTGGAGGAGTGCACTGTGTTCCCTAAAACAAGTAAAGAACAAAGCTAGAGAGCCAAGGGCACTTCCAGTCTAGGGAATATACCTCGGGAGAACTGAAAATCAATAAGACAGAGCCACCCCAAAATTTAGGGCTGCACTGCTTACAAGGACCTCAACTTGGATACACCTTAAGTATCCCAGGAAATATAAAAATGGTTCAAAAAATTGTGGTACTTACGTACGATGGAATATCCCTCAGCCATGAAATCAATGTCATAAGACCAGTAGCAGCAAAATGGGTGGATTCAGGTACGATGATTCTAAGTGAAATAAGTCACACAGAAAAAGAAACTTATCAAAAGATATCACTTATGAAGATCCTGTAAACATGGCTACACTTGAACTGAGTTAGGAAAGAGAACAGTGTCTCACATTTAGAAAACACTCTTATGCCTGCTTAAGGGGGAAGGAGAGGTGGGGTGATGCATAAAACCAGAGTTTGATATAAGCACAGGTACCATTCCAAAAACCAACTATGGAATAGACAAGACCTACACCTTCCTCAGTGAAAGGGACTCAAAACCCCATATTTCCCGCAGAGGAATATATCTGACTAGTAAGAATCTTAAAACCTACGTATTGATATGTCTCCGTAAGAGAATCAAGTGTGTCTAGACTGGCATAAACATGGCAGCGAGAATCAGCTCAAACCCACTCTAAAAAGGAATTTCAAAAACAAAACAAAAAAACTGGGAAATTCTTTACAATTCCTTCAGGGTCTCTGATGAAACTTGGAATGACCCTATCTACAACGACAGCGGGATGTGGCATAAGGAGGGACACTTGGGACTGAGACGATTTGTGAGATTGGGTGAGCAAATGCAGACCCTTTAAAGCACAAATGCCTGGCACCCATTCAATGGGTCCCAACTCTCCAGGTAGAAGGGAATATTACTACAGCTATAACATGTATGGGAAACCTAGAGAACGGACACACTGTGAATACAAAAGGTTTCTAAAACTCAACGAATAGTCCCTCTCCTGGTGCTCTGGTTTGACTTTCCATCTGCTTTACTATCAACCTCCCATCTTGGAGAGAAAGCCCCTTTAACCTCCTGGTTTGCACAGGTTGCCAATTTGGCAGAGGATGAAAGGGAAGAGGGAGAACCAATGAGAGAGTAGCTGTTAGGCATTTGGACGGGCACATATCACTCTAACTTCCCGGCAGGAAGAAGAATTAACCAACGTCTCAGCCTCCCACCGGGAACCAGTATAGGTCCTGAACCAAAATTTTGGACTTGCGGTCAGCTCACCAAAAACGATTTGAAAAATGGAGCTCAGGGGCCCATCAATTCACAAACTGGCCGAGTAATAAAGGACAACTATCGTCCAAAAATCTGTTGAGGGAAGGCAACGAGGCGGACTTGGAAGCGAGGCAGAATAGCAGGAAATAGATTTCAAGAGGTAACTTGGAATCGCCTTTAAAGCACAGGAAGAGTGGCACAACTTCGACAATGATGCACTTGCCCAAAAAGGGCGTATGCATTTTCTCCTGAATATATTCAGGAGAAAACGCATACACCCTTTTTGGCCAATCAAGCAAGGGGGCAATGCAAATCTGCACTACAAAGAAGTATCACTTCCCACCGGTCAAAAGGGACATCCACAAAATGTGTAAAAACCAGAAAGGCAAGACAGGCCCTGGAGAACAGGGAGCCTTGTTATGCTGATGGGCGGGATGTAAATTGCCAACTGCCTCTCTGGAGGAGTGCATTGTGTTTCCTAAAACAAGTAAACAACAGAGCTACAGAGCCAAGGGCACTTCCAGTCTAGGGAATATACCTTGGGAAAACTGAAAATCAATAAGACAGAGCCACCCCAAAATTTAGGGCTGCACTGCTTACAAGGACCTCAACTAGGGTACACCTTAAATATCCCAGGAAATATAAAAATCGTTCAAAAAATTGTGGTACTTACGTAGGATGGAATATCCCTCAGCCATGAAATCAATGTCATAAGACCAGTAGCAGCAAAATGGGTGGATTCAGGTACGATGATTCTAAGTGAAATAAGTCACACAGAAAAAGAAACTTATCATAGGATACCACTTATGAAGATCCTGTAAACATGGCTACACTTGAACTGAGTTAGGAAAGAGAACAGTGTTTCACATTTAGAAACACCCTTATGCCTGCTTAAGGGGGAAGGAGAGGTGGGGTGATGCATAAAACCAGAGTTTGATATAAGCACAGGTACCGTTCCAAAAACCAACTATGGAATAGACAAGTCCTACACCTTCCTCAGTGAAAGGGACTCAAAACTCCATATTTCCCGCAGAGGAATATATCGGACTAGTAAGAATCTTAAAACCTATGTATTGATATGTCTCCGTAAGGGAATCAAGTGTGTCTAGACAGGCTTAAACATGGCAGCGAGAATCAGCTCAAACCCCCTATAAAAAGGAATTTCAAAAACAAAACAAAAAAAACTGGGAAATTCTTTACAATTCCTTCAGGGTCTCTGATGAAACCTGGAATGACCCTATCTGCAACGACAGCTGGATGTGGCATATGGCTGGACACTTGGGACTGAGACGATTGGTGAGATTGGGTGAGCAAATGCAGACCCTTTAAAGCAATAATGCATGGCACCCATTCCATGGGTCCCAACTCTCCAGGTTGAAGGGAATATTACTACAGCTATAACATGTATGGGAAACCTAGACAACGGACACACTGTGAATACGAAAGGTTTCTAAAACTCAACGAATAGTCCGTCTCCTGGTGCTCTGGTTTGACTTTACACCTGCTTTACTATCATCCTCCCAACTTGGAGAGACAGCCCCTTTAACCTCCTGGTTCGCACAGGTTGCCAATTTGGCAGAGGATGAAAGGGAAGAGGGAGAACCAATGAGAGAGTAGATGTTAGGCATTTGAACGGGCACATATCACTGTAATTTCCCGGCAGGAAGAAGAATTAACCAAAGTCTAAGCCACCCACCGGAAACCAGCATAGGTCCTGAACCAAAATTTCGGACTTGCGGTCAGCTCACCAAAAACGAGTTGGAAATTGGAGCTCAGGGGCACAGCAATTCACAAACTGGCCGAGTAATAAAGGACAACTATCGTCCAAAAATCTGTTGAGGGAAGGCAACGAGGCGGACTTGAAAGCGAGGCAGAATAGCAGGAAACAGATATCAAGAGGTACGTTGGAATCACCTTTAAAGCACAGGAAGAGGGACACAACTTCGACAATGATACACTTGGCCAAAAAGGGCGTATGTGTTTTCTCCTGAATATAATCAGCAGAAAACGCATACACTCTTTTTGCCCAAGCAAGCAAGCGGGCAATGCAAATCTGCACTACAAAGAAGTATCACTTCCCACCGGTTAAAAGGGACATCCACAAAATGTGTAAAAACCAGAAAAGCAAGACAGGCCCTGGAGAACAGGGAGCCTTGTTATGCTGATGGGCGGGATGTAAATTGCCAACTGCCTCTCTGGAGGAGTGCATTGTGTTCCCTAAAACAAGTAAACAACAGAGCTACAGAGCCAAGGGCACTTCCAGTCTAGGGAATATACCTTGGGAAAACTGAAAATCAATAAGACACAGCCACCCCAAAATTTAGGGCTGCACTGCTTACAAGGACCTCAACTTGGGTACACCTTAAATATCCCAGGAAATATAAAAATGGTTCAAAAAATTGTGGTACTTACGTATGATGGGATATCCCTCAGCCATGAAATCAATGTCATAAGACCAGTAGCAGCAAAATGGGTGGATTCAGGTACGATGATTCTAAGTGAAATAAGTCACACAGAAACAGAAACTTATCATAAGATATCACTTATGAAGATCCTGTAAACATGGCTACACTTGAACTGAGTTAGGAAAGAGAACAGTGTCTCACATTTAGAAAACACTCTTATGCCTGCTTAAGGGGGAAGGAGAGGTGGGGTGATGTATAAAACCAGAGTTTGATATAAGCAGAGGTACCGTTCCAAAAACCAACTATGGAATAGACAAGACCTACACCTTCCTCAGTGAAAGGGACTCAAAACCCCATATTTCCCGCAGAGGAATATATCTGACAAGTAAAAATCTTAAAACCTATGTATTGATATGTCTCCGTAAGGGAATCAAGTGTGTCTAGACTGGCATAAACATGGCAGCGAGAATCAGCTCAAACCCACTCTAAAAAGGAATTTCAAAAACAAAACAAAAAAACTGGGAAATACTTTACAATTCCTTCAGCATCTCTGATGAAACCTGGAATGACCCTATCTACAATGACAGCTGGATGTGGCATAAGGAGGTACACTTGGGACTGAGACGATTGGTGAGATTGGGTGAGCAAATGCAGACCCTTTAAAGCCCAAATGCCTGGCACCCATTCCATGGGTCCCAACTCTCCAGGTTGAAGGGAATATTACTACAGTTATAACATGTACGGGAAACCTAAAGAACGGACACACTGTGAATACGAAAGGTTTCTAAAACTCAACGAATAGTCCCTATCCTGGTGCTCCGGTTTGACTTTCCATCTGCTTTACTATCAATCTCTCAACTTGGAGAGACAGCCCCTTTAACCTCCTGGTTCGCACAGGTTTCCAATTTGGCAGAGGATGAAAGGGAAGAGGGAGAACCAATGAGAGAGTAGCTGTTAGGCATTTGGACGGGCACATATCACTCTAACTTCCCGGCAGGAAGAAGAATTAACCAATGTCTCAACCCCCCACCGGGAACCAGCATAGGTCCTGAACCAAAATTTTGGACTTGCGGCCAGCTCACAAATAACGAGTTGAAAAATGGAGGTCACTGGCACAGCAATTCACAAACTGGCCGAGTAATAAAGGACAACTATCGTCCAAAAATCTGTTGAGGGAAGGCAACGAGGCGGACTTGAAAGCGAGGCAGACTAGCAGGAAACAGATTTCAAGAGGTACGTTGGAATCGCCTTTAAAGCACAGGAAGAGGGGCACAACTTCGACAATGATGCACTTGGCCAAAAAGGGCGTATGCGTTTTCTCCTGAATATATTCAGGAGAAAACGCATACGCCCTTTTTGGCCAAGCAAGCAAGCGGGCAATGCAATTCTGCACTACAAAGAAGTATCACTTCCCACCGGTCCAAAGGGACATCCACAAAATGTGTAAAAACCAGAAAGGCAAGACAGGCCCTAGAGAACAGGGAGCCTTGTTATGCTGATGGGCGGGATGTAAATTGCCAACTGCGTCTCTGGAGGAGTGCATTGTGTTCCCTAAAACAAGTAAACAACAGAGCTACAGAGCCAAGGGCACTTCCAGTCTAGGGAATATACCTTGGGAAAACTGAAAATCAAAAAGACACAGCCACCCCAAAATTTAGGGCTGCACTGCTTACAAGGACCTCAACTTGGGTACACCTTAAATATCCCAGGAAATATAAAAATGGTTCAAAAAATTGTGGTACTTACGTACGATGGAATATCCCTCAGCCATGAAATCAATGTCATAAGACCAGTAGCAGCAAAATGGGTGGATTCAGGTACGATGATTCTAAGTGAAATAAGTCACAGAGAAAAAGAAACTTATCATAAGATATCACTTATGAAGATCCTGTAAACATGGCTACACTTGAACTGAGTTAGGAAAGAGAACAGTGTCTCACATTTAGAAAACACTCTTATGCCTGCTTAAGGGGGAAGGAGAGGTGGGGTGATGCATAAAACCAGAGTTTGATATAAGCACAGGTACCGTTCCAAAAACCAACTATGGAATAGACAAGACCTACACCTTCCTCAGTGAAAGGGACTCAAAACCCCATATTTCCCGCAGAGGAATATATCTGACTAGTAAGAATCTTAAAACCTATGTATTGATATGTCTCCGTAAGGGAATCAAGTGTGTCTAGACTGGGATAAATATGGCAGCGAGAATCAGCTCAAACCCACTATAAAAAGGAATTTCAAAAATAAAACAAAAAAACTGGGAAATTCTTTACAATTCCTTCAGGGTCTCTGATGAAACCTGAAATGACCCTATCTACAATGACAGCTGGATGTGGCATAAGGCTGGACACTTGGGACTGAGAGGATTGGTGAGATTGGGTGAGCAAATGCAGACCCTTTAAAGCAATAATGCATGGCACACATTCCATGGGTCCCAACTCTCCAGGTTGAAGGGAATATTACTACAGATATAACATGTACGGGAATCCTAGAGAATGGACACACTGTGAATACGAAAGGTTTCTAAAACTCAACGAATAGTCCCTCTCCTGGTGCTCCGGTTTGACTTTCCATCTGCTTTATTATCAACCTCCCAACTTGGAGAGACAGCCCCTTTAACCTCCTGGTTCGCACAGGTTGCCAATTTGGCAGGGGATGAAAGGGAAGATGGAGATCCAATGAGAGAGTAGCTGTTAGGCATTTGGACGGGCACATATCTCTGTAATTTCCCGGCAGGAAGAAGAATTAACCAAAGTCTCAGCCACCCACCGGGAATCAGTATAGATCCTGAACCAAAATTTTGGACTTGCGGTCAGCTCACCAAAAACGAGTTGAAAAATGGAGCTCAGGGGCACAGCAATTCACAAACTGGCCGAGTAATAAAGGACAACTATCGTCCAAAAATCTGTTGAGGGAAGGCAACGAGGCGGAGTTGAAAGCGAGGCAGAATAGCAGGAAACAGATTTCAAGAGGTACGTTGGAATTGCCTTTAAAGCACAGGAAGAGGGGCACAACTTCGAAAATGATGCCCTTGTCCAAAAAGGGCGTATGCGTTTTCTCCTGAATATATTCAGGAGAAAACGCATACGCCCTTTTTGGCCAAGCAAGCAAGTGGGCAATGCAAATCTGCACTACAAAGAGGTATCACTTCCCACGGGTCAAAAGGGACATCCACAAAATGTGTAAAAACCAGAAAGGCAAGACAGGCCCTGGAGAACAGGGAGCCTTGTTATGCTGATGGGAGGGATGTAAATTGCCAACTGCCTCTCTGGAGGAATGCATTGTGTTCCCTAAAACAAGTAAAGAACAGAGCTACAGAGCCAAGGGCACTTCCAGTCTAGGGAATATACCTTGGGAAAATTGAAAATCAATAATACAGAGCCATCACAAAATTACGGCTGCACTGCTTACAAAGACCTCAACTTGGATACACCTTAAGTATCCCAGGAAATATAAAAATCGTTCAAAAAATTGTGGTACTTACGTACGATGGAATATCCCTCAGCCATGAAATCAATGTCATAAGACCAGTAGCAGCAAAATGGGTGGATTCAGGTACGATGATTCTAAGTGAAATAAATCACACAGAAAAAGAAACGTATCATAAGTTATCACTTATGAAGATCCTATAAACATGGCTTCACTTGAACTGAGTTAGGAAAGAGAACAGTGTCTCATATTTAGAAAACACTCTTATGCCTGCTTAAGGGGGAAAGAGAGGTGGGTTGATGCATAAAACCAGATTTTGATATAAGGACAAGTACCGTTCCAAAAACCAACTATGGAATAGACAAACCTACACCTTCCTCAGTGAAAGGGACTCAAAACCCCATATTTCCCACAGAGGAATATCTCTGACTAGTAAGAATCTTAAAACCTATGTATTGATATGTCTCCGTAAGGGAAACAAGTGTGTCTAGACTGGCATAAACATGGCAGCGAGAATCAGCTCAAACCCACTATAAAAAGGAATTTCAAAAACAAAACAAAAAAACTGGGAAATTCTTTACAATTCCTTCAGGGTCCCTGATGAAACCTGGAATGACCTTATCTAAAACGACAGCTGGATGTGGCATAAGGAGGGACACTTGGGACTGAGACGATTGGTGAGATTGGGTGGGCAAATGCAGACCCTTTAAATCACAAATGCCTGGCACCCATTCCATGGGCCCCAACTCTCCAGGTTGAAGGGAATATTACTACAGCTATAACATGTACGGGAAACCTAGAGAATGGACACACAGTGAATACGAAAGATTTCTAAAACTCAACGAATAGTCCCTCTCCTGGTGCTCCGGTTTGACTTTTCATCTGCTTTACTATCAACCTCCCATCTTGGAGATACAGCCCCTTTAACCTCCTGGTTCACACACGTTGCCAATTTGGCAGAGGATGAAAGGGAAGAGGGAGAACCAATGAGAGAGTAGCTGTTAGGCATTTGGACGGGCACATATCACTGTAATTTCCCGGCAGGAAGAAGAATTAACCAAAGTCTCAGCCACCCACCGGGAACCAGTATAGGTCCTGAACCAAAATTTTGGACTTGCGGTCAGCTCACCAAAAACGAGTTGAAAAATGGAGCTCAGGGGCACAGCAATTCACAAACTGGCCGAGTAATAAAGGACAACTATCATCCAAAAATCTATTGAGGGAAGGCAACGAGGCGGACTTGAAAGCGAGGCAGAATAGCAGGAAACAGATTTCAAGAGGTACGTTGGAATCACCTTTAAAGCACAGGAAGAGGGGTACAACTTCGACAATGATGCACTTGGCCAAAAAGGGCGTATGCGTTTTCTCCTGAATATATTCAGGAGAACAGGGTGTCTTGTTATGCTGATGGGCGGGATGTAAATTGCCAACTGCCTCTCTGGAGGAGTGCATTGTGTTCCCTAAAACAAGTAAACAACAGAGCTACAGAGCCAAGGGCACTTCCAGTCTAGGGAATATACCTTGGGAAAACTGAAAATCAAAAAGACACAGCCACCACAAAATTTAGGGCTGCACTGCTTACAAGGACCTCAACTTGGGTACACCTTAAATATCCCAGGAAATATAAAAATGGTTCAAAAAATTGTGGTACTTACGTACGATGGAATATCCCTCAGCCATGAAATCAATGTCATAAGACCAGTAGCAGCAAAATGGGTGGATTCAGGTACGATGATTCTAAGTGAAATAAGTCACAGAGAAAAAGAAACTTATCATAAGATATCACTTATGAAGATCCTGTAAACATGGCTACACTTGAACTGAGTTAGGAAAGAGAACAGTGTCTCACATTTAGAAAACACTCTTATGCCTGCTTAAGGGGGAAGGAGAGGTGGGGTGATGCATAAAACCAGAGTTTGATATAAGCACAGGTACCGTTCCAAAAACCAACTATGGAATAGACAAGACCTACACCTTCCTCAGTGAAAGGGACTCAAAACCCCATATTTCCCGCAGAGGAATATATCTGACTAGTAAGAATCTTAAAACGTATGTATTGATATGTCTCCGTAAGGGAATCAAGTGTGTCTAGACTGGGATAAATATGGCAGTGAGAATCAGCTCAAACCCACTATAAAAAGGAATTTCAAAAATAAAACAAAAAAACTGGGAAATTCTTTACAATTCCTTCAGGGTCTCTGATGAAACCTGAAATGACCCTATCTACAATGACAGCTGGATGTGGCATAAGGCTGGACACTTGGGACTGAGAGGATTGGTGAGATTGGGTGAGCAAATGCAGACCCTTTAAAGCAATAATGCATGGCACACATTCCATGGGTCCCAACTCTCCAGGTTGAAGGGAATATTACTACAGATATAACATGTACGGGAATCCTAGAGAACGGACACACTGTGAATACGAAAGGTTTCTAAAACTCAACGAATAGTCCCTCTCCTGGTGCTCTGGTTTGACTTTCCATCTGCTTTATTATCAACCTCCCAACTTGGAGAGACAGCCCCTTTAACCTCCTGGTTCGCACAGGTTGCCAATTTGGCAGAGGATGAAAGGGAAGAGGGAGATCCAATGAGAGAGTAGCTGTTAGGCATTTGGACGGGCACATATCACTGTAATTTGCCGGCAGGAAGAAGAATTAACCAAAGTCTCAGCCACCCACCGGGAATCAGTATAGATCCTGAACCAAAATTTTGGACTTGCGGTCAGCTCACCAAAAACGAGTTGAAAAATGGAGCTCAGGGGCACAGCAATTCACAAACTGGCCGAGTAATAAAGGACAACTATCGTCCAAAAATCTGTTGAGGGAAGGCAGCGAGGCGGACTTGAAAGCGTGGCAGAATAGCAGGAAACAGATTTCAAGAGGTACGTTGGAATCGCCTTTAAAGCACAGGAAGAGTGGCACAACTTCGACAATGATGCACTTGGCCAAAAAGGGCGTTTGCGTTTTCTCCTGAATATATTCAGGAGAAAACGCATACGCCCTTTTTGGCCAAGCAAGCAAGCTGGCAATGCAAATCTGCACTACAAAGAAGTATCACTTCCCACTGGTCAAAAGGGACATCCACAAAATGTGTAAAAACCAGAAAGGCAAGACAGGCCCTGGAGAACAGGGTGCCTTGTTATGCTGATGGGCGGGATGTAAATTGCCAACTGCCTCTCTGGAGGAGTGCATTGTGTTCCCTAAAACAAGTAAACAACAGAGCTACAGAGCCAAGGGCACTTCCAGTCTAGGGAATATACCTTGGGAAACCTGAAAATCAAAAAGACACAGCCACCCCAAAATTTAGGGCTGCACTGCTTACAAGGACCTCAACTTGGGTACACCTTAAATATCCCAGGAAATATAAAAATGGTTCAAAAAATTGTGGTACTTACGTACGATGGAATATCCCTCAGCCATGAAATCAATGTCATAAGACCAGTAGCAGCAAAATGGGTGGATTCAGGTACGATGATTCTAAGTAAAATAAGTCACACAGAAAAAGAAACTTATCATAAGATATCACTTATGAAGATCCTGTAAACATGGCTACACTTGAACTGAGTTAGGAAAGAGAACAGTGTCTCACATTTAGAAAACACTCTTATGCCTGCTTAAGGGGGAAGGAGAGGTGGGGTGATGCATAAAACCAGAGTTTGATATAAGCACAGGTACCGTTCCAAAAACCAACTATGGAATAGACAAGACCTACACCTTCCTCAGTGAAAGGGACTCAAAACCCCATATTTCCCGCAGAGGAATATATCTGACTAGTAAGAATCTTAAAACCTATGTATTGATATGTCTCCGTAAGGGAATCAAGTGTGTCTAGACTGGGATAAATATGGCAGCGAGAATCAGCTCAAACCCACTATAAAAAGGAATTTCAAAAATAAAACAAAAAAACTGGGAAATTCTTTACAATTCCTTCAGGGTCTCTGATGAAACCTGAAATGACCCTATCTACAATGACAGCTGGATGTGGCATAAGGCTGGACACTTGGGACTGAGAGGATTGGTGAGATTGGGTGAGCAAATGCAGACCCTTTAAAGCAATAATGCATGGCACACATTCCATGGGTCCCAACTCTCCAGGTTGAAGGGAATATTACTACAGATATAACATGTACGGGAATCCTAGAGAACGGACACACTGTGAATACGAAAGGTTTCTAAAACTCAACGAATAGTCCCTCTCCTGGTGCTCCGGTTTGACTTTCCATCTGCTTTATTATCAACCTCCCAACTTGGAGAGACAGCCCCTTTAACCTCCTGGTTCGCACAGGTTGCCAATTTGGCAGAGGATGAAAGGGAAGAGGGAGAACCAATGAGAGAGTAGCTGTTAGGCATTTGGACGGGCACATATCACTGTAATTTCCCGGCAGGAAGAAGAATTAACCAAAGTCTCAGCCACCCACCGGGAATCAGTATAGATCCGGAACCAAAATTTTGGACTTGCGGTCAGCTCACAAAAAACGAGTTAAAAAATGGAGCTCAGGGGCACAGCAATTCACAAACTGGCCGAGTAATAAAGGACAACTATCATCCAAAAATCTGTTGAGGGAAGGCAACGAGGCGGACTTGAAAGCGAGGCAGAATAGCAGGAAACAGATTTCAAGAGGTACGTTGGAATCGCCTTTAAAGCACAGGAAGAGGGGCACAACTTCGACAATGATGCACTTGGCCAAAAAGGGCGTATGCGTTTTCTCCTGAATATATTCAGGAGAAAACGCATACGCCCTTTTTGGCCAAGCAAGCAAGCGGGCAATGCAAATCTGCACTACAAAGAAGTATCACTTCCCACCGGTCCAAAGGGACATCCACAAAATGTGTAAAAACCAGAAAGGCAAGACAGGCCCTGGAGAACAGGGAGCCTTGTTATGCTGATGGGCGGGATGTAAATTGCCAACTGCCTCTCTGGAGGAGTGCATTGTGTTCCCTAAAACAAGTAAACAACAGAGCTACAGAGCCAAGGGCACTTCCAGTCTAGGGAATATACCTTGGGAAAACTGAAAATCAAAAAGACACAGCCACCCCAAAATTTAGGGCTGCACTGCTTACAAGGACCTCAACTTGGGTACACCTTAAATATCCCAGGAAATATAAAAATGGTTCCAAAAATTTTGGTACTTACATACGATGGAATATCCCTCAGCCATGAAATCAATGTCATAAGACCAGTAGCAGCAAAATGGGTGGATTCAGGTACGATGATTCTAAGTGAAATAAGTCACACAGAAAAAGAAACTTATCATAAGATATCACTTATGAAGATCCTGTAAACATGGCTACACTTGATCTGAGTTAGGAAAGAGAACAGTGTCTCACATTTAGAAAACACTCTTATGCCTGCTTAAGGGGGAAGGAGAGGTGGGGTGATGCATAAAACCAGAGTTTGATATAAGCAGAGGTACCGTTCCAAAAACCAACTATGGAATAGGCAAGACCTACACCTTCCTCAGTGAAAGGGACTCAAAACCCCATATTTCCCGCAAAGGAGTATATCTGACTAGTAAGAATCTTAAAACCTATGTATTGATATGTCTCCATAAGGGAATCAAGTGTGTCTAGACAGGGATAAATATGGCAGCGAGAATCAGATCAAACCCACTATAAAAAGGAATTTCAAAAATAAAACAAAAAAACTGGGAAATTCTTTACAATTCCTTCAGGGTCTCTGATGAAACCTGAAATGACCCTATCTACAATGACAGCTGGATTTGGCATAAGGCTGGACACTTGGGACTGAGAGGATTGGTGAGATTGGGTGAGCAAATGCAGACCCTTTAAAGCAATAATGCATGGCACACATTCCATGGGTCCCAACTCTCCAGGTTGAAGGGAATATTACTACAGATATAACATGTACGGGAATCCTAGAGAACGGACACACTGTGAATACGAAAGGTTTCTAAAACTCAACGAATAGTCCCTCTCCTGGTGCTCCGGTTTGACTTTCCATCTGCTTTATTATCAACCTCCCAACTTGGAGAGACAGCCCCTTTAACCTCCTGGTTCGCACAGGTTGCCAATATGGCAGAGGATGAAAGGGAAGAGGGAGAACCAATGAGAGAGTAGCTGTTAGGCATTTGGACGGGCACATATCACTGTAATTTCCCGGCAGGAAGAAGAATTAACCAAAGTCTCAGCCACCCACCGGGAATCAGTATAGATCCTGAACCAAAATTTTGGACTTGCGGTCAGCTCACCAAAAACGAGTTGAAAAATGGAGCTCAGGGGCACAGCAATTCACAAACTGGCCGAGTAATAAAGGACAACTATCGTCCAAAAATCTGTTGAGGGAAGGCAACGAGGCGGACTTGAAAGCGAGGCAGAATAGCAGGAAACAGATTTCAAGAGGTACGTTGGAATCGCCTTTAAAGCACAGGAAGAGGGGCACAACTTCGACAATGATGCACTTGGCCAAAAAGGGCGTATGCGTTTTCTCCTGAATATATTCAGGAGAAAACGCATACGCCCTTTTTGGCCAAGCAAGCAAGCGGGCAATGCAAATCTGCACTACAAAGAAGTATCACTTCCCACCGGTCAAAAGGGACATCCACAAAATGTGTAAAAACCAGAAAGGCAAGACTGGTCCTGGAGAACAGGGAGCCTTGTTATGCTGATGGACGGGATGTAAATTGCCAACTGCCTCTCTGGAGGAGTGCATTTTGTTCCCTAAAACAAGTAAACAACAGAGCTACAGAGCCAAGGGCACTTCCAGTCTAGGGAATATACCTGGGAAAAACTGAAAATCAATAAGACAGAGCCACCCCAAAATTTTGGGCTGCACTGCTTACAAGGACCTCAACTTGGGTACACCTTAAATATCCCAGGAAATATAAAAATGGTTCAAAAATTGTGGTACTTATGTACGATGGAATATCCCTGAGCCATGAAATCAATGTCATAACACCAGTAGCAGCAAAATGGGTGGATTCAGGTACGATGATTCTAAGTGAAATAAGTCACAGAGAAAAAGAAACTTATCATAAGTTATCACTTATGAAGATCCTGTAAACATGGCTACACTTGAACTGAGTTAGGAAAGAGAACAGTGCCTCACATTTAGAAAACACTCTTATGCCTGCTTAAGGGGGAAGGAGAGGTGGGGTGATGCATAAAACCAGAGTTTGATATAAGCACAGGTACCGTTCCAAAAACCAACTATGGAATAGACAAGACCTACACCTTCCTCAGTGAAAGGGACTCAAAACCCCATATTTCCCACAGAGGAATATATCTGACTAGTAAGAATCTTAAAACCTATGTATTGATATGTCTTCGTAAGGGAATCAAGTGTGTGTAGAATGGCATAAACATGGCAGCGAGAATCAGCTCAAACCCACTATATAAAGAATTTCAAAAACAAAACAAAAAAACTGGGAAATTCTTTACAATTCCTTCAGGGTCTCTGATGAAACCTGGAATGACCCTATCTACAACGACAGCTGGATGTGGCATAAGGCTGGACACTTTGGACTGAGAGGATTGGTGAGATTGGGTGAACAAATGCAGACCATTTAAAGCAATAATGCATGGCACACATTCCATGGGTCCCAACTCTCCAGGTTGAAGGGAATATTACTACAGTTATAACATGTACGGGAAACCTAGAGAACGGACACACTGTGAATACGAAAGGTTTCTAAAACTCAACGAATAGTCCCTCTCCTGGTGCTCCGGTTTGACTTTCCATCTGCTTTACTATCAACCTCCCAACTTGGAGAGACAGCCCCTTTAACCTCCTGGTTCGCACAGGTTGCCAATTTGGCAGAGGATGAAAGAGAAGAGGGAGAACCAATGAGAGAGTAGCTGTTAGGCATTTGGACGGGCACATATCACTGTAATTTCCCAGCAGGAAGAAGAATTAACCAAAGTCTCAGCCCCCCACCAGGAACCAGTATAGGTCCTGAACCAAAATTTTGGACTTGCGATCAGCTCACCTAAAACGAGTTGAAAAATGGAGCTCAGGGGCACAGCAATTCACAAACTGGTCGAGTAATAAAGGACAACTATCGTCCAAATATCTGTTGAGGGAAGGCCACGAGGCGGACTTGAAAGAGAGGCAGAATAGCAGGAAACAGATTTCAAGAGGTACGTTGGAATCGCCTTTAAAGCACAGGAAGAGGGGCACAACTTCGACAATGATGCACTTGGTCAAAAAGGGCGTATGCGTTTTCTCCTGAATATATTCAGGAGAAAACGCAAACACCCTTTTTGGCCAAGCAAGCAAGCGGGCAATGCAAATCTGCACTACAAAGAAGTATCACTTCCCACCGGTCAAAAGGGACATCCACAAAATGTGTAAAAACCAGAAAGGCAAGACAGGCCCTGGAGAACAGGGAGCCTTGTTATGCTGATGGGCGGGATGTAAATTGCCAACTGCCTCTCTGGAGGAGAGCATTGTGTTCCCTAAAACAAGTAAACAACAGAGCTACAGCGCCAAGGGCACTTCCAGTCTAGGGAATATACCTTGGGAAAACTGAAAATCAAAAAGACACAGCCACCCCAAAATTTAGGGCTGCACTGCTTACAAGGACCTCAACTTGGGTACACCTTAAATATCCCAGGAAATATAAAAATGGTTCAAAAAATTGTGGTACTTACGTACGATGGAATATCCCTCAGCCATGAAATCAATGTCATAGGACCAGTAGCAGCAAAATGGGTGGATTCAGGTACGATGATTCTAAGTGAAATAAGTCACACAGAAAAAGAAACTTATCATAAGATATCACTTATGAAGATCCTGTAAACATGGCTACACTTGAACTGAGTTAGGAAAGAGAACAGTGTCTCACATTTAGAAAACACTCTTATGCCTGCTTAAGGGGGAAGGAGAGGTGGGGTGATGCATAAAACCAGAGTTTGATATAAGCAGAGGTACCGTTCCAAAAACCAACTATGGAATAGGCAAGACCTACACCTTCCTCAGTGAAAGGGACTCAAAACCCCATATTTCCCGCAAAGGAGTATATCTGACTAGTAAGAATCTTAAAACCTATGTATTGATATGTCTCCGTAAGGGAATCAAGTGTGTCTAGAATGGCATAAATTTGGCAGCGAGAATCAGCTCAAACCCACTATAAAAAGGAATTTCAAAAATAAAACAAAAAAACTGGGAAATTCTTTACAATTCCTTCAGGTTCTCTGATGAAACCTGAAATGACCCTATCTACAATGACAGCTGGATGTGGCATAAGGCTGGACACTTGGGACTGAGAGGATTGGTGAGATTGGGTGAGCAAATGCAGACCCTTTAAAGCAATAATGCATGGCACACATTCCATGGGTCCCAACTCTCCAGGTTGAAGGGAATATTACTACAGATATAACATGTACGGGAATCCTAGAGAACGGACACACTGTGAATACGAAAGGTTTCTAAAACTCAACGAATAGTCCCTCTCCTGGTGCTCCGGTTTGACTTTCCATCTGCTTTATTATCAACCTCCCAACTTGGAGAGACAGCCCCTTTAACCTCCTGGTTCGCACAGGTTGCCAATTTGGCAGAGGATGAAAGGGAAGAGGGAGAACCAATGAGAGAGTAGCTGTTAGGCATTTGGACGGGCACATATCACTGTAATTTGCCGGCAGGAAGAAGAATTAACCAAAGTCTCAGCCACCCACCGGGAATCAGTATAGATCCTGAACCAAAATTTTGGACTTGCGGTCAGCTCACCAAAAACGAGTTGAAAAATGGAGCTCAGGGGCACAGCAATTCACAAACTGGCCGAGTAATAAAGGACAACTATCGTCCAAAAATCTGTTGAGGGAAGGCAATGAGGCGGACTTGAAAGCGAGGCAGAATAGCAGGAAACAGATTTCAAGAGGTACGTTGGAGTCGCCTTTAAAGCACAGGAAGAGGGGCACAACTTCGACAATGATACACTTGGCCAAAAAGGGCGTATGCGTTTTCTCCTGAATATATTCAGGAGAAAACGCATACGCCCTTTTTGGCCAAGCAAGCAAGCGGGCAATGCAAATCTGCACTACAAAGAAGTATCACTTCCCACCGGTCAAAAGGGACATCCACAAAATGTGTAAAAACCAGAAAGGCAAGACAGGCCCTGGAGAACAGGGAGCCTTGTTATGCTGATGGGCGGGATGTAAATTGCCAACTGCCTCTCTGGAGGAGTGCATTGTGTTCCCTAAAACAAGAAAACAACAGAGCTACAGAGCCAAGGGCACTTCCAGTGTAGGGAATATACCTTGGGAAAACTGAAAATCAAAAAGACACAGCCACCCCAAAATTTAGGGCTGCACTGCTTACAAGGACCTCAACTTGGGTACACCTTAAATATCCCAGGAAATATAAAAATGGTTCAAAAAATTGTGGTACTTATGTACGATGGAATATCCCTCAGCCATGAAATCAATGTCATAAGACCAGTAGCAGCAAAATGGGTGGATTCAGGTACGATGATTCTAAGTGAAATAAGTCACACAGAAAAAGAAACTTATCATAAGATATCACTTATGAAGATCCTGTAAACATGGCTACACTTGAACTGAGTTAGGAAAGAGAACAGTGTCTCACATTTAGAAAACACTCTTATGCCTGCTTAAGGGGGAAGGAGAGGTGGGGTGATGCATAAAACCAGAGTTTGATATAAGCAGAGGTACCGTTCCAAAAACCAACTATGGAATAGGCAAGAACTACACCTTCCTCAGTGAAAGGGACTCAAAACCCCATATTTCCCGCAAAGGAGTATATCTGACTAGTAAGAATCTTAAAACCTATGTATTGATATGTCTCCGTAAGGGAACCAAGTGTGTCTAGACTGGCATAAACATGGCAGCGAGAATCAGCTCAAACCCACTATAAAAAGGAATTTCAAAAACAAAACAAAAAACTGGGAAATTCTTTACAATTCATTCAGAGTCTCTGATGAAACCTGGACTGACCCTATCTACAACGACAGCTGGATGTGGCATAAGGCGGGACACTTGGACTGAGAGGATTGGTGAGATTGGGTGAACAAATGCAGAACCTTTAAAGCATTAATGCATGGCACCCATTCCATGGGTCCCAACTCTCCAGGTTGAAGGGAATATTACTACAGTTATAACATGTACGGGAAACCTAGAGAACGGACACACTGTGAATACGAAAGGTTTCTAAAACTCAACGAATAGTCCCTCTCCTGGTGCTCCGGTTTGACTTTCCACCTGCTTTACTATCAACCTCCCAACTTGGAGAGACAGCCCCTTTAACCTCCTGGTTCGCACAGGTTGCCAATTTGGCAGAGGATGAAAGGGAAGAGGGAGAACCAATGAGAGAGTAGCTGTTACGCATTTGGACGGGCACATATCACTGTAATTTCCCGGCAGGAAGAAGAATTAACCAAAGTCTCAGCCACCCACCGGGAATCAGTATAGATCCTGAACCAAAATTTTGAACTTGCGGTCAGCTCACCAAAAACGAGTTGAAAAATGGAGCTCAGGGGCACAGCAATTCACAAACTGGCCGAGTAATAAAGGACAACTATCGTCCAAAAATCTGTTGAGGGAAGGCAAAGAGGCGGACTTGAAAGCGAGGCAGAATAGCAGGAAACAGATTTCAAGAGGTACGTTGGAATCGCCTTTAAAGCACAGGAAGAGGGGCACAACTTCGACAATGATGCACTTGGCCAAAAAGGGCGTATGCGTTTTCTCCTGAATATATTCAGGAGAAAACGCATACGCCCTTTTTGGCCAAACAAGCAAGCGGGCAATGCAAATCTCCACTACAAAGAAGTATCACTTCCCACCGGTCAAAAGGGACATCCACAAAATGTGTAAAACCCAGAAAGGCAAGACTGGTCCTGGAGAACAGGGAGCCTTGTTATGCTGATGGACGGGATGTAAATTGCCAACTGCCTCTCTGGAGGAGTGCATTGTGTTCCCTAAAACAAGTAAACAACAGAGCTACAGAGCCAAGGGCACTTCCAGTCTAATGAATATACCTGGGAAAAACTGAAAATCAATAAGACAGAGCCACCCCAAAATTTTGGGCTGCACTGCTTACAAGGACCTCAACTTGGGTACACCTTAAATATCCCAGGAAATATAAAAATGGTTCAAAAAATTGTGGTACTTACGTACGATGGAATATCCCTCAGCCATGAAATCAATGTCATAGGACCAGTAGCAGCAAAATGGGTGGATTCAGGTACGATGATTCTAAGTGAAATAAGTCACAGAGAAAAAGAAACTTATCATAAGTTATCACTTATGAAGATCCTGTAAACATGGCTACACTTGAACTGAGTTAGGAAAGAGAACAGTGTCTCACATTTAGAAAACACTCTTATGCCTGCTTAAGGGGGAAGGAGAGGTGGGGTGATGCATAAAACCAGAGTTTGATATAAGCACAGGTACCGTTCCAAAAACCAACTATGGAATAGACAAGACCTACACCTTCCTCAGTGAAAGGGACTCAAAACCCCATATTTCCCGCAGAGGAATATATCTGACTAGTAAGAATCTTAAAACCTATGTATTGATATGTCTCCGTAAGGGAATCAAGTGTGTCTAGACTGGGATAAATATGGCAGCGAGAATCAGCTCAAACCCACTATAAAAAGGAATTTCAAAAATAAAACAAAAAAACTGGGAAATTCTTTACAATTCCTTCAGGGTCTCTGATGAAACCTGAAATGACCCTATCTACAATGACAGCTGGATGTGGCATAAGGCTGGACACTTGGGACTGAGAGGATTGGTGAGACTGGGTGAGAAAATGCAGACCCTTTAAAGCAATAATGCATGGCACACATTCCATGGGTCCCAACTCTCCAGGTTGAAGGGAATATTACTACAGATATAACATGTACGGGAATCCTAGAGAACGGACACACTGTGAATACGAAAGGTTTCTAAAACTCAACGAATAGTCCCTCTCCTGGTGCTCCGGTTTGACTTTCCATCTGCTTTATTATCAACCTCCCAACTTGGAGAGACAGCCCCTTTAACCTCCTGGTTCGCACAGGTTGCCAATTTGGCAGAGGATGAAAGGGAAGAGGGAGAACCAATGAGAGAGTAGCTGTTAGGCATTTGGACGGGCACATATCACTGTAATTTCCCGGCAGGAAGAAGAATTAACCAAAGTCTCAGCCACCCACCGGGAATCAGTATAGATCCTGAACCAAAATTTTGGACTTGCGGTCAGCTCACCAAAAACGAGTTGAAAAATGGAGCTCAGGGGCACAGCAATTCACAAACTGGCCGAGTAATAAAGGACAACTATCGTCCAAAAATCTGTTGAGGGAAGGCAATGAGGCGGACTTGAAAGCGAGGCAGAATAGCAGGAAACAGATTTCAAGAGGTACGTTGGAGTCGCCTTTAAAGCACAGTAAGAGGGGCACAACTTCGACAATGATACACTTGGCCAAAAAGGGCGTATGCGTTTTCTCCTGAATATATTCAGGAGAAAACGCATACGCCCTTTTTGGCCAAGCAAGCAAGCGGGCAATGCAAATCTGCACTACAAAGAAGTATCACTTCCCACCGGTCAAAAGGGACATCCACAAAATGTGTAAAAACCAGAAAGGCAAGACAGGCCCTGGAGAACAGGGAGCCTTGTTATGCTGATGGGCGGGATGTAAATTGCCAACTGCCTCTCTGGAGGAGTGCATTGTGTTCCCTAAAACAAGTAAACAACAGAGCTACAGAGCCAAGGGCACTTCCAGTCTAGGGAATATACCTTGGGAAAACTGAAAATCAAAAAGACACAGCCACCCCAAAATTTAGGGCTGCACTGCTTACAAGGACCTCAACTTGGGTACACCTTAAATATCCCAGGAAATATAAAAATGGTTCAAAAAATTGTGGTACTTATGTACGATGGAATATACCTCAGCCATGAAATCAATGCCATAAGACCAGTAGCAGCAAAATGGGTGGATTCAGGTACGATGATTCTAAGTGAAATAAGTCACACAGAAAAAGAAACTTATCATAAGATATCACTTATGAAGATCCTGTAAACATGGCTACACTTGAACTGAGTTAGGAAAGAGAACAGTGTCTCACATTTAGAAAACACTCTTATGCCTGCTTAAGGGGGAAGGAGAGGTGGGGTGATGCATAAAACCAGAGTTTGATATAAGCACAGGTACCGTTCCAAAAACCAACTATGGAATAGACAAGACCTACACCTTCCTCAGTGAAAGGGACTCAAAACCCCATATTTCCCGCAGAGGAATATATCTGACTAGTAAGAATCTTAAAACCTATGTATTGATATGTCTCCGTAAGGGAATCAAGTGTGTCTAGACTGGGATAAATATGGCAGCGAGAATCAGCTCAAACCCACTATAAAAAGGAATTTCAAAAATAAAACAAAAAAACTGGGAAATTCTTTACAATTCCTTCAGGGTCTCTGATGAAACCTGAAATGACCCTATCTACAATGACAGCTGTATGTGGCATAAGGCTGGACAGTTGGGACTGAGAGGATTGGTGAGATTGGGTGAGCAAATGCAGACCCTTTAAAGCAATAATGCATGGCACACATTCCATGGGTCCCAACTCTCCAGGTTGAAGGGAATATTACTACAGATATAACATGTACGGGAATCCTAGAGAACGGACACACTGTGAATACGAAAGGTTTCTAAAACTCAACGAATAGTCCCTCTCCTGGTGCTCCGGTTTGACTTTCCATCTGCTTTATTATCAACCTCCCAACTTGGAGAGACAGCCCCTTTAACCTCCTGGTTCGCACAGGTTGCCAATATGGCAGAGGATGAAAGGGAAGAGGGAGAACCAATGAGAGAGTAGCTGTTAGGCATTTGGACGGGCACATATCACTGTAATTTCCCAGCAGGAAGAAGAATTAACCAAAGTCTCAGCCACCCACCGGGAATCAGTATAGATCCTGAACCAAAATTTTGAACTTGCGGTCAGCTCACCAAAAACGAGTTGAAAAATGGCGCTCAGGGGCACAGCAATTCACAAACTGGCCAAGTAATAAAGGACAACTATCGTCCAAAAATCTGTTGAGGGAAGGCAACGAGGCGGACTTAAAAGCGAGGCAGAATAGCAGGAAACAGATTTCAAGAGGTACGTTGGAATCGCCTTTAAAGCACAGGAAGAGGGGCACAACTTCGACAATGATGCACTTGGCCAAAAAGGGCGTATGCGTTTTCTCCTGAATATATTGAGGAGAAAATGCATACGCCCTTTTTGGCCAAGCAAGCAAGTGGGCAATGCAAATCTGCACTACAAAGAAGTATCACTTCCCACCGGTCAAAAGGGACATCCACAAAATGTGTAAAAACCAGAAAGGCAAGACTGGTCCTGGAGAACAGGGAGCCTTGTTATGCTGATGGACGGGATGTAAATTGCCAACTGCCTCTCTGGAGGAGTGCATTGTGTTCCCTAAAACAAGTAAACAACAGAGCTACAGAGCCAAGGGCACTTCCAGTCTAGGGAATATACCTGGGAAAAACTGAAAATCAATAAGACAGAGCCACCCCAAAATTTAGGGCTGCACTGCTTACAAGGACCTCAACTTGGGTACACCTTAAATATCCCAGGAAATATAAAATTGGTTCAAAAAATTGTGGTACATACGTACGATGGAATATCCCTCAGCCATGAAATCAATGTCATAAGACCAGTAGCAACAAAATGGGTGGATTCAGGTACGATGATTCTAAGTGAAATAAGTCACAGAGAAAAAGAAACTTTTCATAAGTTATCACTTATGAAGATCCTGTAAACATGGCTACACTTGAACTGAGTTAGGAAAGAGAACAGTGTCTCACATTTAGAAAACACTCTTATGCCTGCTTAAGGGGGAAGGAGAGGTGGGGTGATGCATAAAACCAGAGTTTGATATAAGCACAGGTACCGTTCCAAAAACCAACTATGGAATAGACAAGACCTACACCTTCCTCAGTGAAAGGGACTCAAAACCCCATATTTCCCGCAGAGGAATATATCTGACTAGTAAGAATCTTAAAACCTATGTATTGATATGTCTCCGTAAGGGAATCAAGTGTGTCTAGACTGGCATAAACATGGCAGCGAGAATCAGCTCAAACCCACTATAAAAAGGAATTTCAAAAACAAAACAAAAAAAACTGGGAAATTCTTTACAATTCCTTCAGGGTCTCTGATGAAACCTGAAATGACCCTATCTACAATGACAGCTGTATGTGGCATAAGGCTGGACACTTGGGACTGAGAGGATTGGTGAGATTGGGTGAGCAAATGCAGACCCTTTAAGGCAATAATGCATGGCACATATTCCATGGGTCCCAACTCTCCAGGTTGAAGGGAATATTACTACAGATATAACATGTACGGGAATCCTAGAGAACGGACACACTGTGAATACGAAAGGTTTCTAAAACTCAACGAATAGTCCCTCTCCTGGTGCTCCGGTTTGACTTTCCATCTGTTTTATTATCAACCTCCCAACTTGGAGAGACAGCCCCTATAACCTCCTGGTTCGCACAGGTTGCCAATTTGGCAGAGGATGAAAGGGAAGAGGGAGAACCAATGAGAGAGTAGCTGTTAGGCATTTGGACGGGCACATATCACTGTAATTTCCCGGCAGGAAGAATAATTAACCAAAGTCTTAGCCACCCACCGGGAATCAGTATAGATCCTGAACCAAAATTTTGGACTTGCGGTCAGCTCACCAAAAACGAGTTGAAAAATGGAGCTCAGGGGCACAGCATTTCACAAACTGGCCGAGTAATAAAGGACAACTATCATCCAAAAATCTGTTGAGGGAAGGCAATGAGGCGGACTTGAAAGCGTGGCAGAATAGCAGGAAACAGATTTCAAGAGGTACGTTGGAATCGCCTTTAAAGCACAGGAAGACGGGCACAACTTCGACAATGATGCACTTGGCCAAAAAGGGCGTATGTGTTTTTTCCTGAATATATTCAGGGGAAAACGCATACGCCCTTTTTGGCCAAGCAAGCAAGCGGGCAATGCAAATCTGCACTACAAAGAAGTATCACTTCCCACCAGTCAAAAGGGACATCCACAAAATGTGTAAAAACCAGAAAGGCAAGACAGGCCCTGTAGAACAGGGTGCCTTGTTATGCTGATGGGCGGGATGTAAATTGCCAACTGCCTCTCTGGAGGAGTGCATTGTGTTCCCTAAAACAAGTAAACAACAGAGCTACAGAGCCAAGGGCACTTCCAGTCTAGGGAATATACCTTGGGAAAACTGAAAATCAAGAAGACACAGCCACCCCAAAATTTAGGGCTGCACTGCTTACAAGGACCTCAACTTGGGTACACCTTAAATATCCCAGGAAATATAAAAATGGTTCAAAAAATTGTGGTACTTACGTACGATGGAATATCCCTCAGCCGTGAAATCAATGTCATAAGACCAGTAGCAGCAAAATGGGTGGATTCAGGTACGATGATTCTAAGTGAAATAAGTCACACAGAAAAAGAAACTTATCATAAAATATCACTTATGAAGATCCTGTAAACATGGCTACACTTGAACTGAGTTAGGAAAGAGAACAGTGTCTCACATTTAGAAAACACTCTTATGCCTGCTTAAGGGGGAAGGAGAGGTGGGGTGATGCATAAAACCAGAGTTTGATATAAGCACAGGTACCGTTCCAAAAACCAACTATGGAATAGACAAGACCTACACCTTCCTCAGTGAAAGGGACTCAAAACCCCATATTTCCCGCAGAGGAATATATCTGACTAGTAAAGTAAGAATCTTAAAACCTATGTATAGATATGTCTCCGTAAGGGAATCAAGTGTGTCTAGACTGGGATAAATATGGCAGCGAGAATCAGCTCAAACCCACTATAAAAAGGAATTTCAAAAATAAAACAAAAAAACTGGGAAATTCTTTACAATTCCTTCAGGGTCTCTGATGAAACTTGAAATGACCCTATCTACAATGACAGCTGGATGTGGCATAAGGCTGGACACTTGGGACTGAGAGGATTGGTGAGATTGGGTGAGCAAATGCAGACCCTTTAAAGCAATAATGCATGGCACACATTCCATGGGTCCCAACTCTCCAGGTTGAAGGGAATATTACTACAGATATAACATGTACGGGAATCCTAGAGAACGGACACACTGTGAATACGAAAGGTTTCTAAAACTCAACGAATAGTCCCTCTCCTGGTGCTCCGGTTTGACTTTCCATCTGCTTTATTATCAACCTCCCAACTTGGAGAGACAGCCCATTTAACCTCCTGGTTCGCACAGGTTGCCAATTTGGCAGAGGATGAAAGGGAAGAGGGAGAACCAATGAGAGAGTAGCTGTTAGGCATTTGGACGGGCACATATCACTGTAATTTCCCGGCAGGAAGAAGAATTAACCAAAGTCTCAGCCACCCACCGGGAATCAGTATAGATCCTGAACCAAAATTTTGGACTTGCGGTCAGCTCACCAAAAACGAGTTGAAAATGGAGCTCAGGGGCACAGCAATTCACAAACTGGCCGAGTAATAAAGGACAACTATCGTCCAAAAATCTGTTGAGGGAAGGCAACGAGGCGGACTTGAAAGCGTGGCAGAATAGCAGGAAACAGATTTCAAGAGGTACGTCGGAATCGCCTTTAAAGCACAGGAAGAGGGGCACAACTTCGACAATGATGCACTTGGCCAAAAAGGGCGTATGCGTTTTCTCCTGAATATATTCAGGAGAAAACGCATACGCCCTTTTTGGCCAAGCAAGCAAGTGGGCAATGCAAATCTGCACTACAAAGAAGTATCACTTCCCACCAGTCAAAAGGGACATCCACAAAATGTGTAAAAACCAGAAAGGCAAGACAGGCCCTGGAGAACAGGGAGCCTTGTTATGCTGATGGGTGGGATGTAAATTGCCAACTGCCTCTCTGGAGGAGTGCATTGTGTTCCCTAAAACAAGTAAACAACAGAGCTACAGAGCCAAGGGCACTTCCAGTCTAGGGAATATACCTGGGAAAAACTGAAAATCAATAAGACACAGCCACCCCAAAATTTTGGGCTGCACTGCTTACAAGGACCTCAACTTGGGTACACCTTAAATATCCCAGGAAATATAAAAATGGTTCAAAAAATTGTGGTACTTACGTACGATGGAATATCCCTCAGCCATGCAATCAATGTCATAAGACCAGTAGCAGCAAAATGGGTGGATTCAGGTACGATGATTCTAAGTGAAATAAGTCACACAGAAAAAGAAACTTATCATAAGTTATCACTTATGAAGATCCTGTAAACATGGCTACACTTGACCTGAGTTAGGAAAGAGAACAGTGTCTCACATTTAGAAAACACTCTTATGCCTGCTTAAGGGGGAAGGAGAGGTGGGGTGATGCATAAAACCAGAGTTTGATATAAGCACAGGTACCGTTCCAAAAACCAACTATGGAATAGACAAGACCTACACCTTCCTCAGTGAAAGGGACTCAAAACCCCATATTTCCCGCAGAGGAATATATCTGACTAGTAAGAATCTTAAAACCTATGTATTGATATGTCTCCGTAAGGGAATCAAGTGTGTCTAGACTGGGATAAATATGGCAGCGAGAATCAGCTCAAACCCACTATAAAAAGGAATTTCAAAAATAAAACAAAAAAACTGGGAAATTCTTTACAATTCCTTCAGGGTCTCTGATGAAACCTGAAATGACCCTATCTACAATGACAGCTGGATGTGGCATAAGGCTGGACACTTGGGACTGAGAGGATTGGTGAGATTGGGTGAGCAAATGCAGACCCTTTAAAGCAATAATGCATGGCACACATTCCATGGGTCCCAACTCTCCAGGTTGAAGGGAATATTACTACAGATATAACATGTACGGGAATCCTAGAGAACGGACACACTGTGAATACGAAAGGTTTCTAAAACTCAACGAATAGTCCCTCTCCTGGTGCTCCGGTTTGACTTTCCATCTGCTTTATTATCAACCTCCCAACTTGGAGAGACAGCCCCTTTAACCTCCTGGTTCGCAAAGGTTGCCAATTTGGCAGAGGATGAAAGGGAAGAGGGAGAACCAATGAGAGAGTAGCTGTTAGGCATTTGGACGGGCACATATCACTGTAATTTCCCGGCAGGAAGAAGAATTAACCAAAGTCTCAGCCACCCACCGGGAATCAGTATAGATCCGGAACCAAAATTTTGGACTTGCGGTCAGCTCACCAAAAACGAGTTGAAAAATGGAGCTCAGGGGCACATCAATTCACAAACTGGCCGAGTAATAAAGGACAACTATCGTCCAAAAATCTGTTGAGGGAAGGCAACGAGGCGGACTTGAAAGCGAGGCAGAATAGCAGGAAACAGATTTCAAGAGGTACGTTGGAATCGCCTTTAAAGCACAGGAAGAGGGGCACAACTTCGACAATGATGAACTTGGCCCAAAAGGGCGTATGCGTTTTCTCCTGAATATATTCAGGAGAAAACGCATACGCCCTTTTTGGCCAAGCAAGCAAGCGGGCAATGCAAATCTGCACTACAAAGAAGTATCACTTCCCGCCGGTCAAAAGGGACATCCACAAAATGTGTAAAAACCAGAAAGGCAAGACAGGCCCTGGAGAACAGGGAGCCTTGTTATGCTGATGGGTGGGATGTAAATTGCCAACTGCCTCTCTGGAGGAGTGCATTGTGTTCCCTAAAACAAGTAAACAACAGAGCTACAGAGCCAAGGGCACTTCCAGTCTAGGGAATATACCTGGGAAAAACTGAAAATCAATAACACAGAGCCACCCCAAAATTTAGGGCTGCACTGCTTACAAGGACCTCAACTTGGGTACACCTTAAATATCCCAGGAAATATAAAATTGGTTCAAAAAATTGTGGTACATACATACGATGGAATATCCCTCAGCCATGAAATCAATGTCATAAGACCAGTAGCAGCAAAATGGGTGGATTCAGGTACGATGATTCTAAGTGAAATATGTCACAGAGAAAAAGAAACTTATCATAAGTTATTACTTATGAAGATCCTGTAAACATGGCTACACTTGAACTGAGTTAGGAAAGAGAACAGTGTCTCACATTTAGAAAACACTCTTATGCCTGCTTAAGGGGGAAGGAGAGGTGGGGTGATGCATAAAACCAGAGTTTGATATAAGCACAGGTACCGTTCCAAAAACCAACTATGGAATAGACAAGACCTACACCTTCCTCAGTGAAAGGGACTCAAAACCCCATATTTCCCGCAGAGGAATATATCTGACTAGTAAGAATCTTAAAACCTATGTATTGATATGTCTCCGTAAGGGAATCAAGTGTGTCTAGACTGGCATAAACATGGCAGCGAGAATCAGCTCAAACCCACTATAAAAAGGAATTTCAAAAACAAAACAAAAAAAAACTGGGAAATTCTTTACAATTCCTTCAGGGTCTCTGATGAAACCTGAAATGACCCTATCTACAATGACAGCTGTATGTGGCATAAGGCTGGACACTTGGGACTGAGAGGATTGGTGAGATTGGGTGAGCAAATGCAGACCCTTTAAAGCAATAATGCATGGCACACATTCCATGGGTCCCAACTCTCCAGGTTGAAGGGAATATTACTACAGATATAACATGTACGGGAATCCTAGAGAACGGACACACTGTGAATACGAAAGGTTTCTAAAACTCAACGAATAGTCCCTCTCCTGGTGCTCCGGTTTGACTTTCCATCTGCTTTATTATCAACCTCCCAACTTGGAGAGACAGCCCCTTTAACCTCCTGGTTCGCACAGGTTGCCAATTTGGCAGAGGATGAAAGGGAAGAGGGAGAACCAATGAGAGAGTAGCTGTTAGGCATTTGGACGGGCACATATCACTGTAATTTCCCGGCAGGAAGAAGAATTAACCAAAGTCTCAGCCTCCCACCGGGAATCAGTATAGATCCTGAACCAAAATTTTGGACTTGCGGTCAGCTCACCAAAAACGAGTTGAAAAATGGAGCTCAGGGGCACAGCATTTCACAAACTGGCCGAGTAATAAAGGACAACTATCATCCAAAAATCTGTTGAGGGAAGGCAATGAGGCGGACTTGAAAGCGTGGCAGAATAGCAGGAAACAGATTTCAAGAGGTACGTTGGAATCGCCTTTAAAGCACAGGAAGAGGGGCACAACTTCGACAATGATGCACTTGGCCAAAAAGGGCGTATGTGTTTTATCCTGAATATATTCAGGGGAAAACGCATACGCCCTTTTTGGCCAAGCAAGCAAGCGGGCAATGCAAATCTGCACTACAAAGAAGTATCACTTCCCACCAGTCAAAAGGGACATCCACAAAATGTGTAAAAACCAGAAAGGCAAGACAGGCCCTGTAGAACAGGGTGCCTTGTTATGCTGATGGGCGGGATGTAAATTGCCAACTGCCTCTCTGGAGGAGTGCATTGTGTTCCCTAAAACAAGTAAACAACAGAGCTACAGAGCCAAGGGCACTTCCAGTCTAGGGAATATACCTTGGGAAAACTGAAAATCAAAAAGACACAGCCACCCCAAAATTTAGGGCTGCACTGCTTACAAGGACCTCAACTTGGGTACACCTTAAATATCCCAGGAAATATAAAAATGGTTCAAAAAATTGTGGTACTTACGTACGATGGAATATCCCTCAGCCATGAAATCAATGTCATAAGACCAGTAGCAGCAAAATGGGTGGATTCAGGTACGATGATTCTAAGTGAAATAAGTCACACAGAAAAAGAAACTTATCATAAGTTATCACTTATGAAGATCCTGTAAACATGGCTACACTTGACCTGAGTTAGGAAAGAGAACAGTGTCTCACATTTAGAAAACACTCTTATGCCTGCTTAAGGGGGAAGGAGAGGTGGGGTGATGCATAAAACCAGAGTTTGATATAAGCACAGGTACCGTTCCAAAAACCAACTATGGAATAGACAAGACCTACACCTTCCTCAGTGAAAGGGACTCAAAACCCCATATTTCCCGCAGAGGAATATATCTGACTAGTAAAGTAAGAATCTTAAAACCTATGTATTGATATGTCTCCGTAAGGGAATCAAGTGTGTCTAGACTGGGATAAATATGGCAGCGAGAATCAGCTCAAACCCACTATAAAAAGGAATTTCAAAAATAAAACAAAAAAACTGGGAAATTCTTTACAATTCCTTCAGGGTCTCTGATGAAACCTGAAATGACCCTATCTACAATGACAGCTGGATGTGGCATAAGGCTGGACACTTGGGACTGAGAGGATTGGTGAGATTGGGTGAGCAAATGCAGACCCTTTAAAGCAATAATGCATGGCACACATTCCATGGGTCCCAACTCTCCAGGTTGAAGGGAATATTACTACAGATATAACATGTACGGGAATCCTAGAGAACGGACACACTGTGAATACGAAAGGTTTCTAAAACTCAACGAATAGTCCCTCTCCTGGTGCTCCGGTTTGACTTTCCATCTGCTTTATTATCAAACTCCCAACTTGGAGAGACAGCCCCTTTAACCTCCTGGTTCGCACAGGTTGCCAATTTGGCAGAGGATGAAAGGGAAGAGGGAGAACCAATGAGAGAGTAGCTGTTAGGCATTTGGACGGGCACATATCACTGTAATTTCCCGGCAGGAAGAAGAATTAACCAAAGTCTCAGCCACCCACCGGGAATCAGTATAGATCCTGAACCAAAATTTTGGACTTGCGGTCAGCTCACCAAAAACGAGTTGAAAAATGGAGCTCAGGGGCACAGCAATTCACAAACTGGCCGAGTAATAAAGGACAACTATCGTCCAAAAATCTGTTGAGGGAAGGCAACGAGGCGGACTTGAAAGCGAGGCAGAATAGCAGGAAACAGATTTCAAGAGGTACGTTGGAATCGCCTTTAAAGCACAGGAAGAGGGGCACAACTTCGACAATGATGCACTTGGCCAAAAAGGGCGTATGCGTTTTCTCCTGAATATATTCAGGAGAAAACGCATACGCCCTTTTTGGCCAAGCAAGCAAGTGGGCAATGCAAATCTGCACTACAAAGAAGTATCACTTCCCACCGGTCAAAAGGGACATCCACAAAATGTGTAAAAACCAGAAAGGCAAGACAGGCCCTGGAGAACAGGGAGCCTTGTTATGCTGATGGGCGGGATGTAAATTGCCAACTGCCTCTCTGGAGGAGTGCATTGTGTTCCCTAAAACAAGTAAACAACAGAGCTACAGAGCCAAGGGCACTTCCAGTCTAGGGAATATACCTTGGGAAAACTGAAAATCAAAAAGACACAGCCACCCCAAAATTTAGGGCTGCACTGCTTACAAGGACCTCAACTTGGGTACACCTTAAATATCCCAGGAAATATAAAAATGGTTCAAAAAATTGTGGTATTACGTACGATGGAATATCCCTCAGCCATGAAATCAATGTCATAAGACCAGTAGCAGCAAAATGGGTGGATTCAGGTACGATGATTCTAAGTGAAATAAGTCACACAGAAAAAGAAACTTATCATAAGATATCACTTATGAAGATCCTGTAAACATGGCTACACTTGAACTGAGTTAGGAAAGAGAACAGTGTCTCTCATTTAGAAAACACTCTTATGCCTGCTTAAGGGGGAAGGAGAGGTGGGGTGATGCATAAAACCAGAGTTTGATATAAGCACAGGTACCGTTCCAAAAACCAACTATGGAATAGACAAGACCTACACCTTCCTCAGTGAAAGGGACTCAAAACACCATATTTCCCGCAGAGGAATATATCTGACTAGTAAGAATCTTAAAACCTATGTATTGATATGTCTCCGTAAGGGAATCAAGTGTGTCTAGACTGGGATAAATATGGCAGCGAGAATCAGCTCAAACCCACTATAAAAAGGAATTTCAAAAATAAAACAAAAAAACTGGGAAATTCTTTACAATTCCTTCAGGGTCTCTGATGAAACCTGAAATGACCCTATTTACCATGACAGCTGTATGTGGCATAAGGCTGGACACTTGGGACTGAGAGGATTGGTGAGATTGGGTGAGCAAATGCAGACCCTTTAAAGCAATAATGCATGGCACACATTCCATGGGTCCCAACTCTCCAGGTTGAAGGGAATATTACTACAGATATAACATGTACGGGAATCCTAGAGAACGGACACACTGTGAATACGAAAGGTTTCTAAAACTCAACGAATAGTCCCTCTCCTGGTGCTCCGGTTTGACTTTCCATCTGCTTTATTATCAACCTCCCAACTTGGAGAGACAGCCCCTTTAACCTCCTGGTTCGCACAGGTTGCCAATTTGGCAGAGGATGAAAGGGAAGAGGGAGAACCAATGAGAGAGTAGCTGTTAGGCATTTGGACGGGCACATATCACTGTAATTTCCCGGCAGGAAGAAGAATTAACCAAAGTCTCAGCCACCCACCGGGAATCAGTATAGATCCTGAACCAAAATTTTGGACTTGCGGTCAGCTCACCAAAAACGAGTTGAAAAATGGAGCTCAGGGGCACAGCAATTCACAAACTGGCCGAGTAATAAAGGACAACTATCGTCCAAAAATCTGTTGAGGGAAGGCAACGAGGCGGACTTGAAAGCGAGGCAGAATAGCAGGAAACAGATTTCAAGAAGTACGTTGGAATCGCGTTTAAAGCACAGGAAGAGGGGCACAACTTCGACAATGATGCACTTGGCCAAAAAGGGCGTATGCGTTTTCTCCTGAATATATTCAGGAGAAAACGCATACGCCCTTTTTGGCCAAGCAAGCAAGTGGGCAATGCAAATCTGCACTACAAAGAAGTATCACTTCCCACCGGTCAAAAGGGACATCCACAAAATGTGTAAAAACCAGAAAGGCAAGACAGGCCCTGGAGAACAGGGAGCCTTGTTATGCTGATGGGCGGGATGTAAATTGCCAACTGCCTCTCTGGAGGAGTGCATTGTGTTCCCTAAAACAAGTAAACAACAGAGCTACAGAGCCAAGGGCACTTCCAGTCTAGGGAATATACCTTGGAAAAACTGAAAATCAATAAGACAGAGCCACCCCAAAATTTAGGGCTGCACTGCTTACAAGGACCTCAACTTGGGTACACCTTAAATATCCCAGGAAATATAAAATTGGTTCAAAAAATTGTGGTACTTACGTACGATGGAATATCCCTCAGCCATGAAATCAATGTCATAAGACCAGTAGCAGCAAAATGGGTGGATTCAGGTACGATGATTTTAAGTGAAATAAGTCACACAGAAAAAGAAACTTATCATAAGTTATCACTTACGAAGATCCTGTAAACATGGCTACACTTGAACTGAGTTAGGAAAGAGAACAGTGTCTCACATTTAGAAAACACTCTTATGCCTGCTTAAGGGGGAAGGAGAGGTGGGGTGATGCATAAAACCAGAGTTTGATATAAGCACAGGTACCGTTCCAAAAACCAAGTATGGAATAGACAAGACCTACACCTTCCTCAGTGAAAGGGACTCAAAACCCCATATTTCCAGGAGAAGAATATATCTGACTAGTAAGAATCTTAAAACCTATGTATTGATATGTCTCCGTAAGGGAATCAAGTGTGTCTAGACCGGCACAAACATGGCAGCGAGAATCAGCTCAAACCCAATATAAAAAGGAATTTCAAAAACAAAACAAAAAAAACTGGGAAATTCTTTACAATTCCTTCAGGGTCTCTGATGAAACCTGAAATGACCCTATCTACAATGACAGCTGGATGTGGCATAAGGCTGGACACTTGGGACTGAGAGGATTGGTGAGATTGGGTGAGCAAATGCAGACCCTTTAAAGCAATAATGCATGACACACATTCCATGGGTCCCAACTCTCCAGGTTGAAGGGAATATTACTACAGATATAACATGTACGGGAATCCTAGAGAACGGACACACTGTGAATACGAAAGGTTTCTAAAACTCAACGAATAGTCCCTCTCCTGGTGCTCCGGTTTGACTTTCCATCTGCTTTATTATCAACCTCCCAACTTGGAGAGACAGCCCCTTTAACCTCCTGGTTCGCACAGGTTGCCAATTTGGCAGAGGATGAAAGGGAAGAGGGAGAACCAATGAGAGAGTAGCTGTTAGGCATTTGGACGGGCACATATCACTGTAATTTCCCGGCAGGAAGAAGAATTAACCAAAGTCTCAGCCACCCACCGGGAATCAGTATAGATCCTGAACCAAAATTTTGGACTTGCGGTCAGCTCACCAAAAACGAGTTGAAAAATGGAGCTCAGGGGCACAGCAATTCACAAACTGGCCGAGTAATAAAGGACAACTATCATCCAAAAATCTGTTGAGGGAAGGCAGTGAGGCGGACTTGAAAGCGTGGCAGAATAGCAGGAAACAGATTTCAAGAGGTACGTTGGAATCGCCTTTAAAGCACAGGAAGAGGGGCACAACTTCTACAATGATGCACTTGGGCAAAAAGGGCGTATGTGTTTTTTCCTGAATATATTCAGGGGAAAACGCATACGCCCTTTTTGGCCAAGCAAGCAAGCGGGCAATGCAAATCTGCACTACAAAGAAGTATCACTTCCCACCAGTCAAAAGGGACATCCACAAAATGTGTAAAAACCAGAAAGGCAAGACAGGCCCTGTAGAACAGGGTGCCTTGTTATGCTGATGGGCGGGATGTAAATTGCCAACTGCCTCTCTGGAGGAGTGCATTGTGTTCCCTAAAACAAGTAAACAACAGAGCTACAGAGCCAAGGGCACTTCCAGTCTAGGGAATATACCTTGGGAAAACTGAAAATCAAAAAGACACAGCCACCCCAAAATTTAGGGCTGCACTGCTTACAAGGACCTCAACTTGGGTACACCTTAAATATCCCAGGAAATATAAAAATGGTTCAAAAAATTGTGGTACTTACGTACGATGGAATATCCCTCAGCCATGAAATCAATGTCATAAGACCAGTAGCAGCAAAATGGGTGGATTCAGGTACGATGATTCTAAGTGAAATAAGTCACACAGAAAAAGAAACTTATCATAAGATATCACTTATGAAGATCCTGTAAACATGGCTACACTTGAACTGAGTTAGGAAAGAGAACAGTGTCTCACATTTAGAAAACACTCTTATGCCTGCTTAAGGGGGAAGGAGAGGTGGGGTGATGCATAAAACCAGAGTTTGATATAAGCACAGGTACCGTTCCAAAAACCAACTATGGAATAGACAAGACCTACACCTTCCTCAGTGAAAGGGACTCAAAACCCCATATTTCCCGCAGAGGAATATATCTGACTAGTAAAGTAAGAATCTTAAAACCTATGTATTGATATGTCTCCGTAAGGGAATCAAGTGTGTCTAGACTGGGATAAATATGGCAGCGAGAATCAGCTCAAACCCACTATAAAAAGGAATTTCAAAAATAAAACAAAAAAACTGGGAAATTCTTTACAATTCCTTCAGGGTCTCTGATGAAACTTGAAATGACCCTATCTACAATGACAGCTGGATGTGGCATAAGGCTGGACACTTGGGACTGAGAGGATTGGTGAGATTGGGTGAGCAAATGCAGACCCTTTAAAGCAATAATGCATGGCACACATTCCATGGGTCCCAACTCTCCAGGTTGAAGGGAATATTACTACAGATATAACATGTACAGGAATCCTAGAGAACGGACACACTGTGAATACGAAAGGTTTCTAAAACTCAACGAATAGTCCCTCTCCTGGTGCTCCGGTTTGACTTTCCATCTGCTTTATTATCAACCTCCCAACTTGGAGAGACAGCCCCTTTAACCTCCTGGTTCGCACAGGTTGCCAATTTGGCAGAGGATGAAAGGGAAGAGGGAGAACCAATGAGAGAGTAGCTGTTAGGCATTTGGACGGGCACATATCACTGTAATTTCCCGGCAGGAAGAAGAATTAACCAAAGTCTCAGCCACCCACCGGGAATCAGTATAGATCCTGAACCAAAATTTTGGACTTGCGGTCAGCTCACCAAAAACGAGTTGAAAAATGGAGCTCAGGGGCACAGCAATTCACAAACTGGCCGAGTAATAAAGGACAACTATCATCCAAAAATCTGTTGAGGGAAGGCAGTGAGGCGGACTTGAAAGCGTGGCAGAATAGCAGGAAACAGATTTCAAGAGGTACGTTGGAATCGCCTTTAAAGCACAGGAAGAGGGGCACAACTTCTACAATGATGCACTTGGGCAAAAAGGGCGTATGTGTTTTTTCCTGAATATATTCAGGGGAAAACGCATACGCCCTTTTTGGCCAAGCAAGCAAGCGGGCAATGCAAATCTGCACTACAAAGAAGTATCACTTCCCAGCAGTCAAAAGGGACATCCACAAAATGTGTAAAAACCAGAAAGGCAAGACAGGCCCTGTAGAACAGGGTGCCTTGTTATGCTGATGGGCGGGATGTAAATTGCCAACTGCCTCTCTGGAGGAGTGCATTGTGTTCCCTAAAACAAGTAAACAACAGAGCTACAGAGCCAAGGGCACTTCCAGTCTAGGGAATATACCTTGGGAAAACTGAAAATCAAAAAGACACAGCCACCCCAAAATTTAGGGCTGCACTGCTTACAAGGACCTCAACTTGGGTACACCTTAAATATCCCAGGAAATATAAAAATGGTTCAAAAAATTGTGGTACTTACGTACGATGGAATATCCCTCAGCCATGAAATCAATGTCATAAGACCAGTAGCAGCAAAATGGGTGGATTCAGGTACGATGATTCTAAGTGAAATAAGTCACACAGAAAAAGAAACTTATCATAAGATATCACTTATGAAGATCCTGTAAACATGGCTACACTTGAACTGAGTTAGGAAAGAGAACAGTGTCTCACATTTAGAAAACACTCTTATGCCTGCTTAAGGGGGAAGGAGAGGTGGGGTGATGCATAAAACCAGAGTTTGATATAAGCACAGGTACCGTTCCAAAAACCAACTATGGAATAGACAAGACCTACACCTTCCTCAGTGAAAGGGACTCAAAACCCCATATTTCCCGCAGAGGAATATATCTGACTAGTAAAGTAAGAATCTTAAAACCTATGTATTGATATGTCTCCGTAAGGGAATCAAGTGTGTCTAGACTGGGATAAATATGGCAGCGAGAATCAGCTCAAACCCACTATAAAAAGGAATTTCAAAAATAAAACAAAAAAACTGGGAAATTCTTTACAATTCCTTCAGGGTCTCTGATGAAACTTGAAATGACCCTATCTACAATGACAGCTGGATGTGGCATAAGGCTGGACACTTGGGACTGAGAGGATTGGTGAGATTGGGTGAGCAAATGCAGACCCTTTAAAGCAATAATGCATGGCACACATTCCATGGGTCCCAACTCTCCAGGTTGAAGGGAATATTACTACAGATATAACATGTACGGGAATCCTAGAGAACGGACACACTGTGAATACGAAAGGTTTCTAAAACTCAACGAATAGTCCCTCTCCTGGTGCTCCGGTTTGACTTTCCATCTGCTTTATTATCAACCTCCCAACTTGGAGAGACAGCCCATTTAACCTCCTGGTTCGCACAGGTTGCCAATTTGGCAGAGGATGAAAGGGAAGAGGGAGAACCAATGAGAGAGTAGCTGTTAGGCATTTGGACGGGCACATATCACTGTAATTTCCCGGCAGGAAGAAGAATTAACCAAAGTCTCAGCCACCCACCGGGAATCAGTATAGATCCTGAACCAAAATTTTGGACTTGCGGTCAGCTCACCAAAAACGAGTTGAAAAATGGGGCTCAGGGGCACAGCAATTCACAAACTGGCCGAGTAATAAAGGACAACTATCGTCCAAAAATCTGTTGAGGGAAAGCAACGAGGCGGACTTGAAAGCGTGGCAGAATAGCAGGAAACAGATTTCAAGAGGTACGTTGGAATCGCCTTTAAAGCACAGGAAGAGGGGCACAACTTCGACAATGATGCACTTGGCCAAAAAGGGCGTATGCGTTTTCTCCTGAATATATTCAGGAGAAAACGCATACGCCCTTTTTGGCCAAGCAAGCAAGTGGGCAATGCAAATCTGCACTACAAAGAAGTATCACTTCCCACCGGTCAAAAGGGACATCCACAAAATGTGTAAAAACCAGAAAGGCAAGACAGGCCCTGGAGAACAGGGAGCCTTGTTATGCTGATGGGCGGGATGTAAATTGCCAACTGCCTCTCTGGAGGAGTGCATTGTGTTCCCTAAAACAAGTAAACAACAGAGCTACAGAGCCAAGGGCACTTCCAGTCTAGGGAATATACCTTGGGAAAACTGAAAATCAAAAAGACACAGCCACCCCAAAATTTAGGGCTGCACTGCTTACAAGGACCTCAACTTGGGTACACCTTAAATATCCCAGGAAATATAAAAATGGTTCAAAAAATTGTGGTACTTACGTACGATGGAATATCCCTCAGCCATGAAATCAATGTCATAAGACCAGTAGCAGCAAAATGGGTGGATTCAGGTACGATGATTCTAAGTGAAATAAGTCACACAGAAAAAGAAACTTATCATAAGATATCACTTATGAAGATCCTGTAAACATGGCTACACTTGAACTGAGTTAGGAAAGAGAACAGTGTCTCTCATTTAGAAAACACTCTTATGCCTGCTTAAGGGGGAAGGAGAGGTGGGGTGATGCATAAAACCAGAGTTTGATATAAGCACAGGTACCGTTCCAAAAACCAACTATGGAATAGACAAGACCTACACCTTCCTCAGTGAAAGGGACTCAAAACCCCATATTTCCCGCAGAGGAATATATCTGACTAGTAAGAATCTTAAAACCTATGTATTGATATGTCTCCGTAAGGGAATCAAGTGTGTCTAGACTGGGATAAATATGGCAGCGAGAATCAGCTCAAACCCACTATAAAAAGGAATTTCAAAAATAAAACAAAAAAACTGGGAAATTCTTTACAATTCCTTCAGGGTCTCTGATGAAACCTGAAATGACCCTATCTACAATGACAGCTGGATGTGGCATAAGGCTGGACACTTGGGAATGAGAGGATTGGTGAGATTGGGTGAGCAAATGCAGACCCTTTAAAGCAATAATGCATGGCACACATTCCATGGGTCCCAACTCTCCAGGTTGAAGGGAATATTACTACAGATATAACATGTACGGGAATCCTAGAGAACGGACACACTGTGAATACGAAAGGTTTCTAAAACTCAACGAATAGTCCCTCTCCTGGTGCTCCGGTTTGACTTTCCATCTGCTTTATTATCAACCTCCCAACTTGGAGAGACAGCCCCTTTAACCTCCTGGTTCGCACAGGTTGCCAATTTGGCAGAGGATGAAAGGGAAGAGGGAGAACCAATGAGAGAGTAGCTGTTAGGCATTTGGACGGGCACATATCACTGTAATTTCCCGGCAGGAAGAAGAATTAACCAAAGTCTCAGCCACCCACCGGGAATCAGTATAGATCCTGAACCAAAATTTTGGACTTGCGGTCAGCTCACCAAAAACGAGTTGAAAAATGGAGCTCAGGGGCACAGCAATTCACAAACTGGCCGAGTAATAAAGGACAACTATCGTCCAAAAATCTGTTGAGGGAAGGCAACGAGGTGGACTTGAAAGCGAGGCAGAATAGCAGGAAACAGATTTCAAGAAGTACGTTGGAATCGCCTTTAAAGCACAGGAAGAGGGTCACAACTTCGACAATGATGCACTTGGCCAAAAAGGGCGTATGCGTTTTCTCCTGAATATATTCAGGAGAAAACGCATACGCCCTTTTTGGCCAAGCAAGCAAGTGGGCAATGCAAATCTGCACTACAAAGAAGTATCACTTCCCACCGGTCAAAAGGGACATCCACAAAATGTGTAAAAACCAGAAAGGCAAGACAGGCCCTGGAGAACAGGGAGCCTTGTTATGCTGATGGGCGGGATGTAAATTGCCAACTGCGTCTCTGGAGGAGTGCATTGTGTTCCCTAAAACAAGTAAACAACAGAGCTACAGAGCCAAGGGCACTTCCAGTCTAGGGAATATACCTTGGAAAAACTGAAAATCAATAAGACAGAGCCACCCCAAAATTTAGGGCTGCACTGCTTACAAGGACCTCAACTTGGGTACACCTTAAATATCCCAGGAAATATAAAATTGGTTCAAAAAATTGTGGTACTTACGTACGATGGAATATCCCTCAGCCATGAAATCAATGTCATAAGACCAGTAGCAGCAAAATGGGTGGATTCAGGTACGATGATTCTAAGTGAAATAAGTCACAGAGAAAAAGAAACTTATCATAAGTTATCACTTATGAAGATCCTGTAAACATGGCTACACTTGAACTGAGTTAGGAAAGAGAACAGTGTCTCACATTTAGAAAACACTCTTATGCCTGCTTAAGGGGGAAGGAGAGGTGGGGTGATGCATAAAACCAGAGTTTGATATAAGCACAGGTACCGTTCCAAAAACCAAGTATGGAATAGACAAGACCTACACCTTCCTCAGTGAAAGGGACTCAAAACCCCATATTTCCAGGAGAAGAATATATCTGACTAGTAAGAATCTTAAAACCTATGTATTGATATGTCTCCGTAAGGGAATCAAGTGTGTCTAGACCGGCACAAACATGGCAGCGAGAATCAGCTCAAACCCACTATAAAAAGGAATTTCAAAAACAAAACAAAAAAAACTGGGAAATTCTTTACAATTCCTTCAGGGTCTCTGATGAAACCTGAAATGACCCTATCTACAATGACAGCTGTATGTGGCATAAGGCTGGACACTTGGGACTGAGAGGATTGGTGAGATTGGGTGAGCAAATGCAGACCCTTTAAAGCAATAATGCATGGCACACATTCCATGGGTCCCAACTCTCCAGGTTGAAGGGAATATTACTACAGATATAACATGTACGGGAATCCTAGAGAACGGACACACTGTGAATACGAAAGGTTTCTAAAACTCAACGAATAGTCCCTCTCCTGGTGCTCCGGTTTGACTTTCCATCTGCTTTATTATCAACCTCCCAACTTAGAGAGACAGCCCCTTTAACCTCCTGGTTCGCACAGGTTGCCAATTTGGCAGAGGATGAAAGGGAAGAGGGAGAACCAATGAGAGAGTAGCTGTTAGGCATTTGGACGGGCACATATCACTGTAATTTCCCGGCAGGAAGAAGAATTAACCAAAGTCTCAGCCACCCACCGGGAATCAGTATAGATCCTGAACCAAAATTTTGGACTTGCGGTCAGCTCACCAAAAACGAGTTGAAAAATGGAGCTCAGGGGCACAGCATTTCACAAACTGGCCGAGTAATAAAGGACAACTATCATCCAAAAATCTGTTGAGGGAAGGCAATGAGGCGGACTTGAAAGCGTGGCAGAATAGCAGGAAACAGATTTCAAGAGGTACGTTGGAATCGCCTTTAAAGCACAGGAAGAGGGGCACAACTTCGACAATGATGCACTTGGCCAAAAAGGGCGTATGTGTTTTTTCCTGAATATATTCAGGGGAAAACGCATACGCCCTTTTTGGCCAAGCAAGCAAGCGGGCAATGCAAATCTGCACTACAAAGAAGTATCACTTCCCACCAGTCAAAAGGGACATCCACAAAATGTGTAAAAACCAGAAAGGCAAGACAGGCCCTGTAGAACAGGGTGCCTTGTTATGCTGATGGGCGGGATGTAAATTGCCAACTGCCTCTCTGGAGGAGTGCATTGTGTTCCCTAAAACAAGTAAACAACAGAGCTACAGAGCCAAGGGCACTTCCAGTCTAGGGAATATACCTTGGGAAAACTGAAAATCAAAAAGACACAGCCACCCCAAAATTTAGGGCTGCACTGCTTACAAGGACCTCAACTTGGGTACACCTTAAATATCCCAGGAAATATAAAAATGGTTCAAAAAATTGTGGTACTTACGTACGATGGAATATCCCTCAGCCATGAAATCAATGTCATAAGACCAGTAGCAGCAAAATGGGTGGATTCAGGTACGATGATTCTAAGTGAAATAAGTCACACAGAAAAAGAAACTTATCATAAGATATCACTTATGAAGATCCTGTAAACATGGCTACACTTGAACTGAGTTAGGAAAGAGAACAGTGTCTCACATTTAGAAAACACTCTTATGCCTGCTTAAGGGGGAAGGAGAGGTGGGGTGATGCATAAAACCAGAGTTTGATATAAGCACAGGTACCGTTCCAAAAACCAACTATGGAATAGACAAGACCTACACCTTCCTCAGTGAAAGGGACTCAAAACACCATATTTCCCGCAGAGGAATATATCTGACTAGTAAAGTAAGAATCTTAAAACCTATGTATTGATATGTCTCCGTAAGGGAATCAAGTGTGTCTAGACTGGGATAAATATGGCAGCGAGAATCAGCTCAAACCCACTATAAAAAGGAATTTCAAAAATAAAACAAAAAAACTGGGAAATTCTTTACAATTCCTTCAGGGTCTCTGATGAAACCTGAAATGACCCTATCTACAATGACAGCTGGATGTGGCATAAGGCTGGACACTTGGGACTGAGAGGATTGGTGAGATTGGGTGAGCAAATGCAGACCCTTTAAAGCAATAATGCATGGCACACATTCCATGGGTCCCAACTCTCCAGGTTGAAGGGAATATTACTACAGATATAACATGTACGGGAATCCTAGAGAACGGACACACTGTGAATACGAAAGGTTTCTAAAACTCAACGAATAGTCCCTCTCCTGGTGCTCCGGTTTGACTTTCCATCTGCTTTATTATCAACCTCCCAACTTGGAGAGACAGCCCCTTTAACCTCCTGGTTCGCACAGGTTGCCAATTTGGCAGAGGATGAAAGGGAAGAGGGAGAACCAATGAGAGAGTAGCTGTTAGGCATTTGGACGGGCACATATCACTGTAATTTCCCGGCAGGAAGAAGAATTAACCAAAGTCTCAGCCACCCACCGGGAATCAGTATAGATCCTGAACCAAAATTTTGGACTTGCGGTCAGCTCACCAAAAACGAGTTGAAAAATGGAGCTCAGGGGCACAGCAATTCACAAACTGGCCGAGTAATAAAGGACAACTATCGTCCAAAAATCTGTTGAGGGAAGGCAACGAGGCGGACTTGAAAGCGTGGCAGAATAGCAGGAAACAGATTTCAAGAGGTACGTTGGAATCGCCTTTAAAGCACAGGAAGAGGGGCACAACTTCGACAATGATGCACTTGGCCAAAAAGGGCGTATGCGTTTTCTCCTGAATATATTCAGGAGAAAACGCATACGCCCTTTTTGGCCAAGCAAGCAAGTGGGCAATGCAAATCTGCACTACAAAGAAGTATCACTTCCCACCGGTCAAAAGGGACATCCACAAAATGTGTAAAAACCAGAAAGGCAAGACAGGCCCTGGAGAACAGGGAGCCTTGTTATGCTGATGGGCGGGATGTAAATTGCCAACTGCCTCTCTGGAGGAGTGCATTGTGTTCCCTAAAACAAGTAAACAACAGAGCTACAGAGCCAAGGGCACTTCCAGTCTAGGGAATATACCTTGGGAAAACTGAAAATCAAAAAGACACAGCCACCCCAAAATTTAGGGCTGCACTGCTTACAAGGACCTCAACTTGGGTACACCTTAAATATCCCAGGAAATATAAAAATGGTTCAAAAAATTGTGGTACTTACGTACGATGGAATATCCCTCAGCCATGAAATCAATGTCATAAGACCAGTAGCAGCAAAATGGGTGGATTCAGGTACGATGATTCTAAGTGAAATAAGTCACACAGAAAAAGAAACTTATCATAAGATATCACTTATGAAGATCCTGTAAACATGGCTACACTTGAACTGAGTTAGGAAAGAGACCAGTGTCTCTCATTTAGAAAACACTCTTATGCCTGCTTAAGGGGGAAGGAGAGGTGGGGTGATGCATAAAACCAGAGTTTGATATAAGCACAGGTACCGTTCCAAAAACCAACTATGGAATAGACAAGACCTACACCTTCCTCAGTGAAAGGGACTCAAAACACCATATTTCCCGCAGAGGAATATATCTGACTAGTAAGAATCTTAAAACCTATGTATTGATATGTCTCCATAAGGGAATCAAGTGTGTCTAGACTGGGATAAATATGGCAGCGAGAATCAGCTCAAACCCACTATAAAAAGGAATTTCAAAAATAAAACAAAAAAACTGGGAAATTCTTTACAATTCCTTCAGGGTCTCTGATGAAACCTGAAATGACCCTATCTACAATGACAGCTGGATGTGGCATAAGGCTGGACACTTGGGACTGAGAGGATTGGTGAGATTGGGTGAGCAAATGCAGACCCTTTAAAGCAATAATGCATGGCACACATTCCATGGGTCCCAACTCTCCAGGTTGAAGGGAATATTACTACAGATATAACATGTACGGGAATCCTAGAGAACGGACACACTGTGAATACGAAAGGTTTCTAAAACTCAACGAATAGTCCCTCTCCTGGTGCTCCGGTTTGACTTTCCATCTGCTTTATTATCAACCTCCCAACTTGGAGAGACAGCCCCTTTAACCTCCTGGTTCGCACAGGTTGCCAATTTGGCAGAGGATGAAAGGGAAGAGGGAGAACCAATGAGAGAGTAGCTGTTAGGCATTTGGACGGGCACATATCACTGTAATTTCCCGGCAGGAAGAAGAATTAACCAAAGTCTCAGCCACCCACCGGGAATCAGTATAGATCCTGAACCAAAATTTTGGACTTGCGGTCAGCTCACCAAAAACGAGTTGAAAAATGGAGCTCAGGGGCACAGCAATTCACAAACTGGCCGAGTAATAAAGGACAACTATCGTCCAAAAGTCTGTTGAGGGAAGGCAACGAGGCGGACTTGAAAGCGAGGCAGAATAGCAGGAAACATATTTCAAGAAGTACGTTGGAATCGCCTTTAAAGCACAGGAAGAGGGGCACAACTTCGACAATGATGCACTTGGCCAAAAAGGGCGTATGCGTTTTCTCCTGAATATATTCAGGAGAAAACGCATACGCCCTTTTTGGCCAAGCAAGCAAGTGGGCAATGCAAATCTGCACTACAAAGAAGTATCACTTCCCACCGGTCAAAAGGGACATCCACAAAATGTGTAAAAACCAGAAAGGCAAGACAGGCCCTGGAGAACAGGGAGCCTTGTTATGCTGATGGGCAGGATGTAAATTGCCAACTGCCTCTCTGGAGGAGTGCATTGTGTTCCCTAAAACAAGTAAACAACAGAGCTACAGAGCCAAGGGCACTTCCAGTCTGGGGAATATACCTTGGGAAAACTGAAAATCAAAAAGACACAGCCACCCCAAAATTTAGGGCTGCACTGCTTACAAGGACCTCAACTTGGGTACACCTTAAATATCCCAGGAAATATAAAAATGGTTCAAAAAATTGTGGTACTTACGTACGATGGAATATCCCTCAGCCATGAAATCAATGTCATAAGACCAGTAGCAGCAAAATGGGTGGATTCAGGTACGATGATTCTAAGTGAAATAAGTCACACAGAAAAAGAAACTTATCATAAGATATCACTTATGAAGATCCTGTAAACATGGCTACACTTGAACTGAGTTAGGAAAGAGAACAGTGTCTCTCATTTAGAAAACACTCTTATGCCTGCTTAAGGGGGAAGGAGAGGTGGGGTGATGCATAAAACCAGAGTTTGATATAAGCACAGGTACCGTTCCAAAAACCAACTATGGAATAGACAAGACCTACACCTTCCTCAGTGAAAGGGACTCAAAACACCATATTTCCCGCAGAGGAATATATCTGACTAGTAAGAATCTTAAAACCTATGTATTGATATGTCTCCGTAAGGGAATCAAGTGTGTCTAGACTGGGATAAATATGCTAGCGAGAATCAGCTCAAACCCCCTATAAAAAGGAATTTCAAAAATAAAACAAAAAAACTGGGAAATTCTTTACAATTCCTTCAGGGTCTCTGATGAAACCTGAAATGACCCTATCTACAATGACAGCTGGATGTGGCATAAGGCTGGACACTTGGGACTGAGAGGATTGGTGAGATTGGGTGAGCAAATGCAGACCCTTTAAAGCAATAATGCATGGCACACATTCCATGGGTCCCAACTCTCCAGGTTGAAGGGAATATTACTACAGATATAACATGTACGGGAATCCTAGAGAACGGACACACTGTGAATACGAAAGGTTTCTAAAACTCAACGAATAGTCCCTCTCCTGGTGCTCCGGTTTGACTTTCCATCTGCTTTATTATCAACCTCCCAACTTGGAGAGACAGCCCCTTTAACCTCCTGGTTCGCACAGGTTGCCAATTTGGCAGAGGATGAAAGGGAAGAGGGAGAACCAATGAGAGAGTAGCTGTTAGGCATTTGGACGGGCACATATCACTGTAATTTCCCGGCAGGAAGAAGAATTAACCAAAGTCTCAGCCACCCACCGGGAATCAGTATAGATCCTGAACCAAAATTTTGGACTTGCGGTCAGCTCACCAAAAACGAGTTGAAAAATGGAGCTCAGGGGCACAGCAATTCACAAACTGGCCGAGTAATAAAGGACAACTATCGTCCAAAAATCTGTTGAGGGAAGGCAACGAGGTGGACTTGAAAGCGAGGCAGAATAGCAGGAAACAGATTTCAAGAGGTACGTTGGAATCGCCTTTAAAGCACAGGAAGAGGGGCACAACATCGACAATGATGCACTTGGCCAAAAAGGGCGTATGCGTTTTCTCCTGAATATATTCAGGAGAAAACGCATACGCCCTTTTTGGCCAAGCAAGCAAGCGGGTAATGCAATTCTGCACTACAAAGAAGTATCACTTCCCACCGGTCAAAAGGGACATCCACAAAATGTGTAAAAACCAGAAAGGCAAGACAGGCCCTAGAGAACAGGGAGCCTTGTTATGCTGATGGGCGGGATGTAAATTGCCAACTGCCTCTCTGGAGGAGTGCATTGTGTTCCCTAAAACAAGTAAACAACAGAGCTACAGAGCCAAGGGCACTTCCAGTCTAGGGAATATACCTTGGGAAAACTGAAAATCAAAAAGACACAGCCACCCCAAAATTTAGGGCTGCACTGCTTACAAGGACCTCAACTTGGGTACACCTTAAATATCCCAGGAAATATAAAAATGGTTCAAAAAATTGTGGTACTTACGTACGATGGAATATCCCTCAGCCATGAAATCAATGTCATAAGACCAGTAGCAGCAAAATGGGTGGATTCAGGTACGATGATTCTAAGTGAAATAAGTCACACAGAAAAAGAAACTTATCATAAGATATCACTTATGAAGATCCTGTAAACATGGCTACACTTGAACTGAGTTAGGAAAGAGAACAGTGTCTCACATTTAGAAAACACTCTTATGCCTGCTTAAGGGGGAAGGAGAGGTGGGGTGATGCATAAAACCAGAGTTTGATATAAGCACAGGTACCGTTCCAAAAACCAACTATGGAATAGACAAGACCTACACCTTCCTCAGTGAAAGGGACTCAAAACCCCATATTTCCCGCAGAGGAATATATCTGACTAGTAAAGTAAGAATCTTAAAACCTATGTATTGATATGTCTCCGTAAGGGAATCAAGTGTGTCTAGACTGGGATAAATATGGCAGCGAGAATCAGCTCAAACCCACTATAAAAAGGAATTTCAAAAATAAAACAAAAAAACTGGGAAATTCTTTACAATTCCTTCAGGGTCTCTGATGAAACCTGAAATGACCCTATCTACAATGACAGCTGGATGTGGCATAAGGCTGGACACTTGGGACTGAGAGGATTGGTGAGATTGGGTGAGCAAATGCAGACCCTTTAAAGCAATAATGCATGGCACATTTTCCATGGGTCCCAACTCTCCAGGTTGAAGGGAATATTACTACAGATATAAAATGTACGGGAATCCTAGAGAACGGACACACTGTGAATACGAAAGGTTTCTAAAACTCAATGAATAGTCCCTCTCCTGGTGCTCCGGTTTGACTTTCCATCTGCTTTATTATCAACCTCCCAACTTGGAGAGACAGCCCCTTTAACCTCCTGGTTCGCACAGGTTGCCAATTTGGCAGAGGATGAAAGGGAAGAGGGAGAACCAATGAGAGAGTAGCTGTTAGGCATTTGGACGGGCACATATCACTGTAATTTCCCGGCAGGAAGAAGAATTAACCAAAGTCTCAGCCACCCACCGGGAATCAGTATAGATCCTGAACCAAAATTTTGGACTTGCGGTCAGCTCACCAAAAACGAGTTGAAAAATGGAGCTCAGGGGCACAGCAATTCACAAACTGGCCGAGTAATAAAGGACAACTATCGTCCAAAAATCAGTTAACGGAAGGCAACGAGGCGGACTTGAAAGCGAGGCAGAATAGCAGGAAACAGATTTCCAGAGGTATGTTGGAATCGCCTTTAAAGCACAGGAAGAGGGGCACAACTTCGACAATGATGCACTTGGCCAAAAAGGGTGTATGCGTTTTCTCCTGAATATATTCAGGAGAAAACGCATACGCCCTTTTTGGCCAAGCAAGCAAGCGGGCAATGCAAATCTGCACTACAAAGAAGTATCACTTCCCACCGGTCAAAAGGGACATCCACAAAATGTGTAAAAACCAGAAAGGCAAGACAGGCCCTGGAGAACAGGGAGCCTTGTTATGCTGATGGGCGGGATGTAAATTGCCAACTGCCTCTCTGGAGGAGTGCATTGTGTTCCCTAAAACAAGTAAACAACAGAGCTACAGAGCCAAGGGCACTTCCAGTCTAGGGAATATACCTTGGGAAAACTGAAAATCAAAAAGACACAGCCACCCCAAAATTTAGGGCTGCACTGCTTACAAGGACCTCAACTTGGGTACACCTTAAATATCCCAGGAAATATAAAAATGGTTCAAAAAATTGTGGTACTTACGTACGATGGAATATCCCTCAGCCATGAAATCAATGTCATAAGACCAGTAGCAGCAAAATGGGTGGATTCAGGTACGATGATTCTAAGTGAAATAAGTCACAGAGAAAAAGAAACTTATCATAAGATATCACTTTTGAAGATCCTGTAAACATGGCTACACTTGAACTGAGTTAGGAAAGAGAACAGTGTCTAACATTTAGAAAACACTCTTATGCCTGCTTAAGGGGGAAGGAGAGGTGGGGTGATGCATAAAACCAGAGTTTGATATAAGCACAGGTACCGTTCCAAAAACCAACTATGGAATAGACAAGACCTACACCTTCCTCAGTGAAAGGGACTCAAAACCCCATATTTCCCGCAGAGGAATATATCTGACTAGTAAGAATCTTAAAACCTATGTATTGATATGTCTCCGTAAGGGAATCAAGTGTGTCTAGACTGGGATAAATATGGCAGCGAGAATCAGCTCAAACCGACTATAAAAAGGAATTTCAAAAATAAAACAAAAAAACTGGGAAATTCTTTACAATTCCTTCAGGGTCTCTGATGAAACCTGAAATGACCCTATCTACAATGACAGCTGGATGTGGCATAAGGCTGGACACTTGGGACTGAGAGGATTGGTGAGATTGGGTGAGCAAATGCAGACCCTTTAAAGCAATAATGCATGGCACACATTCCATGGGTCCCAACTCTCCAGGTTGAAGGGAATATTACTACAGATATAACATGTACGGGAATCCTAGAGAACGGACACACTGTGAATACGAAAGGTTTCTAAACTCAACGAATAGTCCCTCTCCTGGTGCTCCGGTTTGACTTTCCATCTGCTTTATTATCAACCTCCCAACTTGGAGAGACAGCCCCTTTAACCTCCTGGTTCGCACAGGTTGCCAATTTGGCAGAGGATGAAAGGGAAGAGGGAGAACCAATGAGAGAGTAGCTGTTAGGCATTTGGACGGGCACATATCACTGTAATTTCCCGGCAGGAAGAAGAATTAACCAAAGTCTCAGCCACCCACCGGGAATCAGTATAGATCCTGAACCAAAATTTTGGACTTGCGGTCAGCTCACCAAAAACGAGTTGAAAAATGGAGCTCAGGGGCACAGCAATTCACAAACTGGCCGAGTAATAAAGGACAACTATCGTCCAAAAATCTGTTGAGGGAAGGCAACGAGGCGGACTTGAAAGCGAGGCAGAATAGCAGGAAACAGATTTCAAGAGGTACGTTGGAATCGCCTTTAAAGCACAGGAAGAGGGGCACAACTTCGACAATGATGCACTTGGCCAAAAAGGGCGTATGCGTTTTCTCCTGAATATATTCAGGAGAAAATGCATACGCCCTTTTTGGCCAAGCAAGCAAGCGGGCATTGCAAATCTGCACTACAAAGAAGTATCACTTCCCACCGGTCAAAAGGGACATCCACAAAATGTGTAAAAACCAGAAAGGCAAGACAGGCCCTGGAGAACAGGGAGCCTTGTTATGCTGATGGGCCGGATGTAAATTGCCAACTGCCTCTCTGGAGGAGTGCATTGTGTTCCCTAAAACAAGTAAACAACAGAGCTACAGAGCCAAGGGCACCTCCAGTCTAGGGAATATACCTTGGGAAAACTGAAAATCAAAAAGACACAGCCACCCCAAAATTTAGGGCTGCACTGCTTACAAGGACCTCAACTTGGGTACACCTTAAATATCCCAGGAAATATAAAAATGGTTCAAAAAATTGTGGTACTTACGTACGATGGAATATCCCTCAGCCATGAAATCAATGTCATAAGACCAGTAGCAGCAAAATGGGTGGATTCAGGTACGATGTTTCTAAGTGAAATAAGTCACAGAGAAAAAGAAACTTATCATAAGATATCACTTATGAAGATCCTGTAAACATGGCTACACTTGAACTGAGTTAGGAAAGAGAACAGTGTCTCACATTTAGAAAACACTCTTATGCCTGCTTAAGGGGGAAGGAGAGGTGGGGTGATGCATAAAACCAGAGTTTGATATAAGCACAGGTACCGTTCCAAAAACCAACTATGGAATAGACAAGACCTACACCTTCCTCAGTGAAAGGGACTCAAAACCCCATATTTCCCGCAGAGGAATATATCTGACTAGTAAGAATCTTAAAACCTATGTATTGATATGTCTCCGTAAGGGAATCAAGTGTGTCTAGACTGGGATAAATATGGCAGCGAGAATCAGCTCAAACCCACTATAAAAGGAATTTCAAAAATAAAACAAAAAACTGGGAAATTCTTTACAATTCCTTCAGGGTCTCTGATGAAACCTGAAATGACCCTATCTACAATGACAGCTGGATGTGGCATAAGGCTGGACACTTGGGACTGAGAGGATTGGTGAGATTGGGTGAGCAAATGCAGACCCTTTAAAGCAATAATGCATGGCACACATTCCATGGGTCCCAACTCTCCAGGTTGAAGGGAATATTACTACAGATATAACATGTACGGGAATCCTAGAGAACGGACACACTGTGAATACGAAAGGTTTCTAAAACTCAACGAATAGTCCCTCTCCTGGTGCTCCGGTTTGACTTTCCATCTGCTTTATTATCAACCTCCCAACTTGGAGAGACAGCCCCTTTAACCTCCTGGTTCGCACAGGTTGCCAATTTGGCAGAGGATGAAAGGGAAGAGGGAGAACCAATGAGAGAGTAGCTGTTAGGCATTTGGACGGGCACATATCACTGTAATTTCCCGGCAGGAAGAAGAATTAACCAAAGTCTCAGCCACCCACCGGGAATCAGTATAGATCCTGAACCAAAATTTTGGACTTGCGGTCAGCTCACCAAAAACGAGTTGAAAAATGGAGCTCAGGGGCACAGCAATTCACAAACTGGCCGAGTAATAAAGGACAACTATCGTCCAAAAATCTGTTGAGGGAAGGCAACGAGGCGGACTTGAAAGCGAGGCAGAATAGCAGGAAACAGATTTCAAGAGGTACGTTGGAATCGCCTTTAAAGCACAGGAAGAGGGGCACAACTTCGACAATGACGCACTTGGCCAAAAAGGGCGTATGCATTTTCTCCTGAATATATTCAGGAGAAAACGCATACGCCCTTTTTGGCCAAGCAAGCAAGCGGGCAATGCAAATCTGCACTACAAAGAAGTATCACTTCCCACCGGTCAAAAGGGACATCCACAAAATGTGTAAAAACCAGAAAGGCAAGACAGGCCCTGGAGAACAGGGAGCCTTGTTATGCTGATGGTCCGGATGTAAATTGCCAACTGCCTCTCTGGAGGAGTGCATTGTGTTCCCTAAAACAAGTAAACAACAGAGCTACAGAGCCAAGGGCACTTCCAGTCTAGGGAATATACCTTGGGAAAACTGAAAATCAAAAAGACAGAGCCACCCCAAAATTTAGGGCTGCACTGCTTACAAGGACCTCAACTTGGGTACACCTTAAATATCCCAGGAAATATAAAAATGGTTCAAAAAATTGTGGTACTTACGTACGATGGAATATCCCTCAGCCATGAAATCAATGTCATAAGACCAGTAGCAGCAAAATGGGTGGATTCAGGTACGATGATTCTAAGTGAAATAAGTCACAGGGAAAAAGAAACTTATCATAAGATATCACTTATGAAGATCCTGTAAACATGGCTACACTTGAACTGAGTTAGGAAAGAGAACAGTGTCTCACATTTAGAAAACACTCTTATGCCTGCTTAAGGGGGAAGGAGAGGTGGGGTGATGCATAAAACCAGAGTTTGATATAAGCACAGGTACCGTTCCAAAAACCAAGTATGGAATAGACAAGACCTACACCGTCCTCAGTGAAAGGGACTCAAAACCCCATATTTCCCGCAGAGGAATATATCTGACTAGTAAGAATCTTAAAACCTATGTATTGATATGTCTCCGTAAGGGAATCAAGTGTGTCTAGACTGGGATAAATATGGCAGCGAGAATCAGCTCAAACCCACTATAAAAAGGAATTTCAAAAATAAAACAAAAAAACTGGGAAATTCTTTACAATTCCTTCAGGGTCTCTGATGAAACCTGAAATGACCCTATCTACAATGACAGCTGGATGTGGCATAAGGCTGGACACTTGGGACTGAGAGGATTGGTGAGATTGGGTGAGCAAATGCAGACCCTTTAAAGCAATAATGCATGGCACACATTCCATGGGTCCCAACTCTCCAGGTTGAAGGGAATATTACTACAGATATAACATGTACGGGAATCCTAGAGAACGGACACACTGTGAATACGAAAGGTTTCTAAAACTCAACGAATAGTCCCTCTCCTGGTGCTCCGGTTTGACTTTCCATCTGCTTTATTATCAACCTCCCAACTTGGAGAGACAGCCCCTTTAACCTCCTGGTTCGCACAGGTTGCCAATTTGGCAGAGGATGAAAGGGAAGAGGGAGAACCAATGAGAGAGTAGCTGTTAGGCATTTGGACGGGCACATATCACTGTAATTTCCCGGCAGGAAGAAGAATTAACCAAAGTCTCAGCCACCCACCGGGAATCAGTATAGATCCTGAACCAAAATTTTGGACTTGCGGTCAGCTCACCAAAAACGAGTTGAAAAATGGAGCTCAGGGGCACAGCAATTCACAAACTGGCCGAGTAATAAAGGACAACTATCGTCCAAAAATCTGTTGAGGGAAGACAACGAGGCGGACTTGAAAGCGAGGCAGAATAGCAGGAAACAGATTTCCAGAGGTACGTTGGAATCGCCTTTAAAGCACAGGAAGAGGGGCACAACTTCGACAATGATGCACTTGGCCAAAAAGGGCGTATGCGTTTTCTCCTGAATATATTCAGGAGAAAACGCATACGCCCTTTTTGGCCAAGCAAGCAAGCGGGCAATGCAAATCTGCACTACAAAGAAGTATCACTTCCCACCGGTCAAAAGGGACATCCACAAAATGTGTAAAAACCAGAAAGGCAAGACAGGCCCTGGAGAACAGGGAGCCTTGTTATGCTGATGGGCGGGATGTAAATTGCCAACTGCCTCTCTGGAGGAGTGCATTGTGTTCTCTAAAACAAGTAAACAACAGAGCTACAGAGCCAAGGGCACTTCCAGTCTAGGGAATATACCTTGGGAAAACTGAAAATAAAAAAGACACAGCCACCCCAAAATTTAGGGCTGCACTGCTTACAAGGACCTCAACTTGGGTACACCTTAAATATCCCAGGAAATATAAAAATGGTTCAAAAAATTGTGGTACTTACGTACGATGGAATATCCCTCAGCCATGAAATCAATGTCATAAGACCAGTAGCAGCAAAATGGGTGGATTCAGGTACGATGATTCTAAGTGAAATAAGTCACAGAGAAAAAGAAACTTATCATAAGATATCACTTATGAAGATCCTGTAAACATGGCTACACTTGAACTGAGTTAGGAAAGAGAACAGTGTCTCACATTTAGAAAACACTCTTATGCCTGCTTAAGGGGGAAGGAGAGGTGGGGTGATGCATAAAACCAGAGTTTGATATAAGCACAGGTACCGTTCCAAAAACCAACTATGGAATAGACAAGACCTACACCGTCCTCAGTGAAAGGGACTCAAAACCCCATATTTCCCGCAGGGGAATATATCTGACTAGTAAGAATCTTAAAACCTATGTATTGATATGTCTCCGTAAGGGAATCAAGTGTGTCTAGACTGGGATAAATATGGCAGCGAGAATCAGCTCAAACCCACTATAAAAAGGAATTTCAAAAATAAAACAAAAAAACTGGGAAATTCTTTACAATTCCTTCAGGGTCTCTGATGAAACCTGAAATGACCCTATCTACAATGACAGCTGGATGTGGCATAAGGCTGGACACTTGGGACTGAGAGGATTGGTGAGATTGGGTGAGCAAATGCAGACCCTTTAAAGCAATAATGCATGGCACACATTCCATGGGTCCCAACTCTCCAGGTTGAAGGGAATATTACTACAGATATAACATGTACGGGAATCCTAGAGAACGGACACACTGTGAATACGAAAGGTTTCTAAAACTCAACGAATAGTCCCTCTCCTGGTGCTCCGGTTTGACTTTCCATCTGCTTTATTATCAACCTCCCAACTTGGAGAGACAGCCCCTTTAACCTCCTGGTTCGCACAGGTTGCCAATTTGGCAGAGGATGAAAGGGAAGAGGGAGAACCAATGAGAGAGTAGCTGTTAGGCATTTGGACGGGCACATATCACTGTAATTTCCCGGCAGGAAGAAGAATTAACCAAAGTCTCAGCCACCCACCGGGAATCAGTATAGATCCTGAACCAAAATTTTGGACTTGCGGTCAGCTCACCAAAAACGAGTTGAAAAATGGAGCTCAGGGGCACAGCAATTCACAAACTGGCCGAGTAATAAAGGACAACTATCGTCCAAAAATCTGTTGAGGGAAGGCAACGAGGCGGACTTGAAAGCGAGGCAGAATAGCAGGAAACAGATTTCAAGAGGTACGTTGGAATCGCCTTTAAAGCACAGGAAGAGGGGCACAACTTCGACAATGATGCACTTGGCCAAAAAGGGCGTATGCGTTTTCTCCTGAATATATTCAGGAGAAAACGCATACGCCCTTTTTGGCCAAGCAAGCAAGCGGGCAATGCAAATCTGCACTACAGAGAAGTATCACTTCCCACCGGTCAAAAGGGACATCCACAAAATGTGTAAAAACCAGAAAGGCAAGACAGGCCCTGGAAAACAGGGAGCCTTGTTATGCTGATGGGCGGGATGTAAATTGCCAACTGCCTCTCTGGAGGAGTGCATTGTGTTCCCTAAAACAAGTAAACAACAGAGCTACAGAGCCAAGGGCACTTCCAGTCTAGGGAATATACCTTGGGAAAACTGAAAATCAAAAAGACACAGCCACCCCAAAATTTAGGGCTGCACTGCTTACAAGGACCTCAACTTGGGTACACCTTAAATATCCCAGGAAATATAAAAATGGTTCAAAAAATTGTGGTACTTACGTACGATGGAATATCCCTCAGCCATGAAATCAATGTCATAAGACCAGTAGCAGCAAAATGGGTGGATTCAGGTACGATGATTCTAAGTGAAATAAGTCACAGAGAAAAAGAAACTTATCATAAGATATCACTTATGAAGATCCTGTAAACATGGCTACACTTGAACTGAGTTAGGAAAGAGAACAGTGTCTCACATTTAGAAAACACTCTTATGCCTGCTTAAGGGGGAAGGAGAGGTGGGGTGATGCATAAAACCAGAGTTTGATATAAGCACAGGTACCGTTCCAAAAACCAACTATGGAATAGACAAGACCTACACCTTCCTCAGTGAAAGGGACTCAAAACCCCATATTTCCCGCAGAGGAATATATCTGACTAGTAAGAATCTTAAAACCTATGTATTGATATGTCTCCGTAAGGGAATCAAGTGTGTCTAGACTGGGATAAATATGGCAGCGAGAATCAGCTCAAACCCACTATAAAAAGGAATTTCAAAAATAAAACAAAAAAACTGGGAAATTCTTTACAATTCCTTCAGGGTCTCTGATGAAACCTGAAATGACCCTATCTACAATGACAGCTGGATGTGGCATAAGGCTGGACACTTGGGACTGAGAGGATTGGTGAGATTGGGTGAGCAAATGCAGACCCTTTAAAGCAGTAATGCATGGCACACATTCCATGGGTCCCAACTCTCCAGGTTGAAGGGAATATTACTACAGATATAACATGTACGGGAATCCTAGAGAACGGACACACTGTGAATACGAAAGGTTTCTAAAACTCAACGAATAGTCCCTCTCCTGGTGCTCCGGTTTGACTTTCCATCTGCTTTATTATCAACCTCCCAACTTGGAGAGACAGCCCCTTTAACCTCCTGGTTCGCACAGGTTGCCAATTTGGCAGAGGATGAAAGGGAAGAGGGAGAACCAATGAGAGAGTAGCTGTTAGGCATTTGGACGGGCACATATCACTGTAATTTCCCGGCAGGAAGAAGAATTAACCAAAGTCTCAGCCACCCACCGGGAATCAGTATAGATCCTGAACCAAAATTTTGGACTTGCGGTCAGCTCACCAAAAACGAGTTGAAAAATGGAGCTCAGGGGCACAGCAATTCACAAACTGGCCGAGTAATAAAGGACAACTATCGTCCAAAAATCTGTTGAGGGAAGGCAACGAGGCGGACTTGAAAGCGAGGCAGAATAGCAGGAAACAGATCTCCAGAGGTACGTTGGAATCGCCTTTAAAGCACAGGAAGAGGGGCACAACTTCGACAATGATGCACTTGGCCAAAAAGGGCGTATGCGTTTTCTCCTGAATATATTCAGGAGAAAACGCATACGCCCTTTTTGGCCAAGCAAGCAAGCGGGCAATGCAAATCTGAACTACAGAGAAGTATCACTTCCCACCGGTCAAAAGGGACATCCACAAAATGTGTAAAAACCAGAAAGGCAAGACAGGCCCTGGAGAACAGGGAGCCTTGTTATGCTGATGGGCGGGATGTAAATTGCCAACTGCCTCTCTGGAGGAGTGCATTGTGTTCCCTAAAACAAGTAAACAACAGAGCTACAGAGCCAAGGGCACTTCCAGTCTAGGGAATATACCTTGGGAAAACTGAAAATCAAAAAGACACAGCCACCCCAAAATTTAGGGCTGCACTGCTTACAAGGACCTCAACTTGGGTACACCTTAAATATCCCAGGAAATATAAAAATGGTTCAAAAAATTGTGGTACTTACGTACGATGGAATATCCCTCAGCCATGAAATCAATGTCATAAGACCAGTAGCAGCAAAATGGGTGGATTCAGGTACGATGATTCTAAGTGAAATAAGTCACAGAGAAAAAGAAACTTATCATAAGATATCACTTATGAAGATCCTGTAAACATGGCTACACTTGAACTGAGTTAGGAAAGAGAACAGTGTCTCACATTTAGAAAACACTCTTATGCCTGCTTAAGGGGGAAGGAGAGGTGGGGTGATGCATAAAACCAGAGTTTGATATAAGCACAGGTACCGTTCCAAAAACCAAGTATGGAATAGACAAGACCTACACCTTCCTCAGTGAAAGGGACTCAAAACCCCATATTTCCCGCAGAGGAATATATCTGACTAGTAAGAATCTTAAAACCTATGTATTGATATGTCTCCGTAAGGGAATCAAGTGTGTCTAGACTGGGATAAATATGGCAGCGAGAATCAGCTCAAACCCACTATAAAAAGGAATTTCAAAAATAAAACAAAAAAACTGGGAAATTCTTTACAATTCCTTCAGGGTCTCTGATGAAACCTGAAATGACCCTATCTACAATGACAGCTGGATGTGGCATAAGGCTGGACACTTGGGACTGAGAGGATTGGTGAGATTGGGTGAGCAAATGCAGACCCTTTAAAGCAATAATGCATGGCACACATTCCATGGGTCCCAACTCTCCAGGTTGAAGGGAATATTACTACAGATATAACATGTACGGGAATCCTAGAGAATGGACACACTGTGAATACGAAAGGTTTCTAAAACTCAACGAATAGTCCCTATCCTGGTGCTCCGGTTTGACTTTCCATCTGCTTTATTATCAACCTCCCAACTTGGAGAGACAGCCCCTTTAAGCTCCTGGTTCGCACAGGTTGCCAATTTGGCAGAGGATGAAAGGGAAGAGGGAGAACCAATGAGAGAGTAGCTGTTAGGCATTTGGACGGGCACATATCACTGTAATTTCCCGGCAGGAAGAAGAATTAACCAAAGTCTCAGCCACCCACCGGGAATCAGTATAGATCCTGAACCAAAATTTTGGACTTGCGGTCAGCTCACCAAAAACGAGTTGAAAAATGGAGCTCAGGGGCACAGCAATTCACAAACTGGCCGAGTAATAAAGGACAACTATCGTCCAAAAATCTGTTGAGGGAAGGCAACGAGGCGGACTTGAAAGCGAGGCAGAATAGCAGGAAACAGATTTCAAGAGGTACGTTGGAATCGCCTTTAAAGCACAGGAAGAGGGGCACAACTTCGACAATGATGCACTTGGCCAAAAAGGGCGTATGCGTTTTCTCCTGAATATATTCAGGAGAAAACGCATACGCCGTTTTTGGCCAAGCAAGCAAGCGGGCAATGCAAATCTGCACTACAGAGAAGTATCACTTCCCACCGGTCAAAAGGGACATCCACAAAATGTGTAAAAACCAGAAAGGCAAGACAGGCCCTGGAAAACAGGGAGCCTTGTTATGCTGATGGGCGGGATGTAAATTGCCAACTGCCTCTCTGGAGGAGTGCATTGTGTTCCCTAAAACAAGTAAACAACAGAGCTACAGAGCCAAGGGCACTTCCAGTCTAGGGAATATACCTTGGGAAAACTGAAAATCAAAAAGACACAGCCACCCCAAAATTTAGGGCTGCACTGCCTACAAGGACCTCAACTTGGGTACACCTTAAATATCCCAGGAAATATAAAAATGGTTCAAAAAATTGTGGTACTTACGTACGATGGAATATCCCTCAGCCATGAAATCAATGTCATAAGACCAGTAGCAGCAAAATGGGTGGATTCAGGTACGATGATTCTAAGTGAAATAAGTCACAGAGAAAAAGAAACTTATCATAAGATATCACTTATGAAGATCCTGTAAACATGGCTACACTTGAACTGAGTTAGGAAAGAGAACAGTGTCTCACATTTAGAAAACACTCTTATGCCTGCTTAAGGGGGAAGGAGAGGTGGGGTGATGCATAAAACCAGAGTTTGATATAAGCACAGGTACCGTTCCAAAAACCAACTATGGAATAGACAAGACCTACACCTTCCTCAGTGAAAGGGACTCAAAACCCCATATTTCCCGCAGAGGAATATATCTGACTAGTAAGAATCTTAAAACCTATGTATTGATATGTCTCCGTAAGGGAATCAAGTGTGTCTAGACTGGGATAAATATGGCAGCGAGAATCAGCTCAAACCCACTATAAAAAGGAATTTCAAAATAAAACAAAAAAACTGGGAAATTCTTTACAATTCCTTCAGGGTCTCTGATGAAACCTGAAATGACCCTATCTACAATGACAGCTGGATGTGGCATAAGGCTGGACACTTGGGACTGAGAGGATTGGTGAGATTGGGTGAGCAAATGCAGACCCTTTAAAGCAGTAATGCATGGCACACATTCCATGGGTCCCAACTCTCCAGGTTGAAGGGAATATTACTACAGATATAACATGTACGGGAATCCTAGAGAACGGACACACTGTGAATACGAAAGGTTTCTAAAACTCAACGAATAGTCCCTCTCCTGGTGCTCCGGTTTGACTTTCCATCTGCTTTATTATCAACCTCCCAACTTGGAGAGACAGCCCCTTTAACCTCCTGGTTCGCACAGGTTGCCAATTTGGCAGAGGATGAAAGGGAAGAGGGAGAACCAATGAGAGAGTAGCTGTTAGGCATTTGGACGGGCACATATCACTGTAATTTCCCGGCAGGAAGAAGAATTAACCAAAGTCTCAGCCACCCACCGGGAATCAGTATAGATCCTGAACCAAAATTTTGGACTTGCGGTCAGCTCACCAAAAACGAGTTGAAAAATGGAGCTCAGGGGCACAGCAATTCACAAACTGGCCGAGTAATAAAGGACAACTATCGTCCAAAAATCTGTTGAGGGAAGGCAACGAGGCGGACTTGAAAGCGAGGCAGAATAGCAGGAAACAGATTTCAAGAGGTACGTTGGAATCGCCTTTAAAGCACAGGAAGAGGGGCACAACTTCGACAATGATGCACTTGGCCAAAAAGGGCGTATGCGTTTTCTCCTGAATATATTCAGGAGAAAACGCATACGCCCTTTTTGGCCAAGCAAGCAAGCGGGCAATGCAAATCTGAACTACAGAGAAGTATCACTTCCCACCGGTCAAAAGGGACATCCACAAAATGTGTAAAAACCAGAAAGGCAAGACAGGCCCTGGAAAACAGGGAGCCTTGTTATGCTGATGGGCGGGATGTAAATTGCCAACTGCCTCTCTGGAGGAGTGCATTGTGTTCCCTAAAACAAGTAAACAACAGAGCTACAGAGCCAAGGGCACTTCCAGTCTAGGGAATATACCTTGGGAAAACTGAAAATCAAAAAGACACAGCCACCCCAAAATTTAGGGCTGCACTGCTTACAAGGACCTCAACTTGGGTACACCTTAAATATCCCAGGAAATATAAAAATGGTTCAAAAAATTGTGGTACTTACGTACGATGGAATATCCCTCAGCCATGAAATCAATGTCATAAGACCAGTAGCAGCAAAATGGGTGGATTCAGGTACGATGATTCTAAGTGAAATAAGTCACAGAGAAAAAGAAACTTATCATAAGATATCACTTATGAAGATCCTGTAAACATGGCTACTCTTGAACTGAGTTAGGAAAGAGAACAGTGTCTCACATTTAGAAAACACTCTTATGCCTGCTTAAGGGGGAAGGAGAGGTGGGGTGATGCATAAAACCAGAGTTTGATATAAGCACAGGTACCGTTCCAAAAACCAACTATGGAATAGACAAGACCTACACCTTCCTCAGTGAAAGGGACTCAAAACCCCATATTTCCCGCAGAGGAATATATCTGACTAGTAAGAATCTTAAAACCTATGTATTGATATGTCTCCGTAAGGGAATCAAGTGTGTCTAGACTGGGATAAATATGGCAGCGAGAATCAGCTCAAACCCACTATAAAAAGGAATTTCAAAAATAAAACAAAAAAACTGGGAAATTCTTTACAATTCCTTCAGGGTCTCTGATGAAACCTGAAATGACCCTATCTACAATGACAGCTGGATGTGGCATAAGGCTGGACACTTGGGACTGAGAGGATTGGTGAGATTGGGTGAGCAAATGCAGACCCTTTAAAGCAATAATGCATGGCACACATTCCATGGGTCCCAACTCTCCAGGTTGAAGGGAATATTACTACAGATATAACATGTACGGGAATCCTAGAGAACGGACACACTGTGAATACGAAAGGTTTCTAAAACTCAACGAATAGTCCCTCTCCTGGTGCTCCGGTTTGACTTTCCATCTGCTTTATTATCAACCTCCCAACTTGGAGAGACAGCCCCTTTAACCTCCTGGTTCGCACAGGTTGCCAATTTGGCAGAGGATGAAAGGGAAGAGGGAGAACCAATGAGAGAGTAGCTGTTAGGCATTTGGACGGGCACATATCACTGTAATTTCCCGGCAGGAAGAAGAATTAACCAAAGTCTCAGCCACCCACCGGGAATCAGTATAGATCCTGAACCAAAATTTAGGACTTGCGGTCAGCTCACCAAAAACGAGTTGAAAAATGGAGCTCAGGGGCACAGCAATTCACAAACTGGCCGAGTAATAAAGGACAACTATCGTCCAAAAATCTGTTGAGGGAAGGCAACGAGGCGGACTTGAAAGCGAGGCAGAATAGCAGGAAACAGATTTCAAGAGGTACGTTGGAATCGCCTTTAAAGCACAGGAAGAGGGGCACAACTTCGACAATGATGCACTTGGCCAAAAAGGGCGTATGCGTTTTCTCCTGAATATATTCAGGAGAAAACGCATACGCCCTTTTTGGCCAAGCAAGCAAGCGGGCAATGCAAATCTGCACTACAAAGAAGTATCACTTCCCACCGGTCAAAAGGGACATCCACAAAATGTGTAAAAACCAGAAAGGCAAGACAGGCCCTGGAGAACAGGGAGCCTTGTTATGCTGATGGGCGGGATGTAAATTGCCAACTGCCTCTCTGGAGGAGTGCATTGTGTTCCCTAAAACAAGTAAACAACAGAGCTACAGAGCCAAGGGCACTTCCAGTCTAGGGAATATACCTTGGGAAAACTGAAAATAAAAAAGACACAGCCACCCCAAAATTTAGGGCTGCACTGCTTACAAGGACCTCAACTTGGGTACACCTTAAATATCCCAGGAAATATAAAAATGGTTCAAAAAATTGTGGTACTTACGTACGATGGAATATCCCTCAGCCATGAAATCAATGTCATAAGACCAGTAGCAGCAAAATGGGTGGATTCAGGTACGATGATTCTAAGTGAAATAAGTCACAGAGAAAAAGAAACTTATCATAAGATATCACTTATGAAGATCCTGTAAACATGGCTACACTTGAACTGAGTTAGGAAAGAGAACAGTGTCTCACATTTAGAAAACACTCTTATGCCTGCTTAAGGGGGAAGGAGAGGTGGGGTGATGCATAAAACCAGAGTTTGATATAAGCACAGGTACCGTTCCAAAAACCAACTATGGAATAGACAAGACCTACACCGTCCTCAGTGAAAGGGACTCAAAACCCCATATTTCCCGCAGAGGAATATATCTGACTAGTAAGAATCTTAAAACCTATGTATTGATATGTCTCCGTAAGGGAATCAAGTGTGTCTAGACTGGGATAAATATGGCAGCGAGAATCAGCTCAAACCCACTATAAAAAGGAATTTCAAAAATAAAACAAAAAAACTGGGAAATTCTTTACAATTCCTTCAGGGTCTCTGATGAAACCTGAAATGACCCTATCTACAATGACAGCTGGATGTGGCATAAGGCTGGACACTTGGGACTGAGAGGATTGGTGAGATTGGGTGAGCAAATGCAGACCCTTTAAAGCAATAATGCATGGCACACATTCCATGGGTCCCAACTCTCCAGGTTGAAGGGAATATTACTACAGATATAACATGTACGGGAATCCTAGAGAACAGACACACTGTGAATACGAAAGGTTTCTAAAACTCAACGAATAGTCCCTCTCCTGGTGCTCCGGTTTGACTTTCCATCTGCTTTATTATCAACCTCCCAACTTGGAGAGACAGCCCCTTTAACCTCCTGGTTCGCACAGGTTGCCAATTTGGCAGAGGATGAAAGGGAAGAGGGAGAACCAATGAGAGAGTAGCTGTTAGGCATTTGGACGGGCACATATCACTGTAATTTCCCGGCAGGAAGAAGAATTAACCAAAGTCTCAGCCACCCACCGGGAATCAGTATAGATCCTGAACCAAAATTTTGGACTTGCGGTCAGCTCACCAAAAACGAGTTGAAAAATGGAGCTCAGGGGCACAGCAATTCACAAACTGGCCGAGTAATAAAGGACAACTATCGTCCAAAAATCTGTTGAGGGAAGGCAACGAGGCGGACTTGAAAGCGAGGCAGAATAGCAGGAAACAGATTTCAAGAGGTACGTTGGAATCGCCTTTAAAGCACAGGAAGAGGGGCACAACTTCGACAATGATGCACTTGGCCAAAAAGGGCGTATGCGTTTTCTCCTGAATATATTCAGGAGAAAACGCATACGCCCTTTTTGGCCAAGCAAGCAAGCGGGCAATGCAAATCTGAACTACAGAGAAGTATCACTTCCCACCGGTCAAAAGGGACATCCACAAAATGTGTAAAAACCAGAAAGGCAAGACAGGCCCTGGAGAACAGGGAGCCTTGTTATGCTGATGGGCGGGATGTAAATTGCCAACTGCCTCTCTGGAGGAGTGCATTGTGTTCCCTAAAACAAGTAAACAACAGAGTTACAGAGCCAAGGGCACTTCCAGTCTAGGGAATATACCTTGGGAAAACTGAAAATCAAAAAGACACAGCCACCCCAAAATTTAGGGCTGCACTGCTTACAAGGACCTCAACTTGGGTACACCTTAAATATCCCAGGAAATATAAAAATGGTTCAAAAAATTGTGGTACTTACGTACGATGGAATATCCCTCAGCCATGAAATCAATGTCATAAGACCAGTAGCAGCAAAATGGGTGGATTCAGGTACGATGATTCTAAGTGAAATAAGTCACAGAGAAAAAGAAACTTATCATAAGATATCACTTATGAAGATCCTGTAAACATGGCTACACTTGAACTGAGTTAGGAAAGAGAACAGTGTCTCACATTTAGAAAACACTCTTATGCCTGCTTAAGGGGGAAGGAGAGGTGGGGTGATGCATAAAACCAGAGTTTGATATAAGCACAGGTACCGTTCCAAAAACCAACTATGGAATAGACAAGACCTACACCTTCCTCAGTGAAAGGGACTCAAAACCCCATATTTCCCGCAGAGGAATATATCTGACTAGTAAGAATCTTAAAACCTATGTATTGATATGTCTCCGTAAGGGAATCAAGTTTGTCTAGACTGGGATAAATATGGCAGCGAGAATCAGCTCAAACCCACTATAAAAAGGAATTTCAAAAATAAAACAAAAAAACTGGGAAATTCTTTACAATTCCTTCAGGGTCTCTGATGAAACCTGAAATGACCCTATCTACAATGACAGCTGGATGTGGCATAAGGCTGGACACTTGGGACTGAGAGGATTGGTGAGATTGGGTGAGCAAATGCAGACCCTTTAAAGCAATAATGCATGGCACACATTCCATGGGTCCCAACTCTCCAGGTTGAAGGGAATATTACTACAGATATAACATGTACGGGAATCCTAGAGAACGGACACACTGTGAATACGAAAGGTTTCTAAAACTCAACGAATAGTCCCTCTCCTGGTGCTCCGGTTTGACTTTCCATCTGCTTTATTATCAACCTCCCAACTTGGAGAGACAGCCCCTTTAACCTCCTGGTTCGCACAGGTTGCCAATTTGGCAGAGGATGAAAGGGAAGAGGGAGAACCAATGAGAGAGTAGCTGTTAGGCATTTGGACGGGCACATATCACTGTAATTTCCCGGCAGGAAGAAGAATTAACCAAAGTCTCAGCCACCCACCGGGAATCAGTATAGATCCTGAACCAAAATTTTGGACTTGCGGTCAGCTCACCAAAAACGAGTTGAAAAATGGAGCTCAGGGGCACAGCAATTCACAAACTGGCCGAGTAATAAAGGACAACTATCGTCCAAAAATCTGTTGAGGGAAGGCAACGAGGCGGACTTGAAAGCGAGGCAGAATAGCAGGAAACTGATTTCAAGAGGTACGTTGGAATCGCCTTTAAAGCACAGGAAGAGGGGCACAACTTCGACAATGATGCACTTGGCCAAAAAGGGCGTATGCGTTTTCTCCTGAATATATTCAGGAGAAAACGCATACGCCCTTTTTGGCCAAGCAAGCAAGCGGGCAATGCAAATCTGAACTACAGAGAAGTATCACTTCCCACCGGTCAAAAGGGACATCCACAAAATGTGTAAAAACCAGAAAGGCAAGACAGGCCCTGGAGAACAGGGAGCCTTGTTATGCTGATGGGCGGGATGTAAATTGCCAACTGCCTCTCTGGAGGAGTGCATTGTGTTCCCTAAAACAAGTAAACAACAGAGCTACAGAGCCAAGGGCACTTCCAGTCTAGGGAATATACCTTGGGAAAACTGAAAATCAAAAAGACACAGCCACCCCAAAATTTAGGGCTGCACTGCTTACAAGGACCTCAACTTGGGTACACCTTAAATATCCCAGGAAATATAAAAATGGTTCAAAAAATTGTGGTACTTACGTACGATGGAATATCCCTCAGCCATGAAATCAATGTCATAAGACCAGTAGCAGCAAAATGGGTGGATTCAGGTACGATGATTCTAAGTGAAATAAGTCACAGAGAAAAAGAAACTTATCATAAGATATCACTTATGAAGATCCTGTAAACATGGCTACACTTGAACTGAGTTAGGAAAGAGAACAGTGTCTCACATTTAGAAAACACTCTTATGCCTGCTTAAGGGGGAAGGAGAGGTGGGGTGATGCATAAAACCAGAGTTTGATATAAGCACAGGTACCGTTCCAAAAACCAACTATGGAATAGACAAGACCTACACCTTCCTCAGTGAAAGGGACTCAAAACCCCATATTTCCCGCAGAGGAATATATCTGACTAGTAAGAATCTTAAAACCTATGTATTGATATGTCTCCGTAAGGGAATCAAGTTTGTCTAGACTGGGATAAATATGGCAGCGAGAATCAGCTCAAACCCACTATAAAAAGGAATTTCAAAAATAAAACAAAAAAACTGGGAAATTCTTTACAATTCCTTCAGGGTCTCTGATGAAACCTGAAATGACCCTATCTACAATGACAGCTGGATGTGGCATAAGGCTGGACACTTGGGACTGAGAGGATTGGTGAGATTGGGTGAGCAAATGCAGACCCTTTAAAGCAATAATGCATGGCACACATTCCATGGGTCCCAACTCTCCAGGTTGAAGGGAATATTACTACAGATATAACATGTACGGGAATCCTAGAGAACGGACACACTGTGAATACGAAAGGTTTCTAAAACTCAACGAATAGTCCCTCTCCTGGTGCTCCGGTTTGACTTTCCATCTGCTTTATTATCAACCTCCCAACTTGGAGAGACAGCCCCTTTAACCTCCTGGTTCGCACAGGTTGCCAATTTGGCAGAGGATGAAAGGGAAGAGGGAGAACCAATGAGAGAGTAGCTGTTAGGCATTTGGACGGGCACATATCACTGTAATTTCCCGGCAGGAAGAAGAATTAACCAAAGTCTCAGCCACCCACCGGGAATCAGTATAGATCCTGAACCAAAATTTTGGACTTGCGGTCAGCTCACCAAAAACGAGTTGAAAAATGGAGCTCAGGGGCACAGCAATTCACAAACTGGCCGAGTAATAAAGGACAACTATCGTCCAAAAATCTGTTGAGGGAAGGCAACGAGGCGGACTTGAAAGCGAGGCAGAATAGCAGGAAACAGATTTCAAGAGGTACGTTGGAATCGCCTTTAAAGCACAGGAAGAGGGGCACAACTTCGACAATGATGCACTTGGCCAAAAAGGGCGTATGCGTTTTCTCCTGAATATATTCAGGAGAAAACGCATACGCCCTTTTTGGCCAAGCAAGCAAGCGGGCAATGCAAATCTGCACTACAGAGAAGTATCACTTCCCACCGGTCAAAAGGGACATCCACAAAATGTGTAAAAACCAGAAAGGCAAGACAGGCCCTGGAGAACAGGGAGCCTTGTTATGCTGATGGGTGGGATGTAAATTGCCAACTGCCTCTCTGGAGGAGTGCATTGTGTTCCCTAAAACAAGTAAACAACAGAGCTACAGAGCCAAGGGCACTTCCAGTCTAGGGAATATACCTTGGGAAAACTGAAAATCAAAAAGACACAGCCACCCCAAAATTTAGGGCTGCACTGCTTACAAGGACCTCAACTTGGGTACACCTTAAATATCCCAGGAAATATAAAAATGGTTCAAAAAATTGTGGTACTTACGTACGATGGAATATCCCTCAGCCATGAAATCAATGTCATAAGACCAGTAGCAGCAAAATGGGTGGATTCAGGTACGATGATTCTAAGTGAAATAAGTCACAGAGAAAAAGAAACTTATCATAAGATATCACTTATGAAGATCCTGTAAACATGGCTACACTTGAACTGAGTTAGGAAAGAGAACAGTGTCTCACATTTAGAAAACACTCTTATGCCTGCTTAAGGGGGAAGGAGAGGTGGGGTGATGCATAAAACCAGAGTTTGATATAAGCACAGGTACCGTTCCAAAAACCAACTATGGAATAGACAAGACCTACACCTTCCTCAGTGAAAGGGACTCAAAACCCCATATTTCCCGCAGAGGAATATATCTGACTAGTAAGAATCTTAAAACCTATGTATTGATATGTCTCCGTAAGGGAATCAAGTGTGTCTAGACTGGGATAAATATGGCAGCGAGAATCAGCTCAAACCCACTATAAAAAGGAATTTCAAAAATAAAACAAAAAAACTGGGAAATTCTTTACAATTCCTTCAGGGTCTCTGATGAAACCTGAAATGACCCTATCTACAATGACAGCTGGATGTGGCATAAGGCTGGACACTTGGGACTGAGAGGATTGGTGAGATTGGGTGAGCAAATGCAGACCCTTTAAAGCAATAATGCATGGCACACATTCCATGGGTCCCAACTCTCCAGGTTGAAGGGAATATTACTACAGATATAACATGTACGGGAATCCTAGAGAACGGACACACTGTGAATACGAAAGGTTTCTAAAACTCAACGAATAGTCCCTCTCCTGGTGCTCCGGTTTGACTTTCCATCTGCTTTATTATCAACCTCCCAACTTGGAGAGACAGCCCCTTTAACCTCCTGGTTCGCACAGGTTGCCAATTTGGCAGAGGATGAAAGGGAAGAGGGAGAACCAATGAGAGAGTAGCTGTTAGGCATTTGGACGGGCACATATCACTGTAATTTCCCGGCAGGAAGAAGAATTAACCAAAGACTCAGCCACCCACCGGGAATCAGTATAGATCCTGAAGCAAAATTTTGGACTTGCGGTCAGCTCACCAAAAACGAGTTGAAAAATGGAGCTCAGGGGCGCAGCAATTCACAAACTGGCCGAGTAATAAAGGACAACTATCGTCCAAAAATCTGTTGAGGGAAGGCAACGAGGCGGACTTGAAAGCGTGGCAGAATAGCAGGAAACAGATTTCAAGAGGTACGTTGGAATCGCCTTTAAAGCACAGGAAGAGGGGCACAACTTCGACAATGATGCACTTGGCCAAAAAGGGCGTATGCGTTTTCTCCTGAATATATTCAGGAGAAAACGCATACGCCCTTTTTGGCCAAGCAAGCAAGCGGGCAATGCAAATCTGAACTACAAAGAAGTATCACTTCCCACCAGTCAAAAGGGATATCCACAAAATGTGTAAAAACCAGAAAGGCAAGACAGGCCCTGGAGAACAGGGTGCCTTGTTATGCTGATGGGCGGGATGTAAATTGCCAACTGCCTCTCTGGAGGAGTGCATTGTGTTCCCTAAAACAAGTAAACAACAGAGCTACAGAGCCAAGGGCACTTCCAGTCTAGGGAATATACCTTGGGAAAACTGAAAATCAAAAAGACAGAGCCACCCCAAAATTTAGGGCTGCACTGCTTACAAGGACCTCAACTTGGGTACACCTTAAATATCCCAGGAAATATAAAAATGGTTCAAAAAATTGTGGTACTTACGTACGATGGAATATCCCTCAGCCATGAAATCAATGTCATAAGACCAGTAGCAGCAAAATGGGTGGATTCAGGTACGATGATTCTAAGTGAAATAAGTCACACAGAAAAAGAAACTTATCATAAGATATCACTTATGAAGATCCTGTAAACATGGCTACACTTGAACTGAGTTAGGAAAGAGAACAGTGTCTCACATTTAGAAAACACTCTTATGTCTGCTTAAGGGGGAAGGAGAGGTGGGGTGATGCATAAAACCAGAGTTTGATATAAGCACAGGTACCGTTCCAAAAACCAACTATGGAATAGACAAGACCTACACCTTCCTCAGTGAAAGGGACTCAAAACCCCATATTTCCCGCAGAGGAATATATCTGACTAGTAAGAATCTTAAAACCTATGTATTGATATGTCTCCGTAAGGGAATCAAGTGTGTCTAGACTGGGATAAATATGGCAGCGAGAATCAGCTCAAACCCACTATAAAAAGGAATTTCAAAAATAAAACAAAAAAACTGGGAAATTCTTTACAATTCCTTCAGGGTCTCTGATGAAACCTGAAATGACCCTATCTACAATGACAGCTGGATGTGGCATAAGGCTGGACACTTGGGACTGAGAGGATTGGTGAGATTGGGTGAGCAAATGCAGACCCTTTAAAGCAATAATGCATGGCACACATTCCATGGGTCCCAACTCTCCAGGTTGAAGGGAATATTACTACAGATATAACATGTACGGGAATCCTAGAGAACGGACACACTGTGAATACGAAAGGTTTCTAAAACTCAACGAATAGTCCCTCTCCTGGTGCTCCGGTTTGACTTTCCATCTGCTTTATTATCAACCTCCCAACTTGGAGAGACAGCCCCTTTAACCTCCTGGTTCGCACAGGTTGCCAATTTGGCAGAGGATGAAAGGGAAGAGGGAGAACCAATGAGAGAGTAGCTGTTAGGCATTTGGACGGGCACATATCACTGTAATTTCCCGGCAGGAAGAAGAATTAACCAAAGTCTCAGCCACCCACCGGGAATCAGTATAGATCCTGAACCAAAATTTTGGACTTGCGGTCAGCTCACCAAAAACGAGTTGAAAAATGGAGCTCAGGGGCACAGCAATTCACAAACTGGCCGAGTAATAAAGGACAACTATCGTCCAAAAATCTGTTGAGGGAAGGCAACGAGGCGGACTTGAAAGCGAGGCAGAATAGCAGGAAACAGATTTCCAGAGGTACGTTGGAATCGCCTTTAAAGCACAGGAAGAGGGGCACAACTTCGACAATGATGCACTTGGCCAAAAAGGGCGTATGCGTTTTCTCCTGAATATATTCAGGAGAAAACGCATACGCCCTTTTTGGCCAAGCAAGCAAGCGGGCAATGCAAATCTGCACTACAAAGAAGTATCACTTCCCACCGGTCAAAAGGGACCTCCACAAAATATGTAAAAACCAGAAAGGCAAGACAGGCCCTGGAGAACAGGGAGCCTTGTTATGCTGTTGGGCGGGATGTAAATTACCAACTGCCTCTCTGGAGGAGTGCATTGTGTTCCCTAAAACAAGGAAACAACAGAGCTACAAAGCCAAGGGCACTTCCAGTCTAGGGAATATACCTTGGGAAAACTGAAAATCAAAAAGACACAGCCACCCCAATATTTAGGGCTGCACTGCTTACAAGGACCTCCACTTGGGTACACCTTAAATATCCCAGGAAATATAAAAATGGTTCAAAAAATTGTGGTACTTACGTACGATGGAATATCCCTCAGCCATGAAATCAATGTCATAAGACCAGTAGCAGCAAAATGGGTGGATTCAGGTACGATGATTCTAAGTGAAATAAGTCACACAGAAAAAGAAACTTATCATAAGATATCACTTATGAAGATCCTGTAAACATGGCTACACTTGAACTGAGTTAGGAAAGAGAACAGTGTCTCACATTTAGAAAACACTCTTATGCCTGCTTAAGGGGGAAGGAGAGGTGGGGTGATGCATAAAACCAGAGTTTGATATAAGCACAGGTACCGTTCCAAAAACCAACTATGGAATAGACAAGACCTACACCTTCCTCAGTGAAAGGGACTCAAAACCCCATATTTCCCGCAGAGGAATATATCTGACTAGTAAGAATCTTAAAACCTATGTATTGATATGTCTCCGTAAGGGAATCAAGTGTGTCTAGACTGGGATAAATATGGCAGCGAGAATCAGCTCAAACCCACTATAAAAAGGAATTTCAAAAATAAAACAAAAAAACTGGGAAATTCTTTACAATTCCTTCAGGGTCTCTGATGAAACCTGAAATGACCCTATCTACAATGACAGCTGGATGTGGCATAAGGCTGGACACTTGGGACTGAGAGGATTGGTGAGATTGGGTGAGCAAATGCAGACCCTTTAAAGCAATAATGCATGGCACACATTCCATGGGTCCCAACTCTCCAGGTTGAAGGGAATATTACTACAGATATAACATGTACGGGAATCCTAGAGAATGGACACACTGTGAATACGAAAGGTTTCTAAAACTCAACGAATAGTCCCTCTCCTGGTGCTCCGGTTTGACTTTCCATCTGCTTTATTATCAACCTCCCAACTTGGAGAGACAGCCCCTTTAACCTCCTGGTTCGCACAGGTTGCCAATTTGGCAGAGGATGAAAGGGAAGAGGGAGAACCAATGAGAGAGTAGCTGTTAGGCATTTGGACGGGCACATATCACTGTAATTTCCCGGCAGGAAGAAGAATTAACCAAAGTCTCAGCCACCCACCGGGAATCAGAATAGATCCTGAACCAAAATTTTGGACTTGCGGTCAGCTCACCAAAAACGAGTTGAAAAATGGAGCTCAGGGGCACAGCAATTCACAAACTGGCCGAGTAATAAAGGACAACTATCGTCCAAAAATCTGTTGAGGGAAGGCAACGAGGCGGACTTGAAAGCGAGGCAGAATAGCAGGAAACAGATTTCAAGAGGTACGTTGGAATCGCCTTTAAAGCACAGGAAGAGGGGCACAACTTCGACAATGATGCACTTGGCCAAAAAGTGCGTATGCGTTTTCTCCTGAATATATTCAGGAGAAAACGCATACGCCCTTTTTGGCCAAGCAAGCAAGCGGGCAATTCAAATCTGCGCTACAAAGAAGTATCACTTCCCACCCGTCAAAAGGGACATCCACAAAATGTGTAAAAACCAGAAAGGCAAGACAGGCCCTGGAGAACAGGGAGCCTTGTTATGCTGATGGGCGGGATGTAAATTGCCAACTGCCTCTCTGGAGGAGTGCATTGTGTTCCCTAAAACAAGTAAACAACAGAGCTACAGAGCCAAGGGCACTTCCAGTCTAGGGAATATACCTTGGGAAAACTGAAAATCAAAAAGACACAGCCACCCCAAAATTTAGGGCTGCACTGCTTACAAGGACCTCAACTTGGGTACACCTTAAATATCCCAGGAAATATAAAAATGGTTCAAAAAATTGTGGTACTTACGTACGATGGAATATCCCTCAGCCATGAAATCAATGTCATAAGACCAGTAGCAGCAAAATGGGTGGATTCAGGTACGATGATTCTAAGTGAAATAAGTCACACAGAAAAAGAAACTTATCATAAGATATCACTTATGAAGATCCTGTAAACATGGCTACTCTTGAACTGAGTTAGGAAAGAGAACAGTGTCTCACATTTAGAAAACACTCTTATGCCTGCTTAAGGGGGAAGGAGAGGTGGGGTGATGCATAAAACCAGAGTTTGATATAAGCACAGGTACCGTTCCAAAAACCAGCTATGGAATAGACAAGACCTACACCTTCCTCAGTGAAAGGGACTCAAAACCCCATATTTCCCGCAGAGGAATATATCTGACTAGTAAGAATCTTAAAACCTATGTATTGATATGTCTCCGTAAGGGAAACAAGTGTGTCTAGACTGGGATAAATATGGCAGCGAGAATCAGCTCAAACCCACAATAAAAAGGAATTTCAAAAATAAAACAAAAAAACTGGGAAATTCTTTACAATTCCTTCAGGGTCTCTTTTGAAACCTGAAATGACCCTATCTACAATGACAGCTGGATGTGGCATAAGGCTGGACACTTGGGACTGAGAGGATTGATGAGATTGGGTGAGCAAATGCAGACCCTTTAAAGCAATAATGCATGGCACACTTTCCATTGGTCCCAACTCTCCAGGTTGAAGGGAATATTACTACAGATATAACATGTACGGGAATCCTAGAGAACGGACACACTGTGAATATGAAAGGTTTCTAAAACTCAACGAATAGTCCCTCTCCTGGTGCTCCGGTTTGACTTTCCATCTGCTTTATTATCAACCTCCCAACTTGGAGAGACAGCCCCTTTAACCTCCTGGATCGCACAGGTTGCCAATTTGGCAGAGGATGAAAGGGAAGAGGGAGAACCAATGAGAGAATAGCTGTTAGGCATTTGGACGGGCACATATCACTGTAATTTCCCGGCAGGAAGAAGAATTAACCAAAGTCTCAGCCACCCAGCGGGAATCAGTATAGATCCTGAACCAAAATTTTGGACTTGCGGTCAGCTCACCAAAAACGAGTTGAAAAATGGAGCTCAGGGGCGCAGCAATTCACAAACTGGCCGACTAATAAAGGACAACTATCGTCCAAAAATCTGTTGAAGGAAGGCAATGAGGCGGACTTGAAAGCGAGGCAGAATAGCAGGAAACAGATTTCAAGAGGTACGTTGGAATCGCCTTTAAAGCACAGGAAGAGGGGCACAACTTCGACAATGATGCACTTGGCCAAAAAGTGCGTATGCGTTTTCTCCTGAATATATTCAGGAGAAAACGCATACGCCCTTTTTGGCCAAGCAAGCAAGCGGGCAATGCAAATCTGCACTACAAAGAAGTATCACTTCCCACCAGTCAAAAGGGATATCCACAAAATGTGTAAAAACCAGAAAGGCAAGACAGGCCCTGGAGAACAGGGTGCCTTGTTATGCTGATGGGCGGGATGTAAATTGCCAACTGCCTCTCTGGAGGAGTGCATTGTGTTCCCTAAAACAAGTAAACAACAGAGCTACAGAGCCAAGGGCACTTCCAGTCTAGGGAATATACCTTGGGAAAACTGAAAATCAAAAAGACAGAGCCACCCCAAAATTTAGGGCTGCACTGCTTACAAGGACCTCAACTTGGGTACACCTTAAATATCCCAGGAAATATAAAAATGGTTCAAAAAATTGTGGTACTTACGTACGATGGAATATCCCTCAGCCATGAAATCAATGTCATAAGACCAGTAGCAGCAAAATGGGTGGATTCAGGTACGATGATTCTAAGTGAAATAAGTCACACAGAAAAAGAAACTTATCATAAGATATCACTTATGAAGATCCTGTAAACATGGCTACACTTGAACTGAGTTAGGAAAGAGAACAGTGTCTCACATTTAGAAAACACTCTTATGCCTGCTTAAGGGGGAAGGAGAGGTGGGGTGATGCATAAAACCAGAGTTTGATATAAGCACAGGTACCGTTCCAAAAACCAACTATGGAATAGACAAGACCTACACCGTCCTCAGTGAAAGGGACTCAAAACCCCATATTTCCCGCAGAGGAATATATCTGACTAGTAAGAATCTTAAAACCTATGTATTGATATGTCTCCGTAAGGGAATCAAGTGTGTCTAGACTGGGATAAATATGGCAGCGAGAATCAGCTCAAACCCACTATAAAAAGGAATTTCAAAAATAAAACAAAAAAACTGGGAAATTCTTTACAATTCCTTCAGGGTCTCTGATGAAACCTGAAATGACCCTATCTACAATGACAGCTGGATGTGGCATAAGGCTGGACACTTGGGACTGAGAGGATTGGTGAGATTGGGTGAGCAAATTCAGACCCTTTAAAGCAATAATGCATGGCACACATTCCATGGGTCCCAACTCTCCAGGTTGAAGGGAATATTACTACAGATATAACATGTACGGGAATCCTAGAGAACGGACACACTGTGAATACGAAAGGTTTCTAAAACTCAACGAATAGTCCCTCTCCTGGTGCTCCGGTTTGACTTTCCATCTGCTTTATTATCAACCTCCCAACTTGGAGAGACAGCCCCTTTAACCTCCTGGTTCGCACAGGTTGCCAATTTGGCAGAGGATGAAAGGGAAGAGGGAGAACCAATGAGAGAGTAGCTGTTAGGCATTTGGACGGGCACATATCACTGTAATTTCCCGGCAGGAAGAAGAATTAACCAAAGTCTCAGCCACCCACCGGGAATCAGTATAGATCCTGAACCAAAATTTTGGACTTGCGGTCAGCTCACCAAAAACGAGTTGAAAAATGGAGCTCAGGGGCACAGCAATTCACAAACTGGCCGAGTAATAAAGGACAACTATCGTCCAAAAATCTGTTGAGGGAAGGCAACGAGGCGGACTTGAAAGCGAGGCAGAATAGCAGGAAACAGATTTCAAGAGGTACGTTGGAATCGCCTTTAAAGCACAGGAAGAGGGGCACAACTTCGACAATGATGCACTTGGCCAAAAAGGGCGTATGCGTTTTCTCCTGAATATATTCAGGAGAAAACGCATACGCCCTTTTTGGCCAAGCAAGCAAGCGGGCAATGCAAATCTGCACTACAAAGAAGTATCACTTCCCACCGGTCAAAAGGGACATCCACAAAATATGTAAAAACCAGAAAGGCAAGACAGGCCCTGGAGAACAGGGAGCCTTGTTATGCTGTTGGGCGGGATGTAAATTACCAACTGACTCTATGGAGGAGTGCATTGTGTTCCCTAAAACAAGTAAACAACAGAGCTACAAAGCCAAGGGCACTTCCAGTCTAGGGAATATACCTTGGGAAAACTGAAAATCAAAAAGACACAGCCACCCCAAAATTTAGGGCTGCACTGCTTACAAGGACCTCAACTTGGGTACACCTTAAATATCCCAGGAAATATAAAAATGGTTCAAAAAATTGTGGTACTTACGTACGATGGAATATTCCTCAGCCATGAAATCAATGTCATAAGACCAGTAGCAGCAAAATGGGTGGATTCAGGTACAATGATTCTAAGTGAAATAAGTCACACAGAAAAATAAACTTATCATAAGATATCACTTATGAAGATCCTGTAAACATGGCTACACTTGAACTGAGTTAGGAAAGAGAACAATGTCTCACATTTAGAAAACACTCTTATGCCTGCTTAAGGGGGAAGGAGAGGTGGGGTGATGCATAAAACCAGAGTTTGATATAAGCACAGGTACCGTTCCAAAAACCAACTATGGAATAGACAAGACCTACACCGTCCTCAGTGAAAGGGACTCAAAACCCCATATTTCCCGCAGAGGAATATATCTGACTAGTAAGAATCTTAAAACCTATGTATTGATATGTCTCCGTAAGGGAATCAAGTGTGTCTAGACTGGGATAAATATGGCAGCGAGAATCAGCTCAAACCCACTATAAAAAGGAATTTCAAAAATAAAACAAAAAAACTGGGAAATTCTTTACAATTCCTTCAGGGTCTCTGATGAAACCTGAAATGACCCTATCTACAATGACAGCTGGATGTGGCATAAGGCTGGACACTTGGGACTGAGAGGATTGGTGAGATTGGGTGAGCAAATGCAGACCCTTTAAAGCAATAATGCATGGCACACATTCCATGGGTCCCAACTCTCCAGGTTGAAGGGAATATTACTACAGATATAACATGTACAGGAATCCTAGAGAACGGACACACTGTGAATACGAAAGGTTTCTAAAACTCAACGAATAGTCCCTCTCCTGGTGCTCCGGTTTGACTTTCCATCTGCTTTATTATCAACCTCCCAACTTGGAGAGACAGCCCCTTTAACCTCCTGGTTCGCACAGGTTGCCAATTTGGCAGAGGATGAAAGGGAAGAGGGAGAACCAATGAGAGAGTAGCTGTTAGGCATTTGGACGGGCACATATCACTGTAATTTCCCGGCAGGAAGAAGAATTAACCAAAGTCTCAGCCACCCACCGGGAATCAGTATAGATCCGGAACCAAAATTTTGGACTTGCGGTCAGCTCACCAAAAACGAGTTGAAAAATGGAGCTCAGGGGCACAGCAATTCACAAACTGGCCGAGTAATAAAGGACAACTATCGTCCAAAAATCTGTTGAGGGAAGGCAACGAGGCGGACTTGAAAGCGAGGCAGAATAGCAGGAAACAGATTTCAAGAGGTACGTTGGAATCGCCTTTAAAGCACAGGAAGAGGGGCACAACTTCGACAATGATGCACTTGGCCAAAAAGGGCGTATGCGTTTTCTCCTGATTATATTCAGGAGAAAACGCATACGCCCTTTTTGGCCAAGCAAGCAAGCGGGCAATGCAAATCTGCACTACAAAGAAGTATCACTTCCCACCGGTCCAAAGGGACATCCACAAAATGTGTAAAAACCAGAAAGGCAAGACAGGCCCTGGAGAACAGGGAGCCTTGTTATGCTGATGGGCGGGATGTAAATTGCCAACTGCCTCTCTGGAGGAGTGCATTGTGTTCCCTAAAACAAGTAAACAACAGAGCTACAGAGCCAAGGGCACTTCCAGTCTAGGGAATATACCTTGGGAAAACTGAAAATCAAAAAGACAGAGCCACCCCAAAATTTAGGGCTGCACTGCTTACAAGGACCTCAACTTGGGTACACCTTAAATATCCCAGGAAATATAAAAATGGTTCAAAAAATTGTGGTACTTACGTACGATGGAATATCCCTCAGCCATGAAATCAATGTCATAAGACCAGTAGCAGCAAAATGGGTGGATTCAGGTACGATGATTCTAAGTGAAATAAGTCACACAGAAAAAGAAACTTATCATAAGATATCACTTATGAAGATCCTGTAAACATGGCTACACTTGAACTGAGTTAGGAAAGAGAACAGTGTCTCACATTTAGAAAACACTCTTATGCCTGCTTAAGGGGGAAGGAGAGGTGGGGTGATGCATAAAACCAGAGTTTGATATAAGCACAGGTACCGTTCCAAAAACCAACTATGGAATAGACAAGACCTACACCTTCCTCAGTGAAAGGGACTCAAAACCCCATATTTCCCGCAGAGGAATATATCTGACTAGTAAGAATCTTAAAACCTATGTATTGATATGTCTCCGTAAGGGAATCAAGTGTGTCTAGACTGGGATAAATATGGCAGCGAGAATCAGCTCAAACCCACTATAAAAAGGAATTTCAAAAATAAAACAAAAAAACTGGGAAATTCTTTACAATTCCTTCAGGGTCTCTGATGAAACCTGAAATGACCCTATCTACAATGACAGCTGGATGTGGCATAAGGCTGGACACTTGGGACTGAGAGGATTGGTGAGATTGGGTGAGCAAATGCAGACCCTTTAAAGCAATAATGCATGGCACACTTTCCATGGGTCCCAACTCTCCAGGTTGAAGGGAATATTACTACAGATATAACATGTACGGGAATCCTAGAGAACGGACACACTGTGAATACGAAAGGTTTCTAAAACTCAACGAATAGTCCCTCTCCTGGTGCTCCGGTTTGACTTTCCATCTGCTTTATTATCAACCTCCCAACTTGGAGAGACAGCCCCTTTAACCTCCTGGTTCGCACAGGTTGCCAATTTGGCAGAGGATGAAAGGGAAGAGGGAGAACCAATGAGAGAGTAGCTGTTAGGCATTTGGACGGGCACATATCACTGTAATTTCCCGGCAGGAAGAAGAATTAACCAAAGTCTCAGCCACCCACCGGGAATCAGTATAGATCCTGAACCAAAATTTTGGACTTGCGGTCAGCTCACCAAAAACGAGTTGAAAAATGGAGCTCAGGGGCACAGCAATTCACAAACTGGCCGAGTAATAAAGGACAACTATCGTCCAAAAATCTGTTGAGGGAAGGCAACGAGGCGGACTTGAAAGCGAGGCAGAATAGCAGGAAACAGATTTCAAGAGGTACGTTGGAATCGCCTTTAAAGCACAGGAAGAGGGGCACAACTTCGACAATGATGCACTTGGCCAAAAAGGGCGTATGTGTTTTCTCCTGAATATATTCAGGAGAAAACGCATACGCCCTTTTTGGCCAAGCAAGCAAGCGGGCAATGCAAATCTGCACTACAAAGAAGTATCACTTCCCACCGGTCCAAAGGGACATCCACAAAATGTGTAAAAACCAGAAAGGCAAGACAGGCCCTGGAGAACAGGGAGCCTTGTTATGCTGATGGGCGGGATGTAAATTGCCAACTGCCTCTCTGGAGGAGTGCATTGTGTTCCCTAAAACAAGTAAACAACAGAGCTACAGAGCCAAGGGCACTTCCAGTCTAGGGAATATACCTTGGGAAAACTGAAAATCAAAAAGACACAGCCACCCCAAAATTTAGGGCTGCACTGCTTACAAGGACCTCAACTTGGGTACACCTTAAATATCCCAGGAAATATAAAAATGGTTCAAAAAATTGTGGTACTTACGTACGATGGAATATCCCTCAGCCATGAAATCAATGTCATAAGACCAGTAGCAGCAAAATGGGTGGATTCAGGTACGATGATTCTAAGTGAAATAAGTCACACAGAAAAAGAAACTTATCATAAGATATCACTTATGAAGATCCTGTAAACATGGCTACTCTTGAACTGAGTTAGGAAAGAGAACAGTGTCTCACATTTAGAAAACACTCTTATGCCTGCTTAAGGGGGAAGGAGAGGTGGGGTGATGCATAAAACCAGAGTTTGATATAAGCACAGGTACCGTTCCAAAAACCAACTATGGAATAGACAAGACCTACACCTTCCTCAGTGAAAGGGACTCAAAACCCCATATTTCCCGCAGAGGAATATATCTGACTAGTAAGAATCTTAAAACCTATGTATTGATATGTCTCCGTAAGGGAATCAAGTGTGTCTAGACTGGGATAAATATGGCAGCGAGAATCAGCTCAAACCCACTATAAAAAGGAATTTCAAAAATAAAACAAAAAAACTGGGAAATTCTTTACAATTCCTTCAGGGTCTCTGATGAAACCTGAAATGACCCTATCTACAATGACAGCTGGATGTGGCATAAGGCTGGACACTTGGGACTGAGAGGATTGGTGAGATTGGGTGAGCAAATGCAGACCCTTTAAAGCAATAATGCATGGCACACATTCCATGGGTCCCAACTCTCCAGGTTGAAGGGAATATTACTACAGATATAACATGTACGGGAATCCTAGAGAACGGACACACTGTGAATACGAAAGGTTTCTAAAACTCAACGAATAGTCCCTCTCCTGGTGCTCCGGTTTGACTTTCCATCTGCTTTATTATCAACCTCCCAACTTGGAGAGACAGCCCCTTTAACCTCCTGGTTCGCACAGGTTGCCAATTTGGCAGAGGATGAAAGGGAAGAGGGAGAACCAATGAGAGAGTAGCTGTTAGGCATTTGGACGGGCACATATCACTGTAATTTCCCGGCAGGAAGAAGAATTAACCAAAGTCTCAGCCACCCACCGGGAATCAGTATAGATCCTGAACCAAAATTTTGGACTTGCGGTCAGCTCACCAAAAACGAGTTGAAAAATGGAGCTCAGGGGCACAGCAATTCACAAACTGGCCGAGTAATAAAGGACAACTATCGTCCAAAAATCTGTTGAGGGAAGGCAACGAGGCGGACTTGAAAGCGAGGCAGAATAGCAGGAAACAGATTTCAAGAGGTACGTTGGAATCGCCTTTAAAGCACAGGAAGAGGGGCACAACTTCGACAATGATGCACTTGGCCAAAAAGGGCGTATGCGTTTTCTCCTGAATATATTCAGGAGAAAACGCATACGCCCTTTTTGGCCAAGCAAGCAAGCGGGCAATGCAAATCTGCACTACAAAGAAGTATCACTTCCCACCGGTCCAAAGGGACATCCACAAAATGTGTAAAAACCAGAAAGGCAAGACAGGCCCTGGAGAACAGGGAGCCTTGTTATGCTGATGGGCGGGATGTAAATTGCCAACTGCCTCTCTGGAGGAGTGCATTGTGTTCCCTAAAACAAGTAAACAACAGAGCTACAGAGCCAAGGGCACTTCCAGTCTAGGGAATATACCTTGGGAAAACTGAAAATCAAAAAGACACAGCCACCCCAAAATTTAGGGCTGCACTGCTTACAAGGACCTCAACTTGGGTACACCTTAAATATCCCAGGAAATATAAAAATGGTTCAAAAAATTGTGGTACTTACGTACGATGGAATATCCCTCAGCCATGAAATCAATGTCATAAGACCAGTAGCAGCAAAATGGGTGGATTCAGGTACGATGATTCTAAGTGAAATAAGTCACACAGAAAAAGAAACTTATCATAAGATATCACTTATGAAGATCCTGTAAACATGGCTACTCTTGAACTGAGTTAGGAAAGAGAACAGTGTCTCACATTTAGAAAACACTCTTATGCCTGCTTAAGGGGGAAGGAGAGGTGGGGTGATGCATAAAACCAGAGTTTGATATAAGCACAGGTACCGTTCCAAAAACCAACTATGGAATAGACAAGACCTACACCTTCCTCAGTGAAAGGGACTCAAAACCCCATATTTCCCGCAGAGGAATATATCTGACTAGTAAGAATCTTAAAACCTATGTATTGATATGTCTCCGTAAGGGAATCAAGTGTGTCTAGACTGGGATAAATATGGCAGCGAGAATCAGCTCAAACCCACTATAAAAAGGAATTTCAAAAATAAAACAAAAAAACTGGGAAATTCTTTACAATTCCTTCAGGGTCTCTGATGAAACCTGAAATGACCCTATCTACAATGACAGCTGGATGTGGCATAAGGCTGGACACTTGGGACTGAGAGGATTGGTGAGATTGGGTGAGCAAATGCAGACCCTTTAAAGCAATAATGCATGGCACACATTCCATGGGTCCCAACTCTCCAGGTTGAAGGGAATATTACTACAGATATAACATGTACGGGAATCCTAGAGAACGGACACACTGTGAATACGAAAGGTTTCTAAAACTCAACGAATAGTCCCTCTCCTGGTGCTCCGGTTTGACTTTCCATCTGCTTTATTATCAACCTCCCAACTTGGAGAGACAGCCCCTTTAACCTCCTGGTTCGCACAGGTTGCCAATTTGGCAGAGGATGAAAGGGAAGAGGGAGAACCAATGAGAGAGTAGCTGTTAGGCATTTGGACGGGCACATATCACTGTAATTTCCCGGCAGGAAGAAGAATTAACCAAAGTCTCAGCCACCCACCAGGAATCAGTATAGATCCTGAACCAAAATTTTGGACTTGCGGTCAGCTCACCAAAAACGAGTTGAAAAATGGAGCTCAGGGGCACAGCAATTCACAAACTGGCCGAGTAATAAAGGACAACTATCGTCCAAAAATCTGTTGAGGGAAGGCAACGAGGCGGACTTGAAAGGGAGGCAGAATAGCAGGAAACAGATTTCAAGAGGTACGTTGGAATCGCCTTTAAAGCACAGGAAGAGGGGCACAACTTCGACAATGATGCACTTGGCCAAAAAGGGCGTATGCGTTTTCTCCTGAATATATTCAGGAGAAAACGCATACGCCCTTTTTGGCCAAGCAAGCAAGCGGGCAATGCAAATCTGCACTACAAAGAAGTATCACTTCCCACCGGTCAAAAGGGACATCCACAAAATGTGTAAAAACCAGAAAGGCAAGACAGGCCCTGGAGAACAGGGAGCCTTGTTATGCTGATGGGCGGGATGTAAATTGCCAACTGCCTCTCTGGAGGAGTGCATTGTGTTCCCTAAAACAAGTAAACAACAGAGCTACAGAGCCAAGGGCACTTCCAGTCTAGGGAATATACCTTGGGAAAACTGAAAATCAAAAAGACACAGCCACCCCAAAATTTAGGGCTGCACTGCTTACAAGGACCTTAACTTGGGTACACCTTAAATATCCCAGGAAATATAAAAATGGTTCAAAAAATTGTGGTACTTACGTACGATGGAATATCCCTCAGCCATGAAATCAATGTCATAAGACCAGTAGCAGCAAAATGGGTGGATTCAGGTACGATGATTCTAAGTGAAATAAGTCACAGAGAAAAAGAAACTTATCATAAGATATCACTTATGAAGATCCTGTAAACATGGCTACTCTTGAACTGAGTTAGGAAAGAGAACAGTGTCTCACATTTAGAAAACACTCTTATGCCTGCTTAAGGGGGAAGGAGAGGTGGGGTGATGCATAAAACCAGAGTTTGATATAAGCACAGGTACCGTTCCAAAAACCAACTATGGAATAGACAAGACCTACACCTTCCTCAGTGAAAGGGACTCAAAACCCCATATTTCCCGCAGAGGAATATATCTGACTAGTAAGAATCTTAAAACCTATGTATTGATATGTCTCCGTAAGGGAATCAAGTGTGTCTAGACTGGGATAAATATGGCAGCGAGAATCAGCTCAAACCCACTTTAAAAAGGAATTTCAAAAATAAAACAAAAAAACTGGGAAATTCTTTACAATTCCTTCAGGGTCTCTGATGAAACCTGAAATGACCCTATCTACAATGACAGCTGGATGTGGCATAAGGCTGGACACTTGGGACTGAGAGGATTGGTGAGATTGGGTGAGCAAATGCAGACCCTTTAAAGCAATAATGCATGGCACACATTCCATGGGTCCCAACTCTCCAGGTTGAAGGGAATATTACTACAGATATAACATGTACGGGAATCCTAGAGAACGGACACACTGTGAATACGAAAGGTTTCTAAAACTCAACGAATAGTCCCTCTCCTGGTGCTCCGGTTTGACTTTCCATCTGCTTTATTATCAACCTCCCAACTTGGAGAGACAGCCCCTTTAACCTCCTGGTTCGCACAGGTTGCCAATTTGGCAGAGGATGAAAGGGAAGAGGGAGAACCAATGAGAGAGTAGCTGTTAGGCATTTGGACGGGCACATATCACTGTAATTTCCCGGCAGGAAGAAGAATTAACCAAAGTCTCAGCCACCCACCGGGAATCAGTATAGATCCTGAACCAAAATTTTGGACTTGCGGTCAGCTCACCAAAAACGAGTTGAAAAATGGAGCTCAGGGGCACAGCAATTCACAAACTGGCCGAGTAATAAAGGACAACTATCGTCCAAAAATCTGTTGAGGGAAGGCAACGAGGCGGACTTGAAAGCGAGGCAGAATAGCAGGAAACAGATTTCAAGAGGTACGTTGGAATCGCCTTTAAAGCACAGGAAGAGGGGCACAACTTCGACAATGATGCACTTGGCCAAAAAGGGCGTATGCGTTTTCTCCTGAATATATTCAGGAGAAAACGCATACGCCCTTTTTGGCCAAGCAAGCAAGCGGGCAATGCAAATCTGCACTACAAAGAAGTATCACTTCCCACCGGTCAAAAGGGACATCCACAAAATGTGTAAAAACCAGAAAGGCAAGACAGGCCCTGGAGAACAGGGAGCCTTGTTATGCTGATGGGCGGGATGTAAATTGCCAACTGCCTCTCTGGAGGAGTGCATTGTGTTCCCTAAAACAAGTAAACAACAGAGCTACAGAGCCAAGGGCACTTCCAGTCTAGGGAATATACCTTGGGAAAACTGAAAATCAAAAAGACACAGCCACCCCAAAATTTAGGGCTGCACTGCTTACAAGGACCTCAACTTGGGTACACCTTAAATATCCCAGGAAATATAAAAATGGTTCAAAAAATTGTGGTACTTACGTACGATGAAATATCCCTCAGCCATGAAATCAATGTCATAAGACCAGTAGCAGCAAAATGGGTGGATTCAGGTACGATGATTCTAAGTGAAATAAGTCACAGAGAAAAAGAAACTTATCATAAGATATCACTTATGAAGATCCTGTAAACATGGCTACACTTGAACTGAGTTAGGAAAGAGAACAGTGTCTCACATTTAGAAAACACTCTTATGCCTGCTTAAGGGGGAAGGAGAGGTGGGGTGATGCATAAAACCAGAGTTTGATATAAGCACAGGTACCGTTCCAAAAACCAACTATGGAATAGACAAGACCTACACCTTCCTCAGTGAAAGGGACTCAAAACCCCATATTTCCCGCAGAGGAATATATCTGACTAGTAAGAATCTTAAAACCTATGTATTGGTATGTCTCCATAAGGGAATCAAGTGTGTCTAGACTGGGATAAATATGGCAGCAAGAATCAGCTCAAACCCACTATAAAAAGGAATTTCAAAAATAAAACAAAAAAACTGGGAAATTCTTTACAATTCCTTCAGGGTCTCTGATGAAACCTGAAATGACCCTATCTACAATGACAGCTGGATGTGGCATAAGGCTGGACACTTGGGACTGAGAGGATTGGTGAGATTGGGTGAGCAAATGCAGACCCTTTAAAGCAATAATGCATGGCACACATTCCATGGGTCCCAACTCTCCAGGTTGAAGGGAATATTACTACAGATATAACATGTACGGGAATCCTAGAGAACGGACACACTGTGAATATGAAAGGTTTCTAAAACTCAACGAATAGTCCCTCTCCTGGTGCTCCGGTTTGACTTTCCATCTGCTTTATTATCAACCTCCCAACTTGGAGAGACAGCCCCTTTAACCTCCTGGTTCGCACAGGTTGCCAATTTGGCAGAGGATGAAAGGGAAGAGGGAGAACCAATGAGAGAGTAGCTGTTAGGCATTTGGACGGGCACATATCACTGTAATTTCCCGGCAGGAAGAAGAATTAACCAAAGTCTCAGCCACCCACCGGGAATCAGTATAGATCCTGAACCAAAATTTTGGACTTGCGGTCAGCTCACCAAAAACGAGTTGAAAAATGGAGCTCAGGGGCACAGCAATTCACAAACTGGCCGAGTAATAAAGGACAACTATCGTCCAAAAATCTGTTGAGGGAAGGCAACGAGGCGGACTTGAAAGCGAGGCAGAATAGCAGGAAACAGATTTCCAGAGGTACGTCGGAATCGCCTTTAAAGCACAGGAAGAGGGGCACAACTTCGACAATGATGCACTTGGCCCAAAAGGGCGTATGCGTTTTCTCCTGAATATATTCAGGAGAAAACGCATACGCCCTTTTTGGCCAAGCAAGCAAGCGGGCAATGCAAATCTGCACTACAAAGAAGTATCACTTCCCACCGGTCAAAAGGGACATCCACAAAATGTGTAAAAACCAGAAAGGCAAGACAGGCCCTGGAGAACAGGGAGCCTTGTTATGCTGATGGGCGGGATGTAAATTGCCAACTGCCTCTCTGGAGGAGTGCATTGTGTTCCCTAAAACAAGTAAACAACAGAGCTACAGAGCCAAGGGCACTTCCAGTCTAGGGAATATACCTTGGGAAAACTGAAAATCAAAAAGACACAGCCACCCCAAAATTTAGGGCTGCACTGCTTACAAGGACCTCAACTTGGGTACACCTTAAATATCCCAGGAAATATAAAAATGGTTCAAAAAATTGTGGTACTTACGTACGATGGAATATCCCTCAGCCATGAAATCAATGTCATAAGACCAGTAGCAGCAAAATGGGTGGATTCAGGTACGATGATTCTAAGTGAAATAAGTCACAGAGAAAAAGAAACTTATCATAAGATATCACTTATGAAGATCCTGTAAACATGGCTACTCTTGAACTGAGTTAGGAAAGAGAACAGTGTCTCACATTTAGAAAACACTCTTATGCCTGCTTAAGGGGGAAGGAGAGGTGGGGTGATGCATAAAACCAGAGTTTGATATAAGCACAGGTACCGTTCCAAAAACCAACTATGGAATAGACAAGACCTACACCTTCCTCAGTGAAAGGGACTCAAAACCCCATATTTCCCGCAGAGGAATATATCTGACTAGTAAGAATCTTAAAACCTATGTATTGATATGTCTCCGTAAGGGAATCAAGTGTGTCTAGACTGGGATAAATATGGCAGCGAGAATCAGCTCAAACCCACTATAAAAAGGAATTTCAAAAATAAAACAAAAAAACTGGGAAATTCTTTACAATTCCTTCAGGGTCTCTGATGAAACCTGAAATGACCCTATCTACAATGACAGCTGGATGTGGCATAAGGCTGGACACTTGGGACTGAGAGGATTGGTGAGATTGGGTGAGCAAATGCAGACCCTTTAAAGCAATAATGCATGGCACACATTCCATGGGTCCCAACTCTCCAGGTTGAAGGGAATATTACTACAGATATAACATGTACGGGAATCCTAGAGAACGGACACACTGTGAATACGAAAGGTTTCTAAAACTCAACGAATAGTCCCTCTCCTGGTGCTCCGGTTTGACTTTCCATCTGCTTTATTATCAACCTCCCAACTTGGAGAGACAGCCCCTTTAACCTCCTGGTTCGCACAGGTTGCCAATTTGGCAGAGGATGAAAGGGAAGAGGGAGAACCAATGAGAGAGTAGCTGTTAGGCATTTGGACGGGCACATATCACTGTAATTTCCCGGCAGGAAGAAGAATTAACCAAAGTCTCAGCCACCCACCGGGAATCAGTATAGATCCTGAACCAAAATTTTGGACTTGCGGTCAGCTCACCAAAAACGAGTTGAAAAATGGAGCTCAGGGGCACAGCAATTCACAAACTGGCCGAGTAATAAAGGACAACTATCGTCCAAAAATCTGTTGAGGGAAGGCAACGAGGCGGACTTGAAAGCGAGGCAGAATAGCAGGAAACAGATTTCAAGAGGTACGTTGGAATCGCCTTTAAAGCACAGGAAGAGGGGCACAACTTCGACAATGATGCACTTGGCCAAAAAGGGCGTATGCGTTTTCTCCTGAATATATTCAGGAGAAAACGCATACGCCCTTTTTGGCCAAGCAAGCAAGCGGGCAATGCAAATCTGCACTACAAAGAAGTATCACTTCCCACCGGTCAAAAGGGACATCCACAAAATGTGTAAGAACAAGAAAGGCAAGACAGGCCCTGGAGAACAGGGAGCCTTGTTATGCTGATGGGCGGGATGTAAATTGCCAACTGCCTCTCTGGAGGAGTGCATTGTGTTCCCTAAAACAAGTAAACAACAGAGCTACAGAGCCAAGGGCACTTCCAGTCTAGGGAATATACCTTGGGAAAACTGAAAATCAAAAAGACACAGCCACCCCAAAATTTAGGGCTGCACTGCTTACAAGGACCTCAACTTGGGTACACCTTAAATATCCCAGGAAATATAAAAATGGTTCAAAAAATTGTGGTACTTACGTACGATGGAATATCCCTCAGCCATGAAATCAATGTCATAAGACCAGTAGCAGCAAAATGGGTGGATTCAGGTACGATGATTCTAAGTGAAATAAGTCACAGAGAAAAAGAAACTTATCATAAGATATCACTTATGAAGATCCTGTAAACATGGCTACACTTGAACTGAGTTAGGAAAGAGAACAGTGTCTCACATTTAGAAAACACTCTTATGCCTGCTTAAGGGGGAAGGAGAGGTGGGGTGATGCATAAAACCAGAGTTTGATATAAGCACAGGTACCGTTCCAAAAACCAACTATGGAATAGACAAGACCTACACCTTCCTCAGTGAAAGGGACTCAAAACCCCATATTTCCCGCAGAGGAATATATCTGACTAGTAAGAATCTTAAAACCTATGTATTGGTATGTCTCCATAAGGGAATCAAGTGTGTCTAGACTGGGATAATTATGGCAGCAAGAATCAGCTCAAACCCACTATAAAAAGGAATTTCAAAAATAAAACAAAAAAACTGGGAAATTCTTTACAATTCCTTCAGGGTCTCTGATGAAACCTGAAATGACCCTATCTACAATGACAGCTGGATGTGGCATAAGGCTGGACACTTGGGACTGAGAGGATTGGTGAGATTGGGTGAGCAAATGCAGACCCTTTAAAGCAATAATGCATGGCACACATTCCATGGGTCCCAACTCTCCAGGTTGAAGGGAATATTACTACAGATATAACATGTACGGGAATCCTAGAGAACGGACACACTGTGAATACGAAAGGTTTCTAAAACTCAACGAATAGTCCCTCTCCTGGTGCTCCGGTTTGACTTTCCATCTGCTTTATTATCAACCTCCCAACTTGGAGAGACAGCCCCTTTAACCTCCTGGTTCGCACAGGTTGCCAATTTGGCAGAGGATGAAAGGGAAGAGGGAGAACCAATGAGAGAGTAGCTGTTAGGCATTTGGACGGGCACATATCACTGTAATTTCCCGGCAGGAAGAAGAATTAACCAAAGTCTCAGCCACCCACCGGGAATCAGTATAGATCCTGAACCAAAATTTTGGACTTGCGGTCAGCTCACCAAAAACGAGTTGAAAAATGGAGCTCAGGGGCACAGCAATTCACAAACTGGCCGAGTAATAAAGGACAACTATCGTCCAAAAATCTGTTGAGGGAAGGCAACGAGGCGGACTTGAAAGCGAGGCAGAATAGCAGGAAACAGATTTCAAGAGGTACGTTGGAATCGCCTTTAAAGCACAGGAAGAGGGGCACAACTTCGACAATGATGCACTTGGCCAAAAAGGGCGTATGCGTTTTCTCCTGAATATATTCAGGAGAAAACGCATACGCCCTTTTTGGCCAAGCAAGCAAGCGGGCAATGCAAATCTGCACTACAAAGAAGTATCACTTCCCACCGGTCAAAAGGGACATCCACAAAATGTGTAAGAACAAGAAAGGCAAGACAGGCCCTGGAGAACAGGGAGCCTTGTTATGCTGATGGGCGGGATGTAAATTGCCAACTGCCTCTCTGGAGGAGTGCATTGTGTTCCCTAAAACAAGTAAACAACAGAGCTACAGAGCCAAGGGCACTTCCAGTCTAGGGAATATACCTTGGGAAAACTGAAAATCAAAAAGACACAGCCACCCCAAAATTTAGGGCTGCACTGCTTACAAGGACCTCAACTTGGGTACACCTTAAATATCCCAGGAAATATAAAAATGGTTCAAAAAATTGTGGTACTTACGTACGATGGAATATCCCTCAGCCATGAAATCAATGTCATAAGACCAGTAGCAGCAAAATGGGTGGATTCAGGTACGATGATTCTAAGTGAAATAAGTCACAGAGAAAAAGAAACTTATCATAAGATATCACTTATGAAGATCCTGTAAACATGGCTACACTTGAACTGAGTTAGGAAAGAGAACAGTGTCTCACATTTAGAAAACACTCTTATGCCTGCTTAAGGGGGAAGGAGAGGTGGGGTGATGCATAAAACCAGAGTTTGATATAAGCACAGGTACCGTTCCAAAAACCAACTATGGAATAGACAAGACCTACACCTTCCTCAGTGAAAGGGACTCAAAACCCCATATTTCCCGCAGAGGAATATATCTGACTAGTAAGAATCTTAAAACCTATGTATTGGTATGTCTCCATAAGGGAATCAAGTGTGTCTAGACTGGGATAAATATGGCAGCAAGAATCAGCTCAAACCCACTATAAAAAGGAATTTCAAAAATAAAACAAAAAAACTGGGAAATTCTTTACAATTCCTTCAGGGTCTCTGATGAAACCTGAAATGACCCTATCTACAATGACAGCTGGATGTGGCATAAGGCTGGACACTTGGGACTGAGAGGATTGGTGAGATTGGGTGAGCAAATGCAGACCCTTTAAAGCAATAATGCATGGCACACATTCCATGGGTCCCAACTCTCCAGGTTGAAGGGAATATTACTACAGATATAACATGTACGGGAATCCTAGAGAACGGACACACTGTGAATACGAAAGGTTTCTAAAACTCAACGAATAGTCCCTCTCCTGGTGCTCCGGTTTGACTTTCCATCTGCTTTATTATCAACCTCCCAACTTGGAGAGACAGCCCCTTTAACCTCCTGGTTCGCACAGGTTGCCAATTTGGCAGAGGATGAAAGGGAAGAGGGAGAACCAATGAGAGAGTAGCTGTTAGGCATTTGGACGGGCACATATCACTGTAATTTCCCGGCAGGAAGAAGAATTAACCAAAGTCTCAGCCACCCACCGGGAATCAGTATAGATCCTGAACCAAAATTTTGGACTTGCGGTCAGCTCACCAAAAACGAGTTGAAAAATGGAGCTCAGGGGCACAGCAATTCACAAACTGGCCGAGTAATAAAGGACAACTATCGTCCAAAAATCTGTTGAGGGAAGGCAACGAGGCGGACTTGAAAGCGAGGCAGAATAGCAGGAAACAGATTTCCAGAGGTACGTCGGAATCACCTTTAAAGCACAGGAAGAGGGGCACAACTTCGACAATGATGCACTTGGCCCAAAAGGGCGTATGCGTTTTCTCCTGAATATATTCAGGAGAAAACGCATACGCCCTTTTTGGCCAAGCAAGCAAGCGGGCAATGCAAATCTGCACTACAAAGAAGTATCACTTCCCACCGGTCAAAAGGGACATCCACAAAATGTGTAAAAACCAGAAAGGCAAGACAGGCCCTGGAGAACAGGGAGCCTTGTTATGCTGATGGGCGGGATGTAAATTGCCAACTGCCTCTCTGGAGGAGTGCATTGTGTTCCCTAAAACAAGTAAACAACAGAGCTACAGAGCCAAGGGCACTTCCAGTCTAGGGAATATACCTTGGGAAAACTGAAAATCAAAAAGACACAGCCACCCCAAAATTTAGGGCTGCACTGCTTACAAGGACCTCAACTTGGGTACACCTTAAATATCCCAGGAAATATAAAAATGGTTCAAAAAATTGTGGTACTTACGTACGATGGAATATCCCTCAGCCATGAAATCAATGTCATAAGACCAGTAGCAGCAAAATGGGTGGATTCAGGTACGATGATTCTAAGTGAAATATGTCACACAGAAAAAGAAACTTATCATAAGATATCACTTATGAAGATCCTGTAAACATGGCTACATTTGAACTGAGTTAGGAAAGAGAACAGTGTCTCACATTTAGAAAACACTCTTATGCCTGCTTAAGGGGGAAGGAGAGGTGGGGTGATGCATAAAACCAGAGTTTGATATAAGCACAGGTACCGTTCCAAAAACCAACTATGGAATAGACAAGACCTACACCTTCCTGAGTGAAAGGGACTCAAAACCCCATATTTCCCGCAGAGGAATATATCTGACTAGTAAGAAACTTAAAACCTATGTATTGATATGTCTCCGTAAGGGAATCAAGTGTGTCTAGACTGGGATAAATATGGCAGCGAGAATCAGCTCAAACCCACTATAAAAAGGAATTTCAAAAATAAAACAAAAAAACTGGGAAATTCTTTACAATTCCTTCAGGGTCTCTGATGAAACCTGAAATGACCCTATCTACAATGACAGCTGGATGTGGCATAAGGCTGGACACTTGGGACTGAGAGGATTGGTGAGACTGGGTGAGCAAATGCAGACCCTTTAAAGCAATAATGCATGGCACACATTCCATGGGTCCCAACTCTCCAGGTTGAAGGGAATATTACTACAGATATAACATGTACGGGAATCCTAGAGAACGGACACACTGTGAATACGAAAGGTTTCTAAAACTCAACGAATAGTCCCTCTCCTGGTGCTCCGGTTTGACTTTCCATCTGCTTTATTATCAACCTCCCAACTTGGAGAGACAGCCCCTTTAACCTCCTGGTTCGCACAGGTTGCCAATTTGGCAGAGGATGAAAGGGAAGAGGGAGAACCAATGAGAGAGTAGCTGTTAGGCATTTGGACGGGCACATATCACTGTAATTTCCCGGCAGGAAGAAGAATTAACCAAAGACTCAGCCACCCACCGGGAATCAGTATAGATCCTGAACCAAAATTTTGGACTTGCGGTCAGCTCACCAAAAACGAGTTGAAAAATGGAGCTCAGGGGCACAGCAATTCACAAACTGGCCGAGTAATAAAGGACAACTATCGTCCAAAAATCTGTTGAGGGAAGGCAACGAGGCAGACTTGAAAGCGAGGCAGAATAGCAGGAAACAGATTTCAAGAGGTACGTTGGAATCGCCTTTAAAGCACAGGAAGAGGGGCACAACTTCGACAATGATGCACTTGGCCCAAAAGGGCGTATGCGTTTTCTCCTGAATATATTCAGGAGAAAACGCATACGCCCTTTTAGGCCAAGCAAGCAAGCGGGCAATGCAAATCTGCACTACAAAGAAGTATCACTTCCCACTGGTCAAAAGGGACATCCACAGAATGTGTAAAAACCAGAAAGGCAAGACAGGCCCTGGAGAACAGGGAGCCTTGTTATGCTGATGGGCGGGATGTAAATTGCCAACTGCCTCTCTGGAGGAGTGCATTGTGTTCCCTAAAACAAGTAAACAACAGAGCTACAGAGCCAAGGGCACTTCCAGTCTAGGGAATATACCTGGGAAAAACTGAAAATCAATAAGACAGAGCCACCCCAAAATTTAGGGCTGCACTGCTTACAAGGACCTCAACTTGGGTACACCTTAAATATCCCAGTAACTATAAAATTGGTTCAAAAAATTGTGGTACTTACGTACGATGGAATATCCCTCAGCCATGAAATCAATGTCATAAGACCAGTAGCAGCAAAATGGGTGGATTCAGGTACGATGATTCTAAGTGAAATAAGTCACAGAGAAAAAGAAACTTATCATAAGATATCACTTATGAAGATCCTGTAAACATGGCTACACTTGAACTGAGTTAGGAAAGAGAACAGTGTCTCACATTTAGAAAACACTCTTATGCCTGCTTAAGGGGGAAGGAGAGGTGGGGTGATGCATAAAACCAGAGTTTGATATAAGCACAGGTACCGTTCCAAAAACCAACTATGGAATAGACAAGACCTACACCTTCCTCAGTGAAAGGGACTCAAAACCCCATATTTCCCGCAGAGGAATATATCTGACTAGTAAGAATCTTAAAACCTATGTATTGGTATGTCTCCGTAAGGGAATCAAGTGTGTCTAGACTGGGATAAATATGGCAGCGAGAATCAGCTCAAACCCACTATAAAAAGGAATTTCAAAAATAAAACAAAAAAACTGGGAAATTCTTTACAATTCCTTCAGGGTCTCTGATGAAACCTGAAATGACCCTATCTACAATGACAGCTGGATGTGGCATAAGGCTGGACACTTGGGACTGAGAGGATTGGTGAGATTGGGTGAGCAAATGCAGACCCTTTAAAGCAATAATGCATGGCACACATTCCATGGGTCCCAACTCTCCAGGTTGAAGGGAATATTACTACAGATATAACATGTACGGGAATCCTAGAGAACGGACACACTGTGAATACGAAAGGTTTCTAAAACTCAACGAATAGTCCCTCTCCTGGTGCTCCGGTTTGACTTTCCATCTGCTTTATTATCAACCTCCCAACTTGGAGAGACAGCCCCTTTAACCTCCTGGTTCGCACAGGTTGCCAATTTGGCAGAGGATGAAAGGGAAGAGGGAGAACCAATGAGAGAGTAGCTGTTAGGCATTTGGACGGGCACATATCACTGTAATTTCCCGGCAGGAAGAAGAATTAACCAAAGTCTCAGCCACCCACCGGGAATCAGTATAGATCCTGAACCAAAATTTTGGACTTGCGGTCAGCTCACCAAAAACGAGTTGAAAAATGGAGCTCAGGGGCACAGCAATTCACAAACTGGCCGAGTAATAAAGGACAACTATCGTCCAAAAATCTGTTGAGGGAAGGCAACGAGGCGGACTTGAAAGCGAGGCAGAATAGCAGGAAACAGATTTCAAGAGGTACGTTGGAATCGCCTTTAAAGCACAGGAAGAGGGGCACAACTTCGACAATGATGCACTTGGCCAAAAAGGGCGTATGTGTTTTCTCCTGAATATATTCAGGAGAAAACGCATACGCCCTTTCTGGCCAAGCAAGCAAGCGGGCAATGAAAATCTGCACTACAAAGAAGTATCACTTCCCACCGGTCAAAAGGGACATCCACAAAATGTGTAAAAACCAGAAAGGCAAGACAGGCCCTGGAGAACAGGGAGCCTTGTTATGCTGATGGGCGGGATGTAAATTGCCAACTGCCTCTCTGGAGGAGTGCATTGTGTTCCCTAAAACAAGTAAACAACAGAGCTACAGAGCCAAGGGCACTTCCAGTCTAGGGAATATACCTTGGGAAAACTGAAAATCAAAAAGACACAGCCACCCCAAAATTTAGGGCTGCACTGCTTACAAGGACCTCAACTTGGGTACACCTTAAATATCCCAGGAAATATAAAAATGGTTCAAAAAATTGTGGTACTTACGTACGATGGAATATCCCTCAGCCATGAAATCAATGTCATAAGACCAGTAGCAGCAAAATGGGTGGATTCAGGTACGATGATTCTAAGTGAAATAAGTCACAGAGAAAAAGAAACTTATCATAAGATATCACTTATGAAGATCCTGTAAACATGGCTACACTTGAACTGAGTTAGGAAAGAGAACAGTGTCTCACATTTAGAAAACACTCTTATGCCTGCTTAAGGGGGAAGGAGAGGTGGGGTGATGCATAAAACCAGAGTTTGATATAAGCACAGGTACCGTTCCAAAAACCAACTATGGAATAGACAAGACCTACACCTTCCTCAGTGAAAGGGACTCAAAACCCCATATTTCCCGCAGAGGAATATATCTGACTAGTAAGAATCTTAAAACCTATGTATTGATATGTCTCCGTAAGGGAATCAAGTGTGTCTAGACTGGGATAAATATGGCAGCGAGAATCAGCTCAAACCCACTATAAAAAGGAATTTCAAAAATAAAACAAAAAAACTGGGAAATTCTTTACAATTCCTTCAGGGTCTCTGATGAAACCTGAAATGACCCTATCTACAATGACAGCTGGATGTGGCATAAGGCTGGACACTTGGGACTGAGAGGATTGGTGAGATTGGGTGAGCAAATGCAGACCCTTTAAAGCAATAATGCATGGCACACATTCCATGGGTCCCAACTCTCCAGGTTGAAGGGAATATTACTACAGATATAACATGTACGGGAATCCTAGAGAACGGACACACTGTGAATACGAAAGGTTTCTAAAACTCAACGAATAGTCCCTCTCCTGGTGCTCCGGTTTGACTTTCCATCTGCTTTATTATCAACCTCCCAACTTGGAGAGACAGCCCCTTTAACCTCCTGGTTCGCACAGGTTGCCAATTTGGCAGAGGATGAAAGGGAAGAGGGAGAACCAATGAGAGAGTAGCTGTTAGGCATTTGGACGGGCACATATCACTGTAATTTCCCGGCAGGAAGAAGAATTAACCAAAGTCTCAGCCACCCACCGGGAATCAGTATAGATCCTGAACCAAAATTTTGGACTTGCGGTCAGCTCACCAAAAACGAGTTGAAAAATGGAGCTCAGGGGCACAGCAATTCACAAACTGGCCGAGTAATAAAGGACAACTATCGTCCAAAAATCTGTTGAGGGAAGGCAACGAGGCGGACTTGAAAGCGAGGCAGAATAGCAGGAAACAGATTTCAAGAGGTACGTTGGAATCGCCTTTAAAGCACAGGAAGAGGGGCACAACTTCGACAATGATGCACTTGGCCAAAAAGGGCGTATGTGTTTTCTCCTGAATATATTCAGGAGAAAACGCATACGCCCTTTCTGGCCAAGCAAGCAAGCGGGCAATGAAAATCTGCACTACAAAGAAGTATCACTTCCCACCGGTCAAAAGGGACATCCACAAAATGTGTAAAAACCAGAAAGGCAAGGCAGGCCCTGGAGAACAGGGAGCCTTGTTATGCTGATGGGCGGGATGTAAATTGCCAACTGCCTCTCTGGAGGAGTGCATTGTGTTCCCTAAAACAAGTAAACAACAGAGCTACAGAGCCAAGGGCACTTCCAGTCTAGGGAATATACCTTGGGAAAACTGAAAATCAAAAAGACACAGCCACCCCAAAATTTAGGGCTGCACTGCTTACAAGGACCTCAACTTGGCTACACCTTAAATATCCCAGGAAATATAAAAATGGTTCAATAAAATTGTGGTACTTACGTACGATGGAATATCCCTCAGCCATGAAATCAATGTCATAAGACCAGTAGCAGCAAAATGGGTGGATTCAGGTACGATGATTCTAAGTGAAATAAGTCACAGAGAAAAAGAAACTTATCATAAGATATCACTTATGAAGATCCTGTAAACATGGCTACACTTGAACTGAGTTAGGAAAGAGAACAGTGTCTCACATTTAGAAAACACTCTTATGCCTGCTTAAGGGGGAAGGAGAGGTGGGGTGATGCATAAAACCAGAGTTTGATATAAGCACAGGTACCGTTCCAAAAACCAACTATGGAATAGACAAGACCTACACCTTCCTCAGTGAAAGGGACTCAAAACCCCATATTTCCCGCAGAGGAATATATCTGACTAGTAAGAATCTTAAAACCTATGTATTGGTATGTCTCCGTAAGGGAATCAAGTGTGTCTAGACTGGGATAAATATGGCAGCGAGAATCAGCTCAAACCCACTATAAAAAGGAATTTCAAAAATAAAACAAAAAAACTGGGAAATTCTTTACAATTCCTTCAGGGTCTCTGATGAAACCTGAAATGACCCTATCTACAATGACAGCTGGATGTGGCATAAGGCTGGACACTTGAGACTGAGAGGATTGGTGAGATTGGGTGAGCAAATGCAGACCCTTTAAAGCAATAATGCATGGCACACATTCCATGGGTCCCAACTCTCCAGGTTGAAGGGAATATTACTACAGATATAACATGTACGGGAATCCTAGAGAACGGACACACTGTGAATACGAAAGGTTTCTAAAACTCAACGAATAGTCCCTCTCCTGGTGCTCCGGTTTGACTTTCCATCTGCTTTATTATCAACCTCCCAACTTGGAGAGACAGCCCCTTTAACCTCCTGGTTCGCACAGGTTGCCAATTTGGCAGAGGATGAAAGGGAAGAGGGAGAACCAATGAGAGAGTAGCTGTTAGGCATTTGGACGGGCACATATCACTGTAATTTCCCGGCAGGAAGAAGAATTAACCAAAGTCTCAGCCACCCAACGGGAATCAGTATAGATCCTGAACCAAAATTTTGGACTTGCGGTCAGCTCACCAAAAACGAGTTGAAAAATGGAGCTCAGGGGCACAGCAATTCACAAACTGGCCGAGTAATAAAGGACAACTATCGTCCAAAAATCTGTTGAGGGAAGGCAACGAGGCGGACTTGAAAGTGAGGCAGAATAGCAGGAAACAGATTTCCAGAGGTACGTTGGAATCGCCTTTAAAGCACAGGAAGAGGGGCACAACTTCGACAATGATGCACTTGGCCAAAAAGGGCGTATGCGTTTTCTCCTGAATATATTCAGGAGAAAACGCATACGCCCTTTTTGGCCAAGCAAGCAAGCGGGCAATGCAAATCTGCACTACAAAGAAGTATCACTTCCCACCGGTCAAAAGGGACATCCACAAAATGTGTAAAAACCAGAAAGGCAAGACAGGCCCTGGAGAACAGGGAGCCTTGTTATGCTGATGGGCGGGATGTAAATTGCCAACTGCCTCTCTGGAGGAGTGCATTGTGTTCCCTAAAACAAGTAAACAACAGAGCTACAGAGCCAAGGGCACTTCCAGTCTAGGGAATATACCTTGGGAAAACTGAAAATCAAAAAGACACAGCCACCCCAAAATTTAGGGCTGCACTGCTTACAAGGACCTCAACTTGGGTACACCTTAAATATCCCAGGAAATATAAAAATGGTTCAAAAAATTGTGGTACTTACGTACGATGGAATATCCCTCAGCCATGAAATCAATGTCATAAGACCAGTAGCAGCAAAATGGGTGGATTCAGGTACGATGATTCTAAGTGAAATAAGTCACAGAGAAAAAGAAACTTATCATAAGATATCACTTATGAAGATCCTGTAAACATGGCTACACTTGAACTGAGTTAGGAAAGAGAACAGTGTCTCACATTTAGAAAACACTCTTATGCCTGCTTAAGGGGGAAGGAGAGGTGGGGTGATGCATAAAACCAGAGTTTGATATAAGCACAGGTACCGTTCCAAAAACCAACTATGGAATAGACAAGACCTACACCTTCCTCAGTGAAAGGGACTCAAAACCCCATATTTCCCGCAGAGGAATATATCTGACTAGTAAGAATCTTAAAACCTATGTATTGGTATGTCTCCGTAAGGGAATCAAGTGTGTCTAGACTGGGATAAATATGGCAGCGAGAATCAGCTCAAACCCACTATAAAAAGGAATTTCAAAAATAAAACAAAAAAACTGGGAAATTCTTTACAATTCCTTCAGGGTCTCTGATGAAACCTGAAATGACCCTATCTACAATGACAGCTGGATGTGGCATAAGGCTGGACACTTGGGACTGAGAGGATTGGTGAGATTGGGTGAGCAAATGCAGACCCTTTAAAGCAATAATGCATGGCACACATTCCATGGGTCCCAACTCTCCAGGTTGAAGGGAATATTACTACAGATATAACATGTACGGGAATCCTAGAGAACGGACACACTGTGAATACGAAAGGTTTCTAAAACTCAACGAATAGTCCCTCTCCTGGTGCTCCGGTTTGACTTTCCATCTGCTTTATTATCAACCTCCCAACTTGGAGAGACAGCCCCTTTAACCTCCTGGTTCGCACAGGTTGCCAATTTGGCAGAGGATGAAAGGGAAGAGGGAGAACCAATGAGAGAGTAGCTGTTAGGCATTTGGACGGGCACATATCACTGTAATTTCCCGGCAGGAAGAAGAATTAACCAAAGTCTCAGCCACCCACCGGGAATCAGTATAGATCCTGAACCAAAATTTTGGACTTGCGGTCAGCTCACCAAAAACGAGTTGAAAAATGGAGCTCAGGGGCACAGCAATTCACAAACTGGCCGAGTAATAAAGGACAACTATCGTCCAAAAATCTGTTGAGGGAAGGCAACGAGGCGGACTTGAAAGCGAGGCAGAATAGCAGGAAACAGATTTCCAGAGGTACGTCGGAATCGCCTTTAAAGCACAGGAAGAGGGGCACAACTTCGACAATGATGCACTTGGCCCAAAAGGGCGTATGCGTTTTCTCCTGAATATATTCAGGAGAAAACGCATACGCCCTTTTTGGCCAAGCAAGCAAGCGGGCAATGCAAATCTGCACTACAAAGAAGTATCACTTCCCACCGGTCAAAAGGGACATCCACAAAATGTGTAAAAACCAGAAAGGCAAGACAGGCCCTGGAGAACAGGGAGCCTTGTTATGCTGATGGGCGGGATGTAAATTGCCAACTGCCTCTCTGGAGGAGTGCATTGTGTTCCCTAAAACAAGTAAACAACAGAGCTACAGAGCCAAGGGCACTTCCAGTCTAGGGAATATACCTTGGGAAAACTGAAAATCAAAAAGACACAGCCACCCCAAAATTTAGGGCTGCACTGCTTACAAGGACCTCAACTTGGGTACACCTTAAGTATCCCAGGAAATATAAAAATGGTTCAAAAAATTGTGGTACTTACGTACGATGGAATATCCCTCAGCCATGAAATCAATGTCATAAGACCAGTAGCAGCAAAATGGGTGGATTCAGGTACGATGATTCTAAGTGAAATATGTCACACAGAAAAAGAAACTTATCATAAGATATCACTTATGAAGATCCTGTAAACATGGCTACACTTGAACTGAGTTAGGAAAGAGAACAGTGTCTCACATTTAGAAAACACTCTTATGCCTGCTTAAGGGGGAAGGTGAGGTGGGGTGATGCATAAAACCAGAGTTTGATATAAGCACAGGTACCGTTCCAAAAACCAACTATGGAATAGACAAGACCTACACCTTCCTCAGTGAAAGGGACTCAAAACCCCATATTTCCCGCAGAGGAATATATCTGACTAGTAAGAATCTTAAAACCTATGTATTGATATGTCTCCGTAAGGGAATCAAGTGTGTCTAGACTGGGATAAATATGGCAGCGAGAATCAGCTCAAACCCACTATAAAAAGGAATTTCAAAAATAAAACAAAAAAACTGGGAAATTCTTTACAATTCCTTCAGGGTCTCTGATGAAACCTGAAATGACCCTATCTACAATGACAGCTGGATGTGGCATAAGGCTGGACACTTGGGACTGAGAGGATTGGTGAGATTGGGTGAGCAAATGCAGAACCTTTAAAGCAATAATGCATGGCACACATTCCATGGGTCCCAACTCTCCAGGTTGTAGGGAATATTACTACAGATATAACATGTACGGGAATCCTAGAGAACGGACACACTGTGAATACAAAAGGTTTCTAAAACTCAACGAATAGTCCCTCTCCTGGTGCTCCGGTTTGACTTTCCATCTGCTTTATTATCAACCTCCCAACTTGGAGAGACAGCCCCTTTAACCTCCTGGTTCGCACAGGTTGCCAATTTGGCAGAGGATGAAAGGGAAGAGGGAGAACCAATGAGAGAGTAGCTGTTAGGCATTTGGACGGGCACATATCACTGTAATTTCCCGGCAGGAAGAAGAATTAACCAAAGTCTCAGCCACCCACCGGGAATCAGTATAGATCCTGAACCAAAATTTTGGACTTGCGGTCAGCTCACCAAAAACGAGTTGAAAAATGGAGCTCAGGGGCACAGCAATTCACAAACTGGCCAAGTAATAAAGGACAACTATCGTCCAAAAATCTGTTGAGGGAAGGCAACGAGGCGGACTTGAAAGCGAGGCAGAATAGCAGGAAACAGATTTCCAGAGGTACGTCGGAATCGCCTTTAAAGCACAGGAAGAGGGGCACAACTTCGACAATGATGCACTTGGCCAAAAAGGGCGTATGCGTTTTCTCCTGAATATATTCAGGAGAAAACACATACGCCCTTTTTGGCCAAGCAAGCAAGCGGGCAATGCAAATCTGCACTACAAAGAAGTATCACTTCCCACCGGTCAAAAGGGACATCCACAAAATGTGTAAAAACCAGAAAGGCAAGACAGGCCCTGGAGAACAGGGAGCCTTGTTATGCTGATGGGCGGGATGTAAATTGCCAACTGCCTCTCTGGAGGAGTTCATTGTGTTCCCTAAAACAAGTAAACAACAGAGCTACAGAGCCAAGGGCACTTCCAGTCTAGGGAATATACCTTGGGAAAACTGAAAATCAAAAAGACACAGCCACCCCAAAATTTAGGGCTGCACTGCTTACAAGGACCTCAACTTGGGTACACCTTAAATATCCCAGGAAATATAAAAATGGTTCAAAAAATTGTGGTACTTACGTACGATGGAATATCCCTCAGCCATGAAATCAATGTCATAAGACCAGTAGCAGCAAAATGGGTGGATTCAGGTACGATGATTCTAAGTGAAATAAGTCACACAGAAAAAGAAACTTATCATAAGATATCACTTATGAAGATCCTGTAAACATGGCTACACTTGAACTGAGTTAGGAAAGAGAACAGTGTCTCACATTTAGAAAACACTCTTATGCCTGCTTAAGGGGGAAGGAGAGGTGGGGTGATGCATAAAACCAGAGTTTGATATAAGCACAGGTACCGTTCCAAAAACCAACTATGGAATAGACAAGACCTACACCTTCCTCAGTGAAAGGGACTCAAAACCCCATATTTCCCGCAGAGGAATATATCTGACTAGTAAGAATCTTAAAACCTATGTATTGGTATGTCTCCGTAAGGGAATCGAGTGTGTCTAGACTGGGATAAATATGGCAGCGAGAATCAGCTCAAACCCACTATAAAAAGGAATTTCAAAAATAAAACAAAAAAACTGGGAAATTCTTTACAATTCCTTCAGGGTCTCTGATGAAACCTGAAATGACCCTATCTACAATGACAGCTGGATGTGGCATAAGGCTGGACACTTGGGACTGAGAGGATTGGTGAGATTGGGTGAGCAAATGCAGACCCTTTAAAGCAATAATGCATGGCACACATTCCATGGGTCCCAACTCTCCAGGTTGAAGGGAATATTACTACAGATATAACATGTACGGGAATCCTAGAGAACGGACACACTGTGAATACGAAAGGTTTCTAAAACTCAACGAATAGTCCCTCTCCTGGTGCTCCGGTTTGACTTTCCATCTGCTTTATTATCAACCTCCCAACTTGGAGAGACAGCCCCTTTAACCTCCTGGTTCGCACAGGTTGCCAATTTGGCAGAGGATGAAAGGGAAGAGGGAGAACCAATGAGAGAGTAGCTGTTAGGCATTTGGACGGGCACATATCACTGTAATTTCCCGGCAGGAAGAAGAATTAACCAAAGTCTCAGCCACCCACCGGGAATCAGTATAGATCCTGAACCAAAATTTTGGACTTGCGGTCAGCTCACCAAAAACGAGTTGAAAAATGGAGCTCAGGGGCACAGCAATTCACAAACTGGCCGAGTAATAAAGGACAACTATCGTCCAAAAATCTGTTGAGGGAAGGCAACGAGGCGGACTTGAAAGCGAGGCAGAATAGCAGGAAACAGATCTCCAGAGGTACGTTGGAATCGCCTTTAAAGCACAGGAAGAGGGGCACAACTTCGACAATGATGCACTTGGCCAAAAAGGGCGTATGCGTTTTCTCCTGAATATATTCAGGAGAAAACGCATACACCCTTTTTGGCCAAGCAAGCAAGCGGGCAATGCAAATCTGCACTACAAAGAAGTATCACTTCCCACCGGTCAAAAGGGACATCCACAAAATGTGTAAAAACCAGAAAGGCAAGACAGGCCCTGGAGAACAGGGAGCCTTGTTATGCTGATGGGCGGGATGTAAATTGCCAACTGCCTCTCTGGAGGAGTGCATTGTGTTCCCTAAAACAAGTAAACAACAGAGCTACAGAGCCAAGGGCACTTCCAGTCTAGGGAATATACCTTGGGAAAACTGAAAATCAAAAAGACACAGCCACCCCAAAATTTAGGGCTGCACTGCTTACAAGGACCTCAACTTGGGTACACCTTAAATATCCCAGGAAATATAAAAATGGTTCAAAAAATTGTGGTACTTACGTACGATGGAATATCCCTCAGCCATGAAATCAATGTCATAAGACCAGTAGCAGCAAAATGGGTGGATTCAGGTACGATGATTCTAAGTGAAATATGTCACACAGAAAAAGAAACTTATCATAAGATATCACTTATGAAGATCCTGTAAACATGGCTACATTTGAACTGAGTTAGGAAAGAGAACAGTGTCTCACATTTAGAAAACACTCTTATGCCTGCTTAAGGGGGAAGGAGAGGTGGGGTGATGCATAAAACCAGAGTTTGATATAAGCACAGGTACCGTTCCAAAAACCAACTATGGAATAGACAAGACCTACACCTTCCTCAGTGAAAGGGACTCAAAACCCCATATTTCCCGCAGAGGAATATATCTGACTAGTAAGAATCTTAAAACCTATGTATTGATATGTCTCCGTAAGGGAATCAAGTGTGTCTAGACTGGCATAAACATGGCAGCGAGAATCAGCTCACACCCACTATAAAAAGGAATTTCAAAAACAAAACAAAAAAACTGGGAAATTCTTTACAATTCCTTCAGGGTCTCTGATGAAACCTGAAATGACCCTATCTACAATGACAGCTGGATGTGGCATAAGGCTGGACACTTGGGACTGAGAGGATTGGTGAGATTGGGTGAGCAAATGCAGACCCTTTAAAGCAATAATGCATGGCACACATTCCATGGGTCCCAACTCTCCAGGTTGAAGGGAATATTAATACAGATATAACATGTACGGGAATCCTAGAGAATGGACACACTGTGAATACGAAAGGTTTCTAAAACTCAACGAATAGTCCCTCTCCTGGTGCTCCGGTTTGACTTTCCATCTGCTTTATTATCAACCTCCCAACTTGGAGAGACAGCCCCTTTAACCTCCTGGTTCGCACAGGTTGCCAATTTGGCAGAGGATGAAAGGGAAGAGGGAGAACCAATGAGAGAGTAGCTGTTAGGCATTTGGACGGGCACATATCACTGTAATTTCCCGGCAGGAAGAAGAATTAACCAAAGTCTCAGCCACCCACCGGGAATCAGTATAGATCCTGAACCAAAATTTTAGACTTGTGGTCAGCTCACCAAAAACGAGTTGAAAAATGGAGCTCAGGGGCACAGCAATTCACAAACTGGCCGAGTAATAAAGGACAACTATCGTCCAAAAATCTGTTGAGGGAAGGCAACGAGGCGGACTTGAAAGCGAGGCAGAATAGCAGGAAACAGATTTCAAGAGGTACGTTGGAATCGCCTTTAAAGCACAGGAAGAGGGGCACAACTTCGACAATGATGCACTTGGCCAAAAAGGGCGTATGCGTTTTCTCCTGAATATATTCAGGAGAAAACGCATACGACCTTTTTGACGAAGCAACCAAGCGGGCAATGCAAATCTGAACTACAAAGAAGTATCACTTCCCACCGGTCAAAAGGGACATCCACAAAATGTGTAAAATTCAGAAAGGCGAGACAGGCCCTGGAGAACACAGAGGCTTCTTGTGCTTATGCGAGTGATGTATATTGCCATCTGCCTCTCTGGAGGAGTTCATTGTGTTCCCTAAAACAAGTAAACAACAGAGCTACAGAGCCAAGGGCACTTCCAGTCTAGGGAATATACATTGGGAAAACTGAAAATCAATATGACAGAGCCACCCCAATATTTAGGGCTGCACTGCTTACAAGAACCTCAACTTGGGTACACCATAAATATCCCAGGAAAGATAAAAATGGTTCAAAACATTGTGGTACTTACGTACGATGGAATATCCCTCACCCATACAATCAATGTCACAAGATCAGTAGCAGAAAAATGGGTGGATTCAGGTACGATGATTCTAAGTGAAATAAGTCACACAGAAAAAGAAACTTATCATAAGATATCACTTATGAAGATCCTGTAAACATGGCTACACTTGAACTGAGTTAGGAAAGAGAACAGTGTCTCACATTTAGAAAACATTCTTATGCCTGCTTAAGGGGGAAGGAGAGGTGGGGTGATGCATAAACCAGAGTTTGATATAAGAACAGGTACCGTTCCAAAAACCAACTATGGAATAGACAAGACCTACACCTTCCTCAGTGAAAGGGAATAAAAACCCCATATTTCCCGCAGAGGAATATATCTGACTAGTAAGAATCTTAAAACCTATGTATTGATATGTCTCTGTAAGGGAAACAAGTGTGTCTAGACTGGCATAAACATGGCAGCGAGAATCAGCTCAAACCCACTATAAAAAGGAATTTCAAAAACAAAACAAAAAAACTGGGAAATTCTTTACAATTCCTTCAGGGTCTCTGATGAAACCTGGAATGACCCTATGTACAATGACAGCTGGATGTGGCATAAGGCTGCACACTTGGGACTGAGAGGATTGATGAGATTGGGTGAGCAAATGCATACCATTTATAGCATAAATCCCTGGCACCCATTCCATGGGTCCCAACTCTCCAGGTTAAAGGGAATATTACTACAGCTATAACATGTACGGTAAACCTAGAGAACGGACACACTGTGAATACGAAAGGTTTCTAAAACTCAACGAATAGTCCCTCTCCTGGTGCTCTGGTTTGACTTTCCATCTGCTTTACTATCAACCTCCCAACGTGGAGAGACAGACCCTTTAACATCCTGGTTCGCACAGGTTTCCAATTTGGCAGAGGATGAAAGGGAAGCGGGAGAACCAATGAGAGATTAGCTGTTAGGCATTTGGATGTGCACATATCACTCTAATTTCCCGGCAGGAAGAAGAATTAACCAACGTCTTAGCCACCCACCGGGAAACAGTATAGTTCCTGAAGCAAAATTTTGGACATGCGGTCAGCTCACCAAAAACGAGTTCAAAAATGGAGCTCAGGGGCACAACAATTCACAAAGTGGCCGAGTAATAAAGGACAACTATCGTCCAAAAATCTGTTGAGGGAAGGCAACGAGGCGGACTTGAAAGCGAGGCAGAATAGCAAGAAACAGATTTCAACAGGTACTTTGGAATCGCCTTTAAAGCACAGGAAGAGGGGCACAACTTCGACAATGATGCACTTGGCCAAAATGGGCGTATGCGTTTTCTCCTGAATATATTCAGGAGAAAACGCATACGCCCATTTTGTCCAATCAAGCAAGCGGGCAATGCAAATCTGCACTACAAAGAAGTATCACTTCCCACGGGTAAAAAGGGACATCCACAAAATGTGTAAAAACCAGAAAGGCAAGACAGGCCCTGGAGAACAGGGAGCCTTGTTATGCTGATGGGCGGGATGTAAATTGCCAACTGCCTCTCTGGAGGAGTGCATTGTGTTCCCTAAAACAAGTAAACAACAGAGCTACAGAGCCAAGGGCACTTCCAGTCTAGGGAATATACCTTGGGATAACTGAAAATCAATAAGACAGAGCCACCCCAAAATATAGGGCTGCACTGCTTACAAGGACCTCAACTTGGGTACAACATAAATATACCATGAAATATAAAAATGGTTCAAAAAATTGTGGTACTTACGTATGATGGAATATCCCTCAGACATGAAATCAATGTCATAAGTCCAGTAGCAGCAAAATGGGTGGATTCAGGTGCGATGATTCTAAGTGTAATAAGTCACACAGAAAAAGAAACTTATCATAAGATATCACTTATGAAGATCCTGTAAACATGGCTACACTTGAACTGAGTTAAGAAAGAGCACAGAGTCTCACATTTAGAAAACACTCTTATGCCCGCTTAAGGGGGAAGGTGAGGTGGGGTGATGCATAAAACCAGAGTTTGATATAAGCACAGGTACCGTTCCAAAAACCAACTATGGAATAGACAAGACCTACACCTTCCTCAGTGAAAGGGAATCAAAACCCCATATTTCCCGCAGAGGAATATATCTGACTAGTAAGAATCTTAAAACCTATGTATTGATATGTCTCCATAAGGGAATCAAGTGTGTCTAGACTGGCATAAACATGGCAGCGAGAATCAGCTCAAACCCACTATAAAAAGAATTTCAAAAACAAATCAAAAAAACTGGGAAATTCTTTACAATTACTTCAGGGTCACTGATGAAACCTGGAATGACCCTATCTACAATGACAGCTGGATGAGGCCTAATGCTGGACACTTGGGGCTGAGAGGATTGGTGAGTTTGGGTGAGCAAATGCAGACTCTTTAAAGCAGAAATGCCTGGCACCCATTCCATGGGACCCAACTCTCCAGGTTTAAGGGAATATTACTACAGCTATAACATGTACGGGAAACCTAGAAAACGGACAAACTGTGAATACGAAAGGTTTCTAAAACTCAACGAATAGTCCCTATCCTGGTGCTCCTGTTTGACTTTCCATCTGCTTTACTATCAACCTCCCAACTTGGAGAGACAGCCCCTTTAACCTACTGGTTCACACAGGTTTCCATTTTGGCAGAGGATGAAAGGGAAGCGGGAGAACCAATGAGAGAGTAGCTGTTAGGCATTTGGACGGTCACATATCACTTTAATTTCCCGTCAGGAAGAAGAATTAACCAAAGTCTTAGCCACCCAGCGGGAACCAGCATAGGTCCTGAACCAAATTTTTGGACATGCGGTCAGCTCACAAAAACGAGTTGAAAAATGGAGCTCAGGGGCACAGCAATTCACAAACTAGCCGAGTAATAAAGGACAACTATCGTCCAAAAATCTGTTGAGGGAAGGCAACGAGGCAGACTTGAAAGCGAGGCAGAATAGCAGGAAACAGATTTCAAGAGGTACGTTGGAATCGCCTTTAAAGCACAGGAAGAGGGGCACAACTTCGACAATGATGCACTTGGCCAAAAAGGGCCTATGCGTTTTCTTCTGAATATATTGAAGAGAAAACGCATACGCCCTTTTTGGCCAAGCAAGCAAGCGGGCAATGCAAATCTGCACTACAAAGAAGTATCACTTCCCACCGGTCAAAAGGGACATCCACAAAATGTGTAAAAACCAGAAAGGCAAGACAGGCCCTGGAGAACAGGGAGCCTTGTTATGCTGATGGGCGGGATGTAAATTACCAACTTCCTCTCTGGAGGAGTGCATTGTCTTCCCTAAAACAAATAAACAACAGAGCTACAGAGCCATGGGCACTTCCAGTCTAGGGAATATACCTTGGGAAAACTGAAAATCAGTAAGACAGAGCCACCCCAAAATTTAAGGCTGAACTGCTTACAAGGACCTCAACTTGGGTACACCTTAAATATCCCAGGAAATATAAAAATGGTTCAAAAAATTGTGGTACTTACGTACGATGGAATATCCCTCAGCCATGAAATCAATGTCATAAGACCAGTAGCAGCAAAATGGGTGGATTCAGGTACGATGATTCTAAGTGAAATAAGTCACAGAGAAAAAGAAACTTATCATAAGATATCACTTATGAAGATCCTGTAAACATGGCTACACGTGAACTGAGTTAGGAAAGAGAACAGTGTCTCACATTTAGAAAACACTCTTATGCCTGCTTAAGGGGGAAGGAGAGGTGGGGTGATGCATAAAACCAGAGTTTGATATAAGCACAGGTACCGTTCCAAAAACCAACTATGGAATAGACAAGACCTACACCTTCCTCAGTGAAAGGGACTCAAAACCCCATATTTCCCGCAGAGGAATATATCTGACTAGTAAGAATCTTAAAACCTATGTATTGATATGTCTCCGTAAGGGAATCAAGTGTGTCTAGACTGGCATAAACATGGCAGCGAGAATCAGCTCAAACCAACTATAAAAGGAATTTAAAAACAAAACAAAAAAACTGGGAAATTCTTTACAATTCCTTCAGGGTTTCTGATGAAACCTGGAATGACCCTATGTACAACGACAGCTCGATGAGGCATAAGGCTGGACACATGGAACTTAGAGGATTGGTGAGATTGGGTGAGCAAATGCAGACCCTTTAAAGCACAAAGGCCTGGCACCCATTCCATGGGTCCCAACTCTCCAGGTTGAAGGGAATATTACTACAGTTATAACATGTACAGGAAACCTAGAGAATGGACCCACTGTGAAAACGAAATGTTTCTAAAACTCAACGAATAGTCCCTCTCCTGGTGCTCCGGTTTGACTTTCCATCTGCTTTACTATCAATCTCCCAACTTGGAGAGACAGCCCCTTTAACCTCCTGGTTCGCACAGGTTTCCAAATTGGCAGAGGATGAAAGGGAAGAGGGAAAACCAATGAGAGAAGAGCTGTTATGCATTAGGATGGGCACATATCACTCTAACTTCCCGGCAGGAAAAAGAATTAACCAAAGTCTCAGCCCCCAACCGGGAACCAGCATAGGTCCTGAACCAAAATTTTGGACTTGCGGTCAGCTCACAAAAAACGGCTTGCAAAATGGAGCTCAAGGGCACAGCAATTCACAAACTGGCCGAGTAATAAAGGACAACTATCGTCCAAAAATCTGTTAAGTGAAGGCAACGAGGCGGACTTGAATGCGAGGCAGAATAGCAAGAAACAGATTTCAACAGGTACGTTGGAATCGCCTTTAAAGCACAGGAAGAGGGGCACAACTTCGACAATGATGCACTTGGCCAAAAAGGGCGTATGCGTTTTCTCCTGAATCCGGAGAAAACGCATACGCCCTTTTTGGCCAAGCAAGCAAGCGGGCAATGCAAATCTGCACTACAAAGAAGTATCACTTCCCACCGGTCAAAAGGGACATCCACAAAATGTGTAAAAACCAGAAAGGCAAGACAGGCCCTGGAGAACAGGGAGCCTTGTTATGCTGATGGGCGGGATGTAAATTGACAACTGCCTCTCTGGAGGAGTGCATTGTGTTCCCTAAAAGAATTAAACAACAGAGGTACAGAGCCAAGGGCACTTCCAGTCTAGGGAATATACCTTGGGAAAACTGAAAATCAATAAGACAGATCCACCCCAAAATTTAAGGCTGCACTGCTTACAAGGACCTCAACTTGGGTACACCTTAAATATCCCAGGATATATAAATATGGTTCAAAAAATTGTGGTACTTACATACGATGGAATATCCCTCAGCCATGAAATCAATGTCATAAGACCCGTAGCAGCAAAATGGGTGGATTCATGTACGATGATTGTAAGTGAAGTAAGTCACACAGAAAAAGAATCTTATCATAAGATATCACTTATGAAATTCCTGTAAACATGGCTACACTTGAACTGAGATAGGAAAGAGAGCAGTGTCTCACATATAGAAAACACTCTTATGCCTGCTTAAGGGGGAAGGAGAGGTGGGGTGATGCATAAAACCAGAGTTTGATATAAGCACAGGTACCGTTCCAAAAACCAACTATAAAATAGACAAGACCTAGACCTTCCTCAGTGAAAGGGACTCAAAACCCCATATTTCCCGCAGAGGAATATATCTGACTAGTAAGAATCTTAAAACCTATGTATTGATATGTCTCCATAAGGGAATCAAGTGTGTCTATACTGGCATAAACATGGCAGCGAGAATCAGCTCAAACCCACTATAAAAAGGAATTTCAAAAACAAAACAAAAAAACTGTGAATTTATTTACAATTCCTTCAGGGTCTCTGATGAAACCTGGAATGACCCTATCTACAACGACAGCTGGATGTGGCATAAGGCTGGACACTTGGATCTGAGACGATTGGTGAGATTGGGTGAGAAAATTCAGACCCTTTGAGTCACAAATGCCTGGCAGACATTCCATGGGTCCCAACTCTCCAGGTTGAAGGGAATATTACTACAGATATAACATGTAAGGGAAAAATAGAGAATGGACAAACTGTGAATATGAAAGGTTTCTAAAACTCAACGAATTGTCCCTCTCCTGTTGCTCCGGTTTGATTTTCCAACTGCTTTTCTATCAATCTCCCAACTTGGAGAAACAGCCCCTTTAACCTCCTGGTTCGCACAGGTTGCCAATTTGGCAGAGGATGAAAGGGAAGAAGGAGAACCAGTGAGAGAGTAGCTCTAAGGCATTTGGACGGGCACATGTCACTCTAGTTTCCCAGCAGGAAGAAGAATTTACCAAAGTCTCAGCCCCCCACCGGGAACCAGTATAGATCCTGAACCACAATTTTGGACTTTCGGTGAGCTCACAAAAAACAAGTTGAAAAATGGAGCTAAGGGGCACAGCAATTCACAAACTGGCAGAGTAATAAAGACATCTATTGTCCAAAAATCTGTTGAGGGAAGGCAACGAGGTGGACTTGAAAGCGAGGCAGAATAGCAGGAAACAGATTTCAAGTGGTACATTGGAATTGACTTTAAAGCACAGGGTGAGGGGCACAACTTCAACAATGTTGCACTTGAGCAAAAAGGGCATATGCGTTTTCTCCTGAATATATTCAGGAGAAAATGCATACGCTCTTTTTGGCCAAGCAATCAAGCGGGAAATGCAAATCTGCACTACAAAGAAGTATCACTTCCGACTGTTCAAAAGGGACATCCACAAAATGTGTAAAATCCAGAAAGGCAAGACAGGCCCCGGAGAACAGGGAGGCTTGTTTTGCTGATGGGCGGGTTGTAAACTGCCAACTGCATCTCTGGAGGAGTGCATTGTGTTCCCTAAAACAAGAAAACAACAGAGCTACAGAGCCAAGGGCACTTCCAGTCTAGGGAATATACCTCGGGAAACCTGAAAATCAATAAGACAGATCCACCCCAAAATTTAGGGGTGCACTGCTTACAAGAACCTCAACTTGGGTTCACCTTAAATATCCCAGGAAATATAAAAATGGTTCAAAAATTTGTGGTACTTCCGTACGATGGAATATCCCTCAGCCATGCAATCAATGGCATAAGACCAGTAGCAGCAAAATGAGTGGATTGAGGTATGATGCTTCTAAGTGAAATAAGTCACACAGAAAAAGAAACTTATATTAAGATATCACTTATGAAGATCCTATAAACATGGCTACACTTGAACTCAGTTAAGAAAGAGAACAGAGTCTCACCTTTGGAAAACAATCTGATGCCTGCTTAAGGGGGAATGAGAGGTGGGGTGATGCATAAAACCAGAGTTTGATATAAGCACAGGTACCGTTCCAAACACAAACTATGGAATAGACAAGACCTACTCCTTCGTCAGTGAAAGGGACCCGAGTCATCTGTGAGTAACCGTGAGCTGAGCCCCAGGCCAGCTGCTGTTGAACTTTTCCCACCCTTCCCAGGTAAAACACCTGAATATGTACAAGGGCTTGAAAGCCTAGAGGAAGGGGCGTGGATCCACACCAGCGACAGCACACAGGCGAACTTGGTGCCTGCAGGCCAGCCAGTATGGTCCTGGACCTGGTCGCTCTTCTGGAAGCTTTCCATTGCCCTGCCTGAGATACCCCTCCTGTCCCGGCACCCACTGCTTTTTTCCTTCCTCACCTCTGTCCGGAGAGAAATTCCAGTGGAAGTTATGTGTGCCACATCCTCTTCTTTACAGGTGGAAGCCTGGCAACTCCTGCAGAAAGTCCAGCAGAGACCCACTCACACCGGGCCACCCACAAAGCCATGGCCCCTCACTCCCTCCCACCAGCACAGCCCCGACACTGCTGACGGGGCAGAGAATATGGAGTCAGGCACAGCTTCAGGGGCTATTGCTGCCTGCAGCGCTGTTTATATTGACCTCAACCCAGGCACACCTAGGGAGGGCCGGCCGGCAGGGTCAGGCTACCCAGGTCAGCTAATCTTCAGCCCTCAGGGAATCACATTGTTGAAAATGGACCTCGCTAAGGCAGAATAGAAGCCAAGGAATAAAAGGACACAATGCCATTTGCAGCACCGTAGGTGTGTCTAGAGGTAATCACTTGACTTTTAGTAAGTCAGAAAGTGAAAGACACATATCATATCATATCTCTTATAGGTGTGACCGAAAAATGGATACCAGGGCAGATATTTCCACGGAGAAGGGCAATCAGAGATTCATTCAACAAACTTATGGTTCACCAATGGAAAGGTGTGAGGATTGGTTTCATTATGATATTGGGGTTAACAGACATATACAAACACAGGTGACATATATAATCACCAAAGACCTACAGAATACCAAGAGAAGACTACTCAACATTCTGTCATAAGGTACATGGGGAAAGGATCCCAGGAAGAACTGACATATGTATATGTGTAAAAGAACCACATCTTCCACACCTACAACAAGCCAAACATTGCAATCAAATTTGTTGTAATAAAAAATAAAAAATTAAATTAAAAACACGAACAAGAAATAGTGAGACAAACTTGAGGGGCTTTCTCCTGGCACATTCCATTCTAAATTCCAATCTAGAACACAACTTCCATTGAGGCTCTGTTGCCCCAGTAACCAGATTTGGTAAGGGAGAACTGCTGCCACCTTGTGGCCGTTTCACACAACAGCAGCTTTAATCCCAGCGCTAAAGGTCAGTTGATATTCAAAATCATTGCAGGCCTGTAAATGACACCTGCCCTGAAAACAAATCCTGGATTCATATATCGACCAAAAATTTCAAAGGACGTCCATATTTCAAAACAACAGTTTCAAAAGGCATATTTTACACACATTAGTGTTCTACTTCTTTTTCTTTCTTTCTTTTTTTGTTAAAAAAACGGGAATGGCAAAAAGCATCCCTCAGAATGGGCGAAAATATTTGCAAACGAATCAATGGACAAAGGTTTAATCTCCAATATATACAAAGAGCTCATGCAGCTTAATATTAAAAAAACAAACAACCCAATACAAAAATGGGCAAAAGATGTGAAGAGACGTTTCTTCAAAGAAGACACAGAGATGGCCAAGACACACATGAAAAGCTGCTCAACATCACTAATTATTAGAGAAATGCAAATCAAAACTACAATGAGGTATCCCCTCACACCTGTTAGAATCGGCATCATCAGAAAATCTACAAAGAACGAATTCTGGGGAGGGTGTGGACAAAAGGATCCCTCTTCCACTAGTGGTGGAAATGTAAATTGATACAGTCACGATGGAGAACAGTATGGAGTTTCCTTAAAAAAACTAGAAATAGAATTACCATATGATCCAGCAATCCCACTTCTGGGCATATACCCAGAGAAAACCATAAATCAAAATGGCACATTCACCACAAAGCTCATTTCAGCACTATTTACGATAGCCAGGTAATGGAAGCAACCTAAATACCCACAGACAGACGAATGGATAAAGATGTGGTACATATATAAAATGGAATATTACTCATCCATAAGAAGGAATGAAACTGGGTCATTTGTAGAGACGTCGATGGATCTAGAGACTGTCATACAGAATGAAGTAAGTCAGAAACAGAAAAACAAATATTGTATATTAATGCATATATGTGGAACCTAGAAAAATGGTACAGATGAACTGGTTTGCAGGGAAGAAATAGAGACACAGAGGTAGAGAACACATGTATGGACACCAAGTGGGGGAAGCCATGGGGTGGTGGTGGTGGGATGAGTTGGGAGATTGGGATTGACCTGTATACATGTATATGCATAAAATACATAACTAATAATAACCTGCTGTATAAAAAAATAAATAAAATAAAATTTCAAAATTTTAAAAAAATAAAATTTAAAAATAAAACAGAAAAAAGTTCTTCCCTTCTCACAGATGTATTTATATGAATGAATTATTTCCATGCTTATATCTATAAATACATAAAAGAGGAATAAAATCTAACTTGAACCAAAAAAGAAAAAAAACCTGAACCCACCAGTTATACAGAGGAAAACCCTATCAGGGCACTTGCTCCAGCGGTAAACAATTCTGAAATTGGTCAGAGGTGGGGAATCATCTCCCATAGAGCCAGCAGCCCACTCCTACGCAAGGAGTGTTCTCATTGCAAAGCTGCGCGCCATGCCGAGGCATGTGTGAGTAACCGTGAGCTGAGCCCCAGGCCAGCTGCTGTTGAACTTTTCCCAGCCTTCCCAGGTAAAACACCTGAATATGTACAAGGCCTTGAAAGCCTAGAGGAAGGGCCGTGGAGCCACACCAGCGACAGCACGCAGGCCAACTTGGTGCCTGCAGGCCAGCCATGATGGTACTGGCCTTCGGCGCTCTTCTGAAAGCTTTCCATTGCCCTGCCTGAGATACCCCTCCTGTCCCGGCCCCCACTGCTTTTTTCCTTCCTCACCCTTGTCCAGAGAGATATTCCAGCAGAAGGTATGGGTGACACATCTTCCTGTTTACTGGTGGCAGCCTGGCAACTCCTGCAGAAAGTCCAGCAGATACCCACTCACAACGGGCCACCCACAAAGCCGTGACCCCTCACTTCCTCCCACCAGCACAGCACCGAGACTGCTGATGGGGCAGAGAATATGGAGTCAGGCACAGCTTTAGTGGCTATTGCTGCCTGCAACACTGTTTATATTGACCTCATCCCAGGCACACCTGGGGAGGGCAGGCCGGCAGGGTCAGGCTACCCAGGTCAGCTCATCCTCAGCCCTCAGGGAATCACATTGTTGAAAATGAACCTCGCTAACGCAGAATAGAAGCCAAGGAATAAAAGGACACAATGCCATTTGCAGCACCGTAGGTGTGTCTAGAGGTAATCACGTGACTTGAAGTAAGTAAGAAAGTGAAAGACACATATGATATCTTATCTCTTATAGGTGTGACCGAAGAATGGATACCAGGACAGATATTTCCACGGAGAAGGGCAATCACAGATTCATTAAACAAGCTTATGGTTCACCAACGGAAAGGTGTGAGGGTTGGTTTCATTATGATATTGGGGTTAACAGACATATACAAACACAGGTGACATATATAATCACCAAAGACCTACAGAATACCAAGAGAAGACTACTCAACATTCTGTCATAAGGTACATGGGAAAAGGATCCCAGTAAGAACAGACATATGTATATGTGTAAAAGAACCGCATCTTCCACACCTACAACAAGCCAAACATTGTAATCAAATTTGCTGTAAGAAAAAATAAAAAATTAAATTAAAAACACGAACAAGAAGTAGTGAGACAAACTTGAGGGGCTTTCTCCTGGCACATTCCATTCTAAATTCCAATCTAGAACAGGACTACCATTGAGGCTCTGTTGCCCTAGTAACCCGATTTGGTAAGGGAGAACTGCTGCCACCTTGTGGCCGTTTCACACAACAGCAGCTTTAATTCCAGCACTAATGGTCTGTTGATATTCAAAATCATTGCAGGCCTGTAAATGACACTTGCCCTGAAAACTAATCCTGGGTTCATATATCGACCAAAAAATTCAAAGGACGTCCATATTTCAAAACGACAGTTTCAAAAGGCATATTTTACACACATTAGTGTTCTGCTTCTTTCTCTTTCTTTCTTTTTTTGTTAAAAAAAACGGGAATGGAATAAGGCATCCCTCAGAATGGGCGAAAATATTTGCAAACGAATCAATGGACAAAGGTTTAATCTCCAATATATATAAAGAGCTCATGCAGCGTAATATTAAAAAATCAAACAACCCAATACAAAAATGGGCAGAAGATCTAAAGAGACGTTTCTTCAAAGAAGACACAGAGATGGCGAAGACGCACATGAAAAGCTTCTCAACATCACTAATTATTAGAGAAATGCAAATCAAAACTACAATGAGGTATCACCTCACACCTGTTAGAATCGGCATCATCAGAAAATCTACAAACAACGAATTCTGGGGAGGGTGTGGACAAAAGGATCCCTCTTCCACTAGTGGTGGAAATGTAAATTGATACAGTCACGATGGAGAACAGTATGGAGTTTCCTTAAAAAAACTAGAAATAGAATTACCATATGATCCAGCAATCCCACTTCTGGGCATATACCCAGAGAAAACCATAAATCAAAAAGGCACATTCACCACAATGCTCATTTCAGCACTATTTACGATAGCCAGGTAATGGAAGCAACCTAAATACCCACAGACAGACGAATGGATAAAGATGTGGTACATATATAAAATGGAATATTACTCAGCCATAAGAAGGAATGAAACTGGGTCATTTGTAGAGACGTCGATGGATCTAGAGACTGTCATACAGAATGAAGTAAGTCAGAAAGAGAAAAACAAATATTGTATATTAATGCATATATGTGGAACCTAGAAAAATGGTACAGATGAACTGGTTTGCAGGGAAGAAATAGAGACACAGAGGTAGAGAACACACGTATGGACACCAAGTGTGGGAAGCCATGGGGAGGTGGTGTTGGGATGAGTTGGGAGATTGGGATTGACCTGCATACATGTATATGAATAAAATACATAACTAATAATAACCTGCTGTATAAAAAAATAAATAAAATAAAATTTCAAAATTTTAAAAAAATAAAATTTAAAAATAAAACAGAAAAAACTTCTTCCCTTCACACCTATGTATTTATATGAATGAATTATTTCCATGCTTATATCTATAAATAAATAAAATAGGAATAAAATCTAACTTGAACCAAAAAAGAAAAACAAAAAAACCTGAATCCACGAGTTAGACAGAGGAAAACCCTATCAGGGCACTTGCTCCAGCGGTAAACAATTCTGAAATTGGTCAGAGGTGGGGAATCATTTCCCATAGAGCCAGCATCCCACTCCTACGCAAGGAGCGTCCTCATTGCAAAGCTGGGGGCCATGCCGAGGCATCTGTGAGTAACCGTGAGCTGAGCCCCAGGCCAGCTGCTGTTGAACTTTTCCCACCCTTCCCAGGTAAAACACCTGAATATGTAAAAGGCCTTGAAAGCCAAGAGGAAGGGCCGTTGAGCCACACCAGCGACAGCACGCAGGCCAACTTGGTGCCTGCAGGCCAGCCAGCATGGTCCTGGCCCTGGGCGCTCTTCTGGAAGCTTTCCATTGCCCTGCCTGAGATACCCCTCCTGTCCCGGCACCCACTGCTTTTTTCCTTCCTCACATCTGTCCGGAGAGAAATTCCAGCGGAAGGTATGGGTGACACATCCTCTTCTTTACAGTTGGAAGCCTGGCAACTCCTGCAGAAAGTCCAACAGAGACCCACTCACAACGGGCCACCCACAAAGCCGTGACCCCTCACTCCCTCCCACCAGCACAGCCACGAGACTGCTGACTGGGCAGAGAATATGGCGTAGGCAGAGATTCAGGGGCTATTGCTGCCTGCAGTGCTGTTTATATTGACCTCAACCAAGGCACACCTGGGGAGGGCCGGCCGGCAGGGTCAGGCTACCCAGGTCAGCTAATCCTCAGCCCTCAGGGAATCACATTGTTGAAAAAGGACCTCGCTAACGCAGAATAGAAGCCAAGGAATAAAAGGAAACAATGCCACTTGCAGCACCGTAGGTGTGTCTAGAGGTAATCACGTGACTTGTAGTAAGTCCGAAAGTGAAAGACACATATCATATCATATCTCTTATAGGTGTGACCGAAAAATGGATACCAGGGCAGATATTTCCACGGAGAAGGGCAATCACAGATTCATTAAACAAACTTATGGTTCACCAAAGGAAAGGTGTGAGGATTGGTTTCATTATGATATTGTGGTTAACAGACATATACAAACACAGGTGACATATATAATCACCGAAGACCTACAGAATACCAAGAGAAGACTACTCAACATTCTGTCATAAGGTACATGGGAAAAGGATCCCAGGAAGAACAGACATATGTATATGTGTAAAAGAACCACATCTTCCACACCTACAACAAGCCAAACATTGTAATCAAATTTGCTGTAATAAAAAAATAGAAAATTAAATTAAAAACACGAACAAGAAGTAGTGAGACAAACTTGAGGGGCTTTCTCCTGGCACATTCCATTCTAAATTACAATCTAGAACACGACTTCCATTGAGGCTCTGTTGCCCCAGTAACCAGATTTGGTAAGGGAGAACTGCTGCCACCTTGTGGCCGTTTCACACAACAGCAGCTTTAATCCCAGCGCTAATGGTCAGTTGATATTCAAAATCATTGCAGGCCTGTAAATGACACCTGCCCTGAAAACAAATCCTGGGTTCATATATTGACCAAAAAATTCAAAGGACGTCCATATTTCAAAACGACAGTTTCAAAAGGCATATTTTACACACATTAGTGTTCTGCTTCTCTTTCTTTCTTTCTTTTTTTGTTAAAAAGACGGGAAAGGCAAAAAGCATCCCTCAGAATGGGCGAAAATATTTGCAAACGAATCAATGGACAAAGGTTTAATCTCCAATATATATAAAGAGCTCATGCAGCTTAATATTAAAAAAACAAACAACCCAATACAAAAATTGGCAGAAGATCTAAAGAGACGTTTCTTAAAAGAAGACACAGAGATCGCCAAGACGCACATGAAAAGCTGCTCAACATCACTAATTATTAGAGAAATGCAAATCAAAACTACAATGAGGTATCACCTCACACCTGTTAGAATCGGCATCATCAGAAAATCTACAAAGAACGAATTCTGGGGTGGGTGTGGACAAAAGGATCCCTCTTCCACTAATGGTGGAAATGTAAATTGATACAGTCACTATGGAGAACAGTATGGAGTTTCCTTAAAAAAAGCTAGTAATAGAATTACCATATGATCCAGCAATCCCACTTCTGGGCATATACCCAGAGAAAACCATAAATCAAAAAGGCACATTCACCACAATGCTCATTTCAGCACTATTTACAATAGCCAGGTAATGGAAGCAACATGAATACCCACAGACAGATGAATGGATAAAGATGTGGTATATATATAAAATGGAATATTACTCATCCATAAGAAGGAATGAAACTGGGTCTTTTGTAGAGACGTCGATGGATCTAGAGACTGTCATACAGAATGAAGTAAGTCAGAAAGAGAAAAACAAATATTGTATATTAATGCATATATGTGGAACCTAGAAAAATGGTACAGATGAACTGGTTTGCAGGGAAGAAATAGAGACACAGAGGTAGAGAACACACGTATGGACACCAAGTGTGGGAAGCCATGGGGAGGTGGTGCTGGGATGAGTTGGGAGACTGGAATTGACCTGTATACATGTATATGCATAAAATACATAACTAATAATAACCTGCTGTATAAAAAAATAAATAAAATTAAATTTCAAAATTTTTAAAAATAAAATTTAAAATTAAAACAGAAAAAAGTTCTTCCTTTCACACAGATGTATTTATATGAATGAATTATTTCCATGCTTATGTCTATAAATACATAAAAGAGGAATAAAATCTAACTTGAACCAAAAAAGAAAAAAAAAAAAACCTGAACCCACGAGTTAGACAGAGGAAAACCTTTTCAGGGCACTTGCTCCAGCAGTAAACAATTCTGAAATTGGTCAGAGGTGGGGAATCAACTCCCATAGAGCCAGCAGCCCACTCCTATGCAAGGAGCGTCCTCATTGCAAAGCGGGGGCCATGCTGAGTCATCTGTGAGTAACGGTGAGCTGAGCCCCAGGCCAGCTGCTGTTGAACTTTTCCCACCCTTCCAAGGTAAAACACCTGAATATGTACAAGGGCTTGAAAGCCTAGAGGAAGGGGCGTGGAGCCACACCAGCGACAGCACGCAGGCCAACTTGGTGCCTGCAGGCCAGCCAGGATGGTCCTGGTCCTGGGTGCTCTTCTGGAAGCTTTCCATTGCCCTGCCTGAGATATCCCTCCTGTCCCGGCCCCCACTGCTTTTTTCCTTCCTCACCTCTGTCCGGAGAGAAATTCCAGCGGAAGGTATGGGTGCCACATCCTCTTCTTTACAAGAGGAAGCCTGGCAACTACTGCAGAAAGTCCAGCAGAGACCCACTCACACCGGGCCACCCACAAAGCCGTGGCCCCTCACTTCCTCCCACCAGCACAGCCCCAAAACTGCTGACGGGGCAGAGAATATGGAGTCAGGCACAGCTTCAGGGGCTATTGCTGCCTGCAGCGCTGTTTATATGGACCTCAACCCAGGCACACCTGGGGAGGGCCGGCCGGCAGGGTCAGGCTACCCAGGTCAGCTAATCCTCAGCCCTCAGGGAATCACATTGTTGAAAATGGACCTCGCTAAGGCAGAATAGAAGCCAAGGAATAAAAGGACACAATGCCATTTGCAACACCATAGGTGTGTCTAGAGGTAATCACGTGACTTGTAGTAAGTCCGAAAGTGAAAGACACATATCATATCATATCTCTTATAGGTGTGACCGAAAAATGGATACCAGGGCAGATATTTCCATGGAGAAGGGCAATCACAGATTCATTCAACAAACTTATGGTTCACCAATGGAAAGGTGTGAGGATTGGTTTCATTATGATATTGGGGTTAACAGACATATACAAACACAGGTGACATATATAATCACCAAAGAACTACAGAATACCAAGAGAAGACTACTCAACATTCTGTCATAAGGTACACGGGAAAAGGATCCCAGGAAGAACTGACATATGTATATGTGTAAAAGAACCACATCTTCCACACCTACAACAAGCCAAACATTGTAATCAAATTTGCTGTATTAAAAAATAAAAAATTAAATTAAAAACACGAACAAGAAGTAGTGAGACAAACTTGAAGGGCTTTCTCCTGGCACATTCCATTCTAAATTCCAATCTAGAACATGACTTCCATTGAGGCCCTGTTGCCCCAGGAACCAGATTTGGTAAGGGAGAACTGCTGCCACCTTGTGGCCGTTTCACACAACAGCAGCTTTAATCCCAGCGCTAATGGTCAGTTGATATTCAAAATCATTGCAGGCCTGTAAATGACACCTGCCCTGAAAACAAATCCTGGGTTCATATATTGACCAAAAAATTCAAAGGACGTCCATATTTCAAAACGACAGTTTCAAAAGGCATATTTTACACACATTAGTGTTCTGCTTCTTTTCCTTTCTTTCTTTTTTTGTTAAAAAAACGGGAATGGCAAAAAGCATCCCTCAGAATGGGCGAAAATATTTGCAAATGAATCAATGGACAGAGGTTTAATCTCCAATATATATAAAGAGCTCATGCAGCTTAATATTAAAACAACAAACAACCCAATACAAATATGGGCAGAAGATCTAAAGTGACGTTTCTTCAAAGAAGACACAGAGATGGCCAAGACACACATGAAAAGCTGCTCAACATCACTAATTATTAGAGAAATGCAAATCAAAACTACAATGAGGTATCACCTCACACCTGTTAGATTCGGCATCATCAGAAAATCTACAAAGAACGAATTCTGGGGAGGGTGTGGACAAAAGGATCCCTCTTCCACTAGTGGTGGAAACGTAAATTGATACAGTCACGATGGAGAACAGTATGGAGTTTCCTTAAAAAAACTAGAAATAGAATTACCATATGATCAAGCAATCCCACTTCTGGGCATATACCCAGAGAAAACCATAAATCAAAAAGGCACATTCACCACAATGCTCATTTCAGCACTATTTACGATAGCCAGGTAATGGAAGCAACCTAAATACCCACAGACAGACGAATGGATAAAGATGTGGTACATATATAAAATGGAATATTACTCAGCCATAAGAAGGAATGAAACTGGGTCATTTGTAGAGACGTCGATGGATCTAGAGACTGTCATACAGAATGAAGTAAGTCAGAAAGAGAAAAACAAATATTGTATATTAATGCATATATGTGGAACCTAGAAAAATGGTACAGATGAACTGGTTTGCAGGGAAGAAATAGAGACACAGAGGTAGAGAACACACGTATGGACACCAAGTGTGGGAAGCCATGGGGAGGTGGTGTTGGGATGAGTTGGGAGACTGGGATTGACCTGTATACATGTATATGCATAAAATACATAACTAATAATAACCTGCTGTATAAAAAATAAATAAAATTAAATTTCAAAATCTTTAAAAATAAAATTTAAAAATAAAACAGAAAAAAGTTCTTCCCTTCACACAGATGTATTTATATGAATGAATTATTTCCATGCTTATATCTATAAATACATAAAAGAGGAATAAAATCTAACATGAACCAAAAAAGAAAAAAAAAACCTGAACCCACGAGATAGACAGAGGAAAACCCTATCAGGGCACTTGCTCCAGCGGTAAACAATTCTGAAATTGGTCAGAGGTGGGGAATCATCTCCCTTAGAGCCAGCAGCCAACTCCTATTCAAGGAGCGTCCTCATTGCAAAGCGGGGGCCATGCTGAGTCATCTGTGAGTAACGGTGAGCTGAGCCCCAGGCCAGCTGCTGTTGAACTTTTCCCACCCTTCCAAGGTAAAACACCTGAATATGTACAAGGGCTTGAAAGCCTAGAGGAAGGGGCGTGGAGCCACACCAGCGACAGCACGCAGGCCAACATGGTGCCTGCAGGCCAGCCAGGATGGTCCTGGCCCTGGGCGCTCTCCTGGAAGCTTTCCATTGCCCTGTCTGAGATACCCCTCCTGTCCCGGCCCCCACTGCTTTTTTCCTTCCTCACCTCTGTCCGGAGAGAAATTCCAGCGGAAGGTATGGGTGCCACATCCTCTTCTTTACAGCAGGAAGCCTGGCAACTACTGCAGAAAGTCCAGCAGAGACCCACTCACACCGGGCCACCCACAAAGCCGTGGCCCTTCACTTCCTCCCACCAGCACAGCCCCAAGACTGCTGACGGGGCAGAGAATATGGAGTCAGGCACAGCTTCAGGGGCTATTGCTGCCTGCAGCACTGTTTATATTGACCTCAACACAGGCACACCTGGGGAGGGCCGGCCGGCAGGGTCAGGCTACCCAGGTCAGCTAATCCTCAGCCCTCAGGTAATCACATTGTTGAAAATGGACCTCGCTAAGGCAGAATAGAAGCCAAGGAATAAAAGGACACAATGCCATTTGCAGCACCGTAGGTGTGTCTAGAGGTAATCACGTGACTTGTAGTAAGTCCGAAAGTGAAAGACACATATCATATCATATCTCTTATAGGTGTGACCGAAAAATGGATACCAGGGCAGATATTTCCACGGAGAAGGGCAATCACAGATTCATTCAACAAACTTATGGTTCACCAATGGAAAGGTGTGAGGATGGGTTTCTTTATGATATTGGGGTTAACAGACATATACAAACACAGGTGACATATATAATCACCAAAGACCTACAGAATACCAAAAGAAGACTACTCAACATTCTGTCATAAGGTACATGGGAAAAGGATCCCAGGAAAAACAGACATATGTATATGTGTAAAAGAACCACATCTTCCACACCTACAACAAGCCAAACATTGTAATCAAATTTGCTGTAATAAAAAATAAAAAAAATAAATTAAAAACACGAACAAGAAGTAGTGAGACAAACTTGAGGGGCTTTCTCCTGGCCCATTCCATTCTAAATTCCAATCTAGAACACGACTTCCATTGAGGCCCTGTTGCCCCAGTAACCAGATTTGGTAAGGGAGAACTGCTGCCACCTTGTGGCCGTTTCACACAACAGCAGCTTTAATCCCAGCGCTAATGGTCAGTTGATATTCAAAATCATTGCAGGCCTGTAAATGACACCTGCCCTGAAAACAAATCCTGGGTTCATATATCGACCAAAAAATTCAAAGGACGTCCATATTTCAAAACGACAGTTTCAAAAGGCATATTTTACACACATTAGTGTTCTGCTTCTTTTTCTTTCTTTCTTTTTTTGTTAAAAAAACGGGAATGGCAAAAAGCATCCCTCAGAATGGGCGAAAATATTTGCAAACGAATCAATGGACAGAGGTTTAATCTCCAATATATATAAAGAGCTCATGCAGCTTAATATTAAAACAACAAACAACCCAATACAAATATGGGCAGAAGATCTAAAGTGACGTTTCTTCAAAGAAGACACAGAGATGGCCAAGAAACACATGAAAAGCTGCTCAACATCACTAATTATTAGAGAAATGCAAATCAAAACTACAATGAGGTATCACCTCACACCTGTTAGAATCGGCATCATCAGAAAATCTACAAACAAAGAATTCTGGGGAGGGGGTGGACAAAAGGATCCCTCTTCCACTAGTGGTGGAAATGTAAATTGATACAGTCATGATGGAGAACAGTATGGAGTTTCCTTAAAAAAACTAGAAATAGAATTACCATATGATCCAGCAATCCCACTTCTGGGCATATACCCAGAGAAAACCATAAATCAAAAAGGCACATTCACCACAATGCTCATTTCAGCACTATTTACGATAGCCAGGTAATGGAAGCAACCTAAATACCCACAGACAGACGAATGGATAAAGATGTGGTACATATATAAAATGGAATATTACTCAGCCATAAGAAGGAATGAAACTTGGTCATTTGTAGAGACGTCGATGGATCTAGAGACTGTCATACAGAATGAAGTAAGTCAGAAAGAGAAAAACAAATATTGTATATTAATGCATATATGTGGAACCTAGAAAAATGGTACAGATGAACTGGTTTGCAGGGAAGAAATAGAGACACAGAGGTAGAGAAAACACGTATGGACACCAAGTGTGGGAAGCCATGGGGAGGTGGTGTTGGGATGAGTTGGGAGACTGGGATTGACCTGTATACATGTATATGCATAAAATACATAACTAATAATAACCTGCTGTATAAAAAATAAATAAAATTAAATTTCAAAATTTTTAAAAATAAAATTTAAAAATAAAACAGAAAAAAGTTCTTCCCTTCACACAGATGTATTTATATGAATGAATTATTTCCATGCTTATGTCTATAAATACATAAAAGAGGAATAAAATCTAACATGAACCAAAAAAGAAAAAAAAAACCTGAACCCACGAGATAGACAGAGGAAAACCCTATCAGGGCACTTGCTCCAGCGGTAAACAATTCTGAAATTGTTCAGAGGTGGGGAATCATCTCCCATAGAGCCAGCAGCCCACTCCTATGCAAGGAGCGTCCTCATTTCAAAGCGGGGGGCCATGCCGAGTCATCTGTGAGTAACGGTGAGCTGAGCCCCAGGCCAGCTGCTGTTGAACTTTTCCCACCCTTCCCAGGTAAAACACCTGAATATGTACAAGGGCTTGAAAGCCTAGAGGAAGGGCTGTGGAGCCACACCAGCGACAGCACGCAGGCCAACTTGGTGCCTGCAGGCCAGCCAGGATGGTCCTGGCCCTGGGCGCTCTTCTGGAAGCTTTCCATTGCCCTGCCTGAGATACCCCTCCTGTCCCGGCACCCACTGCTTTTTTCCTTCCTCAGCTATGTCCGGAGACAAATTCCAGCGGAAGGTATGGGTGACACGTCCTCTTCTTTACAGGTGGAAGCCTGGCAACTCCTGCAGAAAGTCCAGCAGAGACCCACTCACACCGGGCCACCCACAAAGCCGTGGCCCCTCACTTCCTCCCACCAGCACAGCCCGGAGACTGCTGACGGGGCAGAGAATGTGGAGTCAGGCACAGCTTCAAGGGCTATTGCTGCCTGCAGCGCTGTTTATATTGACCTCAACCCAGGCACACCTGGGGAGGGCCGGCCGGCAGGGTCAGGCTACCCAGGTCAGCTAATCCTCAGCCCTCAGGGAATCACATTGTTGAAAATGGACCTCGCTAAGGCAGAATAGAAGCCAAGGAATAAAAGGACACAATGCCATTTGCAGCACCGTAGGTGTGTCTAGAGGTAATCATGTGACTTGTAGTATATCCGAAAGTGAAAGACACATATCATATCATATCTCTTATAGGTGTGACCGAAAAATGGATACCAGGGCAGATATTTCCACGGAGAAGGACAATCACAGATTCATTAAACAAACTAATGGTTCACCAATGGAAAGGTGTGAGGATTGGTTTCATTTTGATATTGGGGTTAACAGACATATACAAACACAGGTGACATATATAATCACCAAAGACCTACAGAATACCAAGAGAAGACTACTCAACATTCTGTCATAAGGTACATGGGAAAAGGATCCCAGGAAGAACAGACATATGTATATGTGTAAAAGAACCACATCTTCCACACCTACAACAAGCCAAACATTGTAATCAAATTTGCTGTAATAAAAAATAAAAAATTAAACTAAAAACACGAACAAGAAGTAGTGAGACAAACTTGAGGGGCTTTCCCCTGGTACATTCCATTCTAAATTACAATCCAGAACACCACTTCCATTGAGGCTCTGTTTCCCCAGCAACCAGATTTGGTAAGGGAGAACTTCTGCCACATTGTGGCCATTTCACAAAACAGCAGCTTTAATCCCAGCGCTAATGGTCAGTTGATATTCAAAATCATTGCAGGCCTGTAAATGACACCTGCCCTGAAAACAAATCCTGGGGTCATACATCGACCAAAAAATTCAAAGTACGTCCATATTTCAAAACGACAGTTTCAAAAGGCATATTTTACACACATTAGTGCTCTGCTTCTTTTTCTTTCTTTCTTTTTTTGTAAAAAAACGGGAATGGCAAAAAGCATCCCTCAGAATGGGCGAAAATCTTTGCAAACGAATGAATGGACAAAGGTTTAATCTCCAATATATATAAAGAGCTCATGCAGCTTAATATTAAAACAACAAACAACCCAATACAAATATGGGCAGAAGATCTAAAGGGACGTTTCTTCAAAGAAGACACAGAGATGGCCAAGACCAACATGAAAAGCTGCTCAACGTCACTGATTATTAGAGAAATGCAAATCAAAACTACAATGAGGTATCACCTCACACCTGTTAGAATTGGCATCATCAGAAAATCTACAAACAACAAATTCTGGGGAGGGTGTGGACAAAAGGATCCCTCTTCCACTAGTGGTGGAAATGTAAATTGATACAGTCACGATGGAGAACAGTATGAAGTTTCCTTAAAAAAACTAGAAATAGAATTACCATATGATCCAGCAATCCCACTTCTGGGCATATACCCAGAGAAAAGCATAAATCAAAAAGGCACATTCACCACAATGCTCATTTCAGCACTATTTACAATAGCCAGGTAATGGAAGCAACCTAAATACCCACAGACAGACAAATGGATAAAGATGTGGTACATATATAAAATGGAATATTACTCATCCATAAGAAGGAATGAAACTGGGTCATTTGTAGAGACGTCGATGGATCTAGAGACTGTCATACAGAATGAAGTAAGTCAGAAATAGTAAAACAAATATTGTATATTAATGCATATATGTGGAACCTAGAAAAATTGTATAAATGAACTGGTTTGCAGGGAAGAAATAGAGACACAGAGGTAGAGAACACACGTATGGACACCAAGTGTGAGAAGCCATGGGGTGGTGGTGGTGGCATATGTTGGGAGATTGGGATTGACCTGTATACATGTATATGCATAAAATACATAACTAATAATAACCTGCTGTATAAAAATATAAATAAAATTAAATTTTAAAATTTAAAAAAATAAAATTTAAAAATAAAACAGAAAAAAGTTCTTCCCTTCACACAGATGTATTTATATGAATGAATTATTTCCATGCTTATATCAATAAATACATAAAAGAGGAATAAAATCTAACTTGAACCAAAAAAGGAAAAAAAACCCTGAACCCACTAGTTATACAGAGGAAAACCCAATCAGGGCACTTGCTCCAGCGGTAAACAATTCTGAAATTGGTCAGAGGTGGGGAATCATCTCCCATACAGCCAGCAGCCCACCCCCCAAGCAAGTAGGGACCTCATTGCAAAGCTGGGGGACCGTTCCAAGGCATCTGTGAGTAAACGTGAGCTGAGTCCCAGTCCTGCTGCAGCTGAACTCTTCCCACCCTTTCCAGGTAAAACACCTGAATATGTACAAGAACTTGCAAGTTTAGAGGAAGGGCTGTGGAGCCACAGCAGTGACAGCACACAGGCCGACTTGGTGCCTGCAGGCCAGTCAGGATGGTCCTGGCCCCAGATGCTCTTCTGGAAGCTTTCCATTTCCCTGCCTGAGATACCCCTCCTGCCACGGCCCCCACTGCTTTTTTACTTCCTCACCTCTGCCTGGGGAGAAATTCCAGCGGCAGGTATCGGTGACACATCCTCTTCTTTAGCAGGTGGCAGCCTGGCAACTCATGCAGAAAGTCCAGCAGAGCCCCACTCACACTGGGCCACCCACAAAGCCACGGACCCTCACTCCCTCCCACCACCACAGCCCCGGCACTGCCTACGGGGCAGAGAATTTGGTGTCAGTCACAGCTACAAGGGCTGTCGCTCACTGGAGAGCTGTTTATATTGCCCTCAACCCAGGCACATCTGTGGAGGGCTGGCAGGCAGTTTCAGGCTACCAAAATCAGCCAATCCTCACCCCTCAGGGGCTCACAGTTGCAGAAAATGAAACTTGCTAAACGGGCCAGGCCCTAGGAACAGGTGTGGGCTCTTGAGAGTCAGGATAGACAAGGGGCTGCAGCTGCGGCTTGTTTTCTTATCATTTTATCTGGTCCATGAGTGGAAAACAACTTCAAGAAGACACTATCCTAATGAGAGGAACCCAGGAGTCAGGGAGAGGAGTGATGGTGGGTGGAGACAGAGGCCTGGTGCCCTGGCTGCAGTGGAAGTGTCTGGAAGACCAGGCAGAAAGAGCCTGCAGAGAGTGATAGCCATTGTAACAGACCTGTCAGAGCTGCTGTTTGTTAGTTCAAGTCCTGCTCTGAGGTATTCTGTGTCAGCTGTGAGCGACAGGTGAGCTGGGGGTTCTCTGCAAGGTGGGCTATGTGCACAGTTCCTGTGTGTCCAGCCCTGTTGGGGTACCTGCCCAGGGGAGCTCCGTATCCTGGGAAGGGCCTGAGTAGGAGAGCCCCATGGGCTGCTGGGTAGCTGCAGAGGTGAGCTCCATACCCTGGGAGGGACTTGACCATGAGAGCCCCGTGGGCTGTGGGGTAGGGGTGCAGCCCAGGTGAGCTCCATATATTGTTATTGGCCTGACCACGAGAGCCCCATGGGCTGCTGGAGACCTGGTAAAGTATAACAGGACAGTCAGTGAAGCCACCGAGGATATACATCCAGTAGCTCCTATTTCCTACTCCCTGCTGGTCATTCTACCTTCCACCAGGCCATGGCATTCTGTATTAGACTTCAATGATGCCTTCTTCTGTATTCCATTCATCTCAGAGTCACAAGAATTTTTGGCTTGTGAGTGGCAGGACACAACATGCAACAAAAGCAATAATGCTGGGCCGTCCTGCCCCAATGGTTCAAAAATCCCCACACCATCATTGGGGAAATGTCCTCTAAAGACCTAAAAGTTCAACCTCTGTAAAAGGGAACCCTCCTTCAATATGCAGATGACATTCTGATCGCCAGGCCTACTAAAGACGCCTCTGAACTACCTAGCCAAGAAAGGATAGGAGGTGTCCAAGAAAAACGCTCAAATATCCCAGGCTAAGGTGACATGCCTGGGCTTCATTCTCACAGATATTCGGAGAAACGCATCCCAGGATAGGGAAGAAGCCATTTGCAGCCTTACCTCTTCTAAAACTAGAAGACAGCTTAGGGGTTCCTGGGGAGGCCAAGGTTTTCTGCATCTGGATCCCTAACTACAGTGTAATAGCTGGGCCTCTACATGAAACACTGACACGAAAAGATGATGATCCTTTTGAATAGAATCCAGAAGCAGCCTTTCAAGAATGGAAAGAGCAGTCAATACAGACCCTTGCCCAGGAACTCCCTAATTTAGCTAAACCCTTTGACCTTTACATACCCGGTCAAAGGTTAATCGCCCTTGGAGACTTAGTGCAAAAACTGGGACCACTTGAAATGGAGCAACACAAGAATGCCCTTCAGGTATGATAAACTATGGTCACCAAGGGCTTTGCCCACCGACTCATCAGGCCAGGATACTGGGGTATATGAAAAGCTGGAAATCAGCAGCCCGCAAGGCCAGCTCCCTCCTAAGGGAAAAGGACCCCACGTGTTGATCCTAACCACCCATCATGGCCTGAAGTTGCAGGGGTCGCTCTGTGGACACACTGACCTCGAGTGAGGAGGCCCTCCAACTCCAACCTCCAGAGAGATAAACGGGGGCAACGGGCCCCCAAGATGACTCGTGTGACCATCACTTGACCTGGAGTTTCTCTCAGAAAACGACAAGACTGTGCCCCCAAAGAGCAGACTACTGCTTTCAGGACTTACTGCACCAAGAGGGGAGCTAATAAGCTTGGCGCGGGAAACGTATATCACGCTTTCACCATAGAAAACCCTACAGACACCGCGGTGATGGTGGCCAATATGACCGGCTGGACTGCTGGCTACTTCTAAAGGCCGTTGACTCAGTGGACGTCATGGTCCTGGATCACCACTGACCCTGGACTGTCTGGGAGTTGCGCGGGCAGGGCTCTGACACATGGTGCTGTTTGTACATTAATTCAGGGACCTAATTAAAGAAAGCACAGACTACTGGTCAGAGCATCTAGTCTGGCAAAAACTGTCAGCCTAAGGTCGCCGAACATATGTGGGGTGGGGTGAAACCTGCCACTGCAGCATCTCTGCGCCTCTCTTTCCTGGACCCTTAAAGGTCATTAGAATCTGTAACACTTCCAATGCTGGTGCTCAGGCAGACGAGAAGTGAGGCAGGAGGCCTTGGGACAATCAACCTCACCAGGAGGCTGGTGGGGAGACGTTTTGCCCCTCCCCCCATGTATCAGGGCTCCCACCACAGCATGAAGCAGTTACAAAAGAGGGGTCTGCACCCTCAACACCCCAAGAATAAGGAACGGAACAAAAAGCAGAGGAGGTGTTCGTCTCCGGCAACGTTCATTAAAAATTCCTGGGAGATAAAAAGAGAATCTGGGCAATAAAATAAAGTCTAACCTGTTTTTCCTTTGTGCTTTGTCTAATTTCACGTGCTCCTAGGGTTCCGCATGCAGAGGTCCCACACCCGGCACTTCAGACCCGATTTCCTAGTGCAGAATGGCTGGGTTGACACCTCAGCTAGCGGGGTCCCATGCAGACTCTGCGGCATAGAGCCTGAGCTGCAGCCAACGCAGCCCTCGAGAGCTCCATCCCCTCCCTCCCACTGACGCTGCCGGGGACCCTACACAGCAGCCCAGCCCACAGCCCATGGGGGAGTGCACACTCTCACCTCTCCATTCTGTTTTCAAAATAATGTTTCCTTTGCTTCTGAACCAAACTCCGTCTTGATCTGTTGGCTCCAATGACACTGAGCACGGGGACTCCTGTTGGGGTCCACTCTGGAGGATCAGTAACAGAAATTGAGAACATTGTAACTTCAATGAACAGATGTGTGAGCCAAACTGTAGTTAACATAGAGCAGTGTATAATGCTCGGGTAAAATAAGATGTTTCTAAGACTTACATTTGATATTTCCATCACTTTCCTATAAGCAAGTTCAGTGAAGACGTCTGTCTTATTTGTCAGGTCAACATTAGAGAAATGAAGTGATTTATTTCCATGGATGTACATCGAATACTCTTGGCTGAAGCTTCAATCTTGTTTTGAATGCTTTTGCAATGAAAATGATACCTCTCTTTCAGCTCCCCCAATTCTGAGAAGTATAAAAACTTATAATTTATTATTACCAAAGGCGAAAGGTAGGAGAAGGGATAAATTAACAGTTTGGGATTAACACATACACACTGCTATGTATAAAATAGATCATCAACAAGGAACTACTGTATAGCACAGGGAACTACACTGAATATTTTGCAATAACCTATAAGGGGAAATAATCTGAAAAAGAATAGATATTTTTATTGACATCATCTATCAATGACAGATAAAATGTAACCTAAGCAAGGCCGATGGTGAGCGCTTCTGACCCTGAAGATTTCAGTCATCTAAAGTTTGGGCTCTGCCTATTTCCCAAGGCCCTTAAAGGACATACGTGTAGCCGTAGCTTAAAAATTCCTCAGTTTGGGGTTCGGGGAGGCACTGATTTGGAAAAATCCCTGGTGTTCTCCTTACATGCACGGGACTCTTCCTACAGCTAAAACATGCCTGTCACACCTAGAGGATGGTACACCGTTTGATCGGAAAGAGTTTGGAAAAGGCACCTCATCTCCTCATCGCCTGGTGCTCGGGTTCAACCCTCCAGCATCTTTCCTAACAATCTCCTCACTTGGGGATATCAGCACCGTCAACATCCTGTTGCACACAGTTTGGAATTTGTCCAGAGGATGAAGCGGAAGGATGAGAAAAATTTAGAGACAAGTCTTAGGTGTTCGGACAGGCACATGCCACTCTAACTTCCAATCCAGAAGACAAATTCATCAAAGGCTAGAATTGCCCACGGAAACAGAATAGGACTAGAGGAAATCCCGCTGTTTTGTGTCCAGTTTCCAAAAACACAAGTTGAAAAATGGAACTCAGGGGCACTAAAATTCATGAAACTGCAGAGTTGAAAATATCTATCGTCGAAAAATGTCTTGAGGTAAGTCACAGAAAAGGACTTGTACGCAAGGGAGAGTGGCAGGAAACAGATTTGAATAGGTAGAAAGGACTCCCCATTAAAGCACAAGAAAAGGGGCTGAACATCGCCAATGATGCAGTTGGCCAAAAAGGGTGTATGCATTTTTTCTGAATATATTCAAGTAAAGGCCATACACACTTTTTATCCAACCAAACAGGTGGGCACTGGAAATCAATATCACAAAATGTATCACTTCACATCAGTCAGAAGGGCCATCCACATAAAGTGTAAACACCAGAAATGCAGGACAGGGCGAGGAGAAAAGGGAGCCCTGTGAGGCTAATAGTGGAAATGTAATTTTCCAACGGCCACTCTGGAGAAGTGTATTGTGTTTGCTAAAACATCTAAAAAATGAGCTACAGAGCATAGGGCACTTGCACTCATGGGCGTGTACCTTGGGAAAAACAAAAATCAACAGAAAACAGGCACCCGAACTTTTACCACCTCTCTGTTAAAAAGGGCCTCAACTTTGATATAACCTAAATGTCCCTGGAAGGATAAAATGGATAAAAGAGATGGGGTACTTATGTAGAGTGGAATATTACTCATCCAGAAATCAATGAAATAAGGCCAGTTGTAACAACTCTGGAGGGGTTACATACGATCATTCTAAGTGACATATGTCAGAAAGAAAAAGACACATATCATAAGATGTCACTTAAAGGTGGAATCAAAAATGGCTACACATGAAATAAATTACAAAACAGAAACATAGTCAAATATGTAGAAAATAGACATAAGGCTGCTAAATGGGAAAGGTGGGGAATGGTGAGGTATTATCCAGGAGGTTGAAATTAGCAAAGATACCATTCCAAGTACCAAATTGAATAACTGACAAGGCCTACACGGTACCTCAAAGAACTGCACTCAGCCCACTCAAGTCACTGGAAAATAATACATATGATTGGTAAGCATCTGAAAAATAAGTTATTGTTGTCTCACAGTACATGAATCAAGTGGATGTACAGCAGCAAAAAACAGAGCTTTGAAAATCAGCTGCAACCAATATAAAAATAAATTTAAAACTATTTATAAAAACAGTGAGACAGACAAAAATTCTTACAACTTTTGTTGAAGGGCTACGATGTAACATGGATTGAACACATGTAGACCCACAGCAGGATGATTATATAAGGCTGGAAGCTATGCACGCTAAGAGATGTTAGAGAGGCTGGGTGAGGAAATGCAGACCTTTTAAAGTAATACTGCCTGGTACCCATTCCATGGGTCCCAAATCTGCAGGTTCAAGGGAATCTTCTGACAGCGAAAACATGCCTGGGAAACCGAGATGAATGTACACCGTGTGCTCAGGAAAGGTGTCTAAAATGCACCTCATTTTTGATCTCCTGGTGCTGGGGTTCGCCATTCCAGCCACATTACTAACAATCTCCCCACTTGGAGAATCAGCACCTTTAACCTCCTGTTTCACACAGTTTGCAATTTGTGCAGAGGATAAATGGGAAGAGGGGGAACCAATGAGAGATTAGCTGTAGGACTTTTGACAGGCACATGTCACTCTAATTTCCCATTAGGAAGAAGAATTAACCAAAGGCTCAGCCTGCCTCCCCAGAACCAGAATAGGGCCAGAAGTAATCCAATGGTTTGGCGGCCAGCTCACAAAAAAAGCGAGTTGCAAAATGGAGCTCAGGAGCAGACAATTCAAAGACCTGCAAAGATATAAATGATAACCAACGTCCAAAAATATATTCAGGTATGGTAACGAAGAGGATCTGAATGAGAGGCAGAATTGCAGGAAACAGATTTCAAAAGGTAGATTGTACTCACATTTAAAGCATATGAAAAGCAGCAGAATTTCTAAAATGAGGCGGTTGGGCAAAAGGGTGTATGCGTTTTTTTCATGAATATCTTCAGGAAAAAAACACATGCAGAGTTTTTGGCCAACCAAGCAAGAGGGAAATGCAAATCCGCACAACAAAGAAGTCGCAATTTCCACTGCTCAGAAAGGCCATCCAAAAAATGTGTACAAACCAGAAATGCAGGAGAGGCCATGGAAAACAGGGAGCCTAGTCACGCTGATGGGTGGGGTATAAATATCCAAGAGCCACTCTGAAGAAGTGTATGCTGTTTTTAAAACATCTAAAATACAAAGCCCCGGAGCAAGGGGACTTCAACTCATGGACATATAACTTGGGAAGACTAAATGTCAATAAGACACAGGCACCCCAAAGTTTAGGGCTGCTCTGCATACAAGAACCTCAACTTTGGTACACCTAAAATATCCCAGGAAAAAGAGAAATGCATAAAGAACTTGTGGTAATTTTGTACAACGGAATATCACTCAGACGTGAAATCAATGTATATAAGGCCAGTAGCAGCATAAAGAGTGGATTTAGGTATGATGATTTTAAGGGAAATTAGTCACACAGAAAAAGAATCTTATCATAAGATATCACTTATAGAGGGAATGTCAATATCACAACACATGAACTGAATTAGGAAAGAGAACAGAGTCTCACATTTAGCAAAAATCTCTTATGCCTGCTTCAGGGGAAAGGAGAGGTGGGGTGATGCATAAAACCAGAGTTTGATATTAGCACAGGTACCATTCCATAAACGAAATACAGAATAGACAAGACCTACACCTTCCTCAGTGAACGGGACTCAACACCCCTATGCCCCACAGAGGAATATATCTGACTACTAAGAATCTTAAAACCTATGTATTGATATGTCTCCGTAAGGGAATCAATTGTGTCTAGACTGGCATAAACACGTCAGTGAAAATCAGCTCAACCCCATTATAAAAATGAATTTCAAAAAAACCCAAAAAAACAGCGAAATTCTTACACAATTCCTTCAGGGTTTCTGATGAAACCTGGAATGACCCTAACTGCAAAGACAGCTGGATGAGACATAAGGCTGGACACTTGGGACTGAGAGGACTGGTGAGATTGGGAGAGAAAATGCAGACCTTTTAAAGTAGTAATGCATGCCACCATTCCATGTGTCCCAAATCTCCAGGTAGAAGGGTATATCACTACAATTATAACATGTACGGGAAACCTAGAAAATGGACACCCTGTGATGGCGAAAGGTTTCTAAAACTCTCCTAATTTTTCCTCTCCTTGTGCTCCACTTTGGCATTCCAACTGCTTTACTATCAATCTCCCAACTTAGGAGAGTCAGCCCCTATAACCTCCTGGTTCGCACAGTTTGCTAATTGTGCAGAGGATGAAAGGGAAGAGGGAGAACCAATCAGAGAGTAGATGTAGGCATTTGGACGGGCACATGTCACTCTAAGTTCCCGGCAGGAAGAAGAATTAACCAAAGCATCAACCACCCACAGGGAACCAATAGAGCGACCCCTGGAACCAGTATAGGTCCTGAAGCAAAATTGTGGATTTGCGGCCAGCTCACAAAGATGGGATTTGAAAATTGGAGCTCAGGGGCACAGCAATTCACAAACCTGCAGACTTATAAAGGACTACTCTCTTCCAAAAATCTGTTGAGGGAAGGCAATGAAGCGGACTTGAAAATGAGGCAGAATTGCACAAAACATATTTCAAGAGGTAAATTGGAATCGCCTTTAAAGCACAGGAAAAGCATCCCAACTTGGACAGAGATGCACTTGGCCAAAAAGGGCGTATGCCGTTTCTCCTGAATATATTCAGAAGAAAACGCATACGCCCTTTTTGGCCAATCAAGCAAGCGCGCAATACAAATCCACACTACAAAGAATTGTCACTTACCACCGGTCAAAAGGGACATCCGAATATCTGTAAAAACCAGAAAGGCAAGAGAGAGATGGCAAGGGCATGAAGCAATGTGATCCCAATGGTCATGGAGGATTGTGATGACAAGCGCATGGAGAATTGTGATGACAAGATTATGTACCATTTTGTTGACAAAGGCAAGGAGCATTATGATGACAAAGTTCATGGAGCACTGTGATGACAAGCATCACGGAGCATTGTGATTACAAGGGTCATGGAGCATTGGGATGACAAGCGCATGGATCATTGTGATGACAATGGTCATGGAGCATTTTAATGACAAGAGTCCCGGATCATTGTGTTGTCAGGGTTCATGGAGCGTTGTGATGACAGTGGTCATGGAGCATTGTGATGACAGGGGTCATGGCGCATTGTGATGAGAAGGTCATGGAGCATTGGGCTGAAAATGTCCATGGAGTACTGTGATGACAGGGGTCATGGAGCATTGTGATGACAAGGTACTGGAGCACTGTGATGAGAAGACCATGGAGCCTTGTGATGACAAGTCTCATGGAGCATTCTGATGAACAGTGCCATGGAGCATTGTGATTACAGGGGTCTTGGAGCATTGTGATGACAAGGGCATGGAGCATTGGGATGAGAAGGCCATGGAGCGTTCTGATGACATGCATCATGGAGCTTTGTGATGACAAGGGCATGGAGCATTGTGATTACAGCGGTCTTGGAGCACTGTGATGAAAAGGGCATGGATTATTGTGATGAAAAAGGCATGGAGCCTTGTCATGACAGGGTTCAAGGAGCAAACTGACAACAAGTGTCAGGGAGCATTGTGATGACAAGGGTATTGAGTATTGTGATGACAAAGGTCATGGAGCATTGTGATGAGAAGGTCATGGATAATTGTGATGACGAGCGTCATGGGGCGTTGTGATGATAAGTGTTATGGAACATATTGATCTCAAGGATTTGGAGCATTGTAATGACAGAGGTCATGGAGCATTTTGGTTTCATTTTGATGACAATAGCCTGAAGCATTATGATGATGGGCATGGTGCATTGTGATGACAGGGTTCATGGAGCATTGAGATGAAAAGGGGCATGGAGCATTGCGATTACAGGAGTCTTGGAGCATTGTGATGACAAAGGCATGGAACATCGTGAATGAGAAGGCCATGGAGCATTCTGTTGACATGCGTCATGGAGCTTTGTGATGACAAGGGCATGGAGCATTGTGATTACAGGGGTCTTGGAGCATTGTGATGACAAGGGTCATGGAGCCTTGTGATGACAAGGCTGTGGAACATTGTGATGGCAGGGGTCATGGAGCATTGTTATGACAGGGCTAATGGAGCATTGTGATGACAAGGGCATGGAGCATTGGTCTGAAAAGTTTCATGGATTATTGTGATGAGAGGGGGCAAGGAGCATTGTGATGACAAGGGCATGGAACACTGTGATACATGGGTCATGGAGGATTGTAATGACAAGCGCATGGAGCATTGTGATAAGAATGGCATCGAGCATTGTGATGAAAAGCATCATGGAGCCTGTGATGACAAGGGCATGGAACAATGTGATGAGAGGGTTCATGGAGCATTGTGATGACAATGGCATGCAGCATTGTGATGACAAGGGTCATTGAGCTTTGTGATGACAAAGGTCATGGAGCATTTTGATGACAAGGGTGTGGTGCATTCTGTTGTGAAGGGCAGGGAGCATTGTGATGACAGGGGTTATGGAACATTGTGATGTCAGGGGAATGGAGCATTGTGATGATAAAGGCATGTAGCATTGTTGTGACAAGGGTCATGGAATATTGTGATGACAGGGGTGAGGGAGTATTGTGTTGACTAGTGATGGAACATTGTGATATCAGTGGTGAGAGAGCATTTTGATGAGAAGTGCATGGAGCAGTGTGATGACAAGGTTTATGGAGCATTGTGATGACAAAGATGTGGAGCATTCTGATGACAAGCGCATGGCACATTGTGATGCCATGCGTCATGGAGTATTGTGCTAACAAAGGCATTGAGCATTGGGATGACAAGGGTCTCCGAGCATTGTGATGAAATGTTCATGGAGTGTTGTGGTCACAAAGGTTACAGAGCCTTGTGTTGACGAGGGCATGGACCATTGTGATGACAAAGGTCATGAAGCATTGTGATGACTGGAGTCACGGAGCACTGTGATGACAGGGGTCATAGAGCATTGTGATGAAAGGGCATGGAGCATTGTGATGACAGGGGCATGTTGCATTGGTTTGACAAGTTTCAGGGATTATTGTGATGACAGTGGGCATGGCGCATTGTGATGACAAGGGCATGGAGCATTGTGATGAGAAGGTCATGGAGTATTGTGAAGAAGGGTGTCAGGGAGCATTGTGATGACATATGTCATGGTCTATTTCAATGACAATGGAATGGAGCATTGTGATGCCAAGTGTCATGGAGGATTGTGATGACAAAGGTAATGGAGCATTTTGATGACAAGCGCTTGGAGCATTGTGATGACAAGGGTCATGGAGCATTGTGATAACAAGGGCCATTGAGAATTTTGATGACATGTTCATGAAGCATTGTGATGACAATCACATGGAGCTTGCTGTAACACGGATCATGGAGCATTGCGATGACAAGTGCATAGAGAGTTGTGATGACAAAGCATGTAACACTGTGATGAAAAGCATCATGGAGCACAGTGATGCCAAGAACGTGGAGAATTGTGATGACAGGGGACATGGAGAATTGTGATGACCAGGGCATGGAGTATTGTGATGGCAAGACCGTGGAGCATTGTGATGAGAAGACCATGGATAATTGTGATGATGAGCGTCAAGGAGCACTGTAATGACAAGGGGTATGGAGCATTGTGATAACAGGGGTCATTGAGCATTGTGATGACAAGTTTCATGGAGCATTCTGATGACAAGCTTGTGGAGTATTTTGATGACAATGACATGGAGCATTTTGATGAAAATGGCATGGGGCATTGTGATGAAAAAGACATGGAGCCTTTTCATGACAGTTTTCAGGGAGCATTCTGACGACAAGTGTCAGGGAGCATTGTGATGACAAAGGTCATGGAGAATTGTGACGACAAGGGCATGGAGTATTGTGATGACAAGCACATGGAGCTTGCTATGACGGGGTCATGGAGCACTGCGATGACAAGTGCATAGAGAATTGTGATGACAAAGCATGTAACACTGTGATGAGAAGTGTCATGGAGCATAGTGATGCCAAGATCGTGGAGAATTGTGATGACAGGGGACATGGAGCATTGTGATGACCAGGGCATGGAGCATTGCGATGGCAAGATCGTGGAGCATTGTGATGAGAAGACCATGGATAATTGTGATGACGAGGGTCATGGAGCACTGTAATGACAAGGGGTATAGAGCATTGTGATGACAGTGGTCATGGAGCATTGTGATGACAGGGGACATGGAGCATTGTGATGCCCAAGGCATGGAGAACTGTGATGGCAAGACCGTGGAGCATTGTGATGAGAAGACCATGGATAATTGTGATGAGGAGCATCATGGAACACTGTAATGACAAGTCGTATGGAGCCTTGTGATGACAGGGGTCATGGAGCATTGTTATGACAGTGGTCATGGAGCATTGTGATGACAAGGGTCATGGAGCATTTTGATGACAAGGGCGTGGAGCATTGTGATGAGAAGACCATGGACAATTGTGATTACGAGTGTCATGGAGCACTGTAATGACAAGCGGTATGGAGCATTGTGATGACAGGGGTCATGGAGCATTGTGATGACTGGGGACATGGAGCATTGTGATGACCAGGGCATGGAGCATTGTGATGGCAAGACCGTGGAGCACTGTGATGAGAAGACCATGGATAATTGTGATGACGAACATCATGGAGCACTGTAATGACAAGGGGCATGGAGCATGGTGATCACAGGTGTCATGGAGCATTGTGATGACAGGGGTCATGGATCATTGAGATGACAAGGGTCACGGAGCATTCTGATGACAAGCTTGTGGAGTATTGTGATGACAATGGCATGAAGCATTGTGATGAAAAGGGCATGGATCATTGTGATGAAAAAGGCATGGAGACTTGTCATGACAGGGTTCAATGAGCATACTGATGACAAGTGTCAGGGAGCATTGTGATGACAAGTGTATTGAGAATTGTGATGACAAAGGTCATGGAGCATTGTGATGAGAAGTCCATGGATAATTGTGATGACCAGCGTCATGGGGCGTTGTGATGACAAGTGTTATGGAACATTGTGATCACAAGGGTTTGGAGCATTGTGATGAGAGAGGTCATGGAGAATTTTGATTCCATTGTGATGACAATAGCATGAAGCATTATGATGGGCATGGTGCACTGTGATGACAGGGTTCATGGAGCATTGAGATGAAAAGAGGCATGGATCATTGTAATAACAAGGGTCTTGGAGCATTGTGATGACAAGGGCATGGAGTATTGTGATGAGAAGGCCATGGAGCATCCTGATGACATGCGTCAGGGAGCTTTGTGATGACATGGGCATGGAGCATTGTGATTACAGGGGTCTTGGAGCATTGTGATGACAAGGGTCATGGAGTCTTGTGATGACAAGGCCGTAGAACATTGTGATGGCAGGGGTCATGGAGCATTGTTATGACAGGTGTAATGGAGCATTGTGATGACAAGGGCATGGAGCATTGGTCTGAAAAGTTTCATGGATTATTGTGATGAGAGTGAGCATGGAGCATTGTGATGACAAGGGCACGGAACACAGTGATACATGTGTCATGGAGGATTGCAATGACAAGGGCATGGAGCATTGTGATGACAAGCGTCATGGAGCTTTGTGATGACAACGGCATGGAGCAATGTGATGAGAGGTTTCATGGAGCTTTGTGATGACAATGGCATGGAGCATTGTGATTCCAAGGGTCATGGAGCTTTGTGATGACATAGGCCATGGAGCATTTTGATGACAAGGACGTGTTGCATTGTGATGAGAAGGGCAGGGAGCATTGTGATGACAGGGTCATGGAGCAATTGGATGAAAAGGGTCATGGAACATTTTGATGACAGTGTTTATGGAACATTGTGATGTTAGGGGTCATGGAGCATTGTGATGAAAAGGGTCATGGAGCATTGTGATGACAGGGGTTATGGAACATTGTGATGTCAGGGGTCATAGAGCATTGTGATGATAAGAGCATGTAGCATTGTTGTGCCAAGGGTCATGGAACATTGGGATGACAGGGTGGAGGGAGTATTGTGTTGACTAGTGATGGAACATTGTGATATCAGTGGTGAGAGAGCATTTTGATGAGAGGTGCATGGAGCATTGTGATGACAAGGCTGTGGAGCATTGTGATGAGAAACGCAGGGCACATTGTGATGACATGGGTCATGGAACATTGTGCTGACAAACGCATGGAGCATTGTGATGACAAGGTTTATGGAGCATTGTGATGACAACGATGTGGAGCATTGTGATGACAAGCGCATGGCACATTTGATGCCATGTGTCATGGAGTAATGTGCTGACAAAGGCATGGAGCATTGTGATGACAAGGGTCACCGAGCATTGTGATGAAATGTTCATGGAGTGTTGTGGTCACAAAGGTCACAGAGCCTTGTGATGACGAGGTCATGGACCATTGTGATGACAAAAGTCATGAAGCATTGTGATGACTGGAGTCACGGAGCATTGTGATGACAGGTGTCATAGAGCATTGTGATGAAAGGGCATGGAGCATTGTGATGACAGGGTCATGGAGCATTTTTCTGACAAGTTTCATGGATTATTGTGATTACAGTGGGCATGGCGCATTGTGATGACAAGGGCATGGAGCATTGTGATGAGAAGGTCATGGAGTATTGTGAAGAAGGGTGTCAGGGAGCATTGCGATGACATATGTCATGGTCTATTGCAATGACAATGGAATGTAGCATTGTGATGCCAAGTGTCATGGAGGATTGTGATGACAAAGGTAATGGAGCATTTTGATGACAAGGGCTTGGAGCATTGTGATGACAAGGGTCATGGAGCATTGTGATAACAAGGGCCATTGAGAATTTTGATGACATGTTCATGAAGCATTGTGATGACAATCACATGGAGCTTGCTATGACAGGGGTCATGGAGCATTGCAATGACAAGTGCATAGAGAATTGTGATGACAAAACATGTAACACTGTGATGAGAAGTATCATGGAGCATAGTGATGCCAAGAACGTGGAGAATTGTGATGACAGGGGACATGGAGCATTGTGATGGCCAGGGCATTGAGCATTGTGATTGCAAGACCGTGGAGCACTGTGATGAGAAGACCATGGATAATTGTGATGACGAGCGTCATGGAGCACTGTAATGACAAGGGGTATAGAGCATTGTGATGACAGTGGTCATGGAGCATTGTGATGACCGGGGACATGGAGCACTGTGATGACTGGGGACATGGAGCATTGTGATGACCAGGGCATGGAGCCTTGTGATGGCAAGGTCGTGGAGCACTGTGATGAGAAGATCATGGATAATTGTGATGACGAGTGTCATGGAGCACTGTAATGACAAGGGGTATAGAGCATTGTGATGACAGTGGTCATGGAGCATTGTGGTGACAGGGGACATGGAGCCTTGTGATGCCCAAGGCATGGAGCACTGTGATGGCAAGACCGTGGAGCATTGTGATGAGAAGACCATGGATAATTGTAATGAGGAGCGTCATGGAGCACTGTAATGACAAGTGGTATGGAGCCTTGTGATGACAGGGGTCATGGAGCATTGTTATGACAGTGGTCATGGAGCATTGTGATGACAAGGGTCATGGAGCATTTTGATGACAAGGGCGTGGAGCATTGTGATGGGAAGACCATGGACAATTGTGATTACGAGTGTCATGGAGCACTGTAATGACAAGCGGTATGGAGCATTGTGATGACAGGGGTCATGGAGCATTGTGATGACTGGGGACATGGAGCATTGTGATGACCAGGGCATGGAGCATTGTGATGGCAAGACCGTGGAGCACTGTGATGAGAAGACCATGGATAATTGTGATGACGAACATCATGGAGCACTGTAATGACAAGGGGCATGGAGCATTGTGATGACAGGTGTCATGGAGCATTGTGATGACAGGGGTCATGGATCATTGAGATGACAAGGGTCACGGAGCATTCTGATGACAAGCTTGTGGAGTATTGTGATGACAATGGCATGAAGCATTGTGATGAAAAGGGCATGGATCATTGTGATGAAAAAGGCATGGAGACTTGTCATGACAGGGTTCAATGAGCATACTGATGACAAGTGTCAGGGAGCATTGTGATGACAAGTGTATTGAGAATTGTGATGACAAAGGTCATAGAGCATTGTGATGAGAAGTCCATGGATAATTGTGATGACCAGCGTCATGGGGCGTTGTGATGACAAGTGTTATGGAACATTGTGATCACAAGGGTTTGGAGCATTGTGATGAGAGAGGTCATGGAGAATTTTGATTTCATTGTGATGACAATAGCATGAAGCATTATGATGATGGGCATGGTGCATTGTGATGACAGCGTTCATGGAGCATTGAGATGCAAAGTGGCATGGATCATTGTAATAACAAGGGTCTTGGAGCATTGTGATGACAAGGGCATGGAGTATTGTGATGAGAAGGCCATGGAGCATTCTGATGACATGCGTCAGGGAGCTTTGTGATGACATGGGCATGGAGCATTGTGATTACAGGGGTCTTGGAGCATTGTGATGACAAGGGCCATGGAGTCTTGTGATGACAAGGCCGTAGAACATTGTGATGGCAGGGGTCATGGAGCATTGTTATGACAGGTGTAATGGAGCATTGTGATGACAAGGGCATGGAGCATTGGTCTGAAAAGTTTCATGGATTATTGTGATGAGAGTGAGCATGGAGCATCGTGATGACAAGGGCACGGAACACAGTGATACATGTGTCATGGAGGATTGCAATGACAAGGGCATGGAGCATTGTGATGACAAGCGTCATGGAGCTTTGTGATGACAACGGCATGGAGCAATGTGATGAGAGGTTTCATGGAGCTTTGTGATGACAATGGCATGGAGCATTGTGATTCCAAGGGTCATGGAGCTTTGTGATGACATAGGCCATGGAGCATTTTGATGACAAGAGCGTGGTGCATTGTGATGAGAAGGGCAGTGAGAATTGTGAGGACAGGGTCATGGAGCAATTGGATGAAAATGGTCATGGAACATTTTGATGACAGTGTTTATGGAACATTGTGATGTTAGGGGTCATGGAGCATTGTGATGAAAAGGGTCATGGAGCATTGTGATGATAAGAGCATGTAGCATTGTTGTGACAAGGGTCATGGAACATTGGGATGACAGGGTGGAGGGAATATTGTGTTGACTAGTGATGGAACATTGTGATATCAGTGGTGAGAGAGCATTTTGATGAGAGGTGTATGGAGAATTGTGATGACAAGGCTGTGGAGCATTGTGATGAGAAACGCAGGGCACATTTTGATTACATGGGTCATGAATCATTGTGCTGACAAACGCATGGAACATTGTGATGACAAGGTTTGTGGAGCATTGTGATGACAACGATGTGGAGCATTGTGATGACAAGCGCATGGCACATTTGATGCCATGTGTCATGGAGTAATGTGCTGACAAAGGCATGGAGCATTGTGATGACAAGGGTCACCGAGCATTGTGATGAAATGTTCAGGGAGTGTTGTGGTCACAAAGGTCACAGAGTCTTGTGATGACGAGGGCATGGACCATTGTGATGAAAAAGGTCATGAAGCACTGTGATAACTGGAGTCACGGAGCATTGTGATGACAGGGGTCATAGAGCATTGTGATGAAAGGGCATGGAGCCTTGTGATGACAGGGTCATGGAGCATTTTTCTGACAAGTTTCATGCATTATTGTGATGACAGTGGGCATGGTGCATTGTGATGACAAGGGCATGGAGCATTGTGATGAGAAGGTCATGGAGTATTGTGACGAAGGGTGTCAGGGAGCATTGTGATGACATATGTCATTGTCTATTGCAATGACAATGGAATGTAGCATTGTGATGCCAAGTGTCATGGAGGATTGTGATGACAAAGGTAATGGAGCATTTTGATGACAAGGGCTTGGAGCATTGTGATGACAAGGGTCATGGCGCATTGTGATAACAAGGGCCATTGAGAATTTTGATGACATGTTCATGAAGCATTGTGATGACAATCACATGGAGCTTGCTATGACAGGGGTCATGGAGCATTACGATGACAAGTGCATAGAGAATTGTGATGACAAAACATGTAACACTGTGATGAGAAGTATCATGGAGCATAGTGATGCCAAGAACGTGGAGAATTGTGATGACAGGGGACATGGAGCATTGTGATGACCAGGGCATGGAGCATTGTGATGGCAAGACCGTGGAGCATTGTGATAAGAAGACCATGGATAATTGTGATGACGAGCGTCATGGAGCACTGTAATGACAAGGGGTATGGAGCATTGTGATGACAGGGGTCATGGAGCATTGTGATGACTGGGGACATGGAGCATCGTGATGACCAAGGCATGGAGCATTGTGATGGCAAGACCGTGGAGCATTGTGATGAGAAGACCATGGATAATTGTGATGACGAGCGTAATGGAACACTGTAATGACAAGGGGTATGGAGCATTGTGATGACAGGGGTCATGGAGCATTCTGAAGACAATGATCATGGAGCATTCTGATGACAAGCTTGTGGAGTATTGTGATGACAATGACCTGGAGCGTTGTGATGAAAAGGGCATGGAGCATTCTGATGAAAAAGGCATGGAGCCTTTTCATGACAGTGTTCAAGGAGTATTCTGACGACAAGTGTCAGGGAGCATTGTGATGACAAGTGTATTGAGAATTGTGATGACAAAGGTCATGGAGCATTGTGACGACAAGTGCATGGAGTATTGTCATGACAGTCATCATGGAGTGTTGTGATGACAAGTGTTATGGAACATTGTGATCACAAGGGGTTGGAGCATTGTGATGACAGAGGTCATGGACCATTTTGATTTCAAGGAGCATGGAGCATTGTGATGACAAGGGCATGGAGCAATGTGATCCCAAGGTTCATGGAGGATTGTGATGAAAATGGTAATGGAGTATTGTGATGACAAGCTCATGGAGCATTGTGATGACAAGGTCATGTAGGATTTTGATGACACAGGCATGGAGAATTGTGATGATAAGGGTCATGGAGCACTGTGATGATAAGCGTCACGGAGCATTGTGATTACAGGGGTCATGGAGCATTGGGATGACAAGGGCATGGATCATTGTGATGACAAGTGTCATGGAGCATTGGGCTGAAAATGTTCATGGAGCATTGTGATGACAAGAGAATGGAGCATTGTGATGACAAGAGTCCCGGATCATTGTGTTGTCAGGGGTCATGGAGTGTTGTGTTGACAGTGGTCATGGAGGATTGTGATGATATGGGTCATGGAGCATTGTGATGAGAAGGTCATGAAGCATTGGGCTGAAAATGTTCATGGAGTATTGTGATGACAGGGGTCATGGAGCATTGTAATGAGAAGGGAATTGAGCACTGTGATGACAAGGTCCTGGAGCATTGTGATGGGAAGTCCATGGAGCCTTGTGATGACAATTCTCATGGAACATTCTGATGAAAAGGGGCATGGAGCATTGTGATTACACGGGTCTTGGAGCATTGTGATGACAAGGGCATGGAGCATTGTGATGAGAAGGCCATGGAGCATTCTGATGACATGCGTCATGGAGCTTTGTGCTGACAAGGGCATGGAGCATTGTGATGAAAATGGCATGGATCATTGTTATGAAAAAGGCATGGAGCCTTGTCATGACAGGGTTCAAGGAGCATACTGACGACAAGTGTCACGGAGCATTGTGATGACAAGTGTATTGAGCATTGTGATGACAAAGTTCATGGAGCATTGTGATGAGAAGACCATGGATAATTGTGATGATGAGCGTCATGGGGTGTTGTGATGATAAGTTTTATGGAACATTGTGATTACAAGGGTTTGGAGCATTGTGATGACAGAGGTCATGGAGCATTTTGATTTCATTGTGATGACAATAGCCTGAAGCATTATGGTGATGGGCATGGTGCATTGTGATGACAGCGTTCATGGAGCATTGAGATGAAAAGGGGCATGGAGCATTGTGATTACAGGAGTCTTGGAGCATTGTGATGACAAGGGCAAGGAGCATTGTGATGAGAAGGCCATGGAGCATTCTGATGACATGCGTCATTGAGCTTTGTGATGACAAGGTCATGGAGCATTGTGATTACAGGGGTCTTGGAGCCTTGTGATGACAAGGGTCATGGAGCCTTGTGATGACAATGGTGTGGAACATTGTGATGGCAGGGGTCATGGAGCATTGTTACGACAGGGGTAATGGAGCATTGTGATGAGAAGGGCATGGAGCATTGGTCTGAAAAGTTTCATGGATTATTGTGATGAGAGTGGGCATGGAGCATTGTGATGACAAGGTCACGGAACACTGTGATCCATGGGTCATGGAGGATTGTAATGACAAGGGCATGGAGCATTGTGATGAGAAGGGCATCGAACATTGTTTTGACAAGCCTCATGGAGCTTTGTGATGACAAGGGCATGTGACAATGTGATGAGAGGGTTCATGGAACATTGTGATTCCAAGGGTTATGGAGCTTTGTGATGACAAAAGTCATGGAGCATTTTGATGTGAAGGGCGTGGTGCATTGTGATGAGAAGGGCAGGGAGCATTTTGATGACAGGGTCATGCAGCAATTTGATGAAAAGTGTAATGGAACATTTTGATGACAGGGGTTATAGAACATTGTGATGTCAGGGGTCATGGAGCTTTGGGATGAAAAGGGTCATGGAGCATTTTGATGACAGGGTTATGGAACATTGTGATGTCAGGGGTCATGGAACATTGTGATGATAAGGGGATGTAGCATTGTGATGACAGGGGTCATGGAACATTGTGATTACAGGGGTGAGGGAGTATTGTGATGACTAGTGATGGAACATTGTGATATCTCTGTTGAGAGAGCATTTTGATGAGAAGTGCATGGAGCATTGTGATTACAAGGTTTATGGAGCATTACGATGACAAGGTTGTGGACCGTTGTGATGAAAATCACGTGGCACATTTTGATGACAAGGGTCATGGAGCATTGTTCTGACAAAGGCATGGAGCATTGTGATGACAAGGGTCACGGAGCATTGTGATGAAAAGTTCATGGAGTATTGTGGTTACAAAGGTCACAGAGCCTTGTGATGATGTGGGCATGGACTACTGTGATGACAAATGTTATGAAGCATTGTGATGACTGGAGTCACAGAGCATTGTGATGACAGGGGTCATGGAGCATTGTGATGACAAGGGCATGGAGCATTGTGATGACAGGGGCATGGAGCATTGGTCTGACAAGTTTAATAGATTATTGTGATGACAGTGGGCATGGGGCATTGTGATGACAAGGGCATGGGGCATTGTGATGAGAAGGTCATGGAGTATTGTGAAGAAGGGTGTCAGGGAGCATTGTGATGACATATGTCATGGTCCATTGCGATGACAATGGCATGGAGCATTGTGATGCCAAATGTAATGGAGGATTGTGATGACAAATATAATGGAGCATTGTGATGACTAGGGCTTGGAGCATTATGATGACAAGGGCCATTGAAAATTTTCATGACAAGGTTGTGAAGCATTGTGATGACAAGGTGCTGGAGCATTGTGATGAGAAAACCATGGAGCCTTGTGAGACAAGTCTCATGGAGCATACGGATGAAAAGGGGCATGGAGCATTGTGATTAGAGTGTCTTGGAAAATTGTGATGACAAGGGCATGGAGCATTGTGATGAGAAGGCCAAGGAGCAGTCTGATGACATGCGTCATTGAGCTTTGTGATGACAAGGGCATGGAGCATTGTAATTACAGGCGTCTTGGAGCATTGTGATGAAAAAGGCATGGATCATTGTGATGAAAAAGGCATGGAGCCTTGTCATGACAGGGTTCAAGGAGCATACAGAGAACAAGTGTCTGGGAGCATTTTGATGACAAGTGTATTGAGCATTGTGATGACAAAGGTCATGGAGCATTGTGATGAGAAGACCATAGATAATTGTGATGACGAGCGTCATGGGGCATTGTGATGACAAGTGTTATGGAATATTGTGATCACAAGGGTTTGGAGCAGTGTTATGACAGAGGTCATGGAGAATTTTGATTTCATTGTGATGACAATAGCCTGAAGCATTATGATGATGGGCATGGTGCATTGTGATGACAGGGTTCATGGATCATTGAGATAAAAAGGGACATGGAGCATTGTGATTACAGGGGTCTTGGAGCATTGTGATGAGAAGGGTCATGGAGCCTTGTGATGACAAGGCCATGGAACATCGTGATGGCAGGGGTCATGGAGCATTGTTATCACAGGGGTAATGGAGCATTGTGATGGCAAGGGCATGGAGCATTCTGATGACATGCATCATGGAGCTTTGTGATGACAAGGGCATGTAGCACTGTGATTACAGGGGTCTTGGAGCATTGTGATGACAAGGGTCATGGAGCCTTGTGATGACAAGTCCGTGGAACATTGTGATGGCAGGGGTCATGGAGCATTGTTATGACAGGGCTAATGGAGCATTGTGATGACAAGGGCATGGAACATTTGTCTGAAAAGTTTCATGGATTATTGTGATGAGAGTGGGCAGGGAGCATTGTGATGACAAGGGCACGGAACACAGTGATACATGGGTCATGGAGGATTGTAATGACAAGGGCATGGAACATTGTGATGAGAAGGGCATCGTGCAGTGTGATGACAAGCACCATGGAGCTTTTTGATGACAATTGCATGGAACAATGTGATGAGAGGTTTCATGGAGTATTGTGATGACAATGGCATGGAGCATTGTGATTCCAAGGGTCATGGAGCTTTGTGATGACAAAGGTCATGGAGCATTTTGATGACAAGGGCGTGGTGCATTGTGATGAGAAGGGCAGGGAGCATTGTGATGACTTTGTCATGGACCAATTTGGTGAAAAGGGTCATGGAACATTTTGATGAGAGGCGTTATGTAACATTGTGATGTTAGGGGTCATGGAGCATTTTGATGAAAAGGGTCATGGAGCATTTTGATGACAGGGGTTATGGAACATTGTGATGTCAGGGATCATCGAACATTGTGATGATAAGTGCATGTAGCATTGTGATGACAGGAGTCATGGAACATTGTGATGACAGGGTTGAGGGAGTATTGTGATGAATAGTGATGTAACATTGTGATATCAGTGGTGAGAGAGCATTTTGATTTGAAGTGCATGGAGCATTGTGATGACAAGGTTTATGGAGCATTGTGATGACAAGATTGTGGAGCACTGTGACGACAAGCGCATGGTGCATTGTGATGGCATGGGTCATGGAGCATTGTGCTGACAAGCGCATGGAGCATTATGCTGACAAGGGTCATGGAGCATTGTGCTGAGAAAGGCATAGAGCATTGTGATGACAAGGGTCAAAGAGCATTGTGATGAAAAGTTCATGAAGCATTGTGGTTAAAAAGGTCACAGAGACTGTTGATGACAAGGGCATGGACCATTGTGATGACAAAGGTCATGAAGCCTTGTGATGACTGGAGTCACGGAGCATTGTGATGACAGGGGTCATGGAACATTGTGATAACAAGGGCATGGGGCATTGTGATGACAAGGGCATGGAGAATTGGTCTAATAAGTTTCATGGCTTATTGCGATGACAGTTGGAATGGCGCATTGTGATGACATGGGCATGGAGCATTGTGATGACCAGGTCATTCATTATTGTGAAGACAGGTGTCAGGGAGCATTGTGATGACATATGTAATGGCCCATTGTGATGACAATGCCATGGAGCATTGTGATGCCAAGTGTCATGGAGGATTCTGATGACAAAGGTAATGGAGCATTGTGATGACAATGGCTTGGAGCATTGTGATGACAAGGGTCAGGGAGCATTGTGCTGACAAGTGCATGGAAAATTGTGATGACAAGGGACATGGAGCATTCTGATGACAAGCTTGTGGAGTATTTTGATGACAATGGCATGGAGCATTGGGATGAAAACGGCATGGTGCATTTTGATGAAAAAGGCATGGAGCCTTTTTGTGACAGGGTTCAAGGAGCATTCTGACGACAAGTGTCAGGGAGCATTGTGATGACAAGTGTATCGAGAATTGTGATGACAAAGGTCATGGAGCATTGTGATGAAAAGGGCATGGAGTATTGTGATGACAGGCATCATGGAGCATTGTGATGACAAGTGTTATGGAACATTGTGATCACAAGGGTTTGGAGCATTGTGATGACAGAGGTCATGGATCATTTTGATTTCAAGGAGCATGGAGCATTGTGATGACAAGGGCATGGAGCAATGTGATCCCAAGGTTCATGGTGGATTGTGATGGCAATGGTAATGGAGTATTGTGATGACAAGTGCATAGAACATTGTAATGACAAGGTCATGTAGCATTTTGCTGACAAAGGCATGGAGCATTGTGATGACAGGTGTCATGGAGCACTGTGATGACAAGCGTCACGGAGCATTGTGATTACAGGGGTCATGGAGCATTGGGATGACAAGGGCATGCATCATTGTGATGACAAGTGTCATGGAGCATTGGGCTGAAAATGTTCATGGAGTATTGTGATGACAGGGGTCATGGAGCATTGTGATGACTAGGGAATGTAGCATTATGATGACAAGAGTCCCGGATCATTGTGTTGTCAGGTGATATTGAGCGTTGTGATGACTGTGGTCATGGAGAATTGTGATGATATTGGTCATGGAGCATTGTGATGAGAAGGTCATGGAGCATTGGGCTGAAAATGTTCATGGAGTATTGTGATGACAGGGGTCATGGAGCATTGTGATGATAAGGGAATGGAGCATTTTGATGACAATGTCCTGGAGCATTGTGATGAGAAGACCATGGAGCCTTGTGATGACAAGTCTCATGGAGCATTCTGATGAAAAGGGGCATGGACCATTGTGATTACAGGGGTCTTGGAGCATTGTGATGACAAGGGCATGGAGTATTGTGATGAGAAGGCCATGGAGCATTCTGATGACATGCATCATGGAGCTTTGTGATGACAAGGGCATGGAGCATTGTGATTACAGGGGTCTTGGAGCATTGTGATGAAAATGGCATGGATCATTGTGATGAAAAAGGCATGGAGCCTTGTCATGAAAGGGTTCAGGGAGCATACTGATGGCAAGAGTCAGGGAGCATTGTGATGACATGTGTATTGTGCATTGTGATGACAAATGTCATGGGGCATTGTGATGAGAAGTCCATGGATAATTGTGATGACTAGGTCTTGGGGTTTTGTGATGACAAGTGTTATGGAACATTGTGATCACAAGGGTTTGGAGCATTGTGATGACAGAGGTCATAGAGCATTTTGATTTCATTGTGATGACAAGAGCATGAAGCATTATGATGATGGGCATGGCACATTGTGATGACAAGGGCATGGAGCATTGTGATGACAATGTCATGGAGTATTGTGAAGACAGGTGTCAGGGAGCATTGTGATGACATATGTCATGTTCCATTGTGATGACAATAGCACGGAGCATTGTGATGCCAAGTGTCATGGAGGATTGTTGTGACAAAGGTAAAGGAGCATTGTGATGATAAGCGCATGGAGCATTGAGATGACAAGGGCCATTGATAATTTTAATGTCCATTTCCTGAAACATTGTGATGACAAGCGCATGGAGCTTCCTATGACAGGGGTCATGGAACATTGCGATGACAAGTGCATGGAGTATTGTTATGACAAGAGCATATAACATTGTGATGAGAAGTGCCATGGAGCATTGTGATGACAAGGACGTGGAGAATTGTGAGGACAAGGGACATTGAGCTTTGAGATGACCAGGGCATGGAGCATTGTGATGGCAAAACCGTGGAGCATTGTGATGAGAAGACCATGGGTAATTGTGATGACGAGCATCATGGAGCACTGTAATGACAAGGGGCATGAAGCATTGTGATGACAGGTGTCAGGGAGCATTGTGATGACAGGGGTCATGGAGCATTGTGATGACAAGGGCATGGAGCATTGTGATGACAAGGGTACGGAACATTGTGATGAAAAGTGCCATTGAGAATTTTGATGATAAAGTCATGAAGCATTGTGATGACAAACACTTGGAGCTTGCTATGACAGGGGTCATGGAACATTGCAATGACAAGTGCATGGAGAATTGTGATGAAACGAGCATGTAACTTTGTGATGAGAAGTGTCATGTAGCATTGTGATGACAAGTACATGGAGAATTGTTATGACAAGGGACATGGAGCATTGTGATAACCAGGGAATGGAGCATTGTGATGACAGGGGTCATGGAGCATTATTATGACAAGGGCCATGGTGCATTCTGATATAAGATATCACTTATGAAGGGAATGTAAACCTGGCTACATATGAACTGAATTAGGAAAGAGAACAGAGTCTCAGATTTAGAAAACACTCTTATGCTTGCTAAAGGGGGAAGGAGAGGTGGGGTGACACACAAAACCAGAGTTTGATATTAACACAGGTACCGTTCCATAATCCAAATACAGAAGAGACAAGCCCGACTCCTTCCTCAGTGAATGGGACTCAACACCCCTATTCCCCACAGAGAAATATATCTGACTAGTAAGGATCTTAAAACCTATGTATTGATATGTCTCCATAAGGGAACCAAGTGTGTCTAGAATGACATAAACATGGAAGTGAGAATCAGCTCAAACCCACTATAAAAAGGAATTTCAAAACAAAACAAAGAAACAGTGAAATTCTTACACAACACCTTCAGGGGTTCTGATGAAACTTGGAATGACCCTATCTACAACAACAGCTGGATGTGGCATAAGGCTGTTCACCTGGGACTGAGAGGATTGGTGAGATTGGGTGAGAAAATGCAGATGCTTTAAAGCAATAATGCCTGCCACTGATTCCATGGTTCCCAACTCTCCAGGTAGAAGGGAATATCACTACAGTTATAACATGTATGGGAAACCTAGAGAATGGACACCCTCTGATGGTGAAAGGTTTTTAAAACTCTACTAATTTTTTTCCCTCCATGTGCTGCAGCTTGACATTCCAACTGCTTTAATGTCAATCTCCCAACTTGGAGAGTCAGCCCCTATAACCTCCTGGTTCGCACAGTTGGCACATTGTGCAGAGGATATAAGGGAAGAGGGAGAACCAATGAGAGAGTAGCTGTAGGCATTTGGATGGCCACATGTCACTCTAATTTCCCGTCACGAAGAAGAAATAACCAAACTCTCAGCCTGCCCCACCCCAATAACTAGTATAGGTCCTGAAGCAAAATTGTGGGTTTGCGGTCAGATCACAAATACACAAGTTGAAAAATGGAGCTCAGGGGCACAGCAATTCACTAACTTGCAGAGTTATACAGGACTACTCTCTTCCAAAAATCTGTTGAGGAAAAGCCATGAGGCGGACTTGAAAATGAGGGAGATTTGCACGAAACAGATTTCCAGAAGTACATTGGAATCGCCTTTAAACACAGGAAAAGCATCACAACTTCGACAATTATGGAATTGTCCATAAAGGGCGCATGCGTTTTCTCCTGAATATATTCAGGAGAAAACGCATACACCCATTTTGGCCAACCAAGCAACCGCACAATGCAAATCTGCACTACAAAGAAGTATCACTTCCCACCAGTCAAAAGGGATATCCGTAAAATGTGTAAAAACCAGAAAGGCAAGAGGGGCTCTAGAGAACAGGGAGCCTTGTTATGCTGATGGGTGGGATGCAGATTGCCAACAGCCACTCTGGAGGAGTGCATTGTGTTCCCTAAAAGAATTAAACAACAGAGCTTCACAACCTAAGGCACTTCCAGTCATGGGAATATACCTTGGGGAAAATGAAAATCAATAAGACACAGCCAACCCAAAATATAGGGCAGCACTGCTTACAAGAACCTCGACTTCGGGACACCTTAAATATCCCAGTAAAGACAAAAATAGTAAAGAAATTGTGGTACATACGTACGATGGAATATCCCTCAGCCATGAAATCAATGTCATAAGGCCAGTAGCAGCATAATGAGTGGATTCATGTACGATGATTCTAACTGAAATAAGTCACACAGAAAAAGGAAACTTATCATAAGATATCACTTATGAAGGTCTTGTAAACATGGATACACATGAACTGAATTAGGAAAGAGAAGAGTCTCACATTTAGAAAACACTCTTATGCCTGCTCAAGAGGAAAGGAGAGGTGGGGTGATGCATAAAACCAGAGTTTGATATTAGCACAGGTACGGTTGCATAATCCAAATACAAAATAGACAAGACCTACTCTTTCCTCACTGAACGGGGCTCAACACCCCTATTCCGCGCAGAGTAGTATATCTGACTAGTAAGAATTTAAAACCTATGTATTGATATGTCTCCATAAGGTAAGCAAGTGTGTCTAGAATGACATAAACACGGCAGAGAGAATCAGCTCAAACCCACTATAAAAATGAATTTCAAAACAAAACAAATAAACAGTGAAATTCTTACACAATACCTTCAGGCGTTCTGATGAAACGTAGAATGACCCTATCTACAACGACAGCTGGATGTGGCATAAGGCTGGTCACTTGGGACTGAGAGGATTGGTGAGATTGGGTGAGAAAATGCAGACCGTTTAAAGCAATAATGCATGGCACCCATTCCATGGGTCCCAACTCTCCAGGTAGAAGGGAATATCACTACAGTTATAACATGTATGGGAAACGTAGAGAATGGACACCATCTGATGGTGAAAGGTTTCTAAAACTCTACTAATTTTTTTTCTCTCCTTGTGCACCAGTTTGACATTCCAAATGCTTCAGTATCATTCTCCCAAATTGGAGAGTCAGCACCTATAACCTCCTGGTTCGCACAGTTGGCAAGTTGTGTAGAGGATATAAGGGAAGAGGGAGAAACAATTAGAGAGTAGCTGTAGGCATTTGGATGGCCACATGTCACTCTAAATTCCCGTCACGAAGAAGAATTAACAAACTCTGAGCCAGCCCCCCCAATGGAACCAGTATAGGTCCTGAAGCAAAATTGTGGATTGGCAGTCAGCTCACAAAAACGTGAGTTGAAAAATGGAGCTCAGGGGCACAGCAATTCACTAACTTGCAGAGTTATAAAGGACTACTCTCTACCAAAAATCTGTTGAGAGAAAGCCATGAGGCGGACTTGAAAATGAGGCAGAAGTGCACGAAACAGATTTCCAGAAGTACATTGGAATCGCCTTTAAACAGAGGAAAAGCATCACAACTTCGACAATTATGGAATTGTCCATAAAGTGTGCATGCGTTTTCTCCTGAATATATTCAGGAGAAAACGCATACGCCCATTTTGGACAACCAAGCAACCACACAATGCAAATCTGCACTACAAAGAATTATCACTTCCAACCGGTCAAAAGGGACATCCGTAAAATGTGTAAAAACAAGAAAGGCAAGACAGGATCTGGAGAACAGGGAGCTTTGTTATGCGGATGGGTGGGATGTAAATTGCCAACAGCCACTCTGGAGGAGTGCATTGTGTTCCCAAAAAGAAGTAAACAACAGTGCTTCACAACCTAAGGCACTTCCAGTCACGGGAATATACCTTGGGAAAATTGAAAATCAATAAGACACAGCCACCCCAAAATTTATGGTAGCACTGCTTACAAGAAACTCGACTTCGGGACACATTATAAATACCAGGAAAGACAAAAATGGTAAAGAAATTGTGATACATACGTATGATGGAATATCCCTCAGCCATGAAGTCAATGTCATAAGCCCAGTAGCAGCATAATGACGGGATTCATGTACGATGATTCTAACTGAAAAAAATCACACAGAAAAATAAACTTATCATAAGATATCACTTATGAAGGGTATATAAACATGGCTACACATGGAAGGAATTAGGAAAGGGAACAGAGTCTCATATTTAGAAAACACTCTTATGCATGCTTAAGGGGAAAGCAGAGGTGGGGTGATGAATAAAACCAGAGTTTGATATTAACACAGGTAGGGTTCCATAATCCAAATACAGAATAGACAAGACCTACTACTTCCTCTGTGAACGGGACTCAAAACCCCATATTTCCCGCAGAGGAATATATCTGACTAGTAAGAATCTTAAAACCTATGTATTGATATGTCTCCGTAAGGGAATCAAGTGTGTCTAGACTGGCATAAACATGGCAGCGAGAATCAGCTCAAACACACTAAAAAAGGAAATTCAAAAACAAAACAAAAAACAGGGAAATTCTTAACAATTCCTTCAGGGACTCTGATGAAACCTGGAATGACCCTATCTACCACGACAGCTGGATGTGGCATAAGGCTGGACACTGGGGACTCAGAGGGTTGGTGAGAGTGGGTGAGCAAATGCAGACCGTTTAAAACAATAATATGTGGCACCCATTCCATGGGTCTCAATTCTCCAGTTTGAAGGAACTATTACTACAGCTATAACATGTACGGAAAACCTAGAGAACGGACACACTGTGAATACGAAAGGTTTCTAAAACTCAAAGAATAGTCCCTCTCCTGGTGCTCCGGTTTGACATTCCAACTGCTTTATTATCAGTCTCCCAACTTGAGGAGACAGCCACTTTAACCTGCTGGTTCGCACAGGTTGCCAATTTGGCAGAGGATGAAAGGGAAGAGGGAGAACCAATGAGAGAGTAGCTGTTAGGTATTTGGACGGGCACATGTCACTCTAATTTCCCGGTAGGAAGAAGAATTAACAAAAGTCTCAGCCACCCACCGGGAACCAGTATAGGTCCTGAACCAAAATTTTGGACTTGCGTTCAGCTCACAAAAAACGAGTTGAAAAATGTAGCTCAGGGGCACAGCAATTCAAAAACTGGCAGAGTAATAAAGGACAACTATCGTCCAAAAATCTGTTGAGGGAAGGAAACGAGGCGGATTTGAAAGGCAGGCAGAATATCAGGAAACAGATTTCAAGAGGTACGTTGGAATCGCCTTTAAAGCACAGGAACAGGGGCACAACTTCGACAATAATGCACTTGGCCAAAAAGGGCGTATGTGTTTTCTCCTGAATATATTCAGGAGAAAACGCATATGCCCTTTTGGGCCAAGCAAGAAAGCGGGCAATGCAAATCTGCACTACAAAGAAGTATCACTTCCCACTGGTCAAAAGGGACAGCCACAAAATGTGTAAAATCCAGAAAGGCAAGACAGGCCCTGGAGAACAGGGAGCCTTGTTATGGTGTTGGGCGAGATGAAAATTGTCAAGTGCCTCTCTGGAGGAATGCATTGTGTGGCCTAAAACAAGTGAAGAACAGAGCTACAGAGCCAAGGGCACTTCCAGTCTAGGGAATATACCTTGGGAAAACTGAAAATCAGTAAGAAAGGGCCACCTCAAAATTTAGGGCTGCACTGCTTACAAGAACCTCAACTTGGGTACACCTTAAATATCCCAGGAAATATAAAAATGGTTCAAAATAGTGTGGTACTTACGTACGATGGAATATCCCTAAACCATGAAATAAATGTCATAAGACCAGTAGCAGCAAAATGAGTGGATTCAGGTACGATGATTCTAAGTGAAATAAGTCACACAGAAGAAGAAACTTATCATAAGATATCACTTATGAAGATCCTGTAAACAAGGCTACACTTGAACTGAGTTAGGAAAGAGAACAGAGTCTCACATATAGAAAACACTCTTATGCCTGCTTAAGGGGGAAGGAGAGGTGGGGTGATGCATAAACCCCGAGTTTGATATAAGCACAGGTACCATTCCAAAAACCAACTATGGAATAGACAAGACCTACAGCTTCCTCAGTGAAAGGGACTCAAAACCCCATATTTCCCGCAGAGGTATATATCTGACTAGTAAGAATCTTAAAACCTATGTATTGATATGTCTCCGTAAGGGAATCAAGTGTGTCTAGACTGGCATAAACATGGCAGCGAGAATCAGCTCAAACCCACTATAAAAAGGAATTTCAAAAACAAATAAAAAAAACTGGGAAATTCTTTACAATTCCTTCAGGGTCTCTGATGAAACCTGGAATGACCCTATCTACAACGACAGCTGGATGTGGCATAAGGAGGGACACTTGGGACTGAGACGATTAGTGAGATTGGGTGAGCAAATGCAGACCCTTTAAAGCACAAATGCCTGGCATCCATTCCATGTGTCCCAACTCTCCAGGTTGAAGGGAATATTACTACAGCTATAACATTTACAGGAAACCTAGGGAACGGACACATTGTGAATATGAAAGGTTTCTAAAACTCAACAAATATTCCCTCTCCTGGTGCTCCGGTTTGAATTTCCATCTGCTTTACTATCAATCTCGCCACTTGGAGAGACAGCCCCTTTAACCTTCTGGTTCGCATAGGTTGCCAATTTGGCAGAAGATAAAAGGGAAGAGGGAGAACCAATGAGAGAGTAGCTGTTAGGCTTTTGGACCGGCACATATCACTCTAACTTCCGGGCAGGAAGAAGAATTAACCAAAGTCTCAGCCCCCCACCGGGAACCAGAATAGTTCCTGAACCAAAATTTTGGACTTGCGGTCAGCTCACCAAAAACGAGTTGAAAAATGGAGCTCAGGGGCACAGCAATTCACATACTGGCCGAGTATTAAAGGACAACTATCGTCCAAAAATCTGTTGAGGGAAGGCAACGAGGCGGACTTGAAAGAGAGGCAGAATAGCAGGAAACAGATTTCAAGAGGTAGGTTGGAATCACCTTTAAAGCACAGGAAGAGTGGCACAACTTCGACAATGATGCTCTTGGCCAAAAAGGGCATATGCGTTTTCTCCTGAATATATACAGGAGAAAATGCATACGCCCTTTTTGGCCACCCAAGCAAGCGGGCAATGCAAATCTGAACTACAAAGAAGTATCACTTCCCACCGGTCAAAAGCACATCCACAAAATGTGTAAAAACCAGAAAGGCAAGACAGGCCCCGGAGAACAGGGAGCCTTTTTATGCTGATAGGCGGGATGTAAATTGCCAACTGCCTCTCTGGAGGAGTACATTGTGTTCCCTAAAAGAAGTAAAGAAGAGAGCTACAGAGCCAAGGGCACCACCAGTCTAGGGAATATACCTTGGGAAAACTGAAAATCAATAAGACAGAGCCACCCCAAAATTTAGGGCTGCACTGCTTACAAGGACCTCAACTTGGGTACACCTTAAATATCCCAGGAAATATAAAAATGGTTCAAAAAATTGTGGTACTTACGTACGATGGAATATCCCTCAGCCATGAAATCAATGTCATAAGACCAGTAGCAGCAAAATGGGTGGATTCAGGTACAATGATTCTAAGTGAAATAAGTCACAGAGAAAAAGAAACTTATCATAAGATATCACTTATGAAGATCCTGTAAACATGGCTACACTTGAACTGAGTTAGGAAAGAGAACAATGTCTCACATTTAGAAAACACTCTTATGCCTGCTTAAGGGGGAAGGAGAGGTGGGGTGACGCATAAAACCAGAGTTTGATATAAGCACAGGTACCGTTCCAAAAATCAACTATGGAATAGACAAGACCTACACCTTCCTCAGTGAAAGGGACTCAAAACACCATATTTCCCACAGAGGAATATATCTGCGTAGTAAGAATCTTAAATCCTATGTATTGATATGTCTCCGTAAGGGAATCAAGTGTGTCTAGACTGGCATAAACATGGCAGTGAGAATCAGCTCAAACCCACTATAAAAAGGAATTTCAAAAACAAAACAAAAAAACTGGGAAATTCTTTACTATTCCCTCAGGGTCTCTGATGAAACCTGGAATGACCCTATCTACAATGACAGGTGGATGTGGCATAAGGCTGGACACTTGGGACTGAGAGGCTTGGTGAGATTGGGTGAGCAAATGCAGACCCTTTAAAGCAATAATGCATGGCACCCAATCCATGGGTCCCAACTCTCCAGGTTGAAGGGAATATTACTACAGTTATAACATGTACGGGAAACCTAGAGAACGGACACACTGTGAATACGAAAGGTTTGTAAACCTCAACGAATAGTCCCTCTCCTGGTGCTCCGGTTTGTCTTTCCATCTGCTTTACTATCAACCTCCCAACTTGGAGAGACAGCCCCTTTAACCTCCTGATTCGCACAGCTTGCCAATTTGGCAGAAGATGAAAGGGAAGAGGGAGAACCAATGAGAGAGTAGCTGTTAGGCATTTGTTCGGGCACATATCACTGTAATTTCCCGGTAGGAAGAAGAATTAACCAAAGTCTCAGCCCCCCACCCGGAACCAGCATAGGTCCTGAACCAAAATTTTGGACTTGCGGTCAGCTCACCAAAAACGAGTTGAAAAATGGAGCTCAGGGGCACAGCAATTCACAAACTGGCCGAGTAATAAAGGACAACTATCGTCCAAAAATCTGTTGAGGGAAGGCAACGAGGCGGACTTGAAAGCGAGGCAGAATAGCAGGAAACAGATTTCAAGAGGTACTTTGGAATCGCCTTTAAAGCCCAGGAAGAGGGGCACAACATCGAAAATGATGCACTTGGCCAAAAAGGGCGTATGCATTTTCTCCTGAATATATTCAGGAGAAAACGCATACGCCCTTTTTGGCCAAGCAAGCAAGCGGGCAATGCAAATCTGCACTACAAAGAAGTATCACTTCCCAACGGTCAAAAGGGACATCCACAAAATGTGTAAAATCCAGAAAGGCAAGACAGGCCCTGGAGAACAGGGAGCCTTGTTATGCTGATAGGCGGGATGTAAATTGCCAACTGCCTCTCTGGAGGAGTACATTGTGTTCCCTAAAAGAAGTAAAGAACAGAGCTACAGAGCCAAGGGCACCTCCATTCTAGGGAATATACCTTGGGAAAACTGAAAATCAATAAGACAGAGCCACCCCGAAATTTAGGGCTGCACTGCTTACAAGGACCTCAACTTGGGTACACCTTAAATGTCCCAGGAAATATAAAAATGGTTCAAAAAATTGTGGTACTTACGTACGATGGAATACCCCTCAGCCATGAAATCAATGTCATAAGACCAGTAGCAGCAAAATGGGTGGATTCAGGTACAATGATTCTAAGTGTAATAAGTCACAGAGAAAAAGAAACTTATCATAAGATATCACTTATGAAGATCGTGTAACATGGCTACACTTGACCTGAGTTACGAAAGAGAACAGTGTCTCACATTTAGAAAACACTCTTATGCCTGCTTAAGGGGGAAGGAGAGGTGGGGTGATGCATAAAACCAGAGTTTGATATAAGCACAGGTACCGTTCCAATAACCAACTATGGAATAGACAAGACCTACACCTTCCTCAGTGAAAGGGACTCAAAACACCATATTTCCCGCAGAGGAATATATCTGACTAGTAAGAATCTTAAAACCTATGTATTGATATGTCTCCGTAAGGGAATCAAGTGTGTCTAGACTGGCATAAACATGGCAGCGAGAATCAGCTCAAACCCACTACAAAAAGGAATTTCAAAAACAAAACATAAAAACTGGGAAATTCTTTACAATTCCTTCAGGGTCTCTGATGAAACCTGGAATGACCCTATCTACAACGACAGCTGGATGTGGCATAAGGAGGGACAATTGGGACTGAGACGATTGGTGAGATTGGGTGAGCAAATGCAGACCCTTTAAAGCACAAATGCCTGGCACCCATTCCATGGGTCCCAGCTCTCCAGGTTGAAGGGAATATTACTACAGCTATAACATGTACGGGAAACCAAGAGAACGGACACACTGTGAATACAAAAGGTTTCTAAAACTCAATGAATAGTCCCTCTCCTGGTGCTCCAGTTTGACTTTCCATCTGCTTTACTATCAACCTCCCAAAATGGAGAGACAGCCCCTTTGACCTCCTGGTTCGCACAGCTGGCCAATTTGGCAGAGGATGAAAGGGAAGAGGGAGAACCAATGAGAGAGTAGCTGTTAGGCATTTGGACGGGCACATATCACTGTAATTTCCCGGCAGGAAGAAGAATTAACCAAAGTCTCAGCCACCCTCCGGGAACCAGTATAGTTCCTGAAGCAAAATTTTGGACTTGTGGTCAGCTCACCAAAAACGAGTTGAAAAATGGAGCTCAGGGTCACAGCAAATCACAAACTGGCCGAGTAATAAAGGACAACTATCGTCCAAAAATCTGTTGAGGGAAGGCAACGAGGCGGAATTGAAAGCGAGGCAGAATAGCAGGAAACAGATTTCAAGAGGTACGTTGCAATCACCATTAAAGCACAGGAGAGGGGCACAACTTCGACAATGATGCACTTGGCCAAAAGGGCGTATGCGTTTTCTCCTGAATATATTCAGGAGAAAACGCATACGCCCTTTTTGGCCAAGCAAGCAAGCGGGCAATGCAAATCTGCACTACAAAGAAGTATCACTTCCCACCGGTCAAAAGGGACATCCACAAAATGTGTAAAAACCAGAAAGGCAAGACAGGCCCCTGAGAACAGGGAGCCTTGTTATGCTTTTGAGCGGGATGTAAATTGCCAACTGCCTCTCTGGAGGAGTGCATTGTGTTCCCTAAAACAAGTAAACAACAGAGCTACAGAGCCAAGGGCACTTCCAGTCTAGGGAATATACCTTGCGAAAACTGAAAATCAATAAGACAGAGCCACCCCAAAATTTAGGGCTGCACTGCTTACAAGGACCTCAACTTGGGTACACCTTAAATATCCCAGGAAATATAAAAATGGTTCAAAAAATTGTGGTATTTACGTATGATGGAATATCCCTCAGCCATGAAATCAATGTCATAAGACCAGTAGCAGCAAAATGGTTGGATTCAGGTAGGATGATTCTAAGTGAAATAAGTCACGCAGAAAAAGAAACTTATCATAAGATATCACTTATGAAGATCCTGTAAACATGGCTACACTTGAAATGAGTTAGGAAAGAGAACAGTGTCTCACATTTAGAAAACACTCTTATGCCTGCTTAAGGGGGAAGGAGAGGTGGGGAGATGCATAAAACCAGAGTTTGATATAAGCACAGGTACCGTTCCATAAATAAACTATGGAATAGACAAGACCTACACCTTCCTCAGTGAAAGGGACTCAAAACCGCATATTTCCAACAGAGGAATATATCTGACTAGTAAGAATCTTAAAACCTATGTATTGATATGTCTCTGTAAGGGAATCAAGTGTGTTTAGACTGGCATAAACATGGCAGCGAGAATCAGCTCAAACCCACCATAAAAAGGAATTTCAAAAACAAAACAACAAAACTGGGAAATTCTTTGCAATTCCTTCAGGGTCTCTGATGAAACCTGGAATGACCCTATCTACAACGACAACTGAATGTGGCATAAGGCTGGACACTTGGGACTGAGAGGATTGGTGAGATTGGGTGAGCAAATGCAGACCCTTTAAAGCACAAATGCCTGGCACCCTTTTCATGGGTCCCAACTCTCCTGGTTGAAGGGAATATTACTACAGCTATAACATGTACGGGAAACCTAGAGAACGGACACACTGTGAATACGAAAGGTTTCTAAAACTCAACGACTAGTCCCTCTCTTAGTGCTCCAGTTTGACTTTCCAACTGCTTTACTATCAACCTCCCAACATGGAGAGACAGCCCCTTTAACCTCCTGGTTCGCACAGGTTGCCAATTTGGCAGAGGATGAAAGGGAAGAGGGAGAACCAATGAGAGAGTAGCTGTTAGGCATTTGGACGGGCACATATCACTGTAATTTCCCGGCAGGAAGAAGAATTAACCAAAATCTCAGCCCCCCACCGGGAAACAGCATAGGTGCTGAACAAAAATTTTGGACTTGCGGTCAGCTCACCAAAAACGAGTTGAAAAATGGAGCTCAGGGGCACAGCAATTCACAAACTGGCCGAGTAATAAAGGACAACTATCGTCCAGAAATCTGTTGAGGGAAGGCAATGAGGCGGACTTGAAAGCGACGCAGAATACCAGGAAACAGATTTCAAGAGGTACGTTGGAATCGCCTTTAAAGCACAGTAAGAGGGGCACAACTTCGACAATGATGCACTTGGCCAAAAAGGGCGTATGCGTTTTCTCCTGAATATATTCAGGAGAAAACGCATACGCCCTTTTTGGCCAAGCAAGCAAGCGGGCAATGCAAATCTGCACTACAAAGAAGTATCACTTCCCACCGGTCAAAAGGGACATCCACAAAATGTGTAAAAACCAGAAAGGCAAGACAGGCCCCGGAGAACAGGGAGCCTTGTTATGCTTTTGGGCGGGATGTAAATTGCCAACTGCCTCTCTGGAGGAGTGCATTGTGTTCACTAAAACAAGTAAACAACAGAGCTACAGAGCCAAGGGCACTTCCAGTCTAGGGAATATACTTTGGGAAAACTGAAAATCAATAAGACAGAGCCACCCCAAAATTTAGGGCTGCACTGCTTACAAGGACCTCAACGTGGGTACACCTTAAATATCCCAGGAAGTATAAAAATGGTTCAAAAAATTGTGGTACTTACGTACGATGAAATATCCCTCAGCCATGAAATCAATGTCATAAGACCAGTAGCAGCAAAATGGGTGGATTCAGGTACGATGATTCTAAGTGAAATAAGTAACACAGACAAAGAAACTTATCATAAGATATCACTTATGAAGATCCTGGAAACATGGCTACACTTGAACTGAGTTAGGAAAGAGAACAGTGTCTCACATTTAGAAAACACTCTTATGCCTGCTTAAAAGGGAAGGAGAGGTGGGGTGATGCATAAAACCAGAGTTTGATATAAGCACAGGAACCATTCCAAAACCCAACTATGGAATAGACAAGACCTTCACCTTTCTCAGTGAAAGGGACTCAAAACCCCATATTTCCCGCAGAGGAATATAACTGACTAGCAAAAATCTTAAAACCTATGTATTGATATGTCTCCGTAAGGGAATCAAGTGTGTCTAGACTGGCATAAACATGGCAGCGAGAATCAGCTCAAACCCAGTATAAAAAGGAATTTCAAAAACAAAACAAAAAAACTGGGAAATTCTTTACAATTCCTTCAGTGTCTCTGATGAAACCTGGAATGACCCTATCTACAATGACAGCTGGATGTGGCATAAGGCTGGACACTTGGGACTGAGAGGATTGGTGAGATTGGGTGAGCAAATGCAGACCCTTTAAAGCAATAATGCATGGCACCCATTCCATGGGTCCCAACTCTCCAGGTTGTAGGGAATATTACTACAGTTATTACATGTACGGGAAACCTAGAGAACGGACACACTGTGAATACGAGAGGTTTCTAAATCTCAACAAATAGTCCCTGTCCTGGTGCTCCAGTTTGACTTTCCATCTGCTTTACTATCAATCTCCCAACTTGGAGAGACAGCCCCTTTAACCTTCTGGTTCGCACACGTTTCCAATTTGGCAGAGGATGAAAGGGAAGAGGGAGAACCAATGAGAGAGTAGCTGTTAGGCATTTGGACGGGCACATATCACTCTAACTTCCCAGCAGGAAGAAGAATTAACCAAAGTCTCAGCCCCCCACCGGAACCAGAATAGTTCCTGAACCAAAATTTTGGACTTGCGGTCAGCTCACCAAAAACGAGTTGAAAAATGGAGCTCAGGGGCACAGCAATTCTCATACTGGCCGAGTAATAAAGGACACCTATCGTCCAAAATTCTGTTGAGGGAAGGCAACCAGGCGGACTTGAAAGCGAGTCAGAATAGCAGGAAACACATTTCAAGAGGTACGTTGGAATCGCCTTTAAAGCACAGGAAGAGGGGCACAACTTCGACAATGATGCACTTGGCCAAAAACGGCGTATGCGTTTTCTCCTGAATATATTCAGGAGAAAACGCATACGCCCTTTTTGGCCAAGCAAGCAAGCGGGCAATGCAAATCTGCACTACAAAGAAGTATCACTTCCCACCGGTCAAAAGGGACATCCACAAAATGTGTAAAAACCAGAAAGGCAAGACAGGCCCTGGAGAACAGGGAGCCTTGTTATGCTGATGGGCCGGATGTAAATTGCCAACTGCCTCTCTGGAGGAATACATTGTGTTCCCTAAAACAAGTAAAGAACAGAGCTACAGAGCCAAGGGCACTTCCAGTCTAGGGAATATACCTTGGGAAAACTGAAAATCAATAAGACAGAGCCACCCCAAAATTTAGGGCTGCACTGCTTACAAGGACCTCAACTTGGGTACACCTTAAATATCCCAGGAAATATAAAAATGGTTCAAAAAATTGTGGTACTTACGTACGATGGAATATCCCTCAGCCATGAAATCAATGTCATAAGACCAGTAGCAGCAAAATGGGTGGATTCAGGTACGATGATTCTAAGTGAATTAAGTCACAGAGAAAAAGAAACTTATCATAAGATATCACTTATGAAGATCCTGTAAACATGGCTACACTTGAACTGAGTTAGGAAAGAGAACAGTGTCTCACATTTAGAAAACACTCTTATGCCTGCTTAAGAGGGAAGGAGAGGTGGGGTGATGCATAAAACCAGAGTTTGATATAAGCACAGGTACCATTCCAAAAACCAACTATGGAATAGACAAGACCTACACCTTCCTCAGTGAAAGGGACTCAAAACCCCATATTTCCTGCAGAGGAATATATCTGACTAGTAAGAATCTTAAAACCTATGTATTGATATGTCTCCGTAAGGGAATCAAGTGTGTCTAGACTGGCATAAACATGGCAGCAAGAATCAGCTCAAACCCACTATAAAAAGGAATTTCAAAACAAAACAAAAAAACTGGGAAATTCTTTACAATTCCTTCAGGGTCTCTGATGAAACCTGGAATGACCCTATCTACAATGAGAGCTGGATGTGGAATAAGGCTGGAGAGTTGGGACTGAGAGGATTGGTGAGATTGGGTGAACAAATGCAGACCCTTTAAAGCAATAATGCATGGCACCCATTCCATGGGTCCCAACTCTCCGGGTTGAAGGGAATATTACTACAGCTATAACATGTACGGGAAACCTGGAGAACAGACACACTGTGAATACGAAAGGTTTCTAAAACTCAACGACTAGTCCCTCTCCTGGTGCTCAAGTTTGACTTTCCACCTGCTTTACTATCAACCTCCCAACATGGAGAGACAGCCCCTTTAACCTCCTGGTTCGCACAGCTTGCCAATTTGGCAGAGGATGAAAGGGAAGAGGGAGAACCAATGAGAGAGTAGCTGTTAGGCATTTGGACGGGCACATATCACTGTAATTTCCCGGCAGGAAGAAGAATTAACCAAAGTCTCAGCCCCCCACCCGGAACCAGCATAGGTCCTGAACCAAAATTTTGGACTTGCGGTCAGCTCACCAAAAACGAGTTGAAAAATGGAGCTCAGGGGCACAGCAATTCACAAACTGGCCGAGTAATAATGGACAACTATCGTCCAAAAATCTGTTGAGGGAAGGCATCGAGGCGGACTTGAAAGCGAGGCAGAATAGCAGGAAACAGATTTCAAGAGGTACTTTGGAATCGCCTTTAAAGCACAGGAAGAGGGGCACAACTTCGAAAATGATGCACTTGGCCAAAAAGGGCGTATGCGTTTTCTCCTGAATATATTCAGGAGAAAACGCATACGCCCTTTTTGGTCAAGCAAGCAACTGGGCAATGCAAATCTGCACTACAAAGAAGTATCACTTCCCAACGGTCAAAAGGGACATCCACAAAATGTGTAAAATCCAGAAAGGCAAGACAGGCCCTGGAGAACAGGGAGCCTTGTTATGCTGATAGGCGGGATGTAAATTGCCAACTGCCTCTCTGGAGGAGTACATTGTGTTCCCTAAAAGAAGTAAAGAACAGAGCTACAGAGCCAAGGGCACCTCCATTCTAGGGAATATACCTTGGGAAAACTGAAAATCAATAAGACAGAGCCACCCCGAAATTTAGGGCTGCACTGCTTACAAGGACCTCAACTTGGGTACACCTTAAATGTCCCAGGAAATATAAAGATGGTTCAAAAAATTGTGGTACTTACGTACGATGGAATACCCCTCAGCCATGAAATCAATGTCATAAGACCAGCAGCAGCAAAATGGGTGGATTCAGGTACAATGATTATAAGTGTAATAAGTCACAGAGAAAAAGAAACTTATCATAAGATATCACTTATGAAGATCGTGTAACATGGCTACACTTGACCTGAGTTAGGAAAGAGAACAGTGTCTCACATTTAGAAAACACTCTTATGCCTGCTTAAGGGGGAAGGAGAGGTGGGGTGATGCATAAAACCAGAGTTTGATATAAGCACAGGTACCGTTCCAATAACCAACTATGGAATAGACAAGACCTACACCTACCTCAGTGAAAGGGACTCAAAACACCATATTTCGCGCAGAGGAATATATCTGACTAGTAAGAATCTTAAAACCTATGTATTGATATGTCTCCGTAAGGGAATCAAGTGTGTCTAGACTGGCATAAACATGGCAGCGAGAATCAGCTCAAACCCACTACAAAAAGGAATTTCAAAAACAAAACATAAAAACTGGGAAATTCTTTACAATTCCTTCAGGGTCTCTGATGAAACCTGGAATGACCCTATCTACAACGACAGCTGGATGTGGCATAAGGAGGGACAATTGGGACTGAGACGATTGGTGAGATTGGGTGAGCAAATGCAGACCCTTTAAAGCACAAATGCCTGGCACCTATTCCATGGGTCCCAGCTCTCCAGGTTGAAGGGAATATTACTACAGCTATAACATGTACGGGAAACCAAGAGAACGGACACACTGTGAATACAAAAGGTTTCTAAAACTCAACGAATAGTCCCTCTCCTGGTGCTCCAGTTTGACTTTCCATCTGCTTTACTATCAACCTCCCAAATTGGAGAGACAGCCCCTTTGACCTCCTGGTTCGCACAGGTTGCCAATTTGGCAGAGGATGAAAGGGAAGAGGGAGAACCAATGAGAGAGTAGCTGTTAGGCATTTGGACGGGCACATATCACTGTATTTTCCCGGCAGGAAGAAGAATTAACCAAAGTCTCAGCCACCCTCCGGGAACCAGTATAGTTCCTGAAGCAAAATTTTGGACTTGCGGTCAGCTCACAAAAAACGAGTTGAAAAATGGAGCTCAGGGTCACAGCAAATCACAAACTGGCCGAGTAATAAAGGACAACTATCGTCCAAAAATCTGTTGAGGGAAGGCAACGAGGCGGAATTGAAAGCGAGGCAGAATAGCAGGAAACAGATTTCAAGAGGTACGTTGCAATCACCATTAAAGCACAGGAGAGGGGCACAACTTCGACAATGATGCACTTGGCCAAAAAGGGCGTATGCGTTTTCTCCTGAATATATTCAGGAGAAAACGCATACGCCCTTTTTGGCCAAGCAAGCAAGCGGGCAATGCAAATCTGCACTACAAAGAAGTATCACTTCCCACCGGTCAAAAGGGACATCCACAAAATATGTAAAAACCAGAAAGGCAAGACAGGCCCCGGAGAACAGGGAGCCTTGTTATGCTTTTGGGCGGGATGTAAATTGCCAACTGCCTCTCTGGAGGAGTGCATTGTGTTCCCTAAAACAAGTAAACAACAGAGCTACAGAGCCAAGGGCACTTCCAGTCTAGGGAATATACCTTGGGAAAACTGAAAATCAATAAGACAGAGCCACCCCAAAATTTAGGGCTGCACTGCTTACAAGGACCTCAACTTGGGTACACCTTAAATATCCCAGGAAATATAAAAATGGTTCAAAAAATTGTGGTACTTACGTACGATGGAATATCCCTCAGCCATGAAATCAATGTCATAAGACCAGTAGCAGCAAAATAGGTGGATTCAGGTAGGATGATTCTAAGTGAAATAAGTCACGCAGAAAAAGAAACTTATCATAAGATATCACTTATGAAGATCCTGTAAACATGGCTACACTTGAACTGAGTTAGGAAAGAGAACAGTGTCTCACATTTAGAAAACACTCTTATGCCTGCTTAAGGGGGAAGGAGAGGTGGGGAGATGCATAAAACCAGAGTTTGATATAAGCACAGGTACCGTTCCATAAATAAACTATGGAATAGACAAGACCTACACCTTCCTCAGTGAAAGGGACTCAAAACCGTATATTTCCCGCAGAGGAATATATCGGACTAGTAAGAATCTTAAAACCTATGTATTGATATGACTCCGTAAGGGAATCAAGTGTGTCTAGACTGGCATAAACATGGCAGCGAGAATCAGCTCAAACCCACTATAAAAAGGAATTTCAAAACAAAACAAAAAAAATGGGAAATTCTTTACAATTCCTTCAGGGTCTCTGATGAAACCTGGAATGACCCTATCTACAACGACAGCTGAATGTGTCATAAGGCTGGACACTTGGGACTGAGAGGATTGGTGAGATTGGGTGAGCAAATGCAGACCCTTTAAAGCACAAATGCCTGGCACCCATTTCATGGGTCCCAACTCTCCAGGTTGAAGGGAATATTACTACAGCTATAACATGAACGGGAAACCTGGAGAACAGACACACTGTGAATACGAAAGGTTTCTAAAACTCAACGACTAGTCCCTCTCCTGGTGCTCAAGATTGACTTTCCACCTGCTTTACTATCAACCTCCCAACATGGAGAGACAGCCCCTTTAACCACCTGGTTCGCACAGGTTGCCAATTTGGCAGAGGATGAAAGGGAAGAGGGAGAACCAATGAGAGAGTAGCTGTTAGGCATTTGGACGGGCACATATCACAGTAATTTCCCGGCAGGAAGAAGAATTAACCAAAGTCTCAGCCCCCCACCGGGAAACAGCATAGGTGCTGAACCAAAATTTTGGACTTGCCGTCAGCTCACCAAAAACGAGTTGAAAAATGGAGCTCAGGGGCACAGCAATTCTCATACTGGCCGAGTAATAAAGGACACCTATCGTCCAAAATTCTGTTGAGGGAAGGCAACGAGGCGGACTTGAAAGCGAGTCAGAATAGCAGGAAACACATTTCAAGAGGTACGTTGGAATCGCCTTTAAAGCACAGGAAGAGGGGCACAACTTCGACAATGATGCACTTGGCCAAAAAGGGCGTATGCGTTTTCTCCTGAATATATTCAGGAGAAAACGCATACGCCCTTTTTGGCCAAGCAAGCAAGCGGGCAATGCAAATCTGCACTACAAAGAAGTATCACTTCCCACCGGTCAAAAGGGACATCCACAAAATGTGTAAAAACCAGAAAGGCAAGACAGGCCCTGGAGAACAGGGAGCCTTGTTATGCTGATGGGCGGGATGTAAATTGCCAACTGCCTCTCTGGAGGAATACATTGTGTTCCCTAAAACAAGTAAAGAACAGAGCTACAGAGCCAAGGGCACTTCCAGTCTAGGGAATATACCTTGGGAAAACTGAAAATCAATAAGACAGAGCCACCCCAAAATTTAGGGCTGCACTGCTTACAAGGACCTCAACTTGGGTACACCTTAAATATCCCAGGAAATATAAAAATGGTTCAAAAAATTGTGGTACTTACGTACGATGGAATATCCCTCAGCCATGAAATCAATGTCATAAGACCAGTAGCAGCAAAATGGGTGGATTCAGGTACGATGATTCTAAGTGAAATAAGTCACACAGAAAAAGAAACTTATCATAAGATATCACTTATGAAGATCCTGTAAACATGGCTACACTTGAACTGAGTTAGGAAAGAGAACAGTGTCTCACATTTAGAAAACACTCTTATGCCTGCTTAAGAGGGAAGGAGAGGTGGGGTGATGCATAAAACCAGAGTTTGATATAAGCACAGGTACCATTCCAAAAACCAACTATGGAATAGACAAGACCTACACCTTCCTCAGTGAAAGGGACTCAAAACCCCATACTTCCTGCAGAGGAATATATCTGACTAGTAAGAATCTTAAAACCTATGTATTGATATGTCTCCGTAAGGGAATCAAGTGTGTCTAGACTGGCATAAACATGGCAGCGAGAATCAGCTCAAACCCACTATAAAAAGGAATTTCAAAAACAAAACAAAAAAACTGGGAAATTCTTTACAATTCCTTCAGGGTCTCTGATGAAACATGGAATGACCCTATCTACAATGAGAGCTGGATGTGGAATAAGGCTGGAGAGTTGGGACTGAGAGGATTGGTGAGATTGGGTGAACAAATGCAGACCCTTTAAAGCAATAATGCATGGCACCCATTCCATGGGTCCCAACTCTCCGGGTTGAAGGGAATATTACTACAGCTATAACATGTACGGGAAACCTGGAGAACAGACACACTGTGAATACGAAAGGTTTCTAAAACTCAACGACTAGTCCCTCTCCTGGTGCTCAAGTTTGACTTTCCACCTGCTTTACTATCAACCTCCCAACATGGAGAGACAGCCCCTTTAACCTCCTGATTCGCACAGCTTGCCAATTTGGCAGAGGATGAAAGGGAAGAGGGAGAACCAATTAGAGAGTAGCTGTTAGGCATTTGGACGGGCACATATCACTGTAATTTCCCGGCAGGAAGAAGAATTAACCAAAGTCTCAGCCCCCCACCCGGAACCAGCATAGGTCCTGAACCAAAATTTTGGACTTGCGGTCAGCTCACCAAAAACGAGTTGAAAAATGGAGCTCAGGGGCACAGCAATTCACAAACTGGCCGAGTAATAAAGGACAACTATCGTCCAAAAATCTGTTGAGGGAAGGCAACGAGGCGGACTTGAAAGCGAGGCAGAATAGCAGGAAACAGATTTCAAGAGGTACTTTGGAATCGCCTTTAAAGCACAGGAAGAGGGGCACAACTTCGAAAATGATGCACTTGGCCAAAAAGTGTGTATGCGTTTTCTCCTGAATATATTCAGGAGAAAACGCATACGCCCTTTTTGGCCAAGCAAGCAAGCGGGCAATGCAAATCTGCACTACAAAGAAGTATCACTTCCCAACGGTCAAAAGGGACATCCACAAAATGTGTAAAATCCAGAAAGGCAAGACAGGCCCTGGAGAACAGGGAGCCTTGTTATGCTGATAGGCGGGATGTAAATTGCCAACTGCCTCTCTGGAGGAGTACATTGTGTTCCCTAAAAGAAGTAAAGAACAGAGCTACAGAGCCAAGGGCACCTCCATTCTAGGGAATATACCTTGGGAAAACTGAAAATCAATAAGACAGAGCCACCCCGAAATTTAGGGCTGCACTGCTTACAAGGACCTCAACTTGGGTACACCTTAAATGTCCCAGGAAATATAAAAATGGTTCAAAAAATTGTGGTACTTACGTACGATGGAATACCCCTCAGCCATGAAATCAATGTCATAAGACCAGCAGCAGCAAAATGGGTGGATTCAGGTACAATGATTCTAAGTGTAATAAGTCACAGAGAAAAAGAAACTTATCATAAGATATCACTTATGAAGATCGTGTAACATGGCTACACTTGACCTGAGTTAGGAAAGAGAACAGTGTCTCACATTTAGAAAACACTCTTATGCCTGCTTAAGGGGGAAGGAGAGGTGGGGTGATGCATAAAACCAGAGTTTGATAAAAGCACAGGTACCGTTCCAATAACCAACTATGGAATAGACAAGACCTACACCTTCCTCAGTGAAAGGGACTCAAAACACCATATTTCACGCAGAGGAATATATCTGACTAGTAAGAATCTTAAAACCTATGTATTGATATGTCTCCGTAAGGGAATCAAGTGTGTCTAGACTGGCATAAACATGGCAGCGAGAATCAGCTCAAACCCACTACAAAAAGGAATTTCTAAAACAAAACATAAAAATTGGGAAATTCTTTACAATTCCTTCAGGGTCTCTGATGAAACCTGGAATGACCCTATCTACAACGACAGCTGGATGTGGCATAAGGAGGGACAATTGGGACTGAGACGATTGGTGAGATTGGGTGAGCAAATGCAGACCCTTTAAAGCACAAATGCCTGGCACCCATTCCATGGGTCCCAGCTCTCCAGGTTGAAGGGAATATTACTACAGCTTTAACATGTACGGGAAACCAAGAGAACGGACACACTGTGAATACAAAAGGTTTCTAAAACTCAACGAATAGTCCCTCTCCTGGTGCTCCAGTTTGACTTTCCATCTGCTTTACTATCAACCTCCCAAATTGGAGAGACAGCCCCTTTGACCTCCTGGTTCGCACAGGTTGCCAATTTGGCAGAGGATGAAAGGGAAGAGGGAGAACCAATGAGAGAGTAGCTGTTAGGCATTTGGACGGGCACATATCACTGTATTTTCCCGGCAGGAAGAATAATTAACCAAAGTCTCAGCCACCCTCCGGGAACCAGTATAGTTCCTGAAGCAAAATTTTGGACTTGCGGTCAGCTCACCAAAAACGAGTTGAAAAATGGAGCTCAGGGTCACAGCAAATCACAAACTGGCCGAGTAATAAAGGACAACTATCGTCCAAAAATCTGTTGAGGGAAGGCAACGAGGCGGAATTGAAAGCGAGGCAGAATAGCAGGAAACAGATTTCAAGAGGTACGTTGCAATCACCATTAAAGCACAGGAAGAGGGGCACAACTTCGACAATGATGCACTTGGCCAAAAAGGACGTATGCGTTTTCTCCTGAATATATTCAGGAGAAAACGCATACGCCCTTTTTGGCCAAGCAAGCAAGCGGGCAATGCAAATCTGCACTACAAAGAAGTATCACTTCCCACCGGTCAAAAGGGACATCCACAAAATGTGTAAAAACCAGAAAGGCAAGACAGGCCCTGGAGAACAGGGAGCCTTGTTATGCTTTTGGGCGGGATGTAAATTGCCAACTGCCTCTCTGGAGGAGTGCATTGTGTTCTCTAAAACAGGTAAAGAACAGAGCTACAGAGCCAAGGGCACTCCCAGTCTAGGGAATATACCTTGGGAAAACTGAAAATCAATAAGACAGGGCCACCCCAAAATTTAGGGCTGCACTGCTTACAAGGACCTCAACTTGGGTACACCTTAAATATCCCAGGAAATATAAAAATGGTTCAAAAAATTGTGGTACTTACATACGATGGAATATCCCTCAGCCATGAAATCAAAGTCATAAGACCAGTAGCAGCAAAATGGGTAGATTCAGGTACGATGATTCTAAGTGAAATAAGTCACAGAGAAAAAGAAACTTATCATAAGATATCACTTATGAAGATCCTGTAAACATGGCTACACTTGAACTGAGTTAGGAAAGAGAACAGTGTCTCACATTTAGAAAACACTCTTATGCCTGCTTAAGGGGGAAGGAGAGGTGGGGTGATGCATAAAACCAGAGTTTGATATAAGCACAGGTACCGTTCCAAAAACCAACTATGGAATAGACAAGACCTACACCTTCCTCAGTGAAAGGGACTCAAAACCCCATATTTCCCGCAGAGGAATATATCTGACTAGTAAGAATCTTAAAACCTATGTATTGATATGTCTCCGTAAGGGAATCAAGTGTGTCTATACAGGCATAAACATGGCAGCGAGAATCAGCTCAAACCCACTATAAAAAGGAATTTCAAAAACAAAACAGAAAAACAGGGAAATTCTTTACAATTCCTTCAGGGTCTCTGATGAAGCCTGGAATGACCCTATCTACAACGACAGCTGGATGTGGCATAAGGCTGGCCACTTGGGACTGAGAGGATTGGTGAGATTGGGTGAGCAAATGCAGACCCTTTAAAGCACAAATGCCTGGCACCCATTCCATGGGTTCCAACTCTCCAGGTTGAAGGGAATATTACTACAGTTATAACATGTACGGGAAACCTAGAGAATGGACACACTGTGAATACGAAAGGTTTCTAAATCTCAACGAATAGTCCCTCTCCTGGTGCTCCGGTTTGACTTTCCATCTGCTTTACTATCAACCTCCCCACTTGGAGAGACAGACCCTTCAACCTCCTGGTTCGCACAGGTTGCCAATTTGGCAGAGGATGAAAGGGAAGAGGGAGAACCAATGAGACAGTAGCTGTTAGGCATTTGGACGGGCACATATCACTCTAACTTCCCGGCAGGAAGAAAAATTATCCAAAGTCTCAGCCCCGCACCAGGAACCAGCATAGGTCCTGAACCAAAATTTTGGACTTGCGGTCAGCTCACCAAAAACGAGTTGAAAAATGGAGCTCAGGGGCACAGCAATTCACAAACTGGCCGAGTAATAAAGGACAAGTATCGTCCAAAAATCTGTTGAGGGAAGGCAACGAGGTGGACTTGAAAGCGAGTCAGAATAGCAGGAAACAGATTTCAAGAGGTACGTTGGAATCGCCTTTAAAGCACAGGAAGAGAGGCACGACTTTGACAATGATGCACTCGGCCAAAAAGGGCGTATGCGTTTTCTCCTGAATATATTCAGGAGAAAACACATACGCCCTTTTTGGGCAAGCAAGCAAGCGGGCAATGCAAATCTGCACTACAAAGAAGTATCACTTCCCACCGGTCAAAAGGGACATCCACAAAATGTGTAAAAACCAGAAAGGCAAGAAAGGACCTGGAGAACAGGGAGCCTTGTTATGCTGATGGGCGGGATGTAAATTGCAAACTGCCTCTCCGGAGGAGTACATTGTGTTCCCTAAAACAAGTAAACAACAGAGCTACAGAGCCAAGGGCACTTCCAGTCTACGGAATATACCTTGGGAAAACTGAAAATCAATAAGACAGAGCCACCCCAAAATTTAGGGCTGCACTACTTACAAGGACCTCAACGTGGGTACACCTTAAATATCACAGGAAATATAAAATTGGTACAAAAATTGTGGTCCTAACGCACGATGGAATATCCCTCAGCCATGAAATCAATGTCATAAGACCAGTAGCAGCAAAATGGGTGGATTCATGTACGATGATTCTAAGTGAAATAAGTCACACAAAAAAAGAAACTTATCATAAGATATCTCTTATGAAGATCCTGTAAACATGGCTACACTTGAACTGAGTTAGGAAAGAGAACAGTGTCTCACATTTAGAAAACACTCTTATGCCTGCTAAGGGGGAAGGAGAGGTGGGGTGATGCATAAAACCAGAGTTTGATATAAGCACAGGTACCGTTCCAAAAACCAACTATGGAATAGACAAGACCTACACCTTCCTCAGTGAAAGGGACTCAAAACCCCATATTTCCCGCAGAGGAATATATCTGACTAGTAAGAATCTTAAAACCTATGTATTGATATGTCTCCGTAAGGGAATCAAGTGTGTCTAGACTGGCATAAACATGGCAGCAAGAATCAGCTCAAACCCACTATAAAAAGGAATTTCAAAAACAAAACAAAAAAAATGGGAAATTCTTTACAATTCCTTCAGGGTCTCTGATGAAACCTGGAATGACCCTATCTACAACGACAGCTGGATGTGGCATAAGGCTGGACACTTGGGACTGAGAGGATTGGTGAGATTGGGTGAGCAAATGCAGACCCTTTAAAGCAATAATGCATGGCACCCATTCCATGGGTCCCAACTCTCCAGGTTGAAGGGAATATTACTACAGTTATAACATGTACAGGAAACCTAGAGAACGGACACACTGTGAATACGAAAGGTTTCTAAAACTCAACGAATAGTCCCCCTCCTGGTGCTCCGGTTTGACTTTCCATCTGCTTTACTATCAATCTCCTAACTTGTAGAGACAGCCCCTTTAACCTCCTGGTTCGCACAGGTTTCCAATTTGGCAGAGGATGAAAGGGAAGAGGGAGAACCAATGAGAGAGTAGCTGTTAGGCATTTGGACGGGCACATATCACTCTAACTTCCCGGCAGGAAGAAGAATTAACCAAAGTCTCAGCCTCGCACCGGGAACCAACATAGGTGCTGAACCAAAATTTTGGACTTGCGGTCAGCTCACCAAAAACGAGTTGAAAAATGGAGCTCAGGGGCACAGCAATTCACAAACTGGACGAGTAATAAAGGACAACTATCGTCCAAAAATCTGTTGAGGGAAGGCAATGAGGCGGACTTGAAAGCGAGGCAGAATAGCAGGAAACAGATTTCAAGAGGTACGTTGGAATCGCCTTTAAAGCAAAGGAAGAGGGGCACAACTTCGACAATGATGCACTTGGCCAAAAAGGGCGTATGCGTTTTCTCCTGAATATATTCAGGAGAAAACGCATACGCCCTTTTTGGCCAAGCAAGCAAGCGGGCAATGCAAATCTGCACTACAAAGAAGTATCACTTCCCACCGGTCAAAAGGGACATCCACAAAATGTGTAAAAACCAGAAAGGCAAGACAGGCCCTGGAGAACAGGGAGCCTTGTTATGCTGATGGGCGGGATGTAAATTGCCAACTGCCTCTCTGGAGGAATACATTGTGTTCCCTAAAACAAGTAAAGAACAGAGCTACAGAGCCAAGGGCACTTCCAGTCTAGGGAATATACCTTGGGAAAACTGAAAATCAATAAGACAGAGCCACCCCAAAATTTAGGGCTGCACTGCTTACAAGGACCTCAACTTGGGTACACCTTAAATATCCCAGGAAATATAAAAATGGTTCAAAAAATTGTGGTACTTACGTACGATGGAATATCCCTCAGCCATGAAATCAATGTCATAAGACCAGTAGCAGCAAAATGGGTGGATTCAGGTACGATGATTCTAAGTGAAATAAGTCACAGAGAAAAAGAAACTTATCATAAGATATCACTTATGAAGATCCTGTAAACATGGCTACACTTGAACTGAGTTAGGAAAGAGAACAGTGTCTCACATTTAGAAAACACTCTTATGCCTGCTTAAGAGGGAAGGAGAGGTGGGGTGATGCATAAAACCAGAGTTTGATATAAGCACAGGTACCGTTCCAAAAACCAACTATGGAATAGACAAGACCTACACCTTCCTCAGTGAAAGGGACTCAAAACCCCATACTTCCTGCAGAGGAATATATCTGACTAGTAAGAATCTTAAAACCTATGTATTGATATGTCTCCGTAAGGGAATCAAGTGTGTCTAGACTGGCATAAACATGGCAGCGAGAATCAGCTCAAACCCACTATAAAAAGGAATTTCAAAAACAAAAGAAAAAAACTGGGAAATTCTTTACAATTCCTTCAGGGTCTCTGATGAAACCTGGAATGACCCTATGTACAATGACAGCTGGATGTGGCATGAGGCTGGACACGTTGGACTGAGAGGATTGGTGAGATTGGGTGAGCAAATGCAGACACTTTAAAGCAATAATGCATGGCACCCATTCCATGGGTCCCAACTCTCCAGGTTAAAGGGAATATTACTACAGATATAACATGTACGGGAAACCTAGAGAAAGGACACACTGTGAATATGAAAGGTTTCTAAAACTCAACGAATAGTCCCTCTCCTGGTGCTCGTGTTTGACTTTCCATCTGCTTTACTATCAACCTCCCAACTTGGAGAGACAGCCCCTTTAACCTCCTGGTTCGCACAGGTTGCCAATTTGGCAGAGGATGAAAGGGAAGAGGGAGAACCAATGAGAGAGTAGCTGTTAGGCATTTGGACGGGCACATATCACTGTAATTTCCCGGCAGAAAGAAGAATTAACCAAAGTCTCAGCCACCCCCCGGGAACCAGTATAGGTCCTGAACCCAAATTTTGGACTTGCGGTCAGCTCACAGAAAACGAGTTGAAAAATGGAGCTCAGGGGCACAGCCATTCACAAACTGGCCGAGTAATAAAGGACAACTATCGTCCAAAAATCTGTTGAGGGAAGGCAACGAGGCGGACTTGAAAGTGAGGCAGAATTGCAGGAAACAGATTTCAAGCGGTACGTTGGAATCGCCTTTAAAGCACAGGAACAGGGGCACAACTTCGACAATAATGCCCTTGGCCAAAAAGAGCGTATGCGTTTTCTCCTGTATATATTCAGGAGGAAACGCATACGCCCTTTTTGGCCAAGCAAGAAAGCGGGCAATGCAAATCTGCACTACAAAGAAGTATCACTTCCCACTGTCAAAAGGGACAGCCACAAAATGTGTAAAATCCAGAAAGGCAAGACAGGCCCTGGAGAACAGGGAGCCTTGTTATGGTGTTGGGCGACATGAAAATTGTCAACTGCCTCTCTGGAGGAATGCATTGTGTGGCCTAAAACAAGTAAAGAACAGAGCTACAGAGCCAAGGGCACTTCCAGTCTAGGGAATATACCTTGGGAAAACTGAAAATCAATAAGAAAGAGCCACCCCAAAATTTAGGGCTGCACTGATTACAAGAACCTCAACTTGGGTACACATTAAATATTCCAGGAAATATAAAAATGGTTCAAAATATTGTGGTACTTACGTACGATGGAATATCCCTCAACCATGAAATAAAAGTCATAAGACCAGTAGCAGGAAAATGAGTGGATTCAGGTACGATGATTCTAAGTGAAATAAGTCACACAGAAAAACAAACTTATCATAAGATATCACTTATGAAGATCCTGGAAACATGGCTACACTTGAACTGAGTTAGGAAAGAGAACAGTGTCTCACATTTAGAAAACACTCTTATGCCTGCTTAAAAGGGAAGGAGAGGTGGGGTGATGCATAAAACCAGAGTTTGATATAAGCACAGGAACCATTCCAAAACCCAACTATGGAATAGACAAGACCTACACCTTTCTCAGTGAAAGGGACTCAAAACCCCATATTTCCCGCAGAGGAATATATCTGACTAGCAAAAATCTTAAAACCTATGTATTGATATGTCTCCGTAAGGGAATCAAGTGTGTCTAGACTGGCATAAACATGGCAGCGAGAATCAGCTCAAACCCAGTATAAAAAGGAATTTCAAAAACAAAACAAAAAAACTGGGAAATTCTTTACAATTCCTTCAGTGTCTCTGATGAAACCTGGAATGACCCTATCTACAATGACAGCTGGATGTGGCATAAGGCTGGACACTTGGGACTGAGAGGATTGGTGAGATTGGGTGAGCAAATGCAGACCCTTTAAAGCAATAATGCATGGCACCCATTCCATGGGTCCCAACTCTCCAGGTTGTAGGGAATATTACTACAGTTATTACATGTACGGGAAACCTAGAGAACGGACACACTGTGAATACGAGAGGTTTCTAAATCTCAACAAATAGTCCCTGTCCTGGTGCTCCAGTTTGACTTTCCATCTGCTTTACTATCAATCTCCCAACTTGGAGAGACAGCCCCTTTAACCTTCTGGTTCGCACACGTTTCCAATTTGGCAGAGGATGAAAGGGAAGAGGGAGAACCAATGAGAGAGTAGCTGTTAGGCATTTGGACGGGCACATATCACTCTAACTTCCCAGCAGGAAGAAGAATTAACCAAAGTCTCAGCCCCCCACCGGAACCAGAATAGTTCCTGAACCAAAATTTTGGACTTGCGGTCAGCTCACCAAAAACGAGTTGAAAAATGGAGCTCAGGGGCACAGCAATTCTCATACTGGCCGAGTAATAAAGGACACCTATCGTCCAAAATTCTGTTGAGGGAAGGCAACCAGGCGGACTTGAAAGCGAGTCAGAATAGCAGGAAACACATTTCAAGAGGTACGTTGGAATCGCCTTTAAAGCACAGGAAGAGGGGCACAACTTCGACAATGATGCACTTGGCCAAAAAGGGCGTATGCGTTTTCTCCTGAATATATTCAGGAGAAAACGCATACGCCCTTTTTGGCCAAGCAAGCAAGCGGGCAATGCAAATCTGCACTACAAAGAAGTATCACTTCCCACCGGTCAAAAGGGACATCCACAAAATGTGTAAAAACCAGAAAGGCAAGACAGGCCCTGGAGAACAGGGAGCCTTGTTATGCTGATGGGCGGGATGTAAATTGCCAACTGCCTCTCTGGAGGAATACATTGTGTTCCCTAAAACAAGTAAAGAACAGAGCTACAGAGCCAAGGGCACTTCCAGTCTAGGGAATATACCTTGGGAAAACTGAAAATCAATAAGACAGATCCACCCCAAAATTTAGGGCTGCACTGCTTACAAGGACCTCAACTTGGGTACACCTTAAATATCCCAGGAAATATAAAAATGGTTCAAAAAATTGTGGTACTTACGTACGATGGAATATCCCTCAGCCATGAAATCAATGTCATAAGACCAGTAGCAGCAAAATGGGTGGATTCAGGTACGATGATTCTAAGTGAAATAAGTCACAGAGAAAAAGAAACTTACATAAGATATCACTTATGAAGATCCTGTAAACATGGCTACACTTGAACTGAGTTAGGAAAGAGAACAGTGTCTCACATTTAGAAAACACTCTTATGCCTGCTTAAGAGGGAAGGAGAGGTGGGGTGATGCATAAAACCAGAGTTTGATATAAGCACAGGTACCATTCCAAAAACCAACTATGGAATAGACAAGACCTACACCTTCCTCAGTGAAAGGGACTCAAAACCCCATATTTCCTGCAGAGGAATATATCTGACTAGTAAGAATCTTAAAACCTATGTATTGATATGTCTCCGTAAGGGAATCAAGTGTGTCTAGACTGGCATAAACATGGCAGCGAGAATCAGCTCAAACCCACTATAAAAAGGAATTTCAAAACAAAACAAAAAAACTGGGAAATTCTTTACAATTCCTTCAGGGTCTCTGATGAAACCTGGAATGACCCTATCTACAATGAGAGCTGGATGTGGAATAAGGCTGGAGAGTTGGGACTGAGAGGATTGGTGAGATTGGGTGAACAAATGCAGACCCTTTAAAGCAATAATGCATGGCACCCATTCCATGGGTCCCAACTCTCCGGGTTGAAGGGAATATTACTACAGCTATAACATGTACGGGAAACCTGGAGAACAGACACACTGTGAATACGAAAGGTTTCTAAAACTCAACGACTAGTCCCTCTCCTGGTGCTCAAGTTTGACTTTCCACCTGCTTTACTATCAACCTCCCAACATGGAGAGACAGACCCTTTAACCTCCTGGTTCGCACAGCTTGCCAATTTGGCAGAGGATGAAAGGGAAGAGGGAGAACCAATGAGAGAGTAGCTGTTAGGCATTTGGACGGGCACATATCACTGTAATTTCCCGGCAGGAAGAAGAATTAACCAAAGTCTCAGCCCCCCACCCGGAACCAGCATAGGTCCTGAACCAAAATTTTGGACTTGCGGTCAGCTCACCAAAAACGAGTTGAAAAATGGAGCTCAGGGGCACAGCAATTCACAAACTGGCCGAGTAATAATGGACAACTATCGTCCAAAAATCTGTTGAGGGAAGGCATCGAGGCGGACTTGAAAGCGAGGCAGAATAGCAGGAAACAGATTTCAAGAGGTACTTTGGAATCGCCTTTAAAGCACAGGAAGAGGGGCACAACTTCGAAAATGATGCACTTGGCCAAAAAGGGCGTATGCGTTTTCTCCTGAATATATTCAGGAGAAAACGCATACGCCCTTTTTGGCCAAGCAAGCAACTGGGCAATGCAAATCTGCACTACAAAGAAGTATCACTTCCCAACGGTCAAAAGGGACATCCACAAAATGTGTAAAATCCAGAAAGGCAAGACAGGCCCTGGAGAACAGGGAGCCTTGTTATGCTGATAGGCGGGATGTAAATTGCCAACTGCCTCTCTGGAGGAGTACATTGTGTTCCCTAAAAGAAGTAAAGAACAGAGCTACAGAGCCAAGGGCACCTCCATTCTAGGGAATATACCTTGGGAAAACTGAAAATCAATAAGACAGAGCCACCCCGAAATTTAGGGCTGCACTGCTTACAAGGACCTCAACTTGGGTACACCTTAAATGTCCCAGGAAATATAAAGATGGTTCAAAAAATTGTGGTACTTACGTACGATGGAATACCCCTCAGCCATGAAATCAATGTCATAAGACCAGCAGCAGCAAAATGGGTGGATTCAGGTACAATGATTCTAAGTGTAATAAGTCACAGAGAAAAAGAAACTTATCATAAGATATCACTTATGAAGATCGTGTAACATGGCTACACTTGACCTGAGTTACGAAAGAGAACAGTGTCTCACATTTAGAAAACACTCTTATGCCTGCTTAAGGGGGAAGGAGAGGTGGGGTGATGCATAAAACCAGAGTTTGATATAAGCACAGTTACCGTTCCAATAACCAACTATGGAATAGACAAGACCTACACCTACCTCAGTGAAAGGGACTCAAAACACCATATTTCGCGCAGAGGAATATATCTGACTAGTAAGAATCTTAAAACCTATGTATTGATATGTCTCCGTAAGGGAATCAAGTGTGTCTAGACTGGCATAAACATGGCAGCGAGAATCAGCTCAAACCCACTACAAAAAGGAATTTCAAAAACAAAACATAAAAACTGGGAAATTCTTTACAATTCCTTCAGGGTCTCTGATGAAACCTGGAATGACCCTATCTACAACGACAGCTGGATGTGGCATAAGGAGGGACAATTGGGACTGAGACGATTGGTGAGATTGGGTGAGCAAATGCAGACCCTTTAAAGCACAAATGCCTGGCACCTATTCCATGGGTCCCAGCTCTCCAGGTTGAAGGGAATATTACTACAGCTATAACATGTACGGGAAACCTAGAGAACGGACACACTGTGAATACAAAAGGTTTCTAAAACTCAACGAATAGTCCCTCTCCTGGTGCTCCAGTTTGACTTTCCATCTGCTTTACTATCAACCTCCCAAATTGGAGAGACAGCCCCTTTGACCTCCTGGTTCGCACAGGTTGCCAATTTGGCAGAGGATGAAAGGGAAGAGGGAGAACCAATGAGAGAGTAGCTGTTAGGCATTTGGACGGGCACATATCACTGTATTTTCCCGGCAGGAAGAAGAATTAACCAAAGTCTCAGCCCCCCACCGGGAACCAGTATAGTTCCTGAAGCAAAATTTTGGACTTGCCGTCAGCTCACCAAAAACGAGTTGAAAAATGGAGCTCAGGGGCACAGCAATTCACAAACTGGCCGAGTAATAAAGGACAACTATCGTCCAGAAATCTGCTGAGGGAAGGCAACGAGGCGGACTTGAAAGCGAGGCAGAATACCAGGAAACAGATTTCAAGAGGTACGTTGGAATCGCCTTTAAAGCACAGTAAGAGGGGCACAACTTCGACAATGATGCACTTGGCCAAAAAGGGCGTATGCGTTTTCTCCTGAATATATTCAGGAGAAAACGCATACGCCCTTTTTGGCCAAGCAAGCAAGCGGGCAATGCAAATCTGCACTACAAAGAAGTATCACTTCCCACCGGTCAAAAGGGACATCCACAAAATGTGTAAAAACCAGAAAGGCAAGACAGGCCCTGGAGAACAGGGAGCCTTGTTATGCTGAAGGGCGGGATGTAAATTGCCAACTGCCTCTCTGGAGGAGTACATTGTGTTCCCTAAAACAAGTAAACAACAGAGCTACAGAGCCAAGGGCACTTCCAGTCTAGGGAATATACTTTGGGAAAACTGAAAATCAATAAGACAGAGCCACCCCAAAATTTAGGGCTGCACTGCTTACAAGGACCTCAACGTGGGTACACCTTAAATATCCCAGGAAGTATAAAAATGGTTCAAAAAATTGTGGTACTTAAGCACGATGAAATATCCCTCAGCCATGAAATCAATGTCATAAGACCAGTAGCAGCAAAATGGGTGGATTCAGGTACGATGATTCTAAGTGAAATAAGTCACACAGAAAAAGAAACTTATCATAAGATATCACTTATGAAGATCCTGGAAACATGGCTACACTTGAACTGAGTTAGGAAAGAGAACAGTGTCTCACATTTAGAAAACACTCTTATGCCTGCTTAAGAGGGAAGGAGAGGTGGGGTGATGCATAAAACCAGAGTTTGATATAAGCACAGGAACCATTCCAAAACCCAACTATGGAATAGACAAGACCTACACCTTTCTCAGTGAAAGGGACTCAAAACCCCATATTTCCCGCAGAGGAATATATCTGACTAGCAAAAATCTTAAAACCTATGTATTGATATGTCTCCGTAAGGGAATCAAGTGTGTCTAGACTGGCATAAACATGGCAGCGAGAATCAGCTCAAACCCACTATAAAAAGGAATTTCAAAAACAAAACAAAAAAACTGAAAAATTCTTTACAATTCCTTCAGTGTCTCTGATGAAACCTGGAATGACCCTATCCACAACGACAGCTGGATGTGGCATAAGGCTGGACACTTGGGACTGAGAGGATTGGTGAGATTGGGTGAGCAAATGCAGACCCTTTAAAGCAATAATGCATGGCACCCATTCCATGGGTCCCAACTCTCCAGGTTGTAGGGAATATTACTACAGTTATTACATGTACGGGAAACCTAGAGAACGTACACACTGTGAATACGAGAGGTTTCTAAATCTCAACAAATAGTCCCTGTCCTGGTGCTCCGGTTTGACTTTCCATCTGCTTTACTATCAATCTCCCAACTTGGAGAGACAGCCCCTTTAACCTTCTGGTTCGCACACGTTTCCAATTTGGCAGAGGATGAAAGGGAAGAGGGAGAACCAATGAGAGAGTAGCTGTTAGGCATTTGGACGGGCACATATCACTCTAACTTCCCAGCAGGAAGAAGAATTAACCAAAGTCTCAGCCCCCCACCGGAACCAGAATAGTTCCTGAACCAAAATTTTGGACTTGCGGTCAGCTCACCAAAAACGAGTTGAAAAATGGAGCTCAGGGGCACAGCAATTCTCATACTGGCCGAGTAATAAAGGACACCTATCGTCCAAAATTCTGTTGAGGGAAGGCAACCAGGCGGAGTTGAAAGCGAGTCAGAATAGCAGGAAACACATTTCAAGAGGTACGTTGGAATCGCCTTTAAAGCAAAGGAAGAGGGGCACAACTTCGACAATGATGCACTTGGCCAAAAAGGGCGTATGCGTTTTCTCCTGAATATATTCAGGAGAAAACGCATACGCCCTTTTTGGCCAAGCAAGCAAGCGGGCAATGCAAATCTGCACTACAAAGAAGTATCACTTCCCACCGGTCAAAAGGGACATCCACAAAATGTGTAAAAACCAGAAAGGCAAGACAGGCCCTGGAGAACAGGGAGCCTTGTTATGCTGATGGGCGGGATGTAAATTGCCAACTGCCTCTCTGGAGGAATACATTGTGTTCCCTAAAACAAGTAAAGAACAGAGCTACAGAGCCAAGGGCACTTCCAGTCTAGGGAATATACCTTGGGAAAACTGAAAATCAATAAGACAGAGCCACCCCAAAATTTAGGGCTGCACTGCTTACAAGGACCTCAACTTGGGTACACCTTAAATATCCCAGGAAATATAAAAATGGTTCAAAAAATTGTGGTACTTACGTACGATGGAATATCCCTCAGCCATGAAATCAATGTCATAAGACCAGTAGCAGCAAAATGGGTGGATTCAGGTACGATGATTCTAAGTGAAATAAGTCACAGAGAAAAAGAAACTTATCATAAGATATCACTTATGAAGATCCTGTAAACATGGCTACACTTGAACTGAGTTAGGAAAGAGAACAGTGTCTCACATTTAGAAAACACTCTTATGCCTGCTTAAGAGGGAAGGAGAGGTGGGGTGATGCATAAAACCAGAGTTTGATATAAGCACAGGTACCATTCCAAAAACCAACTATGGAATAGACAAGACCTACACCTTCCTCAGTGAAAGGGACTCAAAACCCCATACTTCCTGCAGAGGAATATATCTGACTAGTAAGAATCTTAAAACCTATGTATTGATATGTCTCCGTAAGGGAATCAAGTGTGTCTAGACTGGCATAAACATGGCAGCGAGAATCAGCTCAAACCCACTATAAAAAGGAATTTCAAAAACAAAACAAAAAAACTGGGAAATTCTTTACAATTCCTTCAGGGTCTCTGATGAAACATGGAATGACCCTATCTACAATGAGAGCTGGATGTGGAATAAGGCTGGAGAGTTGGGACTGAGAGGATTGGTGAGATTGGGTGAACAAATGTAGACCCTTTAAAGCAATAATGCATGGCACCCATTCCATGGGTCCCAACTCTCCGGGTTGAAGGGAATATTACTACAGCTATAACATGTACGGGAAACCTGGAGAACAGACACACTGTGAATACGAAAGGTTTCTAAAACTCAACGACTAGTCCCTCTCCTGGTGCTCAAGTTTGACTTTCCACCTGCTTTACTATCAACCTCCCAACATGGAGAGACAGCCCCTTTAACCTCCTGATTCGCACAGCTTGCCAATTTGGCAGAGGATGAAAGGGAAGAGGGAGAACCAATTAGAGAGTAGCTGTTAGGCATTTGGACGGGCACATATCACTGTAATTTCCCGGTAGGAAGAAGAATTAACCAAAGTCTCAGCCCCCCACCCGGAACCAGCATAGGTCCTGAACCAAAATTTTGGACTTGCGGTCAGCTCACCAAAAACGAGTTGAAAAATGGAGCTCAGGGGCACAGCAATTCACAAACTGGCCGAGTAATAAAGGACAACTATCGTCCAAAAATCTGTTGAGGGAAGGCAACGAGGCGGACTTGAAAGCGAGGCAGAATAGCAGGAAACAGATTTCAAGAGGTACTTTGGAATCGCCTTTAAAGCACAGGAAGAGGGGCACAACTTCGAAAATGATGCACTTGGCCAAAAAGTGTGTATGCGTTTTCTCCTGAATATATTCAGGAGAAAACGCATACGCCCTTTTTGGCCAAGCAAGCAAGCGGGCAATGCAAATCTGCACTACAAAGAAGTGTCACTTCCCACCGGTCAAAAGGGACATCCACAAAATGTGTAAAATCCAGAAAGGCAAGACAGGCCCTGGAGAACAGGGAGCCTTGTTATGCTGATAGGCGGGATGTAAATTGCCAACTGCCTCTCTGGAGGAGTACACTGTGTTCCCTAAAAGAAGTAAAGAACAGAGCTACAGAGCCAAGGGCACCTCCATTCTAGGGAATATACCTTGGGAAAACTGAAAATCAATAAGACAGAGCCACCCCGAAATTTAGGGCTGCACTGCTTACAAGGACCTCAACTTGGGTACACCTTAAATGTCCCAGGAAATATAAAAATGGTTCAAAAAATTGTGGTACTTACGTACGATGGAATACCCCTCAGCCATGAAATCAATGTCATAAGACCAGCAGCAGCAAAATGGGTGGATTCAGGTACAATGATTCTAAGTGTAATAAGTCACAGAGAAAAAGAAACTTATCATAAGATATCACTTATGAAGATCGTGTAACATGGCTACACTTGACCTGAGTTAGGAAAGAGAACAGTGTCTCACATTTAGAAAACACTCTTATGCCTGCTTAAGGGGGAAGGAGAGGTGGGGTGATGCATAAAACCAGAGTTTGATAAAAGCACAGGTACCGTTCCAATAACCAACTATGGAATAGACAAGACCTACACCTTCCTCAGTGAAAGGGACTCAAAACACCATATTTCGCGCAGAGGAATATATCTGACTAGTAAGAATCTTAAAACCTATGTATTGATATGTCTCCGTAAGGGAATCAAGTGTGTCTAGACTGGCATAAACATGGCAGCGAGAATCAGCTCAAACCCACTACAAAAAGGAATTTCTAAAACAAAACATAAAAACTGGGAAATTCTTTACAATTCCTTCAGGGTCTCTGATGAAACCTGGAATGACCCTATCTACAACGACAGCTGGATGTGGCATAAGGAGGGACAATTGGGACTGAGACGATTGGTGAGATTGGGTGAGCAAATGCAGACCCTTTAAAGCACAAATGCCTGGCACCCATTCCATGGGTCCCAGCTCTCCAGGTTGAAGGGAATATTACTACAGCTATAACATGTACGGGAAACCAAGAGAACGGACACACTGTGAATACAAAAGGTTTCTAAAACTCAACGAATAGTCCCTCTCCTGGTGCTCCACTTTGACTTTCCATCTGCTTTACTATCAACCTCCCAAATTGGAGAGACAGCCCCTTTGACCTCCTGGTTCGCACAGGTTGCCAATTTGGCAGAGGATGAAAGGGAAGAGGGAGAACCAATGAGAGAGTAGCTGTTAGGCATTTGGACGGGCACATATCACTGTATTTTCCCGGCAGGAAGAAGAATTAACCAAAGTCTCAGCCACCCTCCGGGAACCAGTATAGTTCCTGAAGCAAAATTTTGGACTTGCGGTCAGCTCACCAAAAACGAGTTGAAAAATGGAGCTCAGGGTCACAGCAAATCACAAACTGGTCGAGTAATAAAGGACAACTATCGTCCAAAAATCTGTTGAGAGAAGGCAACGAGGCAGAATTGAAAGCGAGGCAGAATAGCAGGAAACAGATTTCAAGAGGTACGTTGCAATCACCATTAAAGCACAGGAAGAGGGGCACAACTTCGACAATGATGCACTTGGCCAAAAAGGACGTATGCGTTTTCTCCTGAATATATTCAGGAGAAAACGCATACGCCCTTTTTGGCCAAGCAAGCAAGCGGGCAATGCAAATCTGCACTACAAAGAAGTATCACTTCCCACCGGTCAAAAGGGACATCCACAAAATGTGTAAAAACCAGAAAGGCAAGACAGGCCCTGGAGAACAGGGAGCCTTGTTATGCTTTTGGGCGGGATGTAAATTGCCAACTGCCTCTCTGGAGGAGTGCATTGTGTTCTCTAAAACAGGTAAAGAACAGAGCTACAGAGCCAAGGGCACTCCCAGTCTAGGGAATATACCTTGGGAAAACTGAAAATCAATAAGACAGGGCCACCCCAAAATTTAGGGCTGCACTGCTTACAAGGACCTCAACTTGGGTACACCTTAAATATCCCAGGAAATATAAAAATGGTTCAAAAAATTGTGGTACTTACATACGATGGAATATCCCTCAGCCATGAAATCAAAGTCATAAGACCAGTAGCAGCAAAATGGGTAGATTCAGGTACGATGATTCTAAGTGAAATAAGTCACAGAGAAAAAGAAACTTATCATAAGATATCACTTATGAAGATCCTGTAAACATGGCTACACTTGAACTGAGTTAGGAAAGAGAACAGTGTCTCACATTTAGAAAACACTCTTATGCCTGCTTAAGGGGGAAGGAGAGGTGGGGTGATGCATAAAACCAGAGTTTGATATAAGCACAGGTACCGTTCCAAAAACCAACTATGGAATAGACAAGACCTACACCTTCCTCAGTGAAAGGGACTCAAAACCCCATATTTCCCGCAGAGGAATATATCTGACTAGTAAGAATCTTAAAACCTATGTATTGATATGTCTCCGTAAGGGAATCAAGTGTGTCTAGACTGGCATAAACATGGCAGCGAGAATCAGCTCAAACCCACTATAAAAAGGAATTTCAAAAACAAAACAGAAAAACTGGGAAATTCTTTACAATTCCTTCAGGGTCTCTGATGAAGCCTGGAATGACCCTATCTACAACGACAGCTGGATGTTGCATAAGGCTGGCCACTTGGGACTGAGAGGATTGGTGAGATTGGGTGAGCAAATGCAGACCCTTTAAAGCACAAATGCCTGGCACCCATTCCATGGGTTCCAACTCTCCAGGTTGAAGGGAATATTACTACAGTTATAACATGTACGGGAAACCTAGAGAATGGACACACTGTGAATACGAAAGGTTTCTAAAACTCAACGAATAGTCCCTCTCCTGGTGCTCCGGTTTGACTTTCCATCTGCTTTACTATCAATCTCCCAACTTGGAGAGACAGCCCTTTTACCCTCCTGGTTCGCACAGGTTGCCAATTTGGCAGAGGATGAAAGGGAAGAGGGAGAACCAATGTGAGCGTAGCTGTTAGGCATTTGAACGGCCACATATCACTCTAACGTCCTGGCAGGAAGAAGAATTAAACAAAGTCTCAGCCCCCCACCGGGAACCAGCATAGGTCCTGAACCAAAATTTTGGACTTGCGGTCAGCTCACCAAAAACGAGTTGAAAAATTGAGCTCAGGGGCACAGCAATTCACAAACTGGCCGAGTAATAAAGTACAACTATCTTCCAAAAATCTGTTGAGGGAAGGCAACGAGGCGGACTTGAAAGCGAGGCAGAATAGCAGGAAACAGATTTCAAGAGGTACTTTGGAATCGCCTTTAAAGCACAGGAAGAGGGGCACAACTTCTACAATGATGTACTTGGCCAAAAAGGGCGTATGCGTTTTCTCCTGAATATATTCAGGAGAAAACGCATACGCCCTTTTTGGCCAAGCAAGCAAGCGGGCAATGCAAATCTGCACTACAAAGAAGTATCACTTCCCACCGGTCAAAAGGGACATCCACAAAATATGTAAAAACCAGAAAGGCAAGACAGGCCCTGGAGAACAGGGAGCCTTGTTATGCTGATGGGCGGGATGTAAATTGCCAACTGCCTCTCTGGAGGAGTACATTGTGTTCCCTAAAACAAGTAAAGAACAGAGCTACAGAGCCAAGGGCACTTCCCGTCTAGGGAATATACCTTGGGAAAACTGAAAATCAATAAGACAGAGCCACCCCAAAATTTAGGGCTGCACTGCTTACAAGGACCTCAACTTGGTTACACTTTAAATATCCCAGGAAATATAAAAATGGTTCAAAAAATTGTGGTACTTACGTACGATGGAATATCCCTCAGCCATGAAATCAATGTCATAAGACCAGTAGCAGCAAAATGGGTGGATTCAGGTACGATGATTCTAAGTGAAATAAGTCCCAGAGAAAAAGAAACTTATTATAAGATATCACTTATGAAGATCCTGTAAACATGGCTACACTTGAACTGAGTTAGGAAAGAGAACAGTGTCTCACATTTAGAAAACACTCTTATGGCTGCTTAAAGGGGAAGGAGAGGTGGGGTGATGCATAAAACCAGAGTTTGATATAAGCACAGGTACCGTTCCAAAAACCAACTATGGAATAGACAAGACCTACACCTTCCTCATTGAAAGGGACTCAAAACCCCATATTTCACGCAGAGGAATATATCTGACTACCAGGAATCTTAAAACCTATGTATTGATATGTCTCCGTAAGGGAATCAAGTGTGTCTAGACTGGCATATACTTGGCAGCGAGAATCACCTCAAACCGACTATAAAAAGCAATTTCAAAAACAAAACAAAAAAACTGGGAAATTCTTTACAATTCCTTCAGGGTCTCTGATGAAACCTGGAATGACCCTATCTACAACGACAGCTGGATGTTGCATAAGGTTGGACATTTGGGACTGAGAGGATTGGTGAGATTGGGTGAGCAAATGCAGACCCTTTAAAGCAATAATGCATGGCACCCATTCCATGGGTCCCAACTCTCCAGGTTGAAGGGAATATTACTACAGTTATAACATGTACGAGAAACCTAGAGAACGGACACACTGTGAATACGAAAGGTTTCTAAAACTCAACGAATAGTCCCTCTCCTGGTGCTCCGGTTTGACTTTCCATCTGCTTTACTATCAATCTCCCATCTTGGAGAGACAGCCCCTTCAACTTCCTGGTTTACACAGGTTGCCAATTTGGCAGAGAATGAATGGGAAGAGGGAGAACCAATGAGAGCGTAGCTGTTAGGCATTTGAACGGCCACATATCACTGTAACTTCCTGGCAGGAAGAAGAATTAAACAAAGTCTCAGCCCCCCACCGGGAACCAGCATAGGTCCTGAACCAAAATTTTGGACTTGCGGTCAGCTCACCAAAAACGAGTTGAAAAATTGAGCTCAGGGGCACAGCAATTCACAAACTGGCCGAGTAATAAAGGACAACTATCGTCCAAAAATCTGTTGAGGGAAGGCAACGAGGCGGACTTGAAATCGAGGCAGAATAGCAGGAAACAGATTTCAAGAGGTACGTTGGAATCGCCTTTAAAGCACAGGAAGAGGGGCACAACTTCGACAGTGATGTACTTGGCCAAAAAGGGCGTATGCGTTTTCTCCTGAATATATTCAGGAGAAAACGCATACGCCCTTTTTGGCCAAGCAAGCAAGCGGGCAATGCAAATCTGCACTACAAAGAAGTATCACTTCCCACCGGTCAAAAGGGACATCCACAAAATGTGTAAAAAGCAGAAAGGCAAGACAGGCCCTGGAGAACAGGGAGCATTGTTATGCTGATGGGCGGGATGTAAATTGCCAACTGCCTCTCTGGAGGAGTACACTGTGTTCCCTAAAACAAGTAAAGAACAGAGCTACAGAGCCAAGGGCACTTCCAGTCTAGGGAATATACCTTGGGAAAACTGAAAATCAATAAGACAGAGCCACCCCAAAATTTAGGGCTGCACTGCTTACAAGGACCTCAACTTGGTTACACTTTAAATATCCCAGGAAATATAAAAATGGTTCAAAAAATTGTGGTACTTACGTACGATGGAATATCCCTCAGCCATGAAATCAATGTCATAAGACCAGTAGCAGCAAAATGGGTGGATTCAGGTACGATGATTCTAAGTGAAATAAGTCCCAGAGAAAAAGAAACTTATTATAAGATATCAATTATGAAGATCCTGTAAACATGGCTACACTTGAACTGAGTTAGGAAAGAGAACAGTGTCTCATATTTAGAAAACACTCTTATGCCTGCTTAAGGGGGAAGGAGAGGTGGGGTGATGCATAAAACCAGAGTTTTATATAAGCACAGGTACCGTTCCAAAAACCAACTATGGAATAGACAAGACCTACACCTTCCTCATTGAAAGGGACTCAAAACCCCATATTTCACGCAGAGGAATATATCTGACTACCAGGAATCTTAAACCCTATGTATTGATATGTCTCCGTAAGGGAATCAAGTGTGTCTAGACTGGCATATACTTGGCAGCGAGAATCACCTCAAACCCACTATAAAAAGCAATTTCAAAAACAAAACAAAAAAACTGGGAAATTCTTTACAATTCCTTCAGGGTCACTGATGAAACCTGGAATGACCCTATCTACAACGACAGCTGGATGTTGCATAAGGCTGGACACTTGGGACTGAGAGGATTGGTGAGATTGGGTGAGCAAATGCAGACCCTTTAAAGCAATAATGCATGGCACCCATTCCATGGGTCCCAACTCTCCAGGTTGAAGGGAATATTACTACAGTTATAACATGTACGAGAAACCTAGAGAACGGACACACTGTGAATACGAAAGGTTTCTAAAACTCAACGAATAGTCCCTCTCCTGGTGCTCCGGTTTGACTTTCCATCTGCTTTACTATCAATCTCCCAACTTGGAGAGACAGCCCCTTCAACCTCCTGGTTCACACAGGTTGCCAATTTGGCAGAGGATGAAAGGGAAGAGGGAGAACCAATGAGAGAGTAGCTGTTAGACATTTGGACGGGCACATATCACTGTAATTTCCCGACAGGAAGAAGAATTAACCAAAGTCTCAGCCACCCACCGGGAACCAGCATAGGTCCTGAACCAAAATTTTGGACTTGCGGTCAGCTCACCAAAAACGAGTTGAAAAATGGAGCTCAGGGGCAAAGCAATTCACAAACTGGCCGAGTAATGAAGGACAACTATCGTACAAAAATCTGTTGAGGGAAGCCAAAGAGGCGGACTTGAAAGTGAGGCAGAATAGCAGGAAACAGATTTCAAGAGGTACGTTGGAATCGCCTTTAAAGCACAGGAAGAGGGGCACAACTTCGACAATGATGCACTTGGCCAAAAAGGGCGTATGCGTTTTCTCCTGAATATATTCAGGAGAAAACGCATACGCCCTTTTTGGCCAAGCAAGCAAGCGGGCAATGCAAATCTGCACTACAAAGAAGTATCACTTCCCACCGGTCAAAAGGGACATCCACAAAATGTGTAAAAACCAGAAAGGCAAGACAGGCCCTGGAGAACAGGGAGCCTTGTTATGCTGATGGGCGGGATGTAAATTGCCAACTGCCTCTCTGGAGGAGTGCATTGTGTTCTCTAAAACAAGTAAAGAACAGAGCTACAGAGCCAAGGGCACTTCCAGTCTAGGGAATATACCTTGGGAAAACTGAAAATCAATAAGACAGGGCCACCCCAAAATTTAGTGCTGCACTGCTTACAAGGACCTCAACTTGGGTACACCTTAAATATCCCAGGAAATATAAAAATGGTTCAAAAAATTGTGGTACTTACATACGATGGAATATCCCTCAGCCATGAAATCAATGTCATAAGACCAGTAGCAGCAAAATGGGTAGATTCAGGTACGATGATTCTAAGTGAAATAAGTCACAGAGAAAAAGAAACTTATCATAAGATATCACTTATGAAGATCCTGTAAACATGGCTACACTTGAACTGAGTTAGGAAAGAGAACAGTGTCTCACATTTAGAAAACACTCTTATGCCTGCTTAAGGGGGAAGGAGAGGTGGGGTGATGCATAAAACCAGAGTTTGATATTAGCTCAGGTACCGTTCCAAAAACCAACTATGGAATAGACAAGACGTACAGCTTCCTCAGTGAAAGGGACTCAAAACCCCATATTTCCCGCAGAGGAATATATCTGACTGGTAAGAATCTTAAAACCTATGTATTGATATGTCTCTGTAAGGGAATCAAGTGTGTCTAGACTGGCATAAACATGGCAGCGAGAATCAGCTCAAACCCACTATAAAAAGGAATTTCAAAAACAAAACAAAAACACTGGGAAATTCTTTACAATTCCTTCAGGGTCTCTGATGAAGCCTGGAATGACCCTATCTACAATGACAGCTGGATGAGGCATAAGGCTGGACACTTGGGACTGAGAGGATTGGTGAGATTGGGTGAGAAAATGCAGACCCTTTAAATCACAAATGCCTGGCACCCATTCCATGGTTTCCAACTCTCCAGGTTGAAGGGAATATTACTACAGTTATAACATGTACGGGAAACCTAGAGAACGGACACACTGTGAATACGAAAGGTTTCTAAAACTTAACGAATAGTCCCTCTCCTGGTGCTCCGGTTTGACTTTCCATCTGCTTTACTATCAATCTCCCAACTTGGAGAGACAGCCCTTTTAACCTCCTGGTTCGCACAGGTTGCCAATTTGGCAGAGGATGAAAGGGAAGAGGGAGAACCAATGAGAGAGTAGCTGTTAGGCATTTGGACGGGCACATATCACTGTAATTTCCCGGCAGGAAGAAGAATTAACCAAAGTCTCAGCCCCCCACCGGGAAACAGCATAGGTGCTGAACCAAAATTTTGGACTTGCGGTCAGCTCACCAAAAACGAGTTGAAAAATGGAGCTCAGGGGCACAGCAATTCACAAACTGGCCGAGTAATAAAGGACAACTACCGTCCAGAAATCTGTTGAGGGAAGGCAACGAGGCGGACTTGAAAGCGAGGCAGAATAGCAGGAAACAGATTTCAAGAGGTACGTTGGAATCGCCTTTAAAGCACAGTAAGAGGGGCACAACTTCGACAATGATGCACTTGGCCAAAAAGGGCGTATGCGTTTTCTCCTGAATATATTCAGGAGAAAACGCATACGCCCTTTTTGGCCAAGCAAGCAAGCGGGCAATGCAAATCTGCACTACAAAGAAGTATCACTTCCCACCGGTCAAAAGGGACATCCACAAAATGTGTAAAAACCAGAAAGGCAAGACAGGCCCTGGAGAACAGGGAGCCTTGTTATGCTGAAGGGCGGGATGTAAATTGCCAACTGCCTCTCTGGAGGAGTACATTGTGTTCCCTAAAAGAAGTAAACAACAGAGCTACAGAGCCAAGGGCACTTCCCGTCTAGGGAATATACTTTGGGAAAACTGAAAATCAATAAGACAGAGCCACCCCAAAATTTAGGGCTGCACTGCTTACAAGGACCTCAACGTGGGTACACCTTAAATATCCCAGGAAGTATAAAAATGGTTCAAAAAATTGTGGTACTTACGTACGATGGAATATCCCTCAGCCATGAAATCAATGTCATAAGACCAGTAGCAGCAAAATGGGTGGATTCAGGTACGATGATTCTAAGTGAAATAAGTCACAGAGAAAAAGAATCTTATCATAAGATATCACTTATGAAGATCCTGTAAACATGGCTACACTTGACCTGAGTTAGGAAAGAGAACAGTGTCTCACATTTAGAAAACACTCTTATGCCTGCTTAAGGGGGAAGGAGAGGTGGGGTGATGCATAAAACCAGAGTTTGATATAAGCACAGGTACCGTTCCGAAAACCAACTATGGAATAAACAAGACCTACACCTTCCTCAGTGAAAGGGACTCAAAACCCCATATTTCCCGCAGAGGAATATATCTGACTAGTAAGAATCTTAAAACCTATGTATTGATATGTCTCCGTAAGGGAATCAAGTGTGTCTAGACTGGCATAAACATGGCAGCGAGAATCAGCTCAAACCCACTATAAAAAGGAATTTCAAAAACAAAACAAAAAAACTGGGAAATTCTTTACAATTCCTTCAGGGTCTCTGATGAAACCTGGAATGACCCAATCTACAACGACAGCTGGATGTGGCATAAGGCTGGACACTTGGGACTGAGAGGATTGGTGAGATTGGGTGAGCAAATGCAGACACTTTAAAGCAATAATGCATGGCACACATTCCATGGGTCCCAACTCTCCTGGTTGAAGGGAATATTACTACAGCTATAACATGTACGGGAAACCTAGAGAACGGACACACTGTGAATACGAAAGGTTTCTAAAACTCAACGAATAGTCCATCTCCTGGTGCTCCGGTTTGACATTCCATCTGCTTTACTATCAACCTCCCCACTTGGAGAGACAGACCCTTCAACCTCCTGGTTCGCACAGGTTGCCAATTTGGCAGAGGATGAAAGGGAAGAGGGAGAACCAATGAGACAGTAGCTGTTAGGCATTTGGACGGGCACATATCACTCTAACTTCCCGGCAGGAAGAAAAATTATCCAAAGTCTCAGCCCCGCACCAGGAACCAGCATAGGTCCTGAACCAAAATTTTGGACTTGCGGTCAGCTCACCAAAAACGAGTTGAAAAATGGAGCTCAGGGGCACAGCAATTCACAAACTGGCCGAGTAATAAAGGACAAGTATCGTCCAAAAATCTGTTGAGGGAAGGCAACGAGGTGGACTTGAAAGCGAGTCAGAATAGCAGGAAACAGATTTCAAGAGGTACGTTGGAATCGCCTTTAAAGCACAGGAAGAGAGGCACGACTTTGACAATGATGCACTTGGCCAAAAAGGGCGTATGCGTTTTCTCCTGAATATATTCAGGAGAAAACACATACGCCCTTTTTGGGCAAGCAAGCAAGCGGGCAATGCAAATCTGCACTACAAAGAAGTATCACTTCCCACCGGTCAAAAGGGACATCCACAAAATGTGTAAAAACCAGAAAGGCAAGAAAGGACCTGGAGAACAGGGAGCCTTGTTATGCTGATGGGCGGGATGTAAATTGCAAACTGCCTCTCTGGAGGAGTACATTGTGTTCCCTAAAACAAGTAAACAACAGAGCTACAGAGCCAAGGGCACTTCCAGTCTACGGAATATACCTTGGGAAAACTGAAAATCAATAAGACAGAGCCACCCCAAAATTTAGGGCTGCACTACTTACAAGGACCTCAACGTGGGTACACCTTAAATATCACAGGAAATATAAAATTGGTTCAAAAATTGTGGTCCTAACGCACGATGGAATATCCCTCAGCCATGAAATCAATGTCATAAGACCAGTAGCAGCAAAATGGGTGGATTCATGTACGATGATTCTAAGTGAAATAAGTCACACAAAAAAAGAAACTTATCATAAGATATCTCTTATGAAGATCCTGTAAACATGGCTACACTTGAACTGAGTTAGGAAAGAGAACAGTGTCTCACATTTAGAAAACACTCTTATGCCTGCTTAAGGGGGAAGGAGAGGTGGGGTGATGCATAAAACCAGAGTTTGATATAAGCACAGGTACCGTTCCAAAAACCAACTATGGAATAGACAAGACCTACAGCTTCCTCTGTGAAAGGGACTCAAAACCCCATATTTCCCGCAGAGGAATATATCTGACTAGTAAGAATCTTAAAACCTATGTATTGATATGTCTCCGTAAGGGAATCAAGTGTGTCTAGACTGGCATAAACATGGCAGCAAGAATCAGCTCAAACCCACTATAAAAAGGAATTTCAAAAACAAAACAAAAAAAATGGGAAATTCTTTACAATTCCTTCAGGGTCTCTGATGAAACCTGGAATGACCCTATCTACAACGACAGCTGGATGTGGCATAAGGCTGGACACTTGGGACTGAGAGGATTGGTGAGATTGGGTGAGCAAATGCAGACCCTTTAAAGCAATAATGCATGGCACCCATTCCATGGGTCCCAACTCTCCAGGTTGAAGGGAATATTACTACAGTTATAACATGTACAGGGAACCTAGAGAACGGACACACTGTGAATATGAAAGGTTTCTAAAACTCAACGAATAGTCCCCCTCCTGGTGCTCCGGTTTGACTTTCCATCTGCTTTACTATCAATCTCCTAACTTGTAGAGACAGCCCCTTTAACCTCCTGGTTCACACAGGTTTCCAATTTGGCAGAGGATGAAAGGGAAGAGGGAGAACCAATGAGAGAGTAGCTGTTAGGCATTTGGACGGGCACATATCACTCTAACTTCCCGGCAGGAAGAAGAATTAACCAAAGTCTCAGCCTCGCACCGGGAACCAACATAGGTGCTGAACCAAAATTTTGGACTTGCGGTCAGCTCACCAAAAACGAGTTGAAAAATGGAGCTCAGGGGCACAGCAATTCACAAACTGGCCGAGTAATAAAGGACAACTATCGTCCAAAAATCTGTTGAGGGAAGGCAATGAGGCGGACTTGAAAGCGAGGCAGAATAGCAGGAAACAGATTTCAAGAGGTACGTTTGAATCGCATTTAAAGCACAGGAAGAGGGGCACAACTTCGACAATGATGCACTTGGCCAAAAAGGGCGTATGCATTTTCTCCTGAATATATTCAGAAGAAAACGCGTACGCCCTATTTGGCCAAGCAAACAAGCGGGCAATGCAAATCTGCACTACAAAGAAGTATCACTTCCCACCGGTCAAAAGGGACATCCACAAAATGTGTAAAAACCAGAAAGGCAAGACAGGCCCTGAAGAACAGGGAGCCTTGTTATGCTGATGGGCGGGATGTAAATTGCCAACTGCCTCTCTGGAGGAGTACATTGTGTTCCCTAAAACAAGTAAAGAACAGAGCTACAGAGCCAAGGGCACTTCCAGTCTAGGGAATATACCTTGGGAAAATTGAAAATCAATAAGACAGAGCCACCCCAAAATTTAGGGCTGCACTGCTTACAAGGACCTCAACTTGGGTACACCTTAAATATCCCAGGAAATATAAAAATGGTTCAAAAAATTGTGGTACGTACGTACGATGGTATATCCCTCAGCCATGAAATCAATGTCATAAGACCAGTAGCAGCAAAATGGGTGGATTCAGGTACGATGATTCTAAGTGAAATAAGTCACAGAGAAAAAGAAACATATCATAAGATATCACTTATGAAGATCCTGTAAACATGGCTACACTTGAACTGAGTTAGGAAAGAGAACAGTGTCTCACATTTAGAAAACACTCTTATGCCTGCTTAAGGGGGAAGGAGAGGTGGGGTGATGCATAAAACCAGAGTTTGATATAAGCAAAGGTACCGTTCCAAAAACCAACTATGGAATATACAAGACCTACACCTTCCTCAGTGAAAGGGATTCAAAGCCCCATATTTCCCGCAGAGGAAGATATCTGACTACTAAGAATCTTAAAACCTATGGATTGATATGTGTCCATAAGGGAATCAAGTGCGTCTAGACTGGCATAAACATGGCAGCGAGAATCAGCTCAAAACCAATATAAAAAGGAATTTCAAAAACAAAAGAAAAAAACTGGGAAATTCTTTACAATTCCTTCAGGGTCTCTGATGAAACCTGGAATGACCCTATGTACAATGACAGCTGGATGTGGCATGAGGCTGGACACGTTGGACTGAGAGGATTGGTGAGATTGGGTGAGCAAATGCAGACCCTTTAAAGCAATAATGCATGGCACCCATTCCATGGGTCCCAACTCTCCAGGTTAAAGGGAATATTACTACAGATATAACATGTACGGGAAACCTAGAGAAAGGACACACAGTGAATACGAAAGGTTTCTAAAACTCAACGAATAGTCCCTCTCCTGGTGCTCGTGTTTGACTTTCCATCTGCTTTACTATCAACCTCCCAACTTGGAGAGACAGCCCCTTTAACCTCCTGGTTCGCACAGGTTGCCAATTTGGCAGAGGATGAAAGGGAAGAGGGAGAACCAATGAGAGAGTAGCTGTTAGGCATTTGGACGGGCACATATCACTGTAATTTCCCGGCAGAAAGAAGAATTAACCAAAGTCTCAGCCACCCCCCGGGAACCAGTATAGGTCCTGAACCCAAATTTTGGACTTGCGGTCAGCTCACAGAAAACGAGTTGAAAAATGGAGCTCAGGGGCACAGCAATTCACCAACTTGCCAAGTAATAAAGGACAACTATCGTCCAAAAATCTATTGAGGGAAGTCAACGAGGCGGACTTGAAAGCGAGGAGGAATAGCAGGAAACAGATTTCAAGAGGTACGTTGGAATCGCCTTTAAAGCACAGGAAGAGGGGCACAACTTCGACAATGATGCACTTGGCCAAAAAGGGCGTATGCGTTTTCTCCTGAATATATTCAGGAGAAAACGCATACGCCCTTTTTGGCCAAGCAAGCAAGCGGGCAATGCAAATCTGCACTACAAAGAAGTATCACTTCCCACCGGTCAAAAGGGAAATCCACAAAATGTGTAAAAACCGGAAGGCAAGACAGGCCCTGGAGAACAGGGAGCCTTGTTATGCTGATGGGTGGGATGTAAATTGCCACCTGCCTCTCTGGAGGAGTGCATTGTGTTCCCTAAAAGAAGTAAAGAACAGAGCTACAGAGCCAAGGGCACTTCCAGTCTAGGGAATATACCTTGGGAAAACTGAAAATCAATAAGACAGAGCCACCCCAAAATTTAGGGCTGCACTGCTTACAAGGACCTCAACTTGGGTACACCTTAAATATCCCAGGAAATATAAAAATGGTTCAAAAAATTGTGGTACTTACGTACGATGGAATATCCCTCAGCCATGAAATCAATGTCATAAGACCAGTAGCAGCAAAATGGGTGGATTCAGGTACGATGATTCTAAGTGAAATAAGTCACACAGAAAAAGAAACTTATCATAAGATATCACTTATGAAGATCCTGTAAACATGGCTACGCTTGAACTGAGTTAGGAAAGAGAACAGTGTCTCACATTTAGAAAACATTCTTATGCCTGCTTAAGGGGGAAGGAGAGGTGGGGTGATGCATAAAACCAGAGTTTGATATAAGCACAGGTACCGTTCCAAACACCAACTATGGAATAGACAAGACCTACACCTTCCTCAGTGAAAGGGACTAAAAACCCCATATTTCCCGCAGAGGAATATATCTGACTAGTAAGAATCTTAAAACCTATGGATTGATATGTCTCCGTAAGGGAATCAAGTGTGTCTAGACTGGCATAAACATGGCAGCGAGAATCAGCTCAAACCCACTATAAAAAGGAATTTCAAAAACAAAACAAAAAAACTGGGAAATTCATTACAATTCCTTCAGGGTCTCTGATGAAACCTGGAATGACCCTACCTACAATGACAGCTGGATGCGGCATAAGGAGGGACACTTGGGACTGAGACGATTGGTGAGATTCGGTGAGCAAATGCAGACCCTTTAAAGCACAAATGCCTGGCACCCATTCCATGGGTCCCAACTCTCCACGTTGAAGGGAATATTACTACAGTTATAACATGTACGGGAAACCTAGAGAATGGACACACTGTGAATACGAAAGGTTTCTAAAACTCAACGAATAGTCCCTCTCATGGTGCTCCGGTTTGACTTTACATCTGCTTTACTATCAAAATCCCAACTTGAAGAGACAACCCTTTTAACCTCCTGGTTCGCACAGGTTGCCAATTTGGCAGAGGATGAAAGGGAAGAGGGAGAACAAATGAGGGAGTAGCTGTTAGGCATTTGGACGGGCACATATCACTGTAATTTCCCGGCAGGAAGAAGAATTGACCAAAGTCTCAGACACCCACTTGGAACCAGTATAGGTCCTGAACCAAAATTTTGTACGTGCGGTCAGCTCACCAAAAACGAGTTGAAAAATGGAGCTCATGGGCCCAGCAATTCACTAACTGGCCGAGTAATAAAGGACAACTCTCGTCCAAAAATCTGTTGAGGGAAGGCAACGAGGTGGAATTGAAAGCGAGGCCGAAGAGCAGGAAACAGATTTCAAGAGGTACGTTGGAATCGCCTTTAAAGCACAGGAAGAGGGGCACAACTTCGACAATGATGCACTTGGCCAAAAAGGGCGTATGCGTTTTCTCCTGAATATATTCAGGAGAAAACGCATACGCCCTTTTTGGCCAAGCAAGCAAGCGGGCAATGCAAATCTGCACTACAAAGAAGTATCACTTCCCACCGGTCAAAAGGGACATCCACAAAATGTGTAAAAACCAGAAAGGCAAGACAGGCCCCGGAGAACAGGGAGCCTTGTTATGCTGATGGGCGGGATGTAAATTGCCAACTGCCTCTCTGAAGGAGTGCATTGTGTTCCCTAAAACAAGTAAACATCACAGCTACAGAGACAAGGGCACTTCCAGTCTAGGGAATATACCTTGGGAAAACTGAAAATCAATAAGACAGAGCCACCCCAAAATTTAGGGCTGCACTGCTTACAAGGACCTCAACTTAGGAACACCTTAAATATCCCAGGAAATATAAAAATGGTTCAAAAAATTGTGGTACTTACGTACGATGGAATATCCCTCAGTCAAGAAATCAATGTCATAAGTCCAGTAGCAGCAAAATGGGTAGATTCCGGTACGATGATTCTAAGTGAAATAAGTCACAGAGAAAAAGAAACTTATCATAAGATATCACTTATGAAGATCCTGTAAACATGGCTACACTTGAACTGAGTTAGGAAAGAGAACAGTGTCTCACATTTAGAAAACACTCTTATGCCTGCTTAAGGGGGAAGGAGAGGTGGGGTGATGCATAAAACCAGAGTTTGATATAAGCACAGGTACCGTTCCAAAAACCAACTATGGAATAGACAAGACCTACACCTTCCTCAGTGAAAGGGACTCAAAACCCCATATTTCCCGCAGAGGAATATATCTGACTAGTAAGAATCTTAAAACCTATGTATTGATATGTCTCCGTAAGGGAATCAAGTGTGTCTAGACTGGCATAAACATGGCAGCGAGAATCAGCTCAAACCCAGTATAAAAAGGAATTTCAAAAACAAAACAAAACACTGGGAAATTCTTTACAATTCCTTCAGGGTCTCTGATGAAGCCTGGAATGACCCTATCTACAACGACAGCTGGATGTGGCATAAGGCTGGACACTTGGGACTGAGAGGATTGGTGAGATTGGGTGAGCAAATGCAGACCCTTTAAAGCACAAATGCCTGGCACCCATTCCATGGGTTCCAACTCTCCAGGTTGAAGGGAATATTACTACAGTAATAACATGTACGGGAAACCTAGAGAACGGACACACTGTGAATACGAAAGGTTTCTAAAACTCAACGAATAGTCCCTCTCCTGGTGCTCCGGTTTGACTTTCCATCTGCTTTACTATCAATCTCCAAACTTGGAGAGACAGCCCTTTTAACCTCCTGGTTCGCACAGGTTTCCAATTTGGCAGAGGATGAAAGGGAAGAGGGAGAACCAATGAGAGCGTAGCTGTTCGGCATTTGAACGGCCACATATCACGCTAACTTCCTGGCAGGAAGAAGAATTAACCAAAGTCTCAGCCCCCCACCGGGAACCAGCATAGGTCCTGAACCAAAATTTTGGACTTGCGGTCAGCTCACCAAAAAGGAGTTGAAAAATTTAGCTCAGGGGCACAGCAATTCACAAACTGGCCGAGTAATAAAGGACAACTATCGTCCAAAAATCTGTTGAGGGAAGGCAACGAGGTGGACTTGAAAGTGAGGCAGAAGAGCAGGAAACAGATTTCAATAGGTACGTTGGAATCGCCTTTAAAGCACAGGAAGAGGGGCACAACTTCGACAATGATGCACTTGGCCAAAAAGGGCGTATGCGTTTTCTCCTGAATATATTCAGGAGAAAACGCATACGCCCTTTTTGGCCAAGCAAGCAAGCGGGCAATGCAAATCTGCACTACAAAGAAGTATCACTTCCCACCGGTCAAAAGGGACATCCACAAAATGTGTAAAAACCAGAAAGGCAAGACAGGCCCTGGAGAACAGGGAGCCTTGTTATGCTGATGGACGGGATGCAAATTGCCAACTGCTTCTCTGGAGGAGTACACTGTGTTCCCTAAAAGAAGTAAAGAACAGAGCTACAGAGCCAAGGGCACTTCCAGTCTAGGGAATATACCTTGGGAAAACTGAAAATCAATAAGACAGAGCCACCCCAAAATTTAGGGCTGCACTGCTTACAAGGACCTCAACTTGGTTACACTTTAAATATCCCGGGAAATATAAAAATGGTTCAAAAAATTGTGGTACTTACGTACGATGGAATATCCCTCAGCCATGAAATCAATGTCATAAGACCAGTAGCAGCAAAATGGGTAGATTCAGGTACGATGTTTCTAAGTGAAATAAGTCACAGAGAAAAAGAAACTTATCATAAGATATCACTTATGAAGATCCTGTAAACATGGCTACACTTGAACTGAGTTAGGAAAGAGAACAGTGTCTCACATTTAGAAAACACTCTTATGCCTGCTTAAGGGGGAAGGAAAGGTGGGGTGTTGCATAAAACCAGAGTTTGATATAAGCACAGGTACCGTTCCAAAAACCAACTATGGAATAGACAACACCTACAGCTTCCTCAGTGAAAGGGACTCAAAACCCCATATTTCCCGCAGAGAAATATATCTGACTAGTAAGAATCTTAAAACCTATGTATTGATATGTCTCCGTAAGGGAATCAAGTGTGTCTAGACTGGCATAAACATGGCAGCGAGAATCAGCTCAAACCCAGTATAAAAATGAATTTCAAAAACAAAACAAAAAAACTGGGAAATTCTTTACAATTCCTTCAGGGTCTCTGATGAAACCTGGAATGACCGTATCTACAACGACAGCTGGATGTGGCATAAGGCTGGACACCTGGGACTGAGAGGATTGGTGAGATGTGGTGAGCAAATGCAGACCCTTTAAAGCAATAATGCATGGCACCCATTCCATGGGTCCCAACTCTGCAGGTTGAAGGGAATATTACTACAGTTATAACATGTACGGGAAACCTAGAGAACGGACACACTGTGAATACGAAAGGTTTCTAAAACTCAACGAATAGTCCCTCTCCTGTTGCTCCGTTTTGACTTTCCATCTGCTTTACTATCAATCTCCCAACTTGGAGAGACAGCCCCTTTAACCTTCCGGTTCGCACAAGTTTCCAATTTGGCAGAGGATGAAAGGGAAGAGGGAGAACCAATGAGAGAGTAGCTGTTAGGCATTTGGACGGGCACATATCACACTAACTTCCCAGCAGGAAGAAGAATTAACCAAATTCTCAGCCACCCACCAGCAACCAGCATAGGTCCTGAGCCAAAATTTTGGAATTGCGGTCAGCTCACCAAAAACGAGTTGAAAAATGGATCTCAGGGGCACAGCAATTCACAAAGTGGCCGAGTAACAAAGGACAACTATCGTCCAAACATCTGTTGAGGGAAGGCAACGAGGCGGACTTGAAAGCGAGGCAGAATAGCAGGAAACAGATTTCAAGAGGTACGTTGGAATCGCCTTTAAAGCACAGGAAGAGGGGCACAACTTCGACAATGATGCACTTGGCCAAAAAGGGCGTATGCGTTTTCTCCTGAATATATTCAGGAGAAAACGCATACGCCCTTTTTGGCCAAGCAAGCAAGCGGGCAATGCAAATCTGCACTACAAAGAAGTATCACTTCCCACCGGTCAAAAGGGACATCCACAAAATGTGTAAAAACCAGAAAGGCAAGACAGGCCCTGGAGAACAGGGAGCCTTGTTATGCTGATGGGCGGGATGTAAATTGCCTACTGCCTCTCAGGAGGAGTGCATTGTGTTCCCTAAAACAAGTAAACAACAGAGCTACAGAGCCAAGGGCACTTCCAGTCTAGGGAATATACCTTGGGAAAACGGAAAATCAATAAGAAAGGGCCACCGCAAAATTTAGGGCTGCACTGCTTACAAGGACCTCAACTTGGGTACACCTTAAATATCCCAGGAAATATAAAAATGGTTCAAAAAATTGGGGTACTTACATATGATGGAATATCCCTCAGCCATGAAATCAATGTCATAAGACCAGTAGCAGCAAAATGGGTGGATTCAGGTACGATGATTCTAAGTGAAATAAGACACAGAGAAAAAGAAACTTTTCATAACATATCACTTATGAAGATTCTGTAAACATGGCTACACTTGAACTGAGTTAGGAAAGAGAAGAATGTCTCACATTTAGAAAACACTCTTATGCCTGCTTAAGGGGGAAGGAGAGGTGGGGTGATGCATAAAACCAGAGTTTGATATAAGCACAGGTACCGTTCCAAAAACCAACTATGGAATAGACAAGACCTACACCTTCCTCAGTGAAAGGGACTCAAAACCCCATATTTCCCGCAGAGGAATATATCTGACTAGTAAGAATCTTAAAACCTATGGATTGATATGTCTCCGTAAGGGAATCAAGTGTGTCTAGACTGGCATAAACATGGCAGCGAGAATCAGCTCAAACCCACTATAAAAAGGAATTTCAAAAACAAAACAAAAAAACTGGGAAATTCTTTACAATTCCTTCAGGGTCTCTGATGAAACCTGGAATGACCCTAAATACAACGACAGCTGGATGTGGCATAAGGCTGGACACTTGGGACTGAGAGGATTGGTGAGATTGGGTGAGCAAATGCAGACCCTTTAAAGCAATAATGCATGGCACCCATTCCATAGGTCCCAACTCTCCAGGTTGAAGGGAATATTACTACAGCAAAACATGTACGGGAAACCTAGAGAACGGACACACTGTGAATACGAAATGTTTCTAAAACTCAACGAATAGTCCCTCTCCTGGTGCTCCGGTTTGACTTTCCATCTGCTTTACTATCAATCTCCCAACTTCGAGAGACAGCCCCTTCAACCTCCTGGTTCACACAGGTTGCCAATTTGGCAGAGGATGAAAGGGAAGAGGGAGAACCAATGAGAGAGTAGCTGTTAGGCATTTGGATGGGCACATATCACTGTAATTTCCCGGCAGGAAGAAGAATTAACCAAAGTCTCAGCCACCCACCGGGAACCAGTATAGGTCCTGAACCAAAATTTTGGACTTGCGGTCAGCTCACCAAAAACGAGTTGATAAATGGAGCTCAGGGGCACAGCAATTCACAAACTGGCCGAGTAATAAAGGACAACTATCGTCCAAAAATCTGTTGAGGGAAGGCAATGAGGCGGACTTGAAAGTGCGGCAGAATCGCAGGAAACAGATTTCAAGAGGTACGTTGGAATCGCCTTTAAAGCACAGGAAGAGGGGCACAACGTCGACAATGATGCACTTGGTCAAAAAGGGCGTATGTGTTTTCTCCTGAATATATTCAGGAGGAAACGCATACGCCCTTTTTGGCCAAGCAAGCAAGCAGGCAAAGCAAATCTGCACTACAAAGAAGTATCACTTTCCACCGGTCAAAAGGGACATCCACAAAATGTGTAAAAACCAGAAAGGCAAGACAGGCCCTGGAGAACAGGGAGCCTTTTTATGCTGATGGGCGGGATGTAAATTGCCAACAGCCTCTCTGGAGGAGTGCATTGTGTTCCCTAAAACAAGTAAAGAACAGAGCTACAGAGCCAAGGGCAGTTCCAGTGTAGGGAATATACCTTGGGAAAACTGAAAATCAATAAGACAGAGCCACCCCAAAATTTAGGGCTGTACTGCTTACAAGGACCTCAACTTGGGTACACCTTAAATATCCCAGGAAATATAAAAATGGTTCAAAAAATTGTGGTACTTACGTATGATGGAATATCCCTCAGCCAAGAAATCAATGTCATAAGTCCAGTAGAAGCAAAATGGGTGGATTCAGGTACGATCATTCTAAATGAAATAAGTCACACAGAAAAAGAAACTTATCATAAGATATCACTTATGAAGATCCTGTAAACATGGCTACACTTGAACTGAGATAGGAAAGAGAACAGTGTCTCACATTTAGAAAACACTCTTATGCCTGCTTAAGGGGGAAGGAGAGGTGGGGTGATGCATAAAACCAGAGTTTGATATAAGCACAGGTACCGTTCCAAAAACCAACTATGGAATAAGCAAGACCTACACCTTCCTCAGTGAAAGGGATTCAAAGCCCCATATTTCCCGCAGAGGAATATATCTGACTACTAAGAATCTTAAAACCTATGGATTGATATGTCTCCATAAGGGAATCAAGTGTGTCTAGACTGGCATAAACATGGCAGCGAGAATCAGCTCAAACCCACTATAAAAAGGAATTTCAAAAACAAAACAAAAAAACTGGGAAATTCTTTACAATTCCTTCAGGGTGTCTGATGAAACCTGGAATGACCCTATCTAAAATGACAGCTGGATGTGGCATAAGGCTGGACACTTGGGACTGAGAGGATTGGTGAGATTGGGTGAGCAAATGCAGAACCTTTACAGCACAAATGCCTGGCACCCATTCCATGGGTCCCAACTCTCCAGGTTGAAGGGAATATTACTACAGCTATAACATGTACGGGAAACCTAGAGAACGGACACACTGTGAATACGAAAGGTTTCTAAAACTCAATGAATAGTCCCTCTCCTGGTGCTCCGATTTGACTTTCCATCTCCTTTACTATCAACCTCTCAACTTGGAGAGACAGCCCCTTTAACCTCCTGGTTCACACAGGTTTCCAATTTGGCAGAGGATGAAAGGGAAGAGGGAGAACCAATGAGAGAGTAGCTTTTAGGCATTTGGACGGGCACATTACACTGTAATTTCCCGGCAGGAAGAAGAATTAACCAAAGTCTCAGCCACCCACCGGGAACCAGTATAGGTCCTCAACCAAAATTTTGGACTTGCGGTCAGGTCACCAAAAACGAGTTGAAAAATGGAGCTCAGGGGCACAGCAATTCAAAAATTGGCCGAGTAATAAAGGACAACTATCGTCCAAAAATCTGTTGAGGGAAGGCAACGAGGCGGAATTGAAAGCGAGGCAGAATAGCAGGAAACAGATTTCAAGAGGTACGTTGGAATCGCCTTTAAAGCACAGGAAGAGGGACACAACTTCGAATATGATGCACTTCGCCAAAAAGGGCGTATGCGTTTTCTCCTGAATATATTCAGGAGGAAACGCATACGCCCTTTTTGGCCAAGCAAGCAAGCGGGCAATGCAAATCTGCACTACAAAGAAGTATCACTTCCCACGGGTCAAAAGGGACATCCACAAAATGTGTAAAAACCAGAAAGGCACGACAGGCACTGGAGAACAGGGAGCCTTGTTATGCTGATGGGCGGGATGTAAATTGCCAACTGCCTCTCTGGAGGAGTGCATTGTGTTCCCTAAAACAAGTAAACAACAGAGCTACAGAGCCAAGGGCACTTCCAGTCTAGGGAATATACCTTGGAAAACTGAAAATCAATAAGACAGAGCCACGCCAAAATTTAGGGCTGCACTGCTTACAAGGACCTCAACTTGTATACACCTTAAATATCCCAGGAAATATAAAAATGGTTCAAAAAAGTGTGGTACTTACGTACGATGGAATATACCTCAGCCATGAAATCAATGTCATAAGACCAGTAGCAGCAAAATGGGTGGATTCAGGTACGATGATTCTAAGTGAAATAAGTCACACAGAAAAAGTAACTTATCATAAGATATCACTTATGAAGATCCTGTAAACATGGCTACACTTGAACTGAGTTAGGAAAGAGAACAGTGTCTCACATTTAGAAAACACTCTTATGCCTGCTTAAGGGGGAAGGAGAGGTGGGGTGATGCATAAAACCAGAGTTTGATATAAGCACAGGTACCGTTCCAAAAACCAACTATGGAATAGACAAGACCTACACCTTCCTCAGTGAAAGGGACTCAAAACGCCATATTTCCCGCAGAGGAATATATCTGACTAGTAAGAATCTTAAAACCTATGGATTGATATGTCTCCGTGAGGGAATCATGTGAGTCTAGACTGGCATAAACATGGCAGCGAGAATCAGCTCAAACCCACTATAAAAAGGAATTTCAAAAACAAAACAAAAAAACTGGGAAATTCTTTACAATTCCTTCAGGGTCTCTGATGAAACCTGGAATGACCCTATCTACAATGACAGCTGGATGTGGCATAAGGCTGGACACTTGGGACTGAGAGGATTGGTGAGATTGGGTGAGCAAATTCAGAATGTTTACAGCACAAATGCCTGGCTCCCATTCCATGGGTCCCAACTCTCCAGGTTGAAGGGAATATTACTCCAGCTATAACATGTACGGGAAACCTAGAGAACGGACACCCTGTGAATACGAAAGGTTTCTAAAACTCAACGAATAGTCCCTCTCCTGGTGCTCCGGTTTGACTTTCCATCTGCTTTACTATCAACCTCCCAACTTGGAGAGACAGCCCCTTTAACCTCCTGGTTCGCACAGGTTGCCAATTTGGCAGAGGATGAAAGGGAAGAGGGAGAATCAATGAGAGAGTAGCGGTTAGGCATTTGGACGGGCATATATCACTGTAATTTCCCGGCAGGAAGAAGAATTAACCAAAGTCTCAGCCACCCACCGGGAACCAGTATAAGTCCTGAACCAAAATTTTGGACTTGCGGTCAGCTCACCAAAAACGAGTTGAAAAATGGAGCTCAGGGGCACAGCATTTCACAAACTGGCCGAGTAATAAAGGACAACTATCGTCCAAAAATCTGTTGAGGGAAGACAACGAGGCGGACTTGAAAGCGAGGCAGAATAGCAGGAAACAGATTTCAAGAGGTACGTTGGAATCGCCTTTAAAGCACAGGAAGAGGGGCACAACTTCGACAATGATTCACTTGGCCAAAAAGGGCGTATGTGTTTTCTCCTGAATATAATCAGCAGAAAACGCATACACTCTTTTTGCCCAAGCAAGCAAGCGGGCAATGCAAATCTGCACTACAAAGAAGTATCACTTCCCACCGGTCAAATGGGACATCCACAAAATGTGTAAAAACCAGAAAGGCAAGACAGGCCCTGGAGAACAGGGAGCCTTGTTATGCTGATGGGCGGGATGTAAATTGCCAACTGCCTCTCTGGAGGAGTACATTGTGTTCCCTAAAACAAGTAAAGAACAGAGCTACAGAGCCAAGGTCACTTCCAGTCTAGGGAATATACCTTGGGAAAACTGAAAATCAATAAGACAGAGCCACCCCAAAATTTAGGGCTGCACTGCTTACAAGGACCTCAACTTAGGTACACCTTAAATATCCCAGGAAATATAAAAATGGTTCAAAAAATTGTGGTACTTATGTACGATGGAATATCCCTCAGCCATGAAATCAATGTCATAAGACCAGTAGCAGCAAAATGGGTGGATTCAGGTACGATGATTCTAAGTGAAATAAGTCACAGAGAAAAAGAAACTTATCATAAGATATCACTTATGAAGATCCTGTAAACATGGCTACACGTGAACTGAGATAGGAAAGAGAACAGTGTCTCACATTTAGAAAACACTCTTATGCCTGCTTAAGGGGGAAGGAGAGGTGGGGTGATGCATAAAACCAGAGTTTGATATAAGCACAGGTACCGTTCCAAAAACCAACTATGGAATAAGCAAGACCTACACCTTCCTCAGAGAAAGGGATTCAAAGCCCCATATTTCCCGCAGAGGAATATATCTGACTTCTAAGAATCTTAAAACCTATGGATTGATATGTCTCCATAAGGGAATCAAGTGTGTCTAAACTGGCATAAACATGGCAGCGAGAATCAGCTCAAACCCACTATAAAAAGGAATTTCAAAAACAAAACAAAAAAACTGGGAAATTCTTTACAATTCCTTCAGGGTGTCTGATGAAACCTGGAATGACCCTATCTACAATGACAGCTGGATGTGGCATAAGGCTGGACACTTGGGACTGAGAGGATTGGTGAGATTGGGTGAGCAAATGCAGAACCTTTACAGCACAAATGCCTGGCACCCATTCCATGGGTCCCAACTCTCCAGGTTGAAGGGAATATTACTACAGCTATAACATGTACGGGAAACCTAGAGAACGGACACACTGTGAATATGAAAGGTTTCAAAAACTCAACGAATAGTCCCTCTCCTGGTGCTCCGGTTTGACTTTCCATCTGCTTTACTATCAACCTCTCAACTTGGAGAGACAGCCCCTTTAACCTCCTGGTTCGCACAGGTTTCCAATTTGGCAGAGGATGAAAGGGAAGAGGGAGAACCAATGAGAGAGTAGCTTTTAGGCATTTGGACGGGCACATTACACTGTAATTTCCCGGCAGGAAGAAGAATTAACCAAATTCTCAGCCACCCACCGGGAACCAGTATAGGTCCTGAACCAAAATTTTGGACTTGCGGTCAGCTCACCAAAAACGAGTTGAAAAATGGAGCTCAGGGGCACAGCAATTCACCAACTTGCCAAGTAATAAAGGACAACTATCGTCCAAAAATCTATTGAGGGAAGTCAACGAGGCGGACTTGAAAGCGAGGAGGAATAGCAGGAAACAGATTTCAAGAGGTACGTTGGAATCGCCTTTAAAGCACAGGAAGAGGGGCACAACTTCGACAATGATGCACTTGGCCAAAAAGGGCGTATGCGTTTTCTCCTGAATATATTCAGGAGAAAACGCATACGCCCTTTTTGGCCAAGCAAGCAAGCGGGCAATGCAAATCTGCACTACAAAGTAGTATCACTTCCCACCGGTCAAAAGGGAAATCCACAAAATGTGTAAAAACCGGAAGGCAAGACAGGCCCTGGAGAACAGGGAGCCTTGTTATGCTGATGGGTGGGATGTAAATTGCCACCTGCCTCTCTGGAGGAGTGCATTGTGTTCCCTAAAAGAAGTAAAGAACAGAGCTACAGAGCCAAGGGCACTTCCAGTCTAGGGAATATACCTTGGGAAAACTGAAAATCAATAAGACAGAGCCACCCCAAAATTTAGGGCTGCACTGCTTACAAGGACCTCAACTTGGGTACACCTTAAATATCCCAGGAAATATAAAAATGGTTCAAAAAATTGTGGTACTTACGTACGATGGAATATCCCTCAGCCATGAAATCAATGTCATAAGACCAGTAGCAGCAAAATGGGTGGATTCAGGTACGATGATTCTAAGTGAAATAAGTCACACAGAAAAAGAAACTTATCATAAGATATCACTTATGAAGATCCTGTAAACATGGCTACGCTTGAAGTGAGTTAGGAAAGAGAACAGTGTCTCACATTTAGAAAACATTCTTATGCCTGCTTAAGGGGGAAGGAGAGGTGGGGTGATGCATAAAACCAGAGTTTGATATAAGCACAGGTACCGTTCCAAACACCAACTATGGAATAGACAAGACCTACACCTTCCTCAGTGAAAGGGACTCAAAACCCCATATTTCCCGCAGAGGAATATATCTGACTAGTAAGAATCTTAAAACCTATGGATTGATATGTCTCCGTAAGGGAATCAAGTGTGTCTAGACTGGCATAAACATGGCAGCGAGAATCAGCTCAAACCCACTATAAAAAGGAATTTCAAAAACAAAACAAAAAAACTGGGAAATTCATTACAATTCCTTCAGGGTCTCTGATGAAACCTGGAATGACCCTACCTACAATGACAGCTGGATGCGGCATAAGGAGGGACACTTGGGACTGAGACGATTGGTGAGATTCGGTGAGCAAATGCAGACCCTTTAAAGCACAAATGCCTGGCACCCATTCCATGGGTCCCAACTCTCCACGTTGAAGGGAATATTACTACAGTTATAACATGTACGGGAAACCTAGAGAATGGACACACTGTGAATACGAAACGTTTCTAAAACTCAACGAATAGTCCCTCTCATGGTGCTCCGGTTTGACTTTACATCTGCTTTAGTATCAAAATCCCAACTTGAAGAGACAACCCTTTTAACCTCCTGGTTCGCACAGGTTGCCAATTTGGCAGAGGATGAAAGGGAAGAGGGAGAACAAATGAGGGAGTAGCTGTTAGGCATTTGGACGGGCACATATCACTGTAATTTCCCGGCAGGAAGAAGAATTGACCAAAGTCTCAGACACCCACTTGGAACCAGTATAGGTCCTGAACCAAAATTTTGGACGTGCGGTCAGCTCACCAAAAACGAGTTGAAAAATGGAGCTCATGGGCCCAGCAATTCACTAACTGGCCGAGTAATAAAGGACAACTCTCGTCCAAAAATCTGTTGAGGGAAGGCAACGAGGTGGAATTGAAAGCGAGGCCGAAGAGCAGGAAACAGATTTCAAGAGGTACGTTGGAATCGCCTTTAAAGCACAGGAAGAGGGGCACAACTTCGACAATGATGCACTTGGCCAAAAAGGGCGTATGCGTTTTCTCCTGAATATATTCAGGAGAAAACGCATACGCCCTTTTTGGCCAAGCAAGCAAGCGGGCAATGCAAATCTACACTACAAAGAAGTATCACTTCCCACCGGTCAAAAGGGACATCCACAAAATGTGTAAAAACCAGAAAGGCAAGACAGGCCCCGGAGAACAGGGAGCCTTGTTATGCTGATGGGCGGGATGTAAATTGCCAACTGCCTCTCTGAAGGAGTGCATTGTGTTCCCTAAAACAAGTAAACATCACAGCTACAGAGACAAGGGCACTTCCAGTCTAGGGAATATACCTTGGGAAAACTGAAAATCAATAAGACAGAGCCACCCCAAAATTTAGGGCTGCACTGCTTACAAGGACCTCAACTTAGGAACACCTTAAATATCCCAGGAAATATAAAAATGGTTCAAAAAATTGTGGTACTTACGTACGATGGAATATCCCTCAGTCAAGAAATCAATGTCATAAGTCCAGTAGCAGCAAAATGGGTAGATTCCGGTACGATGATTCTAAGTGAAATAAGTCACAGAGAAAAAGAAACTTATCATAAGATATCACTTATGAAGATCCTGTAAACATGGCTACACTTGAACTGAGTTAGGAAAGAGAACAGTGTCTCACATTTAGAAAACACTCTTATGCCTGCTTAAGGGGGAAGGAGAGGTGGGGTGATGCATAAAACCAGAGTTTGATATAAGCACAGGTACCGTTCCAAAAACCAACTATGGAATAGACAAGACCTACACCTTCCTCAGTGAAAGGGACTCAAAACCCCATATTTCCCGCAGAGGAATATATCTGACTAGTAAGAATCTTAAAACCTATGTATTGATATGTCTCCGTAAGGGAATCAAGTGTGTCTAGACTGGCATAAACATGGCAGCGAGAATCAGCTCAAACCCAGTATAAAAAGGAATTTCAAAAACAAAACAAAACACTGGGAAATTCTTTACAATTCCTTCAGGGTCTCTGATGAAGCCTGGAATGACCCTATCTACAACGACAGCTGGATGTGGCATAAGGCTGGACACTTGGGACTGAGAGGATTGGTGAGATTGGGTGAGCAAATGCAGACCCTTTAAAGCACAAATGCCTGGCACCCATTCCATGGGTTCCAACTCTCCAGGTTGAAGGGAATATTACTACAGTTATAACATGTACGGGAAACCTAGAGAACGGACACACTGTGAATACGAAAGGTTTCTAAAACTCAACGAATAGTCCCTCTCCTGGTGCTCCGGTTTGACTTTCCATCTGCTTTACTATCAATCTCCAAACTTGGAGAGACAGCCCTTTTAACCTCCTGGTTCGCACAGGTTTCCAATTTGGCAGAGGATGAAAGGGAATAGGGAGAACCAATGAGAGCGTAGCTGTTCGGCATTTGAACGGCCACATATCACGCTAACTTCCTGGCAGGAAGAAGAATTAACCAAAGTCTCAGCCCCCCACCGGGAACCAGCATAGGTCCTGAACCAAAATTTTGGACTTGCGGTCAGCTCACCAAAAAGGAGTTGAAAAATTTAGCTCAGGGGCACAGCAATTCACAAACTGGCCGAGTAATAAAGGACAACTATCGTCCAAAAATCTGTTGAGGGAAGGCAACGAGGTGGACTTGAAAGTGAGGCAGAAGAGCAGGAAACAGATTTCAATAGGTACGTTGGAATCGCCTTTAAAGCACAGGAAGAGGGGCACAACTTCGACAATGATGCACTTGGCCAAAAAGGGCGTATGCGTTTTCTCCTGAATATATTCAGGAGAAAACGCATACGCCCTTTTTGGCCAAGCAAGCAAGCGGGCAATGCAAATCTGCACTACAAAGAAGTATCACTTCCCACCGGTCAAAAGGGACATCCACAAAATGTGTAAAAACCAGAAAGGCAAGACAGGCCCTGGAGAACAGGGAGCCTTGTTATGCTGATGGACGGGATGCAAATTGCCAACTGCCTCTCTGGAGGAGTACACTGTGTTCCCTAAAAGAAGTAAAGAACAGAGCTACAGAGCCAAGGGCACTTCCAGTCTAGGGAATATACCTTGGGAAAACTGAAAATCAATAAGACAGAGCCACCCCAAAATTTAGGGCTGCACTGCTTACAAGGACCTCAACTTGGTTACACTTTAAATATCCCGGGAAATATAAAAATGGTTCAAAAAATTGTGGTACTTACGTACGATGGAATATCCCTCAGCCATGAAATCAATGTCATAAGACCAGTAGCAGCAAAATGGGTAGATTCAGGTACGATGTTTCTAAGTGAAATAAGTCACAGAGAAAAAGAAACTTATCATAAGATATCACTTATGAAGATCCTGTAAACATGGCTACACTTGAACTGAGTTAGGAAAGAGAACAGTGTCTCACATTTAGAAAACACTCTTATGCCTGCTTAAGGGGGAAGGAAAGGTGGGGTGTTGCATAAAACCAGAGTTTGATATAAGCACAGGTACCGTTCCAAAAACCAACTATGGAATAGACAACACCTACAGCTTCCTCAGTGAAAGGGACTCAAAACCCCATATTTCCCGCAGAGAAATATATCTGACTAGTAAGAATCTTAAAACCTATGTATTGATATGTCTCCGTAAGGGAATCAAGTGTGTCTAGACTGGCATAAACATGGCAGCGAGAATCAGCTCAAACCCAGTATAAAAATGAATTTCAAAAACAAAACAAAAAAACTGGGAAATTCTTTACAATTCCTTCAGGGTCTCTGATGAAACCTGGAATGACCGTATCTACAACGACAGCTGGATGTGGCATAAGGCTGGACACCTGGGACTGAGAGGATTGGTGAGATGTGGTGAGCAAATGCAGACCCTTTAAAGCAATAATGCATGGCACCCATTCCATGGGTCCCAACTCTGCAGGTTGAAGGGAATATTACTACAGTTATAACATGTACGGGAAACCTAGAGAACGGACACACTGTGAATACGAAAGGTTTCTAAAACTCAACGAATAGTCCCTCTCCTGTTGCTCCGTTTTGACTTTCCATCTGCTTTACTATCAACCTCCCAACTTGGAGAGACAGCCCCTTTAACCTTCCGGTTCGCACAAGTTTCCAATTTGGCAGAGGATGAAAGGGAAGAGGGAGAACCAATGAGAGAGTAGCTGTTAGGCATTTGGACGGGCACATATCACACTAACTTCCCAGCAGGAAGAAGAATTAACCAAATTCTCAGCCACCCACCAGCAACCAGCATAGGTCCTGAGCCAAAATTTTGGAATTGCGGTCAGCTCACCAAAAACGAGTTGAAAAATGGATCTCAGGGGCACAGCAATTCACAAAGTGGCCGAGTAACAAAGGACAACTATCGTCCAAACATCTGTTGAGGGAAGGCAACGAGGCGGACTTGAAAGCGAGGCAGAATAGCAGGAAACAGATTTCAAGAGGTACGTTGGAATCGCCTTTAAAGCACAGGAAGAGGGGCACAACTTCGACAATGATGCACTTGGCCAAAAAGGGCGTATGCGTTTTCTCCTGAATATATTCAGGAGAAAACGCATACGCCCTTTTTGGCCAAGCAAGCAAGCGGGCAATGCAAATCTGCACTACAAAGAAGTATCACTTCCCACCGGTCAAAAGGGACATCCACAAAATGTGTAAAAACCAGAAAGGCAAGACAGGCCCTGGAGAACAGGGAGCCTTGTTATGCTGATGGGCGGGATGTAAATTGCCTACTGCCTCTCAGGAGGAGTGCATTGTGTTCCCTAAAACAAGTAAACAACAAAGCTACAGAGCCAAGGGCACTTCCAGTCTAGGGAATATACCTTGGGAAAACGGAAAATCAATAAGAAAAGGGCCACCGCAAAATTTAGGGCTGCACTGCTTACAAGGACCTCAACTTGGGTACACCTTAAATATCCCAGGAAATATAAAAATGGTTCAAAAAATTGGGGTACTTACATATGATGGAATATCCCTCAGCCATGAAATCAATGTCATAAGACCAGTAGCAGCAAAATGGGTGGATTCAGGTACGATGATTCTAAGTGAAATAAGACACAGAGAAAAAGAAACTTTTCATAACATATCACTTATGAAGATTCTGTAAACATGGCTACACTTGAACTGAGTTAGGAAAGAGAAGAATGTCTCACATTTAGAAAACACTCTTATGCCTGCTTAAGGGGGAAGGAGAGGTGGGGTGATGCATAAAACCAGAGTTTGATATAAGCACAGGTACCGTTCCAAAAACCAACTATGGAATAGACAAGACCTACACCTTCCTCAGTGAAAGGGACTCAAAACCCCATATTTCCCGCAGAGGAATATATCTGACTAGTAAGAATCTTAAAACCTATGGATTGATATGTCTCCGTAAGGGAATCAAGTGTGTCTAGACTGGCATAAACATGGCAGCGAGAATCAGCTCAAACCCACTATAAAAAGGAATTTCAAAAACAAAACAAAAAAACTGGGAAATTCTTTACAATTCCTTCAGGGTCTCTGATGAAACCTGGAATGACCCTAAATACAACGACAGCTGGATGTGGCATAAGGCTGGACACTTGGGACTGAGAGGATTGGTGAGATTGGGTGAGCAAATGCAGACCCTTTAAAGCAATAATGCATGGCACCCATTCCATAGGTCCCAACTCTCCAGGTTGAAGGGAATATTACTACAGCTATAACATGTACGGGAAACCTAGAGAACGGACACACTGTGAATACGAAATGTTTCTAAAACTCAACGAATAGTCCCTCTCCTGGTGCTCCGGTTTGACTTTCCATCTGCTTTACTATCAATCTCCCAACTTCGAGAGACAGCCCCTTCAACCTCCTGGTTCACACAGGTTGCCAATTTGGCAGCGGATGAAAGGGAAGAGGGAGAACCAATGAGAGAGTAGCTGTTAGGCATTTGGATGGGCACATATCACTGTAATTTCCCGGCAGGAAGAAGAATTAACCAAAGTCTCAGCCACCCACCGGGAACCAGTATAGGTCCTGAACCAAAATTTTGGACTTGCGGTCAGCTCACCAAAAACGAGTTGATAAATGGAGCTCAGGGGCACAGCAATTCACAAACTGGCCGAGTAATAAAGGACAACTATCGTCCAAAAATCTGTTGAGGGAAGGCAATGAGGCGGACTTGAAAGTGCGGCAGAATCGCAGGAAACAGATTTCAAGAGGTACGTTGGAATCGCCTTTAAAGCACAGGAAGAGGGGCACAACGTCGACAATGATGCACTTGGTCAAAAAGGGCGTATGTGTTTTCTCCTGAATATATTCAGGAGGAAACGCATACGCCCTTTTTGGCCAAGCAAGCAAGCGGGCAAAGCAAATCTGCACTACAAAGAAGTATCACTTTCCACCGGTCAAAAGGGACATCCACAAAATGTGTAAAAACCAGAAAGGCAAGACAGGCCCTGGAGAACAGGGAGCCTTTTTATGCTGATGGGCGGGATGTAAATTGCCAACAGCCTCTCTGGAGGAGTGCATTGTGTTCCCTAAAACAAGTAAAGAACAGAGCTACAGAGCCAAGGGCAGTTCCAGTGTAGGGAATATACCTTGGGAAAACTGAAAATCAATAAGACAGAGCCACCCCAAAATTTAGGGCTGTACTGCTTACAAGGACCTCAACTTGGGTACACCTTAAATATCCCAGGAAATATAAAAATGGTTCAAAAAATTGTGGTACTTACGTATGATGGAATATCCCTCAGCCAAGAAATCAATGTCATAAGTCCAGTAGAAGCAAAATGGGTGGATTCAGGTACGATCATTCTAAATGAAATAAGTCACACAGAAAAAGAAACTTATCATAAGATATCACTTATGAAGATCCTGTAAACATGGCTACACTTGAACTGAGATAGGAAAGAGAACAGTGTCTCACATTTAGAAAACACTCTTATGCCTGCTTAAGGGGGAAGGAGAGGTGGGGTGATGCATAAAACCAGAGTTTGATATAAGCACAGGTACCGTTCCAAAAACCAACTATGGAATAAGCAAGACCTACACCTTCCTCAGTGAAAGGGATTCAAAGCCCCATATTTCCCGCAGAGGAATATATCTGACTACTAAGAATCTTAAAACCTATGGATTGATATGTCTCCATAAGGGAATCAAGTGTGTCTAGACTGGCATAAACATGGCAGCGAGAATCAGCTCAAACCCACTATAAAAAGGAATTTCAAAAACAAAACAAAAAAACTGGGAAATTCTTTACAATTCCTTCAGGGTGTCTGATGAAACCTGGAATGACCCTATCTAAAATGACAGCTGGATGTGGCATAAGGCTGGACACTTGGGACTGAGAGGATTGGTGAGATTGGGTGAGCAAATGCAGAACCTTTACAGCACAAATGCCTGGCACCCATTCCATGGGTCCCAACTCTCCAGGTTGAAGGGAATATTACTACAGCTATAACATGTACGGGAAACCTAGAGAACGGACACACTGTGAATACGAAAGGTTTCTAAAACTCAATGAATAGTCCCTCTCCTGGTGCTCCGATTTGACTTTCCATCTCCTTTACTATCAACCTCTCAACTTGGAGAGACAGCCCCTTTAACCTCCTGGTTCACACAGGTTTCCAATTTGGCAGAGGATGAAAGGGAAGAGGGAGAACCAATGAGAGAGTAGCTTTTAGGCATTTGGACGGGCACATTACACTGTAATTTCCCGGCAGGAAGAAGAATTAACCAAAGTCTCAGCCACCCACCGGGAACCAGTATAGGTCCTCAACCAAAATTTTGGACGTGCGGTCAGGTCACCAAAAACGAGTTGAAAAATGGAGCTCAGGGGCACAGCAATTCAAAAATTGGCCGAGTAATAAAGGACAACTATCGTCCAAAAATCTGTTGAGGGAAGGCAACGAGGCGGACTTGAAAGCGAGGCAGAATAGCAGGAAACAGATTTCAAGAGGTACGTTGGAATCGCCTTTAAAGCACAGGAAGAGGGACACAACTTCGAATATGATGCACTTCGCCAAAAAGGGCGTATGCGTTTTCTCCTGAATATATTCAGGAGAAAACGCATACGCCCTTTTTGGCCAAGCAAGCAAGCGGGCAATGCAAATCTGCACTACAAAGAAGTATCACTTCCCACGGGTCAAAAGGGACATCCACAAAATGTGTAAAAACCAGAAAGGCACGACAGGCACTGGAGAACAGGGAGCCTTGTTATGCTGATGGGCGGGATGTAAATTGCCAACTGCCTCTCTGGAGGAGTGCATTGTGTTCCCTAAAACAAGTAAACAACAGAGCTACAGAGCCAAGGGCACTTCCAGTCTAGGGAATATACCTTGGAAAACTGAAAATCAATAAGACAGAGCCACGCCAAAATTTAGGGCTGCACTGCTTACAAGGACCTCAACTTGTATACACCTTAAATATCCCAGGAAATATAAAAATGGTTCAAAAAAGTGTGGTACTTACGTACGATGGAATATACCTCAGCCATGAAATCAATGTCATAAGACCAGTAGCAGCAAAATGGGTGGATTCAGGTACGATGATTCTAAGTGAAATAAGTCACACAGAAAAAGTAACTTATCATAAGATATCACTTATGAAGATCCTGTAAACATGGCTACACTTGAACTGAGTTAGGAAAGAGAACAGTGTCTCACATTTAGAAAACACTCTTATGCCTGCTTAAGGGGGAAGGAGAGGTGGGGTGATGCATAAAACCAGAGTTTGATATAAGCACAGGTACCGTTCCAAAAACCAACTATGGAATAGCCAAGACCTACACCTTCCTCAGTGAAAGGGACTCAAAACGCCATATTTCCCGCAGAGGAATATATCTGACTAGTAAGAATCTTAAAACCTATGGATTGATATGTCTCCGTGAGGGAATCATGTGAGTCTAGACTGGCATAAACATGGCAGCGAGAATCAGCTCAAACCCACTATAAAAAGGAATTTCAAAAACAAAACAAAAAAACTGGGAAATTCTTTACAATTCCTTCAGGGTCTCTGATGAAACCTGGAATGACCCTATCTACAATGACAGCTGGATGTGGCATAAGGCTGGACACTTGGGACTGAGAGGATTGGTGAGATTGGGTGAGCAAATTCAGAATGTTTACAGCACAAATGCCTGGCTCCCATTCCATGGGTCCCAACTCTCCAGGTTGAAGGGAATATTACTCCAGCTATAACATGTACGGGAAACCTAGAGAACGGACACCCTGTGAATACGAAAGGTTTCTAAAACTCAACGAATAGTCCCTCTCCTGGTGCTCCGGTTTGACTTTCCATCTGCTTTACTATCAACCTCCCAACTTGGAGAGACAGCCCCTTTAACCTCCTGGTTCGCACAGGTTGCCAATTTGGCAGAGGATGAAAGGGAAGAGGGAGAATCAATGAGAGAGTAGCGGTTAGGCATTTGGACGGGCATATATCACTGTAATTTCCCGGCAGGAAGAAGAATTAACCAAAGTCTCAGCCACCCACCGGGAACCAGTATAAGTCCTGAACCAAAATTTTGGACTTGCGGTCAGCTCACCAAAAACGAGTTGAAAAATGGAGCTCAGGGGCACAGCATTTCACAAACTGGCCGAGTAATAAAGGACAACTATCGTCCAAAAATCTGTTGAGGGAAGACAACGAGGCGGACTTGAAAGCGAGGCAGAATAGCAGGAAACAGATTTCAAGAGGTACGTTGGAATCGCCTTTAAAGCACAGGAAGAGGGGCACAACTTCGACAATGATTCACTTGGCCAAAAAGGGCGTATGTGTTTTCTCCTGAATATAATCAGCAGAAAACGCATACACTCTTTTTGCCCAAGCAAGCAAGCGGGCAATGCAAATCTGCACTACAAAGAAGTATCACTTCCCACCGGTCAAATGGGACATCCACAAAATGTGTAAAAACCAGAAAGGCAAGACAGGCCCTGGAGAACAGGGAGCCTTGTTATGCTGATGGGCGGGATGTAAATTGCCAACTGCCTCTCTGGAGGAGTACATTGTGTTCCCTAAAACAAGTAAAGAACAGAGCTACAGAGCCAAGGTCACTTCCAGTCTAGGGAATATACCTTGGGAAAACTGAAAATCAATAAGACAGAGCCACCCCAAAATTTAGGGCTGCACTGCTTACAAGGACCTCAACTTAGGTACACCTTAAATATCCCAGGAAATATAAAAATGGTTCAAAAAATTGTGGTACTTATGTACGATGGAATATCCCTCAGCCATGAAATCAATGTCATAAGACCAGTAGCAGCAAAATGGGTGGATTCAGGTACGATGATTCTAAGTGAAATAAGTCACAGAGAAAAAGAAACTTATCATAAGATATCACTTATGAAGATCCTGTAAACATGGCTACACTTGAACTGAGATAGGAAAGAGAACAGTGTCTCACATTTAGAAAACACTCTTATGCCTGCTTAAGGGGGAAGGAGAGGTGGGGTGATGCATAAAACCAGAGTTTGATATAAGCACAGGTACCGTTCCAAAAACCAACTATGGAATAAGCAAGACCTACACCTTCCTCAGAGAAAGGGATTCAAAGCCCCATATTTCCCGCAGAGGAATATATCTGACTACTAAGAATCTTAAAACCTATGGATTGATATGTCTCCATAAGGGAATCAAGTGTGTCTAAACTGGCATAAACATGGCAGCGAGAATCAGCTCAAACCCACTATAAAAAGGAATTTCAAAAACAAAACAAAAAAACTGGGAAATTCTTTACAATTCCTTCAGGGTTTCTGATGAAACCTGGAATGACCCTATCTACAATGACAGCTGGATGTGGCATAACGCTGGACACTTGGGACTGAGAGGATTGGTGAGATTGGGTGAGCAAATGCAGAATGTTTACAGCACAAATACCTGGCTCCCATTCCATGGGTCCCAACTCTCCAGGTTGAAGGGAATATTACTACAGCTATAACATGTACGGGAAACCTAGAGAACGGACACACTGTGAATACGAAAGGTTTCTAAAACTCAACGAATAGTCCCTCTCCTGGTACTCCGGTTTGACTTTCCATCTGCTTTACTATCAACCTCCCAACTTGGAGAGACAGCCCCTTTAACCTCCTGGTTCGCACAGGTTGCCAATTTGGCAGAGGATGAAAGGGAAGAGGGAGAACCAATGAGAGAGTAGCTGTTAGGCATTTGGACGGGCACATATCACTGTAAGTTCCCGGCAGGAAGAAGAATTAACCAAAGTCTCAGCCACCCACCGGGAACCAGTATAAGTCCTGAACCAAAATTTTGGACTTGCGGTCAGCTCACCAAAAACGAGTTGAAAAATGGAGCTCAGGGCACAGCATTTCACAAACTGGCCGAGTAATAAAGGAAAACTATCGTCCAAAAATCTGTTGAGGGAAGACAACGAGGCGAACTTGAAAGCGAGGCAGAATAGCAGGAAACAGATTTCAAGAGGTACGTTGGAATCGCCTTTAAAGCACAGGAAGAGGGGCACAACTTCGACAATGATGCACTTGGCCAAAAAGGGCGTATGCGTTTTCTCCTGAATATATTCAGGAGAAAACGCATACGCCCTTTTTGGCCAAGCAAGCAAGCGGGCAATGCAAATCTGCACTACACAGAAGTATCACTTCCCACGGGTCAAAAGGGACATCCACAAAATGTGTAAAACCCAGAAAGGCACGAGAGGCACTGGAGAACAGGGAGCCTTGTTATGCTGATTGGCGGGATGTAAATTGCCAACTGCCTCTCTGGAGGAGTGCATTGTGTTCCCTAAAACAAGTAAACAACAGAGCTACAGAGCCAAGGTCACTTCCAGTCTAGGGAATATACCTTGGGAAAACTGAAAATCAATAAGACAGAGCCACCCCAAAATTTAGGGCTGCACTGCTTACAAGGACCTCAACTTAGGTACACCTTAAATATCCCAGGAAATATAAAAATGGTTCAAAAAATTGTGGTACTTATGTACGATGGAATATCCCTCAGCCATGAAATCAATGTCATAAGACCAGTAGCAGCAAAATGGGTGGATTCAGGTACGATGATTCTAAGTGAAATAAGTCACAGAGAAAAAGAAACTTATCATAAGATATCACTTATGAAGATCCTGTAAACATGGCTACACTTGAACTGAGATAGGAAAGAGAACAGTGTCTCACATTTAGAAAACACTCTTATGCCTGCTTAAGGGGGAAGGAGAGGTGGGGTGATGCATAAAACCAGAGTTTGATATAAGCACAGGTACCGTTCCAAAAACCAACTATGGAATAAGCAAGACCTACACCTTCCTCAGTGAAAGGGATTCAAAGCCCCATATTTCCCGCAGAGGAATATATCTGACTAGTAAGAATCTTAAAACCTATGGATTGATATGTCTCCATAAGGGAATCAAGTGTGTCTAGACTGGCATAAACATGGCAGCGAGAATCAGCTCAAACCCACTATAAAAAGGAATTTCAAAAACAAAACAAAAAAACTGGGAAATTCTTTACAATTCCTTCAGGGTGTCTGATGAAACCTGGAATGACCCTATCTACAATGACAGCTGGATGTGGCATAAGGCTGGACACTTGGGACTGAGAGGATTGGTGAGATTGGGTGAGCAAATGCAGAACCTTTACAGCACAAATGCCTGGCACCCATTCCATGGGTCCCAACTCTCCAGGTTGAAGGGAATATTACTACAGCTATAACATGTACGGGAAACCTAGAGAACGGACACACTGTGAATATGAAAGGTTTCTAAAACTCAATGAATAGTCCCTCTCCTGGTGCTCCGGTTTGACTTTCCATCTGCTTTACTATCAACCTCTCAACTTGGAGAGACAGCCCCTTTAACCTCCTGGTTCGCACAGGTTTCCAATTTGGCAGAGGATGAAAGGGAAGAGGGAGAACCAATGAGAGAGTAGCTTTTAGGCATTTGGACGGGCACATTACACTGTAATTTCCCGGCAGGAAGAAGAATTAACCAAAGTCTCAGCCACCCACCGGGAACCCGTATAGGTCCTGAACCAAAATTTTGGACTTGCGGTCAGCTCACCAAAAACGAGTTGAAAAATGGAGCTCAGGGGCACAGCAATTCACAAACTGGCCGAGTAATAAAGGACAACTATCGTCCAAAAATCTGTTGAGGGAAGGCAACGAGGCGGACTTGAAAGCGAGGCAGAATAGCAGGAAACAGATTTCAAGAGGTACGTTGGAATCGCCTTTAAAGCACAGGAAGAGGGACACAACTTCGAATATGATGCACTTGGCCAAAAAGGGCGTATGCGTTTTCTCCTGAATATATTCAGGAGAAAACGCATACGCCCTTTTTGGCCAAGCAAGCAAGCGGGCAATGCAAATCTGCACTACAAAGAAGTATCACTTCCCACCGGTCAAAAGGGACATCCACAAAATGTGTAAAAACCAGAAAGGCACGACAGGCACTGGAGAACAGGGAGCCTTGTTATGCTGATGGGCAGGATGTAAATTGCCAACTGCCTCTCTGGAGGAGTGCATTGTGTTCCCTAAAACAAGTAAACAACAGAGCTACAGAGCCAAGGGCACTTCCAGTCTAGGGAATATACCTTGGGAAAACTGAAAATCAATAAGACAGAGCCACGCCAAAATTTAGGGCTGCACTGCTTACAAGGACCTCAACTTGTGTACACCTTAAATATCCCAGGAAATATAAAAATGGTTCAAAAAATTGTGGTACTTATGTACGATGGAATATCCCTCAGCCATGAAATCAATGTCATAAGACCAGTAGCAGCAAAATGGGTGGATTCAGGTACGATGATTCTAAGTGAAATAAGTTACACAGAAAAAGTAACTTATCATAAGATATCACTTATGAAGATCCTGTAAACATGGCTACACTTGAACTGAGTTAGGAAAGAGAACAGTGTCTCACATTTAGAAAACACTCTTATGCCTGCTTAAGGGGGAAGGAGAGGTGGGGTGATGCATAAAACCAGAGTTTGATATAAGCACAGGTACCGTTCCAAGAACCAACTATGGAATAGACAAGACCTACACCTTCCTCAGTGAAAGGGACTCAAAACGCCATATTTCCCGCAGAGGAATATATCTGACTAGTAAGAATTTTAAAACCTATGGATTGATATGTCTCCGTAAGGGAATCAAGTGAGTCTAGACTGGCATAAACATGGCTTCAAGAATCAGCTCAAACCCACTATAAAAAGGAATTTCAAAAACAAAACAAAAAAACTGGGAAATTCTTTACATTTCCTTCAGGGTGTCTGATGAAACCTGGAATGACCCTATCTACAATGACAGCTGGATGTGGCATAAGGCTGGACACTTGGGACTGAGAGGATTGGTGAGATTGGGTGAGCAAATGCAGAACCTTTACAGCACAAATGCCTGGCACCCATTCCATGGGTCCCAACTCTCCAGGTTGAAGGGAATATTACTACAGCTATAACATGTACGGGAAACCTAGAGAACGGACACACTGTGAATACGAAAGGTTTCTAAAACTCAATGAATAGTCCCTCTCCTGGTGCTCTGGTTTGACTTTCCATCTGCTTTACTATCAACCTCTCAACTTGGAGAGACAGCCCCTTTAACCTCCTGGTTCGCACAGGTTTCCAATTTGGCAGAGGATGAAAGGGAAGAGGGAGAACCAATGAGAGAGTAGCTTTTAGGCATTTGGACGGGCACATTACACTGTAATTTCCCGGCAGGAAGAAGAATTAACCAAAGTCTCAGCCACCCACCGGGAACCAGTATAGGTCCTGAACCAAAATTTTGGACTTGCGGTCAGCTCACCAAAAACGAGTTGAAAAATGGAGCTCAGGGGAACAGCAATTCACAAACTGGCCGAGTAATAAAGGACAACTATCGTCCAAAAATCTATTGAGGGAAGGCAACGAGGCGGACTTGAAAGCGAGGCAGAATAGCAGGAAACAGATTTCAAGAGGTACGTTGGAATCGCCTTTAAAGCACAGGAAGAGGGGCACAACTTCGGCAATGATGCACTTGGCCAAAAAGGGCGTATGCGTTTTCTCCTGAATATATTCAGGAGAAAACGCATAAGGCCTTTTAGGCCAAGCATGCAAGCAGGCAATGCAAATCTGCACTACAAAGAAGTATCACATCTCACCGGTCAAAAGGGACATCCACAAAATGTGTAAAAACCAGAAAGGCAAGACCGGCCCTGGAGAACAGGGAGCCTTGTTATGCTGATGGGCGGGATGTAAATTGCCAACTGCCTCTCTGGAGGAGTGCATTGTGTTCCCTAAAACAAGTAAACAACAGAGCTACAAAGCCAAGGGCACTTCCAGTCTAGGGAATATACCTTGGGAAAACTGAAAATCAATAAGACAGAGCCACCCCAAAATTTAGGGCTGCACTGCTTACAAGGACCTCAACTTCGGTACACCTTAAATATCCCAGGACATATAAAAATGGTTGAAAAAATTGTGGTACTTACGTACGATGGAATATCCCTCAGCCATGAAATCAATGTCATAAGACCAGTAGCAGCAAAATGGGTGGATTCAGGTACGATGATTCTAAGTGAAATAAGTCACACAGAAAAAGATACTTATCATAAGATATCACTTATGAAGATCCTGTAAACATGGCTACACTGGAACTGAGTTAGGAAAGAGAACAGTGTCCAACATTTAGAAAACACTCTTATTCCTGCTTAAGGGGGAAGGAGAGGTGGGGTGATGCATAAAACCAGAGTTTGATATAAGCACAGGTACCGTTCCAAAAACCAACTATGGAATAGACCAGACCTACACCTTCCTCAGTGAAAGGGACTCAAAACGCCATATTTCCCGCAGAGGAATATATCTGACTAGTAAGAATCTTAAAACCTATGGATTGATATGTCTCCGTAAGGGAATCAAGTGTGTCTAGACTGGCATAAACATGGCAGCGAGAATCAGCTCAAACCCACTATAAAAAGGAATTTCAAAAACAAAACAAAAAAACTGGGAAATTCTTTACAATTCCTTCAGGGTCTCTGATGAAACCTGGAATGACCCTATCTACAATGACAGCTGGATGTGGCATAACGCTGGACACTTGGGACTGAGAGGATTGGTGAGATTGGGTGAGCAAATGCAGAATGTTTACAGCACAAATACCTGGCTCCCATTCCATGGGTCCCAACTCTCCAGGTTGAAGGGAATATTACTACAGCTATAACATGTACGGGAAACCTAGAGAACGGACACACTGTGAATACGAAAGGTTTCTAAAACTCAACGAATAGTCCCTCTCCTGGTGCTCCGGTTTGACTTTCCATCTGCTTTACTATCAACCTCCCAACTTGGAGAGACAGCCCCTTTAACCTCCTGGTTCGCACAGGTTGCCAATTTGGCAGAGGATGAAAGGGAAGAGGGAGAACCAATGAGAGAGTAGCTGTTAGGCATTTGGACGGGCACATATCACTGTAATTTCCCGGCAGGAAGAAGAATTAACCAAAGTCTCAGCCACCCACCGGGAACCAGTATAAGTCCTGAACCAAAATTTTGGACTTGCGGTCAGCTCACCAAAAACGAGTTGAAAAATGAAGCTCAGGGCACAGCATTTCACAAACTGGCCGAGTAATAAAGGACAACTATCGTCCAAAAATCTGTTGAGGGAAGACAACGAGGCGAACTTGAAAGCGAGGCAGAATAGCAGGAAACAGATTTCAAGAGGTACGTTGGAATCACCTTTAAAGCACAGGAAGAGGGGCACAACTTCGACAATGATGCACTTGGCCAAAAAGGGTGTATGCGTTTTCTCCTGAATATATTCAGGAGAAAACGCATACGCCCTTTTTGGCCAAGCAAGCAAGCGGGCAATGCAAATCTGCACTACAAAGAAGTATCACTTCCCACGGGTCAAAAGGGACATCCACAAAATGTGTAAAAACCAGAAAGGCACGAGAGGCACTGGAGAACAGGGAGCCTTGTTATGCTGATGGGCGGGATGTAAATTGCCAACTGCCTCTCTGGAGGAGTGCATTGTGTTCCCTAAAACAAGTAAACAACAGAGCTACAGAGCCAAGGGCACTTCCAGTCTAGGGAATATACCTTGGAAAACTGAAAATCAATAAGACAGAGCCACGCCAAAATTTAGGGCTGCACTGCTTACAAGGACCTCAACTTGTGTACACCTTAAATATCCCAGGAAAAATAAAAATGGTTCAAAAAAGTGTGGTACTTACGTACGATGGAATATCCCTCAGCCATGAAATCAATGTCATAAGACCAGTAGCAGCAAAATGGGTGGATTCAGGTACGATGATTCTAAGTGAAATAAGTCACACAGAAAAAGTAACTTATCATAAGATATCACTTATGAAGATCCTGTAAACATGGCTACACTTGAACTGAGTTAGGAAAGAGAACAGTGTCTCACATTTAGAAAACACTCTTATGCCTGCTTAAGGGGGAAGGAGAGGTGGGGTGATGCATAAAACCAGTTTGATATAAGCACAGGTACCGTTCCAAAAACCAACTATGGAATGGACAAGACCTACACCTTCCTCAGTGAAAGGGACTCAAAACGCCATATTTCCCGCAGAGGAATATATCTGACTAGTAAGAATCTTAAAACCTATGGATTGATATGTCTCCGTGAGGGAATCAAGTGAGTCTAGACTGGCATAAACATGGCAGCGAGATTCAGCTCAAACCCACTATAAAAAGGAATTTCAAAAACAAAACAAAAAAACTGGGAAATTCTTTACAATTCCTTCAGGGTCTCTGATGAAACCTGGAATGACCCTATCTACAATGACAGCTGGATGTGGCATAAGGCTGGACACTTGGGACTGAGAGGATTGGTGAGATTGGGTGAGCAAATTCAGAATGTTTACAGCACAAATGCCTGGCTCCCATTCCATGGGTCCCAACTCTCCAGGTTGAAGGGAATATTACTCCAGCTATAACATGTACGGGAAACCTAGAGAACGGACACCCTGTGAATACGAAAGGTTTCTAAAACTCAACGAATAGTCCCTCTCCTGGTGCTCCGGTTTGACTTTCCATCTGCTTTACTATCAACCTCCCAACTTGGAGAGACAGCCCCTTTAACCTCCTGGTTCGCACAGGTTGCCAATTTGGCAGATGATGAAAGGGAAGAGGGAGAATCAATGAGAGAGTAGCGGTTAGGCATTTGGACGGGCACATATCACTGTAATTTCCCGGCAGGAAGAAGAATTAACCAAAGTCTCAGCCACCCACCGGGAACCAGTATAAGTCCTGAACCAAAATTTTGGACTTGCGGTCAGCTCACCAAAAACGAGTTGAAAAATGGAGCTCAGGGGCACAGCATTTCACAAACTGGCCGAGTAATAAAGGACAACTATCGTCCAAAAATCTGTTGAGGGAAGACAACGAGGCGGACTTGAAAGCGAGGCAGAATAGCAGGAAACAGATTTCAAGAGGTACGTTGGAATCGCCTTTAAAGCACAGGAAGAGGGGCACAACTTCGACAATGATTCACTTGGCCAAAAAGGGCGTATGCGTTTTCTCCTGAATATATTCAGGAGAAAACGCATACGCCCTTTTTGGCCAAGCAAGCAAGCGGGCAATGCAAATCTGCACTACAAAGAAGTATCACTTCCCACCGGTCAAAAGGGACATCCACAAAATGTGTAAAAACCAGAAAGGCAAGACAGGCCCTGGAGAACAGGGAGCCTTGTTATGCTGATGGGCGGGATGTAAATTGCCAACTGCCTCTCTGGAGGAATACATTGTGTTCCCTAAAACAAGTAAAGAACAGAGCTACAGAGCCAAGGTCACTTCCAGTCTAGGGAATATACCTTGGGAAAACTGAAAATCAATAAGACAGAGCCACCCCAAAATTTAGGGCTGCACTGTTTACAAGGACCTCAACTTGGGTACACCTTAAATATCCCAGGAAATATAAAAATGGTTCAAAAAATTGTGGTACTTATGTACGATGGAATATCCCTCAGCCATGAAATCAATGTCATAAGACCAGTAGCAGCAAAATGGGTGGATTCAGGTACGATGATTCTAAGTGAAATAAGTCACAGAGAAAAAGAAACTTATCATAAGATATCACTTATGAAGATCCTGTAAACATGGCTACACTTGAACTGAGATAGGAAAGAGAACAGTGTCTCACATTTAGAAAACACTCTTATGCCTGCTTAAGAGGGAAGGAGAGGTGGGGTGATGCATAAAACCAGAGTTTGATATAAGCACAGGTACCGTTCCAAAAACCAACTATGGAATAAGCAAGACCTACACCTTCCTCAGTGAAAGGGACTCAAAACCCCATATTTCCTGCAGAGGAATATATCTGACTAGTAAGAATCTTAAAATCTATGGATTGATATGTCTCCGTAAGGGAATCAAGTGTGTCTAGACTGGCATAAACATGGCAGCGAGAATCAGCTCAAACCCACTATAAAAAGGAATTTCAAAACAAAACAAAAAAACTGGGAAATTCTTTACAATTCCTTCAGGGTCTCTGATGAAACCTGGAATGACCCTATCTACAATGAGAGCTGGATGTGGAATAAGGCTGGAGAGTTGGGACTGAGAGGATTGGTGAGATTGGGTGAACAAATGCAGACCCTTTAAAGCAATAATGCATGGCACCCATTCCATGGGTCCCAACTCTCCGGGTTGAAGGGAATATTACTACAGCTATAACATGTACGGGAAACCTGGAGAACAGACACACTGTGAATACGAAAGGTTTCTAAAACTCAACGACTAGTCCGTCTCCTGGTGCTCAAGTTTGACTTTCCACCTGCTTTACTATCAACCTCCCAACATGGAGAGACAGCCCCTTTAACCTCCTGATTCGCACAGCTTGCCAATTTGGCAGAGGATGAAAGGGAAGAGGGAGAACCAATGAGAGAGTAGCTGTTAGGCATTTGGACGGGCACATATCACTGTAATTTCCCGGCAGGAAGAAGAATTAACCAAAGTCTCAGCCCCCCACCCGGAACCAGCATTGGTCCTGAACCAAAATTTTGGACTTGCGGTCAGCTCACCAAAAACGAGTTGAAAAATGGAGCTCAGGGGCACAGCAATTCACAAACTGGCCGAGTAATAATGGACAACTATCGTCCAAAAATCTGTTGAGGGAAGGCAACGAGGCGGACTTGAAAGCGAGGCAGAATAGCAGGAAACAGATTTCAAGAGGTACTTTGGAATCGCCTTTAAAGCACAGGAAGAGGGGCACAACTTCGAAAATGATGCACTTGGCCAAAAAGGGCGTATGCGTTTTCTCCTGAATATATTCAGGAGAAAACGTATATGCCCTTTTTGGCCAAGCAAGCAACTGGGCAATGCAAATCTGCACTACAAAGAAGTATCACTTCCCACCGGTCAAAAGGGACATCCACAAAATGTGTAAAATCCAGAAAGGCAAGACAGGCCCTGGAGAACAGGGAGCCTTGTTATGCTGATAGGCGGGATGTAAATTGCCAACTGCCTCTCTGGAGGAGTACATTGTGTTCCCTAAAAGAAGTAAAGAACAGAGCTACAGAGCCAAGGGCACCTCCATTCTAGGGAATATACCTTGGGAAAACTGAAAATCAATAAGACAGAGCCACCCCGAAATTTAGGGCTGCACTGCTTACAAGGACCTCAACTTGGGTACACCTTAAATGTCCCAGGAAATATAAAGATGGTTCAAAAAATTGTGGTACTTACGTACGATGGAATACCCCTCAGCCATGAAATCAATGTCATAAGACCAGCAGCAGCAAAATGGGTGGATTCAGGTACAATGATTCTAAGTGTAATAAGTCACAGAGAAAAAGAAACTTATCATAAGATATCACTTATGAAGATCGTGTAACATGGCTACACTTGACCTGAGTTAGGAAAGAGAACAGTGTCTCACATTTAGAAAACACTCTTATGCCTGCTTAAGGGGGAAGGAGAGGTGGGGTGATGCATAAAACCAGAGTTTGATATAAGCACAGGTACCGTTCCAATAACCAACTATGGAATAGGCAAGACCTACACCTACCTCAGTGAAAGGGACTCAAAACACCATATTTCACGCAGAGGAATATATCTGACTAGTAAGAATCTTAAAACCTATGTATTGATATGTCTCCGTAAGGGAATCAAGTGTGTCTAGACTGGCATAAACATGGCAGCGAGAATCAGCTCAAACCCACTACAAAAAGGAATTTCAAAAACAAAACATAAAAACTGGGAAATTCTTTACAATTCCTTCAGGGTCTCTGATGAAACCTGGAATGACCCTATCTACAACGACAGCTGGATGTGGCATAAGGAGGGACAATTGGGACTGAGACGATTGGTGAGATTGGGTGAGCAAATGCAGACCATTTAAAGCACAAATGCCTGGCACCTATTCCATGGGTCCCAGCTCTCCAGGTTGAAGGGAATATTACTACAGCTATAACATGTACGGGAAACCAAGAGAACGGACACACTGTGAATACAAAAGGTTTCTAAAACTCAACGAATAGTCCCTCTCCTGGTGCTCCAGTTTGACTTTCCATCTGCTTTACTATCAACCTCCCAAATTGGAGAGACAGCCCCTTTGACCTCCTGGTTCGCACAGGTTGCCAATTTGGCAGAGGATGAAAGGGAAGAGGGAGAACCAATGAGAGAGTAGCTGTTAGGCATTTGGACGGGCACATATCACTGTATTTTCCCGGCAGGAAGAAGAATTAACCAAAGTCTCAGCCACCCTCCGGGAACCAGTATAGTTCCTGAAGCAAAATTTTGGACTTGCGGTCAGCTCACAAAAAACGAGTTGAAAAATGGAGCTCAGGGTCACAGCAAATCACAAACTGGCCGAGTAATAAAGGACAACTATCGTCCAAAAATCTGTTGAGGGAAGGCAACGAGGCGGAATTGAAAGCGAGGCAGAATAGCAGGAAACAGATTTCAAGAGGTACGTTGCAATCACCATTAAAGCACAGGAGAGGGGCACAACTTCGACAATGATGCACTTGGCCAAAAAGGGCGTATGCGTTTTCTCCTGAATATATTCAGGAGAAAACGCATACGCCCTTTTTGGCCAAGCAAGCAAGCGGGCAATGCAAATCTGCACTACAAAGAAGTATCACTTCCCACCGGTCAAAAGGGACATCCACAAAATGTGTAAAAACCAGAAAGGCAAGACAGGCCCCGGAGAACAGGGAGCCTTGTTATGCTTTTGGGCGGGATGTAAATTGCCAACTGCCTCTCTGGAGGAGTGCATTGTGTTCCCTAAAACAAGTAAACAACAGAGCTACAGAGCCAAGGGCACTTCCAGTCTAGGGAATATACCTTGGGAAAACTGAAAATCAATAAGACAGAGCCACCCCAAAATTTAGGGCTGCACTGCTTACAAGGACCTCAACTTGGGTACACCTTAAATATCCCAGGAAATATAAAAATGGTTCAAAAAATTGTGGTACTTACGTACGATGGAATATCCCTCAGCCATGAAATCAATGTCATAAGACCAGTAGCAGCAAAATAGGTGGATTCAGGTAGGATGATTCTAAGTGAAATAAGTCACGCAGAAAAAGAAACTTATCATAAGATATCACTTATGAAGATCCTGTAAACATGGCTACACTTGAACTGAGTTAGGAAAGAGAACAGTGTCTCACATTTAGAAAACACTCTTATGCCTGCTTAAGGGGGAAGGAGAGGTGGGGAGATGCATAAAACCAGAGTTTGATATAAGCACAGGTACCGTTCCATAAATAAACTATGGAATAGACAAGACCTACACCTTCCTCAGTGAAAGGGACTCAAAACCGTATATTTCCCGCAGACGAATATATCTTACTAGTAAGAATCTTAAAACCTATGTATTGATATGACTCCGTAAGGGAATCAAGTGTGTCTAGACTGGCATAAACATGGCAGCGAGAATCAGCTCAAACCCACTATAAAAAGGAATTTCAAAACAAAACAAAAAAACTGGGAAATTCTTTACAATTCCTTCAGGGTCTCTGATGAAACCTGGAATGACCCTATCTACAACGACAGCTGAATGTGTCATAAGGCTGGACACTTGGGACTGAGAGGATTGGTGAGATTGGGTGAGCAAATGCAGACCCTTTAAAGCACAAATGCCTGGCACCCATTTCATGGGTCCCAACTCTCCAGGTTGAAGGGAATATTACTACAGCTATAACATGAACGGGAAACCTGGAGAACAGACACACTGTGAATACGAAAGGTTTCTAAAACTCAACGACTAGTCCCTCTCCTGGTGCTCAAGTTTGACTTTCCACCTGCTTTACTATCAACCTCCCAACATGGAGAGACAGCCCCTTTAACCTCCTGGTTCGCACAGGTTGCCAATTTGGCAGAGGATGAAAGGGAAGAGGGAGAACCAATGAGAGAGTAGCTGTTAGGCATTTGGACGGGCACATATCACTGTAATTTCCCGGCAGGAAGAAGAATTAACCAAAGTCTCAGCCCCCCACCGGGAAACAGCATAGGTGCTGAACCAAAATTTTGGACTTGCCGTCAGCTCACCAAAAACGAGTTGAAAAATGGAGCTCAGGGGCACAGCAATTCACAAACTGGCCGAGTAATAAAGGACAACTATCGTCCAGAAATCTGTTGAGGGAAGGCAACGAGGCGGACTTGAAAGCGAGGCAGAATAGCAGGAAACAGATTTCAAGAGGTACGTTGGAATCGCCTTTAAAGCACAGTAAGAGGGGCACAACTTCGACAATGATGCACTTGGCCAAAAAGGGCGTATGCGTTTTCTCCTGAATATATTCAGGAGAAAACGCATACGCCCTTTTTGGCCAAGCAAGTAAGCGGGCAATGCAAATCTGCACTACAAAGAAGTATCACTTCCCACCGGTCAAAAGGGACATCCACAAAATGTGTAAAAACCAGAAAGGCAAGACAGGCCCTGGAGAACAGGGAGCCTTGTTATGCTGAAGGGCGGGATGTAAATTGCCAACTGCCTCTCTGGAGGAGTACATTGTGTTCCCTAAAACAAGTAAACAACAGAGCTACAGAGCCAAGGGCACTTCCAGTCTAGGGAATATACTTTGGGAAAACTGAAAATCAATAAGACAGAGCCACCCCAAAATTTAGGGCTGCACTGCTTACAAGGACCTCAACGTGGGTACACCTTAAATATCCCAGGAAGTATAAAAATGGTTCAAAAAATTGTGTTACTTAAGCACGATGAAATATCCCTCAGCCATGAAATCAATGTCATAAGACCAGTAGCAGCAAAATGGGTGGATTCAGGTACGATGATTCTAAGTGAAATAAGTCACACAGAAAAAGAAACTTATCATAAGATATCACTTATGAAGATCCTGGAAACATGGCTACACTTGAACTGAGTTAGGAAAGAGAACAGTGTCTCACATTTAGAAAACACTCTTATGCCTGCTTAAGAGGGAAGGAGAGGTGGGGTGATGCATAAAACCAGAGTTTGATATAAGCACAGGAACCATTCCAAAACCCAACTATGGAATAGACAAGACCTACACCTTTCTCAGTGAAAGGGACTCAAAACCCCATATTTCCCGCAGAGGAATATATCTGACTAGCAAAAATCTTAAAACCTATGTATTGATATGTCTCCGTAAGGGAATCAAGTGTGTCTAGACTGGCATAAACATGGCAGCGAGAATCAGCTCAAACCCACTATAAAAAGGAATTTCAAAAACAAAACAAAAAAACTGAGAAATTCTTTACAATTCCTTCAGTGTCTCTGATGAAACCTGGAATGACCCTATCTACAACGACAGCTGGATGTGGCATAAGGCTGGACACTTGGGACTGAGAGGATTGGTGAGATTGGGTGAGCAAATGCAGACCCTTTAAAGCAATAATGCATGGCACCCATTCCATGGGTCCCAACTCTCCAGGTTGTAGGGAATATTACTACAGTTATTACATGTACGGGAAACCTAGAGAACGTACACACTGTGAATACGAGAGGTTTCTAAATCTCAACAAATAGTCCCTGTCCTGGTGCTCCGGTTTGACTTTCCATCTGCTTTACTATCAATCTCCCAACTTGGAGAGACAGCCCCTTTAACCTTCTGGTTCGCACACGTTTCCAATTTGGCAGAGGATGAAAGGGAAGAGGGAGAACCAATGAGAGAGTAGCTGTTAGGCATTTGGACGGGCACATATCACTCTAACTTCCCAGCAGGAAGAAGAATTAACCAAAGTCTCAGGCCCCACCGGAACCAGAATAGTTCCTGAACCAAAATTTTGGACTTGCGGTCAGCTCACCAAAAATGAGTTGAAAAATGGAGCTCAGGGGCACAGCAATTCTCATACTGGCCGAGTAATAAAGGACACCTATCGTCCAAAATTCTGTTGAAGGAAGGCAACCAGGCGGACTTGAAAGCGAGTCAGAATAGCAGGAAACACATTTCAAGAGGTACGTTGGAATCGCCTTTAAAGCACAGGAAGAGGGGCACAACTTCGACAATGATGCACTTGGCCAAAAAGGGCGTATGCGTTTTCTCCTGAATATATTCAGGAGAAAACGCATACGCCCTTTTTGGCCAAGCAAGCAAGTGGGCAATGCAAATCTGCACTACAAAGAAGTATCACTTCCCACCGGTCAAAAGGGACATCCACAAAATGTGTAAAAACCAGAAAGGCAAGACAGGCCCTGGAGAACAGGGAGCCTTTTTATGCTGATTGGCGGGATGTAAATTGCCAACTGCCTCTCTGGAGGAGTACATTGTGTTCCCTAAAACAAGTAAAGAACAGAGCTACAGAGCCAAGGGCTCTTCCAGTCTAGGGAATATACCTTGGGAAAACTGAAAATCAATAAGACAGAGCCACCCCAAAATTTAGGGCTGCACTGCTTACAAGGACCTCAACTTGGGTACACCTTAAATATCCCAGGAAATATAAAAATGGTTCAAAAAATTGTGGTACTTACGTACGATGGAATATCCCTCAGCCATGAAATCAATGTCATAAGACCAGTAGCAGCAAAATGGGTGGATTCAGGTACGATGATTCTAAGTGAAATAAGTCACAGAGAAAAAGAAACTTATCATAAGATATCACTTATGAAGATCCTGTAAACATGGCTACACTTGAACTGAGTTAGGAAAGAGAACAGTGTCTCACATTTAGAAAACACTCTTATGCCTGCTTAAGAGGGAAGGAGAGGTGGGGTGATGCATAAAACCAGAGTTTGATATAAGCACAGGTACCATTCCAAAAACCAACTATGGAATAGACAAGACCTACACCTTCCTCAGTGAAAGGGACTCAAAACCCCATACTTCCTGCAGAGGAATATATCTGACTAGTAAGAATCTTAAAACCTATGTATAGATATGTCTCCGTAAGGGAATCAAGTGTGTCTAGACTGGCATAAACATGGCAGCGAGAATCAGCTCAAACCCACTATAAAAAGGAATTTCAAAAACAAAACAAAAAAACTGGGAAATTCTTTACAATTCCTTCAGGGTCTCTGATGAAACCTGGAATGACCCTATCTACAATGACAGCTGGATGTGGAATAAGGCTGGAGAGTTGGGACTGAGAGGATTGGTGAGATTGGGTGAACAAATGCAGACCCTTTAAAGCAATAATGCATGGCACCCATTCCATGGGTCCCAACTCTCCGGGTTGAAGGGAATATTACTACAGCTATAACATGTACGGGAAACCTGGAGAACAGACACACTGTGAATACGAAAGGTTTCTAAAACTCAACGACTAGTCCCTCTCCTGGTGCTCAAGTTTGACTTTCCACCTGCTTTACTATCAACCTCCCAACATGGAGAGACAGCCCCTTTAACCACCTGATTCGCACAGCTTGCCAATTTGGCAGAGGATGAAAGGGAAGAGGGAGAACCAATGAGAGAGTAGCTGTTAGGCATTTGGACGGGCACATATCACTGTAATTTCCCGGCAGGAAGAAGAATTAACCAAAGTCTCAGGCCCCCACCCGGAACCAGCATAGGTCCTGAACCAAAATTTTGGACTTGCGGTCAGCTCACCAAAAACGAGTTGAAAAATGGAGCTCAGGGGCACAGCAATTCACAAACTGGCCGAGTAATAAAGGACAACTATCGTCCAACAATCTGTTGAGGGAAGGCAACGAGGCGGACTTGAAAGCGAGGCAGAATAGCAGGAAACAGATTTCAAGAGGTACTTTGGAATCGCCTTTAAAGCACAGGAAGAGGGGCACAACTTCGAAAATGATGCACTTGGCCAAAAAGGGCGTATGCGTTTTCTCCTGAATATATTCAGGAGAAAACGCATACGCCCTTTTTGGCCAAGCAAGCAACTGGGCAATGCAAATCTGCACTACAAAGAAGTATCACTTCCCAACGGTCCAAAGGGACATCCACAAAATGTGTAAAATCCAGAAAGGCAAGACAGGCCCTGGAGAACAGGGAGCCTTGTTATGCTGATAGGCGGGATGTAAATTGCCAACTGCCTCTCTGGAGGAGTACATTGTGTTCCCTAAAAGAAGTAAAGAACAGAGCTACAGAGCCAAGGGCACCTCCATTCTAGGGAATATACCTTGGGAAAACTGAAAATCAATAAGACAGAGCCAACCCAAAATTTAGGGCTGCACTGCTTACAAGGACCTCAACTTGGGTACACCTTAAATATCCCAGGAAATATAAAAATGGTTCAAAAAATTGTGGTACTTACGTACGATGGAATATCCCTCAGCCATGAAATCAATGTCATAAGACCAGTAGCAGCAAAATGGGTGGATTCATGTACGATGATTCTAAGTGAAATAAGTCACAGAGAAAAAGAAACTTATCATAAGATATCACTTATGAAGATCCTGTAAACATGGCTACACTTGAACTGAGTTAGGAAAGAGAACAGTGTCTCACATTTAGAAAACACTCTTATGCCTGCTTAAGAGGGAAGGAGAGGTGGGGTGATGCATAAAACCAGAGTTTGATATAAGCACAGGTACCATTCCAAAAACCAACTATGGAATAGACAAGACCTACACCTTCCTCAGTGAAAGGGACTCAAAACCCCATATTTCCTGCAGAGGAATATATCTGACTAGTAAGAATCTTAAAACCTATGTATTGATATGTCTCCGTAAGGGAATCAATTGTGTCTAGACTGGCATAAACATGGCAGCGAGAATCAGCTCAAACCCACTATAAAAAGGAATTTCAAAAACAAAACAAAAAAAGTGGGAAATTCTTTACAATTCCTTCAGTGTCTCTGATGAAACCTGGAATGACCCTATCTACAATGAGAGCTGGATGTGGAATAAGGCTGGAGAGTTGGGACTGAGAGGATTGGTGAGATTGGGTGAACAAATGCAGACCCTTTAAAGCAATAATGCATGGCACCCATTCCATGGGTCCCAACTCTCCGGGTTGAAGGGAATATTACTACAGCTATAACATGTACGGGAAACCTGGAGAACAGACACACTGTGAATACGAAAGGTTTCTAAAACTCAACGACTAGTCCCTCTCCTGGTGCTCAAGTTTGACTTTCCACCTGCTTTACTATCAACCTCCCAACATGGAGAGACAGCCCCTTTAACCTCCTGATTCGCACAGCTTGCCAATTTGGCAGAGGATGAAAGGGAAGAGGGAGAACCAATGAGAGAGTAGCTGTTAGGCATTTGGACGGGCACATATCACTGTAATTTCCCGGCAGGAAGAAGAATTAACCAAAGTCTCAGCCCCCCACCCGGAACCAGCATAGGTCCTGAACCAAAATTTTGGACTTGCGGTCAGCTCACCAAAAACGAGTTGAAAAATGGAGCTCAGGGGCACAGCAATTCACAAACTGGCCGAGTAATAATGGACAACTATCGTCCAAAAATCTGTTGAGGGAAGGCAACGAGGCGGACTTGAAAGCGAGGCAGAATAGCAGGAAACAGATTTCAAGAGGTACTTTGGAATCGCCTTTAAAGCACAGGAAGAGGGGCACAACTTCGAAAATGATGCACTTGGCCAAAAAGGGTGTATGCGTTTTCTCCTGAATATATTCAGGAGAAAACGCATACGCCCTTTTTGGCCAAGCAAGCAAGCGGGCAATGCAAATCTGCACTACAAAGAAGTATCACTTCCCAACGGTCAAAAGGGACATCCACAAAATGTGTAAAATCCAGAAAGGCAAGACAGGCCCTGGAGAACAGGGAGCCTTGTTATGCTGATAGGCGGGATGTAAATTGCCAACTGCCTCTCTGGAGGAGTACATTGTGTTCCCTAAAAGAAGTAAAGAACAGAGCTACAGAGCCAAGGGCACCTCCATTCTAGGGAATATACCTTGGGAAAACTGAAAATCAATAAGACAGAGCCACCCCGATATTTAGGGCTGCACTGCTTACAAGGACCTCAACTTGGGTACACCTTAAATGTCCCAGGAAATATAAAAATGGTTCAAAAAATTCTGGTACTTACGTACGATGGAATACCCCTCAGCCATGAAATCAATGTCATAAGACCAGCAGCAGCAAAATGGGTGGATTCAGGTACAATGATTCTAAGTGTAAAGAGTCACAGAGAAAAAGAAACATCATAAGATATCACTTATGAAGATCGTGTAACATGGCTACACTTGACCTGAGTTAGGAAAGAGAACAGTGTCTCACATTTAGAAAACACTCTTATGCCTGCTTAAGGGGGAAGGAGAGGTGGGGTGATGCATAAAACCAGAGTTTGATAAAAGCACAGGTACCGTTCCAATAACCAACTATGGAATAGACAAGACCTACACCTTCCTCAGTGAAAGGGACTCAAAACACCATATTTCGCGCAGAGGAATATATCTGACTAGTAAGAATCTTAAAACCTATGTATTGATATGTCTCCGTAAGGGAATCAAGTGTGTCTAGACTGGCATAAACATGGCAGCGAGAATCAGCTCAAACCCACTACAAAAAGGAATTTCTAAAACAAAACATAAAAACTGGGAAATTCTTTACAATTCCTTCAGGGTCTCTGATGAAACCTGGAATGACCCTATCTACAACGACAGCTGGATGTGGCATAAGGAGGGACAATTGGGACTGAGACGATTGGTGAGATTGGGTGAGCAAATGCAGACCCTTTAAAGCACAAATGCCTGGCACCCATTCCATTGGTCCCAGCTCTCCAGGTTGAAGGGAATATTACTACAGTTATAACATGTACGGGAAACCTAGAGAATGGACACACTGTGAATACGAAAGGTTTCTAAAACTCAACGAATAGTCCCTCTCCTGGTGCTCTGGTTTGACTTTCCATCTGCTTTACTACCAATCTCCCAACTTGGAGAGACAACCCTTTTACCCTCCTGGTTCGCACAGGTTGCCAATTTGGCAGAGGATGAAAGGGAAGAGGGAGAACCAATGTGAGCGTAGCTGTTAGGCATTTGAACGGCCACATATCACTCTAACGTCCTGGCAGGAAGAAGAATTAAACAAAGTCTCAGCCCCCCACCGGGAACCAGCATAGGTCCTGAACCAAAATTTTGGACTTGCGGTCAGCTCACCAAAAACGAGTTGAAAAATGGAGCTCAGGGGCACAGCAATTCACAAACTGGCCGAGTAATAAAGTACAACTATCGTCCAAAAATCTGTTGAGGGAAGGCAACGAGGCGGACTTGAAAGCGAGGCAGAATAGCAGGAAACAGATTTCAAGAGGTACTTTGGAATCGCCTTTAAAGCACAGGAAGAGGGGCACAACTTCTACAATGATGTACTTGGCCAAAAAGGGCGTATGCGTTTTCTCCTGAATATATTCAGGAGAAAACGCATACGCCCTTTTTGGCCAAGCAAGCAAGCGGGCAATGCAAATCTGCACTACAAAGAAGTATCACTTCCCACCGGTCAAAAGGGACATCCACAAAATATGTAAAAACCAAAAAGGCAAGACAGGCCCTGGAGAACAGGGAGCCTTGTTATGCTGATGGGCGGGATGTAAATTGCCAACTGCCTCTCTGGAGGAGTACATTGTGTTCCCTAAAACAAGTAAAGAACAGAGCTACAGAGCCAAGGGCACTTCCCGTCTAGGGAATATACCTTGGGAAAACTGAAAATCAATAAGACAGAGCCACCCCAATATTTAGGGCTGCACTGCTTACAAGGACCTCAACTTGGTTACACTTTAAATATCCCAGGAAATATAAAAATGGTTCAAAAAATTGTGGTACTTACGTACGATGGAATATCCCTCAGCCATGAAATCAATGTCATAAGACCAGTAGCAGCAAAATGGGTGGATTCAGGTACGATGATTCTAAGTGAAATAAGTCCCAGAGAAAAAGAAACTTATTATAAGATATCACTTATGAAGATCCTGTAAACATGGCTACACTTGAACTGAGTTAGGAAAGAGAACAGTGTCTCACATTTAGAAAACACTCTTATGGCTGCTTAAAGGGGAAGGAGAGGTGGGGTGATGCATAAAACCAGAGTTTGATATAAGCACAGGTACCGTTCCAAAAACCAAATATGGAATAGACAAGACCTACACCTTCCTCATTGAAAGGGACTCAAAACCCCATATTTCACGCAGAGGAATATATCTGACTACCAGGAATCTTAAAACCTATGTATTGATATGTCTCCGTAAGGGAATCAAGTGTGTCTAGACTGGCATATACTTGGCAGCGAGAATCACCTCAAACCCACTATAAAAAGGAATTTCAAAAATAAAACAAAAAAACTGGGAAATTCTTTACAATTCCTTCAGGGTCTCTGATGAAACCTGGAATGACCCTATCTACAACGACAGCTGGATGTTGCATAAGGCTGGACACTTGGGACTGAGAGGATTGGTGAGATTGGGTGAGCAAATGCAGACCCTTTAAAGCAATAATGCATGGCACCCATTCCATGGGTCCCAACTCTCCAGGTTGAAGGGAATATTACTACAGTTATAACATGTACGACAAACCTAGAGAACGGACACACTGTGAATACGAAAGGTTTCTAAAACTCAACGAATAGTCCCTCTCCTGGTGCTCCGGTTTGACTTTCCATCTGCTTTACTATCAATCTCCCAACTTGGAGAGACAGCCCCTTCATCCTCCTGGTTCACACAGGTTGCCAATTTGGCAGAGGATGAAAGGGAAGAGGGAGAACCAATGAGAGAGTAGCTGTTAGACATTTGGACGGGCACATATCACTGTAATTTCACGACAGGAAGAAGAATTAACCAAAGTCTCAGCCACCCACCGGGAACCAGCATAGGTCCTGAACCAAAATTTTGGACTTGCGGTCAGCTCACCAAAAACGAGTTGAAAAATGGAGCTCAGGGGCAAAGCAATTCACAAACTGGCCGAGTAATAAAGGACAACTATCGTACAAAAATCTGTTGAGGGAAGCCAAAGAGGCGGACTTGAAAGTGAGGCAGAATAGCAGGAAACAGATTTCAAGAGGTACGTTGGAATCGCCTTTAAAGCACAGGAAGAGGGGCACAACTTCGACAATGATGCACTTGGCCAAAAAGGGCGTATGCGTTTTCTCCTGAATATATTCAGGAGAAAACGCATACGCCCTTTTTGGCCAAGCAAGCAAGCGGGCAATGCAAATCTGCACTACAAAGAAGTATCACTTCCCACCGGTCAAAAGGGACATCCACAAAATGTGTAAAAACCAGAAAGGCAAGACAGGCCCTGGAGAACAGGGAGCCTTGTTATGCTGATGGGCGGGATGTAATTTGCCAACTGCCTCTCTGGAGGAGTGCATTGTGTTCTCTAAAACAAGTAAAGAACAGAGCTACAGAGCCAAGGGCACTTCCAGTCTAGGGAATATACCTTGGGAAAACTGAAAATCAATAAGACAGGGCCACCCCAAAATTTAGGGCTGCACTGCTTACAAGGACCTCAACTTGGGTACACCTTAAATATCCCAGGAAATATAAAAATGGTTCAAAAAATTGTGGTACTTACATACGATGGAATATCCCTCAGCCATGAAATCAATGTCATAAGACCAGTAGCAGCAAAATGGGTAGATTCAGGTACGATGATTCTAAGTGAAATAAGTCACAGAGAAAAAGAAACTTATCATAAGATATCACTTATGAAGATCCTGTAAACATGGCTACACTTGAACTGAGTTAGGAAAGAGAACAGTGTCTCACATTTAGAAAACACTCTTATGCCTGCTTAAGGGGGAAGGAGAGGTGGGGTGATGCATAAAACCAGAGTTTGATATTAGCTCAGGTACCGTTCCAAAAACCAACTATGGAATAGACAAGACCTACAGCTTCCTCAGTGAAAGGGACTCAAAACCCCATATTTCCCGCAGAGGAATATATCTGACTAGTAAGAATCTTAAAACCTATGTATTGATATGTCTCTGTAAGGGAATCAAGTGTGTCTAGACTGGCATAAACATGGCAGCGAGAATCAGCTCAAACCCACTATAAAAAGGAATTTCAAAAACAAAACAAAAACACTGGGAAATTCTTTACAATTCCTTCAGGGTCTCTGATGAAGCCTGGAATGACCCTATCTACAACGACAGCTGGATGAGGCATAAGGCTGGACACTTGGGACTGAGAGGATTGGTGAGATTGGGTGAGAAAATGCAGACCCTTTAAAGCACAAATGCCTGGCACCCATTCCATGGTTTCCAACTCTCCAGGTTGAAGGGAATATTACTACAGTTATAACATGTACGGGAAACCTAGAGAACGGACACACTGTGAATACGAAAGGTTTCTAAAACTCAACGTATAGTCCCTCTCCTGGTGCTCCGGTTTGACTTTCCATCTGCTTTACTATCAATCTCCCAACTTGGAGAGACAGCCCTTTTAACCTCCTGGTTCGCACAGGTTGCCAATTTGGCAGAGGATGAAAGGGAAGAGGGAGAACCAATGAGAGAGTAGCTGTTAGGCATTTGGACGGGCACATATCACTGTAATTTCCCGGCAGGAAGAAGAATTAACCAAACTCTCAGCCTGCCCCACCCCCATAACTAGTATATGTCCTGAAGCAAAATTGTGGGTTTGCGGTCAGCTCACAAAAACACAAGATGAAAAATGGAGCTCAGGGGCACAGCAATTCACGAACTTGCAGAGTTATACAGGACTACTCTCTTCCAAAAATCTGTTGAGGAAAAGCCATGAGGCGGACTTGAAAATGAGGGAGATTTGCACGAAACAGATTTCCAGAAGTACATTGGAATCGCCTTTAAACACAGGAAAAGCATCACAACTTCGACAATTATGGAATTGTCCATAAAGGGCGCATGCGTTTTCTCCTGAATATATTCAGGAGAAAACACATACACCCAATTTGGCCAACCAAGCAACCGCACAATGCAAATCTGCACTACAAAGAAGTATCACTTCCCAACAGTCAAAAGGGATATCCGTAAAATGTGTAAAAACCAGAAAAGGAAGAGGGTCTCTGGAGAACAGGGAGCCTTGTTATGCTGATGGGTGGGATGTAGATTGCCAACAGCCACTCTGGAGGAGTGCACTGTGTTCCCTAAAAGAATTAAACAACAGAGCTTCACAACCTAAGGCACTTCCAGTCATGGGAATATACCTTGGGAAAATTGAAAATCAATAAGACACAGCCAACCCAAAATATAGTGCAGCACTGCTTACAAGAACATCGACTTCAGGACACCTTAAATATCCCAGGAAAGACAAAAAAAGTAAAGAAATTGTGGTACATACGTACGATGGAATATCCCTCAGCCATGAAATCAATGTCATAAGGCCAGTAGCAGCATAATGAGTGGATTCATGTACGATGATTCTAACTGAAATAAGTCACACAGAAAAAGAAACTTATCATAAGATATCACTTATGAAGGTCTTGTAAACATGGCTACACATGAACTGAATTAGGAAAGAGAAGAGTCTCACATTTAGAAAACACTCTTATGCCTGCTCAAGAGGAAAGGAGAGGTGGGGTGATGCATAAAACCAGAGTTTGATATTAGCACAGGTACGGTTGCATAATCCAAATACAGAATAGACAAGACCTACTCTTTCCTCAGTGAATGGGGCTCAACACCCCTATTCCCCGCAGAGTAGTATATCTGACTAGTAAGAATCTTAAAACCTATGTATTGATATGTCTCCTTAAGGTAACCAAGTGTGTCTAGAACGACATAAACACGGCAGTGAGAATCAGCTCAAACCCACTATAGAAATGAATTTCAAAACAAAACAAATAAACAGTGAAATTCTTACACAATACCTTCAGGGGTTCTGATGAAACTTAGAATGACCCTATCTACAATGACAGCTGGATGTGGCATAAGGCTGGTCACTTGGGACTGAGAGGATTGGTGAGATTGGGTGAGAAAAAGCAGACCATTTAAAGCAATAATACCTGGCACCCATTCCATGGTTCCCAACTCTCCAGGTAGAAGGGAATATCACTACAGTTATAACATGTATGGGAAACCTAGAGAATGGACACCATCTGATGGTGAAAGGTTTCTAAAACTCTACTAATTTTTTTCTCTCCTTGTGCACCAGTTTGACATTCCAACTGCTTTAGTATCAATCTCCCAAATTGGAGAGTCAGCACCTTTAACCTCCAGGTTCAGACAGTTGGCACGTTGTGCAGAGGATATAAGGGAAGAGGGAGAAACAATTAGAGAGTAGCTGTAGGCATTTGGATGGCCACATGTCACTCTAAATTCCCGTCACGAAGAAGAATTAACAAACTCTGAGCCAGCCCCCCCAATGGAACCAGTATAGGTCCTGAAGCAAAGTTGTGGATTGGCAGTCAGCTCACAAAAACGCGAGTTGAAAAATGGAACTCAGGGGCACAGAAATTCACTAACTTGCAGAGTTATAAAGGACTACTCTCTTCCAAAAATCTGTTGAGATAAAGCCATGAGGCGGACTTGAAAATGAGGCAGAAGTGCACGAAACAGATTTCCAGAAGTACATTGGAATCGCCTTTAAACACAGGAAAAGCATCACAACTTCGACAATTATGGAATTGTCCATAAAGGGCGCATGCGTTTTCTCCTGAATATATTCAGGAGAAAACGCATACGCCCATTTTGGCCAACCAAGCAACCGCACAATGCAAATCTGCACTACAAAGAAGTATCACTTCCAACCGGTCAAAAGGGACATTCGTAAAATGTGTAAAAACAAGAAAGGCAAGACAGGATCTGGAGAAGAGGGAGCCTTGTTATGCGGATGGGTGGGATGTAAATTGCCAACAGCCACTCTGGAGGAGTGCATTGTGTTCCCAAAAAGAAGAAAACAACAGTGCTTCACAACCTAAGGCACTTCCAGTCACGGGAATATACCTTGGGAAAATTGAAAATCAATAAGACACAGCCACCCGAAAATTTATGGTAGCACTGCTTACAAGAACCTCGACTTCGGGACACCTTATATATCCCAGGAAAGACAAAAATGGTAAAGAAATTGTGGTACATACGTATGATGGAATATCCCTCAGCCATGAAGTCAATGTCATAAGGCCAGTAGCAGCATAATGACGGGATTCATGTACGATGATTCTAACTGAAAAAATCACACAGAAAAAGAAATTTATCATAAGATATCACTTATGAAGGGTATATAAACATGGCTACACATGGAATGAATTAGGAAAGGGAACAGAGTCTCATATTTAGTAAACACTGTTATGCATGCTTAAGGGGAAAGCAGAGGTGGGGTGATGAATAAAACCAGAGTTTGATATTAGCACAGGTACGGTTCCATAAACCAAATACAGAATAGACAGGACCTACTACTTCCTCTGTGAACGGAACTCAAAACCCCATATTTCCCGCAGAGGAATATATCTTACTAGTAAGAATCTTAAAACCTATGTATTGATATGTCTCCGTAAGGGAATCAAGTGTGTCTAGACTGGCATAAACATGGAAGCGAGAATCAGCTCAAACCCACTAGAAAAGGAAATTCAAAAACAAAACAAAAGACAGGGAAATTCTTTAGAATTCCTTCAGGGTCTCTGATGAAACCTGGAATGACACTATAAACAACGACAGCTGGATGTGGCATAAGGCTGGACACTTGGGACTGAGAGGATTGGTGAGATTGGGTGAGCAAATGCAGACAATTTAAAACAATAATATGTGGCACCCATTCCATGAGTCCCAACTCTCCAGGTTGAAGGAACTATTTCTACAGCTATAACATGTACGGGAAACCTAGAGAATGGACACACTGTGTATACAAAAGGTTTCTAAAACTCAAAGAATAGTCCCTCTCCTTGTGCTCCAGTTTGATTTTCCATCTGCTTTACTATCAATCTCCCAACTTGGAGAGACAGCCCCTTTAACCTCCTGGTTCGCACAGCTTTCCAAATTGGCAGAGGATGAAAGAGAAGAGGGAGAACCAATGAGAGCGTAGCTGTTAGGCATTTGGACAGGCACATTTCACTCTAATTTCCTGGCAGGAAGAAGAATTTACCAAATTCTCAGCCACACTCCGGGAACCAGTATAGGTCCTGAACCAAAATTTTGGACTTGCGGTCAGCTCACAAAAAACGAGTTGAAAAATGGAGCTCAGGGGCACAGCAATTCACAAACTGGCCGAGTAATAAAGGACAACTATCGTCCAAAAATCTGTTGAGGGAAGGCAACGAGGCGGACTTGAAAGCGAGGCAGAATAGCAGGAAACAGATTTCAAGAGGTACGTTGGAATCGCCTTTAAAGCACAGGAAGAGGGGCACAACTTCGACAATGATGCACTTGGCCAAAAAGGGCGTATGCGTTTTCTCCTGAATATATTCAGGAGAAAACGCATACGCACATTTTGGCCAAGCAAGCAAGCGGGCAATGCAAATCTGCACTACAGAGAAGTAGCACTTCCCACAGGTCAAAAGGGACATCCACAAAATGTGTAAAAACCAGAAAGGCAAGACAGGTCCTGGAGAACAGGGAGCCTTGTTATGCTGATGGGCGGGATGTAAATTGCCAACTGCCTCTCTGGAGGAGTGCATTATGTTCCCTAAAACAAGTAAACAACAGATCTACAGAGCCAAGGGCACTTCCAGTCTAGGGAATATACCTTGGGAAAACTGAAAATCAATAAGACAGAGCCACCCCAAAATTTAGGGCTGCACTGATTAAAAGAACCTCAACTTGGGTACACCTTAAATATATCAGGAAATATAAAAATGGTTCAAAAAATTGTGGTCCTTATGTACGATGGAATATCCCTCAGCCATTAAATAAATGTCATAAGACCAGTAGCAGCAAAATGAGTGGATTCAGGTACGATGATTCTAAGTGAAATAAGTCACACAGAAAAAGAAACTTATCATAAGATATCACTCATGAAGATCCTGTAAACATGGCTACACTTGAACTGAGTTAGGAAAAAGAAAAGAGCCTCACATTTAGAAAACACTCTTATGCCCGCTTAAGGGGGAAGGAGAGTTGGGGTGATGCATAAAACCAGAGTTTGATATAAGCACAGGTACCGTTCCAAAAACCAACTATGGAATAGACAAGACCTACACCTTCCTCAGTGAAAGGGACTCAAAACCCCATATTTCCCCAAGAGGAATATATCTGACAAGAAAGAATCTTAAAACCTATGGATTGATATATCTCCATAAGGGAATCAAGTGTGTCTAGACTGGCATAAACATGGCAGCGAGAATCAGCTCAAACCCACTATAAAAAGGAATTTCAAAAACAAAACAAAAAAACTGGGAAATTCTTTACAATTCCTTCAGGGTCTCTGATGAAACCTGGAATGACCCTATCTACAATGACAGCTGGATGTGGCATAAGGAGGGACACTTGGGACTGAGACGATTGATGAGATTGGGTGAGCAAATGCAGACCCTTTAAAGCAATAATGCATGGCACCCATTCCATGGGTCCCAACTCTCCCGGTTGAAGGGAATATTACTACAGATATAACATGTACGGGAAACCCAGAGAACAGACACACTGTGAATACGAAAGGTTTCTGAAACTCAACGAATAGTCCCTCTCCTGGTGCTCCGGTTTGACTGTCCATCTGCTTTACTATCAATCTCCCAACTTGGAGAGACAGCCCCTTTAACCTCCTGGATCGCACAGGTTGCCAATTTGGCAGAGGATGAAAGGGAAGAGGGAGAACCAATGAGAGAGTAGCTGTTAGGCATTTGGACGGGCACATATCACTCTAACTTCCCGGCAGGAAGAAGAATTAACCAAAGTCTCAGCCACCCACCGGGAACCAGTATAGGTCCTGAACCAAAATTTTGGACGTGCGGTCAGCTCACCAAAAACGAGTTGAAAAATGGAGCACAGGGGCACAGCAATTCACAAACTGGCTGAGTAATAAAGGACAACTATCGTCCAAAAATCTGTTGAGGGAAGGCAACGAGGCGGACTTGAAAGCGAGGGAGAATAGCAGGAAACAGATTTCAAGTGGTACGTTGGAATCACCTTTAAAGCACAGGACGAGGGGCACAACTTCGACAATGATGCACTTGGCCAAAAAGGGCGTATGCGTTTTCTCCTGAATATATTCAGGAGAAAACGCATACGCCCTTTTTGGCCAAGCAAGCAAGCGGGCAATGTAAATCTGCACTACAAAGAAGTATCACTTCCCACCGGTCAAAAGGGACATCCACAAAATGTGTAAAAACCAGAAAGGCAAGACAGGCCCTGGAGAACAGGGAGCCTTGTTATGCTGATGGGCGGGATGTAAATTTCCAACTGCCTCTCTGGAGGAGTGCATTGTGTTCCCTAAAACAAGTAAAGAACAGAGCTACAGAGCCAAGGGCACTTCCAGTCTAGGGAATATACCTTGGGAAAACTGAAAATCAATAAGACAGAGCCACCCCTAGATTTAGGGCTGCACTGCTTACAAGGACCTCTACTTGGGTACACCTTAAATATCCCAGGAAATGTAAAAATGGTTCAAAAATTGTGGTACTTACGTACGATGGAATATCCCTCAGCCATGAAATCAATGTCATAAGACCAGTAGCAGCAAAATGGGTGGATTCAGGTACGATGATTCTAAGTGAAATAAGTCACACAGAAAAAGAAACTTATCATAAGATATCACTTATGAAGATCCTGTAAACATGGCTACACTTGAACTGAGTTAGGAAAGAGAACAGTGTCTCACATTTAGAAAACACTCTTATGCCTGCTTAAGGAGGAAGGAGAGGTGGGGTGATGCATAAAACCAGAGTTTGATATAAGCACAGGTACCGTTCCAAAAACCAACTATGGAATAGACAAGACCTACACCTTCCTCAGTGAAAGGGACTCAAAACCACATATTTCCCGAAGAGGAATATATCTGACTAGTAAGAATCTTAAAACCTATGTACTGATATGTCTCCGTAAGGGAATCAAGTGTGTCTAGACTGGCATAAACGTGGCAGCGAGAATCAGCTCAAACCCACTATAAAAAGGAATTTAAAAACAAAACAAAAAAACTGGGAAATTCTTTACAATTCCTTCAGGGTCTCTGATGAAACTTGGAATGACCCTATCTACAACGACAGCTGGATGTGGCATAAGGCTGGACACTTGGGACTGAGAGGATTGGTGAGATTGGGTGAGCAAATGCAGACACTTTAAAGCAATAATGCCTGGCACCCATTCCATGGGACCCAACTCTCCAGGTTGAAGGGAATATTACTACAGTTATAACATGTACGGGAAACCTAGAGAACGGACACACTGTGAATACGAAAGGTTTCTAAAACTCAATGAATAGTCCCTCTCTTGGTGCTCCGGTTTGACTTTCCATCTGCTTTACTATCAACCTCCCAACTTGGAGAGACAGCCCCTTTAACCTCCTGGTTCGCACAGGTTGCCAATTTGGCAGAGGATAAAAGGGAAGAGGGAGAACCAAAGAGAGAGTAGCTGTTAGGCACTTGGACGGGCACATATCACTGTAATTTCCCGGCAGGAAGAAGAATTAACCAAAGTCTCAGCCCCCCAACGGGAACCAGTATAAGTCCTGAACCAAAATTTTGGACTTGCGGTCAGCTCACCAAAAACGAGTTGAAAAATAGAGCTCAGGGGCACAGCAATTCACAGGCTGGCCGAGTAATAAAGGACAACTATCGTCCAAAAATCTGTTGAGGGATGGCAACGAGGCGGACTTGAAAGCGAGGTAGAATAGCAGGAAACTGATTTCAAGAGGTACGTTGGAATCGCCTTTAAAGCACAGGAAGAGGGGCACAACTTCGACAATGATGCACTTGGCCAAAAAGGGCGTATTCGTTTTCTCCTGAATATATTCAGGAGAAAACGCATACGCCGTTTTTGGCCAAGCAAGCAAGCGGGCAATGCAAATCTGCTCTACAGAGAAGTATCACTTCCCACCGGTCAAAAGGGACATCCACAAAATGTGTAAAAACCAGAAAGGCAAGACAGGCCCTGGAGAACAGGGAGCCTTGTTATGCTGATGGGCGGGATGTAAATTTCCAACTGCCTCTCTGGAGGAGTGCATTGTGTTCCCTAAAACAAGTAAAGAACAGAGCTACAGAGCCAAGGGCACTTCCAGTCTACGGAATATACCTTGGGAAAACTGAAAATCAATAAGACAGAGCCACCACAAGATTTAGGGCTGCACTGCTTTCAAGGACCTCTACTTGGGTACACCTTAAATATCCCAGGAAATATAAAAATGGTTCAAAAAATTGTGGTACATACGTACGATGGAATATCCCTCAGCCATGAAATCAATGTCATAAGACCAGTAACAGCAAAATGGGTGGATTCAGGTACGATGATTCTAAGTTAAATAAGTCACACAGAAAAAGAAACTTATCATAAGATATCACTTATGAAGATCCTGTAAACATGGCTACACTTGAACTGAGTTAGGAAAGAGAACAGCGTCTCACATTTAGAAAACACTCTTATGCCTGCTTAAGGGGGAAGGAGAGGTGGGGTGATGCATAAAACCAGAGTTTGATATAAGCACAGGTACCGTTCCAAAAACCAACTATGGAATAGACAAGACCTACACCTTCCTCAATGAAAGGGACTGAAATCCCCATATTTCCCACAGAGGAATATATCTGACTAGTAAGAATCTTAAAACCTATGTATTGATGTGTCTCCATAAGGGAATCAAGTGTGTCTAGACAGGCTTAAACATGGCAGCGAGAGTCAGCTCAAACCCGCTATAAAAAGGAACTTCAAAAAGAAAAAAAAAAACTGGGAAATTCTTTACAATTCCTTCAGGGTCCTGATGAAACTTGGAATGACCCTATCTACAATGACAGCTGGATGTGGCATAAGCCTGGACACTTGGGACTGAGAGGATTGGTGAGATTGGGTGAGCAAATGCAGACCCTTTAAAGCAATAATGCATGGCACCCATTCCATGGGTCCCAACTCTCCAGGTTGAAGGGAATATTACTACAGTTATAACATGTACGGGAAACCCAGAGAACGGACACACTGTGAATATGAAAGGTTTCTAAAACTCAACGAATAGTCCCTCTCCTGGTGCTCCGGTATGACTTTCCATCTGCTTTACTATCAATCTCCCAACTTGGAGAGACAGCCCCTTTAACCTCCTGGTTCGAACAGGTTGCCAATTTGGCAGAGGATGAAAGGGAAGAGGGAGAACCAATGAGAGAGTAGCTGTTAGGCATTTGGACGGGCACATATTACTCTAACTTCCCGGGAGGAAGAAGAATTAACCAAAGTCTCAGCCCCCCACCGGGAACCAGCATAAGTTCTGAACCAAAATTTTGGACTTGCGGTCAGCTCACAAAAAACGAGTTGAAAAATTGAGCTCAGGGGCACAGCAATTCACAAACTGGCCGAGTAATAAAGGACAACTATCGTCCAAAAATCTGTTGAGGGAAGGCAACGAGGCGGACTTGAAAGCGAGGCAGAATAGCAGGAAACAGATTTCAAGAGGTACTTTGGAATCGCCTTTAAAGCACAGGAAGAGGGGCACAACTTCGAAAATGATGCACTTGGCCAAAAAGGGCGTATGCGTTTTCTCCTGAATATATTCAGGAGAAAACGCATACGCCCTTTTTGGCCAAGCAAGCAACTGGGCAATGCAAATCTGCACTACAAAGAAGTATCACTTCCCAACGGTCCAAAGGGACATCCACAAAATGTGTAAAATCCAGAAAGGCAAGACAGGCCCTGGAGAACAGGGAGCCTTGTTATGCTGATAGGCGGGATGTAAATTGCCAACTGCCTCTCTGGAGGAGTACATTGTGTTCCCTAAAAGAAGTAAAGAACAGAGCTACAGAGCCAAGGGCACCTCCATTCTAGGGAATATACCTTGGGAAAACTGAAAATCAATAAGACAGAGCCACCCCAAAATTTAGGGCTGCACTGCTTACAAGGACCTCAACTTGGGTACACCTTAAATATCCCAGGAAATATAAAAATGGTTCAAAAAATTGTGGTACTTACGTACGATGGAATATCCCTCAGCCATGAAATCAATGTCATAAGACCAGTAGCAGCAAAATGGGTGGATTCATGTACGATGATTCTAAGTGAAATAAGTCACAGAGAAAAAGAAACTTATCATAAGATATCACTTATGAAGATCCTGTAAACATGGCTACACTTGAACTGAGTTAGGAAAGAGAACAGTGTCTCACATTTAGAAAACACTCTTATGCCTGCTTAAGAGGGAAGGAGAGGTGGGGTGATGCATAAAACCAGAGTTTGATATAAGCACAGGTACCATTCCAAAAACCAACTATGGAATAGACAAGACCTACACCTTCCTCAGTGAAAGGGACTCAAAACCCCATATTTCCTGCAGAGGAATATATCTGACTAGTAAGAATCTTAAAACCTATGTATTGATATGTCTCCGTAAGGGAATCAATTGTGTCTAGACTGGCATAAACATGGCAGCGAGAATCAGCTCAAACCCACTATAAAAAGGAATTTCAAAAACAAAACAAAAAAAGTGGGAAATTCTTTACAATTCCTTCAGTGTCTCTGATGAAACCTGGAATGACCCTATCTACAATGAGAGCTGGATGTGGAATAAGGCTGGAGAGTTGGGACTGAGAGGATTGGTGAGATTGGGTGAACAAATGCAGACCCTTTAAAGCAATAATGCATGGCACCCATTCCATGGGTCCCAACTCTCCGGGTTGAAGGGAATATTACTACAGCTATAACATGTACGGGAAACCTGGAGAACAGACACACTGTGAATACGAAAGGTTTCTAAAACTCAACGACTAGTCCCTCTCCTGGTGCTCAAGTTTGACTTTCCACCTGCTTTACTATCAACCTCCCAACATGGAGAGACAGCCCCTTTAACCTCCTGATTCGCACAGCTTGCCAATTTGGCAGAGGATGAAAGGGAAGAGGGAGAACCAATGAGAGAGTAGCTGTTAGGCATTTGGACGGGCACATATCACTGTAATTTCCCGGCAGGAAGAAGAATTAACCAAAGTCTCAGCCCCCCACCCGGAACCAGCATAGGTCCTGAACCAAAATTTTGGACTTGCGGTCAGCTCACCAAAAACGAGTTGAAAAATGGAGCTCAGGGGCACAGCAATTCACAAACTGGCCGAGTAATAATGGACAACTATCGTCCAAAAATCTGTTGAGGGAAGGCAACGAGGCGGACTTGAAAGCGAGGCAGAATAGCAGGAAACAGATTTCAAGAGGTACTTTGGAATCGCCTTTAAAGCACAGGAAGAGGGGCACAACTTCGAAAATGATGCACTTGGCCAAAAAGGGTGTATGCGTTTTCTCCTGAATATATTCAGGAGAAAACGCATACGCCCTTTTTGGCCAAGCAAGCAAGCGGGCAATGCAAATCTGCACTACAAAGAAGTATCACTTCCCAACGGTCAAAAGGGACATCCACAAAATGTGTAAAATCCAGAAAGGCAAGACAGGCCCTGGAGAACAGGGAGCCTTGTTATGCTGATAGGCGGGATGTAAATTGCCAACTGCCTCTCTGGAGGAGTACATTGTGTTCCCTAAAAGAAGTAAAGAACAGAGCTACAGAGCCAAGGGCACCTCCATTCTAGGGAATATACCTTGGGAAAACTGAAAATCAATAAGACAGAGCCACCCCGATATTTAGGGCTGCACTGCTTACAAGGACCTCAACTTGGGTACACCTTAAATGTCCCAGGAAATATAAAAATGGTTCAAAAAATTCTGGTACTTACGTACGATGGAATACCCCTCAGCCATGAAATCAATGTCATAAGACCAGCAGCAGCAAAATGGGTGGATTCAGGTACAATGATTCTAAGTGTAAAGAGTCACAGAGAAAAAGAAACATCATAAGATATCACTTATGAAGATCGTGTAACATGGCTACACTTGACCTGAGTTAGGAAAGAGAACAGTGTCTCACATTTAGAAAACACTCTTATGCCTGCTTAAGGGGGAAGGAGAGGTGGGGTGATGCATAAAACCAGAGTTTGATAAAAGCACAGGTACCGTTCCAATAACCAACTATGGAATAGACAAGACCTACACCTTCCTCAGTGAAAGGGACTCAAAACACCATATTTCGCGCAGAGGAATATATCTGACTAGTAAGAATCTTAAAACCTATGTATTGATATGTCTCCGTAAGGGAATCAAGTGTGTCTAGACTGGCATAAACATGGCAGCGAGAATCAGCTCAAACCCACTACAAAAAGGAATTTCTAAAACAAAACATAAAAACTGGGAAATTCTTTACAATTCCTTCAGGGTCTCTGATGAAACCTGGAATGACCCTATCTACAACGACAGCTGGATGTGGCATAAGGAGGGACAATTGGGACTGAGACGATTGGTGAGATTGGGTGAGCAAATGCAGACCCTTTAAAGCACAAATGCCTGGCACCCATTCCATTGGTCCCAGCTCTCCAGGTTGAAGGGAATATTACTACAGTTATAACATGTACGGGAAACCTAGAGAATGGACACACTGTGAATACGAAAGGTTTCTAAAACTCAACGAATAGTCCCTCTCCTGGTGCTCTGGTTTGACTTTCCATCTGCTTTACTACCAATCTCCCAACTTGGAGAGACAACCCTTTTACCCTCCTGGTTCGCACAGGTTGCCAATTTGGCAGAGGATGAAAGGGAAGAGGGAGAACCAATGTGAGCGTAGCTGTTAGGCATTTGAACGGCCACATATCACTCTAACGTCCTGGCAGGAAGAAGAATTAAACAAAGTCTCAGCCCCCCACCGGGAACCAGCATAGGTCCTGAACCAAAATTTTGGACTTGCGGTCAGCTCACCAAAAACGAGTTGAAAAATGGAGCTCAGGGGCACAGCAATTCACAAACTGGCCGAGTAATAAAGTACAACTATCGTCCAAAAATCTGTTGAGGGAAGGCAACGAGGCGGACTTGAAAGCGAGGCAGAATAGCAGGAAACAGATTTCAAGAGGTACTTTGGAATCGCCTTTAAAGCACAGGAAGAGGGGCACAACTTCTACAATGATGTACTTGGCCAAAAAGGGCGTATGCGTTTTCTCCTGAATATATTCAGGAGAAAACGCATACGCCCTTTTTGGCCAAGCAAGCAAGCGGGCAATGCAAATCTGCACTACAAAGAAGTATCACTTCCCACCGGTCAAAAGGGACATCCACAAAATATGTAAAAACCAAAAAGGCAAGACAGGCCCTGGAGAACAGGGAGCCTTGTTATGCTGATGGGCGGGATGTAAATTGCCAACTGCCTCTCTGGAGGAGTACATTGTGTTCCCTAAAACAAGTAAAGAACAGAGCTACAGAGCCAAGGGCACTTCCCGTCTAGGGAATATACCTTGGGAAAACTGAAAATCAATAAGACAGAGCCACCCCAATATTTAGGGCTGCACTGCTTACAAGGACCTCAACTTGGTTACACTTTAAATATCCCAGGAAATATAAAAATGGTTCAAAAAATTGTGGTACTTACGTACGATGGAATATCCCTCAGCCATGAAATCAATGTCATAAGACCAGTAGCAGCAAAATGGGTGGATTCAGGTACGATGATTCTAAGTGAAATAAGTCCCAGAGAAAAAGAAACTTATTATAAGATATCACTTATGAAGATCCTGTAAACATGGCTACACTTGAACTGAGTTAGGAAAGAGAACAGTGTCTCACATTTAGAAAACACTCTTATGGCTGCTTAAAGGGGAAGGAGAGGTGGGGTGATGCATAAAACCAGAGTTTGATATAAGCACAGGTACCGTTCCAAAAACCAAATATGGAATAGACAAGACCTACACCTTCCTCATTGAAAGGGACTCAAAACCCCATATTTCACGCAGAGGAATATATCTGACTACCAGGAATCTTAAAACCTATGTATTGATATGTCTCCGTAAGGGAATCAAGTGTGTCTAGACTGGCATATACTTGGCAGCGAGAATCACCTCAAACCCACTATAAAAAGGAATTTCAAAAATAAAACAAAAAAACTGGGAAATTCTTTACAATTCCTTCAGGGTCTCTGATGAAACCTGGAATGACCCTATCTACAACGACAGCTGGATGTTGCATAAGGCTGGACACTTGGGACTGAGAGGATTGGTGAGATTGGGTGAGCAAATGCAGACCCTTTAAAGCAATAATGCATGGCACCCATTCCATGGGTCCCAACTCTCCAGGTTGAAGGGAATATTACTACAGTTATAACATGTACGACAAACCTAGAGAACGGACACACTGTGAATACGAAAGGTTTCTAAAACTCAACGAATAGTCCCTCTCCTGGTGCTCCGGTTTGACTTTCCATCTGCTTTACTATCAATCTCCCAACTTGGAGAGACAGCCCCTTCATCCTCCTGGTTCACACAGGTTGCCAATTTGGCAGAGGATGAAAGGGAAGAGGGAGAACCAATGAGAGAGTAGCTGTTAGACATTTGGACGGGCACATATCACTGTAATTTCACGACAGGAAGAAGAATTAACCAAAGTCTCAGCCACCCACCGGGAACCAGCATAGGTCCTGAACCAAAATTTTGGACTTGCGGTCAGCTCACCAAAAACGAGTTGAAAAATGGAGCTCAGGGGCAAAGCAATTCACAAACTGGCCGAGTAATAAAGGACAACTATCGTACAAAAATCTGTTGAGGGAAGCCAAAGAGGCGGACTTGAAAGTGAGGCAGAATAGCAGGAAACAGATTTCAAGAGGTACGTTGGAATCGCCTTTAAAGCACAGGAAGAGGGGCACAACTTCGACAATGATGCACTTGGCCAAAAAGGGCGTATGCGTTTTCTCCTGAATATATTCAGGAGAAAACGCATACGCCCTTTTTGGCCAAGCAAGCAAGCGGGCAATGCAAATCTGCACTACAAAGAAGTATCACTTCCCACCGGTCAAAAGGGACATCCACAAAATGTGTAAAAACCAGAAAGGCAAGACAGGCCCTGGAGAACAGGGAGCCTTGTTATGCTGATGGGCGGGATGTAATTTGCCAACTGCCTCTCTGGAGGAGTGCATTGTGTTCTCTAAAACAAGTAAAGAACAGAGCTACAGAGCCAAGGGCACTTCCAGTCTAGGGAATATACCTTGGGAAAACTGAAAATCAATAAGACAGGGCCACCCCAAAATTTAGGGCTGCACTGCTTACAAGGACCTCAACTTGGGTACACCTTAAATATCCCAGGAAATATAAAAATGGTTCAAAAAATTGTGGTACTTACATACGATGGAATATCCCTCAGCCATGAAATCAATGTCATAAGACCAGTAGCAGCAAAATGGGTAGATTCAGGTACGATGATTCTAAGTGAAATAAGTCACAGAGAAAAAGAAACTTATCATAAGATATCACTTATGAAGATCCTGTAAACATGGCTACACTTGAACTGAGTTAGGAAAGAGAACAGTGTCTCACATTTAGAAAACACTCTTATGCCTGCTTAAGGGGGAAGGAGAGGTGGGGTGATGCATAAAACCAGAGTTTGATATTAGCTCAGGTACCGTTCCAAAAACCAACTATGGAATAGACAAGACCTACAGCTTCCTCAGTGAAAGGGACTCAAAACCCCATATTTCCCGCAGAGGAATATATCTGACTAGTAAGAATCTTAAAACCTATGTATTGATATGTCTCTGTAAGGGAATCAAGTGTGTCTAGACTGGCATAAACATGGCAGCGAGAATCAGCTCAAACCCACTATAAAAAGGAATTTCAAAAACAAAACAAAAACACTGGGAAATTCTTTACAATTCCTTCAGGGTCTCTGATGAAGCCTGGAATGACCCTATCTACAACGACAGCTGGATGAGGCATAAGGCTGGACACTTGGGACTGAGAGGATTGGTGAGATTGGGTGAGAAAATGCAGACCCTTTAAAGCACAAATGCCTGGCACCCATTCCATGGTTTCCAACTCTCCAGGTTGAAGGGAATATTACTACAGTTATAACATGTACGGGAAACCTAGAGAACGGACACACTGTGAATACGAAAGGTTTCTAAAACTCAACGTATAGTCCCTCTCCTGGTGCTCCGGTTTGACTTTCCATCTGCTTTACTATCAATCTCCCAACTTGGAGAGACAGCCCTTTTAACCTCCTGGTTCGCACAGGTTGCCAATTTGGCAGAGGATGAAAGGGAAGAGGGAGAACCAATGAGAGAGTAGCTGTTAGGCATTTGGACGGGCACATATCACTGTAATTTCCCGGCAGGAAGAAGAATTAACCAAACTCTCAGCCTGCCCCACCCCCATAACTAGTATATGTCCTGAAGCAAAATTGTGGGTTTGCGGTCAGCTCACAAAAACACAAGATGAAAAATGGAGCTCAGGGGCACAGCAATTCACGAACTTGCAGAGTTATACAGGACTACTCTCTTCCAAAAATCTGTTGAGGAAAAGCCATGAGGCGGACTTGAAAATGAGGGAGATTTGCACGAAACAGATTTCCAGAAGTACATTGGAATCGCCTTTAAACACAGGAAAAGCATCACAACTTCGACAATTATGGAATTGTCCATAAAGGGCGCATGCGTTTTCTCCTGAATATATTCAGGAGAAAACACATACACCCAATTTGGCCAACCAAGCAACCGCACAATGCAAATCTGCACTACAAAGAAGTATCACTTCCCAACAGTCAAAAGGGATATCCGTAAAATGTGTAAAAACCAGAAAAGGAAGAGGGTCTCTGGAGAACAGGGAGCCTTGTTATGCTGATGGGTGGGATGTAGATTGCCAACAGCCACTCTGGAGGAGTGCACTGTGTTCCCTAAAAGAATTAAACAACAGAGCTTCACAACCTAAGGCACTTCCAGTCATGGGAATATACCTTGGGAAAATTGAAAATCAATAAGACACAGCCAACCCAAAATATAGTGCAGCACTGCTTACAAGAACATCGACTTCAGGACACCTTAAATATCCCAGGAAAGACAAAAAAAGTAAAGAAATTGTGGTACATACGTACGATGGAATATCCCTCAGCCATGAAATCAATGTCATAAGGCCAGTAGCAGCATAATGAGTGGATTCATGTACGATGATTCTAACTGAAATAAGTCACACAGAAAAAGAAACTTATCATAAGATATCACTTATGAAGGTCTTGTAAACATGGCTACACATGAACTGAATTAGGAAAGAGAAGAGTCTCACATTTAGAAAACACTCTTATGCCTGCTCAAGAGGAAAGGAGAGGTGGGGTGATGCATAAAACCAGAGTTTGATATTAGCACAGGTACGGTTGCATAATCCAAATACAGAATAGACAAGACCTACTCTTTCCTCAGTGAATGGGGCTCAACACCCCTATTCCCCGCAGAGTAGTATATCTGACTAGTAAGAATCTTAAAACCTATGTATTGATATGTCTCCTTAAGGTAACCAAGTGTGTCTAGAACGACATAAACACGGCAGTGAGAATCAGCTCAAACCCACTATAGAAATGAATTTCAAAACAAAACAAATAAACAGTGAAATTCTTACACAATACCTTCAGGGGTTCTGATGAAACTTAGAATGACCCTATCTACAATGACAGCTGGATGTGGCATAAGGCTGGTCACTTGGGACTGAGAGGATTGGTGAGATTGGGTGAGAAAAAGCAGACCATTTAAAGCAATAATACCTGGCACCCATTCCATGGTTCCCAACTCTCCAGGTAGAAGGGAATATCACTACAGTTATAACATGTATGGGAAACCTAGAGAATGGACACCATCTGATGGTGAAAGGTTTCTAAAACTCTACTAATTTTTTTCTCTCCTTGTGCACCAGTTTGACATTCCAACTGCTTTAGTATCAATCTCCCAAATTGGAGAGTCAGCACCTTTAACCTCCAGGTTCAGACAGTTGGCACGTTGTGCAGAGGATATAAGGGAAGAGGGAGAAACAATTAGAGAGTAGCTGTAGGCATTTGGATGGCCACATGTCACTCTAAATTCCCGTCACGAAGAAGAATTAACAAACTCTGAGCCAGCCCCCCCAATGGAACCAGTATAGGTCCTGAAGCAAAGTTGTGGATTGGCAGTCAGCTCACAAAAACGCGAGTTGAAAAATGGAACTCAGGGGCACAGAAATTCACTAACTTGCAGAGTTATAAAGGACTACTCTCTTCCAAAAATCTGTTGAGATAAAGCCATGAGGCGGACTTGAAAATGAGGCAGAAGTGCACGAAACAGATTTCCAGAAGTACATTGGAATCGCCTTTAAACACAGGAAAAGCATCACAACTTCGACAATTATGGAATTGTCCATAAAGGGCGCATGCGTTTTCTCCTGAATATATTCAGGAGAAAACGCATACGCCCATTTTGGCCAACCAAGCAACCGCACAATGCAAATCTGCACTACAAAGAAGTATCACTTCCAACCGGTCAAAAGGGACATTCGTAAAATGTGTAAAAACAAGAAAGGCAAGACAGGATCTGGAGAAGAGGGAGCCTTGTTATGCGGATGGGTGGGATGTAAATTGCCAACAGCCACTCTGGAGGAGTGCATTGTGTTCCCAAAAAGAAGAAAACAACAGTGCTTCACAACCTAAGGCACTTCCAGTCACGGGAATATACCTTGGGAAAATTGAAAATCAATAAGACACAGCCACCCGAAAATTTATGGTAGCACTGCTTACAAGAACCTCGACTTCGGGACACCTTATATATCCCAGGAAAGACAAAAATGGTAAAGAAATTGTGGTACATACGTATGATGGAATATCCCTCAGCCATGAAGTCAATGTCATAAGGCCAGTAGCAGCATAATGACGGGATTCATGTACGATGATTCTAACTGAAAAAATCACACAGAAAAAGAAATTTATCATAAGATATCACTTATGAAGGGTATATAAACATGGCTACACATGGAATGAATTAGGAAAGGGAACAGAGTCTCATATTTAGTAAACACTGTTATGCATGCTTAAGGGGAAAGCAGAGGTGGGGTGATGAATAAAACCAGAGTTTGATATTAGCACAGGTACGGTTCCATAAACCAAATACAGAATAGACAGGACCTACTACTTCCTCTGTGAACGGAACTCAAAACCCCATATTTCCCGCAGAGGAATATATCTTACTAGTAAGAATCTTAAAACCTATGTATTGATATGTCTCCGTAAGGGAATCAAGTGTGTCTAGACTGGCATAAACATGGAAGCGAGAATCAGCTCAAACCCACTAGAAAAGGAAATTCAAAAACAAAACAAAAGACAGGGAAATTCTTTAGAATTCCTTCAGGGTCTCTGATGAAACCTGGAATGACACTATAAACAACGACAGCTGGATGTGGCATAAGGCTGGACACTTGGGACTGAGAGGATTGGTGAGATTGGGTGAGCAAATGCAGACAATTTAAAACAATAATATGTGGCACCCATTCCATGAGTCCCAACTCTCCAGGTTGAAGGAACTATTTCTACAGCTATAACATGTACGGGAAACCTAGAGAATGGACACACTGTGTATACAAAAGGTTTCTAAAACTCAAAGAATAGTCCCTCTCCTTGTGCTCCAGTTTGATTTTCCATCTGCTTTACTATCAATCTCCCAACTTGGAGAGACAGCCCCTTTAACCTCCTGGTTCGCACAGCTTTCCAAATTGGCAGAGGATGAAAGAGAAGAGGGAGAACCAATGAGAGCGTAGCTGTTAGGCATTTGGACAGGCACATTTCACTCTAATTTCCTGGCAGGAAGAAGAATTTACCAAATTCTCAGCCACACTCCGGGAACCAGTATAGGTCCTGAACCAAAATTTTGGACTTGCGGTCAGCTCACAAAAAACGAGTTGAAAAATGGAGCTCAGGGGCACAGCAATTCACAAACTGGCCGAGTAATAAAGGACAACTATCGTCCAAAAATCTGTTGAGGGAAGGCAACGAGGCGGACTTGAAAGCGAGGCAGAATAGCAGGAAACAGATTTCAAGAGGTACGTTGGAATCGCCTTTAAAGCACAGGAAGAGGGGCACAACTTCGACAATGATGCACTTGGCCAAAAAGGGCGTATGCGTTTTCTCCTGAATATATTCAGGAGAAAACGCATACGCACATTTTGGCCAAGCAAGCAAGCGGGCAATGCAAATCTGCACTACAGAGAAGTAGCACTTCCCACAGGTCAAAAGGGACATCCACAAAATGTGTAAAAACCAGAAAGGCAAGACAGGTCCTGGAGAACAGGGAGCCTTGTTATGCTGATGGGCGGGATGTAAATTGCCAACTGCCTCTCTGGAGGAGTGCATTATGTTCCCTAAAACAAGTAAACAACAGATCTACAGAGCCAAGGGCACTTCCAGTCTAGGGAATATACCTTGGGAAAACTGAAAATCAATAAGACAGAGCCACCCCAAAATTTAGGGCTGCACTGATTAAAAGAACCTCAACTTGGGTACACCTTAAATATATCAGGAAATATAAAAATGGTTCAAAAAATTGTGGTCCTTATGTACGATGGAATATCCCTCAGCCATTAAATAAATGTCATAAGACCAGTAGCAGCAAAATGAGTGGATTCAGGTACGATGATTCTAAGTGAAATAAGTCACACAGAAAAAGAAACTTATCATAAGATATCACTCATGAAGATCCTGTAAACATGGCTACACTTGAACTGAGTTAGGAAAAAGAAAAGAGCCTCACATTTAGAAAACACTCTTATGCCCGCTTAAGGGGGAAGGAGAGTTGGGGTGATGCATAAAACCAGAGTTTGATATAAGCACAGGTACCGTTCCAAAAACCAACTATGGAATAGACAAGACCTACACCTTCCTCAGTGAAAGGGACTCAAAACCCCATATTTCCCCAAGAGGAATATATCTGACAAGAAAGAATCTTAAAACCTATGGATTGATATATCTCCATAAGGGAATCAAGTGTGTCTAGACTGGCATAAACATGGCAGCGAGAATCAGCTCAAACCCACTATAAAAAGGAATTTCAAAAACAAAACAAAAAAACTGGGAAATTCTTTACAATTCCTTCAGGGTCTCTGATGAAACCTGGAATGACCCTATCTACAATGACAGCTGGATGTGGCATAAGGAGGGACACTTGGGACTGAGACGATTGATGAGATTGGGTGAGCAAATGCAGACCCTTTAAAGCAATAATGCATGGCACCCATTCCATGGGTCCCAACTCTCCCGGTTGAAGGGAATATTACTACAGATATAACATGTACGGGAAACCCAGAGAACAGACACACTGTGAATACGAAAGGTTTCTGAAACTCAACGAATAGTCCCTCTCCTGGTGCTCCGGTTTGACTGTCCATCTGCTTTACTATCAATCTCCCAACTTGGAGAGACAGCCCCTTTAACCTCCTGGATCGCACAGGTTGCCAATTTGGCAGAGGATGAAAGGGAAGAGGGAGAACCAATGAGAGAGTAGCTGTTAGGCATTTGGACGGGCACATATCACTCTAACTTCCCGGCAGGAAGAAGAATTAACCAAAGTCTCAGCCACCCACCGGGAACCAGTATAGGTCCTGAACCAAAATTTTGGACGTGCGGTCAGCTCACCAAAAACGAGTTGAAAAATGGAGCACAGGGGCACAGCAATTCACAAACTGGCTGAGTAATAAAGGACAACTATCGTCCAAAAATCTGTTGAGGGAAGGCAACGAGGCGGACTTGAAAGCGAGGGAGAATAGCAGGAAACAGATTTCAAGTGGTACGTTGGAATCACCTTTAAAGCACAGGACGAGGGGCACAACTTCGACAATGATGCACTTGGCCAAAAAGGGCGTATGCGTTTTCTCCTGAATATATTCAGGAGAAAACGCATACGCCCTTTTTGGCCAAGCAAGCAAGCGGGCAATGTAAATCTGCACTACAAAGAAGTATCACTTCCCACCGGTCAAAAGGGACATCCACAAAATGTGTAAAAACCAGAAAGGCAAGACAGGCCCTGGAGAACAGGGAGCCTTGTTATGCTGATGGGCGGGATGTAAATTTCCAACTGCCTCTCTGGAGGAGTGCATTGTGTTCCCTAAAACAAGTAAAGAACAGAGCTACAGAGCCAAGGGCACTTCCAGTCTAGGGAATATACCTTGGGAAAACTGAAAATCAATAAGACAGAGCCACCCCTAGATTTAGGGCTGCACTGCTTACAAGGACCTCTACTTGGGTACACCTTAAATATCCCAGGAAATGTAAAAATGGTTCAAAAATTGTGGTACTTACGTACGATGGAATATCCCTCAGCCATGAAATCAATGTCATAAGACCAGTAGCAGCAAAATGGGTGGATTCAGGTACGATGATTCTAAGTGAAATAAGTCACACAGAAAAAGAAACTTATCATAAGATATCACTTATGAAGATCCTGTAAACATGGCTACACTTGAACTGAGTTAGGAAAGAGAACAGTGTCTCACATTTAGAAAACACTCTTATGCCTGCTTAAGGAGGAAGGAGAGGTGGGGTGATGCATAAAACCAGAGTTTGATATAAGCACAGGTACCGTTCCAAAAACCAACTATGGAATAGACAAGACCTACACCTTCCTCAGTGAAAGGGACTCAAAACCACATATTTCCCGAAGAGGAATATATCTGACTAGTAAGAATCTTAAAACCTATGTACTGATATGTCTCCGTAAGGGAATCAAGTGTGTCTAGACTGGCATAAACGTGGCAGCGAGAATCAGCTCAAACCCACTATAAAAAGGAATTTAAAAACAAAACAAAAAAACTGGGAAATTCTTTACAATTCCTTCAGGGTCTCTGATGAAACTTGGAATGACCCTATCTACAACGACAGCTGGATGTGGCATAAGGCTGGACACTTGGGACTGAGAGGATTGGTGAGATTGGGTGAGCAAATGCAGACACTTTAAAGCAATAATGCCTGGCACCCATTCCATGGGACCCAACTCTCCAGGTTGAAGGGAATATTACTACAGTTATAACATGTACGGGAAACCTAGAGAACGGACACACTGTGAATACGAAAGGTTTCTAAAACTCAATGAATAGTCCCTCTCTTGGTGCTCCGGTTTGACTTTCCATCTGCTTTACTATCAACCTCCCAACTTGGAGAGACAGCCCCTTTAACCTCCTGGTTCGCACAGGTTGCCAATTTGGCAGAGGATAAAAGGGAAGAGGGAGAACCAAAGAGAGAGTAGCTGTTAGGCACTTGGACGGGCACATATCACTGTAATTTCCCGGCAGGAAGAAGAATTAACCAAAGTCTCAGCCCCCCAACGGGAACCAGTATAAGTCCTGAACCAAAATTTTGGACTTGCGGTCAGCTCACCAAAAACGAGTTGAAAAATAGAGCTCAGGGGCACAGCAATTCACAGGCTGGCCGAGTAATAAAGGACAACTATCGTCCAAAAATCTGTTGAGGGATGGCAACGAGGCGGACTTGAAAGCGAGGTAGAATAGCAGGAAACTGATTTCAAGAGGTACGTTGGAATCGCCTTTAAAGCACAGGAAGAGGGGCACAACTTCGACAATGATGCACTTGGCCAAAAAGGGCGTATTCGTTTTCTCCTGAATATATTCAGGAGAAAACGCATACGCCGTTTTTGGCCAAGCAAGCAAGCGGGCAATGCAAATCTGCTCTACAGAGAAGTATCACTTCCCACCGGTCAAAAGGGACATCCACAAAATGTGTAAAAACCAGAAAGGCAAGACAGGCCCTGGAGAACAGGGAGCCTTGTTATGCTGATGGGCGGGATGTAAATTTCCAACTGCCTCTCTGGAGGAGTGCATTGTGTTCCCTAAAACAAGTAAAGAACAGAGCTACAGAGCCAAGGGCACTTCCAGTCTACGGAATATACCTTGGGAAAACTGAAAATCAATAAGACAGAGCCACCACAAGATTTAGGGCTGCACTGCTTTCAAGGACCTCTACTTGGGTACACCTTAAATATCCCAGGAAATATAAAAATGGTTCAAAAAATTGTGGTACATACGTACGATGGAATATCCCTCAGCCATGAAATCAATGTCATAAGACCAGTAACAGCAAAATGGGTGGATTCAGGTACGATGATTCTAAGTTAAATAAGTCACACAGAAAAAGAAACTTATCATAAGATATCACTTATGAAGATCCTGTAAACATGGCTACACTTGAACTGAGTTAGGAAAGAGAACAGCGTCTCACATTTAGAAAACACTCTTATGCCTGCTTAAGGGGGAAGGAGAGGTGGGGTGATGCATAAAACCAGAGTTTGATATAAGCACAGGTACCGTTCCAAAAACCAACTATGGAATAGACAAGACCTACACCTTCCTCAATGAAAGGGACTGAAATCCCCATATTTCCCACAGAGGAATATATCTGACTAGTAAGAATCTTAAAACCTATGTATTGATGTGTCTCCATAAGGGAATCAAGTGTGTCTAGACAGGCTTAAACATGGCAGCGAGAGTCAGCTCAAACCCGCTATAAAAAGGAACTTCAAAAAGAAAAAAAAAAACTGGGAAATTCTTTACAATTCCTTCAGGGTCCTGATGAAACTTGGAATGACCCTATCTACAATGACAGCTGGATGTGGCATAAGCCTGGACACTTGGGACTGAGAGGATTGGTGAGATTGGGTGAGCAAATGCAGACCCTTTAAAGCAATAATGCATGGCACCCATTCCATGGGTCCCAACTCTCCAGGTTGAAGGGAATATTACTACAGTTATAACATGTACGGGAAACCCAGAGAACGGACACACTGTGAATATGAAAGGTTTCTAAAACTCAACGAATAGTCCCTCTCCTGGTGCTCCGGTATGACTTTCCATCTGCTTTACTATCAATCTCCCAACTTGGAGAGACAGCCCCTTTAACCTCCTGGTTCGAACAGGTTGCCAATTTGGCAGAGGATGAAAGGGAAGAGGGAGAACCAATGAGAGAGTAGCTGTTAGGCATTTGGACGGGCACATATTACTCTAACTTCCCGGGAGGAAGAAGAATTAACCAAAGTCTCAGCCCCCCACCGGGAACCAGCATAAGTTCTGAACCAAAATTTTGGACTTGCGGTCAGCTCACAAAAAACGAGTTGAAAAATTGAGCTCAGGGGCACAGCAATTCACAAACTGGCCGAGTAATAAAGGACAACTATCGTCCAAAAATCTGTTGAGGGAAGGCAACGAGGCGGACTTGAAAGCGAGGCAGAATAACAGGAAACAGATTTAAAGAGGTACGTTGGAATCGCATTTAAAGCACAGGAAGAGGGGCACAACTTCGACAATGATGCACTTGGCGAAAAAGGGCGTATGCGTTTTGTCCTGAATATATTCAGGAGAAAACGCATACGCCCTTTTTCACCAAGCAAGCAAGCGGGCAATGCAAATCTGCACTACAAAGAAGTATCACTTCCCACCGGTCAAAAGGGACATCCACAAAATGTGTAAAAACCAGAAAGGCAAGACAGGCCCTGGAGAATAGGGAGCCTTGTTATGCTGATGGGCGGGATGTAAATTTCCAACTGCCTCTCTGGAGGAGTACATTGTGTTCCCTAAAACAAGTAAAGAACAGAGCTACAGAGCCAAGGGCACTTCCAGTCTAGGGAATATACCTTGGGTAAACCGAAAATCAATAAGACAGAGCCACCCAAAAATTAAGGCTGCACTGCTTACAAGGACCTCAACTTGGGTACACCTTAAATATCCCAGGAAATATAAAAATGGTTCAAAAAATTTTGGTACTTACATACGATGGAATATCCCTCAGCCATGAAATCAATGACATAAGACCAGTAGCAGCAAAATGGGTGGATTCAGGTACGATGATTCTAAGTGAAATAAGTCACACAGAAAAAGAAACTTATCATAAGATATCACTTATGAAGATCCTGTAAACATGGCTACACTTGAACTGAGTTAGGAAAGAGAACAGTGTCTCACATTTAGAAAACACTCTTATGCCTGCTTAAGGAGGAAGGAGAGGTGGGGTGATGCATAAAACCAGAGTTTGATATAAGCACAGGTACCGTTCCAAAAACCAACTATGGAATAGACAAGACCTACACCTTCCTCAGTGAAAGGGACTCAAAACCCCATATTTCCCGAAGAGGAATATATCTGACTAGTAAGAATCTTAAAACCTATGTACTGATATGTCTCCGTAAGGGAATCAAGTGTGTCTAGACTGGCATAAACATGGCAGCGAGAATCAGCTCAAACCCACTATAAAGAGGAATTTAAAAACAAAACAAAAAAACTGGGAAATTCTTTACAATTCCTTCAGGGTCTCTGATGAAACTTGGAATGACCCTATCTACAATGACAGCTGGATGTGGCATAAGGCTGGACACTTGGGACTGAGAGGATTGGTGAGATTGGGTGAGCAAATGCAGACACTTTAAAGCAATAATGCCTGGCACCCATTCCATGGGACCCAACTCTCCAGGTTGAAGGGAATATTACTACAGTTATAACATGTACGGGAAACCTAGAGAACGGACACACTGTGAATACGAAAGGTTTCTAAAACTCAACGAATATTCCCTCACCTGGTGCTCCGGTTTGACTTTCCATCCACTTTACTATCAATCTCCCAACTTGGAGAGACAGCCCCTTTAACCTCCTGGTTTGAACAGGTTGCCAATTTGGCAGAGGATGAAAGGGAAGAGGGAGAACTAATGAGAGAGTAGCTGTTAGGCACTTGGACGGGCACATATCACTGTAATTTCCCGGGAGGAAGAAGAATTATCCAAAGTCTCAGCCCCCCACCGGGAACCAGCATAGATCCTGAACCAAAATTTTGGACTTGCGGTCAGCTCACCAAAAACGAGTTGAAAAATGGAGCTCAGGGGCACAGCAATTCACAAACTGGCCGAGTAATAAAGGACAACTATCGTCCAAAAATCTGTTGAGGGAAGGCAACGAGGCGGACTTGAAAGCGAGGCAGAATAGCAGGAAACAGATTTCAAGAGGTACGTTGGAATCGCCTTTAAAGCACAGGAAGAGGGGCACAACTTCGGCAATGATGCACTTGGCCAAAAAGGGCGTATGCGTTTTCTCCTGAATATATTCAGGAGAAAACGCATACGCCCTTTTTGGCCAAGCAAGGAAGCGGGCAATGCAAATCTGCAATACAAAGAAGTAGCACTTCCCACCGGTCAAAAGGGACATCCACAAAATGTGTAAAAACCAGAAAGGCAAGACAGGCCCTGGAGAACAGGGAGCCTTGTTATGCTGATGGGCGGGATGTAAATTTCCAACTGCCTCTCTGGAGGAGTGCATTGTGTTCCCTAAAACAAGTAAAGAACAGAGCTACAGAGCCAAGGGCACTTCCAGTCTAGGGAATATACCTTGGGAAAACTGAAAATCAATAAGACAGAGCCACCCCTAGATTTAGGGCTGCACTGCTTACAAGGACCTCTACTTGGGTACACCTTAAATATCCCAGGAAATATAAAAATGGTTCAAAAATTGTGGTACTTACGTACGATGGAATATCCCTCAGCCATGAAATCAATGTCATAAGACCAGTAACAGCAAAATGGGTGGATTCAGGTACGATGATTCTAAGTGAAATAAGTCACACAGAAAAAGAAACTTATCATAAGATATCACTTATGAAGATCCTGTAAACATGGCTACACTTGAACTGAGTTAGGAAAGAGAAGAGTGTCTCACATTTAGAAAACACTCTTATGCCTGCTTAAGGGGGAAGGAGAGGTGGGGTGATGCATAAAACCAGAGTTTGATATAAGCACAGGTACCGTTCCAAAAACCAACTATGGAATAGACAAGACCTACACCTTCCTCAATGAAAGGGACTGAAATCCCCATATTTCCCACAGAGGAATATATCTGACTAGTAAGAATCTTAAAACCTATGTATTGATGTGTCTCCATAAGGGAATCAAGTGTGTCTAGACAGGCTTAAACATGGCAGCGAGAGTCAGCTCAAACCCGCTATAAAAAGGAACTTCAAAAAGAAAAAAAAAAACTGGGAAATTCTTTACAATTCCTTCAGGGTCCTGATGAAACTTGGAATGACCCTATCTACAATGACAGCTGGATGTGGCATAAGCCTGGACACTTGGGACTGAGAGGATTGGTGAGATTGGGTGAGCAAATGCAGACCCTTTAAAGCAATAATGCATGGCACCCATTCCATGGGTCCCAACTCTCCAGGTTGAAGGGAATATTACTACAGTTATAACATGTACGGGAAACCCAGAGAACGGACACACTGTGAATATGAAAGGTTTCTAAAACTCAACGAATAGTCCCTCTCCTGGTGCTCCGGTATGACTTTCCATCTGCTTTACTATCAATCTCCCAACTTGGAGAGACAGCCCCTTTAACCTCCTGGTTCGAACAGGTTGCCAATTTGGCAGAGGATGAAAGGGAAGAGGGAGAACCAATGAGAGAGTAGCTGTTAGGCATTTGGACGGGCACATATTACTCTAACTTCCCGGGAGGAAGAAGAATTAACCAAAGTCTCAGCCCCCCACCGGGAACCAGCATAAGTTCTGAACCAAAATTTTGGACTTGCGGTCAGCTCACAAAAAACGAGTTGAAAAATTGAGCTCAGGGGCACAGCAATTCACAAACTGGCCGAGTAATAAAGGACAACTATCGTCCAAAAATCTGTTGAGGGAAGGCAACGAGGCGGACTTGAAAGCGAGGCAGAATAACAGGAAACAGATTTAAAGAGGTACGTTGGAATCGCATTTAAAGCACAGGAAGAGGGGCACAACTTCGACAATGATGCACTTGGCGAAAAAGGGCGTATGCGTTTTGTCCTGAATATATTCAGGAGAAAACGCATACGCCCTTTTTCACCAAGCAAGCAAGCGGGCAATGCAAATCTGCACTACAAAGAAGTATCACTTCCCACCGGTCAAAAGGGACATCCACAAAATGTGTAAAAACCAGAAAGGCAAGACAGGCCCTGGAGAATAGGGAGCCTTGTTATGCTGATGGGCGGGATGGAAATTTCCAACTGCCTCTCTGGAGGAGTACATTGTGTTCCCTAAAACAAGTAAAGAACAGAGCTACAGAGCCAAGGGCACTTCCAGTCTAGGGAATATACCTTGGGTAAACCGAAAATCAATAAGACAGAGCCACCCAAAAATTAAGGCTGCACTGCTTACAAGGACCTCAACTTGGGTACACCTTAAATATCCCAGGAAATATAAAAATGGTTCAAAAAATTTTGGTACTTACATATGATGGAATATCCCTCAGCCATGAAATCAATGACATAAGACCAGTAGCAGCAAAATGGGTGGATTCAGGTACGATGATTCTAAGTGAAATAAGTCACACAGAAAAAGAAACTTATCATAAGATATCACTTATGAAGATCCTGTAAACATGGCTACACTTGAACTGAGTTAGGAAAGAGAACAGTGTCTCACATTTAGAAAACACTCTTATGCCTGCTTAAGGAGGAAGGAGAGGTGGGGTGATGCATAAAACCAGAGTTTGATATAAGCACAGGTACCGTTCCAAAAACCAACTATGGAATAGACAAGACCTACACCTTCCTCAGTGAAAGGGACTCAAAACCCCATATTTCCCGAAGAGGAATATATCTGACTAGTAAGAATCTTAAAACCTATGTACTGATATGTCTCCGTAAGGGAATCAAGTGTGTCTAGACTGGCATAAACATGGCAGCGAGAATCAGCTCAAACCCACTATAAAGAGGAATTTAAAAACAAAACAAAAAAACTGGGAAATTCTTTACAATTCCTTCAGGGTCTCTGATGAAACTTGGAATGACCCTATCTACAATGACAGCTGGATGTGGCATAAGGCTGGACACTTGGGACTGAGAGGATTGGTGAGATTGGGTGAGCAAATGCAGACACTTTAAAGCAATAATGCCTGGCACCCATTCCATGGGACCCAACTCTCCAGGTTGAAGGGAATATTACTACAGTTATAACATGTACGGGAAACCTAGAGAACGGACACACTGTGAATACGAAAGGTTTCTAAAACTCAACGAATATTCCCTCACCTGGTGCTCCGGTTTGACTTTCCATCCACTTTACTATCAATCTCCCAACTTGGAGAGACAGCCCCTTTAACCTCCTGGTTTGAACAGGTTGCCAATTTGGCAGAGGATGAAAGGGAAGAGGGAGAACTAATGAGAGAGTAGCTGTTAGGCACTTGGACGGGCACATATCACTGTAATTTCCCGGCAGGAAGAAGAATTATCCAAAGTCTCAGCCCCCCACCGGGAACCAGCATAGATCCTGAACCAAAATTTTGGACTTGCGGTCAGCTCACCAAAAACGAGTTGAAAAATGGAGCTCAGGGGCACAGCAATTCACAAACTGGCCGAGTAATAAAGGACAACTATCGTCCAAAAATCTGTTGAGGGAAGGCAACGAGGCGGACTTGAAAGCGAGGCAGAATAGCAGGAAACAGATTTCAAGAGGTACGTTGGAATCGCCTTTAAAGCACAGGAAGAGGGGCACAACTTCGGCAATGATGCACTTGGCCAAAAAGGGCGTATGCGTTTTCTCCTGAATATATTCAGGAGAAAACGCATACGCCCTTTTTGGCCAAGCAAGGAAGCGGGCAATGCAAATCTGCAATACAAAGAAGTAGCACTTCCCACCGGTCAAAAGGGACATCCACAAAATGTGTAAAAACCAGAAAGGCAAGACAGGCCCTGGAGAACAGGGAGCCTTGTTATGCTGATGGGCGGGATGTAAATTTCCAACTGCCTCTCTGGAGGAGTGCATTGTGTTCCCTAAAACAAGTAAAGAACAGAGCTACAGAGCCAAGGGCACTTCCAGTCTAGGGAATATACCTTGGGAAAACTGAAAATCAATAAGACAGAGCCACCCCTAGATTTAGGGCTGCACTGCTTACAAGGACCTCTACTTGGGTACACCTTAAATATCCCAGGAAATATAAAAATGGTTCAAAAATTGTGGTACTTACGTACGATGGAATATCCCTCAGCCATGAAATCAATGTCATAAGACCAGTAACAGCAAAATGGGTGGATTCAGGTACGATGATTCTAAGTGAAATAAGTCACACAGAAAAAGAAACTTATCATAAGATATCACTTATGAAGATCCTGTAAACATGGCTACACTTGAACTGAGTTAGGAAAGAGAAGAGTGTCTCACATTTAGAAAACACTCTTATGCCTGCTTAAGGGGGAAGGAGAGGTGGGGTGATGCATAAAACCAGAGTTTGATATAAGCACAGGTACCGTTCCAAAAACCAACTATGGAATAGACAAGACCTACACCTTCCTCAGTGAAAGGGACTCAAAACCCCATATTTCCCGAAGAGGAATATATCTGACTAGTAAGAATCTTAAAACCTATGTACTGATATGTCTCCGTAAGGGAATCAAGTGTGTCTAGACTGGCATAAACATGGCAGCGAGAATCAGCTCAAACCCACTATAAAAAGGAATCTAAAAACAAAACAAAAAAACTGGGAAATTCTTTACAATTCCTTCAGGGTCTCTGATGAAACTTGGAATGACCCTATCTACAACGACAGCTGGATGTGGCATAAGGCTGGACACTTGGGACTGAGAGGATTGGTGAGATTGGGTGAGCAAATGCAGACACTTTAAAGCAATAATGCCTGGCACCCATTCCATGGGACCCAACTCTCCAGGTTGAAGGGAATATTACTACAGTTATAACATGTACGGGAAACCTAGAGAACGGACACACTGTGAATACGAAAGGTTTCTAAAACTCAATGAATAGTCCCTCTCTTGGTGCTCCGGTTTGACTTTCCATCTGCTTTACTATCAACCTCCCAACTTGGAGAGACAGCCCCTTTAACCTCCTGGTTCGCACAGGTTGCCAATTTGGCAGAGGATAAAAGGGAAGAGGGAGAACCAAAGAGAGAGTAGCTGTTAGGCACTTGGACGGGCCCATATCACTGTAATTTCCCGGCAGGAAGAAGAATTAACCAAAGTCTCAGCCCCCCAACGGGAACCAGTATAGGTCCTGAACCAAAATTTTGGACTTGCGGTCAGCTCACCAAAAACGAGTTGAAAAATGGAGCTCAGGGGCACAGCAATTCACAGGCTGGTGAGTAATAAAGGACAACTATCGTCCAAAAATCTGTTGAGGGATGGCAACGAGGCGGACTTGAAAGCGGGGTAGAATAGCAGAAAACTGATTTCAAGAGGTACGTTGGAATCGCCTTTAAAGCACAGGAAGAGGGGCACAACTTCGACAATGATGCACTTGGCCAAAAAGGGCGTATTCGTTTTCTCCTGAATATATTCAAGAGAAAACGCATACGCCGTTTTTGGCCAAGCAAGCAAGCGGGCAATGCAAATCGGCTCTACAGAGAAGTATCACTTCCCACCGGTCAAAAGGGACATCCACAAAATGTGTAAAAACCAGAAAGGCAAGACAGGCCCTGGAGAACAGGGAGCCTTGTTATGCTGATGGGCGGGATGTAAATTTCCAACTGCCTCTCTGGAGGAGTGCATTGTGTTCCCTAAAACAAGTAAAGAACAGAGCTACAGAGCCAAGGGCACTTCCAGTCTAGGGAATATACCTTGGGAAAACTGAAAATCAATAAGACAGAGCCACCACAAGATTTAGGGCTGCACTGCTTACAAGGACCTCTACTTGGGTACACCTTAAATATCCCAGGAAATATAAAAATGGTTCAAAAAATTGTGGTACATACGTACGATGGAATATCCCTCAGCCATGAAATCAATGTCATAAGACCAGTAACAGCAAAATGGGTGGATTCAGGTACGATGATTCTAAGTGAAATAAGTCACACAGAAAAAGAAACTTATCATAAGATATCACTTATGAAGATCCTGTAAACATGGCTACACTTGAACTGAGTTAGGAAAGAGAACAGCGTCTCACATTTAGAAAACACTCTTATGCCTGCTTAAGGGGGAAGGAGAGGTGGGGTGATGCATAAAACCAGAGTTTGATATAAGCACAGGTACCGTTCCAAAAACCAACTATGGAATAGACAAGACCTACACCTTCCTCAATGAAAGGGACTGAAATCCCCATATTTCCCACAGAGGAATATATCTGACTAGTAAGAATCTTAAAACCTATGTATTGATGTGTCTCCATAAGGGAATCAAGTGTGTCTAGACAGGCATAAACATGGCAGCGAGAGTCAGCTCAAACCCGCTATAAAAAGGAACTTCAAAAAGAAAAAAAAAAACTGGGAAATTGTTTACAATTCCTTCAGGGTCCTGATGAAACTTGGAATGACCCTATCTACAATGACAGCTGGATGTGGCATAAGCCTGGACACTTGGGACTGAGAGGATTGGTGAGATTGGGTGAGCAAATGCAGACCCTTTAAAGCAATAATGCATGGCACCCATTCCATGGGTCCCAACTCTCCAGGTTGAATGGAATATTACTACAGTTATAACATGTACGGGAAACCCAGAGAACGGACACACTGTGAATATGAAAGGTTTCTAAAACTCAACGAATAGTCCCTCTCCTGGTGCTCCGGTTTGACTTTCCATCTGCTTTACTATCAATCTCCCAACTTGGAGAGACAGCCCCTTTAACCTCCTGGTTCGAACAGGTTGCAAATTTGGCAGAGGATGAAAGGGAAGAGGGAGAACCAATGAGAGAGTAGCTGTTAGGCATTTGGACGGGCACATATTACTCTAACTTCCCGGGAGGAAGAAGAATTAACCAAAGTCTCAGCCCCCCACCGGGAACCAGCATAGGTTCTGAACCAAAATTTTGGACTTGCGGTCAGCTCACAAAAAAGGAGTTGAAAAATTGAGCTCAGGGGCACAGCAATTCACAAACTGGCCGAGTAATAAAGGACAACTATCGTCCAAAAATCTGTTGAGGGAAGGCAACGAGGCGGACTTGAAAGCGAGGCAGAATAACAGGAAACAGATTTAAAGAGGTACGTTGGAATCGCCTTTAAAGCACAGGAAGAGGGGCACAACTTCGACAATGATGCACTTGGCAAAAAAGGGCGTATGCGTTTTGTCCTGAATATATTCAGGAGAAAACACATACGCCCTTTTTCTCCAAGCAAGAAAGCGGGCAATGCAAATCTGCACTACAAAGAAGTATCACTTCCCACCGGTCAAAAGGGACATCCACAAAATGTGTAAAAACCAGAAAGGCAAGACAGGCCCTGGAGAATAGGGAGCCTTGTTATGCTGATGGGCGGGATGTAAATTTCCAACTGCCTCTCTGGAGGAGTACATTGTGTTCCCTAAAACAAGTAAAGAACAGAGCTACAGAGCCAAGGGCACTTCCAGTCTAGGGAATATACCTTGGGTAAACCGAAAATCAATAAGACAGAGCCACCCCAAAATTAAGGCTGCACTGCTTACAAGGACCTCAACTTGGGTACACCTTAAATATCCCAGGAAATATAAAAATGGTTCAAAAAATTTTGGTACTTACATACGATGGAATATCCCTCAGCCATGAAATCAATGTCATAAGACCAGTAGCAGCAAAATGGGTGGATTCAGGTACGATGATTCTAAGTGAAATAAGTCACACAGAAAAAGAAACTTATCATAAGATATCACTTATGAAGATCCTGTAAACATGGCTACACTTGAACTGAGTAAGGAAAGAGAACAGTGTCTCACATTTAGAAAACACTCTTATGCCTGCTTAAGGAGGAAGGAGAGGTGGGGTGATGCATAAAACCAGAGTTTGATATAAGCACAGGTACCGTTCCAAAAACCAACTATGGAATAGACAAGACCTACACCTTCCTCAGTGAAAGGGACTCAAAACCACATATTTCCCGAAGAGGAATATATCTGACTAGTAAGAATCTTAAAACCTATGTACTGATATGTCTCCGTAAGGGAATCAAGTGTGTCTAGACTGGCATAAACATGGCAGCGAGAATCAGCTCAAACCCACTATAAAGAGGAATTTAAAAACAAAACAAAAAAACTGGGAAATTCTTTACAATTCCTTCAGGGTCTCTGATGAAACTTGGAATGACCCTATCTACAACGACAGCTGGATGTGGCATAAGGCTGGACACTTGGGACTGAGAGGATTGGTGAGATTGGGTGAGCAAATGCAGACACTTTAAAGCAATAATGCCTGGCACCCATTCCATGGGACCCAACTCTCCAGGTTGAAGGGAATATTACTACAGTTATAACATGTACGGGAAACCTAGAGAACGGACACACTGTGAATAGGAAAGGTTTCTAAAACTCAACGAATATTCCCTCACCTGGTGCTCCGGTTTGACTTTCCATCCGCTTTACTATCAATCTCCCAACTTGGAGAGACAGCCCCTTTAACCTCCTGGTTTGAACAGGTTGCCAATTTGGCAGAGGAATAAAGGGAAGAGGGAGAACTAATGAGAGAGTAGCTGTTAGGCATTTGGACGGGCACATATCACTCTAACTTCCCAGCAGGAAGAAGAATTAACCAAAGTCTCAGCCCCCCACCGGGAACCAGCATAGGTCCTGAACCAAAATTTTGGACGTGCGGTCAGCTCACCAAAAATGAGTTGAAAAATGGAGCTCAGGGGCACAGCAATTCACAAACTGGCTGAGAAATAAAGGACAATTATCGTCCAAAAATCTGTTGAGGGAAGGCAACGAGGCAGACTTGAAAGCGAAGCAGAATAGCAGGAAACAGATTTCAAGAGGTACGTTGGAATCGCCTTTAAAGCACAGGACGAGGGGCACAACTTCGACAATGATGCACTTGGCCAAAAAGGGCGTATGTGTTTTCTCCTGAATATATTCAGAAGAAAACGCATATGCCCTTTTTGGCCAAGCAAGCAAGCGGGCAATGCAAATCCGCACTACAAAGAAGTATCACTTCCCACTGGTCAAAAGGGACATCCACAAAATGTGTAAAAACCAGAAAGGCAAGACAGGCCCTGGAGAACAGGGAGCCTTGTTATGCTGATGGGCGGGATGTAAATTGCCAACTGCCTCTCTGGAGGAGTACATTGTGTTCCCTAAAACAAGTACAGAACAGAGCTACAGAGCCAAGGGCACTTCCAGTCTAGGGAATATACCTTGGGAAAATTGAAAATCAATAAGACAGAGCCACCCCAATATTTAGGGCTGCACTGCTTACAAGGACCTCAACTTGGGTACACCTTAAATATCCCAGGAAATATAAAAATGGTTCAAAAAATTGTGGTACTTATGTACGATGGAATATCCTTCAGCCATGAAATCAATGTCATAAGACCAGTAGCAGCAAAATGGGTGGATTCAGGTACGATGATTCTAAGTGAAATAAGTCACACAGAAAAAGAAACTTATCATAATATATCACTTATGAAGATACTGTAAACATGGCTACATTTGAACTGAGTTAGGAAAGAGAACAGTGTCTCACAGTTAGAAAACACTCTTATGCCTGCTTAAGGGGGAAGGAGAGGTGGGGTGATGCATAAAACCAGAGTTTGATATAAGCACAGGTACCGTTCCAAAAACCAACTATGGAATAGACAAGACCTACACCTTCCTCAGTGAAAGGGACTCAAAACCACATATTTCCCGCAGAGGAATATATCTGACTAGTAAGAATCTTAAAACCTATGGATTGATATGTCTCCGTGAGGGAATCAAGTGTGTCTAGACTGGCATAAACATGGCAGCGAGAATCAGCTCAAACCCACTATAAAAAGGAATTTCAAAAACAAAACAAAAAAACTGGGAAATTCTTTACAATTCCTTCAGGGTCTCTGATGAAACCTGGAATGACCCTATCTACAATGACAGCTGGATGTGGCATAAGGAGGGACACTTGGGACTGAGAGGATTTGTGAGATAGGGTGAGCAAATGCAGACACTTTAAAGCACAAATACCTGGCACCCATTCCATGGGTCCCAACTCTCGAGGTTGAAGGGAATATTACTACAGCTATAACATGTACGGGAAACCTAGAGAACGGACACACTGTGAATACGAAAGGTTTCTAAAACTCAACGAATAGTCCCTCTCCTGGTGCTCCGGTTTGACTTTCCATCTGCTTTACTATCAACCTCCCAACTGGGAGAGACAGCTCCTTTAACCACCTGGTTCGCACAGGTTGCCAATTTGGCAGAGGATGAAAGGGAAGAGGGAGAACCAATGAGAGAGTAGCTGTTAGGCATTTGGACTGGCACATATAACTGTAATTTCGTGGCAGGAAGAAGTTAACCAAAGTCTCAGACCCCCACCGGGAACCAGCATAAGTCCTGAACCAAAATTTTGGACTTGCGGTCAGCTCACAAAAAACGAGTTGAAAAATGGAGCTCAGTGTCACAGCAATTCACAAACTGGCCGAGTAATAAAGGACAACTATCGTCCAAAAATCTGTTGAGGGAAGGCAACGAGGTGGACTTGAAAGTGAGGCAGAATAGCAGGAAACAGATTTCAAGAGGTACGTTGGAATCGCCTTTAAAGCACAGGAAGAGGGGCACAACTTCGACAATGATGCACTTGGCCAAAAAGGGCGTATGTGTTTTCTCCTGAATATATTCAGGAGAAAACGCATACGCCCTTTTTGGCCAAGCAAGCAAGCGGGCAATGCAAATCTGCACTACAAAGAAGTATTACTTCCCGCCGGTCAAAAGGGACATGCACAAAATGTGTAAAAACCAGAAAGGCAAGACAGGCCCTGGAGAACAGGGAGCCTTGTTATGCTGATGGGCGGGATGTAAATTGCCAACTGCCTCTCTGGAGGAGTGTATTGTGTTCCCTAAAACAAGTAAACAACAGAGCTACAGAGCCAAGGGCACTTCCAGTCTAGGGAATATACCTTGGGAAAACTGAAAATCAATAAGACAGAGCCACCCCAAAATTTAGGGCTGCACTACTTACAAGGACCTCAACTTGGGTACACCTTAAATATCCCAGGAAATATAAAAATGGTTCAAAAAATTGTGGTAATTACGTACGATGGAATATCCCTCAGCCATGAAATCAATGTCATAAGACCAGTAGCAGCAAAATGGGTGGATTCAGGTACGATGATTCTAAGTGAAATAAGTCACACAGATAAAGAAACTTATCATAAGATATCACTTATGAAGATCCTGTAAACATGGCTACACTTGAACTGAGTTAGTAAAGTGAACAGTGTCTCACATTTAGAAAACACTCTTATGCCTGCTTAATGGGGAAGGTGAGGTGGGATGATGCATAAAACAAGAGTTTGATATAAGCACAGGTACCGTTCCAAAAACCAACTATGGAATAGACAAGACCTACACCTTCCTCAGTGAAAGGGACTCAAAACCCCATATTTCCTGCAGAGGAATATATCTGACTAGTAAGAATCTTAAAACCTATGTATTGATATGTCTCCGTAAGGGAATCAAGTGTGTCTAGACTGGCATAAACATGGCAGCGAGAATCAGCTCAAAACCACTATAAAAACGAATTTCAAAAAAAAACAAAAAAACTGTAAATTCTTTACAATTCCTTCAGGGTCTCTGAAGAAACCTGGAATGACCCTATCTACAATGACAGCTGGATGTGGCATAAGGAGGGACACTTGGGACTGAGACGATTGGTGAGATTGGGTGAGCAAATGCAGACCCTTTAAAGCACAAATGCCTGGCACCCATTCCATGGGTCCCAACTCTCCAGGTTGAAGGGAATATTACTACAGCTATAACATGTACGGGAATCCTAGAGAACGGACACACTGTGAATATGAAAGGTTTCTAAAACTCAAAGAATAGTCCCTCTCCTGGTGCTCCGGTTTGACTTTCCATCTGCTTTACTATCAACCTCCCAACTTGGAGAGACAGCCCATTTAACCTCCTGGTTCGCAGAGATTTCCAATTTGGCAGAGGATGAAAGGGAAGAGGGAGAACCAATGAGAGAGTAGCTGTTAGGCATTTGTACGGGCACATATCACTGTAATTTCCCGGCAGGGAGAAGAATTAACCAAAGTCTCAGTCCCCCACCGGGAACCAGCATAGGTCCTGAACCAAAATGTTGGACTTTAGGTCAGCTCACCACAATCGAGTTGAAAAATGGAGCTCAGGGGCACAGCAATTCACAAACTGGCCGAGTAATAAAGGACAACTATCGTCCAAAAATCTGTTGAGGGAAGGCAACGAGGCGGTCTTGAGAGCGAGGCAGAATAGCAGGAAACAGATTTCAAGAGGTACGTTGGAATCGCCTTTAAAGCACAGGAAGAGGGGCACAACTTCGACAATGATGCACTTGGCCAAAAAGGGCGTATGTGTTTTCCCCTGAATATATTCAGGAGAAAACGCATACGCCCTTTTTGGCCAAGCAAGCAAGCGGGCAATGCAAATCTGCACTACAAAGGAGTATCACTTCCCACCGGTCAAAAGGGACATCCACAAAATGTGTAAAAACCAGAAAGGCAAGACAGGCCCTGGAGAACAGGGAGCCTTGTTATGCTGATGGGCGGGATGTAAATTGCCAACTGCCGCTCTGCAGGAGTATATTGTGTTCCCTAAAACAAGTAAAGAACAGAGCTACAGAGCCAAGGGCACTTCCAGTCTAGGGAATATACCTTGGGAAAACTGAAAATCAATAAGACAGATCCACCCCAAAATTTAGGGCTGCACTGCTTACAAGACCTCAACTTGGGTACACATTAAATATACCAGGAAATATAAAAATGGTTCAAAAAATTGTGGTACTTACGTACGATGGAATATCCCTCAGCCATGAAATCAATGTCATAAGACCAGTAGCAGCAAAATGGGTGGATTCAGGTACGATGATTCTAAGTGAAATAAGTCACACAGAAAAAGAAACTTATCATAAGATATCACTTATGAAGATCCTGTAAACATGGCTACACTTGAACTGAGTTAGGAAAGAGAACAGAGTCTCACATTTAGAAAACACTCTTATGCCTGCTTAAGGGGGAAGGAGAGGTTGGGTGATGCATAAAACCAGAGTTTGATATAAGCACAGGTACCTTTCCAAAAACCATCTATGGAATAGACAAGACCTACACCTTCCTCAGTGAAAGGGACTCAAAACCCCATATTTCCCACAGAGGAATATATCTGACTACTAAGGATCTTAAAACCTATGTATTGATATGTCTCCGTAAGGGAATCAAGTGTGTCTACACTGGCATAAACATGGCTGCGAGAATCAGCTCAAAACCACTATAAAAAGGAATTTCAAAAACAAAAGAAAAAAACTGGGAAATTCTTTACAATTCCTTCAGGGTCTCTGATGAAACCTGGAATGACCCTATCTACAATGACAGCTGGATGTGGCATAAGGAGGGACACTTGGGACTGAGACGATTGGTGAGATTGGGTGAGCAAATGCAGACCCATTAAAGCACAAATGCCTGGCACCCATTCCATGGGTCCCAACTCTCCAGGTTGAAGGGAATATTACTACAGCTATAACATGTACGGGAAACCTAGAGGACGGACACACTGTGAATACAAAAGGTTTCTAAAACTAAACGAATAGTCGCTCTCCTGGTGCTCCAGTTTGACTTTCCATCTGCTTTACTATCAACCTCCCAACTTGGAGAGACAGCCCCTTTAACCTCCTGGTTCGCAGAAGTTTCCAATTTGGCAGAGGATGAAAGGGAAGAGGGAGAACCAATGAGAGAGTAGCTGTTAGGCATTTGGATGGGCACATATCACTGTAATTTCCCGGCAGGAAGAAGAATTAACCAAAGTCTCAACCCCCAACGGGGACCAGCAGAGGTCCTGAACCAAAATGTTGGACTTGCGGTCAGCTCACAAAAAACGAGTTGAAAAATGGAGCTCAGGGGCACAGCAATTCACAAATTGGCCGAGTAATAAAGGACAACTATTGTCCAAAAATCTGTTGAGGGAAGGCAACGAGGCGGACTTGAAAGCGAGGCAGAATAGCAGGAAACAGATTTCAAGAGGTACGTTGGAATCGCCTTTAAAGCACAGGAAGAGGGGCACAACTTCGACAATGATGCACTTGGCCAAAAGGGGCGTATGTGTTTTCTCCTGAATATATTCAGGAGAAAACGCATACGCCCTTTTTGGCCAAGCAAGCAAGCGGGCAATGCAAATCCGCACTACAAAGAAGTATCACTTCCCACTGGTCAAAAAGGACATCCACAAAATGTGTAAAAACCAGAAAGGCAAGACAGGCCCTGGAGAACAGGTAGACTTGTTATGCTGATGGGCGGGATGTAAATTGCCAACTGCCTCTCTGGAGGAGTACATTGTGTTCCCTAAAACAAGTAAAGAACAGAGCTACAGAGCCAAGGGCACTTCCAGTCTAGCGAATATACCATGGGAAAATTGAAAATCAATAAGACAGAGCCACCACAAAATTTAGGGCTGCACTGCTTACAAGGACCTCAACTTGGGTACACCTTAAATATCCCAGGAAATATAAAAATGGTTCAAAAAATTGTGGTACTTACGTACGATGGAATATCCCTCAGCCATGAAATCAATGTCATAAGACCAGTAGCAGCAAAATGGGTGGATTCAGGTACGATGATTCTAAGTGAAATAAGTCACACATAAAAAGAAACTTATCATAAGATATCACTTATGAAGATCCTGTAAACATGGCTACATTTGAACTGAGTTAGGAAAGAGAACAGTGTCTAACATTTAGAAAACACTCTTATGCCTGCTTAAGGGGGAAGGAGAGGTGGGGTGATGCATAAAACCAGAGTTTGATATAAGCACAGGTACCGTTCCAAAAACCAACTATGGAATAGACAAGACCTACACCTTCCTCAGTGAAAGGGACTCAAAACCCCATATTTCCCGCAGAAGAATATATCTGACTAGTAAGAATCTTAAAACCTATGGATTGATATGTCTCCGTGAGGGATTCAAGTGTGTCTAGACTGGCATAAACATGGCAGCGAGAATCAGCTCAAACCCACTATAAAAAGGAATTTCAAAAACAAAACAAAAAAACTGGGAAATTCTTTACAATTCCTTCAGGGTCTCTGATGAAACCTGGAATGACCCTATCTACAATGACGGCTGGATGTGGCAAAAGGAGGGACACTTGGGACTGAGAGGATTGGTGAGATTGGGTGAGCAAATGCAGACACTTTAAAGCACAAATACCTGGCACCCATTCCATGGGTCCCAACTCTCCAGGTTGAAGGGAATATTACTACAGCTATAACATGTACGGGAAACCTAGAGAACGGACACACTGTGAATACGAAAGGTTTCTAAAACTCAACGAATAGTCCCTCTCCTGGTGCTCCGGTTTGACTTTCCATCTGCTTTACTATCAACCTCCCAACTTGGAGAGACAGCCCCTTAAACCTCCTGGTTCGCACAGGTTGCCAATTTGGAAGAGGATGAAAGGGAAGAGGGAGAACCAATGAGAGAGTAGCTGTTAGGCACTTGGACGGGCACATATCACTGTAATTTTCCGGCAGGAAGAAGAATTAACCAAAGTCTCAGCCCCCCACCGGGAACCAGCATAGGTCCTGAACCAAAATTTTGGACTTGCGGTCAGCTCACCAAAAACGAGTTGAAAAATGGAGCTCAGGGGCACAGCAATTCACAAACTGGCTGAGTAATAAAGGACAACTATCGTCCAAAAATCTGTTGAGGGAAGGCAACGAGGCGGACTTGAAAGCGAGGCAGAATAGCAGGAAACAGATTTCAAGAGGTACGTTGGAATCGCCTTTAAAGCACAGGAAGAGGGGCACAACTTCGACAATGATGCACTTGGCCAAAAAGGGCGTATGCGTTTTCTCCTGAATATATTCAGGAGAAAACGCATACGCCCTTTTTGGCCAAGCAAGCAAGCGGGCAATGCAAATCTGCACTACAAAGAAGTATCACTTCCCACCGGTCAAAAGGGACATCCACAAAATGTGTAAAAACCAGAAAGGCAAGACAGGCCCTGGAGAACAGGGAGCCTTGTTATGCTGATGGGCGGGATGTAAATTGCCAACTGCCGCTCTGCAGGAGTGCATTGTGTTCCCTAAAACAAGTAAAGAACAGAGCTACAGAGCCAAGGGCACTTCCAGTCTAGGGAATATACCTTGGGAAAACTGAAAATCAATAAGACAGATCCACCCCAAAATTTAGGGCTGCACTGCTTACAAGACCTCAACTTGGGTACACATTAAATATACCAGGAAATATAAAAATGGTTCAAAAAATTGTGGTACTTACATACGATGGAATATCCCTCAGCCATGAAATCAATGTCATAAGACCAGTAGCAGCAAAATGGGTGGATTCAGGTACGATGATTCTAAGTGAAATAAGTCACACATAAAAAGAAACTTATCATAAGATATCACTTATGAAGATTCTGTAAACATGGCTACACTTGAACTGAGTTAGGAAAGAGAACAGAGTCTCACATTTAGAAAACACTCTTATGCCTGCTTAAGGGGGAAGGAGAGGTTGGGTGATGCATAAAACCAGAGTTTGATATAAGCACAGGTACCGTTCCAAAAACCAACTATGGAATAGACAAGACCTACACCTTCCTCAGTGAAAGGGACTCAAAACCCCATATTTCCCGCAGAGGAATATATCTGACTAGTAAGGATCTTAAAACCTATGTATTGATATGTCTCCGTAAGGGAATCAAGTGTGTCTACACTGGCATAAACATTGCAGCGAGAATCAGCTCAAAACCACTATAAAAAGGAATTTCAAAAACAAAAGAAAAAAACTGGGAAATTCTTTACAATTCCTTCAGGGTCTCTGATGAAACCTGGAATGACCCTATCTACAATGACAGCTGTATGTGGCATAAGGAGGGACACTTGGGACTGAGACGATTGGTGAGATTGGGTGAGCAAATGCAGACCCATTAAAGCACAAATGCCTGGCACCCATTCCATGGGTCCCAACTCTCCAGGTTGAAGGGAATATTACTACAGCTATAACATGTACGGGAAACCTAGAGAACGGACACACTGTGAATACGAAAGGTTTCTAAAACTCAACGAATAGTCCCTCTCCTGGTGCTCCAGTTTGACTTTCCATCTGCTTTACTATCAACCTCCCAACTTGGAGAGACAGCCCCTTTAACCTCCTGGTTCGCACAGGTTTCCAATTTGGCAGAGGATGAAAGGGAAGAGGGAGAACCAATGAGAGAGTAGCTGTTAGGCATTTGGACGGGCACATATCACTGTAATTTCCCGGCAGGAAGAAGAATTAACCAAAGTCTCAACCCCCACCGGGGACCAGCAGAGGTCCTGAACCAAAATGTTGGACTTGCGGTCAGCTCACCAAAAACGAGTTGAAAAATGGAGCTCAGGGGCACAGCAATTCACAAACTGGCCGAGTAATAAAGGACAACTATCGTCCAAAAATCTGTTGAGGGAAGGCAACGCGGCGGACTTGAAAGCGAGGCAGAATAGCAGGAAACAGATTTAAAGAGGTACGTTGGAATCGCCTTTAAAGCACAGGAAGAGGGGCACAACTTCGACAATGATGCACTTGGCCAAAAAGGGCGTATGCGTTTTCTCCTGAATATATTCAGGAGAAAACGCATACGCCCTTTTTGGCCAAACAAGCAAGCGGGCAATGCAAATCTGCACTACAAAGAAGTATCACTTCCCACCTGTCAAAAGGGACATACACAAAATGTGTAAAAACCAGAAAGGCAAGACAGGCCCTGGAGAACAGGGAGCCTTGTTATGCTGATGGGCGGGATGTAAATTGCCAACTGCCTCTCTGGAGGAGTGTACTGTGTTCCCTAAAACAAGTAAAGAACAGAGCTACAGAGCCAAGGGCACTTCCAGTCTAGGGAATATACCTTGGGAAAACTGAAAATCAATAAGACAGAGCCACCCCAAAATTTAGGGCTGCACTGCTTACAAGGACCTCAACTTGGGTACACCTTAAATATCCCAGGAAATATAAAAATGGTTCAAAAAATTGTGGTACTTACGTACGATGGAATATCCCTCAGCCATGAAATCAATGTCATAAGACCAGTAGCAGCAAAATGGGTGGATTCAGGTACGATGATTCTAAGTGAAATAAGTCACACAGAAAAAGAAACTTATCATAAGATATCACTTATGAAGATCCTGTAAACATGGCTACACTTGAACTGAGTTAGGAAAGAGAACAGTGTCTCACATTTAGAAAACACGCTTATGCCTGCTTAAGGGGGAAGGAGAAGTGGTGTGATGCATAAAACCAGAGTTTGATATAAGCACAGGTACCGTTCCAAAAACCAACTATGGAATAGACAAGACCTACACCTTCCTCAGTGAAAGGGACTCAAAACCCCATATTTCCCGCAGAGGAATATATCTGACTAGTAAGAATCTTAAAACCTATGGATTGATATGTCTCCGTGAGGGAATCAAGTGTGTCTAGACTGGCATAAACATGGCAGCGAGAGTCAGCTCAAACCCACTATAAAAAGGAATTTCAAAAACAAAACAAAAAAACTGGGAAATTCTTTACAATTCCTTCAGGGTCTCTGATGAAACCTGGAATGACCCTATCTACAATGACAGCTGGATGTGGCATAAGGAGGGACACTTGGGACTGAGAGGATTGGTGAGATTGGGTGAGCAAATGCAGACCCATTAAAGCACAAATGCCTGGCACCCATTCCATGGGTCTCAACTCTCCAGGTTGAAGGGAATATTACTACAGCTATAACATGTACGGGAAACCTAGAGAACGGACACACTGTGAATACGAAAGGTTTCTAAAACTCAACGAATAGTCCCTCTCCTGGTGCTCCAGTTCGACTTTCCATCTGCTTTACTATCAACCTCCCAACTTGGACAGACAGCCCCTTTAACCTCCTGGTTCGCACAGGTTTCCAATTTGGCAGAGGATGAAAGGGAAGATGGAGAACCAATTAGAGAGTAGCTGTTAGGCATTTGGACGGGCACATATCACTGTAATTTCCCAGCAGGAAGAAGCATTAATCAAAGTCTCAACCCCCACCGGGAACCAGCAGAGGTCCTGAACCAAAATGTTGGACTTGCGGTCAGCTCACCAAAAACGAGTTGAAAAATGGAGCTCAGGGGCACAGCAATTCACAAACCGGCCAAGTAATAAAGACAACCTTCATCCAAAAATCTGTTGAGGGAAGGCAACGAGGCAGACTTGAAAGTGAGGCAGAATTGCAGGAAACAGATTTCAAGAGGTACATTGGAATCACCTTTAAAGCACAGGAAGAGGGTCACAACTTCTACTATGATGCACTTGGCCAAAAAGGGCGTATGCGTTTTCTCCTGAATATATTCAGGAGAAAACGCATACGCCCATTTTGGCCAAGCAAGCAAGCGGGGAATGCAAATCTGCACTACAAAGAAGTGTCACTTCCCACCGGTCAAAAGGGACATCCACAAAATGTGTAAAAACCAGAAAGGCAAGACAGGCCCTGGAGAACAGGGAGCCTTGTTATGCTGATGGGCGGGATGAAAATTGCCAACTGCCTCTCTGGAGGAGTACATTGTGTTCCCTCAAACAAGTAAACAACAGAGCTACAGAGCCAAGGGAACTTCCAGTCTAGGGAATATACCTTGGGAAAACTGAAAATCAATAAGAGAGAGCCACCCCAAAATTTAGGGCTGCACTGCTTACAAGGACCTCAACTTGGGTACATCTTAAATATCCCAGGAAATATAAAAATGGTTCAAAAAATTGTGGTACTTACGTACGATGGAATATCCCTCAGCCATGAAATCAATGTCATAAGACCAGTAGCAGCAAAATGGGTGGATTCAGGTACGATGATTCTAAGTGAAATAAGTCACACAGAAAAAGAAACTTATCATAAGATATCACTTATGAAGATCCTGTAAACATGGCTACACTTGAACTGAGTTAGGAAAGAGAACAGTGTCTCACATTTAGAAAACACTCTTATGCCTGCTTAAGGGTGAAAGAGAGGAGGGGTGATGCATAAAACCAGAGTTTGATATAAGCAAAGGTACCGTTCCAAAAACCAACTATGGAATAGACAAGACCTACACCTTCCTCAGTGAAAGGGACTCAAAACACCATATTTCCCGCAGAGGAATATATCTGACTAGTAAGAATCTTAAAACCTATGAATTGATATGTCTCCGTAAGGGAATCAAGTGTGTCTAGACTGGCATAAACATGGCAGCGAGAATCAGCTCAAACCCACTATAAAAAGGAATTGCAAAAACAAAACAAAAAAAATGGGAAATTCTTTCCAATTCCTTCAGGGTCTCTGATGAAACCTGGAATGACCCTATGTACAACGACACCTGGATGTGGCATATGGCTGGACACTTGGGACTGAGAGGATTGGTGAGATTGAGTGAGCAAAGGCAGACCCTTTGAAGCACAACTGCCTGGCACCCACTCCATGTGTCCCAACTCTCCAAGTTAAAGGGAATATTACTACAGCTATAACATGTACGGGAAACCTAGAGAACGGACACACTGTGGATACGAAAGGTTTCTAAAATTCAACGAATAGTCCCTCTCCTGGTGCTCGTGTTTGACTTTCCATCTGCTTTACTATCAACCTCGCAACTTGGAGAGACAGCCCCTTTAACCTCCTGGTTCGCACAGGTTGCCAATTTGGCAGAGGATGAAAGGGAAGAGGGAGAACCAATGAGAGAGTAGCTGTTAGGCATTTGGACGGGCACATATCACTCTAATTTCCCGGCAGGAAGAAGAATTAACCAAAGTCTCAGCCACCCACCGGGAACCAGCAGAGGTCCTGAACCAAAATGTTGGACTTGCGGTCAGCTCACCAAAAACGAGTTGAAAAATGGAGCTCAGGGGCACAGCAATTCACAAACTGGCCGAGTAATAAAGGACAACTATCGTCCAAAAATCTGTTGAGGGAAGGCAACGAGGCGGACTTGAAAGTGAGGCAGAATTGCAGGAAACAGATTTCAAGAGGTACGTTGGAATCGCCTTTAAAGCACAGGAAGAGGGGCACAACTTCGACAATGATGCACTTGGCCAAAAAGGGCGTATGCGTTTTCTCCTGAATATATTCAGGAGAAAACGCATACGCCCTTTTTGGCCAAGCAAGCAAGCGGGCAATGCAAATCTGCACTACAAAGAAGTATCACTTCCCACCGGTCAAAAGGGACATCCACAAAATGTGTAAAAACCAGAAAGGCAAGACAGGCCCTGGAGAACAGGGAGCCTTGTTATGCTGATGGGCGGGATGTAAATTGCCAACTGCCTCTCTGGAGGAGTACATTGTGTTCCCTAAAACAAGTAAAGAACAGAGCTACAGAGCCAAGGGCACTTCCAGTCTAGGGAATATACCTTGGGAAAACTGAAAATGAATAAGACAGAGCCACCCCAAAATTTAGGGTTGCACTGCTTACAAGGACCTCAACTTGGGTACTCCTTAAATATCCCAGGAAATATAAATATGGTTCAAAAAATTGTGGTACTTACGTACGATGGAATATCCCTCAGCCATGAAATCAATGTCATAAGACCAGTAGCAGCAAAATGGGTGGATTCAGGTACGATGATTCTAAGTGAAATAAGTCACACAGAAAAAGAAACTTATCATAAGATATCACTTATGAAGATCCTGTAAACATGGCTACACTTGAACTGAGTTAGGAAAGAGAACAGTGTCTCACATTTAGAAAACACTCTTATGCCTCCTTAAGGGGGAAGGAGAGGTGGGGTGATGCATAAACCAGATTTTGATATAAGAACAGGTACCCTTCCAAAAACCAACTATGGAATAGACAAGACCTACACCTTCCTCAGTGAAAGGGACTCAAAACCCCATATTTCCCACAGAGGATTATATCTGACTAGTAAGAATCTTAAAACCTATGTATTGATATGTCTCCATAAGGGAATCAAGTGTGTCTAGACTGGCATAAACATGGCAGCGATAATCAGCTCAAACCCACTATAAAAAGGAATTTCAAAAACAAAACAAAAAAACTGGGAAATTCTTTACAATTCCTTCAGGGTCTCTGATGAAACCTGGAATGACCCTATGTACAACGACAGCTGGATGTGGCATAAGGCTGCACACTTGGGACTGAGAGAATTGTTGAGATTGGGTGAGCAAATGCAGAACCTTTAAAGCACAAATCCCTGGCACCCACTCCATGGGTCCCAACTCTCCAGGTTAAAGGGAATATTACTACAGCTATAACATGTACGGTAAACCTAGAGAACGGACACACTGTGAATACGAAAGGTTTCTAAAACTCAACGAATAGTCCCTCTCCTGGTGCTCGTGTTTGACTTTCCATCTGCTTTACTATCAACCTCCCAACTTGGAGAGACAGCCCCTTTAACCGCCTGGTTCGCACAGGTTGCCAATTTGGCAGAGGATGAAAGGGAAGAGGGAGAACCAATGAGAGAGTAGCTGTTAGGCATTTGGATGGCTACATATCACTCTAACTTCCCGGCAGGAAGAAGAATTAACCAATGTCTCAGCCACCCACCGGGAACCAGTATAGGTCCTGAAGCAAAATTTTGGACTTGAGGTCAGCTCACCAAAAACGAGTTTAAAAATGGAGCTCAGGGACACAGCAATTCACAAACTGGCCGAGTAATAAAGGACAACTATCGTCCAAAAATCTGTTGAGGGAAGGCAACGAGGCAGACTTGAAAGAGAGGCAGAATAGCAGGAAACAGATTTCAAGAGGTACGTTGGAATTGCCTTTAAAGCACAGGAAGAGGGACACAACTTCGACAATGATGCACTTGGCCAAAAAGGGCGAATGCATTTTCTCCTGAATATATTCAGGAGAAAACGCATACGCCCTTTTTGGCCAAGCAAGCAAGCAGACAATGCAAATCTGCACTACAAAGAAGTATCACTTCCCACCGGTCAAAAGGGACTTCCACAAAATGTGTAAAAACCAGAAAGGCAAGACAGGCCCTGGAGAACAGGGAGCCTTGTTATGCTGTTGGGCGGGATGTAAATTGACAACTTCCTCTCTGGAGAAGTGCATTGTGTTCCCTCAAACAAGTAAACAACAGAGCTACAGAGTCAAGGGCACTTCCAGTCTAGGGAATATACCTTGGGAAAACTGAAAATCAATAAGACAGAGCCACACCAAAATTTAGGGCTGCACTGCTTACAAGGACCTCAACTTGGGTACACCTTAAATATCCCAGGAAATATAAAAATGGTTCAAAAAATTGTGGTACTTATGTACGATGGAATATTCCTCAGCCATATAATCAATGTCATAAGACCAGGAGCAGCAAAATGGGTGGATTCAGGTATGATGATTCTAAGTGAAATAAGTCACAGAGAAAAAGAAACTTATCATAAGATATCACTTATGAAGATCCTGTAAACATGGCTACACTTGAACTGAGTTAGGAAAGAGAACAGTGTCTCTCATTTAGAAAACACTCTTATGCCTGCTTATGGGGGAAGGAGAGGTGGGGTGATGCATAAAACCAGAGTTTGATATAAGCACAGGTACCGTTCCAAAAACCAACTATGGAATAGACAAGACCTACACCTTCCTCAGTGAAAGGGACTCAAAACCCCATATTTCCCGCAGAGGAATATATCTGACTAGTAAGAATCTTAAAACCTATGTATTGATATATCTCCATAAGGGAATCAAGTGTGTCTAGACTGGCATAAACATGGCAGCGAGAATCAGCTCAAACCCACTATAAAAAGGAATTTCAAAAACAAAACATAAAAACTGGGAAATTCCTTACAATTCCTTCAGGGTCTCTGATGAAACCTGGAATGACCCTATCTACAACGACAGCTGGATGTGGCATAAGGCTGGACACTTGGGACTGAGAGGATTGCTGAGATTGGGTGAGCAAATGCAGACCCTTTAAAGCACAAATGCCTGGCACCCATTCCATGGGTCCCAACTCTCCAGGTTGAAGGAAATATTACTACAGGTATAACATGTACGGGAAACCTAGAGAACGGACACACTGTGAATACGAAAGGTTTCTAAAACTCAACGAATAGTCCCTCTCCTGGTGCTCCGGTTTGACTTTCCATCTGCTTTACTATCAACCTCCCAACTTGGAGAGACAGCCCCTTTAACCTCCTGGTTCTCACAGGTTGCCAATTTGGCAGAGGATGAAAGGGAAGAGGGAGAACCAATGAGAGACTAGCTGTTAGGCATTTGGACGGGCACATGTCACTCTAATTTCCCGGCAGGAAGAAGAATTAACCAAAGCCTCAGCCACCCACTGGGAACCAATATAGCCACCCCTGGAACCAGTATAGGTCCTGAAGCAAAATTGTGGATTTGCGGCCAGCTCACAAAGATGGGATTTGAAAATTGGAGCTCAGGGGCACAGCAATTCACAAACCTGCAGACTTATAAAGGACTACTCTCTTCCAAAAATCTGTTGAGGGAAGGCAGTGAAGCGGCCTTGAAAATGAGCCAGAATTGCACAAAACATATTTCAAGAGGTAAATTGGAATCGCCTTTAAAGCACAGGAAAAGCATCCCAACTTGGACAGAGATGCACTTGGCCAAAAAGGGCGTATGATTTTCTCCTGAATATATTCAGAAGAAAACGCATACACCCTTTTTGGCCAATCAAGCAAGCGCGCAATACAAATCCACACTACAAAGAATTGTCACTTACCACTGGTCAAAAGGGACATCCGAATATCTGTAAAAACCAGAAAGGCAAGAGAGAGATGGCAAGGGCATGAAGCAATGTGATCCCAATGGTCATGGAGGATTGTGATGACAAGCGCATGGAGAATTGTGATGACAAGATTATGTACCATTTTGTTGACAAAGGCAAGGAGCATTATGATGACAAGGTTCATGGAGCACTGTGATGACAAGCATCACGGAGCATAGTGATTACAGGGGTCATGGAGCATTGGGATGACAAGCGCATGGATCATTGTGATGACAATGGTCATGGAGCATTTTAATGACAAGAGTCCCGGATCATTGTGTTGTCAGGGTTCATGGAGCGTTGTGATGACAGTGGTCATGGAGCATTGTGATGACAGGGGTCATGGCGTATTGTGATGAGAAGTTCATGGAGCATTGGGCTGAAAATGTCCATGGAGTACTGTGATGACAGGGGTCATTGTGCATTGTGATTACAAGGTACTGGAGCACTGCGATGAGAAGACCATGGAGCCTTGTGATGACAAGTCTCATGGAGCATTCTGATGAAAAGTGCCATGGAGCATTGTGATTACAGGGGTCTTGGAGCATTGTGATGACAAGGGCATGGAGCATTGGGATGAGAAGGCCATGGAGCGTTCTGATGACATGCATCATGGAGCTTTGTGATGAAAAGGGCATGGATCATTGTGATGAAAAAAGCATGGAGCCTTGTCATGACAGGGTTCAAGGAGCAAACTGACAACAAGTGTCAGGGAGCATTGTGATGACAAGGGTATTGAGTATTGTGATGACACAGGTCATGGAGCATTGTGATGAGAAGACCATGGATAATTGTGATGACGAGCGTCATGGGGCGTTGTGAGGATAAGTGTTATGGAACATATTGATCACAAGGATTTGGAGCATTTTGACGACAGAGGTCATGGAGCATTTTGGTTTCATTGTGATGACAATAGCCTGAAGCATTATGATGATGGGCATGGTGCATTGTGATGACAGGGTTCATGGAGCATTGAGATGAAAAGGGGCATGGAGCATTGCGATTACAGGAGTCTTGGAGCACTGTGAGGACAAAGGCATGGAACATCGTGAATGAGAAGGCCATGGAGCATTCTGTTGACATGCGTCATGGAGCTTTGTGATGACAAGGGCATGGAGCATTGTGATTACAGGGGTCTTGGAGCATTGTGATGACAAGGGTCATGGAGCCTTGTGATGACAAGGCTGTGGAACATTGTGATGGCAGGGGTCATGGAGCATTTTTATGACAGGGGTAATGGAGCATTGTGATGACAAGGGCATGGAGCATTGGTCTGAAAAGTTTCATGGATTATTGTGATAAGAGGGGGCAAGGAGCATTGTGATGACAAGGGCATGGAACACTGTGATACATGGGTCATGGAGGATTGTAATGACAAGCGCATGGAGCATTGTGATAAGAATGGCATCGAGCATTGTGATGAAAAGCATCATGGAGCCTGTGATGACAAGGGCATGGAACAATGTGATGAGAGGGTTCATGGAGCATTGTGATGACAATGGCATGCAGCATTGGGATGACAAGGGTCATTGAGCTTTTTGATTACAAAGGTCATGGAGCATTTTGATGACAAGGGTGTGGTGCATTCTGTTGTGAAGGGCAGGGAGCATTGTGATGACAGGGGTTATGGAACATTGTGATGTCAGGGGAATGGAGCATTGTGATGATAAAGGCATGTAGCATTGTTGTGACAAGGGTCATGGAATATTGTGATGAGAGGGGTGAGGGAGTATTGTGTTGACTAGTGATGGAACATTGTGATATCCGTGGTGAGAGAGCATTTTGATGAGAAGTGCATGGAGCAGTGTGATGACAAGGTTTATGGAGCATTGTGATGACAAAGATGTGGAGCATTGTGATGACAAGTGCATGGCACATTGTGATGCCATGGGTCATGGAGTATTGTGCTAACAAAGGCATGGAGCATTGGGAGGACAAGGGTCACCGAGCATTGTGATGAAATGTTCATGGAGCGCTGTGGTGACAAAGGTCACAGAGCCTTGTGATGACGACGGCATGGACCATTGTGATGACAAAGGTCATGAAGCATTGTGATGACTGGAGACACGGAGCATTGTGATGACAGGGGTCATAGAGCATTGTGATGAAAGGGCATGGAGCATTGTGATGACAGGGGCATGTTGCATTGGTTTGACAAGTTTCAGGGATTATTGTGATGACAGTGGGCATGGCGCATTGTGATGACAAGGTCATGGAGCATTGTGATGAGAAGGTCATGGAGTATTGTGAAGAAGGGTGTCAGGGAGCATTGTGATGACATATGTCGTGGTCCATTGCGATGACAATGGAATGGAGCATTGTGATGCCAAGTGTCATGGAGGATTGTGATGACAAAGGTAATGGAGCATTTTGATGACAAGCGCTTGGGGCATTGTGATGACAAGGGTCATGGAGCATTGTGATAACAAGGGCCATTGAGAATTTTGATGTCATGTTCATGAAGCATTGTGATGACAATCACATGGAGCTTGCTGTGACAGGGATCATGGAGCATTGCGATGAAAAGTGCATAGAGAATTGTGATGACAAAGCATGTAACACTGTGATGAAAAGCATCATGGAGCACAGTGATGCCAACAACGTGGAGAATTGTGATGACAGGGGACATGGAGCATTGTGATGACCAGGGCATGGAGTATTGTGATGGCAAGAGCGTGGAGCATTGTGATGAGAAGACCATGGATAATTGTGATGATGAGCGTCATGGAGCACTGTAATGACAAGGGGTATGGAGCATTGTGATGACAGGGGTCATGGAGCATTGTGATGACAAGGTTCATGGAGCATTCTGATGACAAGCTTGTGGAGTATTTTGATGACAATGACATGGAGCATTTTGATGAAAATGGCATGGGGCATTGTGATGAAAAAGACATGGAGCCTTTTCATGACAGTTTTCAGGGAGCATTCTGACGACAAGTGTCAGGGAGCATTGTGATGACAAAGGTCATGGAGAATTGTGACGACAAGGGCATGGAGTATTGTGATGACAAGCACATGGAGCTTGCTATGACGGGGTCATGGAGCATTGCGATGACAAGTGCATAGAGAATTGTGATGACAAAGCATGTAACACTGTGATGAGAAGTGTCATGGAGCATAGTGATGCCAAGATCGTGGAGAATTGTGATGACAGGGGACATGGAGCATTGTGATGACCAGGGCATGGAGCATTGCGATGGCAAGATCGTGGAGCATTGTGATGAGAAGACCATGGATAATTGTGATGACGAGGGTCATGGAGCACTGTAATGACAAGGGGTATAGAGCATTGTGATGACAGTGGTCATGAAGCATTGTGATGACCTGGGACATGGAGCATTGTGATGCCCAAGTCATGGAGCACTGTGATGGCAAGACCGAGGAGCATTGTGATGAGAAGACCATGGATAACTGTGATGAGGAGCATCATGCAGCACTGTAATGACAAGTGGTATGAAGCCTTGTGATGACAGGGGTCATGGAGCATTGTTATGACAGTGGTCATGGAGCATTGTGATGACAAGTGTCATGGAGCATTTTGATGACAAGGGCGTGGAGCATTGTGATGAGAAGACCATGGACAATTGTGATTACGAGTGTCATGGAGCACTGTAATGACAAGCAGTATGGAGCATTGTGATGACAGGGGTCGTGGAGCATTGTGATGACTGGGGACATGGATCATTGTGATGACCAGGGCATGGAGCATTGTGATGGCAAGACCGTGGAGCACTGTGATGAGAAGACCATGGATAATTGTGATGACGAACATCATGGAGCACTGTAATGACAAGGGGCATGGAGCATTGTGATGACAGGTGTCATGGAGCATTGTGATGACAGGGGTCATGGATCATTGAGATGACAAAGGTCACGGAGCAGTCTGATGACAAGCTTGTGGAGTATTGTGATGACAATGGCATGAAGCATTGTGATGAAAAGGGCATGGATCATTGTGATGAAAAAGGCATGGAGACTTGTCATGACAGGGTTCAATGAGCATACTGATGACAAGTATCAGGGAGCATTGTGATGACAAGTGTATTGAGAATTGTGATGACAAAGGTCATGGAGCATTGTGATGAGAAGTCCATGGATAATTGTGATGACCAGCGTCATGGGGCGTTGTGATGACAAGTGTTATGGCACATTGTGATCACAAGGGTTTGGAGGATTGTGATGAGAGAGGTCATGGAGAATTTTGATTTCATTGTGATGACAATAGCATGAAGCACTATGATGATGGGCATGGTGCATTGTGATGAAAGGGTTCATGGAGCATTGAGATGAAAAGAGGCATGGATCATTGTAATAACAAGGGTCTTGGAGCATTGTGATGACAAGGGCATGGAGTATTTTGATGAGAAGGCCATGGAGCATTCTGAAGACATGCGTCAGGGAGCTTTGTGATGACATGGGCATGGAGCATTGCGATTACAGGGGTCTTGGAGCATTGTGATGACAAGGGTCATGGAGTCTTGTGATGACAAGGCCGTAGAACATTGTGATGGCAGGGGTCATGGAGCATTGTTATGACAGGAGTAATGGAGCATTGTGATGACAAGGGCATGGAGCATTGGTCTGAAAAGTTTCATGGATTATTGTGATGAGAGTGAGCATGGAGCATTGTGATGACAAGGGCACGGAACACAGTGATACATGTGTCATGGAGGATTGCAATGACAAGGGCATGGAGCATTGTGATGACAAGCGTCATGGAGCTTTGTGATGACAACGGCATGGAGCAATGTGATGAGAGGTTTCATGGAGCTTTGTGATGACAATGGCATGGAGCATTGTGATTCCAAGGGTCATGGAGCTTTGTGATGACATAGGCCATGGAGCATTTTGATGACAAGGGCGTGGTGCATTGTGATGAGAAGGGCAGGGAGCATTGTGATGACAGGGTCATGGAGCAATTGGATGAAAAGGGTCATGGAACATTTTGATGACAGTGTTTATGGAACATTGTGATGTTAGGGGTCATGGAGCATTGTGATGAAAAGGGTCATGGAGCACTGTGATGACAGGGGTTATGGAATATTGTGATGTCAGGGGTCATAGAGCATTGTGATGATAAGAGCATGTAGCATTGTTGTGACAAGGGTCATGGAACATTGTGATGACAGGGTGGAGGGAGTATTGTGTTGACTAGTGATGGAACATTGTGATATCAGTGGTGAGAGAGCATTTTGATGAGAGGTTCATGGAGCATTGTGATGACAAGGCTGTGGAACATTGTGATGAGAAACGCAGGGCACATTGTGATGACATGGGTCATGGAACATTGTGCTGACAAACGCATGGAGCATTGTGATGACAAGGTTTATGGAGCATTGTGATGACAACGATGTGGAGCATTGTGATGACAAGCGCATGGCACATTTGATGCCATGTGTCATGGAGTAATGTGCTGACAAAGGCATGGAATATTGTGATGACAAGGGTCACCGAGCATTGTGATGAAATGTTCATGGAGTGTTGTGGTCACAAAGGTTACAGAGCCTTGTGATGACGAGGGCATGGACCATTGTGATGACAAAGGTCATGAAGCATTGTGATGACTGGAGTCACGGAGCATTGTGATGACAGGGGTCATAGAGCATTGTGATGAAAAGGCACGGAGCATTGTGATGACAGGGGCATGGAGCATTGGTCTGAAAAGTTTCATGGATTATTGTGATGAGAGTGAGCATGGAGCATTGTGATGACAAGGTCACGGAACACTGTGATCCATGGGTCATGGAGGATTGTAATGACAAGGGCATGGAGCATTGTGATGAGAAGGGCATCGAACATTGTTTTGACAAGCGTCATGGAGCTTTGTGATGACAAGGGCATGGAACAATGTGATGAGAGGGTTCATGGAACATTGTGATTCCAAGGGTTATGGAGCTTTGTGATGACAAAAGTCATGGAGCATTTTGATGTCAAGGGCGTGGTGCATTGTGATGAGAAGGGCAGGGAGCATTTTGATGACAGGGTCATGCAGCAATTTGATGAAAAGTGTAATGGAACATTTTGATGACAGGGGTTATAGAACATTGTGATGTCAGGGGTCATGGAGCTTTGGGATGAAAAGGGTCATGGAGCATTTTGATGACAGGGGTTATGGAACATTGTGATGTCAGGGGTCATGGAACATTGTGATGATAAGGGGATGTAACATTGTGATGACAGGGGTCATGGAACATTGTGATTACAGGGGTGAGGGAGTATTGTGATGACTAGTGATGGAACATTGTGATATCTCTGTTGAGAGAGCATTTTGATGAGAAGTGCATGGAGCATTGTGATTACAAGGTTTATGGAGCATTACGATGACAAGGTTGTGGACCGTTGTGATGAAAATCACGTGGCACATTGTGATGACAAGGGTCATGGAGCATTGTTCTGACAAAGGCATGGAGCATTGTGATGACAAGGGTCACGGAGCATTGTGATGAAAAGTTCATGGAGTATTGTGGTTACAAAGGTCACAGAACCTTGTGATGATGTGGGCATGGACCACTGTGATGACAAATGTTATGAAGCATTGTGATGACTGGAGTCACAGAGCATTTTGATGACAAGGGTCATGGAGCATTGTGATGACAAGGGCATGGAGCATTGTGATGACAGGGGCATGGAGCATTGGTCTGACAAGTTTAATAGATTATTGTGATGACAGTGGGCATGGGGCATTGTGATGACAAGGGCATGGGGCATTGTGAGGAGAAGGTCATGGAGTATTGTGAAGACTGGTGTCAGGGAGCATTGGGATGACATATGTCATGGTCCATTGCGATGACAATGGCATGGAGCATTGTGATGCCAAATGTAATGGAGGATTGTGATGACAAATATAATGGAGCATTGTGATGACTAGGGCTTGGAGCATTATGATGACAAGGGCCATTGAAAATTTTCATGACAGGGTCGTGAAGCATTGTGATGACAAGGTGCTGGAGCATTATGATTAGAAAACCATGGAGCCTTGTGAGACAAGTCTCATGGAGCATACTGATGAAAAGGGGCATGGAGCATTGTGATTAGAGTGTCTTGGAAAATTGTGATGACAAGGGCATGGAGCATTGTGATGAGAAGGCCAAGGAGCAGTCTGATGACATGCGTCATTGAGCTTTGTGATGACAAGGGCATGGAGCATTGTAATTACAGGCGTCTTGGAACATTGTGATGAAAAAGGCATGGATCATTGTGATGAAAAAGGCATGGAGCCTTGTCATGACAGGGTTCAAGGAGCATACAGAGAACAAGTGTCAGGGAGCATTTTGATGACAAGTGTATTGAGCATTGTGATGACAAAGGTCATGGAGCATTGTGAAGAGAAGACCATAGATAATTGTGATGACGAGCGTCATGGGGCATTGTGATGACAAGTGTTATGGAATATTGTGATCACAAGGGTTTGGAGCAGTGTTATGACAGAGGTCATGGAGCATTTTGATTTCATTGTGATGACAATAGCCTGAAGCATTATGATGATGGGCATGGTGCATTGTGATGACAGGGTTCATGGATCATTGAGATAAAAAGGGACATGGAGCATTGTGATTACAGGTGTCTTGGAGCATTGTGATGAGAAGGGTCATGGAGCCTTGTGATGACAAGGCCATGGAACATCGTGATGGCAGGGGTCATGGAGCATTGTTATCACAGGGGTAATGGAGCATTGTGATGGCAAGGGCATGGAGCATTCTGATGACATGCATCATGGAGTTTTGTGATGACAAGGGCATGGAGCACTGTGATTACAGGGGTCTTGGAGCATTGTGATGACAAGGGTCATGGAGCCTTGTGATGACAAGGCCGTGGAACGTTGTGATGGCAGGGGTCATGGAGCATTGTTATGACAGGGGTAATGGAGCATTGTGATGACAAGGGCATGGAACATTTGTCTGAAAAGTTTCATGGATTATTGTGAAGAGAGTGGGCATGGAGCATTGTGATGACAAGGGCACGGAACACAGTGATAAATGGGTCATGGAGGATTGTAATGACAAGGGCATGGAGCATTGTGATGAGAAGGGCATCGAGCAGTGTGATGACAAGCACCATGGAGCTTTTTGATGACAATTGCATGGAACAATGTGATGAGAGGTTTCATGGAGTATTGTGATGAAAATGGCATGGAGCATTGTGATGCCAAGGGTCATGGAGCTTTGTGATGACAAAGGTCATGGAGCATTTTGATGACAAGGGCGTGGTGCATTGTGATGAGAAGGGTAGGGAGCCTTGTGATGACATTGTCATGGACCAATTTGATGAAAAGGGTCATGGAACATTTTGATGAGAGGCGTTATGTAACATTGTGATGTTAGGGGTCATGGAGCATTTTGATGAAAAGGGTCATGGAGCATTTTGATGACAGGGGTTATGGAACATTGTGATGTCAGGGATCATCAAACATTGTGATGATAAGTGCATGTAGCATTGTGATGACAGGAGTCATGGAACATTGTGATGACAGGGTTGAGGGAGTATTGTGATGAATAGTGATGTACCATTGTGATATCAGTGGTGAGAGAGCATTTTGATTTGAAGTGCATGGAGCATTGTGATGACAAGGTTTATGGAGCATTGTGATGACAAGATTGTGGAGAACTGTGACGACAAGCGCATGGTGCATTGTGATGACATGGGTCATGGAGCATTGTGCTGACAAGCGCATGGAGCATTTTGATGACAAGGGTCATGGAGCATTGTGCTGAGAAAGGCATAGAGCATTGTGATGACAAGGGTCAAAGGGCATTGTGATGAAAAGTTCATGAAGCATTGTGGTTAAAAAGGTCACAGAGACTGTTGATGACAAGGGCATGGACCACTGTGATGACAAAGGTCATGTAGCCTTGTGATGACTGGAGTCACGGAGCATTGTGATGACAGGGGTCATGGAGCATTGTGATAACAAGAGCATGGGGCATTGTGATGACAAGGGCATGGAGCATTGGTCTAATAAGTTTCATGGCTTATTGCGATGACAGTTGGAATGGCGCATTGTGATGACAAGGGCATGGAGCATTGTGATGACCAGGTCATTCATTATTGTGAAGCCAGGTGTCAGGGAGCATTGTGATGACATATGTAATGGCCCATTTTGATGACAATGCCATGGAGCATTGTGATGCCAAGTGTCAAGGAGGATTCTGATGACAAAGGTAATGGAGCATTGTGATGACAATGGCTTGGAGCATTGTGATAACAAGGGTCAGGGAGCATTGTGCTGACAAGTGCATGGAAAATTGTGATGACAGGGGACATGGAGCATTCTGATGACAAGCTTGTGGAGTATTTTGATGACAATGGCATGGAGCATTGTGTTGAAAATGGCATGGTGCATTTTGATGAAAAATGCATGGAGCCTTTTTGTGACAGGGTTCAAGGAGCATTCTGACGACAAGTGTCAGGGAGCATTGTGATGACAAGTGTATCGAGAATTGTGATGAGAAAGGTCATGGAGCATTGTGATGAAAAGGGCATGGAGTATTGTGATGACAGGCATCATGGAGCATTGTGATGACAAGTGTTATGGAACATTGTGATCACAAGGGTTTGGAGCATTGTGATGACAGAGGTCATGGATCATTTTGATTTCAAGGAGCATGGAGCATTGTGATGACAAGGGCATGGAGCAATGTGATCCCAAGGTTCATGGAGGATTGTGATGGCAATGGTAATGGAGTATTGTGATGACAAGTGCATTGAACATTGTAATGACAAGGTCATGTAGCATTTTGCTGACAAAGGCATGGAGCATTGTGATGACAGGTGTCATGGAGCACTGTGATGACAAGCGTCACGGAGCATTGTGATTACAGGGGTCATGGAGCATTGGGATGACAAGGGCATGCATCATTGTGATGACAAGTGTCATGGAGCATTGGGCTGAAAATGTTCATGGAGTATTGTGATGACAGGGGTCATGGAGCATTGTGATGACTAGGGAATGGAGCATTGTGATGACAAGAGTCCCGGATCATTGTGTTGTCAGGTGATATTGAGCGTTGTGATGACTGTGGTCATGGAGAATTGTGATGATATTGGTCATGGAGCATTGTGATGAGAAGGTCATGGAGCATTGGGCTGAAAATGTTCATGGAGTATTGTGATGACAGGTGTCATGGAGCATTGTGATGATAAGAGAATGGGGCATTTTGATGACAATGTCCTGAAGCATTGTGATGAGAAGACCATGGAGCCTTGTGATGACAAGTCTCATGGAACATTCTGATGAAAAGGGGCATGGACCATTGTGATTACAGGGGTCTTGGAGCATTGTGATGACAAGGGCATGGAGCATTGTGATGAGAAGGCCATGGAGCATTCTGATGACATGCATCATGGAGCTTTGTGATGACAAGGGCATGGAGCATTGTGATTACAGGGGTCTTGGAGCATTGTGATGAAAATGGCATGGATCATTGTGATGAAAAAGGCATGGAGCCTTGTCATGAAAGGGTTCAGGGAGCATACTGATGGCAAGAGTCAGGGAGCATTGTGATGACATGTGTATTGCGCATTGTGATGACAAATGTCATGGGGCATTGTGATGACAAGTCCATGGATATTTGTGATGACTAGCGTCATGGGGTATTGTGATGACAAGTGTTATGGAACATTGTGATCACAAGGGTTTGGAGCATTGTGATGACAAAGGTCATGGAGCATTTTGATTTCATTGTGATGACAAGAGCATGAAGCATTATGATGATGGGCATGGTGCATTGTGATGACAGGGTTCATGGAGCATTGTGATGAAAGGTGGCATGGAGCTTTGGTCTGACAAGTTTCATGGATTATTTTGATGACAGTGGGCATGGCACATTGTGATGACAAGGTCATGGAGCATTGTGATGACAAGGTCATGGAGTATTGTGAAGACAGGTGTCAGGGAGCATTGTGATGACATATGTCATGTTCCATTGTGATGACAATAGCACGGAGCATTGTGATGCCAAGTGTCATGGAGGATTGTTGTGACAAAGGTAAAGGAGCATTGTGATGATAAGCGCATGGAGCATTGAGATGACAAGGGCCATTGATAATTTTAATGTCCATGTCGTGAAACATTGTGATGACAAGCGCATGGAGCTTCCTATGACAGGGGTCATGGAGCATTGCGATGACAAGTGCATGGAGTATTGTTATGACAAGAGTATATAACATTGTGATGAGAAGTGCCATGGAGCATTGTGATGACAAGGACGTGGAGAATTGTGAGGACAAGGGACATTGAGCTTTGAGATGACCAGGGCATGGAGCATTGTGATGGCAAAACCGTGGAGCATTGTGATGAGAAGACCTTTGGTAATTGTGATGACGAGCATCATGGAGCACTGTAATGACAAGGGGCATGAAGCATTGTGATGACAGGTGTCAGGGAGCATTGTGATGACAGGGGTCATGGAGCATTGTGATGACAAGGACATGGAGCATTGTGATGACAAGGGTACGGAACATTGTGATGAAAAGTGCCATTGAGAATTTTGATGATAAAGTCGTGAAGCATTGTGATGACAAACACTTGGAGCTTGCTATGACAGGGGTCATGGAACATTGCAATGACAAGTGCATGGAGAATTGTGATGAAACGAGCATGTAACTTTGTGATGAGAAGTGTCATGTAGCATTGTGATGACAAGTACATGGTGAATTGTTATGACAAGGGACATGGAGCATTGTGATAACCAGGGAATGGAGCATTGTGATGACAGGGGTCATGGAGCATTATTATGACAAGGGCCATGGTGCATTCTGATATAAGATATCACTTATGAAGGGATTGTAAACCTGGCTACATATGAACTGAATTAGGAAAGAGAGCAGAGTCTCAGATTTAGAAAACACTCTTATGCTTGCTTAAGGGGGAAGGAGAGGTGGGTAGACTCACAAAACCAGAGTTTGATATTAACACAGGTACCGTTCCATAATCCAAATACAGAAGAGACAAGCCCGACTCCTTCCTCAGTGAATGGGACTCAACACCCCTATTCCCCACAGAGAAATATATCTGACTAGTAAGGATCTTAAAACCTATGTATTGATATGTCTCCATAAGGGAACCAAGTGTGTCTAGAATGACATAAACACGGCAGTGAGAATCAGCTCAAACCCACTATAAAAAGGAATTTCAAAACAAAACAAAGAAACAGTGAAATTCTTACACAATACCTTCAGGGGTTCTGATGAAACTTGGAATGACCCTATCTACAACAACAGCTGGATGTGGCATAAGGCTGTTCACTTGGGACTGAGAGGATTGGTGAGATTGGGTGAGAAAATGCAGACGCTTTAAAGCAATAATGCCTGCCACTGATTCCATGGTTCCCAACTCTCCAGGTAGAAGGGAATATCACTACAGTTATAACATGTATGGGAAACCTAGAGAATGGACACCCTCTGATGGTGAAAAGTTTCTAAAACTCTACTAATTTTTTTCTCTCCATGTGCTGCAGCTTGACATTCCAACTGCTTTAATATCAATCTCCCAACTTGGAGAGTCAGCCCCTATAACCTCCTGTTTCGCACAGTTGGCACATTGTGCAGAGGATATAAGGGAAGAGGGAGAACCAATGAGAGAGTAGCTGTAGGCATTTGGACGGCCACATGTCACAATAATTTCCCGTCACGAAGAAGAATTAACCAAACTCTCAGCCTGCCCCACCCCCATAACTAGTATAGGTCCTGAAGCAAAATTGTGGGTTTGCGGTCAGCTAACAAAAACACAAGTTGAAAAATGGAGCTCAGGGGCACAGCAATTCACTAACTTGCAGAGTTATACAGGACTACTCTCTTCCAAAAATCTGTTGAGGAAAAGCCATGAGGCGGACTTGAAAATGAGGGAGATTTGCATGAAACAGATTTCCAGAAGTACATTGGAATCGACTTTAAACACAGGAAAAGCATCACAACTTCGACAATTATGGAATTTTCCATAAAGGGCGCATGAGTTTTCTCCTGAATATATTCAGGAGAAAACGCATACACCCATTTTGGCCAACCAAGCAACCGCACAATGCAAATCTGCACTACAAAGTAGTATCACTTCCCACCATTCAAAAGGGATATCCGTAAAATGTGTAAAAACCAGAAAGGCAAGAGGGGCTCTGGAGAACAGGGAGCCTTGTTATGCTGATGGGTGGGATGTAGATTGCCAACAGCCACTCTGGAGGAGTGCATTGTGTTCCCTAAAAGAATTAAACAACAGAGCTTCACAACCTAAGGCACTTCCAGTCATGGGAATATACCTTGGGAAAATTGAAAATCAATAAGACACAGCCAACCCAAAATATAGGGCAGCACTGCTTACAAGAACCTCGACTTCGGGACACCTTAAATATCCTAGGAAAGACAAAAATAGTAAAGAAATTGTGGTACATACGTACGATGGAATATCCCTCAGCCATGAAATCAATGTCATAAGGCCAGTAGCAGCATAATGAGTGGATTCATGTACGATGATTCTAACTGAAATAAGTCACACAGAAAAAGAAACTTATCATAAGATATCACTTATGAAGGTCTTGTAAACATGGCTACACATGAACTGAATTAGGAAAGAGAAGAGTCTCACATTTAGAAAACACTCTTATGCCTGCTCAAGAGGAAAGGAGAGGTGGGGTGATGCATAAAACCAGAGTTTGATATTAGCACAGGTACGGTTGCATAATCCAAATACAGAATAGACAAGACCAACTCTTTCCTCACTGAATGGGGCTCAACACCCCTATTCCCCGCAGAGTAGTATATCTGACTAGTAAGAATCTTAAAACCTATGTATTGATATGTCTCCATAAGGTAACCAAGTGTGTCTAGAACGACATAAACACGGCAGTGAGAATCAGCTCAAACCCACTATAAAAAGGAATTTCAAAACAAAACAAATAAACAGTGAAATTCTTACACAATACCTTCAGGGGTTCTGATGAAACTTAGAATGACCCTATCTACAACGACAGCTGGATGCGGCATAAGGCTGGTCACTTGGGACTGAGAGGATTGGTGAGATTGGGTGAGAAAATGCAGACCGTTTAAAGCAATAATACCTGGCACCCATTCCATGGTTCCCAACTCTCCAGGTAGAAGGGAATATCACTACAGTTATAACATGTATGGGAAACCTAGAGAATGGACACCATCTGATGGTGAAAGGTTTCTAAAACTCTACTAATTTTTTTCTCTCCTTGTGCACCAGTTTGACATTCCAACTGCTTTAGTATCAATCTCCCAAATTGGAGAGTCAGCACCTTTAACCTCCTGGTTCGCACAGTTGGCACGTTTTGCAGAGGATATAAGGGAAGAGGGAGAAACAATTAGAGAGTAGCTGTAGGCATTTGGATGGCCACATGTCACTCTAAATTCCCGTCACGAAGAAGAATTAACAAACTCTGAGCCAGCATCCCCAATGCAACCAGTATAGGTCCTGAAGCAAAATTGTGGCTTGGCAGTCAGCCCACAAAAACGCGAGTTGAAAAATGGAGCTCAGGGGCACAGCAATTCACTAACTTGCAGAGTTATAAAGGACTACTCTCTTCCAAAAATCTGTTGAGTGAAAGCCATGAGGCGGACTTGAAAATGAGGCAGAAGTGCACGAAACAGATTTCCAGAAGTACATTGGAATCGCCTTTAAACACAGGAAAAGCATCAAAACTTCGACAATTATGGAAATGGCCATAAAGGGCGCATGCGTTTTCTCCTGAATATATTCAGGAGAAAACGCATGCACCCATTTTGGCCAACCAAGCAACTGCACAATGCAAATGTGCACTACAAAGAAGTATCACTTCCAACCGGTCAAAAGGGACATCCGTAAAATGTGTAAAAACAAGAAAGACAAGACAGGATCTGGAGAAGAGGGAGCCTTGTTATGCGGATGGGTGGGATGTAAATTGCCAACAGCCACTCTGGAGGAGTGCACTGTGTTCCCAAAAAGAAGTAAAGAGCAGTGCTTCACAACCTAAGGCACTACCAGTCACAGGAATATACCTTGGGAAAATTGAAAATCAATAAGACACAGCCACCCCAAAATTTATGGAAGCACTGCTTACAAGAACCCCGACTTCGGGACACCTTATATATCCCAGGAAAGACAAAAATGGTAAAGAAATTGTGGTACATACGTATGATGGAATATCCCTCAGCCATGAAGTCAATGGCATAAGGCCAGTAGCAGCATAATGACGGGATTCATGTATGATGATTCTAACTCAAAAAATCACACAGAAAAAGAAACTTATCATAAGATATCACTTATGAAGGGTATATAAACATGGCTAAACATGGAATGAATTAGGAAAGGGAACAGAGTATCATATATAGAATACAATCTTATGCATGCTTAAGGGGAAAGCAGAGGTGGGGTGATGAATAAAACCAGAGTTTGATATTAGCACAGGTACGGTTCCATAATCCAAATACAGAATAGACAAGACCTACTACTTCCTCTGTGAACGGGACTCAAAACCCCATATTTCCCGCAGAGGAATATATCTTACTAGTAAGAATCTTAAAACCTATGGATTGATATGTCTCCGTAAGGGAATCAAGTGTCTCTAGACTGGCATAAACATGGCAGCGAGAATCAGCTCAAACCCTGTAGAAAAGGAAATTCAAAAACAAAACAAAAAACAGGCAAATTCTTTACAATTCCTTCAGGGTCTCTGATGAAACCTGGAATGACCCTATCAACAACGACAGCTGGATGTGGCATAAGGCTGGACACTTGGGACTGAGAGGATTGGTGAGATTGGGTGAGCAAATGCAGACACTTTAAAACAATAATATGTGGCACCCATTCCATGGGTCCCAACTCTCCAGGTTGAAGGAAATATTACTACAGCTATAACATGTACGGGAAACCTAGAGAACGGACACACTGTGAATACAAAAGGTTTCTGAAACTCAAAGAATATACCCTCTCCTGGTGCACCCGTTTGACTTTCCAACTGCTTTATTATCAGTCTCCCAACTTGAAGAGACAGCCCCTTTAACCTCCTTGTTCACATAGGTTGCCAATTTAGCAGAGGATGAAAGGGAAGAAGGAGAACCAATGAGAGAGTAGCTGTTAGGCATTTGGACGGGCACATATCACTGTAATTTCCCGGCAGGAAGAAGATTTAACCAAAGTATCAGCCACCCACCGGGAACCAGTATAGGTCCTGAACCAAAATTTTGGACTTGCGGTCACCTCATCAAAAACGAGTTGAAAAATGGAGCTCAGGGGCACAGCAATTCACAAACTGGTCGAGTAATAAAGGACAACTATCGTAAAAAAATCTGTTGAGGGAAGGCAACGAGGATGACTTGAAAGCGAGGCAGAATAGCATGAAACAGATTTCAAGAGGTACGTTGGAATTGCCTTTAAAGCACAGGAAGAGTATCACAACTTCGACAATGATGCACTTGGCCAAAAAGGGCGTATGCATTTTCTCCTGAATATATTCAGGAGAAAACGCATACGCCCTTTTTGGCCAAGCAAGCAAGCGGGCAATGCAAATCTGCACTACAGAGAAGTATCACTTCCCACGGGTCAAAAGGGACATCCACAAAATGTGTAAAAACCAGAAAGGCAAGACAGGCCCTGGAGAACAGGGAGTCTTGTTATGCTGATGAGCGGGATGTAAATTGCCATCTGCCTCTCTGGAGGAGTACATTGTGTTCCCTAAAACAAGTAAAGAACAGAGCTACAGAGCCAAGGGCACTTCCAGTCTAGGGAATATACCTTGGGAAAACTGAAAATCAATAAGACAGAGCCACCCCAAAATTTAGGGCTGCACTGCTTACAAGGACCTCAACTTGGGTACACCTTAAATATCCCAGGAAATATAAAAATGGTTCAAAAAATTGTGGTACATACGTACGATGGAATATCCCTCAGCCATGAAATCAATGTCATAAGACCAGTAGCAGCAAAATGGGTGGATTCAGGTACGATGATTCTAAGTGAAATAAATCACACAGAAAAGAAACTTATCAAAAGATATCACTTATTAAGATCCTGTAAACATGGCTACACTTGAACTGAGTTAGGAAAGAGAACAGTGTCTCACATATAGAAAACACTCTTATGCCTGCTTAAGGGGGAAGGAGAGGTGGGGTGATGCATAACACCAGAGTTTGATATAAGCACAGGTACCGTTCCAAAAACCAACTATGGATTAGACAAGACCTACACCTTCCTCAGTGAAAGGGACTCAAAACCCCATATTTCCCGCAGAGGAATATATCTGACTAGTAAGAATCTTAAAACCTATGTACTGATGTGTCTTCATAAGGGAATCAAGTGTGTCTAGACTGGCATAAACATAGCAGCGAGAATCAGCTCAAACCCACTATAAAAAGGAATTTCAAAAACAAAACAAAAAAACTGGGAAATTCTTTACAATTCCTTCAGGGTCTCTGATGAAACCTGGAATGACCCTATCTACAACGACAGCTGGATGTGGCATAAGGAGGGACACTTGGGACTGAGACGATTGGTGAGATTGGGTGAGCAAATGCAGACCCGTTAAAGCAATAAGGCATGGAAACCATTCCATGGGTCCCAACTCTCCAGGTTGAAGGGAATATTACTACAGTTATAACATGTATGGGAAACCTAGGGAACGGAAACACTGTGAATATGAAAGGTTTCTAAAACTCAACGAATAGTCCGTCTCCTGGTGCTCAGGTTTGACTTTCCATCTGCTTTACTATCAATCTCCCAACTTGGAGAGACATCCCCTTTAACTTCCTGGTTCGCACAGGTTTCCAATTTGGCAGAGGATGAAAGGGAAGAGGGAGAACAAATGAGAGAGTAGCTGTTAGGCATTTGGACGGGCACATATCACTCTAACTTCCGGCAGGAAGAAGAATTAACCAAAGTTTCAGCCCCCCACCGAGAACCAGCATAGGTCCTGAAACAAAATTTGGACTTGCGGTCAGCTCACCAAAAACGAGTTGAAAAATGGAGCTCAGGGCCACAGCAATTCACAAAGTGGCCGAGTAATAAAGGACAACTATCGTCCAAAAATCTGTTGAGGGAAGGCAACGAGGCAGAATAGCAGGAAACAGATTTCAAGAGGTACGTTGGAATCGCCTTTAAAGCACAGGAAGAGGGTCTCAACTTCGACAATGATGCACTTGGCCAAAAAGGGCGTATGCGTTTTCTCCTGAATATATTCAGGAGAAAACGCATACGCCCTTTTTGGCCAAGCAAGCAAGCGGGCAATGCAAATATGCACTACAGAGAAGTATCACTTCCCACCGGTCAAAAGGGACATCCACAAAATGTGTAAAAACCAGAAAGTCAAACAAGCCCTGGAGAACAGGGAGTCTTGTTATGCTGATGGGCGGGATGTAAATTGCCAACTGCCTCTCTGGAGGAGTGCATTGTGTTCCCTAAAACAAGTAAAGAACAGAGCTACAGAGCCAAGGGCACTTCAAGTCTAGGGAATATACCTTGGGAAAACTGAAAATCAATAAGACAGAGCCACCCCAAAATTTAGGGCTGCACTGCTTACAAGGACCTCAACTTGGGTACACCTTAAATATCCCAGGAAATAAAAAAATGGTTCAAAAAATTGTGGTCCTTATGTACGATGGAATATCCCTCAGCCATTAAATAAATGTCATAAGACCATTAGCGGTAAAATGAGTGGATTCAGGTACGATGATTCTAAGTGAAATAAGTCACACAGAAAAAGAAACTTATCATAAGATATCACTCATGAAGATCCTGTAAACATGGCTACACTTGAACTGAGTTAGGAAAGAGAACAGAGTCTCACATTTAGAAAACACTCTTATGCCAGCTTAAGGGGGAAGGAGAGGTGGGGTGATGCATAAACCCAGAGTTTGATATAAGCACAGGTACCGTTCCAAAAACCAACTATGGAATAGACAAGACCTACACTTTCTTCAGTGAAAGGGTCTCAAAACCACTTATTTCCTGCACAGGAATATACCGGACTAGTAAGAATCTTAAAACCTATGTATTGATATGTCTCCGTAAGGGAATCAAGTGTGTCTAGACTGGCATAAACATGGCAGCGAGAATCAGCTCAAAACCAGTATAAAAAGGAATTTCAAAAACAAAACAAAAAAACTGGGAAATTATTTACAAATCCTTCAGGGTCTCTGATGAAACCTGGAATGACCCTATGTACAATGACAGCTGGATGTGGCATAAGGCTGGACACTTGGGACTGAGACGATTGGTGAGATTGGGTGAGCAAATGCAGACCCTTTAAAGCAATAAGGCATGGAAACCATTCTATGGGTCCCAACTCTCCAGGTTGAAGGGAATATTACTACAGCTATGATATGTCAGGGAAACCTAGAGAACGGACACACTGTGAATACGAAAAGTTTCTAAAACTCAACGAATATTCCCTCTCCTGGTGCTCCGGTTTGACTTTCCATCTGCTTTACTATCAATCTCCCAACTTGGAGAGACAGCCCCTTTAACCTCCTGGTTCGCACAGGTTGCCAATTTGGCAGAGGATGAAAGGGAAGAGGGAGAACCAATGAGAGAGTAGCTGTTAGGCATTTGGACGGGCACATGTCACTCTCATTTCCCGGCAGGAAGAAGAATTAACCAAAGTCTCAGCCACCCACCGGGAACCAGTACAGGTTCTGAGCCAAAATTTTGGACTTGCGGGCCGCTCACCAAAAACGAGTTGAAAAATGGAGCTCAGCGGCACAACAATTCACAAACTGGCCGAGTAATAAAGGAAAACTATCGTCCAAAAATCTGTTGATGGAAGGCAGCGAGGCGGACTTGAAAGCGAGGCAGAATAGCAGGAAACAGATTTCAAGAGGTACCTTGGAATCGCCTTTAAAGCACAGGAAGAGGGGCACAACTTCGACAATGATGCACTTGGCCAAAAAGGGCGTATGCGTTCTTTCCTGAATATAATCAGGTGAAAACGCATACGCCCTTTTTGGCCAAACAAGCAAGCGGGCATGCAAATCTGCACTACAAAGAAGTATCACTTCCCACCGGTGAAAAGGGACATCCACAAAATGTGTAAAAACCAGAAAGGCAAGACAGGCCCTGGAGAACAGGGAGCCTTGTTATGTTGATGGGCGGGATGTAAATTGCCAACTGCCTCTCTGGAGGAGTGCATTGTGTTCCCTAAAAATAGTAAAGAACAGAGCTACAGAACGAAGGGCACTTCCAATCTAGGGAATATACCTTGGGAAAACTGAAAATCAATAAGACAGAGCCACCCCAAAATTTAGGGCTGCACTGCTTACAAGGACCTCAACTTGGGTACACCTTAAATATCCCAGGAAATATAAAAATGGTTCAAAAAATTGTGGTACTTACGTACGATGGAATATCCCTCAGCCATGAAATCAATGTCATAAGACCAGTAGCAGCAAAATGGGTGGATTCAGGTACGATGATTCTAAGTGAAATAAGTCACACAGAAAAAGAAACTTATCATAAGATATCACTTATGAAGATCCTGTAAACATGGCTACACTTGAACTGAGTTAGGAAAGAGAACAGTGTCTCACATTTAGAAAACACTCTTATGCCTGCTTAAGGGGGAAGGAGAGGTGGGGTGATGCATAAAACCAGAGTTTGATATAAGCACAGGTACCGTTCCAAAAACCAACTATGGAATAGACAAGACCTACACCTTCCTCAGTGAAAGGGACTCAAAACCCCATATTTCCCGCAGAGGAATATATCTGACTAGTAAGAATCTTAAAACCTATGTATTGATATGTCTCCGTAAGGGAATCAAGTGTGTCTAGACTGGCATAAACATGGCAGCGAGAATCAGCTCAAACCCACTATAAAAGGGAATTTCAAAAACAAAACAAAAAAAGTTGGAAATTCTTTACAATTCCTTCAGGGTCTCTGATGAAACCTGGAATGACCCTATCTACAATGACAGCTGGATGTGGCATAAGGAGGGACACTTGGGACTGAGACGATTGGTGAGATTGGGTGAGCAAATGCAGACCCTTTAAAGCACAAATGCCTGGCACCCATTCCATGGTTCCCAACTCTCCAGGTTGAAGGGAATATTACTACAGCTATAACATGTACGGGAAACCTAGAGAACGGACACACTGTGAATACGAAAGGTTTCTAAAACTCAATGAATAGTCCCTCTCCTGGTGCTCCAGTTTGACTTTCCATCTGCTTTACTATCAACCTCCCAACTTGAGAGACAGACCCTTTAACCTCCTGGTTCGCACAGGTTGCCAATTTGGCAGAGGATGAAAGGGAAGAGGGAGAACCAATGAGAGAGTAGCTGTTAGGCATTTGGACGGGCACATATCACTCTAACTTCCCTGCAGGAAGAAGAATTAACCAAAGTCTCAGCCCCCCACCGGGAACCAGCATAGGTCCTGAACCAAAATGTTGGACTTGTGGTCAGCTCACAAAAAACGAGTTGAAAAATGGAGCTCAGGGGCACAGCAATTCACAAACTGGCCGAGTAATAAAGGACAACCATCATCCAACAATCTGTTGAGGGAAGGCAACGAGGCGGACTTGAAAGTGAGGCAGAATAGCAGGAAACAGATTTCAAGAGGTACGTTGGAATCGCCTTTAAAGCACAGGAAGAGGGGCACAACTTCGACAATGATGCACTTGGCCAAAAAGGGCGTATGCATTCTTTCCTGAATATAATCAGGTGAAAACGCATACGCCCTTTTTGGCCAAACAAGCAAGCGGGCATGCAAATCTGCACTACAAAGAAGTATCACTTCCCACCAGTCAAAAGGGACATCCACAAAATGTGTAAAAACCAGAAAGGCAAGACAGGCCCTGGAGAACAGGGAGCCTTGTTATGCTGATGGGCGGGATGTAAATTGCCAACTGCCTCTCTGGAGGACTGCATTGTGTTCCCTAAAACAAATAAACTACAGAGCTACAGAGCCAAGGGCACTTCCAGTCTAGGGAATATACCTTGGGAAAACTGAAAATCAATAAGACAGAGCCACCCCAAAATTTAGGGCTGCACTGCTTACAAGGACCTCAACTTGGGTACACCTTAAATATTCCAGGAAATATAAAAATGGTTCAAAAAATTGTGGTACTTACGAACGATGGAATATCCCTCAGCCATGAAATCAATGTCATAAGACCAGTAGCAGCAAAATGGGTGGATTCAGGTACGATGATTCTAAGTGAAATAAGTCACACAGAAAAAGAAACTTATCATAAGATATCACTTATGAAGATCCTGTAAACATGGCTACACTTGAACTGAGTTAGGAAAGAGAACAGTGTCTCACATTTAGAAAAGACTCTTTTGCCTGCTTAAGGGGGAAGGAGAGGTGGGGTGATGCATAAAACCAGAGTTTGATATAAGCACAGGTACCGTTCCAAAAACCAACTATGGAATAGACAAGACCTACACCTTCCTCAGTGAAAGGGACTCAAAACCCCATATTTCCCGCAGAGGAATATATCTAACTAGTAAGAATCTTAAAACCTATGTATTGATATGTCTCTGTAAGGGAATCGAATGTTTCTAGTCTGGCATAAACATGGCAGCGAGAATCAGCTCAAACCCACTATAAAAAGGAATTTCAAAACAAAACAAAAAAACTGGGAAATTCTTTACAATTCCTTCAGGGTCTCTGATGAAACCTGGAATGACCCTCTCTACAATGACAGCTGGATGTGGCATAAGGAGGGACACTTGGGACTGAGACGATTGGTGAGATTGGGTGAGCAAATGCAGACCCTTTAAAGCACAAATGCCTGGCACCCATTCCATTGGTCCCAACTCTCCAGGTTGAAGGGAATATTACTACAGCTATAACATGTTCGGGAAACCTAGAGAACGGACACACTGTGAATACGAAAGGTTTCTAAAACTCAACGAATAGTCCCTCTCCTGGTGCTCCGGTTTGACTTTCCATCTGCTTTACTATCAACCTCCCAACTTGAAGAGGCAGCCCCTTTAACCTCCTGGTTCGCACACGTTTCCAAATTGGCAGAGGATGAATGGGAAGAGGCAGAACCAATGAGAGAGTAGCTGTTAGGCATTTGGACGGGCACATGTCACTCTACCTTCCCGGCAGGAAGAAGAATTAACCAAAGTCTCAGCCCCCCACCGGGAACCAGCATAGGTCTTGAACCAAAATGTTGGACTTGCGGTCAGGTCACCAAAAACGAGTTGAGAAATGGAGCTCAGGGGCACAGCAATTCACAAACTGGCCGAGTAATAAAGGACAACTATCTTCCAAAAATCTGTTGAGGGAAGGCAACGAGGCGGACTTGAAAGCGAGGCAGAATAGCAGGAAACAGATTTCAAGAGGTACGTTGGAATCGCCTTTAAAGCATAGGAAGAGGGGCACAACTTCAACAATGATGCACTTGGCCAAAAAGGGCGTATGCGTTTTCTCCTGAATATATTCAGGAGAAAACGCATACGCCCTTTTTGGCCAAGCAAGCAAGCGGGCAATGCAAATCTGCACTACAAAGAAGTATCACTTCCCACCGGTCAAAAGGGACATCCACAAAATGTGTAAAAACCAGAAAGGCAAGACAGGCCCTGGAGAACAGGAAGCCTTGTTATGCTGATGGGTGGGATGTAAATTGCCAACTGCCTCTCTGGAGGAGTACATTGTGTTCCCTAAAACAAGTAAAGAACAGAGCTACAGAGCCAAGGGCACTTCCAATCTAGGGAATATACCTTGGGAAAACTGAAAATCAATAAGACAGAGCCACCCCAAAATTTAGGGCTGCACTGCTTACAAGGACCTCAACTTGGATACACCTTAAATATCCCAGGAAAAATAAAAATGGTTCAAAATTTGTGGTACTTACGTACGATGGAATATCTCTCAGCCATGAAATCAATGTAATAAGACCAGTAGCAGCAAAATGGGTGGATTCAGGTACGATGATTCTAAGTGAAATAAGTCACACAGAAAAAGAAACTTATCATAAGATATCACTTATGAAGATCCTGTAAACATGGCTACACTTGAACTGAGATAGGAAAGAGAACAGAGTCTCACATTTAGGAAACACTCTTATGCCTGCTTAAGGGGGAAGGAGAGGTGGGGTGATGCATAAAACCAGAGTTTGATATAAGCACAGGTACCGTTCCAAAAACCAACTATGGAATAGACAAGACCTACACCTTCCTCAGTGAAAGGGACTCAAAACCCCATATTTCCCGCAGAGGAATATATCTAACTAGTAAGTATCTTAAAACCTATGTATTGATATGTCTCTGTAAGGGAATCAAATGTTTCTAGACTGGCATAACCATGGCAGCGAGAATCAGCTCAATCCCACTATAAAAAGGAATTTCAAAACAAAACAAAAAAACTGGGAAATTCTTTACAATTCCTTCAGGGTCTCTGATGAAACATGGAATGACCCTATCTACAATGACAGCTGGATGTGGCATAAGGAGGGACACTTGGGACTGAGACGATTGGTGAGATTGGGTGAGCAAATGCAGACCCTTTAAAGCAATAATGCCTGGCACCCATTCCATGGGTCCCAACTCTCCAGGTTGAAGGGAATATTACTACAGCTATAACATGTACGGGAAACCTAGAGAATGGACACACTGTGAATACGAAAGGTTTTTAAAACTCAACGAATAGTCCCTCTCCTGGTGCTCCGGTTTGACTTTCTATCTGCTTTACTATCAAACTCCCAACTTGGAGAGACAGCCCCTTTAACCTCGTGGTTCGCACAGGTTGCCAATATGGCAGAGGATGAAAGGGAAGAGGGAGAACCAATGAGAGAGTAGCTGTTAGGCATTTGGACGGGCACATATCACTGTTATTTCCCGGCGGGAAGAAGAATTAACCAAAGACTCAGCCCCCCACTGGGAACCAGCATAGGTCCTGAACCAAAATGTTGGACTTGCGGTCAGCTCACCAAAAACGAGTTGAAAAATGCAGCTCAGGGGCACAGCAATTCACAAACTGGCCGAGTAATAAAGGACAACTATCATCCAAAAATCTGTTGAGGGAAGGCAACGAGGCGGACTTGAAAGCGAGGCAGAATAGCAGGAAACAGATTTCAAGAGGTACGTTGGAATCGCCTTTAAAGCACAGGAAGAGGGGCACAACTTCGACAATGATGCACTTGGCCAAAAAGGGCGTATGCGTTTTCTCCTGAATATATTCAGGATCAAACGCATACACCCTTTTTGGCCAAGCAAGCAAGCAGGCAATGCAAATCTGCACTACAAAAAGTATCACTTCCCACCGGTCAAAGGGGACATCCACAAAATGTGTTAAAACCAGAAACGCAAGACAGGCCCTGGATTACAGGGAGCCTTGTTATGCTGATGGGCGGGATGTAAATTGCCAACTGCCTCTCTGGAGGAGTGCATTGTGTTCCCTAAAACAAGTAAAGAACAGAGCTACAGAGCCAAGGGCACTTCCAGTCTAGGGAATATACCTTGCGAAAACTGAAAATCAATAAGACAGAGCCACCCCAAAATTTAGGGCTGCACTGCTTACAAGGACCTCAACTTGGGTACACCTTAAATATCCCAGGAAATAAAAAAATGGTTCAAAAAATTGTGGTACTTACGTACGATGGAATATCCCTCAGCCATGAAATCAATGTCATAAGACGAGTAGCAGCAAAATGGGTGGATTCAGGTACGATGATTCTAAGTGAAATAAGTCACACAGAAAAAGAAACTTATCATAAGATATCACTTATGAAGTTCCTGTAAACATGGCTACACTTGAACTGAGTTAGGAAAGAGAACAGAGTCTCACATTTAGGAAACACTCTTATGCCTGCTTAAGGGGGAAGGAGAGGTGGGGTGATGCATAAAACCAGAGTTTGATATAAGCACAGGTACCGTTCCAAAAACCAACTATGGAATAGACAAGACATACACCTTCCTCAGTGAAAGGGACTCAAAACCCCATAGTTCCCGCAGAGGAATATATCTGACTAGTAAGAATCTTAAAACCTATATATTGATATGTCTCCGTAAGGGAATCAACTGTGTCTAGACTGGCATAAACATGGCAGCGAGAATCAGCTCAAACCCACTATAAAAAGGAATTTCAAAAACAAAACAAAAAAACTGGGAAATTATTTACAATTCCTTCAGGGTTTCTGATGAAACCTGAAATGACCCTATCTACAATGACAGCTGGATATGGCATAAGGAGGGACACTTGGGACTGAGAGGATTGGTGAGATTGGGTGAGCAAATGCAGACCCTTTAAAGCACAAATGCCTGGCACCCATTCCATGGGTCCCAACTCTCCAGGTTGAAGGGAATATTACTACAGCTATTACATGTACGGGAAACCTAGAGAACGGACACACTGTGAATACGAAAGGTTTCTAAAACTCAACGAATAGTCCCTCTCCTGGTGCTCCAGTTTGACTTTCCATCTGCTTTACTATCAACCTCCCAACTTGGAGAGACAGACCGTTTAACCTCCTGGTTCGCACAGGTTGCCAATTTGGCAGAGGATGAAAGGGAAGAGGGAGAACCAATGAGAGAGTAGCTGTTAGGCATTTGGACGGGCACATATCACTCTAACTTCCCGGCAGGAAGAAGAATTAACCAAAGTCTCAGCCCCCCACCGGGAACCAGCATAGGTCCTGAACCAAAATGTTGGACTTGTGGTCAGCTCACAAAAAACGAGTTGAAAAATGGAGCTCAGGGGCACAGCAATTCACAAACTGGCCGAGTAATAAAGGACAACTATCATCCAAAAATCTGTTGAGGGAAGGCAACGAGGCGGACCTGAAAGCGAGGCAGAATAGCAGGAAACAGATTTCAAGAGGTACCTTGGAATCGCCTTTAAAGCACAGGAAGAGGGGCACAACTTCGACAATGATGCACTTGGCCAAAAAGGGCGTATGCGTTTTCTCCTGAATATATTCAGGAGAAAACGCATACGCCCTTTTTGGCCAAGCAAGCAAGCGGGCAATGCAAATCTGCACTACAAAGAAGTATCACTTCCCACCAGTCAAAAGGGACATCCACAAAATGTGTAAAAACCAGAAAGGCAAGACAGGCCCTGGAGAACAGGGAGTCTTGTTATGCTGATGGGCGGGATGTAAATTGCCAACTGCCTCTCTGGAGGAGTGCATTGTGTTCCCTAAAACAAGTAAACAACAGAGCTACAGAGCCAAGGGCACTTCCAGTCTAGGGAATATACCTTGGGAAAACTGAAAATCAATAAGACAGAGCCACCCCAAAATTTAGGGCTGCACTGCTTACAAGGACCTCAACTTGGGTACACATTAAATATCCCAGGAAATATAAAAATGGTTCAAAAAATTGTGGTACTTACGTACGATGGAATATCCCTCAGCCATGAAATCAATGTCATAAGACCAGTAGCAGCAAAATGGGTGGATTCAGGTACGATGATTCTAAGTGAAATAAGTCACACAGAAAAAGAAACTTATCATAAGATATCACTTATGAAGATCCTGTAAACATGGCTACACTTGAACTGAGTTAGGAAAGAGAACAGTGTCTCACATTTAGAAAAGACTCTTTTGCCTGCTTAAGGGGGAAGGAGAGGTGGGGTGATGCATAAAACCAGAGTTTGATATAAGCACAGGTACCGTTCCAAAAACCAACTATGGAATAGACAAGACCTACACCTTCCTCAGTGAAAGGGACTCAAAACCCCATATTTCCCGCAGAGGAATATATCTAACTAGTAAGTATCTTAAAACATATGTATTGATATGTCTCTGTAAGGGAATCAAAAGTTTCTAGACTGGCATAAACATGGCAGCGAGAATCAGCTCAAAACCACTCTAAAAAGGAATTTCAAAAACAAAACAAAAAAACTGGGAAATTCTTTATAATTCCTTCAGTGTCTCTGATGAAACCTGGAATGACTCTATCTACAACGACAGCTGGATGTGGCATAAGGCTGGACACTTGGGACTGAGAGGATTGGTGAGATAGGGTGAGCAAATTCCGACCCTTTAAAGCAATAATGCATGGCACCCATTCCATGGGTCCCAACTCTCCAGGTTGAAGGGAATATTACTACAGTTATAACATGTACGGGAAACCTAGAGAACGGACACACTGTGAATATGAAAGGTTTCTAAAACTCAACGAATAGTCCCTCTCCTGGTGCTCCGGTTTGACTTTCCATCTGCTTTACTATCAACCTCCCAACTTGGAGAGACAGCCCCTTTAACCTCCTGGTTCGCACAGGTTGCCAAATTGGCAGAGGATGAAAGGGATGAGGGAGAACCAATGAGAGAGTAGCTGTTAGGCATTTGGACGGGCACATATCACTCTAACTTCCCGGCAGGAAGAAGAATTAACCAAAGTCTCAGCCCCCCACCGGGAACCAGCATAGGTCCTGAACCAAAATTTTGGACTTGCGGTCAGATCACAAAAAACGAGTTGAAAAATGGAGCTCAGGGGCACAGCAATTCACAAACTGGCCGAGTAATAAAGGACAACTATCGTCCAAAAATCTTTTGAGGGAAGGCAACGAGGCGCACTTGAAAGCGAAGCAGAATAGCAGGAAACAGATTTCAAGAGGTATATTGGAATCGCCTTTAAAGTACAGGAAGAGGGGCACAACTTCGACAATGATGCACTTGGCCAAAAAGGGCGTATGCGTTTTCTCCTGAATATATTCAGGAGAAAACGCATACGACATTTTTGGCCAAGCAAGCAAGCGGGCCATGCAAATCGGCACTACAAAGAAGTATCACTTCCCACCGTTCAAAATGGACATCCAAAAAATGTGTAAAAACCAGAAAGGCAAGACAGGCCCTGGAGAACAGGGAGCCTTGTTATGCTGATGGGCGGGATGTAAATTGCCAACTGCGTCTCTGGAGGAGTGCATTGTGTTCCGTAAAACAAGTAAACAACAGAGCTACAGAGCCAAGGGCACTTCCAGTCTAGGGAATATTCCTTGGGAAAACTGAATATCAATAAGTCAGAGCCACCCCAAAATTTAGGGCTGCACTGCTTACAAGGACCTCAACTTGGGTACACCTTAATTATCGTAGGAAATATAAAAATGGTTCAAAAAATTGTGGTACTTACGTTCGATGGAATATCCCTCAGCCATGAAATCAATGTCATAAGACCAGTAGCAGAAAAATGGGTGGATTCAGGTACGATGATTCTAAGTGAAATAAGTCACACAGAAAAAGAAACTTATCATAAGATATCACTTATGAAGATCCTGTAAACATGGCTACACTTGAACTGAGTTAGGAAAGAGAACAGTGTCTCACATTTAGAAAACACTCTTATGCCTGCTTAAGGGGGAAGGAGAGGTGGGGTGATGCATAAAACCAGAGTTTGATATAAGCACAGGTACCGTTCCAAAAACCAACTATGGAATAGACAAGACCTACACCTTCCTCAGTGAAAGGGACTCAAAACCCCATATTTCCCGCAGAGGAATATATCTGACAAGTAAGAATCTTAAAACCTATGTATTGATATGTCTCCGTAAGGGAATCAAGTGTGTCTAGACTGGCATAAACATGGCAGCGAGAATCAGGTCAAACCCACTCTAAAAAGGAATTTCAAAAACAAAACAAAAAAACTGGGAAATTCTTTACAATTCCTTCAGGGTCTCTGCTGAAACCTGGAATTACCCTATCTACAACGACAGTTGGATGTGTCATAAGGCTGGACACTTGGGACTGAGAGGATTGGTGAGATTGGGTGAGCAAATGCAGACCCTTTAAAGCAATAATTCATGGCACCCATTCCATGGGTCCCAACTCTCCAGGTTGAAGGGAATATTACTACAGTTATAACATGTACGGGAAACCTAGAGAACGGACACACTGTGAATACGAAAGGTTTCTAAAACTCAACGCATAGTCCCTCTCCTGGTGCTCCGGTTTGACTTTCCATCTGCTTTACTATCTATCTCCCAACTTGGAGAGACAGCCCCTTTAACCTCCTGGTTCACACAGGTTGCCAAATTGGCAGAGGATGAAAGGGAAGAGGGAGAACCAATGACAGCGTAGCTGTTAGGCATTTGGACGGGCACATATCACTCTAACTTCCCCGCAGGAAGAAGAATTAACCAAAGTCTCAGCCACCCACCGGGAACCAGTATAGGTCCTGAACCAAAATTTTGGACTTGCGGTCAGCTCACCAAAAACGAGTTGAAAAATGGAGCTCAGGGGCACAGCAATTCACAAACTGGCTGAGTAATAAAGGACAACTATCGTCCTAAAATCTGTTGAGGAAAGGCAACGAGGCGGACTTGAAAGAGAGGCAGAATAGCAGGAAACAGATTTCAAGAGGTACGTTGGAATCACCTTTAAAGCACAGGAAGAGGGGCACAACTTCGACAATGATGCACTTGGCCAAAAAGGGCGTATGCGTTTTCTCCTGAATATATTCAGGAGAAAACGCATAAGCCCTTTTTGGCCAAGCAAGCAAAGGGTCAATGCAAATCTGCACTACAAAGGAGTATCACTTCCCACCGGTCAAAAGGGACATCCACAAAATGTGTAAAAACCAGAAAGGCAAGACAGGCCCTGGACAACAGGGAGCCTTGTTATGCTGATGGGCGGGAGGTAAATTGCCAACTGCCTCTCTGGAGGAGTGCATTGTGTTCCTTAAAACAAGTAAAGAACAGAGCTACAGAGCCAAGGGCACTTCCAGTCTAGGGAATATACCTTGGGAAAACTGAAAATCAATAAGACAGAGCCACCCCAAAATTTAGGGCTGCACTGCTTACAAGGACCTCAACTTGGGTACACCTTAAATATCCCAGGAAATATGAAAATGGTTCAAAAAATTGTGGTACTTACGTATGATAGAATATCCCTCAGCCATGAAATCAATGTCATAAGACCAGTAGCAGCAAAATGGGTGGATTCAGGTACGATGATTCTAAGTGAAATAAGTCACACAGAAAAAGAAACTTATCATAAGATATCACTTATGAAGATCCTGTAAACATGGCTACACTTGAACTGAGTTAGGAAAGAGAACAGTGTCTCACATTTAGAAAACACTCTTATGCCTGCTTAAGGGGGAAGGAGAGGTGGGGTGATGCATAAAACCAGAGTTTGATATAAGCACAGGTACCGTTCCAAAAACCAACTATGGAATAGACAAGACCTACACCTTCCTCAGTGAAAGGGACTCAGAACCCCATATTTCCCGCAGAAGAATATATCTGACTAGTAAGAATCTTAAAACCTATGTATTGATATGTCTCCGTAAGGGAATCAAGTGTGTCTAGACTGGCATAAACATGGCAGCGAGAATCAGCTCAAACCCACTATAAAAAGGAATTTCAAAAACAAAACAAAAAAACTGGGAAATTCTTTACAATTCCTTCAGGGTCTCTGATGAAACCTGGAATGACCCTATCTACAACGACAGCTGGATGTGGCATAAGGAGGGACACTTGGGACTGAGACGATTGGTGAGATTGGGTGAGCAAATGCAGACCTTTTAAAGCACAAATGCCTGGCACACATTCAATGGATCCCAACTCTCTAGATTGAAGGGAATATTACTACAGATATAACATACGGGAAACCTAGGGAACGGACACACTGTGAATACAAAAGGTTTTTAAAACTCAACGAATAGCCCCTCTCCTGGTGCTCCGGTTTGACTTTCCATCTGCTTTACTATCAACCTCCCAACTTGGAGAGACAGCCCCTTTAACCTCCTGGTTCGCTCAGGTTGCCAATTTGGCAGAGGATGAAAGGGAAGAGGGAGAACCAATGAGAGAGTGGCTATTAGGCATTTGGACGGCACATATCATTGTAATTTCCCGGCAGGAAGAAGAATTAACCAAACTCTCAGCCACCCACCGGGAACCAGTATAGGTCCTGAACCAAAATTTTGGACTTGCGGTCAGCTCACCAAAATCGAGTTGAAAAATGGAGCTCAGGGGCACAGCAATTCACAAAGTGGCCGAGTAATAAAGGACAACTATCGTCCAAAAATCTGTTGAGGGAAGGCAACGAGGCGGACTTGAAAGCGAGGCAGAATAGCAGGAAACAGATTTCAAGAGGTACGTTGGAATCGCCTTTAAAGCACAGGAAGAGGGGCACAACTTCGACAATGATGCACTTGGCCAAAAAGGGCGTATGCGTTTTCTCCTGAATATATTCAGGAGAAAACGCATACGCCCTTTTTGGCCAAGCAAGCAAGCGGGCAATGGAAATCTGCACTACAAAGAAGTATCACTTCCCACCGGTCAAAAGGGACATCCACAAAATGTGTAAGAACAAGAAAGGCAAGACAGGCCCTGGAGAACAGGGAGCCTTGTTATGCTGATGGGCGGGATGTAAATTGCCAACTGCCTCTCTGGAGGAGTGCATTCTGTTCCCTAAAACAAGTAAAGAACAGAGCTACAGAGCCAAGGGCACTACCAGCCTAGGGAATATACCTTGGGAAAACTGAAAATCAATAAGACAGAGCCACCCCAAAATTTAGGGCTGCACTGCATAGAAGGACCTCAACTTGGATACACCTTAAGTATCCCAGAAAATATAAAAATGGTTCAAAAAATTGTGGTACTTACGTACGATGGAATATCCCTCAGCCATGAAATCAATGTCATAAGACCAGTAGCAGCAAAATGGGTGGATTCAGGTACGATGATTCTAAGTGAAATAAGTCACACAGAAAAAGAAACTTATCATAAGATATCACTTATGAAGATCCTGTAAACATGGCTACACTTGAACTGAGTTAGGAAAGAGAACAGTGTCTCACATTTAGAAAACACTCTTATACCTGCTTAAGGGGGAAGGAGAGGTGGGGTGATGAATAAAACCAGAGTTTGATATAAGCACAGGTACCGTTCCAAAAACCAACTATGGAATAGACAAGACCTACACCGTCCTCAGCGAAAGGGACTCAAAACCCCATATTTCCCGCAGAGGAAAATATCTGACTAGTAAGAATCTTAAAACCTATGTATTGATATGTCTCCGTAAGGGAATCAAGTGTGTCTAGACTGGCATAAACATGGCAGCGAGAATCAGCTCAAACCCACTATAAAAAGGAATTTCAAAAACAAAACAAAAAAACTGGGAAATTCTTTACAATTCCTTCAGGGTCTCTGATGAAACCTGGAATGACCCTATCTACAACGACAGCTGGATGTGGCATAAGGAGGGACACTTGGGACTGAGACGATTGGTGAGATTGGGTGAGCAAATGCAGACCCTTTAAAGCAATAATGCATGGCACCCATTCCATGGGTCCGAACTCTCCAGGTTGAAGGGAATATTACTACAGCTATAACATGTGCGGGAAACCTAGAGAACGGACACACTGTGAATACGAAAGGTTTCTAAAACTCAACGCATAGTCCCTCTCCTGGTGCTCCGGTTTGACTTTCCGTCTGCTTTACTATCAACCTCCCAACTTGGAGAGACAGCCCCTTTAACCTCTTGGTTCGCACAGGTTGCCAATTTGGCAGAGGATGAAAGGGAAGAGGGAGAACCAATGAGAGAGTAGCTGTTAGGCATTTGGACGGGCACATATCACTGTAATTTCCCGGCAGGAAGAAGAATTAACCAAAGTCTCAGTCACCCACCGGGAACCAGTATAGGTCCTGAACCAAAATTTTGGACTTGCGGTCAGCTCACCAAAAACGAGTTGAAAAATGGAGCTCAGGGGCACAGCAATTCACAAACTGGCCGAGTAATAAAGGACAACTATCGTCCAAAAATCTGTTGAGGGAAGGCAACGAGGCGGACTTGAAAGCGAGGCAGAATAGCAGGAAACAGATTTCAAGAGGTACGTTGGAATCGCCTTTAAAGCACAGGAAGAGGGGCACAACTTCGACAATGATGCACTTGGCCAAAAAGGGCGTATGCGTTTTCTCCTGAATATATTCAGGAGAAAACGCATACGCCCTTTTTGGCCAAGCAAGCAAGCGGGCAATGCAAATCTGCACTACAAAGAAGTATCACTTCCCACCGGTCAAAAGGGACATCCACAAAATGTGTAAGAACAAGAAAGGCAAGACAGGCCCTGGAGAACAGGGAGCCTTGTTATGCTGATGGGCGGGATGTAAATTGCCAACTGCCTCTCTGGAGGAGTGCATTCTGTTCCCTAAAACAAGTAAAGAACAGAGCTACAGAGCCAAGGGCACTACCAGTCTAGGGAATATACCTTGGGAAAACTGAAAATCAATAAGACAGAGCCACCCCAAAATTTAAGGCTGCACTGCATACAAGGACCTCAACTTGGATACACCTTAAGTATCCCAGAAAATATAAACATGGTTCAAAAAATTGTGGTACTTACGTACGATGGAATATCCCTCAGCCATGAAATCAATGTCATAAGACCAGTAGCAGCAAAATGGGTGGATTCAGGTACGATGATTCTAAGTGAAATAAGTCACACAGAAAAAGAAACTTATCATAAGATATCACTTATGAAGATCCTGTAAACATGGCTACACTTGAACTGAGTTAGGAAAGAGGACAGTGTCTCACATTTAGAAAACACTCTTATACCTGCTTAAGGGGGAAGGAGAGGTGGGGTGATGCATAAAACCAGAGTTTGATATAAGCACAGGTACCGTTCCAAAAACCAACTATGGAATAGACAAGACCTACACCGTCCTCAGCGAAAGGGACTCAAAACCCCATATTTCCCGCAGAGGAAAATATCTGACTAGTAAGAATCTTAAAACCTATGTATTGATATGTCTCCGTAAGGGAATCAAGTGTGTCTAGACTGGCATAAACATGGCAGCGAGAATCAGCTCAAACCCACTACAAAAAGGAATTTCAAAAACAAAACAAAAAAACTGGGAAATTCTTTACAATTCCTTCAGGGTCTCTGATGAAAGCTGGAATGACCCTATCTACAACGACAGCTGGATGTGGCATAAGGAGGGACACTTGGGACTGAGACGATTGGTGAGATTGGGTGAGCAAATGCAGACCCTTTAAAGCAATAATGCATGGCACCCATTCCATGGGTCCGAACTCTCCAGGTTGAAGGGAATATTACTACAGCTATAACATGTGCGGGAAACCTAGAGAACGGACACACTGTGAATACGAAAGGTTTCTAAAACTCAACGCATAGTCCCTCTCCTGGTGCTCCGGTTTGACTTTCCGTCTGCTTTACTATCAACCTCCCAACTTGGAGAGACAGCCCCTTTAACCTCTTGGTTCGCACAGGTTGCCAATTTGGCAGAGGATGAAAGGGAAGAGGGAGAACCAATGAGAGAGTAGCTGTTAGGCATTTGGACGGGCACATATCACTGTAATTTCCCGGCAGGAAGAAGAATTAACCAAATTCTCAGCCACCCACCGGGAACCAGTATAGGTCCTGAACCAAAATTTTGGACTTGCGGTCAGCTCACCAAAAACGAGTTGAAAAATGGAGCTCAGGGGCACAGCAATTCACAAACTGGCCGAGTAATAAAGGACAACTATCGTCCAAAAATCTGTTGAGGGAAGGCAACGAGGCGGACTTGAAAGCGAGGCAGAATAGCAGGAAACAGATTTCAAGAGGTACGTTGGAATCGCCTTTAAAGCACAGGAAGAGGGGCACAACTTCGACAATGATGCACTTGGCCAAAAAGGGCGTATGCGTTTTCTCCTGAATATATTCAGGAGAAAACGCATACGCCCTTTTTGGCCAAGCAAGCAAGCGGGCAATGCAAATCTGCACTACAAAGAAGTATCACATCCCACCGGTCAAAAGGGACATCCACAAAATGTGTAAGAACAAGAAAGGCAAGACAGGCCCTGGAGAACAGGGAGCCTTGTTATGCTGATGGGCGGGATGTAAATTGCCAACTGCCTCTCTGGAGGAGTGCATTCTGTTCCCTAAAACAAGTAAAGAACAGAGCTACAGAGCCAAGGGCACTACCAGTCTAGGGAATATACCTTGGGAAAACTGAAAATCAATAAGACAGAGCCACCCCAAAATTTAAGGCTGCACTGCATACAAGGACCTCAACTTGGATACACCTTAAGTATCTCAGAAAATATAAACATGGTTCAAAAAATTGTGGTACTTACGTACGATGGAATATCCCTCAGCCATGAAATCAATGTCATAAGACCAGTAGCAGCAAAATGGGTGGATTCAGGTACGATGATTCTAAGTGAAATAAGTCACACAGAAAAAGAAACTTATCATAAGATATCACTTATGAAGATCCTGTAAACATGGCTACACTTGAACTGAGTTAAGAAAGAGGACAGTGTCTCACATTTAGAAAACACTCTTATACCTGCTTAAGGGGGAAGGAGAGGTGGGGTGATGCATAAAACCAGAGTTTGATATAAGCACAGGTACCGTTCCAAAAACCAACTATGGAATAGACAAGACCTACACCGTCCTCAGCGAAAGGGACTCAAAACCCCATATTTCCCGCAGAGGAAAATATCTGACTAGTAAGAATCTTAAAACCTATGTATTGATATGTCTCCGTAAGGGAATCAAGTGTGTCTAGACTGGCATAAACATGGCAGCGAGAATCAGCTCAAACCCACTATAAAAAGGAATTTCAAAAACAAAACAAAAAAACTGGGAAATTCTTTACAATTCTTTCAGGGTCTCTGATGAAAGCTGGAATGACCCTATCTACAACGACAGCTGGATGTGGCATAAGGAGGGACACTTGGGACTGAGACGGTTGGTGAGATTGGGTGAGCAAATGCAGACCCTTTAAAGCAATAATGCATAGCACCCATTCCATGGGTCCGAACTCTCCAGGTTGAAGGGAATATTACTACAGCTATAACATGTGCGGGAAACCTAGAGAACGGACACACTGTGAATACGAAAGGTTTCTAAAACTCAACGCATAGTCCCTCTCCTGGTGCTCCGGTTTGACTTTCCGTCTGCTTTACTATCAACCTCCCAACTTGGAGAGACAGCCCCTTTAACCTCTTGGTTCGCACAGGTTGCCAATTTGGCAGAGGATGAAAGGGAAGAGGGAGAACCAATGAGAGAGTAGCTGTTAGGCATTTGGACGGGCACATATCACTGTAATTTCCCGGCAGGAAGAAGAATTAACCAAATTCTCAGCCACCCACCGGGAACCAGTATAGGTCCTGAACCAAAATTTTGGACTTGCGGTCAGCTCACCAAAAACGAGTTGAAAAATGGAGCTCAGGGGCACAGCAATTCACAAACTGGCCGAGTAATAAAGGACAACTATCGTCCAAAAATCTGTTGAGGGAAGGCAACGAGGCGGACTTGAAAGCGAGGCAGAATAGCAGGAAACAGATTTCAAGAGGTAGGTTGGAATCGCCTTTAAAGCACAGGAAGAGGGGCACAACTTCGACAATGATGCACTTGGCCAAAAAGGGCGTATGCGTTTTCTCCTGAATATATTCAGGAGAAAACGCATACGCCCTTTTTGGCCAAGCAAGCAAGCGGGCAATGCAAATCTGCACTACAAAGAAGTATCACTTCCCACCGGTCAAAAGGGACATCCACAAAATGTGTAAGAACAAGAAAGGCAAGACAGGCCCTGGAGAAGAGGGAGCCTTGTTATGCTGATGGGCGGGATGTAAATTGCCAACTGCCTCTCTGGAGGAGTGCATTCTGTTCCCTAAAACAAGTAAAGAACAAAGCTACAGAGCCAAGGGCACTACCAGTCTAGGGAATATACCTTGGGAAAACTGAAAATCAATAAGACAGAGCCACCCCAAAATTTAAGGCTGCACTGCATACAAGGACCTCAACTTGGATACACCTTAAGTATCCCAGAAAATATAAACATGGTTCAAAAAATTGTGGTACTTACGTACGATGGAATATCCCTCAGCCATGAAATCAATGTCATAAGACCAGTAGCAGCAAAATGGGTGGATTCAGGTACGATGATTCTAAGTGAAATAAGTCACACAGAAAAAGAAACTTATAATAAGATATCACTTATGAAGATCCTGTAAACATGGCTACACTTGAACTGAGTTAGGAAAGAGGACAGTGTCTCACATTTAGAAAACACTCTTATACCTGCTTAAGGGGGAAGGAGAGGTGGGGTGATGCATAAAACCAGAGTTTGATATAAGCACAGGTACCGTTCCAAAAACCAACAATGGAATAGACAAGACATATAGCTTCCTCAGTGAAAGGGACTCAAAACCCCATATTTCCAGGAGAGGAATATATCTGACTAGTAAGAATCTTAAAACCTATGTATTGATATGTCTCCGTAAGGGAATCAAGTGTATCTAGGCTGGCATAAACATGGCAGCGAGAATCAGCTCAAACGCACTATAAAAAGGAATTTCAAAAACAAAACAAAAAAACTGGGAAATTCTTTACAATTCCTTCAGGGTCTCTGATGAAACCTGGAATGACCCTATCTACAACGACAGCTGGATGTGGCATAAGGCTGGACACTTGTGACTGAGAGGTTTGGTGAGATTGGTTGAGCAAATTCAGACCCTTTAAAGCAATAATGCATGGCACCCATTCCATGGGTCCCAACTCTCCAGGTTGAAGGGAATATTACTACACCTATAACATGTATGGGAAACCTAGAGAACGGACACACTGTGAAATCGAAAGTTTTCTAAAACTCAACGAATAGTCCCTCTCCTGGTGCTCCGGTTTGACTTTCCATCTGCTTTACTATCAACCTCCCAACTTGGAGAGACAGCCCCTTTAACCTCCTGGTTCGCACAGGTTGCCAATTTGGCAGAGGATGAAAGGGAAGTGGGATAACCAATGAGAGAGTAGCTGTTAGGCCTTTGGACGGGCACATAACAGTGTAATTTCCCGGCAGGAAGAAGAATTAACCAAAGTCTCAGCCACCCACCGGGAACCAGTATAGGTCCTGAACCAAAATTTTGGACTTGCGGTCAGCTCACCAAAAATGAGTTGAATAATGGAGCTCAGGGGCACATCAATTCACAAACTGGCCGAGTAATAAAGGACAACTATCATCCAAAAATCTGTTGAGGGAAGGCAATGAGGCGGACCTGAAAGCGAGGCAGAAGAGCAGGAAACAGATTTCAAGAGGTACGTTGGAATCGCCTTTAAAGCACAGGAAGAGGGGCACAACTTCGACAATGATGCACTTGGCCAAAATGGGCGTATGCGTTTTCTCCTGAATATATTCAGGAGAAAACGCATACGCCCTTTTTGGCCAAGCAAGCAAGCGGGCAATGCAAATCTGCACTACAAAGAAGTATCACTTCCCACCGGTCAAAAGGGACATCCACAAAATGTGTAAAAACCAGAAAGGCAAGACAGGCCCTGGGGAACAGGGAGCCTTGTTATGCTGATGGGCGGGATGTAAACTGCCAACTCCCTCTCTGGAGGAGTGCATTGTGTTCCCTAAAACAAGAAAAGAACAGAGCTACAGAGGCAAGGGCACTTGCAGTCTAGGGAATATACCTTGGGAAAACTGAAAATCAATAAGACAGAGCCACCCCAAAATTAGGGCTGCACTGCTTACAAGGACCTCAACTTTGGTTCACCTTAAATATCCCAGGAAATATAAAAATGGTTCAAAAAATTGTCATACTTACGTACGATGGAATATCCCTCAGCCATGAAATCAATGTCATAAGACCAGTAGCAGCAAAATGGGTGGATTCAGGTACGATGATTCTAAGTGAAATAAGTCACACAGAAAAAGAAACTTATCATAAGATATCACTTATGAAGATCCTGTAAACATGGCTACACTTGAACTGAGTTAGGAAAGAGAACTGTGTCTCACATTTAGAAAACACTCTTATGCCTGCTTAAGGGGGAAGGAGAGGTGGGGTGATGCATAAAACCAGAGTTTGATATAAGCACATGTACCGTTCCAAAAACCAACTATGGAATAGACAAGACCTACACCTTCCTCAGTGAAAGGGACTCAAAACCCCATATTCCCCGCAGAGGAATATATCTGACTAGTAAGAATCTTAAAACCTATGATTTGATATGTCTCCGTAAGGGAATCAAGTGTGTCTAGACTGGCATAAACATGGCAGCGAGAATCAGCTCAAACCACCTATAAAAAGGAATTTCAAAAACAAAACAAAAAAACTAGGTAATTCTTTACAATTCCTTCAGGGTCTCTGATGAATCCTGGAATGACCCTATCTACAACGACAGCTGTATGTGGCATAAGGCTGGACACTTGGGACTGAGACGATTGGTGAGATTGGGTGAGCAAATGCAGACCCTTTAAAGCAATAATGCATGGCACCCATTCCATGGGTCCCAACTCTCCAGGTTGAAGGGAATATTACTATAGTTATAACATGTACGGGAAACCTAGAGAAAGGACACACTGTGAATACGAAAGGTTTCTAAAACTCAACGAATAGTTCCTCTCCTGGTGCTCCAGTTTGACTTTCCATCTGCTTTACTATCAACCCCCCAACTTGGAGAGACAGCCCCTTTAACCTCCTGGTTCGCACAGGTTGCCATTTTGGCAGAGGATGAAAGGGAAGTGGGAGAACCAATGAGAGAGTAGCTGTTAGGCATTTGGACGGGCACATATCACTGTAATTTCCCGGCAGGAAGAAGAATTAACCAAAGTCTCAGTCACCCACCGGGAACCAGTATAGGTCCTGAACCAAAATTTTGGACTTGCGGTCAGCTCACCAAAAACGAGTTGAATAATGGAGCTCAGGGGCACAGCAATTCACAAACTGGCCGAGTAATAAAGGACAACTATCATCCAAAAATCTGTTGAGGGAAGGCAATGAGGCGGACCTGAAAGCGAGGCAGAAGAGCAGGAAACAGATTTCAAGAGGTACGTTGGAATCGCCTTTAAAGCACAGGAAGAGGGGCACAACTTCGACAATGATGCACTTGGCCAAAATGGGCGTATGCGTTTTCTCCTGAATATATTCAGGAGAAAACGCATACCCCCTTTTTGGCCAAGCAAGCAAGCGGGCAATGCAAATCTGCACTACAAAGAAGTATCACTTCCCACCAGTCAAAAGGGACATCCACAAAATGTGTAAAAACCAGAAAGGCAAGACAGGCCCTGGAGAACAGGGAGCCTTGTTATGCTGATGGGCGGGATGTAAACTGCCAACTCCCTCTCTGGAGGAGTGCATTGTGTTCCCTAAAACAAGAAAAGAACAGAGCTACAGAGCCAAGGGCACTTCCAGTCTAGGGAATATACCTTGGGACAACTGAAAATCAATAAGACAGAGCCACCCCAAAATTAGGGCTGCACTGCTTACAAGGACCTCAACTTTGGTTCACCTTAAATATCCCAGGAAATATAAAAATGGTTCAAAAAATTGTGGTACTTAGGTACGATGGAATATCCCTCAGCCATGAAATCAATGTCATAAGACCAGTAGCAGCAAAATGGGTGGATTCAGGTACGATGATTCTAAGTGAAATAAGTCACAGAGAAAAAGAAACTTATCATAAGATATCACTTATGAAGATCCTGTAAACATGGCTACACTTGAACTGAGTTAGGAAAGAGAACAGTGTCTCACATTTAGAAAACACTCTTATGCCTCCTTAAGGGGGAAGGAGAGGTGGGGTGATGCATAAAACCAGAGTTTGATATAAGCACAGGTACCGTTCCAAAAACCAACTATGGAATAGACAAGACCTACACCTTCCTCAGTGAAAGGGACTCAAAACCCCATATTTCCCACAGAGGAATATATCTGACTAGTAAGAATCTTAAAACCTATGTATTGATATGTCTCCATAAGGGAAACAAGTGTGTCTAGACTGGCATAAACATGGCAGCGAGAATCAGCTCAAACCCACTATAAAAAGGAATTTCAAAAACAAAACAAAAAAACTGGGAAATTCTTTACAATTCCTTCAGCGTCTCTGATGAAACCTGGAATGACCCTATCTACAACGTCAGCTGGATGTGGCATAAGGCTGGACACTTGTGACTGAGAGGTTTGGTGACATTGGTTGAGCAAATGCAGATCCTTTAAAGCAATAATGCATGGCACCCATTCCATGGGTCCCAACTCTCCAGGTTGAAGGGAATATTACTACAGCTATAACATGTATGGGAAACCTAGAGAACGGACACACTGTGAAATCAAAAGGTTTCTAAAACTCAACGAATAGTCCCTCTCCTGGTGCTCCGGTTTGACTTTCCGTCTGCTTTACTATCAGCCTCCCACCTTGGAGAGACAGCCCCTTTAAACTCCTGGTTCGCATAAGTTGCCAATTTGGCAGAGGTTGAAAGGGAAGAGGGACAACCAATGAGAGAGAAGCTGTTAGGCATTTGGACGGGCACATATCACTTTAATTTCCCGGCAGGAAGAAGAACTAACCAAAGTCTCTGCCACCCACTGGGAACCAGTATAGGTCCTGAACCAAAATTTTGGACTTGCGGTCAGCTCACCAAAAACGAGTTGAAAAATGGAGCTCAGGGGCACAGCAATTCACAAACTGGCCGAGTAATAAAGGACAACTATCATCCAAAAACCTGTTGATGGAAGGCAATGAGGCGGACTTGAAAGCGAGGCAGAAGAGCAGGAAACAGATTTCAAGACGTACGTTGGAATCGCCTTTAAAGCACAGGAAGAGGGGCACAACTTTGACAATGATGCACTTGGCCAAAAAGGGCGTATGCGTTTTCTCCTGAATATATTCAGGAGAAAACGCATACGCCCTTTTTGGCCAAGCAAGCAAGCGGGCAATGCAAATCTGCACTACAAAGAAGTATCACTTCCCACCGGTCAAAAGGGACATCCACAAAATGTGTAAAAACCAGAAAGGCAAGACAGGCTCTGGAGAAAATGGAGCCTTGTTATGCTGATGGGCGGGATGTAAATTGCCAACTGCCTCTCTGGAGGAGTGCATTGTGTTCCCTAAAACAAGTAAACAACAGAGCTACAAAGCCAAGGGCACTTCAAGTCTAGGGAATATTCCTTGGGAAAACTGCAAATCAATAAGACAGAGCCACCCCAAAATTTAGGGCTGCACAGCTTACAAGGACCTCAACTTGGGTACACCTTAAATATCCCAGGAAATATAAAAATGGTTCAAAAAATTGTTGTACTTACGTACGATGGAATATCCCTCAGCCATGAAATCAATGTCATAAGACCAGTAGCAGCAAAATGGGTGGATTCAGGTACGATGATTCCTAGTGAAATAAGTCACACAGAAAAAGAAACTTATCATAAGATATCACTTATGAAGATCCTGTAAACATGGCTACACTTGAACTGAGTTAGGAAAGAGAACAGTGTCTCACATTTAGAAAACACTCTTATGCCTGCTTAAGGGGGAAGGAGAGGTGGGGTGATGCATAAAACCAGAGTTTGATATAAGCACAGGTACCCTTCCAAAAACCAACAATGGAATAGACAAGACCTACACCTTCCTCAGTGAAAGGGACTCAAAACCCCATATTTCCAGGAGAGGAATATATCTGACTAGTAAGAATCTTAAAACCTATGTATTGATATGTCTCCGTAAGGGAATCAAGTGTGTCTAGACTGGCATAAACATGGCAGCGAGAATGAGGTCAAACCCACTATAAAAAGGAATTTCAAAAACAAAACAAAAAAACTGGGAAATTCTTTACAATTCCTTCAGGGTCTCTGATGAAACCTGGAATGACCCTATCTACAACGACAGCTGGATGTGGCATAATGCTGGACATTTGGGACTGAGACGATTGGTGAGATTGGTTGAGCAAATGCAGACCCTTTAAAGCAATAATGCATGGCACCCATTCCATGGGTCCCAACTCTCCAGGTTGAAGGGAATATTACTACAGTTATAACATATACGGGAAACCTAGAGAACGGACACACTGTGAATACGAAAGGTTTCTAAAACTCAACGAATAGTCCCTCTCCTGGTGCTCGGATTTGACTTTCCATCTGCTTTACTATCAACCTCCCAACTTGGAGAGACAGCCCCTTTAACCTCCTGGTTCGCACAGGTTGCCAACTTGGCAGAGGATGAAAAGGAAGAGGGAGAACCAATGAGAGAGTAGCTGTTAGGCATTCGGACGGGCATATATCACTGTAATTTCCTGGCAGGAAGAAGAATTAACCAAAGTCTCAGCCACCCACCGGGAACCAGTATAGGCCCTGAACCAAAATTTTGGACTTGCGGTCAGCTCACCAAAAACGAGTTGAAAAATGGAGCTCAGGGGCACATCAATTCACAAACTGGCAGATTAATAAAGGACAACTATCGTCCAAAAATCTGTTGAGGGAAGGCAACGAGGCGGACTTGAAAGCGAGGCAGAATAGCAGGAAACAGATTTCCAGAGGTACGTTGGAATCGCCTTTAAAGCACAGGAAGAGGGGCACAACTTCGACAATGATGCACTTGGCCAAAAAGGGCGTATGCGTTTTCTCCTGAATATATTCAGGAGAAAACGCATACGCCCTTTTTGGCCAAGCAAGCAAGCGGGCAATGCAAATCTGCACTACAAAGAAGTATCACTTCCCACGGGTTGAAAGGGACATCCACAAAATGTGTAAAAACCAGAAAGGCAAGACAGGCCCTGGAGAACAGGGAGCCTTGTTATGCTGATGGGCGGGATGTAAATTGCCAACTGCCTCTCTGGAGGAGTGCACTGTGTTCCCTAAATCAAGTAAACAACAGAGCTACAGAGCCAAGAGCACTTCCAGTCTAGGGAATATACCTTGGGAAAACTGAAAATCAATAAGAGAGAGCCACCCCAAAATTTAGGGCTGCACTGCTTACAAGGACCTCAACTTGGGTCCACCTTAAATATCCCAGGAAATATAAAAATGGTTCAAAAAATTGTGGTACTTACGTATGATGGAATATCCCTCAGCCATGAAATCAATGTCATAAGACCAGTAGCAGCAAAATGGGTGGATTCAGGTACGATGATTCTAAGTGAAATAAGTCACACAGAAAAAGAAAGTTATCATAAGATATCACTTATGAAGATCCTGTAAACATGGCTACACTTGAACTGAGTTAGGAAAGAGAACAGTGTCTCACATTTAGAAAACACTCTTATGCCTGCTTAAGGGGGAAGGAGAGGTGGGGTGATGCATAAAACCAGAGTTTGATATAAGCACAGGTACCGTTCCAAAAACCAACTATGGAATGGACAAGACCTACACCTTCCTCAGTGAAAGGGACTCAAAACCCCATATTTCCCGCAGAGGAATATATCTGACTAGTAAGAATCTTAAAACCTATGTATTGATATGTCTCCATAAGGGAATAAAGTGTGTCTAGACTGGCATAAGCATGGCAGCGAGAATCAGCTCAAACCCACTATAAAAAGGAATTTCAAAAACAAAACAATAAAACTGGGAAATTCTTAACAATTCCTTCAGGGTCTCTGATGAAACCTGGAATGACCCTATCTACAATGACAGCTGGATGTGGCATAATTTGGAACACTTGGGACTGAGATGATTGGTGAGATTGGGTGAGCAAATGCAGACCCTTTAAAGCACAAATGCCTGGCACGCATTCCATGTGTCCCAAATCTCCAGGTTGAAGGGAATATTACTACAGCTATAACATGTACGGGAAACCAAGAGAACGGACACACTGTGAATACGAAAGGTTTCTAAAACTCAACGAATAGTCCCTCTCCTGGTGCTCTGGTTTGACTTTCCATCTGCTTTACTATCAACCTCCCAACTTGGAGAGACAGCCCCTCTAACTTCCTGCTTCGCACAGGTTGCCAATTTGGCAGAGGATGAAAGGGAAGAGGGAGAACCAATGAGAGGGTAGCTGTTAGGCATTTGGACGGGCACATATCACTCTAACTTCCCGGCAGGAAGAAGAATTAACCAAAGTCTCAGCCCCCCACCGGGAACCAGCATAGGTCCTGAACCAAAATGTTGGACTTGCGGTCAGCTAACCAAAAACGAGTTGAAAAATGGAGCTCAGGGGCACAGCAATTCACAAACTGGCCGAGTAATAAAGGACAACTATCGTCCAAAAATCTGTTGAGGAAAGGCAAGGAGGCAGACTTGAAATCGAGGCAGAATAGCAGGAAACAGATTTCAAGAGGTACATTGGAATCGCCTTTAAAGCACAGGAAGAGGGGCACAAATTCGACAATGATGCACTTGGCCAAATAGGGCGTATGCGTTTTCTCCTGAATATATTCAGGAGAAAACGCATACGCCCTTTTTGGCCAAGCAAGCAAGCGGGCAATTCAAATCTGCAATACAAAGAAGTATCACTTCCCACCGGTCAAAAGGGACATCCACAAAATGTGTAAAAACCAGAAAGGCAAGACAGGCCCTGGAGAACAGGGAGCCTTGTTATGCTGATGGGCGGGATGTAAATTGCCAACTGCCTCTCTGGAGGAGTGCATTGTGTTCCCTAAATCAAGTAAAGAACAGAGCTACAGAGCCAAGGGCACTACCAGTATAGGGAATATACCTTGGGAAAACTGAAAATCAATAAGACAGAGCCACCCCAAAATTTAAGGCTGCACTCTTTACAAGGACCTCAACTTGGGTACACCTTAAATATCCCAGGAAATATAAAAATGGTTCAAAAAATTGTGGTTCTTACGTACGATGGAATATCCCTCAGCCGTGAAATCAATGTCATAAGACCAGTAGCAGCAAAATGGGTGGATTCAGGTACGATGATTCTAAGTGAAATGAGTCACACAGAAAAAGAAACTTATCATAAGATATCACTTATGAAGATCCTGTAAACATGGCTACACTTGAACTGAGTTAGGAAAGAGAACTGTGTCTCACATTTAGAAAACACTCTTATGCCTGCTTAAGGGGGAAGGAGAGGTGGGGTGATGCATAAAACCAGAGTTTGATATAAGCACAGGTACCGTTCCAAAAACCAACTATGGAATAGACAAGACCTACACCTTCCTCAGTGAAAGGGACTCAAAACCCCATATTTCCAGGAGAGGAATATATCTGACTAGTAAGAATCTTAAAACCTATGTATTGATATGTCTCCATAAGGGAATAAAGTGTGTCTAGACTGGCATAAACATGGCAGCGAGAATCAGCTCAAACCCACTATAATAAGGAATTTCAAAAACAAAACAATAAAACTGGGAAATTCTTAACAATTCCTTCAGGGTCTCTGATGAAACCTGGAATGACCCTATCTACAATGACAGCTGGATGTGGCATAATGTGGAACACTTGGGACTGAGACGATTGGTAAGGTTGGGTGAGCAAATGCAGACCCTTTAAAGCACAAATGCCTGGCACCCATTCCATGTGTCCCAAATCTCCAGGTTGAAGGGAATATTACTACAGCTATAACATGTACGGGAAACCAAGAGAACGGACACACTGTGAATACGAAAGGTTTCTAAACCTGAACGAATAATCCCTCTCCTGGTGCTCCGGTTTGACTTTCCATCTGCTTTACTATCAATCTCCCAAGTTGGCGAGACAGCCCCTTTAACCTCCTGGTTCTCACAGTTTTCCAATTTGGTAGAGGATGAAAGGGAAGAGGGAGAACCAATAAGAGAGTAGCTGTTAGGCATTTGGACGGGCACATATCACTCTAACTTCCCGGCAGGAAGAAGAAGTAACCAAAGTCTCAGCCCCCCACCGGGAACCAGCATAGGTCCTGAACCAAAATTTGGGACTTGCGGTCAGCTCACAAAAACGAGTTGAAAAATGGAGCTCAGGGGCACAGCAATTCACAAACTGGCCGAGTAATAAAGGACAACTATCGTCCAAAAATCTGTTGAGGGAAGGCAACGAGGCCGACCTGAAAGCGAGGCAGAATAGCAGGAAACAGATTTCAAGAGGTACGTTGGAATCACCTTTAAAGCACAGGAAGAGGGGCACAACTTCGACAATGATGCACTTGGCCAAAAAGGGCGTATGCGTTTTCCCCTGAATATATTCAGGAGAAAACGCATACGCCCTTATGGGCCAAGCAAGCAAGCGGGCAATGCAAATCTGCACTACAAAGAAGTATCACTTCCCACCGGTCAAAAGGGACATCCACAAAATATGTAAAAACCAGAAAGGCAAGACAGGCCCTGGAGAACTGGGAGCCTTGTTATGCTGATGGGCGGGATGTAAATTGCCAACTGCCTCTCTGGAGGAGTGCATTGTGTTCCCTAAAAGAAGTAAAGAACAGAGCTACAGAGCCAAGGGCACTTCCAGTCTATGGAATATACCTTGGGAAAACTGAAAATCAATAAGACAGAGCCACCCCAAAATTTAGGGCTGCACTGCTTACAAGGACCTCAACTTGGATACACCTTAAGTATCCCAGGAAATATAAAAATGGTTCAAAAAATAGTGGTACTTACGTACGATGGAATATCCCTCAGCCATGAAATCAATGTCATAAGACCAGTAGCAGCAAAATGGGTGGATTCAGGTACGATGATTCTAAGTGAAATAAGTCACACAGAAAAAGAAACTTATCATAAGATATCACTTATGAAGATCCTATAAACATGGCTACACTTGAACTGAGTTAGTAAAGAGAACAGTGTCTCACATTTAGAAAACACTCTTATGCCAGCTTAAGGGGGAAGGAGAAGTGGGGTGATGCATAAAACCAGAGTTTGATATAAGCACAGGTACCGTTCCAAAAACCAACTATGGAATAGACAAGACCTACACCTTCCTCAGTGAAAGGGACTCAAAACACCATATTTCCCACAGCGGAATATATCTGACTACTAATAATCTTAAAACCTATATATTGATATGTCTCCGTAAGGGAATCAAGTGTGTCTAGACTGGCACAAACATGGCAGCGGGAATCAGCTCAAACCCACTATAAAAAGGAATTTCAAAAACAAAACAAAAAAACTGGGAAATTCTTTACAATTCCTTCAGGGTCTCTGATGAAACCTGGAATGACCCTATCTACAACGACAGCTGGATGTGGCATAAGGAGGGACACTTGGGACTGAGACGATTGGTGAGATTAGGTGAGCAAATGCAGACCCTTTAAAGCACAAATTCCTGGCACCAATTCCATGTGTCCCAAATCTCCAGGTTGAAGGGAATATTACTACAGCTATAACATGTACGGGAAACCTAGAGAACGGACACACTGTGAATACGAAAGGTTTCTAAAACTCAACGAATAGTCCCTCTCCTGGTGCTCCGGTTTGACTTTACATCTGCTTTACTATCAACCTCCCAACTTGGAGAGACAGCCCGTTTAACCTCCTGGTTCGCACAGGTTGCCAATTTGGCAGAGGATGAAAGGGAAGAGGGAGAACCAATGAGAGAGTAGCTGTTAGGCATTTGGACGGGCACATATCACTGTAATTTCCCGGCAGGAAGAAGAATTAACCAAAGTCTCAGCCACCCACCGGGAACCAGTATAGGTCCTGAACCAAAATTTTGGACTTGCGGTCAGCTCACCAAAAACGAGTTGAAAAATGGAGCTCAGGGGCACAGCAATTCACAAACTGGCCGAGTAATAAAGGACAACTATCGTCCAAAAATCTGTTGAGGAAATGCAACGAGGCGGACTTGAAAGCGAGGCAGAATAGCAGGAAACAGATTTCAAGAGGTACGTTGGAATCGCCTTTAAAGCACAGGAAGAGGGGCACAACTTCGACAATGATGCACTTGGCCAAAAACGGTGTATGCGTTTTCTCCTGAATATATTCAGGAGAAAACGCATACGCCCTTTTTGGCCAAGCAAGCAAGCGGGCAATGCAAATCTGCTCTACAAAGAAGTATCACTTCCCATCGTTCAAAAGGGACATCCACAAAATATGTAAAACCCAGAAAGGCAAGACAGGCCCTGGAGAACAGGGAGCCTTGTTATGCTGATGGGCGGGATGTAAATTGCCATCTGCCTCTCTGGACAGTGCATTGTGTTCCCTAAAACAAGTAAAGAAGAGAGCTACAGAGCCAAGGGCACTTCCAGTCTAGGGAATATACCTTGGGAAAACTGAAAATCAATGAGACAGAGCCACCCCAAAATTTAGGGCTGCACTGCTTACAAGGACCTCAACTTGGATACACCTTAAGTATCCCAGGAAATATAAAAATGGTTCAAAAAATTGTGGTACTTACGTACGATGGAATATCCCTCAGCCATGAAATCAATGTCATAAGACCAGTAGCAGCAAAATGGGTGGATTCAGGTACGATGATTCTAAGTGAAATAAGTCACACAGAAAAAGAAACTTATCATAAGATATCACTTATAAAGATCCTATAAACATGGCTACACTTGAACTGAGTTAGGAAAGAGAACAGTGTCTCACATTTAGAAAACACTCTTATGCCTGCTTAAGGGGGAAGGAGAGGTTGGGTGATGCATAAAACCAGAGTTTGATATAAGCAGAGGTACCGTACCAAAAACCAACTATGGAATAGACAAGACCTACACCTTCCTCAGTGAAAGGGACTCAAAACACCATATTTCCCGCAGAGGAATATATCTGACTAGTAAGAATCTTAAAACCTATGTATTGATATGTCTCCGTAAGGGAATCAAGTGTGTCTAGACTGGCATAAACATGGCAGCGAGAATCAGCTCAAACCCACTATAAAAAGGAATTTCAAAAACAAAACAAAAATCTGGGAAATTCTTTACAATTCCTTCAGGGTCTCTGATGAAACCTGGAATGACCCTATCTACAATGACAGCTGGATGTGGCATAAGGAGGGACACTTGGGACTGAGACGATTGGTGAGATTGGGGGAGCAAATGCAGACCCTTTAAAGCACAAATGCTTGGCACCCATTCCATGAGTCCCACCTCTCCAGGTTGAAGGGAATATTACTACAGCTATAACATGTACGGGAAACCTAGAGAACGGACACACTGTGAATACGAAAGGTTTCTAAAACTCAACGAATAGCCCCTATCCTGGTGTTCCGGTTTGACTTTCCATCTGCTTTACTATCAACCTCCCAACTTGGAGAGACAGCCCCTTTAACCTCCTGGTTCGCACAGGTTTCCAATTTGGCAGAGGATGAAAGGGAAGAGGGAGAACCAATGAGAGAGTAGCTGTTAGGCATTTGGACGGGCACATATCACTGTAATTTCCAGGCAGGAAGAAGAATTAACCAAAGTCTCAGCCACCCACCGGGAACCATTATAGTTCCTGAACCAAAATTTTGGACTTGCGGTCAGCTCATCAAAAACGAGTTGAAAAATGGAGCTCAGGGGCACAGCAAGTCACAAACTGGCCGAGTAATAAAGGACAACTATCGTCCAAAAATCTGTTGAGGGAAGGCAACGAGGTGGACGTGAAAGCGAGTCCGAATAGCAGGAAACAGATTTCAAGAAGTACGTTGGAATCTCCTTTAAAGCACAGGAAGAGGGGCACAACTTCGACAATGATGCACTTGCCCAAAAAGGGCGTATGCGTTTTCTCCTGAATATATTCAGGAGAAAACGCATACGCCCTTTTTGGCCAAGCAAGCAAGCGGGCAATGCAAATCTGCACTACAAAGAAGTATCACTTCCCACCGGTCAAAAGGGACATCCACAAAATGTGTAAAAACCAGAAAGGCAAGACAGGCCCTGGAGAACAGGGTCCTTGTTATGCTGATGGGCGGGATGTAAATTGCCAACTGCCTCTCTGGAGGAGTGCATTGTGTTCCCTAAAAGAAGTAAACAACAGAGCTACAGAGCCAAGGGCACTTCCAGTCTAGGGAATATACCTTGGGAAAACTGAAAATCAATAAGACAGAGCCACCCCAAAATTTAGGGCTGCACTGCTTACAAGGACCTCGCTTGGATACACCTTAAGTATCCCAGGAAATATAAAAATGGATCAAAAAATTGTGGTACTTACGTACGATGGAATATCCCTCAGCCATGAAATCAATGTCATAAGACCAGTAGCAGCAAAATGGGTGGATTCAGGTACGATGATTCTAAGTGAAATAAGTCACAGAGAAAAAGAAACTTATCATAAGTTATCACTTATGAAGATCCTGTAAACATGGCTACACTTGAACTGAGTTAGGAAAGAGAACAGTGTCTCACATTTAGAAAACACTCTTATGCCTGCTTAAGGGGGAAGGAGAGGTGGGGTGATGCATAAAACCAGAGTTTGATATAAGCACAGGTACCGTTCCAAAACCAACTATGGAATAGACAAGACCTACACCTTCCTCAGTGAAAGGGACTCAAAACACCATATTTCCCGCAGAGGAATATATCTGACTAGTAAGAATCTTAAAACCTATGTATTGATATGTCTCCGTAAGGGAATCAAGTGTGTCTAGACTGGCATAAACATGGCAGCGAGAATCAGCTCAAACCCACTATAAAAAGGAATTTCAAAATCAAAACAAAAAAACTGGGAAATTCTTTACAATTCCTTCAGGGTCTCTGATGAAACCTGAATGACCCTATCTACAACGACAGCTGGATGTGGCATAAGGAGGGACACTTGGGACTGAGACGATTGGTGAGATTGGGTGAGCAAATGCAGACCCTTTAAAGCACAAATGCTTGGCACCCATTCCATGAGTCCCACCTCTCCAGGTTGAAGGGAATATTACTACAGCTATAACAAGTACGGGAAACCTAGAGAACGGACACACTGTGAATATGAAAGGTTTCTAAAACTCAACGAATAGCCCCTATCCTGGTGTTCCGGTTTGACTTTCCATCTGCTTTACTATCAACCTCCCAAATTGGAGAGACAGCCCCTTTAACCTCCTGGTTCGCACAGGTTTCCAATTTGGCAGAGGATGAAAGGGAAGAGGGAGAACCAATGAGAGAGTAGCTGTTAGGCATTTGGACGGGCACATATCACTGTAATTTCCCGGCAGGAAGAAGAATTAACCAAAGTCTCAGCCACCCACCGGGAACCATTATAGGTCCTGAACCAAAATTTTGGACTTGCGGTCAGCTCACCAAAAACGAGTTGAAAAATGGAGCTCAGGGGCACAGCAATTCACAAACTGGCCGAGTAATAAAGGACAACTATCGTCCAAAAATCTGTTGAGGAAAGGCAAGGAGTCAGACTTGAAATCGAGGCAGAATAGCAGGAAACAGATTTCAAGAGGTACATTGGAATCGCCTTTAAAGCACAGGAAGAGGGGCACAACTTCGACAATGATGCACTTGGCCAAAAAGGGCGTATGCGTTTTCTCCTGAATATATTCAGGAGAAAACGCATACGCCCTTTTTGGCCAAGCAAGCAAGCGGGCAATGCAAATCTGCACTACAAAGAAGTATCACTTCCCACCGGTCAAAAGGGACATCCACAAAATGTGTAAAAACCAGAAAGGCAAGACAGGCCCTGGAGAACAGGGAGCCTTGTTATGCTGATGGGTGGGATGTAAATTGCCAACTGCCTCTCTGGAGGAGTGCATTGTGTTCCCTAAAACAAGTAAACAACAGAGCTACAGAGCCAAGGGCACTTCCAGTCTAGGGAATATACCTTGGGAAAACTGAAAATCAATAAGACAGAGCCACCCCAAAATTTAGGGCTGCACTGCTTACAAGGACCTCAACTTTGATACACCTTAATTATCCCAGGAAATATAAAAATGGATCAAAAAATTGTGGTACTTACGTACGATGGAATATCCCTCAGCCATGAAATCAATGTCATAAGACCAGTAGCAGCAAAATGGGTGGATTCAGGTACGATGATTCTAAGTGAAATAAGTCACAGAGAAAAAGTAACTTATCATAAGATATCACTTATGAAGATCTTATAAACATGGCTACACTTGAACTGAATTAGGAAAGAGAACAGTGTCTCACATTTAGAAAACACTCTTATGCCTGCTTAAGGGGGAAGGAGAGGTGGGGTGATGCATAAAACCAGAGTTTGATATAAGCACAGGTACCGTTCCAAAAACCTACTATGGAATACACAAGACCTACACCTTCCTCAGTCAAAGGGACTCAAAACCCCATATTTCCCGCAGAGGAATATATCTGACTAGTAAGAATCTTAAAACCTATGTATTGATATGTCTCCGTAAGGGAATCAAGTGTGTCTAGACTGGCATAAACATGGCAGCGAGAATCAGCTCAAACCCACTATAAAAAGGAATTTCAAAATCAAAACAAAAAAACTGGGAAATTCTTTACAATTCCTTCAGGGTCTCTGATGAAACCTGGAATGACCCTATCTACAACGACAGCTGGATGTGGCATAAGGAGGGACACTTGGGACTGAGACGATTGGTGAGATTGGGTGAGCAAATGCAGACCATTTAAAGCACAAATGCTTGGCACCCATTCCATGAGTCCCACCTCTCCAGGTTGAAGGGAATATTACTACAGCTATAACAAGTACGGGAAACCTAGAGAACGGACACACTGTGAATATGAATGGTTTCTAAAACTCAACGAATAGCCCCTATCCTGGTGTTCCGGTTTGACTTTCCATCTGCTTTACTATCAACCTCCCAAATTGGAGAGACAGCCCCTTTAACCTCCTGGTTCGCACAGGTTTCCAATTTGGCAGAGGATGAAAGGGAAGAGGGAGAACCAATGAGAGAGTAGCTGTTAGGCATTTGGACGGGCACATATCACTGTAATTTCCCGGCAGGAAGAAGTATTAACCAAAGTCTCAGCCACCCACCGGGAACCATTATAGGTCCTGAACCAAAATTTTGGACTTGCGGTCAGCTCACCAAAAACGAGTTGAAAAATGGAGCTCAGGGGCACAGCAATTCACAAACTGGCCGAGTAATAAAGGACAACTATCGTCCAAAAATCTGTTGAGGAAAGGCAAGGAGGCAGACTTGAAATCGAGGCAGAATAGCAGGAAACAGATTTCATGAGGTACATTGGAATCGCCTTTAAAGCACAGGAAGAGGGGCACAACTTCGACAATGATGCACTTGGCCAAAAAGGGCGTATGCGTTTTCTCCTGAATATATTCAGGAGAAAACGCATACGCCCTTTTTGGCCAAGCAAGCAAGCGGGCAATGCAAATCTGCACTACAAAGAAGTATCACTTCCCACCGGTCAAAAGGGACATCCACAAAATGTGTAAAAACCAGAAAGGCAAGACAGGCCCTGGAGAACAGGGAGCCTTGTTATGCTGATGGGCGGGATGTAAATTGCCAACTGCCTCTCTGGAGGAGTGCATTGTGTTCCCTAAAACAAGTAAACAACAGAGCTACAGAGCCAAGGGCACTTCCAGTCTAGGGAATATACCTTGGGAAAACTGAAAATCAATAAGACAGAGCCACCCCAAAATTTAGGGCTGCACTGCTTACAAGGACCTCAACTTTGATACACCTTAAGTATCCCAGGAAATATAAAAAAGGTTCAAAAAATTGTGGTACTTACTTACGATGGAATATCCCTCAGCAATGAAATCAATGTCATAAGACCAGTAGCAGCAAAATGGGTGGATTCAGGTACGATGATTCTAAGTGAAATAAGTCACACAGAAAAAGAAACTTATCATAAGATATCACTTATGAAGATCTTATAAACATGGCTACACTTGAACTGAGTTAGGAAAGAGAACAGTGTCTCACATTTAGAAAACACTCTTATGCCTGCTTAAGGGGGAAGGAGAGGTGGGGTGATGCATAAAACCAGAGTTTGATATAAGCACAAGTACCGTTCCAAAAACCTACTATGGACTACACAAGACCTACACCTTCCTCAGTCAAAGGGACTCAAAACCCCATATTTCCCGCAGAGGAATATATCTGACTAGTAAGAATCTTAAAACATATGTATTGATATGTCTCCTTAAGGGAATCAAGTGTGTCTAGACTGGCATAAACATGGCAGCGAGAATCAGCTCAAACCCACTATAAAAAGGAATTTCAAAAACAAAACAAAAAAACTCGGAAATTCTTTACAATTCCTTCAGGGTCCCTGATGAAACCTGGAATGACCCTATCTACAACGACAGCTGGATGTGGCATAAGGAAGGACACTTGGGACTGAGAGGTTTGGTGAGATTGGGTGAGCAAATGCAGACCCTTTAAATCACAAATGCCTGGCACCCATTCCATGGGCCCCAACTCTCCAGGTTGAAGGGAATATTACTACAGCTATAACATGTACGGGAAACCTAGAGAACGGACACACTGTGAATACGAAAGGTTTCTAAAACTCAACGAATAGTCCCTCTCCTGGTGCTCCGGTTTGACTTTTCATCTGCTTTACTATCAACCTCCAAACTTGGAGAGACAGCCCCTTTAACCTCCTGGTTCACACAGGTTGCCAATTTGGCAGAGGATGAAAGGGAAGAGGGAGAACCAATGAGAGAGTAGCTGTTAGGCATTTGGACGGGCACATATCACTGTAATTTCCAGGCAGGAAGAAGAATTAACCAAAGTCTCAGCCACCCACCGGGAACCAGTATAGGTCCTGAACCAAAATTTTGGACTTGCGGTCAGCTCACCAAAAACGAGTTGAAAAATGGAGCTCAGGGGCACAGCAAGTCACAAACTGGCCGAGTAATAAAGGACAACTATCGTCCAAAAATCTGTTGAGGGAAGGCAACGAGGTGGACTTGAAAGCGAGTCAGAATAGCAGGAAACAGATTTGAAGAAGTACGTTGGAATCGCCTTTAAAGCACAGGAAGAGGGGCACAACTTCGACAATGATGCACTTGCCCAAAAAGGGCGTATGCGTTTTCTCCTGAATATATTCAGGAGAAAACGCATACGCCCTTTTTGGCCAAGCAAGCAAGCGGGCGATGTAAATCTGCACTACAAAGTAGTATCACTACCCACCGGTCAAAAGGAACATCCACAAAATGTGTAAAAACCAGAAAGTCAAGACAGGCCCTGGAGAACAGGGAGCCTTGTTATGCTGATGGGCGGGATGTAAATTGCCAACTGCCTCTCTGGAGGAGTGCATTGTGTTCCCTAAAACAAGTAAAGAACAGAGCTACAGAGCCAAGGGCACTTCCAGTCTAGGGAATATACCTTGGGAAAACTGAAAATCAATAAGACAGAGCCACCCCAAAATTTAGGGCTGCACTGCTTACAAGGACCTCAACTTGGGTACACCTTAAATATCCCAGGAAATATAAAAATGGTTCAAAAAATTGTGGTACTTACATACGATGGAATATCCCTCAGCCATGAAATCAATGTCATAAGACCAGTAGCAGCAAAATGGGTGGATTCAGGTATGATGATTCTAAGTGATATAAGTCACACAGAAAAATAATCTTATCATAAGATATCACTTATGAAGATCCTGTAAACATGGCTACACTTGAACTGAGTTAGGAAAGAGAACAGTGTCTCACATTTAGAAAACACTCTTATGCCTGCTTAAGGGGGAAGGAGAGGTGGGGTGATGCATAAAACCAGAGTTTGATATAAGCACAGGTACCGTTCCAAAAACCAACTATGGAATAGACAAGACCTACACCTTCCTCAGTGAAAGGGACCCGAGGCATCTGTGAGTAACCGTGAGCTGAGCCCCAGGCCAGCTGCTGTTGTACTTTTCCCACCCTTCCCAGGTAAAACACCTGAATATGTACAAGGGCTTGAAAGCCTAGAGGAAGGGGTGTGGAGCCACACCAGCGACAGCACGCAGGCCAACTTGGGGCCTGCAGGCCAGCCAGTATGGTCCTGGCCCTGGGCACTCTTCTGGAAGCTTTCCATTGCCCTGCCTGAGATACCCCTCCTGTCCCGGCACCCACTGTTTTTTCCTTCCTCACCTCTGTCCGGAGAGAAATTCCAGTGGAAGGTATGGGTGACACATCCTCTTCTTTACAGGTGGAAACCTGGCAACTCCTGCAGAAAGTCCAGCAGAGACCCACTAACACCGGGCCACCCACAAAGCCGTGGCCCCTCACTCCCTCCCTCCAGAACAGCCCCGAGACTCCTGACGGGGCAGAGAATATGGAGTCAGGCACAGCTTCAGGGGCTATTGCTGCCTGCAGCGCTGTTTATATTGAACTCAACCCCGGCACACCTGGGGAGGGCCGGCCGGCAGGGTCAGGCTACCCAAGTCAGCTAATCCTCAGCCCTCAGGGAATCACATTGTTGAAAATGGACCTCGCTAAGGCAGAATAGAAGCCAAGGAATAAAAGGACACAATGCCATTTGCAGCACTGTAGGTGTGTCTAGAGGTAATCACGTGACTTGTAGTAAGTCAGAAAGTGAAAGACACATATCGTATCATATCTCTTATAGGTGTGACCGAAAAATGGATACCAGGGCAGATATTTCCACGGAGAAGGGCAATCACAGATTCATTCAACAAACTTATGGTTCACCAATGGAAAGGTGTGAGGATTGGTTTCATTATGATATTGGGGTTAACAGACATATACAAACACAGGTGACATATATAATCACCAAAGACCTACAGAATACCAAGAGAAGACTACTCAACATTCTGTCATAAGGTACATGGGAAAAGGATCCCAGGAAGAACAGACATATGTGTATGTGTAAAAGAACCACATCTTCCACACCTACAACAAGCCAAACATTGTAATCATATTTGCTGTAATAAAAAATAAAAAATTACATTAAAAACTCGAACAAGAAGCAGTGAGACAAACTTGAGGGGCTTTCTCCTGGCACATTCCATTCTAAATTCCAATCTAGAACATGACTTCCATTGAGGCTCTGTTGCTCTAGTAAGCAGATATGGTAAGGGAGAACTGCTGCCACCTTGTGGCCGTTTCACAAAACAGCAGCTTTAATCCCAGCGCTAATGGTCAGTTGATATTCAAAATCATTGCAGGCCTGTAAAGGACACCTGCCCTGAAAACAAATACCGGTTCATATATCGACCAAAAAATTCAAAGTATGTCCATATTTCAAAACGACAGTTTCAAAAGGCATATTTTACACACATTAGTGTTCTGCTTCTTTTTCTTTCTTTCTTTTTTTGTTAAAAAAACGGGAATGGCAAAAAGCATCCCTCAGAATGGGCGAAAATATTTGCAAACGAATCAATGGACAAAGGTTTAATCTCCAATATATATAAAGAGCTCATGCAGCTTAATATTAAAAAAACCAACAACCCAATACAAAAATGGGCAGAAGATCTAAAGAGACGTTTCTTCAAAGAAGACACAGAGATGGCCAAGACGCACATGAAAAGCTGCTCAACATCACTAATTATTAGAGAAATGCAAATCAAAACTACAATGAGGTATCACCTCACACCTGTTAGAATCGGCATCATCAGAAAATCTACAAACAACGAATTCTGGGGAGGGTGTGGACAAAAGGATCCCTCTTCCACTAGTGGTGGAAATGTAAATTGATACAGTCACGATGGAGAACAGTATGGAGTTTCCTTAAAAAACCTAGATATAGAATTACCATATGATCCAGCAATCCCGCTTCTGGGCATATACCCAGAGAAAACCATAAATCAAAAAGGCACATTCACCACAATGCTCATTTCAGCACTATTTACAATAGCCAGGTAACGGAAGCAACCTAAATACCCACAGAAAGACGAATGGATAAAGATGTGGTACATATATAAAATGGAATATTACTCAGCCATAAGAAGGAATGAAACTGGGTCATTTGTAGAGACGTCGATGGATCTAGAGACTGTCATACAGAATGAAGTAAGTCAGAAAGAGACAAACAAATATTGTATATTAATGCATATATGTGGAACCTAGAAAAATGGTACAGATGAACTGGTTTGCAGGGAAGAAATAGAGACACAGAGGTAGAGAACACACGTGTGGACACCAAGTGTGGGAAGCCATGGGGTGGTGGTGGTGGCATATGTTGGGAGATTGGGATTGACCTGTACACATGTATATGCATAAAATACATAACTAATAATAACCTGCTGTATAAAAAATAAATAAAATTAAATTTCAAAATTTAAAAAATAAAATTTAAAAATAAAACAGAAAAAAGTTCTTCCCTTCACACAGATGTATTTATATGAATGAATGATTTCCATGCTTATATCTATAAATACATAAAAGAGGAATAAAATCTAACTTGAACAAAAAAAGAAAAAAAATAACCTGAACCCACCAGTTAGACAGAGGAAAACACTATCAGGGCACTTGCTCCAGCGGTAAACAATTCTGAAATTGGTCAGAGGTGGGGAATCATCTCCCATAGAGCCAGCAGCCCACTCCTACGCAAGGAGCATCCTCATTGCAAAGAGGGGGCCATGCCGAGGCATCTGTGAGTAACCGTGAGCTGAGCCACAGGCCAGCTGCTGTTGAACTTTTGCCACCCTTCCCAGGTAAAACACCTGAATATGTACAAGGGCTTGAAAGCCTAGAGAAAGGGCTGTGGAGCCACAACAGCGACAGCACGCAGGCCGACTTGGTGCCTGCAGGCCAGTCAGGATGGTCCTGTCCCCAGATGCTCTTCTGGAAGCTTTCCATTTCCCTGCCTGAGATACCCCTCCTGCCACGGCCCCCACTGCTTTTTTACTTCCTCACCTCTGCCTGGGGAGAAATTCCAGTGGCAGGTATCGGTGACACATCCTCTTCTTTAGCAGGTGGCAGCCTGGCAACTCCTGCAGAAAGTCCAGCAGAGCCCCACTCACACTGGGCCACCCACAAAGCCACGGACCCTCACTCCCTCCCACCAGCACAGCTCCGGAACTGCCTATGGGGCAGAGAATATGCCGTCAGTCACAGCTACAAGGGCTGTCGCTCACTGGAGTGCTGTTTATATTGCCCTCAACCCAGGGACACCTGTGGCGGGCCGGCAGGCAGTTTCAGGCTGCCAAAAGCAGCCAATCCTCACCCCTCAGGGTTCACAGTTGCAGAAAATGAAACTTGCTAAACGGGCCAGGCCCTAGGAACAGGTGTGGGCTCTTGAGAGTCAGGATAGACAAGGGGCTGCAGCTGCGGCTTGTTTTCTTATAATTTTATCTGGTCCATGAGTGGAAAACAACTTCAAGAAGACCCTATCCTAATGAGAGGAACCCAGGAGTCAGGGAGAGGAGTGATGGTTGGTGGAGACAGAGGCCTGGTGCCCTGGCTGCAGTGGAAGTGTCTGGAAGACCAGGCAGAAAGAGCCTGCAGAGAGTGATAGCCATGGTCACAGACCTGTCAGAGCTGCTGTTTGTTAGTTCAAGTCCTGCTCTGAGGTGTTCTGTGTCAGCTGTGAGCGACAGGTGAGCTGGGGGTTCTCTGCAAGGTGGGCTATGTGCACAGTTCCTGTGTGTCCAGCCCTGCTGGGGTACCTGCCCAGGGGAGCTCTGTTTCCTGGGAAGGGCCTGAGTAGGAGAGCCCCATGGGCTGCTGGGTAGCTGCAGAGGTGAGCTCCATACCCTGGGAGGGACTTGACCACGAGAGCCCCGTGGGCTGTGGGGTAGGGGTGCCGCCCAGGTGAGCTCCATATCCTGGGATTGGCCTGACCACGAGAGCCCCATGGGCTGCTGGAGACCTGGTAAAGTATATCAGGACAGTCAGTGAAGCCACCGAGGATATACATCCAGTAGCTCCTATTTCCTACTCCCTGCTCGTCATTCTACTTTCCACCAGGCCATGGCATTCTGTATTAGACTTCAATGATGCCTTCTTCTGTATTCCATTCATCTCAGAGTCACAAGAATTTTTGGCTTGTGAGTGGCAGGACACAACATGCAACAAAAGCAATAATGCTGGGCCGTCCTGCCCCAATGGTTCAAAAATCCCCACACCATCATTGGGGAAATGTCCTCTAAAGACCTAAAAGTTCAACCTCTGTAAAAGGGAACCCTCCTTCAATATGCAGATGACATTCTGATCGCCAGGCCTACTAAAGACGCCTCTGAACTACCTAGCCAAGAAAGGATAGAAGGTGTCCAAGAAAAACGCTCAAATATCCCAGGCTAAGGTGACATGCCTGGGCTTCATTCTCACAGATATTCGGAGAAACGCATCCCAGGATAGGGAAGAAGCCATTTGCAGCCTTACCTCTTCTACAACTAGAAGACAGCTTAGGGGTTCCTGGGGAGGCCAAGGTTTTCTGCATCTGGATCCCTAACTACAGTGTAATAGCTGGGCCTCTACATGAAACACTGACACGAAAAGATGATGATCCTTTTGAATAGAATCCAGAAGCAGCCTTTCAAGAATGGAAAGAGCAGTCAATACAGACCCTTGCCCAGGAACTCCCTAATTTAGCTAAACCCTTTGACCTTTACATACCTGGTCAAAGGTTAATCGCCCTTGGAGCCTTAGTGCAAAAACTGGGACCACTTGAAATGGAGCAACACAAGAATGCCCTTCAGGTATGATAAACTATGGTCACCAATGGCTTTGCCCACCGACTCATCAGGCCAGGATACTGGGGTATCTAAAAAGCTGGAAATCAGCAGCCCGCAAGGCCAGCTCCCTCCTAAGGGAAAAGGACCCCACGTGGTGATCCTAACCACCCATCATGCCCTGAAGTTGCAGGGGTCGCTCTGTGGACACACTGACCTCGAGTGAGGAGGCCCTCCAACTCCAACCTCCAGAGAGATAAACGGGGGCAACGGGCCCCCAAGATGACTCATGTGACCATCACTTGACCTGGAGTTTCTCTCAGAAAACGACAAGACTGTGCCCCGAAAGAGCAGACTACTGCTTGCAGGACTTACTGCACCCAGAGGGGAGCTAATAAGCTTGGCGGGGGAAACGTATATCACGCTTTCACCATAGAAAACCCTACAGACACCGCGGTGATGGTGGCCAATATGACCGGCTGGACTGCTGGCTACTTCTAAAGGCCGTTGACTCAGTGGACGTCATGGTCCTGGATCACCACTGACCCTGGACTGTCTGGGAGTTGTGCGGGCAGGGCTCTGACACATGGTGCTGTTTGTACATTAATTCAGGGACCTAATTAAAGAAAGCACAGACTACTGGTCAGAGCATCTAGTCTGGCAAAAACTGTCAGCCTAAGGTCGCCGAACATATGTGGGGTGGGGTGAAACCTGCCACCGCAGCATCTCTGCGCCTCTCTTTCCTGGACCCTTAAAGGTCATTAGAATCTGTAACACTTCCAATGCTGGTGCTCAGGCGGACGAGAAGTGAGGCAGGAGGCCTTGGGACAATCAACCTCACCAGGAGGCTGGTGTGGAGACGTTTTGACCCTCCCCCCATGTATCAGGGCTCCCACCACAACATGAAGCAGTTACAAAAGAGGGGTCTGCACCCTCAACACCCCAAGAATAAGGAACGGAACAAAAAGCAGAGGAGGTGTTCGTCTCCGGCAACGTTCATTAAAAATTCCTGGGAGATAAAAAGAGAATCTGGGCAATAAAATAAAGTCTAACCTGTTTTTCCTTTGTGCTTTGTCTAATTTCACGTGCTCCTAGGGTTCCGCATGCAGAGGTCCCACACCCGGCACTTCAGACCCGATTTCCTAGTGCAGAATGGCTGGATCGACACGTCAGCTAGTGGGGTCCCATGCAGACTCTGCGGCATAGAGCCTGAGCTGCAGCCAACTCAGCCCTCGAGAGCTCCATCCCCTCCCTCCCACTGACGCTGCCGGGGACCCTACACAGCAGCCCAGCCCACAGCCCATGGGGGAGTGCACGCTCTCACCTCTCCATTCTGTTTTCAAAATAATGTTTCCTTTGCTTCTGAACCAAACTCAGTCTTGATCTGTTGGCTCCAATGACACTGGGCATGGGGACTCCTTTTGGGGTCCACTCTGGAGGATCAGTAACAGAAATTGAGAACATTGTAACTTCAATGAACAGATGTGTGAGCCAAACTGTAGTTAACATAGAGCAGTGTATAATGCTCGGGTAAAATAAGATGTTTCTAAGACTTACATTTGATATTTCCATCACTTTCCTATAAGCAAGTTCAGTGAAGACGTCTGTCTTATTTGTCAGGTCAACATTAGAGAAATGAAGTGATTTATTTTCATGGATGTACATCGAATACTCTTGGCTGAAGCTTCAATCTTGTTTTGAATGCTTTTCCATTGAAAATGATACCTCTCTTTCAGCTCCCCCATTTCTGAGAAGTATAAAACCTTATAATTTATTATTACCAAAGGGGAAAGGTAGGAGAAGGGATAAATTAACAGTTTGGGATTAACACATACACACTGCTATGTATAAAATAGATCATCAACAAGGAACTACTGTATAGCACAGGGAACTACACTGAATATTTTGCAATAACCTATAAGGGGAAATAATCTGAAAAAGAATAGATATTTTTATTGACATCATCTATCAATGACAGATAAAATGTAACCTAAGCAAGGCCGATGGTGAGCGCTCTGACCCTGAAGATTTCAGTCATCTAAAGTTTGGGCTCTGCCTATTTCCCAAGGCCCTTAAAGGACATACGTGTAGCCGTAGCTTAAAAATTCCCCAGTTTGGGGTTCGGGGAGGCACTGATTTGGAAAAATCCCTGGTGTTCTCCTTACATGCACGGGACCCTTCCTACAGCTAAAACATGCCTGTCACACCTAGAGGATGGTACACCGTTTGATCGGAAAGAGTTTGGAAAAGGCACCTCATCTCCTCATTACATGGTGCTCGGGTTCAACCCTCCAGCATCTTTCCTAACAATCTCCTCACTTGGTGATATCAGCACCGTCAACATCCTGTTGCACACAGTTTGGAATTTGTCCAGAGGATGTAGCGGAAGGATGAGAAAAATATAGAGACATGTCTTAGGTGTTCGGACAGGCACATGCCACTCTAATTTCCAATCCAGAAGACAAATTCATCAAAGGCTAGTATTGCCCACGGAAACAGAATAGGGCTAGAGGAAATCCCGCTGTTTTGTGTCCAGTTTCCAAAAACACAAGTTGAAAAATGGAACTCAGGGGCACTAAAATTCATGAAACTGCAGAGTTGAAAATATCTATCGTCGAAAAATGTCTTGAGGTAAGTCACAGAAAAGGACTTGTAAGCAAGGGAGAGTGGCAGGAAACAGATTTGAAGAGGTAGAAAGGACTCCCCATTAAAGCACAAGAAAAGGGGCTGAACATCGCCAATGATGCAGTTGGCCAAAAAGGGTGTATGCATTTTTTCTGAATATATTCAAGTAAAGGCCATACACACTTTTTATCCAACCCAACAGGTGGGCACTGGAAATCAATATCACAAAATGTATCACTTCACATCAGTCAGAAGGGCCATCCACATAAAGTGTAAACACCAGAAATGCAGGACAGGGCGAGGAGAAAAGGGAGCCCTGTGAGGCTGATAGTGGAAATGTAATTTGCCAACGGCCACTCTGGAGAAGTGTATTGTGTTTGCTAAAACATCTAAAAAATGAGCTACAGAGCATAGGGCACTTGCACTCATGGGCGTGTACCTTGGGAAAAACAAAAATCGACAGAAAACAGGCACCCGAACGTTTACCACCTCTCTGTTAAAAAGGGCCTCAACTTGGATATAACCTAAATGTCCCTGGAAGGATAAAATGGATAAAAGAGATTGGGTACTTATGTAGAGTGGAATATTACTCATCCAGAAATCAATGAAATAAGGCCAGTTGTAACAACTCTGGAGGAGTTACATAAGATCATTCTAAGTGACATATGTCAGAAAGAAAAAGACACATATCATAAGATGTCACTTAAAGGTGGAATCAAAAATGGCTACACATGAAATAAATTACAAAACAGAAACATAGTCAAATATGTAGAAAATAGACATAAGGCTGCTAAATGGGAAAGGTGGGGAATGGTGAGGTATTATCCAGGAGGTTGAAATTAGCAAAGATACCATTCCAAGTACCAAATTGAATAACTGACAAGGCCTACACGGTACCTCAAAGAACTGCACTCAGCCCACTCAAGTCACTGGAAAATAATACATATGACTGGTAAGCATCTGAAAAAGAATTTATTGTTGTCTCACAGTACATGAATCAAGTGGATGTACAGCAGCAAAAAACAGAGCTTTGAAAATCAGCTGTAACCAATATAAAAATAAATTTAAAACTATTTATAAAAACAGTGAGACAGACAAAAATTCTTACAACTTTTGTTGAAGGGCTACGATGTAACATGGATTGAACACATGTAGACCCACAGCAGGATGATTATATAAGGCTGGAAGCTATGCACGCTAAGAGATGTTAGAGAGGCTGGGTGAGGAAATGCAGACCTTTTAAAGTAATACTGCCTGGTACCCATTCCATGGGTCCCAAATCTGCAGGTTCAAGGGAGTCTTCTGACAGTGAAAACATGCCTGGGAAACCGAGATGAATGTACACCGTGTGCTCAGGAAAGGTGTCTAAAATGCACCTCATTTTTGATCTCCTGCTGCTGGGGTTCGCCATTCCAGCCACATTACTAACAACCTCCCCACTTGGAGAATCAGCACCGTTAACCTCCTGTTTCCCACAGTTTGCAATTTGTGCAGAGGGTAAATGGGAAGAGGGGGAACCAATGAGAGATTAGCTGTAGGACTTTTGACAGGCACATGTCACTCTAATTTCCCATTAGGAAGAAGAATTAACCAAAGGCTCAGCCTGCCTCCCCAGAACCAGAATAGGGCCGGAAGCAATCCAATGGTTTGGCGGCCAGCTCACAAAAAAAGCGAGTTGCAAAATGGAGCTCAGGAGCAGACAATTCAAAGACCTGCAAAGATATAAATGATAACCAACGTCCAAAAATATATTCAGGTAAGGCAACGAAGAGGATCTGAATGAGAGGCAGAATTGCAGGAAACAGATTTCAAAAGGTAGATTGTACTCACATTTAAAGCATATGAAAAGCAACAGAATTTCTAAAATGATGCAGTTGGGCAAATGGGTGTATGCGTTTTTTTCGTGAATATCTTCAGGAAAAAAACACATGCAGAGTTTTTGGCCAACCAAGCAAGAGGGAAATGCAAATCTGCACAACAAAGGAGTCTCAATTTCCACTGCTCAGAAAGGCAATCCAAAAAATGTGTACAAACCAGAAATGCAGGAGAGGCCATGGAAAACAGGGAGCCTAGTCACGCTGATGGGTGGGGTATAAATATCCAAGAGCCACTCTGAAGAAGTGTATGCTGTTTCCTAAAACTTCTAAAATACAAAGCCCCCAAGGAAAGGGGACTTCAACTCACGGGCATATGACTTGGGAAGACTAAATATCAATAAGACACAGGCACCCCAAAGTTTAGGGCTGCTCTGCATACAAGAACCTCAACTTTGGTAAACCTAAAATATCCCAGGAAAAAGAGAAATGCATAAAGAACTTGTGGTAATTTTGTACAACGGAATATCACTCAGACGTGAAATCAGTGTATATAAGGCCAGTAGCAGCATAATGAGTGGATTTAGGTATGATGATTCTAAGGGAAATTAGTCACACAGAAAAAGAATCTTATCATAAGATATCACTTATAGAGGGAATGTCAATATCACAACACATGAACTGAATTAGGAAAGAGAACAGAGTCTCACATTTAGAAAAAAACTCTTATGCCTGCTTCAGGGGAATGGAGAGGTGGGGTGATGCATAAAACCAGAGTATGATATTAGCACAGGTACCATTCCATAAACCAAATACAGAATAGACAAGACCTACACCTTCCTCAGTGAATGGGACTCAACACCCCTATTCCCCGCCGAGGAATATATCTGACTAGTAAGAATCTTAAAACCTATGTATTCATATGTCTCCGTAAGGAAATCAATTGTGTCTAGACTGGCATAAACAGGTCAGTGAAAACCAGCTCAACCCCATAATAAAAATGAATTTCAAAAACAAAACCAAAAAACAGCAAAATTCTTACACAATTCCTTCAGGGGTTCTAATGAAACCTGGAATGACCCTATCTGCAAAGACAGCTGGATGAGACATAAGGCTGGACACTTGGGACTGAGAGGACTGGTGAGATTGGGAGAGAAAATGCAGAACCTTTAAAGTAGTAATGCATGCCACCATTCCATGGGTCCCAAATCTCCAGGTAGAAGGGAATATCACTACAGTTATAACATGTATGGGAAACCTAGAGAATGGACACCCTGTGATGGCGAAAGGTTTCTAAAACTCTCCTAATTTTTCCTCTCCTTGTGCTCCACTTTGGCATTCCAACTGCTTTACTATCAATCTCCCAACTTAGGAGAGTCAGCCCCTATAACCTCCTGGTTCGCACAGTTTGCTATTTGTGCAGATGATGAAAGGGAAGAGGGAGAACCAATCAGAGAGTAGATGTAGGCATTTGGACGGGCACATGTCACTCTAATTTCCCGTCAGGAAGAAGAATTAACCAAAGCCTCAGCCACCCACAGGGAACCAATAAAGCCACCCCTGGAACCAGTATAGGTCCTGAAGCAAAATTGTGGATTTGCGGCCAGCTCACAAAAATGGGATTTGAAAATTGGAGCTCAGGGGCCCAGCAATTCAAAAACCTGCAGAGTTATAAAGGACTACTCTCTTCCAGAAATCTGTTGAGGGAAGGCAATGAAGCGGACTTGAAAATGAGGCAGAATTGCACAAAACATATTTCAAGAGGTAAATTGGAATCGCCTTTGAAGCACAGAAAAAGCATCCCAACTTGGACGGTGATGCACTTGGCCAAAAAGGGCGTATGCCTTTTCCCCTGAATATATTCAGGAGAAAACGCATACGTCCTTTCTGGCCAAAGAAGCAAGCATGCAATACAAATCCACACTACAAAGAATTGTCACTTCCCACCGGTCGAAAGGGACATCTGTATATCTGTAAAAACCAGAAAGGCAAGAGCGAGATGACAAGGGCATGAAGCAATGTGATCCCAAGGGTCATGGAGGGTTGTGATGACAAGCGCACGGAGCATTGTGATGACAAGATTATGTAGCATTTTGCTGACAAAGGCAAGGAGCATTGTGATGACAAGGTTCATGGAGCACTTTGATGACAAGCGTCATGGAGCATTGTGATTACAGGGGTCATGGAGCATTGGGATGACAAGAGCATGGATCATTGTGATGACAAGGTTCATGGAGCATTTTGATGACAAGAGTCCCGGATCATTGTGTCGTCAGGGTTCATGGAGCGTTGTGATGACAGTGGTCATGGAGCATTGTGATGACAGGGGTCAGGGAGCATTGTGATGAGAAGGTCATGGACCATTGGCTGAAAATGTTCATGGAGTGTTGTGATGAGAGGCGTCATGGAGCATTGTGATGACAAGGTACTGGAGCATTGTGATGAGAAGACCATGGAGCCTTGTGATGACATGTCTCATGGGGCATTCTGAGGAAAAGGGGCATGCAGCATTGTGATTACAGAGGTCTTGGAGCATTGTTGTGACAAGGGCATGGAGCATTGGGATGAGAAGGCCATGGAGCGTTCTGATGACATGCATCATGGAGCTTTGTGAGGACAAGGGCATGGAGCATTGTGTTTTCAGGGGTCTTGGAGCACTGTGATGAAAAGGGCATGGATCATTGTGATGAAAAAGGCATGGAGCCTGGTCATGACAGGGTTCAAGGAGCATACTGACGACAAGTGTCAGGGAGCATTGTGATGACAAGGGTATTGAGCATTGTGATGACAAAGGTCATGGAGCATTGTGATGAGAAGACGATGGATAATTGTGATGACGAGCGTCATGGGGCGTTGTGATGATAAGTGTTATGGAACATTTTGATCACAAGGATTTGGAGCATTGTGATGACAGAGGTCATGGGGCATTTTGATTTCATTGTGATGACAATAGCCTGAAGCATTATGATGATGGGCATGCTGCATTGTGATGACAGGGTTCATGGAGCATTGAGATGAAAAGGGGCATGGAGCATTGTGATTACAGGAGTCTTGGAGCATTGTGATGACAAGGGCATGGAGCATCGTGAATGAGAAGGCCATGGAGAATTCTGATGACATGCGTCATGGAGCTTTGTGATGACAAGGGCATGGAGCATTGTGATTACAGGGGTCTTGGAGCACTGTGATGACAAGGGTCATGGAGCCTTGTGATGACAAGGCCGTGGAACATTGTGATGGCAGTGGTCATGGAGCATTTTTATGACAGGGGTCATGGAGCATTGTGATGACCAGGGCATGGAACACTGTGATACATGGGTCATGGAGGATTGTAATGACAAGCGCATGGAGCATTGTGATAAGAATGGCATCGAGCATTGTGATGAAAAGCATCATGTAGCCTGTGATGACAAGGGCATGGAACAATGTGATGAGAGGTTTCATGGAGCATTGTGATGACAATGGCATGCAGCATTGTGATGCCAAGGGTCATGGAGCTTTGTGATGACAAAGGTCATGGAGCATTTTGATGACAAGGGGTGTGGTGCATTCTGTTGTGTAGGGCAGGGAGCATTGTGATAACAGGGTCATGGAGCAATTTGATGAAAAGTGTCATGGAACATTTTGATGACAGGGGTTATGGAACATTGAGATGTCAAGGGTCATGGAACATTTCCATGACAGGGTTTAAGGACCATTGTGATGACAGGGGAGTGGGTGTATTGTGATGACTAGTGAGGGAACATGTTGATATCAGTGGTGAGAGAGCATTTTTATAAGAAGTGCATGGAGCATTGTGATGACAATCTTTATGGAGCATTGTGATGACAAGGTTGTGGAGCATTGTGATGAAAAGGGTCATGGAGCATTGAGTTGACAAAGGCACGGAGCATTGTGATGACAAGTGTCACGGAGCATTGTGATGAAAAGTTCATGGAGCATTGTGGTGACAAAGTTCACAGAGCCTTGTGATGATGAGGGCATGGACCATTGTGATGACACAGGTCATGAAGCCTTGTGAAGACTGGAGTCACGGAGAATTGTGATGACTGGGGTCATGGAGCATTGTGATGACAAGGGCATGGAGCTTTGTGATGACAGGGGCATAGGGCATTGGTCTGACAAGTTTCATGGATAATTGTGTTGACAGTGGGCATGGCACATTGTGATGACAAGGTCATGGAGCATTGTGAAGACAAGGTCATGGAGTATTGTGAAGACAGGTGTCAGGGAGCATTGTGATGACATATTTCATGGTCCATTGTGATGACAATGGCATGGAGCATTGTGATGCCAAGTGTTATGGAGGATTGTGATGACAAAGGTAATGGAGCATTGTGATGACAAGGGCTTGGATCATTGTGATGACAAGGGCATGGAGCATTGTGATGACAACGGGCAGTGAGAATTTTGATGAAAAGGTCGTGAAGCATTGTGATAACAAAGGCATGGAGCTTGCTATGACAGGGGTCATGGGGCATTGCGATGACAAGTGCATGGAGAATTGTGATGACAAGAGCATGTAACATAGTGATGAGAACTGTCATGGAGCACTGTGATGACAAGGAAGTGGAGAATTGTGATGACAAGGGACATGGTGCATTGTCATAACCAGGGCATGGAGCATTGTGATGGCAAGACCGTGGAGCACTGTGATGAGAAGACCATGGATAATTGTGATGACGAGCATCATGGAACACTGTAATGACAAGGGGCATGGAGCATTGTGATGACAGGTGTCATGGAGCATTGTGACGACAGGGGTCATGGATCATTGTGATGACAAGTGTCACGGAGCATTCTGTTGACAAGCTTGTGGAGTATTGTGATGACAATGGCATGGAGCATTGTGATGAAAAGGGCATGGATCACTGTGATGAAAAAGGCATGGAGAATTGTCATGACAGGGTTCAATGAGCATACTGACGACAGGTGTCAGGGAGCATTGTGATGACAAGTGTATTGAGAATTGTGATGACAAGGGTCATGGAGCATTGTGATGAGAAGTCCATGGATAATTGTGATGACCAGCATCATGGGGCGTTGTGATGACAAGTATTATGGAACATTGTGATCACAAGGGTTTGGAGCATTGTGATGACAGAGGTCATGGATCATTTTGATTTCATTGTGATGACAATAGCATGAAGCATTATGATGATGGGCATGGTGCATTATGATGACAGGGTTCATGGATCATTGAGATGAAAAGGGGCATGGAGCATTGTGATTACAGGGGTCTTGGAGCATTGTGATGAGAAGGGTCATGGAGCCTTGTAATGACAAGGCCATGGAACATCGTGATGGCAGGGGTAATGGAGCATTGTTATCACAGGTGTAATGGAGCATTGTGATGGCAAGGGCATGGAGCATTGTGATGAGAAGGCCATGGAGCATTCTGATGACATGTGTCAGGTAGCATTGTGATGACAATGGCATGGAGCAATGTGATGAGAGCGTTCATGGAGCATTGTGATGACCATGACATGGAGCATTGTGATGCAAAGGGTCATGGATCTTTGTGATGACAAAGGTCATGGAGCATTTTGATGACAAGGGCGTGGTGCATTGTGATGAGAAGGGCAGGGAGCATTGTGATGACAGGGTCATGGAACAATTTGATGAAAAGGGTCATGCAACATTTTGATGACAGGGGTTATGGAACATTGTGATGTCAGGGGTCATTGAGCATTTTGATGAAATGGTTCATGGAGCATTTTGATGACAGGGGTTATGGAACATTGTGATGTCAGGGGTCATCGAACATTGTGATGATAAGCGCATGTAGAATTGTGATGACAGGAGTCATGGAACATTGTGATGATAGGGGTGAGGGAGTATTGTGATGAATAGTGATGTAACATTGTGATATCAGTGGTGAGAGAGCATTTTGATGAGAAGTGCATGGAGCATTGTGATGACAAGGTTTATGGAGCATTGTGATGACAAGATTGTGGAGCACTGTGATGACAAGCGCATGGCGCATTGTGATGACATGGGTCATGGAGCATTGTGCTGACAAGCGCATGGAGCATTGTGATGACAAGGGTCATGGAGCATTGTGCTGAGAAAGGCATAGAGCATTGTGATGACAAGGGTCAAAGAGCATTGTGATGAAAAGTTCATGGAGCATTGTGGTTAAAAAGTCACAGAGACTGTAGATGAGGAGGGCATGGACCATTGTGATGACAAAGGTCATGAAGCATTGTGATGACTGGAGTCACGGAGAATTGTGATGACAGGGGTCGTGGAGCATTGTGATAAGAAGGGCATGGAACATTGTGATGACAAGGGCATGGAGCATTGGTCTCATAAGTTTCATGGCTTATTGCGATGACAGTTGGAATGGCGCATTGTGATGACAAGGGCATGGAGCACTGTGATGACCAGGTCATGCAGTATTGTGAAGACAGGTGTCAGGGAGCATTGTGATGACATATGTAATGGCCCATTGTGATGACAATGGCATGGAGCATTGTGTTGCCAAGTGTCATGGAGGATTCTGATGACAAAGGTAATGGAGCATTGTGATGACAATGGCTTGGAGCATTGTGATGACAAGGGTCAGGGAGCATTCTGATGACAAGCTTGTGGAGTAATTTGATGACATTGGCATGGAGCATTGTGATGAAAACGGCATGGGGCATTGCGATGAAAAAGGCATGGAGCCTTTTCGTGACAGGTTTCAAGGAGCATTCTGACGACAAGTGTCAGGAGCATTGTGATGACAAGTGTATTGAAAATTATGATGACAAAGGTCATGGAGCATTGTGATGAAAAGGGCATGGAGTATTGTGATGAAAGGCATCATGGAGCGTTGTGATGACAAGTGTTATGGAACATTGTGATCACAAGGGTTTGGAGCATTGTGAGGACAGAGGTCTTGGATCATTTTGATTTCAAGGAACATGGAGCATTGTGATGACAAGGGCAGGAAGCAATGTGATCCCAAGGTTCATGGAGTATTGTGATGAGAAGCGCATAGAGCATCGTAATGACAGGGTCATGTAGCATTTTGCTGACAAAGGCATGGAGCATTGAGATGACAGGTGTCCAGGAGCACTGTGATGGCAAGCGTCAAGGAGCATTGTGTTTACAGGGGTCAAGGAGCATTGGGATGACAAGGGCATGCATCATTGTGATGCCAAGTGTCATGGAGCATTGGGCTGAAAATGTTCATGGAGTTTTGTGATGACAGGGGTCATGGAGCATTGTGATGACTAGGGAATGGAGCATTGTGATGACAAGAGTACCGGATCATTGTGTTGTCAGGTGTCATGGAGCGTTGTGATGACAGTGGTCATGGAGCATTGTGATGATATTGGTCAAGGAGCATTGTAATGAGAAGGTCATGGAGCATTGGGCTGAAAACGTTCATGGAGTATTGTGATGACAGGCGTCATGGAGCATTGTGATGATAAGGGAATGGAGCATTTTGATGACAACGTCCTGGAGCATTGTGATGAGAAGTCCATGGAGCCTTGTGATGCCAAGTCTCATGGAGCATTCTGATGAAAAGGGGCATGGAGAATTGTGATTACAGGGGTCTAGGACCATTGTGATGACAAGGGCATGGAGCATTGTGATGAAAAGTGCATGGATCATTGTGATGAAAAAGGCATGGAGCCTTGTCATGAAAGGGTTCAAGGAGCATACCGATGGCAAGAGTAAGGGAGCATTGTGATGACATGTGTATTGAGAATTGTGATGACAAATGTCATGGGGCATTGTGATGAGAAGTCCATGGATAATTGTGATGACCAGCGTCATGGGGCATTGTGATGACAAGTGTTATGGAACATTGTGATCACAAGGGTTTGGAGCATTGTGATGACAGAGGTCATGGAGCATTTTGATTTCATTGTGATGACAATAGCATGAAGCATTATGATGATGGGCATGGTGCATTGTGATGACAGTGTTCATGGAGCATTTTGATGAAAAGGGTCATGGAGCATTTGTCTGACAAGTTTCATGGATTATTGTGATGACAGTGGGCATGGCACATTGTGATGACAAGGGCATGAAGCATTGTGATGACAAGGTCATGGAGTATTGTGAAGACAGGTGTCAGGGAGCATTGTGATGACATATGTCATGTTCCATTGTGATGACAATAACACGGAGCATTGTGATGCCAAGTGTCATGGAGGATTATTGTGACAAACGTAAAGGAGCATTTTGATGACAAGGGCATGGAGCATTGAGATGACAAGGTCCACTGATAATTTTAATGTCCAGGTCGTGAAACATTGTGATGACAAGCGCATGGAGCTTCCTATGACAGGGGTCATGGAGCATTGCGATGACAAGTGCATGGAGTATTGTGATGACAAGAGCATATAACATTGTGATGAGAAGTGCCATGGAGCATTGTGATGACAAGGAAGTGGAGAATTGTGAGGACGAGGGACATTGAGCTTTGAGATGACCAGGGCATGGAGAATTGTGATGGCAAAACCGTAGAGCATTGTGATGAGAAGACCTTGCGTAATTGTGATGACGAGCATCATGAAGCACTGTAATGACAAGGGGCATGAAGCATTGTGATGACAGGTGTCAGGGAGCATTGTGATGACAGGGGTCATGGAGCATTGTGATGACAAGGGCACGGAGCATTGTGATGACAAGGGCCATTGAGAATTTTGATGACAAGGTCATGAAGCATTGTGATGACAAACACTTGGAGCTTGCTATGACAGGGGGCATGGAACATTGCAATGACAAGTGCATGGAGAATTGTGATGACAAGAGCATGTAACATTGTGATGAGAAGTGTCATGTAGCATTGTGATGACAAGGACGTGGAGAATTGTGATGACAAGGGACATGGAGCATTGTGATGAGCAGGGCATAGAGCATTGTGATGACAGGTGTCATGGAGCATTATTATGACAAGGGCCATAGTGCATTCTGACATAAGATATCACTTATGAAGGGAATGTAAACATGGCTACATATGAACTGAATTAGGAAAGAGAACAGTGTCTCAGATATAGAAAACACACTTATGCTTGCTTAAGGGGAAAGGAGAGGTGGGGAGACACACAAAACCAGAGTTTGATATTAGCACAGGTAACATTCCATAATCCAAATACAGAAGAGACAAGCCCTACTCCTTCCTCAGTGAACGGGACTCAACACCCTAATTCCCGGCAGAGAAATATATCTGACTAGTAAGAATCTTAAAACCTATGTATTGATATGTCTCCGTAAAGGAACCAAGTGTGCCTAGGACGACATAAACACGGCAGTGAGAAGCAGCTCAAACCCACTATAAAAATGAATTTCAAAACAAAACAAAAAACAGTTTAATTCTTACACAATACCTTCAGGGGTTCTGATGAAACTTGGAATGACCTTGTCTACAACGACAGCTGGATGTGGCATAAGGCTGGTCACTTGGGACTGAGACGATTGGTGAGATTGGGTGAGAAAAGGCAGACCCTCTAAAGCAATAATTCCTGCCCATCATTCCATGGTTCCCAACTCTCCAGGTAGATGGGAATATCACTACAGTTATAACATGTATGGGAAACCTAGAGAATGGACACCCTCTGATGGAGAAAGGTTTCTAAAACTCTACTAATTTTTTTTCTCTCCTTGTGCTCCAACTTGACATTCCAACTGCTTTAATATCAATCTCCCAACTTGGAGAGTCAACCCCTATAACCTGTTTCGCACAGTTGGCACATTGTTCAGAGGATATAAGGGAAAAGGGAGAACCAATGAGAGAGTAGCTGTAGGCATTTGGACGGCCACATGTCACTCTAATTTCCCGTCATGAAGAAGAATTAACCAAACTCTCAGCCTGCCCCCCCCCCCGGAACCTGTACAGGTCCTGAAGCAAAACTATGGATTTGCGGTCAGCTCACAAAAACGCGAGTTGAGAACTGGAGCACAGCGGCACAGCATTTCACTAACTTGCAGAGTTATAAAGGACTACTCTCTTCCAAAATTCTGTTGAGGGAAAGCCACGAGGCAGACTTTAAAATGATGCAGAATTGCACGAAACAGATTTCAAGAAGTATATTGGAATTGCCTTTAAACACAGGAAAAGCATCACAACTTCGACAATTATGGAATTGTCCATAAAGGGCGTATGCGTTTTCACCTGAATATATTCAGGAGAAAATGCATACGCCGATTTGACCAACCAAGCAACTGCACAATGCAAATCTGCACTACAAATAAGTATCACTTCCCACCGGTCAAAAGGGTCATCTGCAAAATGTGTAAAAACCAGAAAGGCAAGACAGGCTCTGGAGAACAGTAAGCCTTGTTATGCTCATAGGTGGGATGTAAATTGCCAACAGCCACCCTGGAGGAGTGCATTGTGTTCTCTAAAAGAAGTAAACAACAGAGCTTCACAACCTAAGTCACTTCCAGTCATGGGAATATACCTTGGGAAAACTGAATATCAATAAGACACAGCCACCCCAAAATTTAGGGCAGCACTGCTTACAAGAACCTCGAATCCGGGACACCTTAAATATCCAAGGAAAGACAAAAATGGTAAAGAAATTGTGGTACTTACGTATGATGGAATATCCCTCAGCCATGAAATCAATGTCATAAGGCCAGTAGAAGCAAAATGAGTGGATTCAGGTTCGATGATTCTAAGTGAAATAAGTCACACAGAAGAAGAAACTTATCATAAGATATCACTTATGAAGATCCTGTAAACATGGCTACACATGGACTGAGTTAGGAAAGAGAACAGTGTCTCACATTTAGAAAACACTCTTATGCCTGCTTAAGGGTGAAGGAGAGGTGGGGGAGATGCATAAAACCAGAGTTTTATATAAGCACAGATACCGTCACAAAAACCAACTATGGAATAGACAAAACCTACACCTTCCTCAGTGAAAGGGACTCAAAACCCCATATTTCCCACAGAGGAATACATCTGACTAGTAAGAATCTTAAAACCTATGTATTGATATGTCTCCATAAGGGAATCAAGTGTGTCTAGACTGGCATAAACATGGCAGCGAGAATCAGCTCAAACCCACTATAAAAAGGAATTTCAAAAACAAAACAAAAAAACTGGGAAATTCTTTACAATTCCTTCAGGGTCGCTGATGAAACGTTGAATGACCGTATCTACAGTGACAGCTGGATGTGGCATAAGGCTGGACACTTGGGACTGAGAGGATTGGTGAGATTGGGTGAGCAAATGCAGACCCTTTAAAGCAATAATGCATGGCAACCATTCCATGGGTCCCACTCTGCAGGTTGAAGAGAATATTACTACAGCAATAACATATACAGGAAATCTAGAGAATGGACACACTGTGAATACGAAAGGTTTCTACAACTCAACGAATAGTCCCTCTCCTGGTGCTCCGGTTTGACTTTCCAACTGCTTTACTATCAATCTCCCAACTTGGAGAGACAGCCCCTTTAACATCCTGGTTCACACACGTTGCCAAATTGGCAGAGGATGAAAGGCATGAGGGAGAACCAATGAGAGAGTAGCTGTTAGGCATTTGGACGGTCACATGTCAATCTAATTTCCCGGCAGGAAGAAGAATTAACCAAAGTCTCAGCCACCCACCGGGAACCAGTATAGGTCCTGCACCAAAATTTTGGACTTGCGGTCAGTTCACAAAAAACGAGTTGAAAAATGGAGCTCAGGGGCACAGCAATTCACAAACTGACAGAATAATAAAGGAAAACTATCGTCTAAAAATCTGTTGAGGGAAGGCAACGAGGTGGACTTGAAATCGAGGCAGAATAGCAGGAAACAGATTTCAAGAGGTACATTGGAATCGCCTTTAAAGCACACGAAGAGGGGCACAACTTCGACAATGATGCACTTGGCCAAAAAGGGCGTATTCGTTTTCTCCTGAAGATATTCAGGAGAAAACGCATACGCCTTTTTTGGCCAAGCAAGCAAGAAGGCAATGCAAATTGGCACTACAAAGAAGTATCACTTCCCACCGGTCAAAAGGGACATCCAAAAAATATGTAAAAACAGAAAGGCAAGAGAGGCCCTGGAGAACAGGGAGCCTTGTTATGCTGATGGGCGGGATGTAAATTGCCAACTGCCTCCCTGGAGGAGTGTATTGTGTTCCCTAAAACAAGTAAAGAACAGAGCTACAGAGCCAAGGGCACTTCCAGTCTAGGGAATAAACCTTGGGAAAACTGAAAAACAATAATACCGAGCCACCCCAAAATTTAGGGTGGCACTGCCTACAAGAACTTCAACTTGGGTACACCTTAAATATCCCAGGAAATATAAAAATGGTTCAAATATTTGTGGTACATACGTACGATGGAATATCCCTCAGACATGAAATCAATGTCATAAGACCAGTAGCAGCAAAATGAGTGGATTCAGGTACGATGATTCTAAGTGAACAAAGTCACACAGAAACAGAAACTTATCATAAGATATCACTTATGATGATCATGTCAACATGGCTACACCTGAACTTAGATAGGAAAGAGAACAGAGTCTCACATTTAGAAAACACTCTTATTCCTTCTTAAGGGGGAATGAGAGGTGGGGTGATGCATAAAACCAGAGTTTGATATAAGCACAGGTACTGTTCCAAAAACCAACTATGGAATACAGAAGACATACACCTTCCTCAGTGAAAGGGACTCAAAACCCCATATTTCCCGCAGAGGAATATATGTGACTAGTAAGAATCTTAAAACCTATGTATTGATATGACACCATAAGGGAATCAAGTGTTTCTAGACTGGCATAAACATGGCAGCGAGAATCAGCCTAAACTCACTATAAAAAGGAATTTAAAAAACAAAACAAAAAAAAAACATGGAAATTCTTTACAATTCCTTCAGTCTCTGATGAACCCTGGAATGACCCTAACTACAATGACACCTGGATATGGCATAAGGCTGGACACTTGGGAATGAGAGAATTGGTGGCATTGGGTGAGCAAATGCAGACCCTTTAAAGCAATAACGCATGGCACCCATTCCATGGGTCCCAACTCTCCAGGTTGAAGGGAATATTACTAGAGCTATAACATGTAAAGGAAACCTAGAGAATGGACACAGTGTGAATACGAAAGGTTTCTAAAACTCAACTAATAGTCCCTCTCCTGGTGCTCACGTTTGACTTTCAAACTGCTTTACTATCAATCTCCCAACGTAGAGTGACAGCACATTTAACCTCCTGGTTCGCACACGTTGCCAATTAGGCAGAGGATGAAAGGGAAGAGGGAGAACCAATGAGAGAGTAGCTTTTTGCATTTGGACGGGCACATGTCACTCTAATTTCCTGGCAGGAAGAAGAATTAACCAAAGTCTCAGCCACCCACTGGGAACCAGTATAGCTACTGAACCAAAATATTGGTCTTGCGTTCATCTCACAAAAAAGGAGTTGAAAAATGGAGCTCAGGGGCACAGCAATTCACAAACTGGCACAATAATAAAGGACAACTATCATCCAAAAATCTGTTGACGGAAGGCATTGAGGCAGCTTGAAAGCGAGGCAGAATAGCAGGAAAGTGATTTCAAGAGGTATGTTGGAATCGCCTTTAAAGCACAGGAAGATGGGCACAACTTCGACAATGATGCACTTGGCCAAATAGGGCATATGCGTTTTCTCCTGATTATATTTAGGAGATAACGCATATGCCCTTTTTCGCCAAGCAAGCAAGTGGACAATGCAAATCTGCACTACAAAGAAGTATCACTTCCCACCGGTCAAAAGGGACATCCACAAAATGTGTAAAAACCAGAAAGGCAAGACAGGCCCTGGAGAACAGGGAGCCTTGTTATGCTGATGGGCGGTATGTAAATTGCCAACTCCCTCTCTGGAGGAGAGCATTGTGTTCCCTAAAACAAGTAAAGAACAGAGCTACAGAGCCACGGGCACTTCCAGTCTAGGGAATATACCTTGAGAAAACTGAAAATCAATAAGACAGAGCCACACCAAAATTTAGGGCTGCACTGCTTACAAGAACCTCAACTTGGGTACACCTTAAATATCCCAGGAAATATAAAATTGGTTCAAAATATTGTGGTACTTACGTACAATGGAATATCCCTCAGCCATGAAATCAATGTCATAAGACCAGTAGCAGCAAAATGAGTGGATTCCGGTTCGATGATTCTAAGTGAAATAAGTCACACAGAAAAAGCAACTTATCATAAGATATCACTTATGAAGATCCTGTAAACATGGCTACACTTGAACTTAGCTAGGAAAGAGAACAGAGTCTCACATTTGGAAAACACTCTTATGCCTGCTTAAGGGGGAAGGAGAGGTGGGGGATGCATAAAACCGGAGTTTGATATAAGCACAGGTAACGTTCCAAAAACCAACTATGGAATAGACAAGACCTACACCTTCCTCAGTGAAAGGGACTCAAAACCCCATATTTCCCGCAGAAGAATATATCTGACTAGTAAGAATCTTAAAACCTATGTATTGATATGTCTCTGTAAGGGAATCAAGTGTGTCTAGACTGGCATAAACATGGCAGCGAGAATCAGCTGAAATCCACTATCAAAAGGAATTTCACAAACAAAACAAAAAAACAGGGAAATTCTTTACAATTCCTTCAGGGTCTCTGATGAAACCTGTAATAACCCGATCTACAAGGACAGCTGCATGTGGCATAAGGCTGGACCCTTGGGACTGAGAGGATTGGTGAGATTGTGTGAGCAAATGCAGACCCTTTAAAGCAATAATGCATGGCACCCAGTCCTTGGGTCCCAACTCTCCAGGTTAAAGGGAATATTACTACAGCTATAACATGTACGGGAAACCTAGAGAATGGACACACTGTGAATACGAACGGTTTCTAAAACTCAAATAATAGTCCCTCTCCTGGTGCTCAGGTGTGACTTTCCAACTGATTTACTATCAATCTCCCAACTTGGAGAGACAGCCCCTTTAACCTCCTGGTTCGCACACATTGAAAATTTGGCAGAGGATGAAAGGGAAGAGGGAGAACCAATGAGAGAGTAGCTGTTAGGCATTTGGACGGGCACATGTCACTCTAATTTCACTGGAGGAAGAAGAATTAACCAAAGTCTCAGCCACCCACGGGGAACAAGTAGAGGTCCTGAACCAAAATTTTGCATTTGTGGTCAGCTCACAAAAAATGAGTTGAAAAATGGGGCTCAGGGCACAGCAATTCACAAACTGGAAGATTAATAAAGGACAACTATCATCCAAAAATCTGTTGAGGGAAGGCAACGAGGTGGACATGAAATCGAGGCAGAATAGCAGGAAACAGATTTCAAGAGGTATGTTGGAATCGCCTTTAAAGCACCAGAAGTGGGGCACAACTTCGACAATGATGCACTTGGCCAAAAAGGGCGTTTGCATTTTCTCCTGAATATATTCAGGAGAAAACGCATACGCCCTTTTTGGCCTAGCAAGCAAGCAGGCAATGCAAATCGGCACTACAAAGAAGTATCACTTCCCACCGGTCAAAAGGGACATCCGCAAAATGTGTAAAAACCAGAAAGGCAAGACAGGCCCTGGAGAACAGGGAGCATTGTTATGCTGATGGGCAGGATGCAAATTGCCAACTGCCTCTCTGGTGGAGTGAACTGTGTTCCCTAAAACAAGTAAACAACAGAGCTACAGAGCCAAGGGCACTTCCAGTCTAGGGAATATACCTTTGGAAATCTGAAAATCAATAAGCCAGAGCCACCCCAACATTTAGGGCTGCACTGCTTACAAGAACCTCAACTTGGGTACACCTTAAATATCCCAGGAAATATAAAATTGGTTCAAAATATTGTTGTACTTACGTACGATGGAATATCCCTCAGCCATGAAATCAATGTCATAAGACCAGTAGCAGCAAAATGAGTGGATTCAGGTTCGATGATTCTAAGTGAAATAAGTCACACAGAAAAAGCAACTTATCATAAGATATCACTTATGAAGATCCTGTAAACATGGCTACACTTGAACTGAGCTAGGAAAGAGAACATAGTCTCACATTTAGAAAACACTCTTATGCCTGCTTAAGGGGGAAGGAGAGGTGGGGTGATGCATAAAACCAGAGTTTGATATAAGCACAGGTACCGTTCCAAAAACCAACTATGGAATAGACAAGACCTACACCTTCCTCAGTAAAAGGGACTCAAAACCCCATATTTCCCGCAGAAGAATATATCTGACAAGTAAGAATCTTAAAACCTATGTATTGATATGTCTCTGTAAGGGAATCAAGAGTGTCTAGACTGGCATAAGCATGGCAGCGAGAATCAGCTCAAACCCACTATAAAAAGGAATTTCAAAAACAAAACAAAGAAACAGGCAAATTCTTTCCAATTCCTTCAGGGTCTCTGATGAAACCTGGAATGACCCTATCTACAATGACAGCTGGATGTTACATAAGGCTGGACACGTGGCACTGAGAGGATTGGTGAGATTGGGTGAGCAAATGCAGACCCTTCAAAGCAATAATGCATGGCACACATTACATGCGTCCCAACTCTCCAAGTTGAAGGGTATATTACTACAACTATAACATGTACCGGAAACCTAGAGAATGGACACACTGTGAACAAGAAAAGTTTCTAAAACTCAACTAATACTCCGTCTCCTGGTGCTCATGTTTGACACTGCAACTGCTTTACTATCAATCTCCCAACTTAGAGACAGCACATTTAACCCCCTTGTTGGCACACGTTGCCAATTTGGCACAGGATGAAAGGGAAGAGGGAGAACCAATGAGAGAGTAGTTGTTTGGCATTTGGACGGGCATATGTCACTCTAATTTCCCGGCAGGAAGAAGAATTAACCAAAGTCTCAGCCACCCACCGGGAACCCATATACGTCCTGAACCAAAATATTGGTCTTGCGTTCAGCTCACAAAAAACGAGTTGCAAAATGGGGCTCAGGGGCACAACAATTCACAAACTGGCAGAGTAATAAAGGACAACTATCATCCAAAAATCTGTTGAGGGAAGGCAGCGAGGTAGACTTGAAAGCTAGGCAGAATAGCAGGAAACAGATTTCAAGAGGTACGTTGGAATTGCCTTTAAAGCACAGGAAAAGGGGCACAACTTCGACAATGATGCACTTGGCCAAAAAGGGCGTATGCATTTTCTCCTGAATATATTTAGGAGAGAACTCATATGCCCGTTTTGGCCAAGCAAGCAAGCGGACAATGCAAATCTGCAATACAAAGAAGTATCTCTTCCCACCGGTACAAAAGGGACATCCACAAAATGTGTAAAAACCAGAAAGGCAAGACAGGCCCTGGAGAACAGGGAGCCTTGTTATGCTGATGGGCGGGATGTAAATTGCCAACTGCCTCTCTGGAGGAGTGCATTGGGTTCCCTAAAACAAGTAAACAACAGATCTACAGAGCCAAGGGCACTTCCAGTCTAGGGAATATACCTTGGGAAAACTGAAAATCAATAAGACACAGCCACCTCAAAATTTAGGGCTGCACTGCTTACAAGAACCTCAACTTGGGTACACCTTAAATATCCCAGGAAATATAAAAATGGCTCAAAAAATTGTGGTACTTATGTACGATGGAATATCCGTCAGGCATGAAATCAATGTCATAAGACCAGTAGCAGCAAAATGAGTGGAATGAGGTTCGATGATTCTAAGTGAAATAAGTCACACAGAAACAGCAAGTTATCATAAGATATCACTTACGAAGATCCTGTAAACATGGCTACACTTGAACTGAGCTAGGAAAGAGAACAGAGTCTCACATTTGGAAAACACTCTTATGCCTGCTTAAGGGGGAAGGAGAGGTGGGGTGATGCATAAAACCAGAGTTTGATATAAGCACGGGTACCGTTCCAAAAACCAACTATGGAATAGACAAGACCTACACCTTCCACAGTGAAAGGGACTCAAAACCCCATATTTCCCGAAGAAGAATATATCTGACTAGTAAGAATCTTAAAACCTATGTATTGATATGTCTCTGTAAGGGAATCAAGTGTCTAGACTGGCATAAACATGGCAGCGAGAATCAGCTGAAATCCACTATCAAAAGGAATTTCACAAACAAAACAAAAAAACAGGCAAATTCTTTACAATTCCTTCAGGGTCTCTGATGAAATCTGGAATGACCCTATCTACAACGACCGCTGGATGTGGCATAAGGCTGGACACTTGGGACTTAGAGGATTGGTGAGATTGGGTGAGCAAATGCAGACCTTGTAAACCAATAATGCATGGCACCCATTCCATGGGTCCCAACTCTGCGGGTTGAAGGGAATATTAATACAGCTATAACATGTACAGGAAACGTAGAGAATGGACACACTGTGAATACAAAAGGTTTCTAAAACTCAACGAATAGTCCCTCTCCTGGTGTTCCGGTTTGACTTTCCCACTGCTTTACTATCAATCTGCCAAATTGGAGAGACACCCCTTTTAAGCTCCTGGTACACACACGTTGCCAATTTGGCAGAGGATGAAAGGAAAGGGGGAGAACCAATGACAGAGTAGCTGTTAGGCATTTAGACGGGCATATGTCACTCTAATTTCACGGTAGGAAGAAGAATTAACCAAAGTCTCAGCCTCCCACGGGGAACAAGTAGAGGTCCTGAACCAAAATTTTGGACGTGCGGTCAGCTCACAAAAAATAAGTTGAATAATGGGGCTCAGGGCACAGCAATTCACAAACTGGAAGAGTAATAAAGGACAACTATCATCCAAAAATCTGTTGAGGGAAGGGAACGAGGCGGAGATGAAATCGAGGCAGAATAGCAGGAAACAGATTTCAAGAGGTACGTTGGAATCGCCTTTAAAGCACAGGAAGAGTGGAAAAACTTCGACAATGATGCACTTGGCCAAAAAGGGCGTATGCGTTTTCTCTTGAATATATTCAGGAGAAAACGCATACGCCCTTTTTGGCCAAGCAAGCAAGCGGGCAATGCAAATCTGCACTACAATGAAGTATCACTTCCCACCGGTCAAAAGGGACATCCACAAAATGTGTAAAAACCAGAAAGGCAAGACAGGCCCTGGAGAACAGGGAGCCTTTTTATGCTGATGGGCGGGATGTAAATTGCCAACTGCCTCTATGGAGGAGTGCATTGTGTTCCCTAAAACAAGTAAAGAACAGAGCTACAGAGCCAAGGGCACTTCCAGTCTAGGGAATATACCTTGGGAAAACTGAAAATCAATAAGACAGAGCCACCCCAAAATTTACGGCTGCACTGCTCACAATAACCTCAACTTCGGTACACCTTAAATATCCCAGGAAATATAAAAATGGTTCAAAAAATTGTGGTACTTACGTACGATGGAATATCCCTCAGCCATGAAATCAATGTCATAAGACCAGTAACAACAAAATGAGTGGATTCTGTTATGATGATTCTAAGTGAAATAAGACACACAGAAAAAGAAATTTATCATAAGATATCACTTATGAAGAACCTGTAAACATGGCTACACTTGAACTTAGCTAGGAAAGAGAACAGAGTCTCACATTTGGAAAACACTCTTATGCCTGCTTAAGGGGGAAGGAGAGGTGGGGTGATGCATAAAACCAGAGTTTCATATAAGCACACCTACAGTTCCGAAAACCAACTATGGAATAGACAAGACCTACACATAACTCAGTGAAAGGGACTGAAAAGCCCATATTTCCCGCAGAAGAATATATCTGACTAGTAAGAATCTTAAAACCTATGTATTGATATGTCTCTGTAAGAGAATCAAGTGTGTCTAGACTGGCATAAACTTGGCAGCGAGAATCAGCTGAAACCCACTATCAAAAGGAATTTCACAAACAAAACAAAAAAACAGGGAAATTCTTTACAATTCCTTCAGGGTCTCTGATGAAACCTGGAATGACCCTATCTACAACGACAGCTGGATGTGGCATAATGCTGGACACTTGGGACTGAGAGGATTGGTGAGATTGCGTGAGCAAATGCAGACCTTGTAAACCAATAATGCATGACACCCATTCCATTGGTCCCAACTCTGCGGGTTGAAGGGAATATTAATACAGCTATAACATGTACAGGAAACCTAGAGAATGGACACACTGTGAATACAAAAGGTTTCTAAAACTCAACGAATAGTCCCTCTCCTGGTGTTCCTGTTTGACTTTCCAACTGCTTTACTATCAATCTCCCAACTTGGAGAGACACCACTTTTAACCTCCTGGTACACAAGTTGCCAATTTGGCAGAGGATGAAAGGAAAGGGGGAGAACCAATGACAGAGTAGCTGTTAGGCATTTAGACGGGCACATGTCACTCTAATTTCACGGGAGGAAGAAGAACTAACCAAAGTCTCAGCCTCCCACGGGTAAAAAGTAGAGGTCCTGAACCAAAATTTTGGACTTGCGGTCAGCACACAAAAAATGAGTTGAAAAATGGGGCTCAGGGCACAGCAATTCACAAACTGGAAGAGTAATAAAGGACAACTATCATCCAAAAATCTGTTGAGGGAAGGCAACGAGGCGGAGTTGAAATTGAGGCAGAATACCAGGAAACAGATTTCAAGAGGTATGTTGGAATCGCCTTTAAAGCACAGGAAGAGGGGCACAATTTCGACAATGATGCACTTGGCCAAAAAGGGCATATGCGTTTTCTCCTGAATATATTCAGGAGAAAACGCATACGCCCTTTTTGGCAAACCAAGCAAGCGGGCAATGCAAATCTGCAATACAAAGAAGTATCACTTCCCACCGGTCAAAAGGGACATCCGCAAAATGTGTAAAACCCAGAAAGGCAAGACAGGCCCTGGAGAACAGGGAGCCTTGTTATGCTAATGGGCTGGATGTAAATGGCCAACTGCCTCTCTGGAGGAGTGCACTATGTTCCCTAAAACAAGTAAACAACAGAGCTACAGAGCCAAGGGCACTTCCAATCTAGGGAATATACCTTGGGAAAACTGAAAGTCAATAAGCCAGAGCCACCGCAAAATTTAGGGCTGCACTGCTTACAGAAACCTCAACTTGGGTACACCTTAAATATCCCAGGAAATATAAAAATGGTTCAAAAAATTGTGGTACTTACGTACGATGGAATATCCCTCAGCCATGAAATCAATGTCATAAGACAAGTAGCAGCAAAATGCGTAGATTCAGGTACGATGATTCTAAGTGAAATAAGTCACACAGAAAAAGAAACTTATCATAAGATATCACTTATGAAGATCCTGTAAACATGGCTACACTTGCACTGAGTTAGGAAAGAGAACAGTGTCTCACATTTAGAAAACACTCTTATGCCTGCTTAAGGGGGAAGGAGAGGTGGGGTGATGCATAAAAGCAGAGTTTGATATAAGCACAGGTACCATTCCAAAAACCAACTATGGAATAGACAAGACCTACACCTTCCTCAGGGAAAGGGACTCAAAACCCCATATTACCTGCAGAGGAATATATCTGACTAGTAAGAATCTTAAAACGTATGTATTGATATGTCTCCATAAGGGAATCAAGTGTGTCAGACTGGCATAAACATGGCAGCGAGAATCAGCTCAAACCCACTATAAAAAGGAATTTCAAAAACAAAACAAAAAAACTGGGAAATTCTTTACAATTCCTTCAGGGTCTCTGATGAAACCTGAAATGACCCTATCTACAATGACAGCTGGATGTGGCATAAGGCTGGCCACTTGGGACTGAGAGGATTGGTGAGATTGGGTGAGCAAATGCAGACCCTTTAAAGCACAAATGCCTGGCACCCATTCCATGGGTCCCAACTCTCCAGGTTGAAGGGAATATTACTACAGCTATAACATGTACAGGAAACCTAGAGAACGGACACACTGTGAATACGAATGATTTCTAAAACTCAACGAATAGTCCCTATCCTGGTGCTCGGGTTTGACTTTCCATCTGCTTTACTATCAACCTCCAAACTTGGAGAGACAGCCCGTTTAACCTCCTGGTTCGCACAGGTTGCCAATTTGGCAGAGGATGAAAGGGAAGAGGGAGAACCAATGAGAGAGTAGCTGTTAGGCATTTGGACGGGCACATGTCACTGTAATTTCCCGGCAGGAAGAAGAATTAACCAAAGTCTCAGCCACCCACCGGGAACCAGTATAGGTCCTGCACCAAAATTTTGGACTTACGGTCAGCTCACAAACAACGAGTTGAAAAATGGAGCTCAGGGGCACAGCAATTCACAAACAGGCCGAGTAATAAAGGACAACTATCGTCCAAAAATCTGTTGAGGAAAGGCAACGAGGCAGATTGAAATTGAGGCAGAATAGCCGGAAACAGGTTTCAAGAGGTACGTTGGAATCGCCTTTAAAGCACAGGAATAGGGGCACAACTTCGACAATGATGCACTTGACCAACAAGGGCGTATGCGTTTTCTCCTGAATATATTCAGGAGAAAACGCATACGGCATTTTTGACCAAGCAAGCAAGCGGACAATGCAAATCTGCACTACAAAGATGTATCACTTCCCACCGGTCAAAAGGGACAACCACAAAATGTGTAAAAACTAGAAAGGCAAGACAGGCCATGGAGAACAGGGAGCCTTGTTATGCTGATGGGCGGGATGTAAATTGCCAACTGCCTCTCTGGAGGAGTACATTGTGTTCCCTAAAACAAGTAAAGAACAGAGCTACAGAGGCAAGGGCACTTCCAGTCTAGGGAATATACCTTGGGAAAACTGAAAATCAATAAGACAGAGCCACTCCAAAATTTAGGGCTGCACTGCTTACAAGGACCTCAAGCTGGGTACGCCTTAAATATCACGGGAAATATAAAAATGGTTCAAAAAATTGTGGTACTTACGTACGATGGAATATCCCTCAGCCATGAAATCAATGGCATAAGAGCAGTAGCAGCAAAATAGCTGGATTCAGATACGATGATTCTAAGTGAAATAAGTCACACAGAAAAAGAAACTTATCATAAGATATCACTTATGAAGATCCTGTAAACATGGCTACACTTGAACTAAGTTAGGAAAGAGAACAGTGTCTCACATTTAGAAAACACTCTTATGGCTGCTTAAGGCGGAAGGAGAGGTGGGGTGATGCATAAAACCAGAGTTTGATATAAGCACAGATACCGTTCCAAAAACCAACTATGGAATAGTCAAGACCTACACCTTCCTCAGTGAAAGGGACTCAAAACCCCATATTTCCCGCAGAGGAATATATCTGACTAGTAAAAATCTTAAAACCTATGTATTGATATGTCTCCGTAAGGGAATCAAGTGTGTCTAGACTGGCATAAACATGGCAGCGAGAATCAGCTCAAACCCACTATAAAAAGGAATTTCAAAAACAAAACAAAAAAACTGGGAAATTCTTTACAATTCCTTCAGGGTCTCTGATGAAACCTGGAATGACCCTTTCTACAACGACAGCTGGAGGTGGCATAAGGCTGGACACTTGGGACTGAGAGGATTGGTGAGATTGGGTGAGCAAATGCAGTCCCTTTAAAGCAATAATGCCTGGCACCCATTCCATGGGTCCCAACTCTCCAGGTTGAAGGGAATATTACTACAGCTATAACATGTACGGGAAACCTAGAGAACGGACACACTGTGAATACGAAAGATTTCTAAAACTCAACGAATAGACCCTCCCATGGTGCTCCGGTTTGACTTTCCATCTGCTTTACTATCAATCTCCCAACTTGGAGAGACAGCCCCTTCAACTTCCTGGTTTACACAGGTTGCCAATTTGGCAGAGAATGAATGGGAAGAGGGAGAACCAATGAGAGCGTAGCTGTTAGGCATTTGAACGGCCACATATCACTCTAACTTCCCGGCAGGAAGAAGAATTAACCAAAGTCTCAGCCCCGCACTGGGAACAAGCATAGGTCCTGAACCTAAATTTTGGACTTGCGATCAGCTCACCGAAAACGAGTTGAAAAATGGAGCTCAGGGGCACAGCAATTCACAAACTGGCCGAGTAATAAAGGACAACTATCGTCCAAAAATCTGTTGAGGGAAGGCAACGAGGCGGACTTGAAAGCGAGGCAGAATAGCAGGAAACAGATTTCAAGAGGTATGTTGGAATCGCCTTTAAAGCACAGGAAGAGGGGCAACACTTCGACAATGATGCACTTGGCCAAAAAGGGCGTATGCGTTTTCTCCTGAATATATTCAGGAGAAAACGCATACGGCATTTTTGACCAAGCAAGCAAGCGGACAATGCAAATCTGCACTACAAAGATGTATCACTTCCCACCGGTCAAAAGGGACAACCACAAAATGTGTAAAAACTAGAAAGGCAAGACAGGCCATGGAGAACAGGGAGCCTTGTTATGCTGATGGGCGGGATGTAAATTGCCAACTGCCTCTCTGGAGGAGTACATTGTGTTCCCTAAAACAAGTAAAGAACAGAGCTACAGAGGCAAGGGCACTTCCAGTCTAGGGAATATACCTTGGGAAAACTGAAAATCAATAAGACAGAGCCACCCCAATATTTAGGGCTGCACTGCTTACAAGGACCTCAACTTGGGTACACATTAAATATCCCAGGAAATATAAAAATGGTTCAAAAAATTGTGGTACATACGTACGATGGAATATCCCTCAGCCATGAAATCAATGTCATAAGACCAGTAGCAGCAAAATGGGTGGATTCAGGTACGATGATTCTAAGTGAAATAAGTCACACAGAAAAAGAAACTTATCATAAGATATCACTTATGAAGATTCTGTAAACATGGCTACACTTGAACTGAGTTAGGAAAGAGAACAGTGTCTCACATTTAGAAAACACTCTTATGCCTGCTTAAGGGGGAAGGAGAGGTGGGGTGATGCATAAAACCAGAGTTTGATATAAGCACAGGTACCGTTCTAAAAACCAACTATGGAATAGACAAGACCTACACCTTCCTCAGTGAAAGGGTCTCAAAACCCCATATTTCCTGCAGAGAAATATATCTGACTAGTAAGAATCTTAAAACCTATGTATTGATATGTCTCCGTAAGGGAATCAAGTGTGTCTAGACTGGCATAAACATGGCAGCGAGAATCAGCTCAAACCCATTATAAAAATGAATTTCAAAAACAAAACGAAAAAACTGCATAATTCTTTAAAATTCCTTCAGGGGCTCTGATGAAACCTGGAATGACCCTATGTACAATGACAGCTGGATGTGGCATAAGGAGGGACACTTGACACTGAGACGATTGGTGAGATTGGGTGAGCAAATGCAGACCCTTTAAAGCACAAATGCCTGGCACCCATTCCATGGTTCCCAACTCTCCAGGTTAGAGGGAATATTACTACAGTTATAACATGTAAGGGAAACCTAGAGAACGGACACACTGTGAATATGAAAGGTTTCTAAAACTCAACGATTAGTCCCTCTCTTGGAGCCCCGGTTTGACTTTCCATATGCTTTACTATCAACCTCCCAACTTGGAGAGACAGCCCCTTTAACCACCTGGTTTCCACAGGTTGCCAATTTGGCAGAGGATGAAAGGGAAGAGGGAGAAACAATGAGAGAGTAGCTGTTAGGCGTTTGCACGGGCACATATCACTGTAATTTCCCCGCCGGAAGAAGAATTAACCAAATTCTCAGCCACCCACCGGGAACCAGTATAGGTCCTGAACCAAAATTTTGGGCTTGCGGTCAGCTCACAAAAAACGAGTTGAAAAATGGAGCTCAGGGGCACAGCAATTCACAAACTGACCGAGTAATAAAGGACAACTATCGTCCAAAAATCTGTTGAGGGTAGGCAACGAGGCGGACTTGAAAGCGAGGCAGAATAGCAGGAAACAGATTTCAAGAGGTACGTTGGAATCAACTTTAAGGCACAGGAAGAGGGGCACAACTTCGACAATGATGCACTTGGCCAAAAATGGTGTATGCCTTTTATCCTGAATATATTCAGGAGAAAACACATACGCCCTTTTTGGCCAAGCAAGCAAGCGGGCAATGCAAATCTGCACTACAAAGAATTATCACTTCCCACCGGTCAAAAGGGACATCCACAAAATGTGTAAGAACAAGAAAGGCAAGACAGGCCCTGGAGAACAGGGAGCCTTGTTATGCTGATGTGCGGGATGTAAATTGCCAACTGCCTCTCTGGAAGAGTGCATTGTGTTCCCTAAAACAAGTAAAGAACAGAGCTACAGAGCCAAGGGCACTTCCAGTCTAGGGAATATACCTTGGGAAAATTGAAAATCAATAAGACAGAGCCACCCCAAAATTTAGGGCTGCACTGCTTACAAGGACCTCAACTTGGGTACACCTTAAATATCCCAGGAAATATAAAAATGGTTCAAAAAATTGTGGTACTTACGTACGATGGAATATCCCTCAGCCATGAAATCAATGTCATAAGACCAGTAGCAGCAAAATGGGTGGATTCAGGTACGATGATTCTAAGTGAAATAAGTCACACAGAAAAAGAAACTTATCATAAGATATCACTTATGAAGATACTGTAAACATGGCTACACATGAACTGAGTTAGGAAAGAGAACAGTGTCTCACATTTAGAAAACACTCTTATGCCTGATTAAGGGGGAAGGAGAGGTGGGGTGATGCTTAAAACAAGAGTTTGATATAAGCACAGGTACCGTTCCAAAAACCAACTATGGAATAGACAAGACATACACCTTCCTCAGTGAAAGGGACTCAAAACCCCATATTTACCGCAGAGGAATATATCTGACTAGTAAGAATCTTAAAACCTATGTATTGATATGTGTCCGTAAGGGAATCAAGTGTGTCTAGACTGGCATAAACATGGCAGCGAGAATCAGCTCAAACCCACTATAAAAAGGAATTTCAAAAACAAAACAAAAAACTAGGAAATTCTTTACAATTCCTTCAGGGTCTCTGATGAAACCTGGAATGACCCTATCTACAATGAGAGCTGGATGTGGCATAATGCTGGACACTTGGGACTGAGAGGATTGGTGAGTTTGGGTGAGCAAATGCAGACCCTTTAAGGCAATAATGGCAGGCACCCATTCCATGGGTCCCAACTCTCCAGGTTGAAGGGAATATTACTACAGTTATAACATGTACGGGAAACCTAGAGAACGGACACACTGTGAATATGAAAGGTTTCTAAAACTCAATGAATAGACCCTCCCATGGTGCTCCGGTTTGACTTTCCATCTGCTTTACTATCAATCTCCCAACTTGGAGAGACAGCCCCTTTAACCTCCTGGTTCACACACGTTGCCAATTTGGCAGAGGATGAAAGGGAAGAGGGAGAACCAATGAGAGAGTAGCTGTTAGGCATTTGGACGGGCACATATCACTCTAACTTCCCGGCAGGAAGAAGAATTAACCAAAGTCTCAGCCCCGCACCGGGAACCAGCATAGGTCCTGAACCAAAATTTTGGACTTGCGGTCAGCTCACCAAAAACGAGTTGAAAAATGGAGCTCAGGGGCACAGCAATTCACAAACTGGCCGAGTAATAAAGGACAACTATCATCCAAAAATCTGTTGAGGGAAGGCAACGAGGTGGACTTGAAAGCGAGGCAGAATAGCAGGAAACAGATTTCAAGAGGTACGTTGGAATCGCCTTTAAAGCACACGAAGAGGGGCACAACTTCGACAAAGATGCACTTGGCCAAAAAGGGCGTATGTGTTTTCCCGTGAATATATTCAGGAGAGAACGCATACACCCTTTTTGGCCAAGCAAGCAGGCGGGCAATGGAAATCTGCACTACAAAGAAGTATCACTTCCCACAGGTCAAAAGGGACATCCACAAAATGTGTAAAAACCAGAAAGGCAAGACAGGCCCTGGAGAACAGGAAGCCTTGTTATGCTGATGGGCGGGATGTAAATTGCCAACTGCCCCTCTGGAGGAGTACATTGCGTTCCCTAAAACAAGGAAAAGAACAGAGCTACAGAGCCAAAGGCACTTCCAGTCTAGGGAATATACCTTGAGTAAACTGAAAATCAATAAGCAGAGCCACCCCAAAATTTAGGGCTGCACTGATTACAAGGACCTCAACTTGGGTACACCTTAAATATCCCAGGAAATATAAAAATGGTTCAAAAAATTGTGGTACATACGTACGATGGAATATCCCTCAGCCATGAAATCAATGTCATAAGACCAGTAGCAGCAAAATGGGTGGATTCAGGTACGATGATTCTAAGTGAAATAAGTCACACAGAAAAAGAAACTTATCATAAGATATCACTTATGAAGATCCTGTAAACATGGCTACACTTGAACTGAGTTAGGAAAGAGAACAGTGTCTCACATTTAGAAAACACTCTTATGGCTGCTTAAGGGGGAAGGAGAGGAGGGGTGATGCATAAAACCAGAGTTTGATATAAGCAGAGGTACCGTTCCAAAAACCAACTATGGAATAGACAAGACCTACACCTTCCTCAGTGAAAGGGACTCAAAACCCCATATTTCCCACAGAGGAATATATCTGACTAGTAAGAATCTTAAAACCTATGTATTGATATGTCTCCGTAAGGGAATCAAGTGATTCTAGACTGGCATAAACATGGCAGCGAGAATCCGCTCAAACCCACTATAAAAAGGAATTTCAAAAACAAAACAAAAAAACTGGGAAATTCCTTACAATTCCTTCAGGGTCTCTGATGAAAGCTGGAACGACCCTATCTACAACGACAGCTGGATGTGGCATAAGGCTGGACACTTGGGACTGAGAGGATTGGTGAGATTGGGTGAGCAAATGCAGACCCTTTAAAGCAATAATGCATGGCACCCATTCCATGGGTCCGAACTCTCCAGGTTGAAGGGAATATTACTACAGCTATAACATGTGTGGGAAACCTAGAGAACGGACACACTCTGAATACGAAAGGTTTCTAAAACTCAAAGAATAAACCCTCTCCTGGTGCTCCGGTTTGACTTTCTGTCTGCTTTACTATCAACCTCCCAACTTGGAGAGACAGCCCCTTTAACCTCTTGGTTCGCACAGGTTGCCAATTTGGCAGAGGATGAAAGGGAAGAGGGAGAACCAATGAGAGAGTAGCTGTTAGGCATTTGGACGGGCACATATCACTGTAATTTCCCGGCAGGAAGAAGAATTAACCAAATTCTCAGCCACCCACCGGGAACCAGTATAGGTCCTGAACCAAAATTTTGGACTTGCGGTCAGCTCACCAAAAACGAGTTGAAAAATGGAGCTCAGGGGCACAGCAATTCACAAACTGGCCGAGTAATAAAGGACAACTATCGTCCAAAAATCTGTTGAGGGAAGGCAACGAGGCGGACTTGAAAGCGAGGCAGAATAGCAGGAAACAGATTTCAAGAGGTACGTTGGAATCACCTTTAAAGCACAGGAAGAGGGGCACAACTTCGACAATGATGCACTTGGCCAAAAAGGGAGTATGCATTTTCTCCTGAATATATTCAGGAGAAAACACATACACCCTTTTTGGCCAAGCAAGCAAGCGGGCAATGCAAATCTGCACTACAAAGAAGTATCACTTCCCACCGGTCAAAAGGGACATCCACAAAATGTGTAAGAACAAGAAAGGCAAGACAGGCCCTGGAGAACAGGGAGCCTTGTTATGCTGATGGGCGGGATGTAAATTGCCAACTGCCTCTCTGGAGGAGTGCATTCTGTTCCCTAAAACAAGTAAAGAACAAAGCTACAGAGCCAAGGGCACTACCAGTCTAGGGAATATACCTTGGGAAAACTGAAAATCAATAAGACAGAGCCACCCCAAAATTTAGGGCTGCACTGCATACAAGGACCTCAACTTGGATACACCTTAAGTATCCCAGAAAATATAAACATGGTTCAAAAAATTGTGGTACTTACATACGATGGAATATCCCTCAGCCATGAAATCAATGTCATAAGACCAGTAGCAGCAAAATGGGTGGATTCAGGTACGATGATTCTAAGTGAAATAAGTCACACAGAAAAAGAAACTTATCATAAGATATCACTTATGAAGATCCTGTAAACATGGCTACACTTGAACTGAGTTAGGAAAGAGAACAGTGTCTCACATTTAGAAAACACTCTTATACCTGCTTAAGGGGGAAGGAGAGGTGGGGTGATGCATAAAACCAGAGTTTGATATAAGCACAGGTACCGTTCCAAATACCAACTATGGAATAGACAAGACCTACACCGTCCTCAGTGAAAGGGACTCAAAACACCATATTTCCCGCAGAGGAAAATATCTGACTAGTAAGAATCTTAAAACCTATGTATTGATATGTCTCCATAAGGGAATCAAGTGTGTCTAGACTGGCATAAACATGGCAGCGAGAATCAGCTCAAACCCACTATAAAAAGGAATTTCAAAAACAAAACAAAAAAACTGGGAAATTCTTTACAATTCCTTCAGGGTCTCTGATGAAGGCTGGAATGACCCTATCTACAACGACAGCTGGATGTGGCATAAGGAGGGACACTTGGGACTGAGACGATTGGTGAGATTGGGTGAGCAAATGCAGACCCTTTAAAGCAATAATGCATGGCACCCATTCCATGGGTCCGAACTCTCCAGGTTGAAGGGAATATTACTACAGCTATAACAAGTGCGGGAAACCTAGAGAACGGACACACTGTGAATACGAAAGGTTTCTAAAACTCAACGCATAGTCCCTCTCCTGGTGCTCCGGTTTGACTTTCCGTCTGCTTTACTATCAACTTCCCACCTTGGAGAGACAGCCCCTTTAACCTCTTGGTTCGCACAGGTTGCCAATTTGGCAGAGGATGAAAGGGAAGAGGGAGAACCAATGAGAGAGTAGCTGTTAGGCATTTGGACGGGCACATATCACTGTAATTTCCCGGCAGGAAGAAGAATTAACCAAATTCTCAGCCACCCACCGGGAACCAGTATAGGTCCTGAACCAAAATTTTGGACTTGCGGTCAGCTCACCAAAAACGAGTTGAAAAATGGAGCTCAGGGGCACAGCAATTCACAAACTGGCCGAGTAATAAAGGACAACTATCGTCCAAAAATCTGTTGAGGGAAGGCAACGAGGCGGACTTGAAAGCGAGGCAGAATAGCAGGAAACAGATTTCAAGAGGTACGTTGGAATCGCCTTTAAAGCACAGGAAGAGGGGCACAACTTCGACAATGATGCACTTGGCCAAAAAGGGCGTATGCGTTTTCTCCTGAATATATTCAGGAGAAAACGCATACGCCCTTTTTGGCCAAGCAAGCAAGCGGGCAATGCAAATCTGCACTACAAAGAAGTATCACTTCCCACCGGTCAAAAGGGACATCCACAAAATGTGTAAGAACAAGAAAGGCAAGACAGGCCCTGGAGAACAGGGAGCCTTGTTATGCTGATGGGCGGGATGTAAATTGCCAACTGCCTCTCTGGAGGAGTGCATTCTGTTCCCTAAAACAAGTAAAGAACAGAGCTACAGAGCCAAGGGCACTACCAGTCTAGGGAATATACCTTGGGAAAACTGAAAATCAATAAGACAGAGCCACCCCAAAATTTAGGGCTGCACTGCATACAAGGACCTCAACTTGGATACACCTTAAGTATCCCAGAAAATATAAACATGGTTCAAAAAATTGTGGTACTTACGTACGATGGAATATCCCTCAGCCATGAAATCAATGTCATAAGACCAGTAGCAGCAAAATGGGTGGATTCAGGTACGATGATTCTAAGTGAAATAAGTCACACAGAAAAAGAAACTTATCATAAGATATCACTTATGAAGATCCTGTAAACATGGCTACACTTGAACTGAGTTAGGAAAGAGAACAGTGTCTCACATTTAGAAAACACTCTTATACCTGCTTAAGGGGGAAGGAGAGGTGGGGTGATGCATAAAACCAGAGTTTGATATAAGCACAGGTACCGTTCCAAAAACCAACTATGGAATAGACAAGACCTACACCGTCCTCAGCGAAAGGGACTCAAAACCCCATATTTCCCGCAGAGGAAAATATCTGACTAGTAAGAATCTTAAAACCTATGTATTGATATGTCTCCGTAAGGGAATCAAGTGTGTCTAGACTGGCATAAACATGGCAGCGAGAATCAGCTCAAACCCACTATAAAAAGGAATTTCAAAAACAAAACAAAAAAACTGGGAAATTCTTTACAATTCCTTCAGGGTCTCTGATGAAGGCTGGAAAGACCCTATCTACAACGACAGCTGGATGTGGCATAAGGAGGGACACTTGGGACTGAGACGATTGGTGAGATTGGGTGAGCAAATGCAGACCCTTTAAAGCAATAATGCATGGCACCCATTCCATGGGTCCGAACTCTCCAGGTTGAAGGGAATATTACTACAGCTATAACATGTGCGGGAAACCTAGAGAATGGACACACTGTGAATACGAAAGGTTTCTAAAACTCAACGCATAGTCCCTCTCCTGGTGCTCCGGTTTGACTTTCCGTCTGCTTTACTATCAACCTCCCAACTTGGAGAGACAGCCCCTTTAACCTCTTGGTTCGCACAGGTTGCCAATTTGGAAGAGGATGAAAGGGAAGAGGGAGAACCAATGAGAGAGTAGCTGTTAGGCATTTGGACGGGCACATATCACTGTAATTTCCCGGCAGGAAGAAGAATTAACCAAATTCTCAGCCACCCACCGGGAACCAGTATAGGTCCTGAACCAAAATTTTGGACTTGCGGTCAGCTCACCAAAAACGAGTTGAAAAATGGAGCTCAGGGGCACAGCAATTCACAATCTGGCCGAGTAATAAAGGACAACTATCGTCCAAAAATCTGTTGAGGGAAGGCAACGAGGCGGACTTGAAAGCGAGGCAGAATAGCAGGAAACAGATTTCAAGAGGTACGTTGGAATCGCCTTTAAAGCACAGGAAGAGGGGCACAACTTCGACAATGATGCACTTGGCCACAAAGGGCGTATGCGTTGTCTCCTGAATATATTCAGGAGAAAACGCATACGCCCTTTTTGGCCAAGCAAGCAAGCGGGCAATGCAAATCTGCACTACAAAGAAGTATCACTTCCCACCGGTCAAAAGGGACATCCACAAAATGTGTAAGAACAAGAAAGGCAAGACAGGCCCTGGAGAACAGGGAGCCTTGTTATGCTGATGGGCGGCATGTAAATTGCCAACTGCCTCTCTGGAGGAGTGCATTCTGTTCCCTACAACAAGTAAAGAACAGAGCTACAGAGGCAAGGGCACTACCAGTCTAGGGAATATACCTTGGGAAAACTGAAAATCAATAAGACAGAGCCACCCCAAAATTTAAGGCTGCACTGCATACAAGGACCTCAACTTGGATACACCTTAAGTATCCCGGAAAATATAAACATGGTTCAAAAAATTGTGGTACTTACGTACGATGGAATATCCCTCAGCCATGAAATCAATGTCATAAGACCAGTAGCAGCAAAATGGGTGGATTCAGGTACGATGATTCTAAGTGAAATAAGTCACACAGAAAAAGAAACTTATCATAAGATATCACTTATGAAGATCCTGTAAACATGGCTACACTTGAACTGAGTTAGGAAAGAGAACAGTGTCTCACATTTAGAAAACACTCTTATACCTGCTTAAGGGGGAAGGAGAGGTGGGGTGATGCATAAAACCAGAGTTTGATATAAGCACAGGTACCGTTCCAAAAACCAACTATGGAATAGACAAGACCTACACCATCCTCAGTGAAAGGGACTCAAAACCCCATATTTCCCGCAGGGGAAAATATCTGACTAGTAAGAATCTTAAAACCTATGTATTGATATGTCTCCGTAAGGGAATCAAGTGTGTCTAGACTGGCATAAACATGGCAGCGAGAATCAGCTCAAACCCACTATAAAAAGGAATTTCAAAAACAAAACAAAAAAACCTGGAAATTCTTTGCAATTCCTTCAGGGTCTCTGATGAAAGCTGGAATGACCCTATCTACAACGACAGCTGGATGTGGCATAAGGAGGGACACTTGGGACTGAGACGATTGGTGAGATTGGGTGAGCAAATGCAGACCCTTTAAAGCAATAATGCATGGCACCCATTCCATGGGTCCGAACTCTCCAGGTTGAAGGGAATATTACTACAGCTATAACATGTGCGGGAAACCTAGAGAACGGACACACTGTGAATACGAAAGGTTTCTAAAACTCAACGCATAGTCCCTCTCCTGGTGCTCCGGTTTGACTTTCCGTCTGCTTTACTATCAACCTCACAACTTGGAGAGACAGCCCCTTTAACCTCTTGGTTCGCACAGGTTGCCAATTTGGCAGAGGATGAAAGGGAAGAGGGAGAACCAATGAGAGAGTAGCTGTTAGGCATTTGGACGGGCACATATCACTGTAATTTCCCGGCAGGAAGAAGAATTAACCAAATTCTCAGCCACCCACCAGGAACCAGTATAGGTCCTGAACCAAAATTTTGGACTTGCGGTCAGCTCACCAAAAACGAGTTGAAAAATGGAGCTCAGGGGCACAGCAATTCACAAACTGGCCGAGTAATAAAGGACAACTATCGTCCAAAAATCTGTTGAGGGAAGGCAACGAGGCGGACTTGAAAGCGAGGCAGAATAGCAGGAAACAGATTTCAAGAGGTACGTTGGAATCGCCTTTAAAGCACAGGAAGAGGGGCACAACTTCGACAATGATGCACTTGGCCAAAAAGGGCGTATGCGTTTTCTCCTGAATATATTCAGGAGAAAACGCATACGCCCTTTTTGGCCAAGCAAGCAAGCGGGCAATGCAAATCTGCACTACAAAGAAGTATCACTTCCCACCGGTCAAAAGGGACATCCACAAAATGTGTAAGAACAAGAAAGGCAAGACAGGCCCTGGAGAACAGGGAGCCTTGTTATGCTGATGGGCGGGATGTAAATTGCCAACTGCCTCTCTGGAGGAGTGCATTCTGTTCCCTAAAACAAGTAAAGAACAGAGCTACAGAGCCAAGGGCACTACCAGTCTAGGGAATATACCTTGGGAAAACTGAAAATCAATAAGACAGAGCCACCCCAAAATTTAGGGCTGCACTGCATACAAGGACCTCAACTTGGATACACCTTAAGTATCCCAGAAAATATAAACATGGTTCAAAAAATTGTGGTACTTACGTACGATGGAATATCCCTCAGCCATGAAATCAATGTCATAAGACCAGTAGCAGCAAAATGGGTGGATTCAGGTACGATGATTCTAAGTGAAATAAGTCACACAGAAAAAGAAACTTATCATAAGATATCACTTATGAAGATCCTGTAAACATGGCTACACTTGAACTGAGTTAGGAAAGAGAACAGTGTCTCACATTTAGAAAACACTCTTATACCGGCTTAAGGGGGAAGGAGAGGTGGGGTGATGCATAAAACCAGAGTTTGATATAAGCACAGGTACCGTTCCAAAAACCAACTATGGAATAGACAAGACCTACACCGTCCTCAGTGAAAGGGACTCAAAACCCCATATTTCCCGCAGGGGAAAATATCTGACTAGTAAGAATCTTAAAACCTATGTATTGATATGTCTCCGTAAGGGAATCAAGTGTGTCTAGACTGGCATAAACATGGCAGCGAGAATCAGCTCAAACCCACTATAAAAAGGAATTTCAAAAACAAAACAAAAAAACCTGGAAATTCTTTGCAATTCCTTCAGGGTCTCTGATGAAAGCTGGAATGACCTTATCTACAACGAAAGCTGGATGTGGCATAAGGAGGGACACTTGGGACTGAGACGATTGGTGAGATTGGGTGAGCAAATGCAGACCCTTTAAAGCAATAATGCATGGCACCCATTCCATGGGTCCGAACTCTCCAGGTTGAAGGGAATATTACTACAGCTATAACAAGTGCGGGAAACCTAGAGAACAGACACACTGTGAATACGAAAGGTTTCTAAAACTCAACGCATAGTCCCTCTCCTGGTGCTCCGGTTTGACTTTCCGTCTGCTTTACTATCAACCTCCCAACTTGGAGAGACAGCCCCTTTAACCTCTTGGTTCGCACAGGTTGCCAATTTGGCAGAGGATGAAAGGGAAGAGGGAGAACCAATGAGAGAGTAGCTGTTAGGCATTTGGACGGGCACATATCACTGTAATTTCCCGGCAGGAAGAAGAATTAACCAAATTCTCAGCCACCCACCGGGAACCAGTATAGGTCCTGAACCAAAATTTTGGACTTGCGGTCAGCTCACCAAAAACGAGTTGAAAAATGGAGCTCAGGGGCACAGCAATTCACAAACTGGCCGAGTAATAAAGGACAACTATCGTCCAAAAATCTGTTGAGGGAAGGCAACGAGGCGGACTTGAAAGCGAGGCAGAATAGCAGGAAACAGATTTCAAGAGGTACGTTGGAATCGCCTTTAAAGCACAGGAAGAGGGGCACAACTTCGACAATGATGCACTTGGCCAAAAAGGGCGTATGCGTTTTCTCCTGAATATATTCAGGAGAAAACGCATACGCCCTTTTTGGCCAAGCAAGCAAGCGGGCAATGCAAATCTGCACTACAAAGAAGTATCACTTCCCACCGGTCAAAAGGGACATCCACAAAATGTGTAAGAACAAGAAAGGCAAGACAGGCCCTGGAGAACAGGGAGCCTTGTTATGCTGATGGGCGGGATGTAAATTGCCAACTGCCTCTCTGGAGGAGTGCATTCTGTTCCCTAAAACAAGTAAAGAACAGAGCTACAGAGCCAAGGGCACTACCAGTCTAGGGAATATACCTTGGGAAAACTGAAAATCAATAAGACAGAGCCACCCCAAAATTTAGGGCTGCACTGCATACAAGGACCTCAACTTGGATACACCTTAAGTATCCCAGAAAATATAAACATGGTTCAAAAAATTGTGGTACTTACGTACGATGGAATATCCCTCAGCCATGAAATCAATGTCATAAGACCAGTAGCAGCAAAATGGGTGGATTCAGGTACGATGATTCTAAGTGAAATAAGTCACACAGAAAAAGAAACTTATCATAAGATATCACTTATGAAGATCCTGTAAACATGGCTACACTTGAACTGAGTTAGGAAAGAGAACAGTGTCTCACATTTAGAAAACACTCTTATACATGCTTAAGGGGGAAGGAGAGGTGGGGTGATGCATAAAACCAGAGTTTGATATAAGCACAGGTACCGTTCCAAAAACCAACTATGGAATAGACAAGACCTACACCGTCCTCAGCGAAAGGGACTCAAAACCCCATATTTCCCGCAGAGGAAAATATCTGACTAGTAAGAATCTTAAAACCTATGTATTGATATGTGTCCGTAAGGGAATCAAGTGTGTCTAGACTGGCATAAACATGGCAGCGAGAATCAGCTCAAACCCACTATAAAAAGGAATTTCAAAAACAAAACAAAAAAACTGGGAAATTCTTTACAATTCCTTCAGGGTCTCTGATGAAGGCTGGCATGACCCTATCTACAACGACAGCTGGATGTGGCATAAGGAGGGACACTTGGGACTGAGACGATTGGTGAGATTGGGTGAGCAAATGCAGACCCTTTAAAGCAATAATGCATGGCACCCATTCCATGGGTCCGAACTCTCCAGGTTGAAGGGAATATTACTACAGCTATAACATGTGCGGGAAACCTAGAGAACGGACACACTGTGAATACGAAAGGTTTCTAAAACTCAACGAATAGTCCCTCTCCTGGTGCTCCGGTTTGACTTTCCGTCTGCTTTACTATCAACCTCCCAACTTGGAGAGACAGCCCGTTTAACCTCTTGGTTCGCACAGGTTGCCAATTTGGCAGAGGATGAAAGGGAAGAGGGAGAACCAATGAGAGAGTAGCTGTTAGGCATTTGGACGGGCACATATCACTGTAATTTCCCGGCAGGAAGAAGAATTAACCAAATTCTCAGCCACCCACCGGGAACCAGTATAGGTCCTGAACCAAAATTTTGGACTTGCGGTCAGCTCACCAAAAACGAGTTGAAAAATGGAGCTCAGGGACACAGCAATTCACAATCTGGCCGAGTAATAAAGGACAACTATCGTCCAAAAATCTGTTGAGGGAAGGCAACGAGGCGGACTTGAAAGCGAGGCAGAATAGCAGGAAACAGATTTCAAGAGGTACGTTGGAATCGCCTTTAAAGCACAGGAAGAGGGGCACAACTTCGACAATGATGCACTTGGCCAAAAAGGGCGTATGCGTTGTCTCCTGAATATATTCAGGAGAAAACGCATACGCCCTTTATGGCCAAGCAAGCAAGCGGGCAATGCAAATCTGCACTACAAAGAAGTATCACTTCCCACCGGTCAAAAGGGACATCCACAAAATGTGTAAGAACAAGAAAGGCAAGACAGGCCCTGGAGAACAGGGAGCCTTGTTATGCTGATGGGCGGGATGTAAATTGTCAACTGCCTCTCTAGGAGTGCATTCTGTTCCCTAAAACAAGTAAAGAACAGAGCTACAGAGCCAAGGGCACTACCAGTCTAGGGAATATACCTTGGGAAAACTGAAAATCAATAAGACAGAGCCACCCCAAAATTTAGGGCTGCACTGCATACAAGGACCTCAACTTGGATACACCTTAAGTATCCCAGAAAATATAAACATGGTTCAAAAAATTGTGGTACTTACGTACGATGGAATATCCCTCAGCCATGAAATCAATGTCATAAGACCAGTAGCAGCAAAATGGGTGGATTCAGGTACGATGATTCTAAGTGAAATAAGTCACACAGAAAAAGAAACTTATCATAAGATATCACTTATGAAGATCCTGTAAACATGGCTACACTTGAACTGAGTTAGGAAAGAGAACAGTGTCTCACATTTAGAAAACACTCTTATACCTGCTTAAGGAGGAAGCAGAGGTGGGGTGATGCATAAAACCAGAGTTTGATATAAGCACAGGTACCGTTCCAAAAACCAACTATGGAATAGACAAGACCTACACCGTCCTCAGCGAAAGTGACTCAAAACCCCATATTTCCCGCAGAGGAAAATATCTGACTAGTAAGAATCTTAAAACCTATGTATTGATATGTCTCCGTAAGGGAATCAAGTGTGTCTAGACTGGCATAAACATGGCAGCGAGAATCAGCTCAAACCCACTATAAAAAGGAATTTCAAAAACAAACAAAAAAACCGGGAAATTCTTTACAATTCCTTCAGGGTCTCTGATGAAAGCTGGAATGACCCTATCTACAACGACAGCTTAATGTGGCATAAGGAGAGACACTTGGGACTGAGACGATTGGTGAGATTGGGTGAGCAAATGCAGACCCTTTAAAGCAATAATGCATGGCACCCATTCCATGGGTCCGAACACTCCACGTTGAAGGGAATATTACTACAGCTATAACATGTGCGGGAAACCTAGAGAACGGACACACTGTGAATACGAAAGGTTTCTAAATTCAACGAATAGTCCCACTCCTGGTGCTCCGGTTTGACTTTCCGTCTGCTTTACTATCAACCTCCCAACTTGGAGAGACAGCCCCTTTAACCTCTTGGTTCGCACAGGTTGCCAGTTTGGCAGTGGATGAAAGGGAAGAGGGAGAACCAATGAGAGAGTAGCTGTTAGGCATTTGGACGGGCACATATCACTGTAATTTCCCGGCAGGAAGAAGAATTAACCAAATTCTCAGCCACCCACCGGGAACCAGTATAGGTCCTGAACCAAAATTTTGGACTTGCGGTCAGCTCACCAAAAACGAGTTGAAAAATGGAGCTCAGGGGCACAGCAATTCACAAACTGGCCGAGTAATAAAGGACAACTACCGTCCAAAAATCTGTTGAGGGAAGGCAACGAGGCGGACTTGAAAGCGAGGCAGAATAGCAGGAAACATATTTCAAGAGGTACGTTGGAATCGCCTTTAAAGCACAGGAAGAGGGGCACAACTTCGACAATGATGCACTTGGCCAAAAAGGGCGTATGCGTTTTCTCCTGAATATATTCAGGAGAAAACGCATACGCCCTTTTTGGCCAAGCAAGCAAGCGGGCAATGCAAATCTGCACTACAAAGAAGTATCACTTCCCACCGGTCAAAAGGGACATCCACAAAATGTGTAAGAACAAGAAAGGCAAGACAGGCCCTGGAGAACAGGGAGCCTTGTTATGCTGATGGGCGGGATGTAAATTGCCAACTGCCTCTCTGGAGGAGTGCATTCTGTTCCCTAAAACAAGTAAAGAACAGAGCTACAGAGCCAAGGGCACTACCAGTCTAGGGAATATACCTTGGGAAAACTGAAAATCAATAAGACAGAGCCACCCCAAAATTTAGGGCTGCACTGCATACAAGGACCTCAACTTGGATACACCTTAAGTATCCCAGAAAATATAAACATGGTTCAAAAAATTGTGGTACTTACGTACGATGGAATATCCCTCAGCCATGAAATCAATGTCATAAGACCAGTAGCAGCAAAATGGGTGGATTCAGGTACGATGATTCTAAGTGAAATAAGTCACAGAGAAAAAGAAACTTATCATAAGTTATCAGTTATGAAGATCCTGTAAACATGGCTACACTTGAACTGAGTTAGGAAAGAGAACAGTGTCTCACATTTAGAAAACACTCTTATGCCTGCTTAAGGGGGAAGGAGAGGTGGGGTGATGCATAAAACCAGAGTTTGATATAAGCACAGGTACCGTTCCAAAAACCAACTATGGAATAGACAAGACCTACACCGTCCTCAGCGAAAGGGACTCAAAACCCCATATTTCCCGCAGGGGAATATATCTGACTAGTAAGAATCTTAAAACCTATGTATTGATATGTCTCCGTAAGGGAATCAAGTGTGTCTAGACTGGCATAAACATGGCAGCGAGAATCAGCTCAAACCCACTATAAAAAGGAATTTCAAAAACAAAACAAAAAAACTGGGAAATTCTTTGCAATTCCTTCAGGGTCTCTGATGAAAGCTGGAATGACCCTATCTACAACGACAGCTGGATGTGGCATAAGGAGGGACACTTGGGACTGAGACGATTGGTGAGATTGGGTGAGCAAATGCAGACCCTTTAAAGCAATAATGCATGGCACCCATTCCATGGGTCCGAACTCTCCAGGTTGAAGGGAATATTACTACAGCTATAACATGTGTGGGAAACCTAGAGAACGGACACACTGTGAATACGAAAGGTTTCTAAAACTCAACGCATAGTCCCTCTCCTGGTGCTCCGGTTTGACTTTCCGTCTGCTTTACTATCAACCTCCCAACTTGGAGAGACAGCCCCTTTAACCTCTTGGTTCGCACAGGTTGCCAATTTGGCAGAGGATGAAAGGGAAGAGGGAGAACCAATGAGAGAGTAGCTGTTAGGCATTTGGACGGGCACATATCACTGTAATTTCCCGGCAGGAAGAAGAATTAACCAAATTCTCAGCGACCCACCGGGAACCAGTATAGGTCCTGAACCAAAATTTTGGACTTGCGGTCAGCTCACCAAAAACGAGTTGAAAAATGGAGCTCAGGGGCACAGCAATTCACAAACTGGCCGAGTAATAAAGGACAACTATCGTCCAAAAATCTGTTGAGGGAAGGCAACGAGGCGGACTTGAAAGCGAGGCAGAATAGCAGGAAACAGATTTCAAGAGGTACGTTGGAATCGCCTTTAAAGCACAGGAAGAGGGGCACAACTTCGACAATGATGCACTTGGCCAAAAAGGGCGTATGCGTTTTCTCCTGAATATATTCAGGAGAAAACGCATACGCCCTTTTTGGCCAAGCAAGCAAGCGGGCAATGCAAATCTGCACTACAAAGAAGTATCACTTCCCACCGGTCAAAAGGGACATCCACAAAATGTGTAAGAACAAGAAAGGCAAGACAGGCCCTGGAGAACAGGGAGCCTTGTTATGCTGATGGGCGGGATGTAAATTGCCAACTGCCTCTCTGGAGGAGTGCATTCTGTTCCCTACAACAAGTAAAGAACAGAGCTACAGAGCCAAGGGCACTACCAGTCTAGGGAATATACCTTGGGAAAACTGAAAATCAATAAGACAGAGCCACCCCAAAATTTAGGGCTGCACTGCATACAAGGACCTCAACTTGGATACACCTTAAGTATCCCAGAAAATATAAACATGGTTCAAAAAATTGTGGTACTTACGTACGATGGAATATCCCTCAGCCATGAAATCAATGTCATAAGACCAGTAGCAGCAAAATGGGTGGATTCAGGTACGATGACTCTAAGTGAAATAAGTCACACAGAAAAAGAAACTTATCATAAGATATCACTTATGAAGATCCTGTAAACATGGCTACACTTGAACTGAGTTAGGAAAGAGAACAGTGTCTCACATTTAGAAAACACTCTTATACCTGCTTAAGGGGGAAGGAGAGGTGGGGTGATGCATAAAACCAGAGTTTGATATAAGCACAGGTACCGTTCCAAAAACCAACTATGGAATAGACAAGACCTACACCGTCCTCAGTGAAAGGGACTCAAAACCCCATATTTCCCGCAGAGGAAAGTATCTGACTAGTAAGAATCATAAACCTATGTATTGATATGTCTCCGTAAGGGAATCAAGGGTGTCTAGACTGGGATAAACATGGCAGCGAGAATCAGCTCAAACCCACTATAAAAAGGAATTTCAAAAACAAAACAAAAAAACTGGGAAATTCTTTACAATTCCTTCAGGGTCTCTGATGAAGGCTGGAATGACCCTATCTACAACGACAGCTGGATGTGGCATAAGGAGGGACACTTGGGACTGAGACGATTGGGTGAGCAAATGCAGACCCTTTAAAGCAATAATGCATGGCACCCATTCCATGGGTCCGAACTCTCCAGGTTGAAGGGAATATTACTACAGCTATAACATGTGCGGGAAACCTAGAGAACGGACACACTGTGAATACGAAAGGTTTCTAAAACTCAACGCATAGTCCCTCTCCTGGTGCTCCGGTTTGACTTTCCGTCTGCTTTACTATCAACCTCCCAACTTGGAGAGACAGCCCCTTTAACCTCTTGGTTCGCACAGGTTGCCAATTTGGCAGAGGATGAAAGGGAAGAGGGAGAACCAATGAGAGAGTAGCTGTTAGGCATTTGGACGGGCACATATCACTGTAATTTCCCGGCAGGAAGAAGAATTAACCAAATTCTCAGCCACCCACCGGGAACCAGTATAGGTCCTGAACCAAAATTTTGGACTTGCGGTCAGCTCACCAAAAACGAGTTGAAAAATGGAGCTCAGGGGCACAGCAATTCACAAACTGGCCGAGTAATAAAGGACAACTACCGTCCAAAAATCTGTTGAGGGAAGGCAACGAGGCGGACTTGAAAGCGAGGCAGAATAGCAGGAAACAGATTTCAAGAGGTACGTTGGAATCGCCTTTAAAGCACAGGACGAGGGGCACAACTTCGACAATGACGCACTTGGCCAAAAAGGGCGTATGCGTTTTCTCCTGAATATATTCAGGAGAAAACGCATACGCCCTTTTTGGCCAAGCAAGCAAGCGGGCAATGCAAATCTGCACTACAAAGAAGTATCACTTCCCACCGGTCAAAAGGGACATCCACAAAATGTGTAAGAACAAGAAAGGCAAGACAGGCCCTGGAGAACAGGGAGCCTTGTTATGCTGATGGGCGGGATGTAAATTGCCAACTGCCTCTCTGGAGGAGTGCATTCTGTTCCCTAAAACAAGTAAAGAACAGAGCTACAGAGCCAAGGGCACTACCAGTCTAGGGAATATACCTTGGGAAAACTGAAAATCAATAAGACAGAGCCACCCCAAAATTTAGGGCTGCACTGCATACAAGGACCTCAACTTGGATACACCTTAAGTATCCCAGAAAATATAAACATGGTTCAAAAAATTGTGGTACTTACGTACGATGGAATATCCCTCAGCCATGAAATCAATGTCATAAGACCAGTAGCAGCAAAATGGGTGGATTCAGGTACGATGATTCTAAGTGAAATAAGTCACACAGAAAAAGAAACTTATCATAAGATATCACTTATGAAGATCCTGTAAACATGGCTACACTTGAACTGAGTTAGGAAAGAGAACAGTGTCTCACATTTAGAAAACACTCTTATACCTGCTTAAGGGGGAAGGAGAGGTGGGGTGATGCATAAAACCAGAGTTTGATATAAGCACAGGTACCGTTCCAAAAACCAACTATGGAATAGACAAGACCTACACCGTCCTCAGCGAAAGGGACTCAAAACCCCATATTTCCCGCAGAGGAAAATATCTGACTAGTAAGAATCTTAAAACCTATGTATTGATATGTCTCCATAAGGGAATCAAGTGTGTCTAGACTGGCATAAACATGGCAGCGAGAATCAGCTCAAACCCACTATAAAAAGGAATTTCAAAAACAAAACAAAAAAACTGGGAAATTCTTTACTATTCCTTCAGGGTCTCTGATGAAGGCTGGAATGACCCTATCTACAACGACAGCTGGATGTGGCATAAGGAGGGACACTTGGGACTGAGACGATTGGTGAGATTGGGTGAGCAAATGCAGACCCTTTAAAGCAATAATGCATGGCACCCATTCCATGGGTCCGAACTCTCCAGGTTGAAGGGAATATTACTACAGCTATAACATGTGCGGGAAACCTAGAGAACGGACACACTGTGAATACGAAAGGTTTCTAAAACTCAACGCATAGTCCCTCTCCTGGTGCTCCGGTTTGACTTTCCGTCTGCTTTACTATCAACCTCCCAACTTGGAGAGACAGCCCCTTTAACCTCTTGGTTCGCACAGGTTGCCAATTTGGAAGAGGATGAAAGGGAAGAGGGAGAACCAATGAGAGAGTAGCTGTTAGGCATTTGGACGGGCACATATCACTGTAATTTCCCGGCAGGAAGAAGAATTAACCAAATTCTCAGCCACCCACCGGGAACCAGTATAGGTCCTGAACCAAAATTTTGGACTTGCGGTCAGCTCACCAAAAACGAGTTGAAAAATGGAGCTCAGGGGCACAGCAATTCACAATCTGGCCGAGTAATAAAGGACAACTATCGTCCAAAAATCTGTTGAGGGAAGGCAACGAGGCGGACTTGAAAGCGAGGCAGAATAGCAGGAAACAGATTTCAAGAGGTACGTTGGAATCGCCTTTAAAGCACAGGAAGAGGGGCACAACTTCGACAATGATGCACTTGGCCAAAAAGTGCGTATGCGTTGTCTCCTGAATATATTCAGGAGAAAACGCATACGCCCTTTTTGGCCAAGCAAGCAAGCGGGCAATGCAAATCTGCACTACAAAGAAGTATCACTTCCCACCGGTCAAAAGGGACATCCACAAAATGTGTAAGAACAAGAAAGGCAAGACAGGCCCTGGAGAACAGGGAGCCTTGTTAGGCTGATGGGCGGGATGTAAATTGTCAACTGCCTCTCTGGAGGAGTGCATTCTGTTCCCTAAAACAAGTAAAGAACAGAGCTACAGAGCCAAGGGCACTACCAGTCTAGGGAATATACCTTGGGAAAACTGAAAATCAATAAGACAGAGCCACCCCAAAATTTAGGGCTGCACTGCATACAAGGACCTCAACTTGGATACACCTTAAGTATCCCAGAAAATATAAACATGGTTCAAAAAATTGTGGTACTTACGTACGATGGAATATCCCTCAGCCATGAAATCATTGTCATAAGACCAGTAGCAGCAAAATGGGTGGATTCAGGTACGATGATTCTAAGTGAAATAAGTCACACAGAAAAAGAAACTTATCATAAGATATCACTTATGAAGATCCTGTAAACATGGCTACACTTGAACTGAGTTAGGAAAGAGAACAGTGTCTCACATTTAGAAAACACTCTTATACCTGCTTAAGGAGGAAGCAGAGGTGGGGTGATGCATAAAACCAGAGTTTGATATAAGCACAGGTACCGTTCCAAAAACCAACTATGGAATAGACAAGACCTACACCGTCCTCAGCGAAAGGGACTCAAAACCCCATATTTCCCGCAGAGGAAAATATCTGACTAGTAAGAATCTTAAAACCTATGTATTGATATGTCTCCGTAAGGGAATCAAGTGTGTCTAGACTGGCATAAACATGGCAGCGAGAATCAGCTCAAACCCACTATAAAAAGGAATTTCAAAAACAAAACAAAAACACTGGGAAATTCTTTACAATTCCTTCAGGGTCTCTGATGAAACCTGGAATGACCCTATCTACAACGACAGCTGGATGTGGCATAAGGAGGGACACTTGGGACTGAGACGATTGGTGAGATTGGGTGAGCAAATGCAGACCCTTTAAAGCAATAATGCATGGCACCCATTCCATGAGTCCGAACTCTCCAGGTTGAAGGGAATATTTCTACAGCTATAACATGTGCGGGAAACCTAGAGAACGGACACACTGTGAATACGAAAGGTTTCTAAAACTCAACGCATAGTCCCTCTCCTGGTGCTCCGGTTTGACTTTCCGTCTGCTTTACTATCAACCTCCCAACTTGGAGAGACAGCCCCTTTAACCTCTTGGTTCGCACAGGTTGCCAATTTGGCAGAGGATGAAAGGGAAGAGGGAGAACCAATGAGAGAGTAGCTGTTAGGCATTTGGACGGGCACATATCACTGTAATTTCCCGGCAGGAAGAAGAATTAACCAAATTCTCAGCCACCCACCGGGAACCAGTATAGGTCCTGAACCAAAATTTTGGACTTGCGGTCAGCTCACCAAAAACGAGTTGAAAAATGGAGCTCAGGGGCACAGCAATTCACAAACTGGCCGAGTAATAAAGGACACCTATCGTCCAAAAATCTGTTGAGGGAAGGCAACGAGGTGGACTTGAAAGCGAGGCAGAATAGCAGGAAACAGATTTCAATAGGTACGTTGGAATCGCCTTCAAAGCACAGGAAGAGGGGCACAACTTCGACAATGATGCACTTGGCCAAAAAGGGCGTATGCGTTTTCTCCTGAATATATTCAGGAGAAAACGCATACGCCCTTTTTGGCCAAGCAAGCAAGCGGGCAATGCAAATCTGCACTACAAAGAAGTATCACTTCCCACCGGTCAAAAGGGACATCCACAAAATGTGTAAGAACAAGAAAGGCAAGACAGGCCCTGGAGAACAGGGAGCCTTGTTATGCTGATGGGCGGGATGTAAATTGCCAACTGCCTCTCTGGAGGAGTATATTGTGTTCCCTAAAACAAGTAAAGAACAGAGCTACAGAGCCAAGGGCACTACCAGTCTAGGGAATATACCTTGGGAAAACTGAAAATCAATAAGACAGAGCCACCCCAAAATTTAGGGCTGCACTGCATACAAGGACCTCAACTTGGATACACCTTAAGTATCCCAGAAAATATAAACATGGTTCAAAAAATTGTGGTACTTACGTACGATGGAATATCCCTCAGCCATGAAATCAATGTCATAAGACCAGTAGCAGCAAAATGGGTGGATTCAGGTACGATGATTCTAAGTGAAATAAGTCACACAGAAAAAGAAACTTATCATAAGATATCACTTATGAAGATCCTGTAAACATGGCTACACTTGAACTGAGTTAGGAAAGAGAACAGTGTCTCACATTTAGAAAACACTCTTATACCTGCTTAAGGGGGAAGGAGAGGTGGGGTGATGCATAAAACCAGAGTTTGATATAAGCACAGGTACCGTTCCAAAAACCAACTATGGAATAGACAAGACCTACACCGTCCTCAGCGAAAGGGACTCAAAACCCCATATTTCCCGCAGAGGAAAATATCTGACTAGTAAGAATCTTAAAACCTATGTATTGATATGTCTCCATAAGGGAATCAAGTGTGTCTAGACTGGCATAAACATGGCAGCGAGAATCAGCTCAAACCCACTATAAAAAGGAATTTCAAAAACAAAACAAAAAAACTGGGAAATTCTTTACAATTCCTTCAGGGTCTCTGATGAAGGCTGGAATGACCCTATCTACAACGACAGCTGGATGTGGCATAAGGAGGGACACTTGGGACTGAGACGATTGGTGAGATTGGGTGAGCAAATGCAGACCCTTTAAAGCAATAATGCATGGCACCCATTCCATGGGTCCGAACTCTCCAGGTTGAAGGGAATATTACTACAGCTATAACATGTGCGGGAAACCTAGAGAACGGACACACTGTGAATACGAAAGGTTTCTAAAACTCAACGCATAGTCCCTCTCCTGGTGCTCCGGTTTGACTTTCCGTCTGCTTTACTATCAACCTCCCAACTTGGAGAGACAGCCCCTTTAACCTCTTGGTTCGCACAGGTTGCCAATTTGGAAGAGGATGAAAGGGAAGAGGGAGAACCAATGAGAGAGTAGCTGTTAGGCATTTGGACGGGCACATATCACTGTAATTTCCCGGCAGGAAGAAGAATTAACCAAATTCTCAGCCACCCACCGGGAACCAGTATAGGTCCTGAACCAAAATTTTGGACTTGCGGTCAGCTCACCAAAAACGAGTTGAAAAATGGAGCTCAGGGGCACAGCAATTCACAATCTGGCCGAGTAATAAAGGACAACTATCGTCCAAAAATCTGTTGAGGGAAGGCAACGAGGCGGACTTGAAAGCGAGGCAGAATAGCAGGAAACAGATTTCAAGAGGTACGTTGGAATCGCCTTTAAAGCACAGGAAGAGGGGCACAACTTCGACAATGATGCACTTGGCCAAAAAGTGCGTATGCGTTGTCTCCTGAATATATTCAGGAGAAAACGCATACGCCCTTTTTGGCCAAGCAAGCAAGCGGGCAATGCAAATCTGCACTACAAAGAAGTATCACTTCCCACCGGTCAAAAGGGACATCCACAAAATGTGTAAGAACAAGAAAGGCAAGACAGGCCCTGGAGAACAGGGAGCCTTGTTAGGCTGATGGGCGGGATGTAAATTGTCAACTGCCTCTCTGGAGGAGTGCATTCTGTTCCCTAAAACAAGTAAAGAACAGAGCTACAGAGCCAAGGGCACTACCAGTCTAGGGAATATACCTTGGGAAAACTGAAAATCAATAAGACAGAGCCACCCCAAAATTTAGGGCTGCACTGCATACAAGGACCTCAACTTGGATACACCTTAAGTATCCCAGAAAATATAAACATGGTTCAAAAAATTGTGGTACTTACGTACGATGGAATATCCCTCAGCCATGAAATCATTGTCATAAGACCAGTAGCAGCAAAATGGGTGGATTCAGGTACGATGATTCTAAGTGAAATAAGTCACACAGAAAAAGAAACTTATCATAAGATATCACTTATGAAGATCCTGTAAACATGGCTACACTTGAACTGAGTTAGGAAAGAGAACAGTGTCTCACATTTAGAAAACACTCTTATACCTGCTTAAGGAGGAAGCAGAGGTGGGGTGATGCATAAAACCAGAGTTTGATATAAGCACAGGTACCGTTCCAAAAACCAACTATGGAATAGACAAGACCTACACCGTCCTCAGCGAAAGGGACTCAAAACCCCATATTTCCCGCAGAGGAAAATATCTGACTAGTAAGAATCTTAAAACCTATGTATTGATATGTCTCCGTAAGGGAATCAAGTGTGTCTAGACTGGCATAAACATGGCAGCGAGAATCAGCTCAAACCCACTATAAAAAGGAATTTCAAAAACAAAACAAAAACACTGGGAAATTCTTTACAATTCCTTCAGGGTCTCTGATGAAACCTGGAATGACCCTATCTACAACGACAGCTGGATGTGGCATAAGGAGGGACACTTGGGACTGAGACGATTGGTGAGATTGGGTGAGCAAATGCAGACCCTTTAAAGCAATAATGCATGGCACCCATTCCATGAGTCCGAACTCTCCAGGTTGAAGGGAATATTTCTACAGCTATAACATGTGCGGGAAACCTAGAGAACGGACACACTGTGAATACGAAAGGTTTCTAAAACTCAACGCATAGTCCCTCTCCTGGTGCTCCGGTTTGACTTTCCGTCTGCTTTACTATCAACCTCCCAACTTGGAGAGACAGCCCCTTTAACCTCTTGGTTCGCACAGGTTGCCAATTTGGCAGAGGATGAAAGGGAAGAGGGAGAACCAATGAGAGAGTAGCTGTTAGGCATTTGGACGGGCACATATCACTGTAATTTCCCGGCAGGAAGAAGAATTAACCAAATTCTCAGCCACCCACCGGGAACCAGTATAGGTCCTGAACCAAAATTTTGGACTTGCGGTCAGCTCACCAAAAGCGAGTTGAAAAATGGAGCTCAGGGGCACAGCAATTCACAAACTGGCCGAGTAATAAAGGACACCTATCGTCCAAAAATCTGTTGAGGGAAGGCAACGAGGTGGACTTGAAAGCGAGGCAGAATAGCAGGAAACAGATTTCAATAGGTACGTTGGAATCGCCTTCAAAGCACAGGAAGAGGGGCACAACTTCGACAATGATGCACTTGGCCAAAAAGGGCGTATGCGTTTTCTCCTGAATATATTCAGGAGAAAACGCATACGCCCTTTTTGGCCAAGCAAGCAAGCGGGCAATGCAAATCTGCACTACAAAGAAGTATCACTTCCCACCGGTCAAAAGGGACATCCACAAAATGTGTAAGAACAAGAAAGGCAAGACAGGCCCTGGAGAACAGGGAGCCTTGTTATGCTGATGGGCGGGATGTAAATTGCCAACTGCCTCTCTGGAGGAGTATATTGTGTTCCCTAAAACAAGTAAAGAACAGAGCTACAGAGCCAAGGGCACTACCAGTCTAGGGAATATACCTTGGGAAAACTGAAAATCAATAAGACAGAGCCACCCCAAAATTTAGGGCTGCACTGCATACAAGGACCTCAACTTGGATACACCTTAAGTATCCCAGAAAATATAAACATGGTTCAAAAAATTGTGGTACTTACGTACGATGGAATATCCCTCAGCCATGAAATCAATGTCATAAGACCAGTAGCAGCAAAATGGGTGGATTCAGGTACGATGATTCTAAGTGAAATAAGTCACACAGAAAAAGAAACTTATCATAAGATATCACTTATGAAGATCCTGTAAACATGGCTACACTTGAACTGAGTTAGGAAAGAGAACAGTGTCTCACATTTAGAAAACACTCTTATACCTGCTTAAGGGGGAAGGAGAGGTGGGGTGATGCATAAAACCAGAGTTTGATATAAGCACAGGTACCGTTCCAAAAACCAACTATGGAATAGACAAGACCTACACCGTCCTCAGCGAAAGGGACCCAAAACCCCATATTTCCCGCAGGGGAATATATCTGACTAGTAAGAATCTTAAAACCTATGTATTGATATGTCTCCGTAAGGGAATCAAGTGTGTCTAGACTGGCATAAACATGGCAGCGAGAATCAGCTCAAACCCACTATAAAAAGGAATTTCAAAAACAAAACAAAAAAACTGAGAAATTCTTTGCAATTCCTTCAGGGTCTCTGATGAAAGCTGGAATGACCCTATCTACAACGACAGCTGGATATGGCATAAGGAGGGACACTTGGGAATGAGACGATTGGTGAGATTGGGTGAGCAAATGCAGACCCTTTAAAGCAATAATGCATGGCACCCATTCCATGGGTCCGAACTCTCCAGGTTGAAGGGAATATTACTACAGCTATAACATGTGCGGGAAACCTAGAGAACGGACACACTGTGAATACGAAAGGTTTCTAAAACTCAACGTATAGTCCCTCTCCTGGTGCTCCGGTTTGACTTTCCGTCTGCTTTACTATCAACCTCCCAACTTGGAGAGACAGCCCCTTTAACCTCTTGGTTCGCACAGGTTGCCAATTTGGCAGAGGATGAAAGGGAAGAGGGAGAACCAATGAGAGAGTAGCTGTTAGGCATTTGGACGGGCACATATCACTGTAATTTCCCGGCAGGAAGAAGAATTAACCAAATTCTCAGCCACCCACCGGGAACCAGTATAGGTCCTGAACCAAAATTTTGGACTTGCGGTCAGCTCACCAAAAACGAGTTGAAAAATGGAGCTCAGGGGCACAGCAATTCACAATCTGGCCGAGTAATAAAGGACAACTGTCGTCCAAAAATCTGTTGAGGGAAGGCAACGAGGCGGACTTGAAAGCGAGGCAGAATAGCAGGAAACAGATTTCAAGAGGTACGTTGGAATCGCCTTTAAAGCACAGGAAGAGGGGCACAACTTCGACAATGACGCACTTGGCCAAAAAGGGCGTATGCGTTTTCTCCTGAATATATTCAGGAGAAAACGCATACGCCCTTTTTGGCCAAGCAAGCAAGCGGGCAATGCAAATCTGCACTACAAAGAAGTATCACTTCCCACCGGTCAAAAGGGACATCCACAAAATGTGTAAGAACAAGAAAGGCAAGACAGGCCCTGGAGAACAGGGAGCCTTGTTATGCTGATGGGCGGGATGTAAATTGCCAACTGCCTCTCTGGAGGAGTGCATTCTGTTCCCTACAACAAGTAAAGAACAGAGCTACAGAGCCAAGGGCACTACCAGTCTAGGGAATATACCTTGGGAAAACTGAAAATCAATAAGACAGAGCCACCCCAAAATTTAGGGCTGCACTGCATACAAGGACCTCAACTTGGATACACCTTAAGTATCCCAGAAAATATAAACATGGTTCAAAAAATTGTGGTACTTACGTACGATGGAATATCCCTCAGCCATGAAATCAATGTCATAAGACCAGTAGCAGCAAAATGGGTGGATTCAGGTACGATGATTCTAAGTGAAATAAGTCACACAGAAAAAGAAACTTATCATAAGATATCACTTATGAAGATCCTGTAAACATGGCTACACTTGAACTGAGTTAGGAAAGAGAACAGTGTCTCACATTTAGAAAACACTCTTATACCTGCTTAAGGGGGAAGGAGAGGTGGGGTGATGCATAAAACCAGAGTTTGATATAAGCACAGGTACCGTTCCAAAAACCAACTATGGAATAGACAAGACCTACACCATCCTCAGCGAAAGGGACTCAAAACCCCATATTTCCCGCAGAGGAAAATATCTGACTAGTAAGAATCTTAAAACCTATGTATTGATATGTCTCCGTAAGGGAATCAAGTGTGTCTAGACTGGCATAAACATGGCAGCGAGAATAAGCTCAAACCCACTATAAAAAGGAATTTCAAAAACAAAACAAAAAAACTGGGAAATTCTTTACAATTCCTTCAGGGTCTCTGATGAAGGCTGGAATGACCCTATCTACAACGACAGCTGGATGTGGCATAAGGAGGGACACTTGGGAATGAGACGATTGGTGAGATTGGGTGAGCAAATGCAGACCCTTTAAAGCAATAATGCATGGCACCCATTCCATGGGTCCGAACTCTCCAGGTTGAAGGGAATATTACTACAGCTATAACAAGTGCGGGAAACCTAGATAACGGACACACTGTGAATACGAAAGGTTTCTAAAACTCAACGCATAGTCCCTCTCCTGGTGCTCCGGTTTGACTTTCCGTCTGCTTTACTATCAACCTCCCACCTTGGAGAGACAGCCCCTTTAACCTCTTGGTTCGCACAGGTTGCCAATTTGGCAGAGGATGAAAGGGAAGAGGGAGAACCAATGAGAGAGTAGCTGTTAGGCATTTGGACGGGCACATATCACTGTAATTTCCCGGCAGGAAGAAGAATTAACCAAATTCTCAGCCACCCACCGGGAACCAGTATAGGTCCTGAACCAAAATTTTGGACTTGCGGTCAGCTCACCAAAAACGAGTTGAAAAATGGAGCTCAGGGGCACAGCAATTCACAAACTGGCCGAGTAATAAAGGACAACTATCGTCCAAAAATCTGTTGAGGGAAGGCAACGAGGCGGACTTGAAAGCGAGGCAGAATAGCAGGAAACAGATTTCAAGAGGTACGTTGGAATTGCCTTTAAAGCACAGGAAGATGGGCACAACTTCGACAATGATGCACTTGGCCAAAAAGGGCGTATGCGTTTTCTCCTGAATATATTCAGGAGAAAACGCATACGCCCTTTTTGGCCAAGCAAGCAAGCGGGCAATGCAAATCTGCACTACAAAGAAGTATCACTTCCCACCGGTCAAAAGGGACATCCACAAAATGTGTAAGAACAAGAAAGGCAAGACAGGCCCTGGAGAACAGGGAGCCTTGTTAGGCTGATGGGCGGGATGTAAATTGTCAACTGCCTCTCTGGAGGAGTGCATTCTGTTCCCTAAAACAAGTAAAGAACAGAGCTACAGAGCCAAGGGCACTACCAGTCTAGGGAATATACCTTGGGAAAACTGAAAATCAATAAGACAGAGCCACCCCAAAATTTAGGGCTGCACTGCATACAAGGACCTCAACTTGGATACACCTTAAGTATCCCAGAAAATATAAACATGGTTCAAAAAATTGTGGTACTTACGTACGATGGAATATCCCTCAGCCATGAAATCAATGTCATAAGACCAGTAGCAGCAAAATGGGTGGATTCAGGTACGATGATTCTAAGTGAAATAAGTCACACAGAAAAAGAAACTTATCATAAGATATCACTTATGAAGATCCTGTAAACATGGCTACACTTGAACTGAGTTAGGAAAGAGAACAGTGTCTCACATTTAGAAAACACTCTTATACCTGCTTAAGGGGGAAGGAGAGGTGGGGTGATGCATAAAACCAGAGTTTGATATAAGCACAGGTACCGTTCCAAAAACCAACTATGGAATAGACAAGACCTACACCGTCCTCAGCGAGAGGGACTCAAAACCCCATATTTCCCGCAGAGGAAAATATCTGACTAGTAAGAATCTTAAAACCTATGTATTGATATGTCTCCATAAGGGAATCAAGTGTGTCTAGACTGGCATAAACATGGCAGCGAGAATCAGCTCAAACCCACTATAAAGAGGAATTTCAAAAACAAAACAAAAAAACTGGGAAATTCTTTACAATTCCTTCAGGGTCTCTGATGAAGGCTGGAATGACCCTATCTACAACGACAGCTGGATGTGGCATAAGGAGGGACACTTGGGACTGAGACGATTGGTGAGATTGGGTGAGCAAATGCAGACCCTTTAAAGCAATAATGCATGGCACCCATTCCATGGGTCCGAACTCTCCAGGTTGAAGGGAATATTACTACAGCTATAACATGTGCGGGAAACCTAGAGAACGGACACACTGTGAATACGAAAGGTTTCTAAAACTCAACGCATAGTCCCTCTCCTGGTGCTCCGGTTTGACTTTCCGTCTGCTTTACTATCAACCTCCCAACTTGGAGAGACAGCCCCTTTAACCTCTTGGTTCGCACAGGTTGCCAATTTGGCAGAGGATGAAAGGGAAGAGGGAGAACCAATGAGAGAGTAGCTGTTAGGCATTTGGACGGGCACATATCACTGTAATTTCCCGGCAGGAAGAAGAATTAACCAAATTCTCAGCCACCCACCGGGAACCAGTATAGGTCCTGAACCAAAATTTTGGACTTGCGGTCAGCTCACCAAAAACGAGTTGAAAAATGGAGCTCAGGGGCACAGCAATTCACAATCTGGCCGAGTAATAAAGGACAACTATCGTCCAAAAATCTGTTGAGGGAAGGCAACGAGGCGGACTTGAAAGCGAGGCACAATAGCAGGAAACAGATTTCAAGAGGTACGTTGGAATCGCCTTTAAAGCACAGGAAGAGGGGCACAACTTCGACAATGATGCACTTGGCCAAAAAGGGCGTATGCGTTTTCTCCTGAATATATTCAGGAGAAAACGCATACGCCCTTTTTGGCCAAGCAAGCAAGCGGGCAATGCAAATCTGCACTACAAAGAAGTATCACTTCCCACCGGTCAAAAGGGACATCCACAAAATGTGTAAGAACAAGAAAGGCAAGACAGGCCCTGGAGAACAGGGAGCCTTGTTAGGCTGATGGGCGGGATGTAAATTGTCAACTGCCTCTCTGGAGGAGTGCATTCTGTTCCCTAAAACAAGTAAAGAACAGAGCTACAGAGCCAAGGGCACTACCAGTCTAGGGAATATACCTTGGGAAAACTGAAAATCAATAAGACAGAGCCACCCCAAAATTTAGGGCTGCACTGCATACAAGGACCTCAACTTGGATACACCTTAAGTATCCCAGAAAATATAAACATGGTTCAAAAAATTGTGGTACTTACGTACGATGGAATATCCCTCAGCCATGAAATCAATGTCATAAGAACAGTAGCAGCAAAATGGGTGGATTCAGGTACGATGATTCTAAGTGAAATAAGTCACACAGAAAAAGAAACTTATCATAAGATATCACTTATGAAGATCCTGTAAACATGGCTACACTTGAACTGAGTTAGGAAAGAGAACAGTGTCTCACATTTAGAAAACACTCTTATACCTGCTTAAGGGGGAAGGAGAGGTGGGGTGATGCATAAAACCAGAGTTTGATATAAGCACAGGTACCGTTCCAAAAACCAACTATGGAATAGACAAGACCTACACCGTCCTCAGCGAAAGGGACTCAAAACCCCATATTTCCCGCAGAGGAAAATATCTGACTAGTAAGAATCTTAAAACCTATGTATTGATATGTCTCCGTAAGGGAATCAAGTGTGTCTAGACTGGCATAAACATGGCAGCGAGAATCAGCTCAAACCCACTATAAAAAGGAATTTCAAAAACAAAACAAAAAAACTGGGAAATTCTTTACAATTCCTTCAGGGTCTCTGATGAAGGCTGGAATGACCCTATCTACAACGACAGCTGGATGTGGCATAAGGAGGGACACTTGGGACTGAGACGATTGGTGAGATTGGGTGAGCAAATGCAGACCCTTTAAAGCAATAATGCATGGCACCCATTCCATGGGTCCGAACTCTCCAGGTTGAAGGGAATATTACTACAGCTATAACATGTGCGGGAAACCTAGAGAACGGACACACTGTGAATACGAAAGGTTTCTAAAACTCAACGCATAGTCCCTCTCCTGGTGCTCCGGTTTGACTTTCCGTCTGCTTTACTATCAACCTCCCAACTTGGAGAGACAGCCCCTTTAACCTCTTGGTTCGCACAGGTTGCCAATTTGGCAGAGGATGAAAGGGAAGAGGGAGAACCAATGAGAGAGTAGCTGTTAGGCATTTGGACGGGCACATATCACTGTAATTTCCCGGCAGGAAGAAGAATTAACCAAATTCTCAGCCACCCACCGGGAACCAGTATAGGTCCTGAACCAAAATTTTGGACTTGCGGTCAGCTCACCAAAAACGAGTTGAAAAATGGAGCTCAGGGGCACAGCAATTCACAATCTGGCCGAGTAATAAAGGACAACTATCGTCCAAAAATCTGTTGAGGGAAGGCAACGAGGCGGACTTGAAAGCGAGGCACAATAGCAGGAAACAGATTTCAAGAGGTACGTTGGAATCGCCTTTAAAGCACAGGAAGAGGGGCACAACTTCGACAATGATGCACTTGGCCAAAAAGGGCGTATGCGTTTTCTCCTGAATATATTCAGGAGAAAACGCATACGCCCTTTTTGGCCAAGCAAGCAAGCGGGCAATGCAAATCTGCACTACAAAGAAGTATCACTTCCCACCGGTCAAAAGGGACATCCACAAAATGTGTAAGAACAAGAAAGGCAAGACAGGCCCTGGAGAACAGGGAGCCTTGTTAGGCTGATGGGCGGGATGTAAATTGTCAACTGCCTCTCTGGAGGAGTGCATTCTGTTCCCTAAAACAAGTAAAGAACAGAGCTACAGAGCCAAGGGCACTACCAGTCTAGGGAATATACCTTGGGAAAACTGAAAATCAATAAGACAGAGCCACCCCAAAATTTAGGGCTGCACTGCATACAAGGACCTCAACTTGGATACACCTTAAGTATCCCAGAAAATATAAACATGGTTCAAAAAATTGTGGTACTTACGTACGATGGAATATCCCTCAGCCATGAAATCAATGTCATAAGAACAGTAGCAGCAAAATGGGTGGATTCAGGTACGATGATTCTAAGTGAAATAAGTCACACAGAAAAAGAAACTTATCATAAGATATCACTTATGAAGATCCTGTAAACATGGCTACACTTGAACTGAGTTAGGAAAGAGAACAGTGTCTCACATTTAGAAAACACTCTTATACCTGCTTAAGGGGGAAGGAGAGGTGGGGTGATGCATAAAACCAGAGTTTGATATAAGCACAGGTACCGTTCCAAAAACCAACTATGGAATAGACAAGACCTACACCGTCCTCAGCGAAAGGGACTCAAAACCCCATATTTCCCGCAGAGGAAAATATCTGACTAGTAAGAATCTTAAAACCTATGTATTGATATGTCTCCGTAAGGGAATCAAGTGTGTCTAGACTGGCATAAACATGGCAGCGAGAATCAGCTCAAACCCACTATAAAAAGGAATTTCAAAAACAAAACAAAAAAACTGGGAAATTCTTTACAATTCCTTCAGGGTCTCTGATGAAGGCTGGAATGACCCTATCTACAACGACAGCTGGATGTGGCATAAGGAGGGACACTTGGGACTGAGACGATTGGTGAGATTGGGTGAGCAAATGCAGACCCTTTAAAGCAATAATGCATGGCACCCATTCCATGGGTCCGAACTCTCCAGGTTGAAGGGAATATTACTACAGCTATAACATGTGCGGGAAACCTAGAGAACGGACACACTGTGAATACGAAAGGTTTCTAAAACTCAACGTATAGTCCCTCTCCTGGTGCTCCGGTTTGACTTTCCGTCTGCTTTACTATCAACCTCCCAACTTGGAGAGACAGCCCCTTTAACCTCTTGGTTCGCACAGGTTGCCAATTTGGCAGAGGATGAAAGGGAAGAGGGAGAACCAATGAGAGAGTAGCTGTTAGGCATTTGGACGGGCACATATCACTGTAATTTCCCGGCAGGAAGAAGAATTAACCAAATTCTCAGCCACCCACCGGGAACCAGTATAGGTCCTGAACCAAAATTTTGGACTTGCGGTCAGCTCACCAAAAACGAGTTGAAAAATGGAGCTCAGGGGCACAGCAATTCACAAACTGGCCGAGTAATAAAGGACAACTATCGTCCAAAAATCTGTTGAGGGAAGGCAACGAGGCGGACTTGAAAGCGAGGCAGAATAGCAGGAAACAGATTTCAAGAGGTACGTTGGAATCGCCTTTAAAGCACAGGAAGAGGGGCACAACTTCGACAATGATGCACTTGGCCAAAAAGGGCGTATGCGTTTTCTCCTGAATATATTCAGGAGAAAACGCATACGCCCTTTTTGGCCAAGCAAGCAAGCGGGCAATGCAAATCTGCACTACAAAGAAGTATCACTTCCCACCGGTCAAAAGGGACATCCACAAAATGTGTAAGAACAAGAAAGGCAAGACAGGCCCTGGAGAACAGGGAGCCTTGTTATGCTGATGGGCGGGATGTAAATTGCCAACTGCCTCTCTGGAGGAGTGCATTCTGTTCCCTACAACAAGTAAAGAACAGAGCTACAGAGCCAAGGGCACTACCAGTCTAGGGAATATACCTTGGGAAAACTGAAAATCAATAAGACAGAGCCACCCCAAAATTTAGGGCTGCACTGCATACAAGGACCTCAACTTGGATACACCTTAAGTATCCCAGAAAATATAAACATGGTTCAAAAAATTGTGGTACTTACATACGATGGAATATCCCTCAGCCATGAAATCAATGTCATAAGACCAGTAGCAGCAAAATGGGTGGATTCAGGTACGATGATTCTAAGTGAAATAAGTCACACAGAAAAAGAAACTTATCATAAGATATCACTTATGAAGATCCTGTAAACATGGCTACACTTGAACTGAGTTAGGAAAGAGAACAGTGTCTCACATTTAGAAAACACTCTTATACCTGCTTAAGGGGGAAGGAGAGGTGGGGTGATGCATAAAACCAGAGTTTGATATAAGCACAGGTACCGTTCCAAAAACCAACTATGGAATAGACAAGACCTACACCGTCCTCAGCGAAAGGGACTCAAAACCCCATATTTCCCGCAGAGGAAAATATCTGACTAGTAAGAATCTTAAAACCTATGTATTGATATGTCTCCGTAAGGGAATCAAGTGTGTCTAGACTGGCATAAACATGGCAGCGAGAATCAGCTCAAACCCACTATAAAAAGGAATTTCAAAAACAAAACAAAAACACTGGGAAATTCTTTACAATTCCTTCAGGGTCTCTGATGAAAGCTGGAATGACCCTATCTACAACGACAGCTGGATGTGGCATAAGGAGGGACACTTGGGACTGAGACGATTGGTGAGATTGGGTGAGCAAATGCAGACCCTTTAAAGCAATAATGCATGGCACCCATTCCATGAGTCCGAACTCTCCAGGTTGAAGGGAATATTTCTACAGCTATAACATGTGCGGGAAACCTAGAGAACGGACACACTGTGAATACGAAAGGTTTCTAAAACTCAACGCATAGTCCCTCTCCTGGTGCTCCGGTTTGACTTTCCGTCTGCTTTACTATCAACCTCCCAACTTGGAGAGACAGCCCCTTTAACCTCTTGGTTCGCACAGGTTGCCAATTTGGCAGAGGATGAAAGGGAAGAGGGAGAACCAATGAGAGAGTAGCTGTTAGGCATTTGGACGGGCACATATCACTGTAATTTCCCGGCAGGAAGAAGAATTAACCAAATTCTCAGCCACCCACCGGGAACCAGTATAGGTCCTGAACCAAAATTTTGGACTTGCGGTCAGCTCACCAAAAACGAGTTGAAAAATGGAGCTCAGGGGCACAGCAATTCACAAACTGGCCGAGTAATAAAGGACAACTATCGTCCAAAAATCTGTTGAGGGAAGGCAACGAGGCGGACTTGAAAGCGAGGCAGAATAGCAGGAAACAGATTTCAAGAGGTACGTTGGAATCGCCTTCAAAGCACAGGAAGAGGGGCACAAGTTCGACAATGATGCACTTGGCCAAAAAGGGCGTATGCGTTTTCTCCTGAATATATTCAGGAGAAAACGCATACGCCCTTTTTGGCCAAGCAAGCAAGCGGGCAATGCAAATCTGCACTACAAAGAAGTATCACTTCCCACCGGTCAAAAGGGACATCCACAAAATGTGTAAGAACAAGAAAGGCAAGACAGGCCCTGGAGAACAGGGAGCCTTGTTATGCTGATGGGCGGGATGTAAATTGCCAACTGCCTCTCTGGAGGAGTGCATTCTGTTCCCTAAAACAAGTAAAGAACAGAGCTACAGAGCCAAGGGCACTACCAGTCTAGGGAATATACCTTGGGAAAACTGAAAATCAATAAGACAGAGCCACCCCAAAATTTAGGGCTGCACTGCATACAAGGACCTCAACTTGGATACACCTTAAGTATCCCAGAAAATATAAACATGGTTCAAAAAATTGTGGTACTTACGTACGATGGAATATCCCTCAGCCATGAAATCAATGTCATAAGACCAGTAGCAGCAAAATGGGTGGATTCAGGTACGATGATTCTAAGTGAAATAAGTCACACAGAAAAAGAAACTTATCATAAGATATCACTTATGAAGATCCTGTAAACATGGCTACACTTGAACTGAGTTAGGAAAGAGAACAGTGTCTCACATTTAGAAAACATTCTTATACCTGCTTAAGGGGGAAGGAGAGGTGGGGTGATGCATAAAAACAGAGTTTGATATAAGCACAGGTACCGTTCCAAAAACCAACTATGGAATAGTCAAGACCTACACCGTCCTCAGTGAAAGGGACTCAAAACCCCATATTTCCCGCAGAGGAAAATATCTGACTAGTAAGAATCTTAAAACCTATGTATTGATATGTCTCCGTAAGGGAATCAAGTGTGTCTAGACTGGCATAAATATGGCAGCGAGAATCAGCTCAAACCCACTATAAAAAAGAATTTCAAAAACAAAACAAAAAAACTGGGAAATTCTTTACAATTCCTTCAGGGTCTCTGATGAAAGCTGGAATGACCCTATCTACAATGACAGCTGGATGTGGCATAAGGAGGGACACTTGGGACTGAGACGATTGGTGAGATTGGGTGAGCAAATGCAGACCCTTTAAAGCAATAATGCATGGCACCCATTCCATGGGTCCGAACTCTCCAGGTTGAAGGGAATATTACTACAGCTATAACATGTGCGGGAAACCTAGGGAACGGACACACTGTGAATACGAAAGGTTTCTAAAACTCAACGAATAGTCCCTCTCCTGGTGCTCCGGTTTGACTTTCCGTCTGCTTTACTATCAACCTCCCAACTTGGAGAGACAGCCCCTTTAACCTCTTGGTTCGCACAGGTTGCCAATTTGGCAGAGGATGAAAGGGAAGAGGGAGAACCAATGAGAGAGTAGCTGTTAGGCATTTGGACGGGCACATATCACTGTAATTTCCCGGCAGGAAGAAGAATTAACCAAATTCTCAGCCACCCACCGGGAACCAGTATAGGTCCTGAACCAAAATTTTGGACTTGCGGTCAGCTCACCAAAAACGAGTTGAAAAATGGAGCTCAGGGGCACAGCAATTCACAAACTGGCCGAGTAATAAAGGACAACTATCGTCCAAAAATCTGTTGAGGGAAGGCAACGAGGCGGACTTGAAAGCGAGGCAGAATAGCAGGAAACAGATTTCAAGAGGTACGTTGGAATCGCCTTTAAAGCACAGGAAGAGGGGCACAACGTCGACAATGATGCACTTGGCCAAAAAGGGCGTATGCGTTTTCTCCTGAATATATTCAGGAGAAAACGCATACGCCCTTTTTGGCCAAGCAAGCAAGCGGGCAATGCAAATCTGCACTACAAAGAAGTATCACTTCCCACCGGTCAAAAGGGACATCCACAAAATGTGTAAGAACAAGAAAGGCAAGACAGGCCCTGGAGAACAGGGAGCCTTGTTATGCTGATGGGCGGCATGTAAATTGCCAACTGCCTCTCTGGAGGAGTGCATTCTGTTCCCTACAACAAGTAAAGAACAGAGCTACAGAGCCAAGGGCACTACCAGTCTAGGGAATATACCTTGGGAAAACTGAAAATCAATAAGACAGAGCCACCCCAAAATTTAGGGCTGCACTGCATACAAGGACCTGAACTTGGATACACCTTAAGTATCCCAGAAAATATAAACATGTTTCAAAAAATTGTGGTACTTACGTACGATGGAATATCCCTCAGCCATGAAATCAATGTCATAAGACCAGTAGCAGCAAAATGGGTGGATTCAGGTACGATGATTCTAAGTGAAATAAGTCACACAGAAAAAGAAACTTATCATAAGATATCACTTATGAAGATCCTGTAAACATGGCTACACTTGAACTGAGTTAGGAAAGAGAACAGTGTCTCACATTTAGAAAACACTCTTATACCTGCTTAATGGGGAAGGAGAGGTGGGGTGATGCATAAAACCAGAGTTTGATATAAGCACAGGTACCGTTCCAAAAACCAACTATGGAATAGACAAGACCTACAACGTCCTCAGTGAAAGGGACTCAAAACCCCATATTTCCCGCAGAGGAAAATATCTGACTAGTAAGAATCTTAAAACCTATGTATTGATATGTCTCCGTAAGGGAATCAAGTGTGTCTCGACTGGCATAAACATGGCAGCGAGAATCAGCTCAAACCCACTATAAAAAGGAATTTCAAAAACAAAACAAAAAAACTGGGAAATTCTTTACAATTCCTTCAGGGTCTCTGATGAAAGCTGGAATGACCCTATCTACAACGACAGCTGGATGTGGCATAAGGAGGGACACTTGGGACAGAGACGATTGGTGAGATTGGGTGAGCAAATGCAGACCCTTTAAAGCAATAATGCATGGCACCCATTCCATGGGTCCGAACTCTCCAGGTTGAAGGGAATATTACTACAGCTATAACATGTGCGGGAAACCTAGAGAACGGACACACTGTGAATACGAAAGGTTTCTAAAACTCAACAAATAGTCCCTCTCCTGGTGCTCCGGTTTGACTTTCCGTCTGCTTTACTATCAACCTCCCAACTTGGAGAGACAGCCCCTTTAACCTCTTGGTTCGCAGAGGTTGCCAATTTGGCAGAGGATGAAAGGGAAGAGGGAGAACCAATGAGAGAGTAGCTGTTAGGCATTTGGACGGGCACATATCACTGTAATTTCCCGGCAGGAAGAAGAATTAACCAAATTCTCAGCCACCCACCGGGAACCAGTATAGGTCCTGAACCAAAATTTTGGACTTGCGGTCAGCTCACAAAAAACGAGTTTAAAAATGGAGCTCAGGGGCACAGCAATTCACAAACTGGCCGAGTAATAAAGGACAACTATCGTCCAAAAATCTGTTGAGGGAAGGCAACGAGGCGGACTTGAAAGTGAGGCAGAATAGCAGGAAACAGATTTCAAGAGGTACGTTGGAATCGCCTTTAAAGCACAGAAAGAGGGGCACAACTTCGACAATGACGCACTTGGCCAAAAAGGGCGTATGCGTTTTCTCCTGAATATATTCAGGAGAAAACGCATACGCCCTTTTTGGCCAAGCAAGCAAGCGGGCAATGCAAATCTGCACTACAAAGAAGTATTCCTTCCCACCGGTCAAAAGGGACATCCACAAAATGTGTAAGAACAAGAAAGGCAAGACAGGCCCTGGAGAACAGGGAGCCTTGTTATGCTGATGGGCGGTATGTAAATTGCCAACTGCCTCTCTGGAGGAGTGCATTCTGTTCCCTAAAACAAGTAAAGAACAGAGCTACAGAGCCAAGGGCACTACCAGTCTAGGGAATATACCTTGGGAAAACTGAAAATCAATAAGACAGAGCCACCCCAAAATTTAGGGCTGCACTGCATACAAGGACCTCAACTTGGATACACCTTAAGTATCCCAGAAAATATAAACATGGTTCAAAAAATTGTGGTACTTACGTACGATGGAATATCCCTCAGCCATGAAATCAATGTCATAAGACCAGTAGCAGCAAAATGGGTGGATTCAGGTACGATGATTCTAAGTGAAATAAGTCACACAGAAAAAGAAACTTATCATAAGATATCACTTATGAAGATCCTGTAAACATGGCTACACTTGAACTGAGTTAGGAAAGAGAACAGTGTCTCACATTTAGAAAACACTCTTATACCTGCTTAAGGGGGAAGGAGAGGTGGGGTGATGCATAAAACCAGAGTTTGATATAAGCACAGGTACCGTTCCAAAAACCAACTATGGAATAGACAGGACCTACACCTTCCTCAGTGAAAGGGACTCAAAACCCCATATTTCCCGCAGAGGAAAATATCTGACTAGTAAGAATCTTAAAACCTATGTATTGATATGTCTCCGTAAGGGAATCAAGTGTGTCTCGACTGGCATAAACATGGCAGCGAGAATCAGCTCAAACCCACTATAAAAAGGAATTTCAAAAACAAAACAAAAAAACTGGGAAATTCTTTACAATTCCTTCAGGGTCTCTGATGAAAGCTGGAATGACCCTATCTAGAACGACAGCTGGATGTGGCATAAGGAGGGACACTTGGGACTGAGACGATTGGTGAGATTGGGCGAGCAAATGCAGTCCCTTTAAAGCAATAATGCATGGCACCCATTCCATGGGTCCGAACTCTCCAGGTTGAAGGGAATATTACTACAGCTATAACATGTGCGGGAAACCTAGAGAACGGACACACTGTGAATACGAAAGGTTTCTAAAACTCAACGAATAGTCCCTCTCCTGGTGCTCCGGTTTGACTTTCCATCTGCTTTACTATCAACCTCCCAACTTGCAGAGACAGCCCCTTTAACCTCTTGGTTCGCACAGGTTGCCAATTTGGCAGAGGATGAAAGGGAAGAGGGAGAACCAATGAGAGAGTAGCTGTTAGGCATTTGGACGGGCACATATCACTGTAATTTCCCGGCAGGAAGAAGAATTAACCAAATTCTCAGCCACCCACCGGGAACCAGTATAGGTCCTGAACCAAAATTTTGGACTTGCGGTCAGCTCACCAAAAACGAGTTGAAAAATGGAGCTCAGGGGCACAGCAATTCACAAACTGGCCGAGTAATAAAGGACAACTATCGTCCAAAAATCTGTTGAGGGAAGGCAACGAGGCGGACTTGAAAGCGAGGCAGAATAGCAGGAAACAGATTTCAAGAGGTACGTTGGAATCGCCTTTAAAGCACAGGAAGAGGGGCACAACTTCGACAATGATGCACTTGGCCAAAAAGGGCGTATGTGTTTTCTCCTGAATATATTCAGGAGAAAACGCATACGCCCTTTTTGGCCAAGCAAGCAAGCGGGCAATGCAAATCTGCACTACAAAGAAGTATCACTTCCCACCGGTCAAAAGGGACATCCACAAAATGTGTAAGAACAAGAAAGGCAAGACAGGCCCTGGAGAACAGGGAGCCTTGTTATGCTGATGGGCGGGATGTAAATTGCCAACTGCCTCTCTGGAGGAGTGCATTCTGTTCCCTAAAACAAGTAAAGAACAGAGCTACAGAGCCAAGGGCACTACCAGTCTAGGGAATATACCTTGGGAAAACTGAAAATCAATAAGACAGAGCCACCCCAAAATTTAGGGCTGCACTGCATACAAGGACCTCAACTTGGATACACCTTAAGTATCCCAGAAAATATAAACATGGTTCAAAAAATTGTGGTACTTACGTACGATGGAATATCCCTCAGCCATGAAATCAATGTCATAAGACCAGTAGCAGCAAAATGGGTGGATTCAGGTACGATGATTCTAAGTGAAATAAGTCACACAGAAAAAGAAACTTATCATAAGATATCACTTATGAAGATCCTGTAAACATGGCTACACTTGAACTGAGTTAGGAAAGAGAACAGTGTCTCACATTTAGAAAACACTCTTATACCTGCTTAAGGGGGAAGGAGAGGTGGGGTGATGCATAAAACCAGAGTTTGATATAAGCACAGGTACCGTTCCAAAAACCAACTATGGAATAGACAAGACCTACACCGTCCTCAGCGAGAGGGACTCAAAACACCATATTTCCCGCAGAGGAAAATATCTGACTAGTAAGAATCTTAAAACCTATGTATTGATATGTCTCCGTAAGGGAATCAAGTGTGTCTAGACTGGCATAAACATGGCAGCGAGAATAAGCTCAAACCCACTATAAAAAGGAATTTCAAAAACAAAACAAAAAAACTGGGAAATTCTTTACCATTCCTTCAGGGTCTCTGATGAAAGCTGGAATGACCCTATCTACAATGACAGCTGGATGTGGCATAAGGAGGGACACTTGGGACTGAGACGATTGGTGAGATTGGGTGAGGAAATGCAGACCCTTTAAAGCAATAATGCATGGCACCCATTCCATGGGTCCGAACTCTCCAGGTTGAAGGGAATATTACTACAGCTATAACATGTGCGGGAAACCTAGGGAACGGACACACTGTGAATACGAAAGGTTTCTAAAACTCAACGAATAGTCCCTCTCCTGGTGCTCCGGTTTGACTTTCCGTCTGCTTTACTATCAACCTCCCAACTTGGAGAGACAGCCCCTTTAACCTCTTGGTTCGCACAGGTTGCCAATTTGGCAGAGGATGAAAGGGAAGAGGGAGAACCAATGAGAGAGTAGCTGTTAGGCATTTGGACGGGCACATATCACTGTAATTTCCCGGCAGGAAGAAGAATTAACCAAATTCTCAGCCACCCACCGGGAACCAGTATAGGTCCTGAACCAAAATTTTGGACTTGCGGTCAGCTCACCAAAAACGAGTTGAAAAATGGAGCTCAGGGGCACAGCAATTCACAAACTGGCCGAGTAATAAAGGACAACTATCGTCCAAAAATCTGTTGAGGGAAGGCAACGAGGCGGACTTGAAAGCGAGGCAGAATAGCAGGAAACAGATTTCAAGAGGTACGTTGGAATCGCCTTTAAAGCAAAGGAAGAGGGGCACAACGTCGACAATGATGCACTTGGCCAAAAAGGGCGTATGCGTTTTCTCCTGAATATATTCAGGAGAAAACGCATACGCCCTTTTTGGCCAAGCAAGCAAGCGGGCAATGCAAATCTGCACTACAAAGAAGTATCACTTCCCACCGGTCAAAAGGGACATCCACAAAATGTGTAAGAACAAGAAAGGCAAGACAGGCCCTGGAGAACAGGGAGCCTTGTTATGCTGATGGGCGGCATGTAAATTGCCAACTGCCTCTCTGGAGGAGTGCATTCTGTTCCCTACAACAAGTAAAGAACAGAGCTACAGAGCCAAGGGCACTACCAGTCTAGGGAATATACCTTGGGAAAACTGAAAATCAATAAGACAGAGCCACCCCAAAATTTAGGGCTGCACTGCATACAAGGACCTGAACTTGGATACACCTTAAGTATCCCAGAAAATATAAACATGGTTCAAAAAATTGTGGTACTTACGTACGATGGAATATCCCTCAGCCATGAAATCAATGTCATAAGACCAGTAGCAGCAAAATGGGTGGATTCAGGTACGATGATTCTAAGTGAAATAAGTCACACAGAAAAAGAAACTTATCATAAGATATCACTTATGAAGATCCTGTAAACATGGCTACACTTGAACTGAGTTAGGAAAGAGAACAGTGTCTCACATTTAGAAAACACTCTTATACCTGCTTAATGGGGAAGGAGAGGTGGGGTGATGCATAAAACCAGAGTTTGATATAAGCACAGGTACCGTTCCAAAAACCAACTATGGAATAGACAAGACCTACAACGTCCTCAGTGAAAGGGACTCAAAACCCCATATTTCCCGCAGAGGAAAATATCTGACTAGTAAGAATCTTAAAACCTATGTATTGATATGTCTCCGTAAGGGAATCAAGTGTGTCTAGACTGGCATAAACATGGCAGCGAGAATCAGCTCAAACCCACTATAAAAAGGAATTTCAAAAACAAAACAAAAAAACTGGGAAATTCTTTACAATTCCTTCAGGGTCTCTGATGAAAGCTGGAATGACCCTATCTACAACGACAGCTGGATGTGGCATAAGGAGGGACACTTGGGACAGAGACGATTGGTGAGATTGGGTGAGCAAATGCAGACCCTTTAAAGCAATAATGCATGGCACCCATTCCATGGGTCCGAACTCTCCAGGTTGAAGGGAATATTACTACAGCTATAACATGTGCGGGAAACCTAGAGAACGGACACACTGTGAATACGAAAGGTTTCTAAAACTCAACGAATAGTCCCTCTCCTGGTGCTCCGGTTTGACTTTCCATCTGCTTTACTATCAACCTCCCAACTTGCAGAGACAGCCCCTTTAACCTCTTGGTTCGCACAGGTTGCCAATTTGGCAGAGGATGAAAGGGAAGAGGGAGAACCAATGAGAGAGTAGCTGTTAGGCATTTGGACGGGCACATATCACTGTAATTTCCCGGCAGGAAGAAGAATTAACCAAATTCTCAGCCACCCACCGGGAACCAGTATAGGTCCTGAACCAAAATTTTGGACTTGCGGTCAGCTCACCAAAAACGAGTTGAAAAATGGAGCTCAGGGGCACAGCAATTCACAAACTGGCCGAGTAATAAAGGACAACTATCGTCCAAAAATCTGTTGAGGGAAGGCAACGAGGCGGACTTGAAAGCGAGGCAGAATAGCAGGAAACAGATTTCAAGAGGTACGTTGGAATCGCCTTTAAAGCACAGGAAGAGGGGCACAACTTCGACAATGATGCACTTGGCCAAAAAGGGCGTATGTGTTTTCTCCTGAATATATTCAGGAGAAAACGCATACGCCCTTTTTGGCCAAGCAAGCAAGCGGGCAATGCAAATCTGCACTACAAAGAAGTATCACTTCCCACCGGTCAAAAGGGACATCCACAAAATGTGTAAGAACAAGAAAGGCAAGACAGGCCCTGGAGAACAGGGAGCCTTGTTATGCTGATGGGCGGGATGTAAATTGCCAACTGCCTCTCTGGAGGAGTGCATTCTGTTCCCTAAAACAAGTAAAGAACAGAGCTACAGAGCCAAGGGCACTACCAGTCTAGGGAATATACCTTGGGAAAACTGAAAATCAATAAGACAGAGCCACCCCAAAATTTAGGGCTGCACTGCATACAAGGACCTCAACTTGGATACACCTTAAGTATCCCAGAAAATATAAACATGGTTCAAAAAATTGTGGTACTTACGTACGATGGAATATCCCTCAGCCATGAAATCAATGTCATAAGACCAGTAGCAGCAAAATGGGTGGATTCAGGTACGATGATTCTAAGTGAAATAAGTCACACAGAAAAAGAAACTTATCATAAGATATCACTTATGAAGATCCTGTAAACATGGCTACACTTGAACTGAGTTAGGAAAGAGAACAGTGTCTCACATTTAGAAAACACTCTTATACCTGCTTAAGGGGGAAGGAGAGGTGGGGTGATGCATAAAACCAGAGTTTGATATAAGCACAGGTACCGTTCCAAAAACCAACTATGGAATAGACAAGACCTACACCGTCCTCAGCGAGAGGGACTCAAAACACCATATTTCCCGCAGAGGAAAATATCTGACTAGTAAGAATCTTAAAACCTATGTATTGATATGTCTCCGTAAGGGAATCAAGTGTGTCTAGACTGGCATAAACATGGCAGCGAGAATAAGCTCAAACCCACTATAAAAAGGAATTTCAAAAACAAAACAAAAAAACTGGGAAATTCTTTACCATTCCTTCAGGGTCTCTGATGAAAGCTGGAATGACCCTATCTACAATGACAGCTGGATGTGGCATAAGGAGGGACACTTGGGACTGAGACGATTGGTGAGATTGGGTGAGGAAATGCAGACCCTTTAAAGCAATAATGCATGGCACCCATTCCATGGGTCCGAACTCTCCAGGTTGAAGGGAATATTACTACAGCTATAACATGTGCGGGAAACCTAGGGAACGGACACACGGTGAATACGAAAGGTTTCTAAAACTCAACGAATAGTCCCTCTCCTGGTGCTCCGGTTTGACTTTCCGTCTGCTTTACTATCAACCTCCCAACTTGGAGAGACAGCCCCTTTAACCTCTTGGTTCGCACAGGTTGCCAATTTGGCAGAGGATGAAAGGGAAGAGGGAGAACCAATGAGAGAGTAGCTGTTAGGCATTTGGACGGGCACATATCACTGTAATTTCCCGGCAGGAAGAAGAATTAACCAAATTCTCAGCCACCCACCGGGAACCAGTATAGGTCCTGAACCAAAATTTTGGACTTGCGGTCAGCTCACCAAAAACGAGTTGAAAAATGGAGCTCAGGGGCACAGCAATTCACAAACTGGCCGAGTAATAAAGGACAACTATCGTCCAAAAATCTGTTGAGGGAAGGCAACGAGGCGGACTTGAAAGCGAGGCAGAATAGCAGGAAACAGATTTCAAGAGGTACGTTGGAATCGCCTTTAAAGCACAGGAAGAGGGGCACAACTTCGACAATGATGCACTTGGCCAAAAAGGGCGTATGCGTTTTCTCCTGAATATATTCAGGAGAAAACGCATACGCCCTTTTTGGCCAAGCAAGCAAGCGGGCAATGCAAATCTGCACTACAAAGAAGTATCACTTCCCACCGGTCAAAAGGGACATCCACAAAATGTGTAAGAACAAGAAAGGCAAGACAGGCCCTGGAGAACAGGGAGCCTTGTTATGCTGATGGGCGGGATGTAAATTGCCAACTGCCTCTCTGGAGGAGTGCATTCTGTTCCATAAAACAAGTAAAGAACCGAGCTACAGAGCCAAGGGCACTACCAGTCTAGGGAATATACCTTGGGAAAACTGAAAATCAATAAGACAGAGCCACCCCAAAATTTAGGGCTGCACTGCATACAAGGACCTGAACTTGGATACACCTTAAGTATCCCAGAAAATATAAACATGGTTCAAAAAATTGTGGTACTTACGTACGATGGAATATCCCTCAGCCATGAAATCAATGTCATAAGACCAGTAGCAGCAAAATGGGTGGATTCAGGTACGATGATTCTAAGTGAAATAAGTCACACAGAAAAAGAAACTTATCATAAGATATCACTTATGAAGATCCTGTAAACATGGCTACACTTGAACTGAGTTAGGAAAGAGAACAGTGTCTCACATTTAGAAAACACTCTTATACCTGCTTAATGGGGAAGGAGAGGTGGGGTGATGCATAAAACCAGAGTTTGATATAAGCACAGGTACCGTTCCAAAAACCAACTATGGAATAGACAAGACCTACAACGTCCTCAGTGAAAGGGACTCAAAACCACATATTTCCCGCAGAGGAAAATATCTGACTAGTAAGAATCTTAAAACCTATGTATTGATATGTCTCCGTAAGGGAATCAAGTGTGTCTAGACTGGCATAAACATGGCAGCGAGAATCAGCTCAAACCCACTATAAAAAGGAATTTCAAAAACAAAACAAAAAAACTGGGAAATTCTTTACAATTCCTTCAGGGTCTCTGATGAAAGCTGGAATGACCCTATCTACAACGACAGCTGGATGTGGCATAAGGAGGGACACTTGGGACAGAGACGATTGGTGAGATTGGGTGAGCAAATGCAGACCCTTTAAAGCAATAATGCATGGCACCCATTCCATGGGTCCGAACTCTCCAGGTTGAAGGGAATATTACTACAGCTATAACATGTGCGGGAAACCTAGAGAACGGACACACTGTGAATACGAAAGGTTTCTAAAACTCAACGAATAGTCCCTCTCCTGGTGCTCCGGTTTGACTTTCCGTCTGCTTTACTATCAACCTCCCAACTTGGAGAGACAGCCCCTTTAACCTCTTGGTTCGCACAGGTTGCCAATTTGGCAGAGGATGAAAGGGAAGAGGGAGAACCAATGAGAGATTAGCTGTTAGACATTTGGACGGGCACATATCACTGTAATTTCCCGGCAGGAAGAAGAATTAACCAAATTCTCAGCCACCCACCGGGAACCAGTATAGGTCCTGAACCAAAATTTTGGACTTGCGGTCAGCTCACAAAAAACGAGTTTAAAAATGGAGCTCAGGGGCACAGCAATTCACAAACTGGCCGAGTAATAAAGGACAACTATCGTCCAAAAATCTGTTGAGGGAAGGCAACGAGGCGGACTTGAAAGTGAGGCAGAATAGCAGGAAACAGATTTCAAGAGGTACGTTGGAATCGCCTTTAAAGCACAGGAAGAGGGGCACAACTTCGACAATGACGCACTTGGCCAAAAAGGGCGTATGCGTTTTCTCCTGAATATATTCAGGAGAAAACGCATACGCCCTTTTTGGCCAAGCAAGCAAGCGGGGCAATGCAAATCTGCACTACAAAGAAGTATCACTTCCCACCGGTCAAAAGGGACATCCACAAAATGTGTAAGAACAAGAAAGGCAAGACAGGCCCTGGAGAACAGGGAGCCTTGTTATGCTGATGGGCGGGATGTAAATTGCCAACTGCCTCTCTGGAGGAGTGCATTCTGTTCCCTAAAACAAGTAAAGAACAGAGCTACAGAGCCAAGGGCACTACCAGTCTAGGGAATATACCTTGGGAAAACTGAAAATCAATAAGACAGAGCCACCCCAAAATTTAGGGCTGCACTGCATACAAGGACCTCAACTTGGATACACCTTAAGTATCCCAGAAAATATAAACATGGGTTCAAAAAATTGTGGTACTTACGTACGATGGAATATCCCTCAGCCATGAAATCAATGTCATAAGACCAGTAGCAGCAAAAATGGGTGGATTCAGGTACGATGATTCTAAGTGAAATAAGTCACACAGAAAAAGAAAACTTATCATAAGATATCACTTATGAAGATCCTGTAAACATGGCTACACTTGAACTGAGTTAGGAAAGAGAACAGTGTCTCACATTTAGAAAACACTCTTATACCTGCTTAAGGGGGAAGGAGAGGTGGGGTGATGCATAAAACCAGAGTTTGATATAAGCACAGGTACCGTTCCAAAAACCAACTATGGAATAGACAGGACCTACACCTTCCTCAGTGAAAGGGACTCAAAACCCCATATTTCCCGCAGAGGAAAATATCTGACTAGTAAGAATCTTAAAACCTATGTATTGATATGTCTCCGTAAGGGAATCAAGTGTGTCTCGACTGGCATAAACATGGCAGCGAGAATCAGCTCAAACCCACTATAAAAAGGAATTTCAAAAACAAAACAAAAAAACTGGGAAATTCTTTACAATTCCTTCAGGGTCTCTGATGAAAGCTGGAATGACCCTATCTAGAACGACAGCTGGATGTGGCATAAGGAGGGACACTTGGGACTGAGACGATTGGTGAGATTGGGCGAGCAAATGCAGTCCCTTTAAAGCAATAATGCATGGCACCCATTCCATGGGTCCGAACTCTCCAGGTTGAAGGGAATATTACTACAGCTATAACATGTGCGGGAAACCTAGAGAACGGACACACTGTGAATACGAAAGGTTTCTAAAACTCAACGAATAGTCCCTCTCCTGGTGCTCCGGTTTGACTTTCCATCTGCTTTACTATCAACCTCCCAACTTGCAGAGACAGCCCCTTTAACCTCTTGGTTCGCACAGGTTGCCAATTTGGCAGAGGATGAAAGGGAAGAGGGAGAACCAATGAGAGAGTAGCTGTTAGGCATTTGGACGGGCACATATCACTGTAATTTCCCGGCAGGAAGAAGAATTAACCAAATTCTCAGCCACCCACCGGGAACCAGTATAGGTCCTGAACCAAAATTTTGGACTTGCGGTCAGCTCACCAAAAACGAGTTGAAAAATGGAGCTCAGGGGCACAGCAATTCACAAACTGGCCGAGTAATAAAGGACAACTATCGTCCAAAAATCTGTTGAGGGAAGGCAACGAGGCGGACTTGAAAGCGAGGCAGAATAGCAGGAAACAGATTTCAAGAGGTACGTTGGAATCGCCTTTAAAGCACAGGAAGAGGGGCACAACTTCGACAATGATGCACTTGGGCCAAAAAGGGCGTATGTGTTTTCTCCTGAATATATTCAGGAGAAAACGCATACGCCCTTTTTGGCCAAGCAAGCAAGCGGGCAATGCAAATCTGCACTACAAAGAAGTATCACTTCCCACCGGTCAAAAGGGACATCCACAAAATGTGTAAGAACAAGAAAGGCAAGACAGGCCCTGGAGAACAGGGAGCCTTGTTATGCTGATGGGCGGGATGTAAATTGCCAACTGCCTCTCTGGAGGAGTGCATTCTGTTCCCTAAAACAAGTAAAGAACAGAGCTACAGAGCCAAGGGCACTACCAGTCTAGGGAATATACCTTGGGAAAACTTGAAAATCAATAAGACAGAGCCACCCCAAAATTTAGGGCTGCACTGCATACAAGGACCTCAACTTGGATACACCTTAAGTATCCCAGAAAATATAAACATGGTTCAAAAAATTGTGGTACTTACGTACGATGGAATATCCCTCAGCCATGAAATCAATGTCATAAGACCAGTAGCAGCAAAATGGGTGGATTCAGGTACGATGATTCTAAGTGAAATAAGTCACACAGAAAAGAAACTTATCATAAGATATCACTTATGAAGATCCTGTAAACATGGCTACACTTGAACTGAGTTAGGAAAGAGAACAGTGTCTCACATTTAGAAAACACTCTTATACCTGCTTAAGGGGGAAGGAGAGGTGGGGTGATGCATAAAACCAGAGTTTGATATAAGCACAGGTACCGTTCCAAAAACCAACTATGGAATAGACAAGACCTACACCGTCCTCAGCGAGAGGGACTCAAAACACCATATTTCCCGCAGAGGAAAATATCTGACTAGTAAGAATCTTAAAACCTATGTATTGATATGTCTCCGTAAGGGAATCAAGTGTGTCTAGACTGGCATAAACATGGCAGCGAGAATAAGCTCAAACCCACTATAAAAAGGAATTTCAAAAACAAAACAAAAAAAACTGGGAAATTCTTTACCATTCCTTCAGGGTCTCTGATGAAAGCTGGAATGACCCTATCTACAATGACAGCTGGATGTGGCATAAGGAGGGACACTTGGGACTGAGACGATTGGTGAGATTGGGTGAGCAAATGCAGACCCTTTAAAGCAATAATGCATGGCACCCATTCCATGGGTCCGAACTCTCCAGGTTGAAGGGAATATTACTACAGCTATAACATGTGCGGGAAACCTAGGGAACGGACACACTGTGAATACGAAAGGTTTCTAAAACTCAACGAATAGTCCCTCTCCTGGTGCTCCGGTTTGACTTTCCGTCTGCTTTACTATCAACCTCCCTACTTGGAGAGACAGCCCCTTTAACCTCTTGGTTCGCACAGGTTGCCAATTGGCAGAGGATGAAAGGGAAGAGGGAGAACCAATGAGAGAGTAGCTGTTAGGCATTTGGACGGGCACATATCACTGTAATTTCCCGGCAGGAAGAAGAATTAACCAAATTCTCAGCCACCCACCGGGAACCAGTATAGGTCCTGAACCAAAATTTTGGACTTGCGGTCAGCTCACCAAAAACGAGTTGAAAAATGGAGCTCAGGGGCACAGCAATTCACAAACTGGCCGAGTAATAAAGGACAACTATCGTCCAAAAATCTGTTGAGGGAAGGCAACGAGGCGGACTTGAAAGCGAGGCAGAATAGCAGGAAACAGATTTCAAGAGGTACGTTGGAATCGCCTTTAAAGCACAGGAAGAGGGGCACAACGTCGACAATGATGCACTTGGCCAAAAAGGGCGTATGCGTTTTCTCCTGAATATATTCAGGAGAAAACGCATACGCCCTTTTTGGCCAAGCAAGCAAGCGGGCAATGCAAATCTGCACTACAAAGAAGTATCACTTCCCACCGGTCAAAAGGGACATCCACAAAATGTGTAAGAACAAGAAAGGCAAGACAGGCCCTGGAGAACAGGGAGCCTTGTTATGCTGATGGGCGGCATGTAAATTGCCAACTGCCTCTCTGGAGGAGTGCATTCTGTTCCCTACAACAAGTAAAGAACAGAGCTACAGAGCCAAGGGCACTACCAGTCTAGGGAATATACCTTGGGAAAACTGAAAATCAATAAGACAGAGCCACCCCAAAATTTAGGGCTGCACTGCATACAAGGACCTGAACTTGGATACACCTTAAGTATCCCAGAAAATATAAACATGGTTCAAAAAATTGTGGTACTTACGTACGATGGAATATCCCTCAGCCATGAAATCAATGTCATAAGACCAGTAGCAGCAAAATGGGTGGATTCAGGTACGATGATTCTAAGTGAAATAAGTCACACAGAAAAAGAAACTTATCATAAGATATCACTTATGAAGATCCTGTAAACATGGCTACACTTGAACTGAGTTAGGAAAGAGAACAGTGTCTCACATTTAGAAAACACTCTTATACCTGCTTAATGGGGAAGGAGAGGTGGGGTGATGCATAAAACCAGAGTTTGATATAAGCACAGGTACCGTTCCAAAAACCAACTATGGAATAGACAAGACCTACAACGTCCTCAGTGAAAGGGACTCAAAACCCCATATTTCCCGCAGAGGAAAATATCTGACTAGTAAGAATCTTAAAACCTATGTATTGATATGTCTCCGTAAGGGAATCAAGTGTGTCTAGACTGGCATAAACATGGCAGCGAGAATCAGCTCAAACCCACTATAAAAAGGAATTTCAAAAACAAAACAAAAAAACTGGGAAATTCTTTACAATTCCTTCAGGGTCTCTGATGAAAGCTGGAATGACCCTATCTACAACGACAGCTGGATGTGGCATAAGGAGGGACACTTGGGACAGAGACGATTGGTGAGATTGGGTGAGCAAATGCAGACCCTTTAAAGCAATAATGCATGGCACCCATTCCATGGGTCCGAACTCTCCAGGTTGAAGGGAATATTACTACAGCTATAACATGTGCGGGAAACCTAGAGAACGGACACACTGTGAATACGAAAGGTTTCTAAAACTCAACGAATAGTCCCTCTCCTGGTGCTCCGGTTTGACTTTCCGTCTGCTTTACTATCAACCTCCCAACTTGGAGAGACAGCCCCTTTAACCTCTTGGTTCGCAGAGGTTGCCAATTTGGCAGAGGATGAAAGGGAAGAGGGAGAACCAATGAGAGAGTAGCTGTTAGGCATTTGGACGGGCACATATCACTGTAATTTCCCGGCAGGAAGAAGAATTAACCAAATTCTCAGCCACCCACCGGGAACCAGTA